>NC_073744.1:27200980-29600980 GCF_029784135.1 Toxorhynchites rutilus septentrionalis | reverse complement strand
TTTGACAACTTTTGGGTTCTTCCGGAGGGCCTGCTTCATAATCGCCCAATATTTCTCTATTGGGCGAAGCTCCGGCGCGTTGGGCGGGTTCATTTCCTTTGGCACGAAGGGGACCCCGTTGGCTTCGTACCACTCCAACACGTCCTTTGAATAGTGGCACGAAGCGAGATCCGGCCAGAAGATGGTCGGGCCCTCGTGCTGCTTCAATAGTGGTAGTAAGCGCTTCTGTAGGCACTCCTTAAGGTAAACCTGCCCGTTTATCGTGCCGGTCATCACGAAGGGGCGCTCCGCTTTCCGCAAGAGCAGATCGGTTGTACTTTTTGGCAAACTTGGATAGTTTCTGCTTGCGAATCTCCTCCGGAACGCTGAATTTGTCCTCTGTGGAGAAGAACAACAGGCCCGGCAGCTGACGAAAGTCCGCTTTGACGTAGGTTTCGTCGTCCATAACCAGGCAATGCGGCTTCGTCAACATTTCGGTGTACAGCTTCCGGGCTCGCGTCTTCCCCACCATGTTTTGCCTTTCGTCGCGGTTAGGAGCCTTCTGAACCTTGTACGTACGCAGGCCCTCCCGCTGCTTGGTCCGCTGGACGAATGAACTTGACAAATTCAGCTTATTGGCGACATCCCGGACCGAACTTCTCGGATCACGACTAAACTGCTTAACTACGCGCTTGTGATCTTTTTCACTGACGGAGCATCCATTTTTGCCGTTCTTCACCTTCCGGTCGATGGTTAGGTTCTCGAAGTATCGTTTTAGTACTCTGCTGACCGTGGATTGGACGATTCCCAGCATCTTACCGATGTCCCGATGTGACAACTCCGGATTCTCGAAATGAGTGCACAGGATTAATTCACGACGCTCTTTTTCGTTCGACGACATTTTTCCAAATTTACGAAAAATTGACAGTGAAGCATGGCCAAGGTGATCTATACACTCTTATCTGATTATAAGCGAAAGCTGAAGATATAATTCCTAAAAATTAAATTTCTACAGCGTTTTTTCCGTGATGCAATTTGATGTGACACACCCTTTACCTTCCGCTTCTGATATTTTTCTGTCAGTGAGAATCGTCAGATAGTATCAAATTTTCGAGGTATATTAACGGATGTTAAATAAAAAATGAGAATTTTTTTCAATCAGATATAAAAAATTTTTTTTTTCATCGATTTCAGTATTTTTTATTAATAACATAATGTATTTTCTTCAAAAAAATGTCAGTGAATGTTTGAGTAAGGGCCGTGGTCTGATGTTCGACGCAACTTTGTCGCAATGCTCTCACAAGAACGTTGTACGGCACTTACGTCGATTTTTCGGATACAATTCCGGATTCTTGTAGTCAGTTGCTTCATGTCCTTGGCCCTCCAATTGTTTTTATACACTAGGGCACACTAGGGTGAGCCAAAGAAATTCTCTATTGGGGCAAGTTTGTTGGGTTTTCTCCTCAAGATACGCCAGCGTCTTCTTGGCGTAATGGGAAGACGCCTTGTCCGGCCAGAAGACGTACTTCCCATCCGCGTGATGCTCGTTCAGGAACGGCAGCAGGAATTAATCGAGGCACTCTTCTCGATAGATTTGTTGGTTGATTGCCAGACCGTTCGGCTTAAACCAAGGCTTTGAAATGTCCCGGTCGGAAATGGCGATGTACAACATAACCTTTTTTTCAAACTTGTGCTTGAACTTCTATTTCACTTCAGGCGTTGTGGATGACTTGTCGCTGGAGTGGTAATTATCATTTCCTGGAATATGCGTTTTGGACAGCGGAAAATAGCTTTCGTCGTCCAGAACGAAAGACGTCCCGCGGTATTTTTTGGTCATCCACCGACACTGTGATTTAACCGTCTCAATCTGCTCCTCAGTGTACTCCGGCGACCTCGTCTTCTTCCTGCAGACGATTCCTTCCATCTTGAGGGTCCGATGGATCAATACGTGGGAGCAGCCATATTTCCGACCGGCGTCACGCAGGCTGGTTGCGTCCTTGTTGTCAAACAGCTTCTTTAACGATGTCTTCCTCTGCTTCGTCATTATCGTCACCGGACGACCACTTCCGACCTTCCGCTCTACGTTCAGGGAACCCAGGATACGATATACCGTACTGACAGGTACATTTTCTTCCTTAAAATGTACCACCGTGAACTTTTTTCCTTGCTGGAAGTGTGTTTCGTAGAACCGTACAATGCGTTCGCGGAGCACTTGCTGTTTCGACGCCATCTTTGCTTTGACTAAATTCAAACTAGCAAAACCAAACACGCCTACTGTTTCTAGGGAGCCCAAAGAGCAATTTTCTTGGAGAAAGAAAATTTTACGCTCATTATTTGAGTTACTGAAAGGTATTGAAAAAAATCTCGTTTTTTATAATATTGAACACCCGTTAGTTGCCGAACGCCAAAAACGCCGAAGAATTTTGAATCCAATATTATTGTTTACAAACTTACTAGTATGTGCCGTTGTTCACAAATATATTGCTACGTGCCACTGTTCACAAATATGGTTTTGGCCTTTATATTTATGAGTTTTTATTTCGATTTCAAGGTTTGTATTACAGCGCGGACTCGATTATATACAGTTTTTTATTTCTTTTCACTGTATTTAATCGAATGCTGTATATAATCGAGTCAAAAAAAAAAGTTTTTTATTTGTTTTTTTTGCATGTATTTTTCGTTTTTTGAAAATAAAAGAGAATTTGATTTTTGATTCATCCCCTTAAAGTCAGAAAACACCTTTCTCACATGAAAAAAAAAATTATTCAGATTCTCTCTGGAGGTGATAGACGATCATATTTTATGAAAAAAAATACTCCTACGCATATGTTTGAATTTCAAAAATAACAGAGTTATAGAACTTTTTTTTTTGTTTCGGACTCTGTTGCCTCAAACTGGCTCTACATTAAAAAGTACGCTACGGAAGACGACTCTGATGCTTCTATTTGAAAGATGAGAAAATTTAGTACAGGATATATTAGTGGAACAACTATAATAGGTGATTTTAATAACATTTTGGGAGTGAAATACTTAAAAGTTAATAATTTTTAATGTGTTATTATTAATTTTATCCTAAAAATTTATATTCAACTAGATTGTTTCTTTCAACTAAATTGAAGTTCTTTAACCGCTCTACAATTTGTTTTTTGACGCCCAACTTCTATCTTTCTTAATTTGGCTGCAATATCGATATAAACAATTCCTGGTGAAAATTCAAGCAAAATCTTCAAAAATAACTATTTTCACCACATTGTACATGTAATAGCCACTTATACATCACCTTAACGTTAAAAGGTTACATTTCTTCTTGAAATAAGCCATATTTGAAATATATAAAAAAAACAATTTTTCCAAACTGTATATAATCGAGTCTAAAATTGTATATAATCGAATCACATATAATCGAGTCTGTATAAAATCGAGTCCGACCTGTATTCGTAATAATGGAACGATTTGAGTAGTCAGGAACATTGGAATAATTTTGTTCGTTCTGGTTTGTATTACATAATACAAGAAAAGATATCAGAAAATAGTTTTATGCTTTTCAGAAACCATCTAGGCATAACACAATTGCAGTGAATATCGGAGTGGTTTGGCAACACTGACACTGACTGACTCTTTTTTAATCTACATACTAGAGCGATGTGCCCCGTTATGAGATGGATTAGAAAATTGCATTTCAATATAAAACTGATTTTTTCACATTTGTTTATTCAAGTTCAATTGATAGCTCTGGTAACATTCGAGAGTGTATTAAAGTTTGCAAAATTTCAATCAGTTCTATAATACTTCCAAAGTTTTATGACAGAAGAGGCCTAAATTGCATAAAATCATATGGATTTTTATACATTACTAGACGAGGTAGGTGCTGAACTACATTTAATGGTTTTTTATAATGAAAAAAGGAAATTATGAGCACCGAAAAATCCCGCCAATTACAGCTTTTTACATGATTTTTCATGGTGGTGCGTTTTACCGACACCAGTGGCGTAGTGTAGGAGGGGCAGAGGGGGGCGGTCCGCCCCGGGTGTCACCCTAAGAGAGGTGACACCCATGACCATGACAAGTATGATATATTGAAAAAAAACATGATTTTGAATAAAGGTTACGGGTTATTACACCCAAAGTAAATTTTTTGCACATGTTATGGCATCCCGATTTATTACATTAAATAAGCTGAAAAATAACAGAAAATGTTCTACTCCCCAATGCATGTATATTATTTTTATAATATATATGCAAGAGCCAATATGAGCGAGCGAAACACATTTAAATGAAAGCAAGCTTTTCGTATAGTTTGCCAAATACACGGCACAGACAGAGAAAGATATATTCTTGTTCATGTTCTTAGAAAACTCTTTCCAACTTCAATTTATGATGAGGAGTAATATTATCACGCTTCAATATAACAGCGCTGGTAGCTGTATGGATAGCGTGGTCGTGTGAAATAGCTTTGCATTCCATCCAGCCTTGGTTCGACCCCTTTATTGTCGTATGGTCTTTTTTTTTTGGCACAATCCCAAATGAAATGAGAAAAGAAAACAGAAAGAGATGTCTGCTCGCATACATACAAATCATTTTTAAGCTTTTCAAACAGCTCATTATTTGCGCATTTGACTCTCCAGCACACAAAATGGAATCATTTCTGCCAACGCTAGTTTGGGTGTACTTACGTTATCTAACAAAACAATTCACTATGGAAAAGTCCATGTTATAACATCTTGTTTTTTTCATACTACATCTTTCATTTCTGTACTGCGATGTAAATTCATAGTCTCGAGAGCGAAGGGGTGATGATCGGAGTACAATGTTTTGAACGTTTATATCTCTCTACCGGATGCACGAAGTGGTAAGAAAATAACATTTTTCGAAAGATAAAACATCTAAGAGAGACATCTTGTCCATAAAAACTTGTTTCAATAACTCAAAACTACTTCAAAAGCAAACCATTTAAATCATTATAAATAGGGATAGCTTCTTGAAATTTAATGTCAGTTTCGATTGGTCTGCGGTTGATGCATGATACATGATGCGTCGGCTGGCCAACCTCTGCCAGTTTCTCTTTTACTGTCGTAATGGACAGACATGCAAAATCGTCTGCTTGTGAATGATCCCAAGGGGTAGAATGCGAGGTATAGCTATTAAATAACGAGACTGGTTACGAAAAGGGTTAGGGTACGCCGTCTGATCGAAGATTATTTCCCGCCGTGCCCTGATGTACAAGAATAATTGGCGGGCCACGGACACCAGCTGACCACGAGGATCCGGAATTGCATTCGGAAGATGGATGTCAGAGCCATCCAGTGCTCTTATGATAGCGTCCCACCAAGTTGCACCGAACGGCTGAGCACGGCCTCTTCGCCAACATTCACTGACTTTTTTTTTGAAGAACAACCGTTATGTTTTTAATAAAAAATATAATGCTTGAAATATTTTTTTTACTACAGGGTGGGCCATTTAAAGTGGAAGCATCTGGCAACCCCATAACTTTTGACAGAGATGTCAGATTAACAAATGTCATACCGCGTTGGAAGCGTCATTTCAGTACAATTTTAACCATGGAACAATACACACCTAAACAACGCGCTGAAATTGTTCCGCTGTACATTCAAAATAACTTCTCAATTGTGTTAACTAAACGTGCGTGGAAAAATAAAAATAAAGTTAAAACATCGCCTGGAGACAACACTATACGTCGATTATATGCCAAATTTATATCGTCTGGTAGTGTTGGTCATGCCAGTCATCTGTCCAGACAACGACCAAGACGTTTCGACGAGAATATTGATGCCGTTCGAGCCAGTGTTGCAGAGACTGGGGTGCGTTATCGGACAATGATAACCGATTTTTTATTGCCATTTGTTCGTGAAAATGAATTGGACAATTACTGGTTCCAACAGGACGGCGCTACATGCCATACAGCGGCTGCCACGACCAAATTATTGCGCGAAATGTTCCCCGGAAGATTAATATCGAAAAACGGCGATTATGACTGGCCACCGAGATCACCTGATTTGACGCCTCCTGACTTTTTTTATGGGGATATTTAAAATCCAAGGTATACACTGGTAAACCAAGGACCCTGGCTGCGCTGAAAGACAATATCCGACAAGAAATTGCTGCCATATCGGCCGAAACATTGGGCAAAGTGATGGAAAATGCCGAAAAAAGGGCACATTTTGCGGTCAAGGCCAGAGGCGGTCATTTACGAGATATCATAATCAAAAAGTAGTTGGAACAAATCTCCTTGGACCAAAATAAATTAATTTAAAATAAAATTTTAAAATTCCACTTCTTTACTTTGCTATTGCAAAAACAAATCCTTCCACTTTAAATGGCCCACCCTGTATATCACTGAAGAAATTCTCATTTTTTATTAAACACCCGTTAGGTTTGTGGGGTCATTCCACGGCAAACGAGTCAACAATCGTCAGCCTCATGGAGACTTTCGTGCAGAACACCAAAACTCGACCTGGACCGATGTAAAATTCTTTATTTTCATTTTCTTCTGATTTATTAGTACACACGATGTCAGTCATCACTCAATAAACCCCTATCGAATCTGATTATCAATAACTAGATTTGATTACTCAGTATTCTACGATCCGAATCACATAAATTAAAGAGATTCTGTTATCCACGTCCAATTTATTTTGTACTGGTTTATTTACCGTTGACAGCTCTCTGTTATTCTCACAACAGCTTTTCTAATAAGCACCTTATGCGATCAATACTATTGACATTGTCTTCAATATCATGACAGCCGGACTTTCCGATCCGATCGAACCTCAATCAATATTGCAAATCGATTCTTCCGCCTGCACCGCTCCCGGGTGCACGATTTTAGGGGTGCCGAATGAACCGAATTTATTTGAAAAAATTGGATAAATATGATTTCTGAAAGGGGGGGGGGGTTGAGAGGGTGCGCTAATCGATTCTTCCGCCCCGGATGCGACACAGATTCTTCCCTGGGTGCAAATGTTTCTACTTTTCTGGCGGAAGGAGAAGGTGCAAATCAATTCTTCCACCCCGGGTGCAAAAGCTACACTCGACGCCACTGGTTTAAGGTCATCTTAAGTTGAGCTTTACGCTCATTTCCCAGACAGTCAGTGATGCCAGTGACATCAAATGTTTTTAATTTACTCGTTATAACTAGAATTAGATTAGAACAGTCCCGTCAGCAGCGATGCCATCTATGAGACAGACCAGAAATTCATTGAAAACAGTGTTAAAATATTAGAAGCCTAAAGGAAAGATACATTACTCGTAGTTCTTCTACGCTAACCACCAATTTTAAATTCATTCAAAATCTACAGAAACCTTTTCAAAAATGAGACTGTAATCACTGCTTGAAAAAATATAATGAGTGTTCATATCAACAACGGTCCAAAAACCATGCCCAAGTGTTACCCAATCTTCCTCCGGAATCGAGCTCTCCCGAGCAAGCGATCTACTGAAAACGACAACGACATGAATTCAACCGCGACTCACCCTGACCACATCAACTGGCTCGTAACTCACTAAGCTAAGCTGGCCAAAGTGAGTAGCATCCATCCCTCCTTAGGGCGCAATCAGCCCGACACTGTGTCTCTACAAATTGTCCGTGCATTGGTTGCTAAAAATCATCAACATAGGGTGCCCACAGTCGGTGTTGTGGTGCCCACGTGGGGAACCGTCGACCCCACGACCGCCAAAGCCGCCGCTATGGCCTCCGGAGCCTGAACTGCCACTCGAGTCGCAGTGGGCTGATGCCGGCGAGGGCTACTGGAACAACCAGCAAGGGAACAACCCATGGGTAAGTAAGTGACCAGCCAGCGGCTTCCTAGTATCAGCAGCCCCATAAAGGCGGAAGCACAGTTGGTCATCATCATTCCTTTCTCTTCATTGCTATTCAAATCGTCGTCCTTTTTTCCTTTCATTCTTTCTCTCGTTCAAAATGATCCCACAAAAATCGCATTACGATAATAACTTTGCCCATAACTCAGTTGATTCAGACAACAAACCGTTTCAATTTTAATTCAACGCCCGTTTCCATTATTTTCCAACTTTCGGAAAATGAGATCCCATTTTCCGTCCGAACGAGCGTACGGTCAGACGGACGGTAAGCGCTTTCTCGCATCATCTTAATTTTATGAATCCAACTGCTACCGCATTCATCCGTATTCTCTGTGTGTGATTATTATCTTGCCCGGTCCGTTCGTCCCGTTTCGGATGGTGGGATGGGACTGCGGATTATGAGAAGGACGAAGGGCTTTTTGCTTCGCCCAAGTTCCCGGGTAAAAGTCAATAGTCTATTTTACGATTCCGAGATCGATGTCCAATTCCAGTCACGTGCATCCATCTCGGGGCTAATGCCTGGTGGTGGCCAACGTCAGGATATGTATGGTCACCGACATACCGTGCATCTTCTCCCGTATGCGTGTATGCTCGGTCAGAGTGCCAACGGAGTGCTCTTCCAAAGCGAAGGTGATTTAAGAAAATGAAATCGACTGAAAAGGGTCGTGATTCGTTTCTCTTTTTTTCTGCTGACGTTGGAGAAGGATGAGGGAAATTAATAATCATTTCGGTGCCGATTCAGGATCAGGGCAGACGGAAATGAATTTATTGTTATTGCCGGAATATATTCTTTCAGTGACACACTATAATGGCGGCGACATCTGGCGGAGAATGGTTGGAAATTGTAACAGATGTCTATGAATGACATATGCGCGATGTCAATCTTCATCTGTACTGTCAAACGGAATCAAAATTACCCCCAAACAATAGCTGCGGTAGATCCTATACCGAAACATACAGTCACTCGCCTTTTTTTTTCATTTCAAATTCACCGACGCCAATAAATTTAAAGCTTCATCCTCATTCATTACAACGCGAACAAGATTTATGTGCGTTGTGTGGTGTGGGAAATGCGGAACATTTCCCACACGGTGACGAGTTCAGTTAATCCCCATTTTTCTTGGCCATGACCTGCGGAATTTATACTGCCAAACTTTCGCACTTTCCGACATTGTGTGATATACTTCTTCGAGAGAGATTTATGTGGATCACATGGATACAACCGTGGTATATTTTCCAATTTTCCGTAGAATTTAAATTCTCTCATATTACAAATGGGTCAAATCACCGGCCGGGAGAACAGGGAACAGTCCTACATCACCATCACAATACCTAGTGCACAGTTCGTCCGTTTTTGCTGCGACAGACAAATGGTGGTTATCTCCTCCATATTCCACATATGCGAGTCGAGCAGATTACCATCTATTTATCATACCTGCCGCAGCCCTCCTGAGCGAAGGGCGGTATACGTTCCTGTCAGATGCAAGTCGAAGGCAAGGCAGGATATTCTTTCATCTTCTCGAAGTGATAAGCTCCTCAAGGTCTTAAAGACGCTTAAAGAAAACCGGAATACCGAGCAGTGCCAAAGTGCACTATCTAACGTCCAAAACGAACCATGTGGCCGGGCGACAGGCTCTCTTCCCTGTAATGAGGTTATTCAAAGTTCAGAAGCACTCACCAGTTATTCCCTCACGGAGGTTCGGCGTATTCTAATGACAAAATCCCTTCGGAGCTGTATGCCACAAGTCGTACAAGCACGTAGGTTCACCGGAAGAAATTACTCGGAACAGTCCCCGTTCTCCCTGGAGAACCGACTCGACGTGCGAGATTAACCAGGGGCGATAGTTGTAAAGTTTTTAATTCTACTGCTGATATTTCCGGCAGGCAATGTAGTGCAATGCACATTACTCCGAGTGCAGTCCCGAGTTGTTAATAGTCTTAGCTTCTGCATTTCACAAGTAACATAGATGAGTGGGAGCATTTAGGTGAAAGTTTTCCCCGGAAACAATTCTCGAATTATAGTTCCACTGCAGAAATATACAATTGAACCTGCGTCCTATGCTTTGGAAGTAAAACAAGAGAGTTTTTCTGCTGACTTCTATACGACGATCCTGCCACCTAGCGTCAAATTTTAAAATGCCATCCCAATTTGTCACCTGTGTAGTGTTTACATTTTGAATTTCAAAGAGTGATAGGAGTCATTAACGCGAAGTTAAGGCTGAAATTATGGAGGACCGATGGTGTGTTCGTTCTACAATTTGCATCGAAGAAATGTGTTACCGTGAAACGTTTCGCTTCGATTAGCTATAGGGTAAGTGAGTGGCAATTCGGACCCCGTAAGTAAATCGCCTTATATTTCCCAACCAATACGGTCTAAATAAAAAAAATGTCACATTGAACACTGAGCTACACTCATTTCTTCTCAATCAATAATGTCTAATCATTATGTCATGCTACAAACTTCCAAATATGTCATAAAATAAAAGAGATGATTTTTGGACACTAAAATTTGATTTGGACCGTCTGTGGGGTGATTTCGTCCAGTGTGTGTTTCATCGAAAAAAAAATTACTTTTATTTATGAAAAGTAATCTGGGATAATATTACAATGAGTTACTGTGTTCTGGGATCAATACCTGGTGTCTTGGCTAGAATCCAGACCAGAAAAATTACATTGATACCATTTTGAACTCGGCATGGATTTTTTCACTTTTGTTCGAGTATTTTCAAACACTTTCGATGCTTGGTCAATGAAAATCCGCCCTTGATGCCCTGGGTTGCTTTTCCACGATTTTGGAAAAAATAGATCAAAGAAAAGCTTCAAACCTATTCAGCCCACACAACATGCAAAAATTAAAATGCAATTAATTTCATTTATTGTTATCAAACTCATAGTTTCGCTGCATTAAATTGTTCCTCTCCTGTAAGCGAACAGAACTTAACACGGTACACGAAAAGTTTGTTTATTCAACGGAAAAAAACCTTAAAGCACTTTGTTTGTCGATCATGGTGACAATTAAAGTGCTTGCTTTGTTCATGCTACCGTTTCCCTCTCCCTAGACTTTCCGAGATCTCGCACAGAACAGATCTCACATCTCACAAAGTCATTGGGAACTGTCTGCACCAAATGAGCGGGGCAGAAGGCAACCGAGAGAGCAGACTTCCAGTGCACGAGAGACGAGTATCGAAGTTACGTTTGGGGAAGTTCGGTTGACTTTTTAAAAAGGCTGAACTACCCTGAACGGAGTCACAATGTAAACTGACTTTATTATTTCATTGATTTACACGATTGCCTAAATATGCTTACACTATGGTTTTTATAATGTTTGCTTTTATGCCGAGTGTTGCGAAAAATGTGCCTGTGACTCGGTGCACTGGGTCGCAATGCTCCCTGCTGCTGGTGTACCGTGCCTGGGTGGTAACTGCTCCTCCCCTAGTGTTGAAACTCCTGGTTCAACGGTCAGGTTCTTAGCGATGGTGGTTGGTAAAAATGTACTGGTGCTGGGTCAGCGAAATGATCATCTATGGTTGACTTTTCTGGGTTGATTGTTGCTTTAGCTGATTGGGTTCTAAACTTGAAAAGAATGTAGATGATAAAGATTATGATCATAGAAGTTGTAAATGAAAATCCTCCGATTATTGTCCAATGGTGTGTAACTGAAACTGTGAGTTTCAGGTTTTCCAGATGTTCCAGGTTTTTGTGGTGAAGTCTTTTCAATGAATGAATGTCGGTTTGCTGTTCTATTTTCCGCTTAACAACATTTAGTCCTGTTGAAAGCGAGAAGATTGGATGCTCAACGGTTTCTATGATTTGATTTGTAAATGTCATGTTTCGTATCGAAACTGAGCAGTTTTGGTATGTGATCAGGAATGATCCGATTAATCGT
The DNA here is from genome assembly GCF_029784135.1 of Toxorhynchites rutilus septentrionalis. NCBI lineage: Eukaryota > Metazoa > Arthropoda > Insecta > Diptera > Culicidae > Toxorhynchites > Toxorhynchites rutilus. Next base: position 29,589,279 of record NC_073744.1, on the reverse strand, counting down.
CGATTGGAAACTCCGCATGTGTTGTGAAATGAATCGTTCACTTGATTTAATAGTAGTATTGTGGGACTCATTTCCGTTACTATTGGGTAATGCGCGACGTTCTCATACGTGCACTTGCTGTCGTGGCCAGTTATTATATTGGATATGCATTCGTCTAAGGAAACATCTTTCAAACTGTTGTGGTTGCAAAGACTCCAGTTGCCTAATCTTGAACAATGGTCTGTTTTCAGGAAAAGTTTGTCATTACCGTAGAGATACTCATCTCCTTCCAGTTTTATACGTAATTAATCTGTTATTATAGGAGCAATTTTCAGGTGCTGATATGTTGAGTTGCTAAGATTTGGAATATTGATGATGTAGAGTATAGTTTGTCCGTTGGTGCCTATGGTGACGCTTGCGAACCCAAGTGCCTCGTCTATTAATTCGGTTGGTATACCTTGATCGCTAAGAATTTGAATCATGAAATCTGTCTCTTTTGATGTAAGCATTCTATTATTAACAATTCCCAACTTTGATAGCGTAATGGAATTTTGAATTTTTAATACATCCTGGTTGATAATATCTAGATTGAGAATAATATTTATTAAATCATTTCCTGCCTTAACTGCTCTGTGTGTTTTATTTTCTTCCTTAATTAGATCATTATTGGTTTCTGTCATGTTATTCAGCCCATCATAAAGATCGTCATTGATAGTAATTTGTTGGTTACTATTTTCGGTAATTTTGTGAATTCCAGAGTCGATAAGTCGTAAATCGTCTGCGTCTGGTGAGCCTGACATCCACTTCCATGCTCTTCCGAGTGCGTCCCATCGTTTTTTTCGTCGGTGTGCCGGTTGTATTTGGTTGAGGTTTGTTTCTAGTTCATCTATTTTCCATTTTAGTAAAGCTGTCATTTCGGGGTCGTCATTTTCTCTAGTCAGAATCTTGGTTTTGATGTCGTGTACGGCTAATGCTATATTTGTTGTGTTTATTTTGCTTATAACTTCAGACTGCCCTGTTACAATTTTGCTCTGGGATAGGTGTATGATTGCTACATGTTCTTGGTTAAGGCTTTGTATTTGCAGTGTTCCTAAGACTGCTGGGATCCTGGAAATAAGTTGATATTTTTTACATTAGATTTGTGTAGTTTTGCATTTTCTTCGTTCCTGAACGTTACTTCATTGCTATTTTGAACAAAAGTTTTCTTGAATATTTTCTTGTGCTTCGGTTTAATGATTTTGTCTTTTACATATACCATTTGCCCAGTTTCTAGTGCAGGTGCAGTTTTACTATTTTTATTTGCTCTTTCAAGTTGTTTGTGTTGGGCTTCTTTTAGTCTAACTATTATTTCGTCGTAAGTCTTCTGTCGTATTTGTTCTAGTTCGTCAGGATTAATTTGTCTGTCGGGGTTCCTTTGATTTCCGAATAAAATTTCCTTAGGGGTTTTGAGTGTGGATGAGTGGATTGTGTTATTGTATTTTTCCACTGCTATGTGGATAATGTTATGGGATGGCAAGTGAGGGGTGATTTGCTTTTGAATTCTGTATAGTTCTAGGATGGTGGAATGAAATCTCTCCACAGGGCCATTTACTTCTGATTTGCTATTTGGGGTTAAATAAACCTTGATATTCAAATCGAGTAATTTCCCTTTGATATCGGGTGATTGAAATGCGCGCTCGTTATCCATTACAAGGGAGCTTGGTACGATAAAGGAGGTAACTGTTTCCCATATTGCTTTCTCAATATGAACAACATGTCGGGATCTAATAGGAATCATGCGACCATACTTACTAAATTTATCAATGCTAGATATAAAGTAGTTGGACTCTATTTGAAATATATCTATATGAAGGATTTGGTAGGGATGATTAGGGATTGGTGTTTCTTGTATAGGGATAATGAGCGGGTGTCGATCATATTTCGAAGTGTTACATTCATCGCAAACGCGTATAAATTTCTTCAAATGTTGTATAATATTTGGGAAGTAAAATTCACGTAAAATCTGAAATTTATTCTCTTGGATTCCGCGGTGGGCTCTATTGTGAGTCTCTTGAATTATTTTTGTTTGCTCATCTGCGTCTGTAACATCTCGTAATATAATTTGGGTGAAACGAATCTTGAGCAATCCGGGCCTACTGAAATATTTTTTAAACACTTCCTGGATTTGTCCCAGAATTTCTTCAGAAGTATACAATCCGTTGGTTTTAGTTGGATCACAAAATTCTTTTAGAATAGTGGTCAAAATTTCTTCGTTCAATTTCGTTCTTCTGATCAGAATTCTACGATAGCCAGGAAATGGATTTGTTACTATTGTTTCTGAGTTAGTTGTTGAAATTTCAATTATTAATTGGGAACGGAAGCTGTTCAAAGGGGCTTCTGTTGAAATGATGTAGTTGGAATCATCGTCTTCTGCAGAGTGTTGAGTGGGCGTTAATGAATTTATCTGAACGCGACTCAAGGCGTCTGCAACTACATTAGATTTTCCCGGTTTGTACATGATTTCATAATCATGTTCTTCAATGAAATTTTTCCAGTTCATGAGTTTTCTATTCGAAGTTTTAGGAGAAAGATTGTATGTTAGAGGTTGGTGATCTGTATAGATCTTAACCTTCTGACCGTAGAGATATCCTCTAAATACTTTCAAAGCCCAAACAATCGCAAGCAGTTCCTTTTCTATGGCACTGTACGATTCTTCAGTTTTGTTTAAAGTTCTAGAGGCAAAATGTATCGGTCTATCCTTTCCAGGGTTTCCTTGACTTAAAACAGCACCAATCGCGAAATTAGACGCGTCGGTCGTTAAGCAAAAAGGTTCGGAGAAATCTGGATAAGTTAGGATGTCATTTCCGGTCAGTATCCGTTTCATACTTTCGAAACATCTTCTTTCATCAGTGTTGAAATTTATACTTTTAGCACTTCTTTGATCTCCTTCTCCTCTCAAGAGTTTAGTTAAGGGTTTGGCTATTTTAGCGAAATCCTTAATAAATCTCCGATAATATCCCATCATGCCCAGAAATCCTCTAAGTTGTTTCAGGTTTCTGGGTTCCGGATATTTTTTTATTGCTTCGATTTTCTTCTCGTTGGGTTTTATTCCTCCGTTGGTTATTATATAACCTAAAAATTCCACTGATTCGTGTAGGAATTCTCACTTGTCTAACTGAACTTTAAGATGGGCGTCGTGTAACGTTTTCAAAATGATTTCTAGATTTTCGAGGTGTTCTTTGAGTGTCTTTCCCATGACTATTACATCGTCTATATAAACAAAGCACCGTTTCCCGATGTGGTGTCGTAATACGTCGTCTATAGATCTCTGGAAGATGGCCGGTGCATTTTTTAGGCCAAATGGCATACGAACAAATTCGTATTTGCCATAATTGACGGAAAATGCCGTCTTTTCAATATCTTCTCCTTTCATCTTGATCTGATGGAAACCGGATGCAAGATCGAGAGTAGTAAAATATTTATTTCCTCCTAATTGGTCTATAGTGTTCGATATTTCTGGCATAGGGTATTTGTCCGAGATAGTCTTATCGTTCAATTTTCGATAATCTATGACAAGCCGGAATTTTCTTTCCCCTGAGGCGTCCAGTTTTTTAGGGACAATCCAAACAGGTGAATTCCACGCGGATCTAGATGGTCTTATTATACCATCGTTGAGAAGTTTGCTTATTTGTTTTTCGACCTCTGATTTGTATGCTATTGGATACGGATATGCTTTCTGATAAATGGGTATGTCGTCAACAGTTCGAATTTCGCATTCGACGTTGGTGGTACAAGTTAATTTGTTATCGGGATTATGAAACACTTCTTTGATGTTATTTATGATGGGTATCAAGGAATTTCGCTCATTTTCGTTTAGATGGGAAATTCTAATTTTTCCTAAAATGTTTGTTGTTTCTGTTTTATTTATCGCTTGTCTTCGTGTAGGTGTAGGGCTGTAAAATTTTAGAGGGATGGTTCTCAGATCTCCTGAATCGCATTTAACTTTAAGCGTTTTTTCCGCACTAATAAGGTTAAATCTATTGCCGAAAAGAATTTCGGTTCCGATTATTCCGTCAAAAAAAGGATGAAAATCGAATACCAAAAAGTTGAAACTTCGATGCAAAAGTGGGTGGAAAATTTTTAATTTGACGCATTCTTTTATTTTCTGAGTACCAATAACACCTTTAATGTTTTGTTCACGCATGGTATTTATTGGCATTCCGGATGAATTAGCCCATTTCTTTGAGATAACATTTACGTTGGCACCGCAATCGATGAGCATTTTAATGACTCCTTTCGATGTAGGTATTTCAACGTAAGGGAGGGTTTTAACGTCAGGTTCTCCTAAAACCATTTCGTGACCCAATCGGTGTCCTCTAAAAAATTAGTTTCTTCAGCTTGGTCGGGCATTTGATTGGTGTTAGCTTCGTTAGAATTTTCGGCGTTTAGATTTAAATTTTCTAACGATTCCACATAATTTTCGTTATTGAAATCATCCTTACTCAATTCCAATTGTTCGGTGTACCATTTTTCATATTCTTCCGGATCGGGGCATTCTTCTAAGATGTTTGCCATTCGTTTAGCGTTAGGTTCGTGAACACGCATTGAATCGCTTGCTTGCCTACGTTGTGCAAAAGGTCGATTACCGTAGTTAATTTGATTAGTACGAATAGAGCTCGTATCCATCGGTTCCGGTCGTGGTTGAGGTTGCATAAATGTCCTTTTGGGTGCAAATACGTTAGGTTGTGATTGGAAATTGGTATTTTGGAACTTTTGACTTTGGAATGGTGTATTTCGAGGTGGTAATATTGGCAATTTTCCTGGGTGGAAATTTGAAAATTTGGGTTGCGAATAACGCGGGGGCACTGGTGGCGTAATATTTCTCGTTGGTAGATTGCTACGAGGAGCGGGTAATGGCAGTGGTGTCTGTGTATTAAATGGAGCGTTTCTTGCACTTAGGTTCAGGTATTCTACACAATAATGGTAGGCCTGTGCTAAATTACTTGGTTTGTAGTTTTTGCAAAAAAGTGAGAGCGGTTCTCCCAGACCTCTCACAAAGGTATCTAAGGAAAGTATATTATATAATTTTATTAGGGCGGTTTCGTGTCCCCGCCATTGTTCGTCTAAGTTTATTGCGGAACTTATGAGAGTTATCATCTCGGTGATCCGGCTATAGTAGGTTTCGATTGATTCGTTCTTTGCCTTTGTCATATTTTTCAGCTGGCTGTCCAGTGTCATCAAATCCCTTTTGTCCGCGTAATACAGACGCAAAGTGTTTTTTATTGCCTCCCACTCAACGGGAGTATTGTTTGTGATGAGTACATCACTTGCTTCATCTTTAATTTTACGTCGGATAGTTTTTATTATCAGATGATAGTGAAATGTATCTCTACCATCTTCGAATAATTCCAATATATCTTCTACATCGAGAATCCATTGCGCGAGGTTGCGCGGATTCCCTGTGTAAATGGGCAAGTCTGCCACGATAGCTGGAATTTTGCCACGCTCGTGGAACGACATTCTGGTGTCGATCGTAAAACGTGGTGTGGCGTTTTCCAAAACACATTGGCACAGAAACGATCGGGTTCGACGGGTTCAAGGCCATGTCGGGATCGATCGTAAGTGTTTCTAATGCCTCGATTATTGAATCAATTTTTGCTAATTCTAAACACTTTCACCTTTCACACAACACTTCACTTTAGATTAATTATTGTTTGGAGGAATTATGTTAGTTTCCGCGTTATTTTGTGATATAACAGCGCTCCGGTTACGGTGGGTCCGGCCTCGGCGCTCTGAATTAGTATAAGTTTATTGGGTTCCGTACTATCCGCTTTGCGGTACGGTTTTAGCTTAGTCTATTTCTTTCGAGTTTATACTCACAAGATTATTAGGAGGTACATTCGAGTACCGCGGGACAACGCCTTAGTCCTTGGAAGTCCTATTAATGCCGGTTGACTCGGGTCCTTCTTTTTCCTGGTGCGCTCGTTCGCTGTGCTCCTACACGCAAATCCCTCGGTTGACGACGGACGGAGCTTGGGTCCGGAGTAGGAGTAACTTTAGAAAGTTAACTCGGAGCGGCTTCACTACTAGGAGTACAATACTGTTACCAGGTGGAGGGTCCCGACTTCGGGCGCCAGTTACGTTTGGGGAAGTTCGGTTGACTTTTTAAAAAAGCTGAACTACCCTGAACGGAGTCACAATGTAAACTGACTTTATTATTTCATTGATTTACACGATTGCCTAAATATGCTTACACTATGGTTTTTATAATGTTTGCTTTTATGCCGAGTGTTGCGAAAAATGTGCCTGTGACTCGGTGCACTGGGTCGCAATGCTCCCTGCTGCTGGTGTACCGTGCCTGGGTGGTAACTTCGATTTTTTCTTCCTCACAACTCCTCCATGTGCAAGCGATGAGACCGAGCTCTATAGCATGCGAGCTTGGGATTGACTATTTCTCTTCTCATACGTAAAATGTTGTGATGCGATTAGGAATGCCTCGTCGTGTTTCGATGCGAACGATGCACATGTGTTGTGTACACGAGGAGATGTTCGTGCATTAGTTCTCGTGTACCTGCCTCATGCGCATCTCAATATTTTACGAAAGAGAAGAGAAGAAGCCGAACCCTGGCTCGTGTGCTAAAGCCCGGTCTCATCACTTGCTCATGAAAGGTTTGTGAGGAGAAGAAAATCAATACACGTCTCTCGAAATCTCGAAAAGAGAAAGAGCCAATCCCAAGCCCGTGTGCCAAAGCCCGATCTCATCGCTTGCACATGGAAGGGCTGTAAGGAAGAGAAAATCGATACTCGTCTCTCGAAAATAAAGCCCGCGCACAGGAAGTCTGTCTCTACCTGTTGAATTTTACCAAAACTTTTGACGTAGGACTACGTCTAACCGGAAGATATAGAGGGTGAAATGGAAATCTAGGCACTGAACAAGTAGGAAAAAATGCAAGATTTTGAACGCTTATAACTCGAGCATTTCTCAATAGATCGCAAAGGTTTTTGCATCAATTGATAGGAAATATATCTACGCATCTATCATAACGAATAACATTTTATTTTTCTTGAGATAAATAATTGAATAATTGTGAAATATCAAGCATTGTCAAAATGCACTATGTGCCCATTTTTGATTGGTCCATTTTGTGCTCCTCAAATCGTACCGACCAAAACGGGCAACCAGAGCAGCAGCGAAATAGAATGAAGCACGATTGGAAAGGAAAAAGAAAAAAAATTAACGAAACATTGGTCGCCGTCTCACACATGCGTCATTCTCGAGCCAGTCAGTCAGCCTAAAAATCCCCGCTCCGCTGCCGTAACGATCATTCTCATTCAAACCGTACACCACATCGGTTCGCATCACAACACATCAACAAACCAACACAAGCAGCCATGTCTGGACATGGTAAAGGAGGAAAAGTGAAGGGAAAGGCAAAATCCCGCTCGAACCGTGTTGATCTGGAGTTCCCCGCAAGGGTAGCCAGGCCAAGCGCGTTAGTACCAGTGCACCAGTCCACCTAGCCGGCGTTATATAGTTTCGGCCGCCGAAGTGATCGAGTTAGCTGGCAAAGCTGCTCGCGACGATAAGAAAACCCGCATTCGGAACAGAACACATTCGGTTCTGTGGACATCAAGACAACAGGCAGTTGCAGCGAGTGGCGAGTGGCAAACGCAATCGCAAAACGGCATCAGGTAGCAGAAGAAAAAAGTTTGTTCTTTATACACACTGCTTTGGTGGCAAATCCAGAACAAGGCGGTATCGAGGGCGTTCGAAATGGGTTTTTTTTCAAAACCACGAGTACTAAGTTTTCTAAATCGGAACCATTCCATAAAACAAGGCGCTTTTCAGGGCCATTAAACCTTCCAAAAAAGAGTTTAGGAAATACAGTTCAATGCTTTCTAAAACAATATCCAAAATAATAATAAAACACAAATTGATTTTTTCATAATTTGTTTGCCAGGATATGATGAGTATGTGAATTTGGCAGTTGTTCTGAGCTTATTGATTTTCACCAATTCTTAAATTGCTTCTAGATTGAAAGTACAGTAATTTACACTTATCTCGACATTTAGCTAATTGGACGGACCTGTAATGCGACATATTTAATTGGACATTTTTGTAAACATAGAGTTCGGGGTCCAAATTATGACACCACATTGAAAGTCGACACTGTACCACTGTCATCGCAAATGTTCAATTACAGGTTAAAATTACCTCCAATCCGATACTGAGTGGTGGTAATGCGACGTGCCATTGAATGTAATTTACTGTACAATATGTCACAAGCTGGATGGGAAGAAATGTTCCAACTGTGAAAGCTGTGGTGAGTAGCAAATGCAATCGCTAAACAGAAAGGTTTAGCCGAACAAGGTGGGGATATCGAGTGATGACAAAACAATAAACTCTTTAGATTGAAGATAATGTTGTGATCCTGAAAAGGACCCTTTTTAGCCTGCATGTGAAACGAGCGAACAAATCGTAATGAATGTATTTTTTTGCCATCGCTCCCTTTTAACGCTCATTCGTTCGTCTCGTTGGACTCGCCCCTCTGGCTGAGTCTGCCGATTTGTCTCTATCCTGTGAGTGTGTACCGCTAGAGTATAAAACACGCGGACCCCAAAAAAATATCTTATTTTCTTTCAAACCGTAAACCCGTGTGGTTGTACGGCATCGTCATCGTGGACGTAACAAAGGAGGACAAGTTAAGGGAAAGGCAAAGTCCCACTCGAACCGTGCAGGTGTGCAGTTCCCCGTAGGTGTATCCGCCAATTGCTCAGCAAGAGAAGCTAGGCCGAGCACGTTAGTACCAGTGCACCAGTCCACCTAGCCGGCGTTATATAGTTTCGGCCGCCGAAGTGATCGAGTTGGCTTGCAAAACTGCTCACGACAATCAGAAAACCCGCATGAAGAACAGAGCATATAGAGGTGGAGCAGTAGGCGAAGTATATCTGTATTGGCAAGCAAAATATCGTGTCGTAATTATTTGCATTCAATATGGAATGTATATGGAAGAAACAAAACAATGTTGAAAGTACTCACGGTTGCATGATAATTTGAGCCACAATTCTCATGAAATCATTCAACTGTATGTTTTCTAACAGATGACCATTGTATCGTGGCTTATCTCGATTGTTTATGTGGTAAACAGGTCCAGAGAACAATCGTATGCTTAGTTCTTGAAATCAGTAACATTTTCGGTGAAATTTTGATTGACTGGCGATTATTCTCTCACAACATACACACCGACACTGAGAGCCTTCGAAACATACACTTCATAACGTTAAAATGATGAAACTTCGTTTATATCTATGAACATGGGGAAGTGAAAATGGCACATGGAAATAGCTCTTTTATCCGTCTTTTTCGACGTGATTTCACAAATATTCACTGCGCACTATCACATTAGCCTCATATTCAGCGGGAACTCTAAAAAAATGTACGTTTTTAATTGATAAATTACTTTCTGAAAATAGCATTTTCACATGGATGCGGTGGGCAATCAAAGATAAACACAACGACTGACGTCACTATTTGAGAAATAGTTATGGCAGCGCATGCTGTGTCGCTCGAAACTCTACCATCTTCATTACCTTTTTTCCAGGACATTGGGTCTAGGCCTAGAGGCACGGACGCGATCTTGACATAGGACTGTGATTGTGTGTAGTAATTGAATTTGAATTGAATTTTTTCATTGTTCAAAATCTGTATTTTTGTCTTTTTTGATACATTAAATGGAAGTCATGAACATATGCGTGGGTATACCTTTTCGAACTTCTAAACCAGCAGCCGGTTAAATTCGTTAATTGCATTTTTAACATAACCAAAAAACATTCTCGATATAATAACATCCTGGACCACAATTCCATAAATTGTTAGTAGCAAGACCTACACGTTAAACGTGAATTGATCACGAATTGAGTGGACAACAACCTGAACCTCAATCTAATAAAAATTCTATCGACGTTTAACCTTTTGAGCCAGGCTCTCGTCAAATCTTTGGGGAGTATAGAGTGAAGTCCCTCCATTGATTCTGACAACCAAATAAATTATGGATAAATTTTCTGTCCAATGGTATAATACACGACATATGTCGCGATAACGATTTTAAGTAATATGCGTTTGAAGACTCTTAATGAATCGTTACATTTTTTGTAGAGTTACCCCCCTATATAGAAATCAAAGACATTGTCCTATGTCGAAATTCAAGTTGAGCCGTACTTTTTGAGATGAAGGGGTGGTCCAAATCACCCCGTATGACCAAATCACCCCAACTGACCCTACTTAAGACAGACATACGACTTTATTAGCGTTGTACTTCGAACATGTGCAGCATTTGCAGCGCTAGAACCATGCAAGCAACCCAGTACATTCGTTGTAGCTGTACCTAGCTGTTTCGCCGTTGTACATGACCACAGCTTGGGCAGTGGGTAGTGGTGGGTAGCATGAACAAATTTTGACAACATCGAATCAAAATACTTGGTAAACATTATTTTCTCTTGAGTTAACTCTTTGTGGTCGTTTGTGTCAGCCACCTCACCTTTTTCTCAGCCATCATACCCTTTTTTACCGTTCTGATCGCTTGCCTGCTCTCAGCCACCACAGCAAGAAACCATGCTAATCTTATATTTTACTCAACCAATTATTAGTTTATGTTTTTCCAAACGAAGCTTTATGTATAGTGAACCTGTTCACGAATCAATACGGTGCTCCTATAAGTAATAGATAACGGTACTCAGTATCAAACAATGTAGTCACCCACACAATACAACGCACAGTGCGTTGAATGCATAGGAATGTGGGACAATAATCATAACAGCAGAATTTAGCCATTGTAACACTTTGGTGTGATGGAAAAGTTTGTCATAAGCATCAGAATTAATGTTTGCATAAATGTCTAATGTTATTTGAAAAATAGCATAAATGTGTCAAGCGACAAAATCTTTGTTCATCCAAATTGAAAAGTTCTGATCATTTCGGATACGAAGAAATCATTATTTGAGTAACTACTGGTTTAAATTATGTTGAAGTAGTTGTTTTTAAAATGCAGAATAATTGTTTGCATAAGTGTCTTCTATCATCTGAATAATCTCATGTTGAAAATTTTTTGGTTAAAAGTGAAAATTGCTGATCTTTTCGGATACACATTGCTGGCATTAATTACACATCTATTGCATCAATGGCAAAAGTGTCTCATATTGAATAGATAATAAAAATAAAATTATGTATTGATCATACTTCATATGATTTACTCTTGGAGACTGTTTCGAAAGATTGCACACATTGTTAAGTTAATACATATAGAGTCTATCGCAAAATTGAGTGTACAAATGCTACTTGACGATACTTTCCATTTATTTGGTATAAAATATTTTGAATACATTAATTCTTTTGATGCATATTTATTACTCACACACTTGACTAGTTGTACGTGCAATAAACTTCCGAGAAAAGCTTTCTGTTAATTGTTTATTAATAAAAATTTAAAATAACCTCTATTCTAGGCATCGCAAATTAAATTTCTCCGAACAAATTAGTCTTGTAAGTGAGTTTCTTTGCGAATTACATACTTTTTTTCACCAGTGATTGGTGTCAACACTTCACCATTGCTTGGGCAGTGTTGGTTTTTGTTTTTTATTGATGTTTGAATTTTTTATCAAAATGGTAAGTTAGAGGAGATAAATAGATATTGTTACACGTACAATGATAATAGGTATGAATTGTAGTGGAAAGGCATTGCAGGAAATAGCAGCTGCTGTCGGATAAACCCACTATACACTAAAGAAAATCATAAACAAGTAGAAATACGAAGGAAAAATGGAAAATCTCCCGGTAGAGAACACAAACGGACCCTATCTTCTTATGATTAACGGGTAATTGTTCGAACATTGCAAAAAAATGCTACTACAAATATTCCTAAATTGACCACCGAAGTGGCCGGCATCATTGAGAGACCTGTCTGCGCAGACACTGTCCGGAGAGCAGCATCACAGGAACAATCTGAGAGATCGTGTTGGCCGTGGAAAGTATTACATCTCAAAGGTGAATATGAAAAAACGGCTACAGTTTCCTAAGGCATATGTAAACAGACCTAAGGAGTTCTGGAATTTTAATATCTTTGAATCGGATGGAAGACAAATGGCGTGGAGGAAACCAGGATCGATGCTTCAAATTCAGCATTTGGTTATAACAGTAAAACACGGCAGCAGTAGTCAGATGGTGCATGACTTAATTGATTTTCCTGAAACGTAACCTGCAGTCTCCCGTTCAGAAATTCGGCCTCCCTCGTGATTACTACTTTCAACAGAATAATGACCCGAAGCAAACTGACTTCGTGGTGCTGGAATTCCTGCTCTATTATGTCCCAATCAACTCAAAACACCTCAGAAATCACCGAACTTGTACACTATTGGGTATATATGGTGGGTAATCAAGAACCATCCATCCATCAAAATCAAGGGAACGAAGCGGAACTCAAAACGACGATTACGGAGATCTTGGAGGTACTTCCGTCTACAGTGATCAAAAATCTCGCCTTGGTACTTGCATAAAGTGCTGGACGCCAAAGGGAGGCCATACCAAATACTAGGGGATTGAGTTTTGTTATCTATCAACATTTCTGAACTGATTTCAATTTTCACTTTAAGAAAAACTTTAACTGTACACCAGTGTTTGCCAAATGATCCACTCATTGAAAAAATCGCTTTCGTTCGTTCAAATATGATCTTTCAGGAAACATTTCCCCCAGCGGTATTCTATTATTGTTATGTGCTGCAAATCACGACACAAAAGAGAACGAGACAACTCTGCATCGGCTCGCACTTCATTGCACACCAGCATGCAAGCAAAGCTATCATATACGCTTTCAGTGCAGAAAGCTTATTTTCTTCTTTGCCTCTAACATATGCATACCGACCTCTCCATGCATCATGAAACAGCAGGATCATACGGACAACGCAAAGCGAAGGATTCATACAGCTAATGTAGCAGATCCTGATTTTTAAGTCTCAGAGAGTGCAAACTATATGATTATTTAGCTCGATAGAGGCTAAGGGAAGGGTAGTCAGATTATATTTTCCATTTTTAACGTCGCTATCCCTTGAAATGTGTATATTCATATAGACCGCATAGTTTTACAAGCAACACCGCTCCAGTGAGAAGCAAAAACTCTCGCGTTTTATCTTATTTCCCATTCGCTGCTCTCCGCAAATGGTGACGTAATGATGACGTAATTTTTCTTGTATCATTTATTGCTTTACACTTGTCTGTGCAGTGGGTTTCGCTATAGTAAAATGAGACGATATATGCGGTTCAAACTTGTATGCAGGCTTCGAAAATAGTGTGCCATGTTTGATACAACTCGAATATGCAAACAACAGTCTTCGTTCCTCTCTTAGTTTAATCACTAAATGTTACAAAAGTGATTGCTGACATTCATACAAGTATCTGAATGATCCTCTCATATTTGGTTATATGTTCGTGAGAGTTTACTTGCATGACACATTGTGTATCATTTGATTTTGATCGAAATCCAAACACTGCTGTACACTCAATTTTGCAACGTCTTAATTGGATATTTTTTGTTTGTATTTTAAATATGAAGTAGAAATGTGACCATTTTAATTTTTTTCTTATCACTACATGATAGGAAAATGGATCGATTTTACGATGAATATAATTCGCATTTAATTATTTATTTTTTAACCTCGAAAAACTCAACAATAACAAACCAGCACGAGTTGTATACTCAATTTTGCGATCGACTGTATATAGTTCGCGAAAAAATAAAATAAAATAAAATGTTTATTTTTCATAATCTTGCACGTATCACTGGTTTTTCGAGGAAAAATAATTCCGACCAGTACGACACCTATGCCCAAATTTAATACGAACGAAAAGGGTTAATAACTCAGATGTTGTGTTTGATAGTCGTGACGCTAAATAAAAACCTGTTTTCGTTGAATGCAAGTATGCAATCGATTCAAATTTTTGATTGTCAGTTTGAAATGCGTTACAACGTGAAAATAATGAACATTTGTTTGTTTGGATGAAGGTGAGAGAGTGAGAAGTACCCACGGAAGAACCCACTCTACAGTGAAGAAAATCATAAACAAGTGGAAATACGAAGGAACCATGGCACATCTCCCGGGTAGAGGACGCCTAAGGGGGTCATACCAAATAATAGGGGTTTGATTTTCGTTATCTGATGATGATATTGAATTAAAGAGACTTTAAACTCTGGGAGTTCATTCGTCTCTTTTGGTTATCTGTTTACATTTCAACTGTTGTCTCAATTTGCCCGCGGAGATTTTTTGTTCGCATTTTAAACAAAAAATCTCACGATGTTTATACTCAATTTTGCGATTGACTGTATTAACGCTGAACAAGTAAAACGTCAATATAGTTGTACGTTTATCCATGGTATTGCAGCCGATCAAAAAGACATGTAGAGTAGTGCGGGGCTAAGGTGCGCACCTAACTGTTGTCGTCCGATAACTTTTGGAATAAAAGCAAATAAAATTCAGTTTGCTTACCAAATTGTAACTATATATACTACCTTCAAAACGTAGTACAAGAATTCTTCATGTCTTGTATGTAGATAGACAAAAACCTATTTTAATACAAAATGGCAAATGCGTACTTTTGCCCCATAGTGAGGGCAAAGGTGCGCACCATACGGGGCAGAAGTGCGCACTTAGTAAATTGTACTTCTGAGGTGACTTGTAACAAAAATAAATACTTTATCATTACCAGCGGAAGAAGCATCATTACCAGAGTGTGTAGGAACAGTCCAGTGGGGAGGAGGAAGGTGCTGTATGATGTTTAATGGGTGGAGATGAGTGGGTGTTATGGTCGAACATATCACGTGGAAATTTTTGGGAGGGAGGAGACTGACAACATAAGATATCTGGAAATGTCCAACATTTGAAACAGAATTCTTTTTTATTAACAAACTAGCTGACCCGAACACTCAAGTTCCCACGGAAATTATTTCTATGATAATAATACATATACTTGCGGTATATAATTTTTTTTTGTCATATAGACCTGATGCTGACTAAGACGCATCAATCCTGATACTGACTGTGTAAATCCGTGGCTCCATTCTTGAATTAAATCGTGAGGAACGAACACCAAATCATTTTTATTAATATAGATTAATATAAATACATAGTTACCTTCACTTGATTCATTTGGAACTCATTGTTGAAAAAAAATATTTATTTGAAGTTCATTGTGAAAATATAAACATAAACGAAACATAACCGTTATTGAATTGAATGCATGGTGAAAATAAAAACCATTTTTCATTTGAAATTCATTTTGAATTATTTTTAATCAATTGTTTATTTTTGTTCCTCATCTTGGATTCGGTTCTGAGGATTCCGACGCTTTGCCTTGGAGCGCTGTTGCTTCGTTGCGCTGTTGTGGGGTTTGAAGAGACAGACGATGGTTCCTCATGAAGCTAGAATCCCAATCTCTTCCTGCCAGTTTTGCAATTTGGTTGAATTCGTGCTGGAGGTTGTTGGCTTCCGCAAAATCAAACGCCAGACGTCTTTAATCTTTGAGAGTCATACCATAGAAAACTTTTTCTAGTGCTCTGCAGTGGTCCGCCAGATCATCAGACTGCTCACTCGTAAATACTTGTCTGAATCGCCCTAGGTGCTCGCAGGCACATCCCAGCAGAAGTAGAAATGTCAATCAAAGAAGATTCAAATCATAAATCACTGACTGACATGAGCCTCTTCATCAGAGCTGATTCAGAAATATCGAGGTCTGCCGCAATCCGACGCTTCGAGACTCCCTTCCGAAGCCTCTGTCGGGCCATTTGAGCATTTGTGGAGTGCATTTCTTCAAATCAGTTTTCTTCTTGTGGGTCCCGTTAACAATTTAGTTGAAAACATTTTATAATCTTTTTTCAAAGCAAAACTCTGGTGCGAACTTTTGCCCCACAAGCAAATTTTGAACTAATCGAATTTTTTGAAAGAGCTCTTGAACTTGTTCACGAAAACGAATACGCACTATCGTCTACTATAGAATGAAGGAATTATTTTAGGAAAGTTAATCATCATCTCCAAAACTGAAAAAAATAGATCAAAACAACGCAAAACTCTCTTTACGTCATAACTTTTTGCCACTCTTATGAAATGTATCTTGTTTATATGTGTGAGCTGCTGGTGTAATAATGTATCAAACGAATACACTGCTGTCGAAATGTTATGCTCGTTTGCTTCAAAAAGGCCAATGCGCACCTTTGCCCCGCATTACTCTATAGCATATTCAACAAATCATAGGGAATTTCCGATTCGATTGGTATGCAAGTTAGCAAAATGCGTTCGATGCAAGAATAGTTATAAACGTTAACTTTATTCCGTTAAACGTGACCTGTTTTCTGATTTGACCCCCCTCATAAAAAAGTCGAAAAAAAACACCGACTGTTATACTGAAACATGGTATAAATGCCCACTGCTGCCAGAGGATACACAACCATGGTTTAAATTAATTATATATTCAGTTTACCTACTGATTAAGGTAACATTTCTCAAGAATGACTCCCATCAGAACATCCAAATCAAATGACAGATACTCAAATGTTCGTTTTTTTGTGCGAATTTTTATCCTCCCTCTCGTCACATTGTTTACGAACTTCAACTTCTCTGCTTGAAGTATCGCTTCTCTTCCGTGCCGGAAGCCAAGTGTAAACTACCGAAACACTACAAAAACACACAGAGCGTCATCCAAGTCACTGAGGCTGCCTGCATTGAAATGTCGAAGCCGTAGATTTATATTCATCCGCGTGCCCCATTTCCGTCTAACCTCGTTTTGCACCAAAAATTAAACAAACGAGAAAAGGAAAGTCGAACGAATTTACGGAATTTTCCTCTGAAAGGCTTCGTTACTATTTGTTGGTGCTGATGCCCCTCTCTTCCCCGAATTTCTGAGGCTTGGAAAACACCAACAAGCAACAAAACCACCACGTGACCACGTAAAGCATGGTGGCGTTATTTTCTGAAAGCCATATCTTGGCTTTCTTCCTGCGGCGACACCATTTTGCCCGGCTTCAGGAGAAGTGCGATTTATCCCTCCAGAGTCCTCGTGGTCCTCTTTCTGGCATTTCGTTTACCCAAGGCGCGTTCATCCTTTTCACCCAACAACGTTGTACTGTCTGCACACAGTTCAAACGATTTAACATGAATTCTAGCGCTGGTTGCAACATTTCGAGTGGAGAAAATGCGCGAGATGATGGGGCTGGGAGATGTCAGGGCGGACACATTCGCTTGTACAATCGTACGCACTCTCCTTGGCAGGCGAACTGGAACCGAACTTCGACTAGCTGTGCTCCCCGGAGGCTGCACTTCTCCGTCTCTGATGTGGCACTCTCGATTCGGACAATGCGAATCGACAGTCGGGAACTATTCCGCAGGATACTGCCGCTTACAGAAGTACGGCATTTGATTTATGCAGCCGCACGACTTCTTGCCGTCGTGAACCGTCGGAAATCGCAAGGGTTCAATTCGGTGCGAGAGACGCTGCTCCCGTCGTCATCGTCGAAATGATTAATTCGAATTAGTTCGCACTGTTTTCTTTGCTAATAGTTATTGCCCCCCTGGGAGAGAGCGGTTCAATTTCTGCTGGAATTTGGTGAGCATTTGAGTCTGAGTCGAGGTTAAAACGTGGCTATTTAGAATGATGACGAAGGAATTTCAACCATATCTCTGTAGGACAGAGAATGTCTCCTTCACCTTTATGATCGTAAGCACTGCTTGGAATGTAATGTATTCTGACGATTTCGGGTTTTGATTTTCGGTTGAAGGCAAGCTTCGCCTCAATGTGTACCTTACGTTCGACTAGCTCGATACAAATGCATTAACTAAATTAAGGATTTTTTTTAGAACTACAAACATTAGAAACGATAAAAGCTATGAGGAGAGCTAGTAAATTAGTTCATTAGGAATTGAAGCTCTTGAAATCGATAGTCATTTTTCAATTGGTTGAGCGACATTTTAGCAACAAGTCTTCGTTCTGGAACAGTTCAAAAAGCAACGAAGAACCAATCAGACTAATTGGTCCCGTTTCTGTCTTTTCATCACTGTGCGTTTTTCATCGCTATTGGAGAAAGAGACCACTTCTCGCATCTTACCAAATACAGAGAGTTGCCTCTAATTAGACATACCGAGGCACCACTCAGTGTCGCATTAGAGGCGACTGTGACCTGTAATTGGACATAAAGCCTGTCCACGTTAAATTTCGGAAACTTTTTTTTCAGTGTAGTTTATGAAATATTTCACTAATCAATGAAATATTTCACTTACATGACAGCTGAAACCCTCCTCTTTATTTCGATGTCCAATATGTTTACATTATTCTTCAGTTTGGTAAAATGGAGTCGAATCAAGTGGAAGTACGAAAACGCATTCGGTGCGCGATCTCGCCAAAAAGCTAAAACTGCCGAAGAGTACCGTGTTCAGTGTGTGCAAATCATTTGACCAGCGCTTAGCTGTGGATCAGAAGGTTGGAAGCGGAACAAATCGAAAAGTATGCTCTCGACAGATGGACCGAAAGGTGGTTGCCATTATTGAGAAACATCCCAACCTTTCAGTTAGAAATGTGGCTCGAAAGGTTGGCAAATCAAAATCATATAAACAAAAAGTGAAGCAGTGGCATGGACTGAAGGCAACAAAGTGAAAAAGGTGTCCAATCGTGATGATAAGCAAAATTTCACTGCAAAAAGCCGTGCTAAGGTGCTCTAAACCCAGTTTTTGCAAAAATGTTCATGCACCATAATGGATGATGAAACTTATGTTCTCGAAGACTTCCGGGTCTCGCTATTTATACTGCAATGCGAAGGAATGGCGTAGCCGAGTGTTTCCGGACCAAGAAGCATTCTAAATTCCCCAAAAAGTACTTGGTTTGGCAGGCTATATGCAGTTGTGGCCGAAAATCCAAATCTTTCGTCTCTACCGGCACTATCAACAAAGATGTCTACGAGAAGGAATGTCTCCAGAAGCGGTTGCTACCATTCGTAAGAAGCCACGACTCTCCAGCGTTATTTTGGCCAGTTTTGGCCTCTTGTCACTATGCAAAATCCATCCTGGAATGGTATAATGCACATGAGGTCAAATATGTGCCAAAACAGCAAATCCACCGAACTGTCCAGAACTTCGCCCAGTGGAAAAGTACTGGGCTCTGATTAAGCGAAAACTATTCGAAACTATGAAGAAAGCGAATAGCATTAATGATTTCAAGAGGAGATGGAAAAGCGCCGCCGCCAGCATATCTGAGTATACTGTACGGAACCTAATGGCAGATGTTCCCGAGAAAGTTCGTGAATTTTACAGACAGCGTAATTAACATCAAAGTAAGCTTTCCTTGTTTTAGATATAAGTCTATTTTACTGAAATAAACAATCGGTTTCGTTTTATTACGTGAATTTTTGTTTTACTGGCATCATCTTGGTGTCCGAAATTTAACGTGGACAGGCTTCATCAACAAACACAACACAATGTGAAAAACAAGTTTAAACAGTATAATCATAGAAAATCTAACAAGGAAAATGTAAGTTGAAAACACCCCTAATAATTTATCGTGTTATAGAAACTTGCACAAAGGATATTTACAAAAATGTAAAAATTGTTCGTGTCGCATTACAGGTCTGCCCAATTAGCTAGATGTTGAATTAAAGCCCTGATGTAGGAATTATACGCGATCTCTGTAGTTAAGCACCGTCGTGAGGAACTACTTTAATGTTTTCTATCAGAAAATTTCTTAAAAGTTATACAATATCTGAGGCATTTTCAATGAGAACTAGCTGCTCCGGTGAACTTCTTCCCACCCTCAATTGATATTTTCATTTAAATAATTTCGGACACTCAAGTTCCCACAGAAATATTTTTTCTGTACGTGATCTATATCCATGGTATATAACCTGTTTTTTTGGAAAGTACACCGGGGCAAGCTGAAACGGTTTTTTCGTAGTTCAAATTGAAGGTTATCGCAAAAAATCACTAAATCACTAAATTGAAATGAAGCAGCATATACAAGGTATGACAGATAGTTTTCGATAAAAATTAATGATTCACACCAAATGTTTCGTAAAATATAATTTTTATAATGTTTAGTTTTCATATGCACACGAATGACTTGCAAATGTGAATGTAGTAAATAAATGAGTATTTTTTCATTCTAATAAAATATATTTTTCTCTACACCGAATATTTTCAATAGTACAGATTATTGGTACAGATTTTTGGAAGAAAAAGTACAAATGAGAAAGATTTTGAGTCCTTCCGATACAGATGAAAATGTGGCAACACTGATGCTCAGAGCTATACAGAAAATATTTATGAGTTCATTTTTCAAAACCACTACATCATTCCTATTTGATTACCCGACGCGCAATTCTGGCGATATTATTGAAAAAATCTCTGTTCTGGGAACGATTGAGTCAGCACGTTTCTGTGCTGTTCTCTTCATAGCATCGCTTTCTCTCTATCTCAAATGAGTCTTATAGGTAGTTTCACATCTAGAGATGTTCATGCTGAATGGTATGATTGTGAAATTATGCTTAAATGAGCAACCCGAACTGGTAATCGAAAAAAAAAGATTTTTCAAATTTTAACTTTTTTGTTTAATTTGAAACATTGAAAATGTTGACGGTCCCAATATTTATAAATGGATCGCTTCATTCATTCATTTTCTCCATTCATTGTTTTTTGATTCAGTTTTCATGCAAATTGAATTCATCATATGACGAATTTCATGCCAACTCGTCTTAGGAGTAGGCAACAACATCTCAGATAGTAGTGAAACGTTGTGGGTGTAAAGACATGGATCATTTAAGAAAACTTTGAATACTTGAAATATTCGAAAAACAATTAGACTACTTTTTAGAAAGAGCCAAATTTTTTTTCTTAATTTTATACAAAAATTTATAACTTACAAACTATGATACCTACAAAATTCTTGTCAAAGGATGAAATATAGAAAATTGTTTAAATTTTCACAAAAAATTACCAAACAATTTTTGGAAAAAAATTTCGCTGACAAAAAAGCTATTTTAAAAATAAAAGTTCTTTTTTCTCAAAAACGTATTTTTTTAAAAATTTCCAAAAATAAATATATGTATAGCCCTTACAAATTCCAACAAGTCGTCCATACATCGGAATATGGGCACTTTTATAGGGATAAAGTTTTTCGAACCACAACTTTTTCATGTTTTCTTTGAAAAAATACAACTTATCCTAAATTTGTTTAAAGTCAAGATAGCGATATAGTGTATTCGATAAAGTTTTAGATCTTGTTAAAATATAAACTTTATGTCGAAGACATCAACTTTCTATCTGTTATAGTTTTTGGAATATATTTTTGTATGAAGACTCCTGAAAAAAATAATGTTTGGCTCGTAACATTTTTGTGTGTAAATTATCACGTTTGAAATGTTCTTGACATGTTTCTAAATAGAGAAAAGTTAGCAAAGCATTTAAAATGCGATAATTTATACTAAAAAATGTTACGAATTGAACATTAATAGCATTTTTCATTTTCTTCTTTGAAAAAATTCTATTAATGTTTGATTCGTAACATTTTTATGTATAAACTAGCTGACCGGCAAACTTTGTTCTGCCTAAAATTCATTTTTCGTTATCACATCCACGTTTTCTCACTAAGCGCACGTTCCTGGATCCAATCGCAGAACTGCTCATTGATTGATCTTCTAATCTACCCTTTTAAAAATTTTTTACTATAAAATTTCAGTACTTCTACCAAAACTCACCATCAAATCTCAGATTATTTCCAGACACAATGCTCGTGCAAGATTTTTCATCCACTTGCAAATAACATGTATCTCCGTTACATTGAATAAATGTTTGATACAGAAAATATGATAGAATGAAGACAGCCCTAAACCGAACAATTCCTATCACGAGTTTAGCTCTTATCAACACATTCGGCGATCCTATTTTATTTATATAGATAGAAGACGATGTAGGAATGCGTTTTATCACATTAAAATCCATTTCCACTTTCGAACGAAGATCAATTTCGTTAGCGCCAACATCAAATGGACTCATAACGCTTGTCAATATGTAATTATAGAACATATGTGAATTGAATTTTTCGAATTTTTCCATTCTTTTCAGAGTTTTCCGAAAATTTTCAATTGTCATGTTTGGTTGAAATATGTGTATTATTTTTATGGGACCCCCTCTCCATTCCATAGGAGGGAGTGGTGTCATATCATCATAGAAACATTTCTCGTACCCAAAAACCCTCACATCCCAAATTTGGCTCAATTTACTAGATTATTTCTCGAGTTATGCAGAAGTTTGGCAGCCACCCCTCAGAGAGAGGGGAGGAGTGTCTATTCACCATAGAAACATTTAATGCCCCCTGAAACCTTCACATGCCTAATTTAGCTCCATTTACTTGATTAGTTTTCGAGTTATGCAGATATTTATCCTTCATTAGTTTGGCAGACAAACACACCCCCACCCTTTGAGAGGGGGGAGGAGTGTCTAACAACCATAGAAACATTTCATGCACCCTAAAACCTTCACATGCCAACTTTGGTTTCGTTTGCTTGATTAATTCCCGAGTAATGCAGAAATTTGTGTTTCATTTGTTCGGCAGCCCTCCTTAGAAAAGAGGAGGAGTGTCTAACTATCATAGAAACATTTATTGCCCCCCTAAAACCTCCACATGCGAAATCTGGTTTCGTTTGTTTGATTAATTTCCGAGTAATGCAGAAATTTAATCCTAACTCCTCCCTCTCTTTAATTTCCCGTAAAGAGAGGGAGGAGAGAGGTCTCGAACTATCATAAGAACCTTCCTCGACCCCAAAAACCCCTACATACAAATTTTCATGTCGATCGGTTCAGTAGTTTCTGAGTCCATATAAATCAGACAGACAGAAAGACTGAAAGACAGATAGACAGAAAAACAGACAGACATCACTTCATTTTCATATATATAGATCATGTCATGTTATACATGTTATACGTGTCAACAAGACTCCCTTTTGTTGTGCAGATAGTGTTTAGGAAAAAATAATATTTGATCTATCGGCTCGTTTTGTTCTTTTCCCATTGGTTTATTTCCATTTTCGTTTTTATTTTACGTAATCGTAAATTTTGGATTAGCGGATTCCATTTAAGCAGAATATGCTTTATATATGGATTTATGTAAATATATCTGTTGCTTTTGTGTAAATACATAATTCTTTACCGGCCCGATGGATTTTAGATGAGTTCTCTATGTTACCTTCTCAGGTTTCCCAATGATAACTCTCCGCCATCAAGATAAGATTTCTAGAAAGCGTGAGTGCGGTGTTAATAAAACATCTCGCCGGGACGAAAATTTCTAAAGGAGTTCCTTCGGCTACTATCTGAGGTTCCCAAATAATAATTATTATCAGCTGCCATGATTGGAATAGTAAGAGTTCGCACGACGAATAAAGGAATATTTCGCCGGATCGATTGGTTTTAGAGGAATTCCCGCGGTTAGCTTATCAGGTTTCCCAATGTTTTCCTCCGCCGTCGCGATTGTAGTTTTATAGAGAATACGCTTCATGAATAACGGAATATGTCACCGGGTCAATTAATTTTAGACCAGTTATCTCGGTTAACTTCTCAGGTATCCCACAGTAAACTCTCCGTCGTTGCGTTTGGATTTCGTCAAAGTTTGTCCAATAAATAGTACAATATATATATATATATATATATATATATATATATATACATATGATCAAATGAATTTTACATGGTTTCCTTTTCAGGATACATGAATATAATCTACGTTGCAGCGACACATCACGTTTTCGGATTTTCATTTCAGTGAGTGGTCGATAGTTCGCGTTTACATAATCACATCACTTGCCTCAGTGAATCCTGAATCTTACCTCTCCCCACTAACAACTATCCCTTCCATGATAATCGATAGGGAACCACGCTATAGAGGCAACTTCGGGCGGTGATTATCATACTAACATTCCTTCCCTACCCTTGGTGGCTGTAAGGACGTGGCTGGCGTCGTTATTGACTATTTAAAGCTCGAATCATCGAAACTTGCACAATGAGAATGGTTTGCTACTCCCAAGCGTCTTTCGGTGTGTTCTTTGTGCAATTTCTCTGGTTCAGGTCAATCACGGAGAGCAACTACGAAGTGTGCAGTCTACCCAAGCTCAAGCTCAAGCTCAAGCTCAAGCTCAGTAACCACGAGATATACTGTCATCTCGAAAAAAAATTTTCGCCGAAAATCGACACTCTGGGACTTTTTTTTTCGGAATACGAAGCAAAACGATAGTGGGGGTAAATTGGTCAGTGGGGGCAAAGTGGTCACCTGCTTGTAGGTAGTATAAGTATTGACTATAGATGTCGTATTGAGAGTCAACTTAGGTTTGAATTATTTAATGACTTTTGAGTCACTCTGTACTTAAGTAGAGCTGCCGCATGTCAAAATGTAAATGAAACAGACATTGCTCTCTCGATAGCCATTCGGTCGTAGTTCGTATCGCGTAGTTCGTAGTTCGTGCGCATGGTATCTAAGGAATTTCTCGTGAAACTTGGTTAATTAAATCTGATATGTTGGCCGAATCATCAGTTTGGACGACTGTTCACATATACTAGGAGAGGTGAACAGATATTTTGTTTAATCTCAGCGATTAATTAGCATTGAAATTACTTCGATGTTTGGGGGCAAAGTAGTCATAGGTGAACAACGACTTACAATGTTCTTTTTACTAAAACTGATACCTCATCACATTCTGATCTTGAAGAGGTTCCTTTTGTGATTTTGATCCTGTTAAAAATACGCCGCTCCAACTAAACCAAGCCTCATTATGCTTCTTACTACGTTTTTGTATGCAAGAGAAAATTAAAATTGAGACTCTAGGTGAATAGGTCAAACTTATTTCATACATGTACCTACTATATCGAATATGACTTGAACAAATTTGGTCTCCTCCGATAAATCTGGAAACGTGCCCAAAGCTGCACCACAATTCCGCAGTTACTTCGGACTCCTGGCAGACTTTCTTCAATTTTTGCTTGATGATGAATTCATCAGTTTTTGCCTCAAAATGAATAACTGTATCAGGATCTTTCGAATGGACCCTATCACGTCGCCCAATGTTATCATTGAAAATTTTTCCAGCAATTGTTTTGAAGCAATCTCTACAGATCCTTAGTTAAATGATCCAGAAAAGAACGCGGAAATGGCACCCGAAGAGATGGAAATTCCATAACATAACCACTCCATCTCACTACAATAATACCTCGTGAACCGAGACGGGGAGCCATCACTTGTTGGGGCCACCGACACAATCATTTCCACCAATCAAGAGATCACAACTGGAGGGGTGTCTTTGTTCATGGTAAGCAAGCAAGCAAGCAAACAAACAAACTGCAGCAGCAGCAGGATGGTAAAAGTTGGCAATGACTCAACAAATCTAGAAGAGGTTGACTCAAGATAAGCAAAACTAAGTTTTCCCCCAGAGTTTATACATCAGACTACATAAAGCGCAAAGGAAAGCTTCGCCTGAGAATGGTTTCCCCGATAGTTTTTCTCTGGATTTCCTTTTCCCTTCCATCATTTGCCCAATGCACAATGTACATTACGCGGTGGGTGGTGGGCAAAATATGTTCGTTTACCGGAAAAGGAAGGGTTGAGAAGCGAAGCCACCCCCAAGAACAAGCTTTTATTATTTTATTCAATGGTACCATAGAACGAATAGCGACCGCTAAAGTGGAACAACGCAACGGACACGGGCTGATGGCGTGGTGGATTGGGAACTGGTTAACACGTTGAGTGCCACGGTTCTATACCGATTGTATGGACATTTTTAAAAGTATTAAGACCATCGTTTCTTATCGTATCATTTACCTTTATTATCATATGTTATACTGTCAGTCAGCGGTGATTGACGCGGCCTGGACGAAAACTCAGTGTCAGTCACCGGTGACTGACGTGGCAGTCAACGTGTTAATATTTTTAATTGAACAAATGTGCATTCTTTCGCACGTTGATGGAAATTGAAAAATTCAATGACGGAAGGAATGAAAATAGTCATCAGCAGGATAATAGAAAACGCGATCCGGGTGGATTGGGGCTCTACTTTCGACGGAGGATTTCATGAGCCTTTATTGGAACATCGCGCTAACAACCCGAGCAGTTCTACTACGACAACATATTATTAACATATGTCATAGAGATAGTCCTTCCTTCCCGACAGTCTATGCAAAAGTTATACAACCGAACCGAAATCCCATTACGTGTGGTTTCAACTCTCGCATACCATTAGAATCGTTACGCCGAACATTCAAATGTATTTTAAATTCAGTGTCTCCACAAAGTTGCAGTTGTTCCCTCCGGGGAGTACCCGCTCCTTCATCAACAAAAAGTGGGAACAACTGTGGAAAAAACGAACCAGGAACCATCATACCCGGAGCAGAAACTGTTTCAACGTTTTTCAGAGCTCCTCCGTTCGGGCATACATGGTTCTTTTTTTTGTTCACCACTAAAAAGTTCATTTGGCCCACGAATACCTCTGCTACTTTCGCATCCCCGTTGAATTCCCGGCTGATGGAGGATGTAGTTCTGCCTGGTTCCGTTACAGCAGTGCGGTGTTTCCGTTTTTTACCGCTCGTGCAGCTAGTGATCTCCGATAATCGTTCGATTAATCGATTAATCGAATACTTCCTACAGAAATCGATTATTAATCGAACGAATACTGCGCAACCAATAATCGAAGCGAACGAATAATTTACGTCGATTAATCGTTCCAAACCCAGGAAAAAAAAACGAACGGCCGCTGTAGTTTTATCCTGAAAATCAATCATTATCTTTAACATTTCCTCAATTGGGAAACAAAGCTCAATGCCGTCAATGCGAATTGAGCTTCGTCTACGATTTTAGGGGAGCATAAAAGTTAATAATTGATTTTCAGGCGGAACGAACACAGTTTTCATTCCAGATGGCTTTCTAGCAAATGAGAAATGTTAGTCAAACTAATTATTTCTCTCAGTGTGACGATTAATCGATTAATCGATTATTTGGGGCGATAAATCGTATCGAATATCAAACTGCTGAAAAGTATTCGATTAGCCGATGAACGATTAATTTCAAAAATCGGGGATCACTACGTGCAGCAAATTTTGTGAAATATTTTCACCTTTTTGCGTCGAATGAAACCGAACGTTTGTGACAGATTGGTTCGGATGGGGATTCTAGCTAAACGTCTCTCTTTCTCTCGCGCTCTCTTTATACAGCCGTTCCATGCCAAACCGATATGGTGGTTCTCAGAATTTTATCAAAATTGGAAGTTTTGTTCCCTCTCGCATTTTGGCATTTTTGGAAAAAGGGGAAAAATTGATTTTTCGGACCATCCAAATGGAAAAATAGAAAAAAATATGGGTCTAATATTTCACGTAAAAAACAAAACTACCAATTTTCACGAAAATCTGAGAACCACCATATTTGATTAGCTTGAAATGGCTGTATATATGTATGTTTTCCAGGGCTCTTGCCCTTCCATTGCATGGGTCTAAGTGATTCCGGTAGCTGCAGTACTTGAAGTGTAGAAGTGAGTATCAGCAACAGCAAAGTTCTCAAAAAGTAACAGTAATATGTTTACACTTTGAATTGGTGTGATTATGAATACCTAAGCACGTGGAAGTCGGCGAGAAGGCATTTTCAATGAAGCAGCTATCCGATGCCATTATCAGCTGACTAGTGGAAGGGTGAAAGCCACTTCCAAAACCAGCCCCCAGGGATGATGTTGATAGGAGAGGGGAAACCAAGCAGTGGAGATTACTTTGTATCATTTTGGCTACGATCTCTATCGTTCATCAATAATTTCTATATATTGATCCATTCAATTCATTTAATCCTTATTTCATGTTTAGAATGACTCATTGAATTACAGGGTAATTATCACGCGTGGTTTGTAACATGGGTCAAAGAAAACAGAACTCGGCATCATCCGAGCTCTCCGTATGTGCTCGGATGATGCCGACATCTCAGGACTCAAAACTATAAAACTGTTCACATCTCAGCTGACACAGCTGTCAGTAGGGTTCAAAACTGTGAAACTTCCGATATTCACTGCAAGGGTTCCTCAACGCTGTTTGTATAATCCTACAGTGAAATCACCCGATACAGAGAGGAAATATTAAATGTGGCTTACCTATTCCACCGTTGTCTGCTGAAGGAGGAAATTATGTGAAAATGTATGCTACTACTGCTGCTATGATATAACACCAACATCACTGTTCTACTGTCAGCAGCGAGGGGTAGGGTATTGTGCATTTGATCTTTCTTCCACGCACCTCACAAAAACCAAGGCGCCTCTATATATAACAGATGAAACAATCATATTAAATGCACTTTCAGCCATATTGAAATTGCTGTCGGTATTGTTTACAAACAGCATCAGAACGCTGCCGGCGGCTCTCTAAAAACTGCTACGACGCTTATTCGAACGATGCGTACTATGTTCGGCTTTCGCGAATTTATGTGAAAAAGAAGGGATGATTCTGCATAATTCATTCTCGCATGTGGAAAATATGGCCGTCTAGGACGGAGTAAGATGCTGAAACGAAAGGTGTTTCGTTCTTGACATTTTCATGACAATACGTGAGACGAGAAGCGAGACGTAGCTTTCAGATTTATTTACTTTTTGTTTGGTTGTGTGGTTATGGTTTCATATCAACTCGCTGAGGAAAATAACTGAAGGAAACAACATTGTAGAAGATGCCATACCAGCTGGTACATATTTCTTTCATTCCGTTTGAGGAACGACACTCCCTTAATCTAATGTATGTGTCAAATACCAGCAGTATTGCCACAGTGTTTACAAAACCTAGCATAAGCGCTATTTTGCTTCAAATTTATTCATGTAACACAGTAGTCACAAACATAAAATGACGGGTGGGTAATGTCGGGGACATAACCGGAGTGACGTAGGACTATACAAAGGGGACAGCTTTTGCTAAATATATATTTCGAATATATTTATTTATTTTCTACCTGAAAAATGGATTAGTTTACTGTTTACTCTTCATGAACATGTTGGGGGTTCTGAAAAGAACCTTTGGTGTTGTGTTTTTGCGTTTTTTTTACAAACTTGATTCTTGTTTTTTTTTCCTGAAGGATTTGTACTTATTAAATGTTCAACGCCGGGCATCTTTCGGCGTATGCACATATCTTACAATCAAAATGATGGCTGTGATAGGGAATGCATAGGTGGTTATCAGCTCATTCACTATCATATATTTCACTATTGAGCACATTATCGTACCTTAAACTGTGGTTTCGGAGACGAATGAATTGTAAGATTTGTAGTCTCCGCAAACAAAGTAAATAAAAATGAAAAAGAACTGAGGTTTTGGAGACGAACTCTACGATCTGTCGAGAAATAAACGAGCTAGAAGCGTTCTAAAAAACCAACAGTAAATACAGGGACGGATGACCTTCGGATTAAAGTCCTTTAAAATAAGAACAGAGCAGCAGGAAATACATAGCTCATCATGTTGCTCCTTAGTTAATTTTCTATACAATGCAGATGTAACGTCAGTCAATTTTCAACATCAGTTATCAACCAAAGAAAGCAGTTCTTGCTACCGAGTGAATTCGTTAATGCCATCCTGCATACAATGTGTTGTAATTTAAAGCCACTTCTAATTCGGAAACCAAGCATGGGTTTGTGAAAACTGAATGATCAATTTAAAAGACCCCAACCACCAATAAGTTCAAGAACAAGCATAAACAAAATAAATCAGTTTATATTATATGTCATATTATGTCACTTTAGAATGCATTGGTATTGTGAATAACTTTTAATAACTCTTCTTTGAATGGTTTAATGGCCCTGAAAAGCGCGGTGTTTTACGGTGGCTGGTTTTGCCACCAAAGCCGTCTGTATAAACAAACTTTTTCCTTCATCTACCTGCAGCCGTTTTGCGATTGCGTTTGCCACTCGCTGAAACTAGTTGTTGCCTCCGAACCGAATGTGCTCTGTTCTGTAGGCGGGTTTTCTTATTGTCGTGAGCAGCTTTGCAAGCCAACTCGAGCACTCCGGCGGCCGAAATTCTATAACCGCTATTAGGTATACTGGTGCTCCGGCACCAATCCGTTGATGCGATGTGATGTGAAATGATGCCATACAACCACACTGATTTACGGTTTGAAAGAGAATGATATATTTTTCAGCGGATCCGTGCGTTTTGTACTTTAGCGGTACACGCTCACAGGATAGAGACAAATTGGCAGACTCAGCCAAAGGGGCGAGTCCAACGAGACGAACGAATGACCGTTAAAAGGCAGCGATGGCAAAAAAATACATTCATTACGATTTGTTCGCTCATGGATTCACATGCAGGCTAAAAAGGGTCCTTTTCAGGATCACAAAATGATCTTCAATCTGAAGAGTTTATTGTTTTTGTTATCACTCGATATCCCCATCTTGTTCGGCTAAACCTTTCTGTTTAGCGATTGCGTTTGCCACTCGCCACAGCTTTCACAGTTGGAAAATTTCTTCCCATCCAGCTTGTGACATATTGTACAGTAAATTACATTCAATGGCACGTCGCATTACCACCACTCAGTGTCGGATTGGAGGCAATTTTAACCTGTAATTGAACATTGACGATGACTGTGGTACAGGGTCGACTCTCAATGTGGAGTCATAATTTGGACCCCGAACTCTATGTTTACAAAAATGTCCAGCTAAATATGTCGCATTACATGTCCGTCCAATTAGCTAAATGTCGAGATAAGTGTAAATTATTGTACTTTCAATCTAGAAGCAATTTAAGAATTGGTGAAAATCAATAAGCTCAGAACAACTGCCAAATTCACATACTCATCATATCCTGGCAAACAAATTATGAAAAAATCAATTTGGATATTGTTATAGAAAGCATTGAACTGTATTTCCTAAACTCTTTTTTGGAAGGTTTAATGGCCCTGAAAAGCGCCTTGTTTTATGGAATGGTTTCAATTTAGAAAACTTAGTACTCGTGGTTTCGAAAAAAAACCATTTCGAACGCCCTCGATGCCGCCTTGTTCTGGATTTGCCATCAAAGCAGTTTGTACAAAGAACAAACTTTTTTCTTATGCTACCTGCTGCCGTTTTGCGAATGCGTTTGCCACTCGCTGCAACTGCCTGTTGTCTTGATGTCCACCGAACCGAATGTGTTCTGTTCTGAATGCGGTTTTTCTTATCGTCGCGAGCAACTTTACCAGCCAACTCGATCACTTCGGCGGCCGAAACTATATAACGCCGGCTAGGTGGACTGGTGCACTGGTACTAACGCGCTCGGCCTAGCTACCCTTGCTCTCCAGATCAACACGGTTCGAGCGGGATTTTGCCTTTCCCTCCCTATTTCCTCCTTTACCATGTCCAGACATGGCTGCTTGGGTTGGTTTGTTGAGGTGTTGTGATGCGAACCGATGTGGTGTACGGTTTGAATGAGAATGATCGTTACGGAAGGAAGGAAGGTCTTGTATTATAGAGACTTTAAACTTTGGCAGTTCATTCGTCTCTAGCCTTGAGAAAGGCCCTTTGAAAACTCTACTCTACTCTACTCCAGCGCTACCACCTCCACCCTCTTGCCTTGAGAAAGGCACTCGATTCCTCGCCGTCCAGCTCGTCCAGCAACGATGTTGTCCAGTTGGTGTCCACACAAAGAATTATCGTTACGGCAGCGGAGCGGGGATTTTTAAGCTGACTGGCTGGCTCGAGAATTACGCATGTGTGAGACTGCGACCAATGTTTCGTTCATTTTTTTCTTTTTCCTTTCCAATCGTGCTTCATTCTATTTCGCTGCTGCTCTGGTTGCCCGTTTTGGTCGGTACGATTTGAGGAGCACAAAATGGACCAATCAAAAATGGGCACATAGTGCATTTTGACAATGCTTGATATTTCACAATTATTCAATTATTTATCTCAAGAAAAATGAAATGTTATTCGTTATGATAGATGCGTGGATATATTTCCTATCAATTGATGCAAAAACCTTTGCGATCTATTGAGAAATGCTCGAGTTATAAGTGTTCCAAATCTTGCATTTTTTCCTACTTGTTCAGTGCCTAGATTTCAATTTCATCCCCTATATCTTCCGGTTAGACGTAGTCCTACGTCAAAATTCAAGGCTCAGGATTTTCTTTGATTAAAACATCCAACTGGTTACTTTCCTATAATGTATCGCAAATTAGCAACATTTGAAAAGTAAACTCGAACCTGTTGCAATCATTGTCAACTTCTCTTTGTTCTAGCATTTATGCAAAACCAATTACTGGTAACAGCTCTTTCCGGATCTTCTGAATCTGGTAATCTTCTTCCCGGTATATGCACAGCATTCTCCTCCTACCTGAGCGAAATCAGTGGAGTCACAATCAGCGTTATTTCCCCGCCGATGGGAGCCAAACAGAAATATATCTTGGAAAGAAAGGCATTGATTGCGCGGATAGGAGCGAAAAGATATACTAAAAACATCCTTCTGCACTGTTATGATTCGACCGCGAATTGTAGATATTTGAAAAAATAGAAGCAATTAGGGGATGTCCACATACCACGTGGACAGAAAATGTACGATTTCACACACACACACCCTCCCCCTCCGTGGACAAGCATGGACGTTTTCTATACCCCTCCCCCTGTTGTCCACGTGGACATTTCTCCATTTCTTGGAAAAAATAATCGTAAAAATAGTTGAATTGCGCCTAAATTTAAGTTTATGTTTGTTTCTATTCTCTATCCTATGTTTGTACATTATAAACATGTGAACATAATTAATAGAGCCGATTTCTTCTCAATTCTTCACAAGCTTTCGTCTTTCTTCATGCAACTTGCAGAGTTCATCATCACAGAACTTTTTTTTCTTTTCTCGTCAAAAAACTGTGTCCAATGAGTCGAAATTCTTTTTTTTATCCCATTTGTTTATTTATGCTCATTAGCATTTTATCGTGTACATGTCACATGTTTTTATTGAATATATAAATAGCGCATTACACAGTTGCCATATTAGGCGTAAGAGTATTCCTTTTATACCATTGCATATGGTACATTATACAATAGCCATTAAGGCGTAAAAGTATTCTGTTCTTCCATTGTCCAGCTATACCACCGGACAGCGGAGACAGTTGATATGATCATTGTTGTGTTATTAATAGAACAACAGCCCGATGTTTCTTGCAGAGCAGAGCAGTTGTAAGGGTGAATCGATCTTATTTCGACCGTGGATCGATCTCCATCGCTGATAATTGTTGCGTGGACGTAGTTTTACTGTTACAACACAAAAATGGTCAATTGAGGACCCTGAGTTTTGAACTCACGATCGATCGCTTACTAAGCGAACGCGCAACCAATGTGGCTACGGAGTCGAAATTTTTGACCTTCGATGTTTTTTATTGGGGGTCTAAACAAGTGATAAACAAGAAATGCAATATCTGATGATAGCGGGTAGACTATCACATCCTAGTCAAACTCTAAAAATTTTTGGTGGGCTTTCATAGAAACATGAGGTTTGACATTATCTGGAAGAGGACGCCTTGGCCGACTCTGAACATTTGTTCTAGATTGACGAATTTGATTCGTTTAGTTACGAATAGTGCTTGTTGAAATTTATCGATTGGCTGTTTGGTAGAAGCTTATAATGCAGATTTTTTCTCCTATCTCACTAGACACAAAGAATGACTTTCTGCAGGTGAAGATCGGCTTTGGAGATATCTAATGATGGTTCATTTCAAAAGGGTAATATTTTTCTTCGCCTGACACTATTTGCTGCGAGTTACTGCGAGTTTTCATTGCATTTATGAAGCGAGTTGTTGATGGTGATACGATTCATTTAATGTTTTCGGTCAAAAGGTGTGGAACTCATACATTGTAGCGTTTCGTAATCAAGTTTCACCAGGTGCTCATGAACATAGCTACTTGTAAGGATACTTGTAAGGCTACTAATTGATGTGTCGTATACCGAGGATTATTATTGATCATTCGATTATCATCAGTTGCGCACGCAAACTTGCTGGACTACCCAATAACTAGAAGCGTATTCCAGAAAATATTACAATTCAACGAAGAAGAGCATCGCTGCTAGGAAGACTTCTCTAAAGATAGGTCCCCGTGAATGAATTTGTTGTTCGAGTTCTTGAATAACATAAACGAAGCGGTTTTTACATTGAGAGCGGAAACTGAATCGAAACATCGAAAACAATGTCGTGTATTTTTGATATCACAACATTCCAAAATGCTTTGGTGGCATCTGAATCCTGCCGATAATAGCGTTCCAATTCTGATCGATAATAATAACGCAAGATTCGCTCTCAGCTCATGTGCGATACTCTCTGAATAGAAATTTCAGATTAGATAATCGTGTCTAAAATTCCGGATAACCGAATTTCCGGATGGAGTCTCCGGATAATCGAGTCCGACCTGTAACAGAAAAATATTCAAATGCAACTCTTGTTACATTGTTTTCCTATAACTTTCTCGATTTCAATTCAAAAGGTTTTACAGTTTTTGGCGTGGATGAACGAATAATAATTCAGTGCTGTGCAGTTCTTTAGTACCAAATGAAATTGAGCCAGAGATAAGCTCAAATAAGCACTGCAAGGAATTGTGGCAACAATTATATTAACGAGCTGTAAATTGTGAACGCAATGGAACTAATTTGAACAAAAACAATTCATGATTCATCCCAGACAACACTAACAACATGCATCAATCTTCCAACGCAGGACAGCTATCCAAGATACTATATCCTTTTTGGGATACAGATTCGATGGATTATTCAGATTATCCCCACTATCATCGGAGCTGCCCAAATAGGTGTATGTGTTCATTTCTTAGAACTTCATTTCATTCAACGGGATTCGCAAACACAGCCGACCGTCATATGCATGTCTTGCAGATGTCTTGTATTCCCTCAAGCTGGGGGAGGCGAAAACGTACAGAGAAAAACTTACATCAAAGTCCTCACAAAATTAAAAAAGTTGGTCCCCTTTCTATAGCAGTAACAAAATCGAAACCGTCACAAAGCAGAAGTTTCCAAATATCGTGAGCCGGAAAAAGGCACTATTACACCGGCACTATTCAATTGGATTGAATACGGAGAAAAAATTCAGCCGGCACAAATTTACATTTTATGTGCGCTATCTTTCAAAGTTCAGAACTTTCTTTATTGACTGGTCATGTGATAATTGGTTTTCTTTCGTTTCCTCAATTCCTCGTTCCAGTGTTATCCGACCAAGACGAATCAGCAGCAGCAGCAGCAGCAACAACACCGCCAACACTATCACCACCAAATCACCACGCCAGCATCCTACCGAACAGATTACGAACTGTGCGGATCGTATGTGTCACTCGAGTGTCCATCGCCGCCGGGACCGCCAGCATGTTTCGCCGACAAGCCACGAGACCCTCAAGCTCGGCTTGCCCGCTATCTCAGAACGCTTTATACCGAGCTGGCGCTGAAGGAACCGGTGCTGCCCACCTGGGTCCAACCGGTGGCCCCAGGAGTGCTTTGTCCTGCCCGGCTGGAACCCGAACTAAGACTGCACATCCACTCGCACTGTTTGAACGAGTGCATCACGGTCGATCAAATACTGGCCGCCGTTCAGACCAAAGATGGGCCTTTTCTGGAGGCACCCCGGCGGGTACTGATCGAGTGCCCACCTTGGATCACGCGTAGTGCGCTGGCCCTTCGGATCCTGCACGCATGGAGCCGAGAACCAACGTGGCCTCCCCGAGGCCAACCGGTAGCGTTAGCTCTTTTTATACCTCTGAATGAACTCAAAGGATCGTTAGCACAGTATGTAGGGAAGGAACTGCTGCCCCGGGGACCGCAGAATCCATTTGCGTCAGGTTTTGGTGGCTTCAACGCCGCCTGGAGCTCGCTCGAGTCACTCAAGAGCAAATTGCTGATCGTGCTGGATGGGTACGATGTGCAGAGCAAGTCGCGCAAGTATAAAGCCATGCCAAAGGACGTCGTAGATTTGCTGGAGGGAAGGCTCTTTCCCGAGGCTCGTGTTATCTTGATTAGCGTAACTTCATCGTGCGAAGAACTACTGCCCCTGATGCAGCGCCATGTATCGTTCGAAGGTATCACCTGGGGCCGATCGGTTTCGCTTCTGGGCGGCGGACAATGGGGTGCTCCAACGAGATTGATCGATTCCGTGCAGGACTGTCGATTCCTGAGGAACATCGCTAGAAACTCCTTGGGATGTCTAGCCATCTCATCGATCTACGCAGCTAATTCAGGGGACCTTTTGACTGATGAAATAGATGTAATTGCCTCGGTGTTTAACTGTGTTGCCGCCAACTCGTCGCATACCCAAGTCACGGAACTCGGCCGATTAGCGCTGTTTTGTTTGAAGACCAAACGGTCCACTGTCACTTCTGCAGAGCTGAAAATGTACTGCTCATCGCCGGAGATCAACATTATCGGATGTTTGGATAAGGCTCCGGTTTTCGGTAGAACTGCTAGAAGAAAATCGGAGTTTTACTATACCACAATCTGTCCGGGCATTGCAGAATTCTTAGCCGCCAACTATCTGGTGTCGCTTGCGAGTCGACCAGGGCTGCTAGCCGCCGAGGTTGCTGGACTTGCGATTGGCGATGAGGTGGAACCGGAAATTCTAAAAGTTCTCACGTACGCAATGTCTCTTCTTGGATCTCGAGCGTATCTACTCCTCTCCAAACTAACACCTCTGTGGCTGAGCCCTCAAACCATTTTTTCTTTGGCGCTCGCTGGTGGTGAAACCGAAGCCAACCTAACTGCTCTCTGTGAACTGCTTGGGATCTCGAAATCCCCGCCAATACCACCACTGGAGGCAAAACCGATATGGGTTCAAATCAAATCCACGCCTTCCGAAATGCAAGGCTGGGGTTTGGCACTGAAAAGTCCAACCTGTACGCTGAAAAACTTGGAATTGGTCTATCAAATCGAGAAGAACATGCTGCTCGAGTCACGAAACGTTATGGACATTTTCCTGGACGCACTGTCGAAAAACGAGAGCGTTACGACACTCCGGATCACCTCGTTGATTGAGAACGAGGTGCGCGATTCGGACATCAACTATCTAGCTACTTGCATATCTAAAACCGTACTGAAACCACGACTGGAAAGCTTCGAACTGATTCTCACACTGTTGGAGGAGGATCCTCCCATCTTAAAGCTGCAATCTGTTGTGACAGGTCTTTGTCGGGTGATCCCACGCCAACCGAAGCTCAGCAATTTGATATTGGATCTTGGGTTGTGCACCTCGCAGCTCGTCCAAATTTGTTCGATGCTCGAAAAGTGTCCCCATGTGACGCGCCTATCGTTTCCTCATCTTCGCTGTGAGCGTGGTGCCGTTGGAGCCCTCGCAAATCTACTGAATGCGCGACCCCTTTCGTATCTCGCACTCCCGTCCAGCTGGGGTGCTCGCGATGATCCTCCCTCCTCCAGTGGCGTCAGCATGGGCTCCGGCTCCGGTAGTAGCTCCGGAAATTCTGGACTCATTAAGCAGTCATCTCTGACAGGTGCGCCCTCACCACGATCATATCCAACAGGCGGGATCTTCTCGTCCTTGCCCCGAGGAGTCTTGAACTCCACCTCAAATCCGGGTCGATCGGCCACACTCCCGCGCCAACCAATGGATGGCCCACCGGACAAGCGGAGCACCGATTCAGTCATTTCCAGGACATGGTACCCAACCCCAGCCTGCGATGGTGGACCACACAATTCGGGAACCCTGCACGAACTCCTGCTGGCGGCACGTGATTCGTACTCGCGACTCCACGGATTGGATCTCAGCAAAGCCCAACTATCGCTCGAGGATTCCATGTGTCTGGGTGAAACGGTTCGACTCTCGACAACGCTACACTCGCTCAAGTTGGAGGGTGCTTCGCGTCTCAGTGAAATTCTGCCCGCGGTTCTGGGTGCCAGTGAATCACCCAGCCTGCAGATGCTCAGTCTTGGCTCACCCCGTATCGCCCTGGAGGACGCCGCCGTTGGAATGTCAGCACGTGCCTTGGGTAGTTGCATCACGCTTAGACTGCTTAGTTTAGACGGCTGGAGCTTCAGGATAGAGAACATCGGTACGCTTGCCTCGGTGCGGGGTTTCCTCTCGCTTACCTCAATCCGGGAGCTCGGCCTCAACAACTGCCGGCTGAATTTGTCCATGTTCAAGAGCGATATTGTAATGCCGGGCAGAGCGTACGAGTGCCGCTCGATAGTGAATCTCAAGATGGCCGGTGCCCAGGTAAGCGATGACAGCAATCGTGGTGAAAATGTTCATACCATTGTCTTTTCTTAGATAATTTTCTCCGATCACGTCTCGATGAA
This sequence comes from Toxorhynchites rutilus septentrionalis, assembly GCF_029784135.1. NCBI lineage: Eukaryota > Metazoa > Arthropoda > Insecta > Diptera > Culicidae > Toxorhynchites > Toxorhynchites rutilus. Next base: position 29,550,996 of record NC_073744.1, on the reverse strand, counting down.
GGGTCCCCACGTTCTACCATATCTCTCCGGGTTCGTTAATCTGCGCGAGCTGGATTTGTCCGCTCCGTCGAGGACCGGTCTCGGAAGCACCTCGTCGACCCCGTTGATACTTTCCGACAAGGACATCATCGGTTTCTTCACTACGCTCAATGCTAACTTTAGGTAAGATGATCTTCATCTGCTCGTTTCCGAGTTTCAATCGTATTTTCTTGATCTCCAGTTCACTCAACACGCTCAAAATCTGCAACTGGATCCTGCATGTGGACGATGCAGTGCGCACACTGAAAACCATCTCCAAACTGTTCAAATCGAGCCCGATGAGCCACGTTAAGGTAGACGGCATCATTGTGTTGGATCGACCCAAAAAGCAGAGGATCGAAGGCTTGTTTATGCATGCCCTGCTAGGTTCGCTACCACAGCTGCGCTGGCTGGGCATCACCGTGACTGGACTGAGTGAGGAACAAATCGTTGCTATTGGAACATACTGTGCTGATATTCGCGGCATGGAAATCGATATCAGGTGAGTGGGTGTTATCTGTTCTGGATCTGTTTGAAATCCACATTGCCAATACAAAGCAAACATGTTGAAATGAATATTTCGGTCCACTATCCCACCCCATCTATCTTCCAGCAGGTACACTGTAAATTTATTGCAACTGCAACTGCTTAACACCTAGTCGATTCTTCACCCAATTCCTGTTGGGAACGGCTTCGCTTGACAGCAGTCGCATGTTCTTCATTAAAAAGTAGCTTTCTCATATCGTGGGTGCACCTGCTGAATGCAGTGTGCCATAAAGTACTAACGATTCAAACTTTATCAGAATTCGGAGCTCTCCAAAAATGCGACCGATCCGTGCGAGAACAGGCCTATTTATAACCTAGCAGAAGCACTCGGGCGCTCGATGATGCACGATGAATAACTGTAATAGGCAACCGCTGCAAATTTCCTTAAATAATTTATCTATATGGGCTGTGAAGCTGGTATTGAATTCTCAACTGAGAAAACAGAAATGGTTGTATTTTCTAGGAAGCACCAACCTCCCGAACTTCAGCTTCACTTGTTCAACAAAACCATCGTTCAATCCACAAGATTCAAATGTCTTGGAGTTTGGTTTGATTCTAAATGTGCATGGCGCATATTGCGTATCTGAATAAAAAAGAGAACAAATTTTCTCCGGGCAATTACTGGAACATGGTGGGGTGCTCATCCAGAAGACCTAATACGGTTGTACAAAACTACGATACTGTCAATCATGGAGTATAGTTCGTTTTGTTTCCGTTCTGCTGCTAAAACCCACGTCATTAAACTGGAGAGGATACAGTATCGCTGCTTGCGTTTAGCCTTAGGGTGCATGCAATCAACACACCACATGAGCCTTGAAGTCCTGGCAGGTGTTTTACCATTGCAGGTTCGGTTTTGGGAACTGTCCTATCGCTTCTCAATCCGAAGCGAAATCATGAACCCATTAGTAATTGAGAATTGTAAGAAGCTTCCCGAATTGAACCATAGGTCGAGATCCATGGATCTGTACTCTCATTACATTTCTCAAGAAATAAAACCTTCAGCAGACATCTTCAATAATGCTAGCTTTTCGAACTTCTGCAGATCTTCCGTTGATTTCGATCTTTCTATGAAGGACGAGACTCGAGACATTTCAGCTCATCTTCGATCAGCGTTAATCCCTAATAGTTTCGCTTCAAAATATAACCATATCAATTCTTCAAGAGTGTTTTTCACTGATGGTTCAAGAATCAACGGATCCACTGGTTTTGGTATCTTTAATGAACATTACACTATCTTCCATAAACTTGAAGACCCTTGTTCAGTGCATGTTGCCGAACTGACTGCAATATATCATGCAATTAAGACGATTGAGTCCTTACCACCTGATCACTATTTTATTTTCTCGGATAGTCTTAGCAGTATACAAGCTATTCAATCCTTGAAACAACAGACGAAAGCATCATATTTTCTTATCAAAATTAGGAATGCATTGAATTTTCTTGTTGATAAAAGTATTCGAATCACTTTCATTTGGATTCCTTCCCTGTGCTCTATTCCTGGTAATGAGAAAACGGATACACTCGCGAAGATGGGTAGTAAGCAGGGCACAGTTTTTGAAAGACAAATAGCGTATCGGGAATTCTTCTCCATTTCCCGACAGCAGTCACTCACCAGTTGGCAAAACCAATGGAACAGAGATGACCTTGGGAGATGGCTATACTCTATTATCCCCAAAGTTTCAACGAAGGCCTGGTTTGAAGGGTTAGATCTTGACAGAAATTTTATTAGAACTATGTCCAGATTGATGTCCAATCATTCCGCGCTAAATGCGCATCTCTTCCGCATAGGTCTTGCTACTAACAATTTATGCAATTGTGGTGAAGGGTATCATGACATCGAGCACGTTATTTGGTCATGTAATGAATTTTTCAATGAAAGAATCAAACTGATTGCCGATTTAGAGGCTCAAGGAGTACTCCTCACACATGCCAGTTCGCGATATCTTAGCTACTCGCGACCCTGATTTTATGTTCCCTATATATGTTTTACTTGTGCTCCCGTGGCCGAATGGTTAGCGTCATAACTAACATGCCGGGTGTTCGGGTTCGATTCCCGTTCTGGTCGGGGGAATTTTTCGTCAAAGAAATTTCCTCCGACTTGCACTGTGATCACGCGTATTCTAGAGCTTGTAACCCGACACGCCTTCTAGGCGTGTGAGTCCTTCCTAACCGGGGCTCTGCGCAGTCAAGCAGTTGGCTTAAGCGCCACTCCCGTAAGGGAGGCCAACCGCCGTGTTTTTGGTTGCCCGGCCAATGAGAATCGAACTCCCAGGGCGGGTTTTTCTTTCTTCCCCCAAAACCCGGTTTGTTTCTCAATTTGAGCTGCGCTGTAAAGTGAACCCGAACACCGCTTGTCCAGAGGACAAGATTAAAGCCCGAGAGTGCGTGGGCCGATCCCCAGACCACAAATTTCGGCAAATTTTCCTCACTGGACCAATTAGCGAAAATATTGTCCACAACGAAGCTCGCTTCGGAGCGTAGGAGTGGATGTTCAACTAACTGCAACAAAAAGGAGTCTCTTTGCAGACTCAAAACCTTTACAACAACAAAAAATCAGTTGCCGGTACTTAGGCCACACCGCTAGCCAGTAAATAACTCAGACTATAAAAAAAAACAACTCAACATTTATTACAGGACATCAGCGTGACGACAAAAAAACTAATTCAACTCATTTATAATATAACAGAAAAATTTAATCTAACTCCAGACTCGAACATCAAATCATTGGATTTGCAGACATAGCAATTAGCTCACTACACTAAAGGCACATTCAAAAAGATTTGGTAATGGCGGTTGACTTTCTAGTCATACTGCTATGGCTTCTCCATTCACTCACATTCAATGGCTATTGTGTGTGTACTTTTGTGTGGTGTTGCTTCTGTTCTTGCGCTCTATAGCGCACCTCTCATTATTAGCGTGTTGAGTATTATTTCCCTACATGCGCATGTTAAAAGGAAAATAAAAATGGGTACTCACTACCATGGATTTACGTGGTACGGCGGCGAAGAGCGATGAACTTCCGCTGATGACGAGCCGCCGGGAGCGCGAGAATTTTGCTGGGACCCTCGTGTTGACGGAGAGGGCCAATTCCAACGTAGCCGTGGGGTCAGAAGTGGTGCCACCTAGAAACAACACATAAAAAAGCGCACACACAAGCCATTTACCATAAAGCCACATTTTGCAAAAAAAAAGCCAATGCTTACCTCCAATTGAATTTGAACTACTCGCGATTTCACAAACGGAACTACACACTGCTGCCTCTTCCACGGGCCAAGTTGAAATGGAAGAATATTTCTTCGAAGTCCTCAGATCAGCGCAATGATCAAAAGGACCGGAACTACGCAATTATTAACGATATTAATAATACATAGTCTTACCCTCAACCCCCTTGCCTACATCTGTCCACTTTTCAAACATTTTCGGGCGATTATCTTTAATCTCCCGAGCGCAGCTTAAATCGAGTCGCTCGCCGGATTCCGAATTCAAATACCAAGAAAACCCGCCAAAAACTCTCCCGGTTAAGGAAACGTGAATTTCTTAGAAAAAACTCACACGAGTGTCTAAGACATTTTCTGAGACGTGTCTTGGCTAAATTGAGCCGTCGAGTTACATCTGGCACTCAATTATAGCTAGCAGTGAAATCGGAAAGGGGAAAAACATTCGCTTTGCAGTTCATCCGAAACATACACATATGAAAAGACACTCAGATTCTACACACGGGAGTTGTGTTGAAACTGACGTTCATACTCATAGAAACGAGGGGCTCAACAATACTAAAATCAGTGCAGCGCTACAAGCTTGCCACTCAGAATGCATTCAAGGCGTGTTATTTGGCACAGAAATCTCAACTAAGTACTAATAAAAATGACGCAAGTAATACTACGTTGAGACGGCGAAGTTCCTCTAGGAACGTTAGTGCCATTGAAGAAGAAGAAGATATATGTTTTCCTAAGAAACGCTAATGTTATTATTTAGGTCGCATCTCCTACTCCCACTGTCCATTCTCCCTTCCTTTCCTATTACACAAGCAGAACTTAGTACCGTTTGAGATAAGATCATTACAGGAGCTATTAAGGTGAAGGTGGAAGCTAGCCACAAATGGCTGCAACAATGGCGCTCATTTCTTTCATCTCCCTCCCTTACCCCTCGCCCGAAAATCAATCATTTTGCGAGACAGTGTGAAGAAAATGATCGTTCTCGCACACTTCCCATCAAGCAATATCAATTAAATTCTAATCGATTACTCACAAGATGTTAAATTTTCATCTGCTGTCGCACTGTATAGTGAAAAACGTCGAAAAACTCGAGCAAGTGCTCTGTTTATATGAATACAATTATTATTTTTGCGTTTAATGGATCTATAATGTAAGTTTTAGCAACTTTAACATTGGTTAAGAAAATTGTATTGCAGAGCTAGGAACGCTGCCACGGCTGCCTATGCTTTCAAAAATAGTAAACGGAAAAGTATTACATTCAATCAAAATGTCTCGGCCAACGAAAAGAAGGGTTAAGGCTCTCTAACGTGAATATGTGAAAACATCAACGATCAACATCAACAAAACGATCAACGAAGGAAAATATTAAGGAATCATCAACATCGAGCTACTGTGCGGAAGAACTTGTTAAAACCCCATTTCGCATGTGTAATACATTTGCTCATGTTACGCTCGCGTGTAATCAGAATTTTACTTCATATGCAAATACACCTTCTATATATATTTATAAATATTAGGCTGTCAAAAAAGTCCTGCGGTATTTCCGCGAGGTGTCGAGGGAGGGAGATGAAAGAAATGAGCGCCATTGTGGCAGCCATTTGTGGCTTCCTTCCACCTTCATCTTTATGCTGCTCCATATAACTGTACCTTTTGCGATTCTCCGTAATTTTGCGGGAGTCGCCGACATCTTAGGAGCGCAAGCAGACGCCTTCTCCACTATTTAAGAGCTCCCGCAGACTGCAGATTCTAGTACCGCCAGAGTTCATGGTGTGTGACATTTATCACCGAGGAATCACCCAACACGCTATATGGAGCTAAATTCTCCTTATTGTGCTCCTATCCAAGAATTAATCGACGATACTTGATGATGTGTAACCGGATTTGCGTGACGTGTATGAGTATCGCATAAAGTGTGTGCATACAAGGGGGACATTCCAGTGAAGCATAACATGCATAACAAACCCAGAGGTTTTGACTAATTAATCGATCTACCTCACGTCATTCGCCGCGCAGTATAATACAGGGACTTCCAGATTAAACGCTCACGCAACAACAAATTTTAATAACTTCTACAAAAGTGAACCGATTTTTATTTTTATAAAACGAAAAAAAGCTTATTTTTGGACATTTTCGATGTGATCACGCCTTTTAGCGATAACGCGTTTTAAATGGTGAACAAACTTCTTCATACACAACTCTAACATTACGAATTCGATGTTCAAAATCCGAGTTATTTCTTCTTTGAGTTCCTCCAGATTTTGTGGCTTATTAACATAGCAACGGTCCTTCACATACCCCCAGAGGAAGTAATCGACGACGAGAAATGTTGAAATTCTTACCATAAGAGGACAAAGTTTCATTAAGGCTTCGGTTGCTCGAGTAATACGATTTCACTAAAAATACACATTCTTGTAAATTGTGCATCTTGACACTAAAAACCATCCGATCAGACTGAACGAGTAGCCGAATATTATCGTCCCGAAGTGGGGAACGCTGTGTTACCATCGACGGAGCGAAACATTTTTGTTTTTAAAGAGCTATTTGATTTTTTTGCGTGAGCGTTTAATCTGAAAGACCCTATACTTATGGCAGACACACAACTACACTAGCGATGTACTCTGAACATTATGTGTCTGTCAGCATGTACAGCGCTATAACCTACAATCGCTGTATCTGTACTGACCTGATTCACCGTTGTACACGGCTACATTCCAACTGTGCGCAGCGCCATAGAGGGTAGTCGTGGGTAGCATGAACAAATTTTGACAACACCGAATCAAAACACATGGTAAACATTTCAAAATTTCCCATCTGCATCAATCGATTCTTCTTATTTACTGTCTTTTGAGTTAGAAATCCAGATGTGGAAACTTGTTTGTTGTGTTTGACAGTTTCTCAAAGTGATCGATATCGACCCCCTGGGTGACGATTTCAACTTGATTGAAACAATATCAAAACCAAATTTTAAGGAGAAGAGAATATTCACAGTTTTCGCATTTGTCAAAATTATCACAAAAGCTTTAAGAGTTATATTAGGTTGGGAAAAAAGTAATCCATTATTTTTTGGTGAAATTCTGGCCTATCTTTCATATTCTTCGGAATGCCCGATTTGAGTCAAATATACCCCGTTTTGTTGGAAAATTTGTTGCCATTCTAAAGGTAGCTTCATGATGTTTCATGAAGAGGTCTAGGTCCTTATTAGCGAAAAACCATAGCAATAAATTTTTACAATCTTCTCTTGATCACAATTTCTTATCACTCTTGAAATTTTCCAATACGAGAAAAAAATGATAATTGGGTGGTGCCAGGTCCGAACTATATGGTGGATGCATTAAAACATCCCAATCAAGCTCTCGGAACTGTGTGGCCTTGCGTTGTCCTGATGGAACATAACACCTCTTCTGTTGCCCAATTCTAAACGTTTCTGTTCAACCGCTACCTTCAAATGGTCCATTTGTTGAGAGTAAAGATCATAATTTAGTGTATTACACTGAAAAACAAAGTTAAAAAAAAATTAAAATAATAAATAAGTGAATTTTTTTTCTACGAAGATATTTTTGTGGGATGAAATCGCAAACAAACCTGTGTTCCATCGATTGCCCGGTTAGTTTGAAACATAGGAGACGATCCTTTAGTTAGGATGGCCTACGTTTGCCCGGTTAAGTTTTTTATATTTCAGTGCAAAAATTCTATCTATTGTATTTCGGCTCCGTTGACGCTAATACGAAAGTACCGAAATCATCGTGAAGTGTTTTACTTGACTATTGACTTAGATGGAAAACTTTATAATAATGAATTAAATTAGCTTTTAGAGGAGAAAACGATTTTCAAATTTATTAATGTGTACTGGACAATGGACAAATAAAAGACAAATAAAAGCACCTTTTTCAAAAGTTTTAAAATGTTTGTATGTATGGGAGCAGATCTCTCTTTCTCTTAGAATGAACGGCAGCTTGGAATTATACCCAAAAAAAAAAAGGCCAAATGATTTCAAGCGGGGATCGAACCAAGGCCGGATGGAATACAAAGCTGTTTTACACGACAACGCTATCCAATACTCACTGGTACTGTTGGATAAATGTGTGATAATGTTACACTACATTATAAAATGAAGTTGGAAATTGTTTTCTAAGAGTGAAAAGGAGAGCATAAACGTGGACTTATTTCCTTTCCGGTCTGGGTCGTGTATGTGGCAAGTATGCGAAAGGTTTGATGCGTACTTATTTGCAATGTGTCTCTTGTTTCGCTCTCTCATATTGCTCTTATATTGCTATGGCATATATAATGAACTTTTTAAAGTTAACGGATGGTCCAAAAAATCATTTTTCATTATTTTTTTCCAAAAATGACTTCGTTCAAAAATTTATTACTTATGAAGCTACTGGACCGATTTAGATTATCGATATATCAAATTAAAGTCAATTAGCTAGCCTTTTTTGAAAAAAATTGCTATTTGCCAATTAATTGAATTATAGTCGCATACATCTAGTCTAGTCGCATAGAAATCTTGAACGAAGACTGAAAACATGTTAACTTTTTAAAATCATAACTTAGAAACGAAAAATAACACATCTCTGATTTTTGGATATGTTATGTAAAAACCCTCGGCTTTCAAGAAAAAATATTTTAAAAAATATAGCATACTTGGTCCCGAAACCATGTAAACTATAAAAAACTAATACATTAAATAATTACGGAATCAAAATTTCTTTTTTTTTCGCAAGTCCAATATTTTTCAAGAAAGACTTGGCTTCAATTTTATGTGTCGATCATCTGAATCGGTCCAGTAGATCAAAAGTTATGAATTTTTGTGTTGGAAAAAAGGGGAAAAAATGATTTTTCGAACCATAAAAAAAGGAAGAAAAAAAACGCCTCTCTTTCAACATATGTGTGAAAAATCCTCAGCTTTTCAGAAAAAATATAAAAAAAATATAGCGCCTTTGGTCCCGAGACTATGAAAACAATAAAAAAACGAATAAAATCAATAATAACGAGAGCAGAATTCGAATTTTCTGCAGATATGGTATTTTTTGAAAAAAGATTTGGCTTTAATTTGATAGTAATTCAAAAGTTATGGATTTTTGAAAAAAGTCATTTTAGGAAAAAAAAAAAAAAAGAGGAAAAAGTTGATTTTTCGGACCACCCCAAAATGGAAATGGGCACTCTAATAAAAAAAAAATACGGGTTTAATGTTTTGTAATAAAATACAAAATTACCACTTTTGACGAAAATCTGAGAACCACTATATCGGCTCGGCATGGAATGGCTGTATATTACACATATGCTGTAGCAGTATGGGAAATTGGTACATTTTCTGTTATTTTTAAGCTCATTCAATGTAATAAATCAGGATGCCTAAACATGTCCTAAGAATCTTTTTTGGGTGTAGGATATGGAAAATATCGAACTGTGGTATGCCGCTGCATCTTCCAACGATTTTTCCATTGGTCAAAGCATTTCTGGAAGTTTCTGGTGATGTCCTTCGAGGATGGTGTCACAAAAGCAGTGGATTTTTCGTAATTTCGAACAAGTGTAATCATAAATGCTCAAGAAGTAGTGGATTCTAAGTAATGAAGTATATCTAGTATTTCGTAAGCATTTCGAGGACAGCACTTTTGGCGCTCCAGTTTTCGCAAAACAGAAATAAAGCGGTAACACTACGCCAAGATCCTAGATCTTCCCGAATTCGGTCGCCTCCCATGGGTTGGCAATATGAGCCCCGCTGGAAACGGTATATTCGTCGAGATTGAGCGAACGACGATGCAACGCAGAGAGACCAACAAATGTAATTCTGAACAACATATTTCTATTTTTCTCATTGCCTTCTCGGTCCATTCGCTGGCTGCCTTCTCTTGGGTCGTTCAGATCGCGCGCATAACACACTATCAAAACGCAACTAGTTTCTGCTGTGTGTTTCTCGGTTTTTGTTCCGTGGTTTCGTATATTCAGCAGCAGCAGCAGCTCAACTCGAGTCAACTTTCGAGGTTTCGTTCCTCTCACAAGGCGCAGTGTAAAATGTACCGAATTTTCTCTTCGTTGACCTCCATTGTTAACACCCTGTAACTCAAATATAAATGGAACAAACAAAAAACAACAAAGTGTTTAGTGTGAAATGTCACCTTTACAACGAGCCTAAACTTAAAATTGTATGATCGATATTACGCGAGATATTGATCATTAAAGCCAGCCAACGAGAAAATAATGGATAACTTTTCCCCCAACCTTATATTAGGCTGTCAAAAAAGCTCCCGGAGCTTCTGGCGCGTCACCAAAAAAGTTTGTGGCCTGGCGTTGTCCTGATGGAAGACAATGCGGCCTCTGTTTATCAAAGATGGCCTCTTCTTCATGAGTGCTACCTTCAAGCGGTCCAGTTGTTGGCAGTACAGGTCCGAATTGAGCGTTTGGCCATAGGGAAGCAGCTCATAATAGATTATTCCTTGACAATCCCACCAAACACACAGCAGAACCTTCCTGGCCGTTAATGAGGGCTTGGCCACCGTCTGAGCCGCTTCAGCGGGCTTCGACCACGACCGTTTGCGCTTCACGTTGTCGTAAGTGACCCACTTTTCATCGCCACTCACCATCCGCTTCAGAAACGGGTCGATTCTGTTGCGATTCAGCAGCGATTCACATGCGTCGATACGGTCAAAGATGTTTTTGCGTCAACGTGTGTGGCACCCATACATCGAGCTTTTTTGTGAATCCAAGCTTCTTCAAATGGTTAATAACGGTTTGATGACTTATCCCCAGCTCTTGGCCGATGCTACGGCTGCTACTATGCCGGTCTTTCTCGGCTAATTCAGCGATTTTGTCGCAATTTTCGACGACAGGCCTTCCGGCGCGTGGCGCATCTTCGACGACCTTTACACCAGAACGAAAACGTTGAAACCATCATTGTGCGGTGGAAATGAAAACTGTATCGGGTCCATGTGTATGGAATATCTTTTCGTTTTTCGATCATCATACTTTGTCGAAAAACACTTCATTATGGTTACAAACCAAAAAAAAAGTATCAAGAAGTATCATAAAAATGAAATCCTTCTTGAAACACAATGCATTTTAATTTTAATAATATTTTTCATTTTGAGTAACATGAATTAGAAGGCGAAAACCACCACGTCTTCCCTAAGGCTTGGTCCCGTAGATACACTATAATAACATCGGAAAAAATCTTCATCGCGTCAGTTATCGCCCTCAAGTTGACAAATAGCAATGAGAAAAAAATGAAACATATATTTTTCCCATGTAGGGGAATTGGGGGAAATTTGGATCCCCTAAGTAAATCGCCTAATATTTCCAAACCAATACGGTTTAAATAAAAAATATCACATTGTATACTGAGCTACACTTGTTTTTTCAAATTACCAAATATATCATAAAATAAAAGAGATGATTTTTGGACATTGAAGTTTTATGCGGGTCGATTTGGACCGTATGTGGGGTGATTTGGCCCAGTGTGTGTTTCATCGAAAAAAACATACTTATGTTTATGTAAAGTATTTCGGGATAATGTTACAATCAGTAACAATGTTCTGGGATCGATACCAGGTGTCTTGGCCAGATTCCAGACCAGAAAAACTGGATTGAGACCGTCTCGAATTCTTCATGGATCGTTTCACTGTTGTTCGAGTATTTTCAAACACTTTCGATGCTTGGTCAAAGAAAATCCGTTCTTAATGGTCTGCGTTGCTCTTTCAAGCTCCTCCTTCTTCCAAAGTTGTCTGCCCATCCTCTTTTTGTAATTCAGCGGCATCTGGAATCAATTAGACAAAAGAAAAGCCTCAAACCTGTAGGACCAATTCACCCCACAGAAACGTTTCCATGTCACCCCACATATCATGCAAAAATTAAAATGCAATTAATTTCATTTATTGTTATCAAACTTACAGTTTCGCTGCCCCAAATTGTTCCTCTTCTGTAGGCGTACAGAACTTTACTGCACAATACACGAAAAGTTTGTTTTTTTTTCCTTCATTGATTTAATTAGGCTCAAGTGGATAAGGAGCCACCATCAAGCAATACATTTTAAAACTATTTGAATATATTATAACTACATAATTATTAACTTAAGCCCAATTAGCTAAAACTACAGTGCAATATAAAAAAAAATCATTTATTCCTTCGTTGCCTCGTCGGTATTATCCTTGTCTGGAACAGTGCCTGTGGTGGGTCGTAACAACTACATCGCCAGTTGATGTAACAACGGTATCCTTTGGTAGTAAGTGCCTCCTTGTTATGTTAATAGCTCCTGTAATGATCTTATCTCAACGGGTACTAAGTTCTGCTTGTGTAATAGGAAAGGAAGGGAGAATGGACAGTGGGAGTAGGAGATGCAACTTAAATAATAACATTAGCGCTTCTTAGGAAGACATATATGGGGAACATAAAATTAGGGTCGCGAGTAGCTAAGATATCGCGATCTGGCATGCGTGAGTGTACTCCTTGAGCCTCTAAATCGGCAACCAGTTTTATTCTTTCATTGCAAAATTCATTACATGACCAAACAACGTGCTCGATGTCATGAAATCCTTGACCACAATTGCATAAATTGCTAGTAGCAAGACCTATGCGGAAGAGATGCGCATTTAGCGCGGAATGATTGGACATCAATCTGGACATAGTTCTAATAAAATTTCTGTCAAGATCTAACCTTTTAAACCAGACCTTCGTTGAAACTTGAAAAGTTTGTTTAATCAGCGGAAAAAAAATCTTAAAACCACGATCGGAAAACTCACATTTTTTGACAATCAAAGTGCTTGTTGTGTTCATGCTATCGTTTCCTTCCATCTGTCGAATTTTACCAAAGTTTTTTTACGTTAGTCACATACGGTTCAACAATAAAAGGAGACGACATTATAAAAAATCCATGTTGAGCCGTACTTTTTGAGATAAAGGGGTGATCCAAATCACCCCGTATGTCCAACTCACCTCGTGTTACCCTACCGCTCATTCCACTTCAGTCCGCATGGAAAGTCATTCATCTTTAATTTGTTTTATCCCTTTCTCTTTTTTTCTCTCTCTCTCTCTCTCTACATAATCCGAACCGATTGCCGCGCCACCAATCAGACTGTGCGATTCGTCGATTGAGAACGCAAGATTAATGACCCACTCGCTTGGACTGGACGGCAAATTCGATATACGGGTCTCAACGTTCGGCACATCCAACAGCATCCTGATCCACATCGAGAAAACCTCCACGAAAAGTTTGTCCCGCAAGTAATGACTCGTGGGTGGCGGAGCGGTCTAACCGGACCGGCTGACCCCAATTGGAACCGAAAACATAACACGTGTGCAGAGAGGGGATGGGGGGGGAGTCGGAAAAAATTAAGAATAAAAATGACCGCCGTCAACACCTGCTGCGAATCGTACGTGAGTATATAGAAACACATATAATAGGGATTTGGTCAAAGACAGGAGGTGCACCCAAACGTGGTAAGCAGGAAAATTTTAAATAGCTAGGGAAGTACCAATATCAGCAGCAGCAGCAGCAGCAGCAGCAAAAAAAAACAAAAACAGTATATCTTTCTACAGTTTTCAACTCTATTGATGTCATTCCTCGCCTTTAGAACAGCTTCTTATCGATTTCAATCTGGATTCTTGTCGGAATTTTCTCTTTCCGCAATATAAATAAGGTAAATGATTTTGGTTTGTCCAGTCGAAAATATGATCAAGGTTTGTCCACTTTTTTGAATGCTCTAATTCAGCAAACCTTTGTCAAATCGGGTATTCGAATGTTTCAAAACATATAAATAAAATTGTCTTTTTCATGATTTACAATATTTTTACGGAACCACAAGTTTTAAAGGATTATAAAATACACCTTCTATTGGTGTCAATGCGCCCCTCATTCGAGCTAACTTTTAATCGATCACTTTCACTTCACTTTGCAAGTATTCAGGCATTTTCGGGATTATAACAATTACAAATATTGTAAACATCATGCCTACACACCATTTGTATCAGATTTACATAGCTAAACCATTAAATTAACGCATTTGGATGAAATCAATTCTGATCATGAGTTGTCCAATTCACTAATGTTGTTTTGTCCACATGATTTCTATGGCAACCGCTTGGCGCGCTGCAGTTTGTTAATTGTGTCCTTCGCGCATAGCAGAAATAAAGTTTCTCTGTGTTGAGCGTGTTGAGGGTAACACTTTTAAAATGTCCAGGAAAAGGCAATATTCTGAAGAAAGTCTAAATTATGAATGGATCAATATGATGCAATGATAAATGCAACATCTACTTGAGAATTCGAATGCTTTCATTCAAAAATGGTGATTTCCAAAACCAGACAAACCATGATCATTTTTCGGGTAAACCATGATCATAATTTCTCTTTAAGGAAAATCGTTAAAAAAACATAAAAATTTGAATAATTTCAACGCCGTATGATAGTATTAGCAACTAAAGTTTAGGAGCTTTTCAATAAACTCAAACTCGTATCGATTATATGTGATTTTCATGATGAAAAATCGATTTGCATTTACTAGTTGCGTAAAAAAACCCCAAATCGGACAAACCAAGATCATTTACCCTAATATGGATAGCTCTGGCATTTGTTTGTTGTTCTTCGTTCGGATGATAACTTTTTAGACATTTTTGCTTGAAAAAAAATTATTGCAGCTTTTTTCCCATGTGTCAAATGTTTCTCCAATCAACGAAACAAACCTTTCCGTGACTAGGGCTTTGTTTATTCGAGTTTTTGGTCGATCCAGAAAACGTCCATCGCAGATTGCAGTGTTGGGCATTTTGAATGAGCTCGAATGAAATAAATGTTGCAATTTGTGTAATTCGAATTATGAATTATGTTTTTTTCTTAGTTTTAATGAATGAAAAATGTTCGAATAATATAATTCTAGCATTCAGAATCATAAAACCTTTGGCGGGAAATGAAATTAAATTGTAATTAAGTTTAGAACATCTCAATTATACTGAAATTTCAGTTTCTGACAAAATGTCTGTATGATTTTGAGCGCTAAAATGGTAAATGTCGGTCATAAGTATATGTCGCAATATCCGGTAATATCTCCACCAGCCCGGGACTACGAAATTATCCGCGATGACTAGTAGCGACAATCGAGATTGGAATCTGAACTTCTCTCTGTCAGATTAGAAGGCTGAAAGACAATTTTAAATTAGTAAAATTTGAATGAAAATTTCTATTTGGCATTATTTAGTTACTTCAAGCACGTAGTCCTGACGAAACATGGCATTCGTAGTCAATTATTATTATAATAAATTAATTCCAGACACAATTTTCTTGCAGAAAAAAAGTGATTTTCATTTACATTGAATACTAAATTCAATACGAAAAGTCAATTTTCATTTATAATGTTGTAGAATTCGTTTTTCCTTCTCAATGACACACCAGAATACTCGTTTCGCAAATACAGGCTGTTGTTTTCAGTTTCAGAGATGCCATTTTCTTTAAAGTTGGCGAAAATGTATGCAAAGTATATTATCTGCAAGCAAATATTTTTGTTCTATAAATTAGACTATATACAATTTATAGCTTATATTCACTTTGGATTGACGTGTAATTTTTTTCCGCCTGTGATTTTCCCATTTCTTTTCATTTCCCAATTTTATGCACAGAGTGAAATATGAAGAAATACACAACCTAGTCTGAACTACGCCCAAACTAGCGTTGGCTGTAAACATTTCATCTTTGGCAGACACAGTGCCATTTCGTGTGCTGGAGGGTCAAATGCGCAAATAATGAGCTGCTCCAAAAGCTTAAAAAAAGGTGTATGTATATATGCGAGCAGACATCTCTTTCTGTTTTCTTTTCTCATTTCATATGGGATTGTGCCAAAAAAAAGTCCATATACGACGTCAACGGGGATCGAACCAAGGCCGGCTGGAATGCAAAGATATTTCACATGACCTCGCTATCCATATAGCTGTCAACGCTGTTATATTGAAGTGTGATAATATTGCACCTCATCATAAAATGAAGTTGGAAAGTGTTCTCTAAGAGGATAGAGAAGAACATGAACGAGAATATATCTTTCTCTGTGTCTCCTGTTTCGCTTGCTCATATTGGCTCTAGCATATATATTACACAAATGATATACCGGTATTGGGGAGTAGAACATTTTTTGTTATTTTCCGGCTCATTTAATGTAATAAATCGGGATGCCATAACATGTGCTAAAAATTAGCTTTGGGTGTAGCTACCTCGGTTGCTAGCGCGGAAAATATTACTGAATTCAGAACTTTAAAAAACTAATGAAACAGTTTCTTTCGTTTCATTCACTTTCTCGATACCACATTGTCAGTCTACTTTATGAGGGTTAGATTTGTATTGTGAAAAGTTCCGTATTTTACTATTAAAAGTTTTCATTTCAGTTTTCCAAACAAATTGTTTTCATGTGTAGAATTTCAAAAGTTTGAAAAGTCAATTGCAATCGCAAAAAAATACTAACAAAAATGAAATGTCTGCGAATTTACAGTCACGCTTGCAAATCTGGCAACTCAGTTTCGAAGTCCGTGCGGGGATGCCAGGTGATTTTTTCAAATGTTTCCACATGATACGAAAAAATGTCTTCAAATGTCTTCACAATCATATCGGAGGATACTAAAATTCATAACTTACTCTCGAACAAAGTTCGACAGCTTATTCAATGATTATCCTAATTGGTATTGTTATATAACGCATTCAAATAAACTTACTTGGGTTTTTTATTTATTTCAATAAATCTGAACAAAGAATATATTGCGCAACTGCGAACTAAATTTTATGAGCTTATGAATGATAATTGGCTTGATAAACCGTTGATTGAGTGAACACAACAATTGGTTTATTTCAGCTTCGAAGTTTTGGTTATAACTCAAACCATATCCATAAAACTAACTATTGAAACGGTATGTAGCCGGAAAACCTTCGATATGTGAAGTGGTCATCTGAAAGAATGGGTTAATCTATTGATGGTATGGGCCCAAAGTAATAAAAATACAATGTCACAATTATTCGAATTCTCGAGCGCAAATGAACTAATGTCTTCTAGAGACATTGTGTATTCAGAACGCATGAAGTTCTCAAGTTTTTTAAGTAAAAGTCGCTATGTTGTTGAATTCATTCTATATGCTTGTGGATTTTCTGCTTGGAAAAGAAAAGTCTCCGGTTATTACTAAGAACAAAAGTAAACGAGTGACACTGATATAAAAGCGAGCGAATGACACTGAGACAAAAGCCCTGCTTCTTTCGACGATATTTTCGGCTATTACTTAGAATTTCTTACTTTTTTAGAAACCCACATACGCTGTCACAATGAAATAGCTTCACATACTCCATAAAACATAAAACGTCTTCGAAACATCTTCACAAAATCAAATGTCTTCACAGTAAGTCAAATGTCTTCAAAATGAAGACATGTCTTCAACCCTGGCATCTCTGAGTCCGTGAGATAAAACGGCAACAACATGCATTCATGTCATGAAATGTCATGATAGTGATGCTCGAAAATCAGAAAACCCGGATTTCTTCATCAACATCGAGCATCGGTTGTCATTATGCTCTCAAATGTCATTATATTGAAAATAATATTGACCGTGTAAGGTCCGCTTTTGCCATTTCTATTGGATTCGTTTTGACAAACAATTTGAATCTGTCCACATCGAGATGGAGAATAGAAGGTAGGAAGATTCACGCGTTTTGGTTGTGTCAGCCTTTGATTGCATTAGTAGCCGGGAAGATAGGAATGTCCCATACCAGGCATACCAGTCAGTTACTCAAATGGTACAAAATTGAATGTGTCAACAAATAGAGTTGAAAGAGGATATACAGAAACTAATTACATATTTGCAAACAATATTTACATTACATTCATCGTTTGCAAAGAAACAGAACATGGCACGAACTAAAATGTTTCATTTTTTCATTGATTTCTTCTTTTATCAAAATGATTATTTTGGTGTCTATTGTTCTTGAATTTTAGAGGAGCTTTATGAAGGTTTAGCTGTCATTACTTTATTTCACAATCTAGGTGCTGAACTCTACATCTCAACGACTTATCTACTGGAAAACGATAAAAATATGTCCTGATTCCTTCGTCATTTTCAGTTCTGCTATTGTTCCGGCATTGTGGGACGTTGCATTTTGATATTTTGCGGAAGTGAACAAAAAAAGGGATCACTATGATATTGAGGAAAGATCACATAAAAACCTCACCTGCCATGAAAACCCTAGACACTATCGTATTTGTCGTCAGATCAGCTTCAAGTGTGTCACTTTTCCTTATTTTTTAAACAAGTCATAGTAATATATTTGAAAAACTTCACGTTGTTTGTTGAGAGTTTTTTTTTCAAATTAACTTCTTTTTCTTCTTTGACACAGGCGTTGTTACATACCTGGTATTCTTTTTACTTTCATCAGTGATAGCCTGAGTCCAAAGTGGGTAAAATAGGAGGTATGTTTTCCCCGCTTTGTCCATATGTAGCGATTGCACAGAAAGAAAGTAAAATATAATTATGAGACCATCGATTGAACCGGGATCTAGGCAACCCTATCCCAACCAACACAAATTTAGGCTCTGGGCTCACGCATTATTTACTGTTTGGAGGCAATATCGGTGCAAATATGTTCAAAATTTGAGTCCTTTGGATAGCGGAGTCATCATGGCGGTTCACAATTAAAATCACAGCACTGCGTTTTTTTGTTACTTTGTGACATCAGGTCCTGCTACAGTGAGATGAGAAAACTTCAAGAAACTTTTATTCAAAATATTTAAATTCATTGCCGGTTCCAATAGTTATACATCACTGACACGGTTTGAAAGTTTTTTTTATAAATCCGTTGATGTAGAACAGATTACGAAAAAAAAAATTAGGAGGTTGTGTTCAAGACACGGCCGGATTGTTGACGTAGAACTACGCTGTAGTTTAATTCAAGTCGTTTGTTTATAACTGCGGCTATTATTTTATTATGCTACGAAAATTTTGAAATAACCATTCTACCAGTATGGTCGCCCTGAAATGTTTTTTTTATTATTGTAGAATCGTTTGACGATAATTGTTTGATGATTCATTCTTGTGCTCACAGAACAATACATGCTCAAGATAAGCGCAGCTGTCATCCTTAGTGGAGAAAGTTTTGCTACTGGCAAGCGAAACCAAATCACATACAAAGTTCCAGAACGACATTTAATTTCTTGATGACTAAATAAGCGAAATAAACTCTATCTGCGTGCGAACCCAAAATAAATTAATGACTTATTATAACTTATTGAATAACTTAGTTTTTCCCAATTTTTTTTTTGTGCACAACCTTAACACCTGCTTCACCATAGCGTCAGTTTAATGCATTGATGTAATGTCAAAGGCACCAACGAAGCCTTTATGATGACAGAAAACAAACAATGTTAACTGCTTGGAAAAAGGCTGAATATTTGCCTCAGCAGAAATTCATTACTAATATCCTAGCGTAAATAATTCCCTCCCGCTATCTCCCCTCCTTGTTTATATTTATCATTACAAATGGGGTTTCAGAGTAGTGAAAATGCCCTATTTTTACGTACGGGTTATGAAGCGCACATGTACGCACACAAATCCCCATATATCGATGGCTTGAAGCAACTAAATATACACACACTTATCTCTGTTTTGCGCTCTTCTCAACAAAAGCCCTTTCTGTTAATATTGCCAGTCTAGATTAGCTTAGCTGTCATCCTTTGTGGAGAGAGTTTTCCTATCGTCATGCGAAACCAAATCGCTGAAAAAATTCCAGAACATCTATTTTCTTGGTGAGCTGACAATAGTCTAGCTTGATGATTCCCCACACAATTGTGTAGCTCAAAACATTAATGCAATGGCGTTAGTTTGATGTAATGATTGCAATGCCAGAGACATCAACGAGTGAGTTATTTGTTCGCATCCACAGCTCATTCCGAAACGAAGACATGTGATGGCGCAAAACAAGGAAGAACAAACGATGTTCATTGTTTCGTATCTAGAACGATACTAAAAGTTTACCTGTCCTTGTTTAGTTAAATAGACTTTAAACTTCTTCAGTTCATCCGTCTCTAACCTTCCAAAAGGCCCTTGGAAAATTCTACTTTTCCTCACATTACTCCTCCACCCCTATTGCCTTGAGAAAACCATTCGATCACTCGCCGTCCAGCTCGCCCAGAAACGGTGTTGTCCAGTCGGTGTCCTCACGAAGAATGAAGTTTGCCTCAACAAGATCCACTGTTTATATTCTAGGCAAATATTGCCCTTTGTTCCTCTTCTTTTCCTTTGTTCACGGAGACTTTACATCTTGCGATTTCCCCTTCGATGCTCGTTATTGACAGCTCTGTTCGGGGAAGCACACAAATGAACAGAACAAATGTATGAGGAAATGGAAATGCTTCCAATTTCCATCAATTTAAATCATATACAGACTATGAGATTGTAATGTATAGCATATCAAACTAATTTTAGAGAATTTTCGATTCTTTTGGTATGTAAATCGCTAGAATCCTTTCACGACAAAAATAGTTATAACCATTAACTTTATTTCATAAAAACGTGACCTGTTTTCTGATTTGGCACCCTTAATGAAAGACGTAGTTCTACGTCAAAACTCTGGAAAATGAGAAAAACAAAGCACAACAGCACAACGAAGTATGTTCATTTAAATATTAATTATACATCTTTTTTATATTGTGAATGCATTCGTATGACACAAATGTTTTAATGGAAGAAAAATGTTAAAATAATTTAATTCTAGTGTTTAAAATCATTAAATCCTAGCTTTTGGTGGAAAGTAAAACCGAATTGTAATTGAGTTTGGAACATCTAGATTACACTGGAATTATGATTAATTGATTACTTGATAAAAAAAATGTGGTTCGTTTATTTTTATTGATTTGATTCTTTTTACCTTTGATGACAATGCTTTTTCAATGTAGTAAATTTTTATGAGAAAAGTAACATTTTTCGCTCCTGCTGATCGTTGGATCTTTTTTGATATTTCTCATTGGATTCTCTTTGACTCCTTACCCAGGCTCGATCTATTAGGTACAATGTTGCTAGTGTAAAAAATACACACGAAGCATTATTTCCTATTTTCAAGCTTTTGTGCAAAACATGAATAAATCAAGTTCGAATAAACAAACCCCTGAGCTATCCCAATCGGACCGAGTGAAGAAACCACGATATATCTACGCCAAACAGTATTCTCCTATAACCTCAAACGACGGTCAACAAAGCCAAAGCATGCACACATACTCACATTGCTAACACATTCGTTCGACCGATTCAGCTCTCGTGAAGACTACAATGTCAACCATGCTCTGAATTTAACCGTATTGCTTTCGCACCCAGTTACATCCGTTCGCACTGTTTAATCAACAATCTAAGACGAAAAATGAAATTAGGACAAATGAACTCTTTTTCTCTCTCTTGTACCAACTACTATGTGTATGTCACCACACGGAGGACACTCGATCCTGTCGACATAGCATGTAAAGATGACAATATATAAATTTACAAAGCAAAAATTGAAAAATAAATTTGCCAAAAAAACAGACAACTGAAGAATACAATTCTAAAATTAGTGGAATGAAGAAAAAAACAAACGCGTGGGGTACGGCTGCCCCTGATTTTATGCACAGCCTTCACTGAAAATTTGCTTTAAAAACTAAACAAATGTGTAGAAAAAAAATAGATTGGGAAAGAGAGAGAGAGATAGAACTAATATTTACGTGAAACCGATATCGAAATAATGAAGGAAAATAAAAGAAAAACAGAATGAAGTGCTAGTTTTACTCCTAATTACATTGCGGTTCGTATTTCGCATTGTTACGTTCAGTCGTGTTTTAAAACAGAACCTGGCGTTTTTACCTAGTTGTAGGGATAGATATTTTTACTTAGATCACATGGAAACATATATCTATATATTTTGAGATTACAGAGATATTTTTAACATATTTAATATTTGCATTTTTAAAAAAGGCACCCGAAATTCATACACAGTTACGTTTTATTGGAAGTCTATGCGCGCTCGTTAAACGTAAAACAACATTAGCTTTGAGTTTGATCAAATCACATAGTAAACAAAAGTATAGACATTCATTTCCACACAAAATACGACAAAATTAATGGAAAAGATTATTTATTCGTTGCAAAAATACCCGCGGTCTAAGAAAGCTGCGCTGTTGTACCCTATGTTTACACAAAGTTTTGTATACTTAGCGAGAAACAAAAAAGTCCCCCTTATTGTGTAGACACACGCAACGTGAGAATGCAATTTTTGCATAGTGGAAAAAAAACAGTTCTAGACCATAGGCCAAACTTTGTTGAGAAGTGTATTTATTGAAACAGTTGTAAAGAGAAAAAAAAAAACAAAACAACGTTAAAAACAAAAAAAAAACAATGTATAATCGGTGTAGTGTGTTTAAAACAGAAACAACGCATTATTTAAAAAAAATCAAACGAAATCATAAGAAGTCCAAATGTAAGCCAAGCCCTCGTGTCGGTGGGTAGGAAGACAGTCGGAGCATACCAAACCGATATGTAGCTAAATTTGCATACACAAAAATGCGTTCTGAACAAACTATTATACACGTCTTCTAGTTGAATTTGATACCAATATTTGATGAGGCGAATCAGCGGGGCTCTACGTGATCACGCGGGAGTGTTAGGAACGACGACAAGAAATAATTGTTTTGGTGTATGTGAATGTTTATCGGAACCAGCAGTAAAATCATTAATGAAATGCAATCACACAACTAGATGTGAAATTGTGAAATTTACAGTATAAAGTTTGCACACGAAACGGTTATCTGAAAATGAAACATCACGAACTTAGTCCAAGTGAAGGAGTTGAATTGAAAATAGGCAGAAAATAAAAAAAAAGCAGAAAATGATTCGAGTGATGATTCCGAACTTTGAAGTAAAAGTTAATGAAAATTAAATGGTAGATATTATTGATCTGAAAGAAAATTCCTGGTACAAATGGAGGGGCGTTTGGGTTCTGACAAAAAAGTTCAACCTGCTAACACAATTCACAAGGTTTTCCATTTTCATCAAATCACTAACCGAATAAAATCGCTGCAATGGACAAGTCAACTGCCAATATTGCTGACTTTTATCCTAAAATCATAGGTGGCAATATGAATGATAGAATTTTAATAGCTCAGAGCGGCCATATTGGATTCTGTAAATCTGACACTGACATTCGATTGACTCGATTGATTCAGTCATGACTAACTTCACGCTTCGGTTTCACAGATCGTGCTTCTGAAGGGGTAGAAAGTGATTCCGAATTTCAACGAGAGTTGTATTTTCGGATGGAGCTAAACGGTAAGTATATGGGCTCGATTCTATATGACGAGACGAGCAAACGTCTCGACTCCAATCACTGCCGAGTCGAACAAAATGTCTTATTTCAAAAGACGAACGTCGTTGAATTGTTTCACCATGTGTTGAGCCCTATTCCAGAAAACTAATCGACCTTTTGTTTGTTATTTTATTTTGGCCGCCTAGATTGTGTCTAATATAGTGTAAACAGCCAGCACCAAATAATGCAATTACAATTATTTGATCGACCTATCCTTTGTATTTGTCCAACAATTACGAAATAAAACTGTGCTAATCTGGCACCGATTGCGGCGGTACTATTATTGTTATGTTTGTTTTCAAAACAGAAAACTGAAAAGAACACAGGTGATAAATATTTCCGAAAAGCACCAAAAGTGTCATTTTTGATGAAACAATGATTTATATTTTTATGTAATGCGTTTCAGTCATCTAGATTCTTTTTTTTTCGAAAATGAAAACATGTCTCCTCATCTGAGATCCCTGAACATATCGTTAAAAAATGACAGAAGTCTTTCCAGTTTACCAGTTCACTTCACCGTTCTTTCGGTTTAAAGTTAGTACCAGAATAAAAATAGATGTTTTAATTTATGTAATTCGTAATGTTTAGTTGTTTTAATGAAAGAATAAAGCTGAAATAATATAATTTTAAAACCCTAACATTTGGCGTGAAGTAAAAATGTATTATAATTAGGTTAAGAGAAGTTTAGAAGTCAATATTACTTTCAGTATCTGCCAAATTGACATTTTGTTCCTTATGATTTCAAACGCTACCATTAATTGATGAAAAATGTAGGTCGTTCAATTTTTTTAATGCAATTTTTTGCATGTGATAACAATACTTTCTCTATATAGTGGATTATTATAAGAAAAGTAACACCTTTTTCCCCTCCTGGTTATTGGATCACTTTTGACATTTCTATTGGATTCTTTTTGACAACCAATTTGAATCTATCCACATGACCAAGGCTTGAACCAGAGAAGAGAAGTGAAACTTGAGAGAAAAAAGTGGCAACGATTTGTGGTATGAAAATATAAACAGTGAAAAAATTGACAGATGGTTTACGCTCAAAAAAAATTACAGAATGTTGAGATGTCTCTAAAACGGTGGGATACGTCTTATATAAGGTGAGAGATTCGTATATAATGTTATTAATGTTAGCATCATTATAATAAACACGGCGAATTAGATAAAATAAAAATATATATAAACGCTTAAAGAGCTGTGGACAAATATTATAACGCGTTTTTATCGGTTTATGTATAATGTCATTAATAGTATAGCAAGACAGTAAACCTTAATTTCGATCGAATGTAAACACGATAAACCGCATTGATTTATTTCTAGCCCTAGTCAATTTTGTTCTCAGTAGCTTGAATTCTGTGAAATAAGCAGTCTAGAAATTATTGAGAATAATAAAGGTAAATCTAGATAATCGGCCATTTAATACCAAACCGATATAGTAGTTCTCAGATTTTCGTCAAATATGGTAAGTGGTAAAAGTGTTCTCTATCGCATAATATTAGACCCGTATTTTTTTATTTTTTCATTAGGGTGCCCATTTCCATTTAAGGGTGGTTCGAAAAATCAATTTTTGAGATATGATTTTCCAAAGTTCAACTCGACTACAATCAATAATCACGGAAATTTTTGCGGGTTCAATATTCAATAATATATTTTGATAAAAAAAAACTAGCTCATTGGCTTAATTTGATATGTGGATTATCTAAATCAGTTCAGTGGTTCAAATGTTATGAATTTTCGAAAAAATGCATTTTGGGAAAAAGTGGAAAAAATTGATTTTTCGGATCACCCTAAAATGAAAAAATAGGGGTCTAATGTTTTGCAATAAAGAATAAAATTACCACTTTTGACGAACATCTGAGAACCACTATATCGGTTAGGCATGGAGTGGCTATAATAATACAATAAAAATAATATAATAGCAGTATTATTAACTTTCTTGATTAGTGTATGTGATATAATTCACTTTATATATTTATATACAGTAGAACCCCGATTATCCACGAAATAGTCGATCTAGATCACCGCGTATAACGAAAAACGCGGATAACGTAATAAAAGGCTAAAAATAAGGTACAAACACGAAAAAAAAGATTTTTTGGCATGAAAACTATGTTTTATCAATATAGAAATTATTGAACCATCCATCTGTAAGTTCGTTTACACCAGTGATCAGATAATCTGAAAGCCATGACCAAAACAAAAGAGCAACCTCTACCACCCATTGACAAATTTCGGCAATTCGCAACATTTTATAATGTGCTTTATTTTTTGAGTTTGAGTTTATTACAATCAAAGGCTCTTTTGTCGTTTTAAGTTACTACTAGGCATGTTTGCGGATTCATAGAAAGATAATATTCTACTTAATATTTCGATCCTTGAATTTTTTATATATTTTCTCATTGGTTTAACAGTGAAGAATTAAAAAAACACATAATACTCATGATTTCTTCCAAAAATTCATAACTTTTCAACCATTGAGCCGATTTCAAACCTCGACATATCAAGTGAAATCTTATTTTTCTATCAATCAACTTCAATATGTCCCAAACTTAGAAATTTAGGACTACAGAATAAATTTAATTATAAAGCTGATAAAATTTGCCATTTCATTTTCCACAATTCGTTCTTTCAGAACAAATTTCTCTCTTGTCGCAATTTTTTCGCAATTACCTTTTAAACCTCTCAAATTGAACTGACAAAATGATAGATCAAGGAACGAAAAGCAGGAAAAATTAATAAATAATGGAGGGGTAAATGTTAAGTAAAGGTAATCATGGATTTTTAATAACCATATCAGAAAAATTATTGATAAAACACATCCCTTTTTTTAAATTCTCTTTCAAATTTTGTTAAAATTGCACTGAATAGTATAGAAAAGGGCTATATTAATATTTGAATAAACTTATGTAATTATGAACATGTTTATATAAACCTTCCCATCTTATCATTCTTCATTAAAGACCTTGTATCAAGACATCTAGAAATCGATACACTCTCAAATCAAGTATGCCTGAAAAAATAAAAACAGGAAGTGGGTTATATCTATGGTATAACCGCAAGGGTGACGTAGGACTATCGTTGATTTAGAGATCATTTGTTCGAAGTTGAATCTAAATCCATTCTGAATGAATGAATAAATGAATATTTGGGGGGTTTCGAAAACGAGAGCGTTACGTTGGAGGCACAAGGTTTTATGCATCCAATATAGGATACGAAAAACCTTGTTCTGAAGAATAATCTTCAGAAGCTAACCTGCTAACTGTACTTGATTGACAAATCACAAACCCAAATGTATTATATGGATATTTTATGGATAGAAAACATTAAAATAAACTCTTTCGCTTGAATGTAATTTTCAATTCCAAGGGGAACTGGCAGATTATTTTCCAGCAACGATTAGATATTTCCACATTTTCCTCGATACTGGAAGCCCACCAGTGGTTAATGCTAATTCGATAACCACCTGTTAATAGCACTTGATTGAAACATATTTGGTCACAGTGTTACATGGATAGAAAACATTCAAATAAACTCTTTCACATGGATGTATTTTTGAATTCCCAGAGGAACTGGCAGATTATTTTCCAGCAATGATTAGATCTTTCCGGAACTTTCTCGATGCTGAATGGCATCCAAACGGAAAGAATTCTGCGCGTGTATGTGTCGATCCTTCGTCGTCCACCTCCTCCAGCACGTTAGGCAACGATGTTGTCTTGTCGATGTCCTCATGAAAAATGAATGTGTCTCACCACCAGAATATCGCTTAAGTATGCTTTTTGTGTGTGATTGAATCGAGAGAAGGTGTGGTTTACGATGGCAATTTGGAAGGCAAACTAGAGGGGAATGAACTCTCTGAGCTCGGAACTTTCGGCGACTGAGCAATAATCGATTGCGGGCGCATACAATATTGGATACGGAAATATCCTACTGATGGGGAAGAATAATCTTCTGAAGCTATCCTGTTAATTGCGATTGATTGAAAAATCACAAAACCAAATGTATTTGGTCACAGTGTTACATGGATAGAAAACATTCAAATAAACTCTTTCACATGAATGTGAAAGTGGTTAATACTAACTCGATAACAACCTGTTAATAGTACTTGATTGAAAAATATTTGGTCACAGTGTTACATGGATAGAAAACATTAAAATAAACTCTTTCACATGAATGTATTTTTAAATTCCCAGAGGAACTGGCAGATTATTTTCCGGATCTTTCTCGATACTGAATGGCATCCAAACGGAAAGAATTCCGCGCGTGTATGTGTGTGTGTTTGTAGCGGCTGCTTTGAGATCTTCCCGGGGAACCGTTTGTGGCATCACTCTCCTCCTGATGGATTCCCTTCTGACCTAAGGTGCACAAACAGGCTCTTGGTGACACCGTTCATCCGCGCTTTCATGATAAACGAAGAGCTTCACCACAACAGCGACAACATGCTCCAATCGCTGTTCAATTTGAACTGAGTGGATTTCCGAGCGGCGCTCGCTTATATACCGATTGGTGATTTCAATAGCCTGTTTTGAAAGCAATTTTAAGACTATTGAAACAAGTTTTTGGATCAGAAAGTAACAAGTATAGAACGCGTAGACATTTTATCTTTCGAATGAAGTGTTTATCATACCATTTCGTTCAGTTGTTTAGGAGCTATTAACGCTCAAAATCTCGGTCTCCGGCGTAACGCTTTCGTTTTCGAAACTTTGATTTTACACCCCGGTATAGAAATGAAAGACGTAGTCCTACGTCACAAAATTTTCTTCATGTAAACAAGGATTGAAAATGTGAACTTTTTAGTCAGTGAATTGTATGGAGTTCCACTGCTGTGCTTGAACCCAACATAAATGACAGCTCTTCATATCCTAGTATTGATGTCGTTGGACATTTTGACGTAGAACTACGTCTTTCAGGAAGGGTGCTGTGCAATTCTCAAGGCTGCAAGAGAAAGGGACTACTGCCCGCTTCTGATCTGCTTGGCGGTTAGATACGGAAAGAGGCAGAATCAATGTGACCGTACATGGAAATATCAGTTTATGTTCAGCACACTTTTACACTAACTAGAATCTGTTCAGCCGGTACCACACAGGTGCCAAATCAGAAAACAGGTCACGTTTTTATGAAATAAAGTTAACGTTAATAACTATTTTCACTGTGAACGAATTCTCATGATTTGCATACCAATCGAATCGGAATCGGAAAGATTTGTTTGAAATGCTATACATTACAATTCGCTAATCTCTAAACGGTTTAAATTCATGAAAACTGGAAGAACTTCCTTTTTTCCCATACATTTGTTCTGCCGATTTGTGTGCTAACCCTATCCGTATTTCGAATGCTTATAATTCGAACATTTCTTAAAAGATCGGAAAGATGTTTGCATCAATTGATAGGAAATATTTCTATGCGTGTATCACAAATAGTAAAATATTATTTGTCATGAGATGAACAATTGAATAACAGCAAAATGTCAAGCGTTATCTAAATGCCCTAACTGCCAAGTTTTTATTGGCCCGATTCACGGTTTCTCCAACACAGACTTCTAAATCGATGTATCTGTGGAAATCCGCTCTGCAAAGATACATGCAAGTCGGGGGTATTTTTGTTCCCACCGAGCTGTGTTTCCTTAACACAGACTTCAAAATCAATGTGCCTGAGGGAATCCGCTTTGTAAATACATGCAAGACGGGGGTATTTTTTGGTGTTGAGTACTTTTGTACTCGCTTGTCGTTGTACAGACCGGAATATGTTTCCCTAAAACTCTACGTCTATAGACGACATCCGCGCGACGAGCTGTGTGTACGAGCGTCGTCTTTAGACGACATGAAATTCATACTGCTCTTCGATCTCACCAGCGCGATGTGCATACTTTTCGGTGCAGTGCTCCGTACAGGGGTAGCACTTCGGCGGAGCACACTGCCGTAATGAAAGGGTTATACTGAGAAGCCTGGGAAAATCGTCATTTCAGATACTAGAGGTAAATGAACTTTGGCGGTTCGAGAACTACGTCAACATGAGATGTGCAATAATTTCAGAGGAAAATGTAAGATACAATGATCGTTTGACAATTCATTCGTTCACATATTTTGGTAGTCCTAGTCATCATATCAAACATAAAAGGACGTTCAACAAATTTATTTGTAACGAAGAACATATATTACAAAAATTTCGATGCATTCTAAAATAATATTCGATGTGGTAAACAAGTGGACTGCATAATATAATTGCGTAGTTCTACGTCGAAAATATGCGGTAGTGTTCTAGATACAACTCCTTAGAATTTTTTTGATTTGTATGGAATTTATCTTTTAAAGTCGCAAACTGTATGTGAAAATATGTTTATCAGCCGACAATAGTATGTGTACAGAAATTTACATTTAATACGACATGCCGAGGTAGCACTCAGTGTTGCCTTGGAGGCGATTTTGACCTGTGATTGGACATTTTCGATGAGGGTGGTACAGTGTCGACGTTTGTTGACGACTTTCAATGTGGGACCGTAATTTGGGCCCCGAACTCGATGTTTACAAAAATGTCCAATCAAAGGTAAAAATATCCAATTAAACGTGTCGCATTACAGGTCTGTCCAATTAGCATTAAATATAAATTACTGTATATGTAATTAGATTCGCACAAAATATGTGCAATTTTTCATATTTTCTATTAGGACGAAATATAGGATCCATGAAGGATCCTGTTTCATAATGGTTCTATCAGAGAAAAAATGCAAGAACGACTTTTTTTCAATTTTCGCAAACAAGAAATCATACAAACAATCACGATAACACGCAATAGTCTAAACAATGGATTGATAACGACACAAAACCATATTTTCCAACTTGCTTTCCCACTAGAAGATTTTATGTTTATCTAATTCATAAATCGCCCCAACTTTCTCCAGAATTTTTTCTGACAAACTGAAAGTAAATGGAAATTACGATTTAAAAAAATACATCAGTTTGCTTCCAAATATTTCACTCGCAAACAGTTCAATTCGTTCGAAATCAGTTCGCCCGCAATTGGCGATCTAACGTACAAATCTACACCTAGACGGCGCTGCGGTGAAAGTGATGATGGTTTTAAATTTTGCCATGTGAGCTTATGGAAGGTTTGTAGTTCTTTCGATAAATTACAATGTTATAATCATAAAAGATTATTTGATTGCGATGAGTTTGTAAGAAATTTAATTATGCACAATTTTATATATAACATGTTATTTATTTACCTCTTTCAGTAGTGAAAACTATAAAAATGTTGACTTGTTGAATTAAAGAAGGAAATTCGAGAGCACAATTAAACACAAGTAGAAAAATGTACGATTCCTGCATGTGAGAACTACCTTGGAAAGCCCGGAAGTCAAATATACGTGATTTGTTTTTGAGTTTTAGGTTACATTAGCATCATTTTCTTAGTACAAAAACAAAATCCAGATGTCTCACCGATCGTTTACGTTTTGCGTTAGATCGCCAATAAGTTCGTGTGACCAACTACCGTTCTTTGAAAAAGAACGACAATTCGTTCACTCTCTTTGACGAACTAGTTCTTTCGTACCGATCGCGAACAGTTTGCCTATCTCTAGTTTCAATGAAACTCGTGTACTGAAATAGGATATTTTTTTCGACTCGACAGTGACTGGAGCCGAGACGAGATGAGACGAATTGTTCGACTCGTCATATAGAAAAGGGCCTATAATTTATTTTTTTTAGAATTGAATTTGCAACCATAGTTGAAAACATAATGCAATGCAATTCTAGTTCAGCCATAACACCGAATTCTGAAGATAAAAGCGAAACAGAGTCAGTCATCGACAGTCGTCGAACAAAGGTATGCTTTAAATCTAGATAAAGTTTAGATCAACAGGATGAAGAAACACATAAAAACAAACGAGACGAGCGTAAAAAGTCAAAATTAACATTGATTTGAAAATCACAACCCGGTTGCGTTTTGTTTCAGTTGCTCTGCAGAAAGTCCAAGGCTGAGCATTAACTTTTTTTATGAGTGTAGACCGGGATCTGTCATTCGCAATGTAAACAACACATGGAGAGCATGCTTTCGAGATCGATTGAATGCTGCAGCACACAACTGCGGTGTCGCGCATTGTTGATTTTGTTCTTTACTTTATCTCGTCGCGATTCTAGCAAAATTAAATCGGCACTGAATAAACCATGGAAGACATTAACGAATACGACAGTTTTCTAGCTATTCACAAACCGCAGCTGCAAGCTTCGGGTGTACCTGGGCACTTCTGGCCGGAGCTGTTCCGTAAGTTAAAGCAGCAGGACTTCGATGCCGGCAACAGTTTTTCGCTACTGCTGGTGGATTACGGCGAAGATCAACGTTCAGAGGGGGATCCGATATGGACAGTTGCCGCGACGAAGGAGGGAGGCATCAAGGTTAGTGATCCTACCCAGATATACCTGGTCGATCACGCGTGGACCTTTCGAACGGACAACGCTAGACAGCTGCTGAATGAGCATCCTCCGTTGGTGAATCGGTTGGCTATAATGATGGGAATCGATCAGGATGATTTGCCAAGTTCGGTGATTATTTCCCGAATTTTGAACGATGTGTGGAAATGGTGCAATATGTACTCGTTGAATGGAGAGGGTTTGTCCGTCGAGAATCGGATGCCGATTTGGTATGTAATGGACGAACTCGGAAGTGGGATTCTGCATGGTGACACCCCCAACTGTCGTGTAGTGCCTTTTATACACATTTCCGATCAAATGACCTACAGCTTGCTGTTCCCCATCGAGGATATCGATGAAGGTGACCAATTGTATCGGGATTTCGTTGATGGTGTTCCGAGTGAGACGAAGGAGCGCGATGCGCTCCTACTTCCATGGCGATATACTTCGTTCACCAACGAAAGCTTCACCCAAAAAGAAGCTCCCAAGGAATACTTTCTCTCGGGCCACATTGAAGAGTCTCTACCGAATCCAGACGTTGCTCCACCTTTGTTCGATGGGAATAGCGCATCAAAGGTATATTCCGATTATGAAATGGTTACCCAATATCTGACCGATCCTGGTTTCGAGATCGTTGGTAACCCTGAAGATGCGGATATTTTGTGGCTCACCACCCACTTCAAACAATACAAGGAATTCAGCGAATCGACGCCCAACAAATATATCAACCAATTTCCGTTCGAAAACGTAATTACGATAAAGGACCTTCTCAGCATTGTTTGCCGACGGGTAGCGGAAAAAAGTGGACAGCTGGATCCGCTCGAACCAAACCCAAAGTGGTTACCTGTGACTTACAATCTGAAAACGGAACTAATTGAGTTTGTCAGTTATTATCAAAATCGCGCCCACAAAGGTCTGGACAATCATTACATCATTAAACCGTGGAATTTGGCGCGCGGTCTGGACACCTACATCACGAAGAGTTTAACTCAAATTATGCGTCTTCAGCAGACTGGTCCGAAAATCGTCCAGAAATACATCGAACGTCCGGTACTGTTCGAGCGACCAGAGGTCGAAGGACGGGTTAAATTCGACATTCGTTACGTTATGTTGCTGAAGAGCGTCGATGAACTGTCCGCCTATGTATACACGAACTTCTTCCTGCGCTTCGCAAATAAACCCTTCGAGTTGAGCGATTTTGATGACTACGAGAAGCATTTCACCGTGATGAACTATTCCCAGTTTCAGCTGCGTCACATGAAATGCGAGGAATTTCTGGACCAGTGGAAGGTGCAATTTCCGAACCAACCCTGGGAGGACATCGAGAATGATATCTGCACGATGTTGAAGGAGGTGCTGGAGGGAGCCACCAAGCTGGGGCCACCGTGTGGAATTGGCGCAAGCGTCCAATCGCGGGCTCTCTATGCGGTGGACTTGATGCTGGAGTGGACCGATGGTGGACGCACGGCGATTCAGCCGAAGGTGTTGGAAGTTAATTTCACACCCGACTGCAAGCGAGCCTGCGAGTACTATCCGGACTTTTACAACGATATTTTTAATCTTTTGTTCCTGGATCAGGAAAATGCGGAGGTTTTCCGGAAGATTGTCTGATGCGTGTACAGGAAGGGACGAGAAAATAAATATTTCGGCACCCAAAAAATGCTGTATGCTGTCTTTTATTATCACAAAAAACCTCCGCATCACTTATTTTGCAGAATATTTTGACGACTGCACAACCGCGTTTACATTATTGCATTATAAGCAGGAAATGCAATTTTTGACGTGACACTACGGGCTTGATCACGAACATCACTGTCACAAACGCTTTCACGTCACTTACAATTCTTTATTCTTTTTGTGTCTATCATCATTGTCACAGACAGCTGCGTGTAAAAATGAACTCCGTGAAGTGAAAGAGTTCATTCCCGTTTATAAGAGACATGTCAGTTGCATCATTCCGGGCGTTTAAACGTTATGTCGGTTGCATAATTTCGGACATTTGAACGTTATGTAGGTAAAATTAATATAGTGTATGAAATAATGGGCCTGATTCTCGAATACACTTCACGGTGGAAACGGAATTAAACGTATCCGCGATGACAACGGTACGGTGTCGACATCTGGATACGAGATTAGTTTCCCACTAAACTTATCATAATATCAAATTATCTTCAGATAAAATTTTTGTATGAGATTATTATATCACATGAAGAAAACAAAGTTTTCCACTCGCATTGAATACCAGCTTGATACGAAGAAGTAATTTTCATTAATGATTTTTTATTTGAAAAGTGCTCATTCTGCCTGAAAACTCATTATTATCTTCGGCACTTCACTAACTCGTAAAACGTAGTTCAATGGCGTGCCGTTTATTTCGTTTCCACCGTGAAGTGTATTCGAGAATCAGGCCCAATATTCCAATTAAGCGTATGTTTTAGAATGACAAGATGACAAGGCATTTCAATGCCAACTATTCGGGCTAATCCCATGATTCATTTGTTTTGTGCGTTAGTTTACTGAATCAAACGCTGGTTCAAAGATGAGGAGGAATACTTGGTTGCTCGTGAATAATGTAGTTTTTGAACATATGGGAATGTGGTTTTATTTTCTCTTTCTATAAATTACTCTAGAGATAAAACATGACTATTATGTATAATAATGAACATCTCGCATATACTTTTTCTTAGCTCTGTCTTACTCGTTTGAATAATGAGAAGCATTTAGTATAGGTCAAGGTTAGAATCATTTTGTAAGAACCATTTCTACAATTTTGTTGTAACCTTCTTTGACCCTTTGGGGCACGGTGGTATTGAACATGTCCCACCTTTTTGATGCGTAATAACGCATGGTGGACCCACCTAGAAATATTGAAATAACTGTGTGGCCATAATTTTTTTTTCGGGACCTTCTTAAGGTTGATTTAGACGATGCCAGTCAGCGCTCTAGTTGAAGTATCCAGTGAACAGAGAACAGACACTCTGTTCAAGATACTTGTACCAGTATCGAACAAGTAATTGGCCTCTAACTTGAACAGAGTGTCTGTCTCTATTCACTGGATACTTCAACTAGAGCGCTGACTGGCATCGTCTAAATCAGCCTTTATTTAAAGGAGTTGGCAATATCATTAGCAAATGTCAGAAATATATTCGATTGGGTTGGCAAAATTTATCATCATATGACAACACACCATTTTTTCAATTTTGATAGACATAAAATTACTGTGCAACATAGGCATTTCTATTTTCTAAAATTCTGTGCCGCAAAGGGTTAGCTGTACCTTCTTTAACTCATAGAAACCCCGAATATATCCACCTATGAGCTACTCTCATATGGGATTCTGAACATCAATCCTTTTATCCTTCCTATTCTCCTGTAATTTGATATACGGGACACGAGGTTTGATTTTAAACAGAAACTGGTTAAAAAGCATCGGTCTGAAACATAATCTTCATATAAAACATCTGATGAAATTTAAGGAATTTTCCTTAAGCAGAAAGTGATGCAGATTTTCTCTAGACGGATATAAAAAATATGAAAAAAAAATTCAAAACAGTATCTTGTGAATGCTTTGCAATGATAGACTCATTTTTGTGTGCGAAATGTATTCCCTAACAGAGCTATCAAAACCAAGGTGCCCGGGGGAAATCGGCATTGCGAGTATATGCAAGTCGGGGGCATTTTGATATTGCAAGTAAGGTGATTGATACGATTGATTCTAGCAAAGAAAATTCAAATTTGGAACTTTAATGTTGGTTGCTTCGTGAAATTTCATATCAATGACCGATCGTGTATGGTGAAAAATTTAGCACAAGTGTAAGTGTAAAATTGCATAGAGTAGCAGTTGTGTTAAAAATGACTTGATATATAAAACGATTTATTTCAATTTTCATATATAAAAACCAAGGTGTGTTCTCGCTCGAGAACGGGTCGTTTGGTTTAAGCCGTCTGTTTTGTTGTGTTCATTTTCACACAATGAAATTTAATACGGCGAGAAAAATTGGAAAAGTGAAGAAATATTAGAAAAAATGATTCCCAATATGCTCTACATATAGGGCCTGATTCTCGAATACACTACGAATACACTTCACGGTGGAAACGGTATGAAAGACATTCGCGATGACAACGGTACGGTGTCGACATCTGGATACGAGATTAGTTTCCCACTAAATTTATCATTATAATATCAAATTATCTTCAGATGAGATTTTTGTATGGGATTATTATACCACATGAAGAAAACAAAGTTTTCCACTCACATTGAATACCAGTTTGATACGAAGAAGATAATTTTCATTAATGATTTTTTATTTGAAAAGTGCCCATTCTGCCTGAAAACTCATCATTATCTTCGACACTTCACTAACTCGTAAAACGTAGTTCAATGGCGTGCCGTTCATTTCGTTTCCACCGTGAAGTGTATTCGAGAATCAGGGCCATAGTGTAGCAATGTTGTTAGTCCAAACAAAATCCGTATTGGGTTAAATAAACACTCAGAAAGTAGAAAGAGTGGAGGCGATCTGGCGTAGTGGTAACATCCATACCTCTCACGCAGAGATCACGAGCTCAATTCTCACTCGCGACATTCTTCCAAAAAAGGAAGTAAAAGTGACGAACCAGCCGAAATGTGTTGAAAGTCACTATAATAGAGAAAAAAAAAGTTGAAATTATAAAAGAAAATTACCTTTTCCATTTCAAATGTTTTCTCTATATCAAAGTAGCATGTTTTTACTGATGAGAAAAATTGATAATTGTGTTCGGTATTGGTAATTATCTTATATTACATTGGTGAGTTTTGTTTCTTTATTTCATCCATACATAACACAGGAGGCATTTCGTCTAGGATCACAGAGGGCGGTTTTCATCATATCTCGTTCCACTTCGGTATCTTTTATCTGATACGCACCATCCAACGACTATTTACCATCCTTCTGTCATCATCACTCGGTAAACACTGGTGGAGCCAACAAATAATACCCAACAACCAAACAAAACGGTTCTTTTCAGAGCCATTGAATCATTTATTATTATTATTATTATTATCGAGTTATGGCACTTCTCAGCATTGAGCTGAAATATTTACCTACCCCCGGGCTTCTTGAATGCCAAAGGGGGATTTGGCTCTGTGGTATCTTTTTATTAATCACCGACGTAAGTAGCTTGTACAGGCTCGTTAGACATGTTATTGGCCTGTGTTCCATCTCAATAAATTAAATTAAATAAAATTCCTTATTGTTACATTCACAGTACATAGGACAGTACACACATATAATTTATATTTGTAACACCCACAGTACACATTTTACACAACCCTATTACCATGCACAACTAGGATAACTTAACGAAAATATCACAGTTGATCACAACAAAAACACAACACATTAAAATCGCCAATCGAATTACACAAGAATTAAAAACAATTGTAACAATGAACTCACACTACGAATTTATACAATTTAAAACAATGAACTGTACATAGAGAAGAATAGATGAAAAGATGCAGGTTTTTTCAACTGGGGAACCCAGTTTTTCCTGCCATTATCGGAATAAAGTTCTCAGAAAACGGACGTGCTTTTATTCACTCTCGACAAAATCATCCTTGGACAGACTCTACCATTGGGACCCGATCACGGGACACGGACAACGCTACTACGAGCGTACAGCCTGTACTTCGCCGCATTCGCTGTGTCTTGATCCTTTGGCATCAGATGAGTAATTCCCCTGGTCACGAACTCCGGTGTTGTTTGGGGATTTTCTAATACCTTATTGAAGCACTCTGCCATTCGCCCATGAGTTGAAGAAAACTTTTTGTACCAGAAATTGTGCACGAAATCTGGTCCTGGCGCAGCCCAATTCCTGGAATATCGAATGGCTTTGTTGATATCATGGGCGGTTACCATAACGGCAGGCATTGCTTCAAGTCCGTTTCCATATTCCTCTTCTTCTGCCAGCCACATCCTGTTACTTCGGTGTTGAATAGGGTTCTCCCATAAGCCTGACCAAAACTGGGTAACTTCGTCAATCTCAGGAAGACCACCATCGTAATTATTGCGTTTCTTTTTGATGCGGCTGTAGAACTCCCTTTCGTTCATACTGAACATACGATTATCCGCATGCCTTTTCGTACATTCCGTATAACGTCTTAACCTTTTTGATAGAGCACTCAACCGTTGTACATGGGTGTCGAGGATCTCAATGATGCGGTTTTCATTAAGATCAGAGAGCTCTGCCGGCTTCACAATTTCAGCAACTCCACGAATCAGCTTTCGCGATCGACTTCCCCTTTTGTACTGCGTTAGTCGACCGATTTTTACTCGGAGCGTTTGGATACGACCTTCCAGGCGTCTCATCCAAGCAGGTTTCGGTTTTTTGGAGAGTACGCGGTTCTGTCTATCGTCTTGGTGAAAGGTGCGCATTCCTAACGTCCGTACAACAGCTACAGTTCCACAATAAACGATAAATTGCAGCTCCTCTAGATTCTCTACCACTTCCAGGTACACAGGTAGAACTTCCTGGTCGAGTACTTGGACGGCACTCGTTAGTCGGTGGGAATACTGCAACTTCGGAATCTTGTGTCGGGTTAAGGGGTCCGTTCCGTAAAACTGGGTCACTGCTGCATCCATGTGGAAAGCCAATTCGTTCTTTAGTTGACCTCGTTGTTGATTCTCTGCCGGCTCTTGTCCTCTAGGCTCATCCACTGGATCCGGTGGTGGTGCAATAGATTCGCGCCTTTCACTAGCGAACGATGCACTCAGCCTAGCAGAGCTCCTTCTCGACATATCGCTCGATCTACCACTCTCTCTACGCAGTTCTCGTTGCACTTCCAACTTGATGGCCTCTATTTCAGCCGGGGACAGCATGTTGTGTGACAAAATCGCTCGTCTCCGTGTGTAGAGCTTATTCCGATCTAGTTGGCCGGCAAATCGTGGGAACTGCTCGTTGAACATTTCCAGCATTCTTGGTCTGCCGGACATGTCCGTCTCCAATCTATATATAATTGTTATTATTATTATTATTATTATTAAACATTTATATTTCGTAACTTAAGACTTCTGTCTTTTAATGTTACATTGTTAAATTGAAGTAGAATAAGCGCTGCACAATAACAAAACAAAATAATCAAACTATTTGAACAACTACTAATAACTCCTAATTAAAATGCTCTATATAACCTCTCTTAAATGCTGTGAACGAATGAGTATAACGATGTAATTCTTCAAACATATCCAAAATCAACAGATAGCCTAACGGAAACCTACGTCAACTAGGCGGTCATGTCTCGGACACAACCCTCCTGTGACTTTTTTTTCTGCATTTTATATCCTTTTGCGATGGCATCCTTTGAAAAACATATCAAGGGAGTAGATCGGATCACAAAAAACCAACAACTCACGTCTATCGTCCAATCATTCTATTTTTTTCAGCTTATATAGCACATATTGGCAAATTTAATTTTCTTCCTATAACACACACTCTTTCTCTCTCTCAAATTCCTCTTTTGTTTCTTTTTCATTTTCAATAAATACGTTCGTTAAAGCGACAATCAATCAATATCAAGCGGGGCGGCGGGGTTTCCAAATAAATTACGAAGCATCACATGAGAATAACCGTACTAATATAATACCGACAATAAATAAGACTATTATACATTGGTTTTTCTTCGCAGAAACAAACAACTAACAACTAATAACGAGTAAAAAAAATTCACAGAGTTTTACCTATTTCTAAACGCTCAATTTTCCGCTTTTGCTGTTCCACTAAACAATGCTCTCTAGATTTGTTGTTATATTTTATCCTAACCGCTAATACTTTTCAGGTACACCGGTAGCCATTGAACGTAGCGCGATTTATGATTCTGCCTTTTGCTTCCTACTGAACCATTTAAAATTGTTTGCCACCAATTTTCCATTTCCGTTTTTCCTTCATGCGTTTATGTGTATCTATTAGTACGTAAACGTTGCCTACATCCTACGATAACCACTAAGATTAAACAGTACAATGGGGTTAGTACATCGATTCATATTTTTAGACAATAAAACCTAATGGAATGAAATCTCGATTCGAAGGGAACCAGGGTATGGAGGTGAGGGGTGCTCTATTTTGTTGTGCCAGTTTGACTCCGTCTGCCTTACCGGACCATGTGGGTCCGTTTTGCGTGCATGATCAAGTACCGCTTCTGCTTGGTACTGAACCCACACAGGGGACACTGGTACGGAAGCGTTTCCACGTGGGTGAGTTTGTGCTTCTGCAGGCATTCCGGGTTGTTGAATTTCTTGTCGCACTGGGTGCAGGGGAAATTGCGTTCATTCATGTGAACCAACTGGTGACTAGTGAGATGATTCCGATAGCGGAACTTTTTGTCGCAGAAACTGCACGAAAACTTGATCGTACTGTCGTCGTGAATGCGCTGATGATTGTACAGCGCCACGTTCGTCTTGAATCGCTTCGAGCAAGTGGTACACGTGAAGTTACGCTCACGCGAATGCACCCCCGCGACGTGGTTATTCAAGAGCCTTTGGTTTCCAAACTTTTTACTGCAGTACGTGCAGGTGAAATTTTTAATGTTCAAATGAACCTGATTTATATGGTACGAGTATGCGCTCCGATTCGCTAGTGTCTTTTCGCAAATGTAGCAGTAAAGCTTCCGCGCGTCATTCCTCACCTCCTGCGGCGGAGGCGAAGTTTCGTCGTCGTTCTCTTTATTGGCCGCAATTTCCGTTCCCTCGCCCGATTTACCTTCTGCCGTCTGCTGGCTGCCTTCGCCCTCTTCGACGTCCACTCCCGACGTCTGCTGCTCCTGGTCGTCTTCGTCCTCCTGCTGCGACTCGTTCGGACTGCTCTGGCCGAATAGGCTGAGCGCATGCATGGTCATGTGCTGGATCAGCACATTCCGATCGAGATAGTTGTCGCACTGCTCGCAGTGAAATATCTGCTCGGAGTGCTGATCCTTCAGGTGCTCGACCAGTCCTTCCTTGTTGATGAATGTGTTGGTTTTGATTGTGCCGTTGGTCTTGCAGAAGCTGCAGGTGAACGCCTGGGAGCAGCTGCGTGTCAGGCGTTTACTGTTAAGGAAAAGGGAAAAAACATTATATGTCGCGGACAGAAAGAGCTTTATTGTAAAATAAGCAAAACTTAAAACAAGACCCCGGTAGAGCGAAGGGGTGAAATGTGTAATAGCAAGGCAAACGCAAGTATATACTTTCATTGTATAGATTAAGTTCGAAGATACTTGTGGCCTTTCAGTTGTTGCTTATCATAAGTCCCAAATTGGAAATAGTCGCTTAGTTAGATCAAAGCGCAACATTTAGATTGCGTCTTGTAAACAAATGTAAATATGCACCACTTAGGATGCAATTTGACCCTCTCCATCATTCGCAGCGCGATGAGCATTAGACACACCAACGGGGTTCAATATAAAATAAGTAAAAAAAAACTTTTTAAGTTAAACGGTTTAATTGAGATTGAACATAATAATGTACTAAAAGCTAGAAAATAATTAGGCAAGTAGCAGTTATCAGTTATCACACCTCTCCTTCATTAGTCTAGGGCATCGATAAGACTAAAATAAAATCGTGGGGCACGTTGGATTTCCATTATCCACAATTAGCGACTTCATCATGTAAGAGTAATCTAAAAAGAAACCGTTTTGTCATCGGGTCGGCGGCAGGTATGGACAAAATCGCATCTAAATTCATTCAACAACTCTCATTCACAGATAAAACTCACCCTTCTATCCTCCGTTTATGCCTCACTTTATTTGAGACAGAAAACATTCACCTGTCATCTTCGCAAAGTTCATTCTCGAGTTTAACGGAAAAATACTGGCCCTGATCACGAACATCACTGCCACGTTTTGAACCGTTTCCACAATTTTGATGAATAATAATATCTTCTATATCTCAGAACAAACCCAAATTTATCCACCTCACGATCA
This sequence comes from Toxorhynchites rutilus septentrionalis, assembly GCF_029784135.1. Classification (NCBI taxonomy): domain Eukaryota; kingdom Metazoa; phylum Arthropoda; class Insecta; order Diptera; family Culicidae; genus Toxorhynchites; species Toxorhynchites rutilus. The sequence goes on along the minus strand of NC_073744.1, from coordinate 29,509,551 downwards.
GTATAATCTGAGCTACTCCCATATGGGATTCTGAAGTTTAATCCTCTTATCCTTCCCATTCTCGTGTAATTTGATATACGGGATATGAGGTTTGATTGATTATTTAAACAGATCAGCAGCATAATCTTCATAGCAAACATCTGATGGGTTTCAAGGAATTTGACAAAAGCGGAAATTGATTCAAATTTTCTTAAGAGTGGAAAAAGAACTAGAGAAGAATTTAAAAACAGTATCTTGTGAATGTTTTGCAATGATAGACTCATTTTTCCTTGTTTGAAACTTATTATCACTTTTTTAATATTCAATCATTCAAAGTATGTCTTCAGAACAATACCGTTGAGAATATCTATAGCGTAAAAAGTTATAACTATCGTCCTGATTCTGGTCTAGTCTGCCAATTGTGAATGTTTGAATTACAAAAACTAGCTCTGCAATGTTGAAAAAACTTTGCAGTTATTATTTTATATTCAAAATATCAACAAATCAATATTATACACAAGTATGGAAAAGTTCATTCGCTCATTTCTCCACACCTGATTATAAATCACTCTTGTATCTGCTTGAAATAATCATGGCGAAAAGAATGCAGCAAACAATCGTGAGATTGCACGATGAATCATTTTACACTCCCCGACCATCTTCATTCGGATCTGATAGAAAACCTAACATAACAAAGAGTGGAAAACAACATTCAATGAATGAATATTCCTTTGAAAGAATCGCACGGAACAAAATAACAAGTGAGTCAAAATAGATTGAATCTGCGTGTATGTATGATTGTACTCTTGTACTCTTTTCCTTGTCAGCATTCAAGTGCACATGAAATCCACCTTCCCGCTCATCAATAACTTGCGTTAATTGGTCTTTTGCATTGGCTTAGGTTTGTTTCATACTAGAAACAAAAAAATGTCATTGCAATAGTGCACAGGAAACAACTCGATTTCAGCTGTCTACCTATATTTTACTGCCGCGATCGAGGCTCAATGATTGCTATTTGAGTGAAAAACGAATGATTTTACAGAGACACTCGCTGGCTCAAGCAAATGAGGCAAATAAGGGAATGCAAAAATTTCTGAGAATAGATGAGCGGAATCGAGACAGTATTTTTCCGTTCTAATCGAGAATGAACTTTGCGGAGAGGATAGGTGAATGTTTTCTGTCTAAAATAAAGTGAGGCATAAACGGAGAATAGAAGGGTGAGTTTTATCTGTGAATGAGTGTTGTTGAACGAATTTCGATGCGATTTTGCCCATACCTGATTATACATAATCAATCTTAATGATCGTATTTGGGCCAGTGGCCTCCATTGCCATTTCATGGTTTTGCAACTCTCTCTTAGTCTAATCCTAAAAATAGAAAAAAAAATGTATGTTCATTCAGGACAATCGGAAGGAGACCTTCCCCATGATTCAATGGACCTACGGGAGCTACATTTTCAATCCTTAAATACATCCCATAGCGCATTTACCCAATCCAAATGAACAAATTTACGTCCTCTAGATACGTCAGAATTTCGTTCTAAAAATGCCAGGCGGGTAAATTGCTCTTTGTTTATCTTTTGTTTCTTAAACAAGACAAGACAAGATTCTAAATATCAGCAAAAAAGCTAAAGAAATACGAAATTAAACTTACTCCATTCCACGTGACTAACTTTCACCATCTAAAACACAAGTGACAAACATACCTGTTTTTCTCCGTGACATGACAGTATCATGGTATTCATAATAACACCGAATTCATCAAAGTTGTCACGACGGATGAACTCTTCTGGATTCTACACACACGGTGACAGCCGTAATAAGGATGTGTACAATTCACTTCGTTTTCACCGTGAAGTGACGTTCGTGATCAGGCCCACTGTCTCGATTCCGCTCATCTATTCTCAGAGAATTTTGCATTCCCTCATTTGCCTCTCGGAATAAGGTTAGATGGTGAGAGTATCAAATTGGAAACTTTTGCTTGAGCCAGCGAGTGTCTCTGTGAATGATTTTTTCACTCAAATAGCAATTATTAAGCCTCGATCGCGGCAGTAAAATATAGGTAGATAGTTGAAATTGAGTTGTTTCCTGTGCACTATTGCAATGACTTTTTTTTTGTTTCTAGTATGAAACGATCTAACCCATTGCAAAAGACCATATTAACGCAAGTTATTGGTGAGCGGGAAGGTAGATTCATGTGCATTGTCGATAACAAATGCACTTGAATGCTGACAAGGAAAATAGTACAAGGGAAAATAAAATCATACATACACGCAGATTGAGTCTATCTTGTCTCACTCGTTATTTTGTTTCATGCGATCCTTCCAAAGTTGTATTCATTCATTGAATGTTGTTTTCCATTCTTTGTTTTGTTATGTTCACTCTCAGTCCCGAATTAAGATGATTCATCGTGCAATCTCACGATTGCTTGCTGCATTCTTTTCACCATTATTATTCAAAGCAGATACAAGAGTGATTTATGATCAGGTGTGAAGAAATGAGCGAATGAACTTTTCCATACTTGGTCGGCGGTCGACCAGGATTGCGTCACCTCGACGGCTTAGGGTCGCCTCGGTTCCTTATCCTCGTTAGATGGAGACTTCGTCACCGTTACATTGACCCTAGAATAAATTTCATTACGGAAAAATAAATTCATAATGAAAATTGCGCTCCCGTTCATACGTAAATAACGCAATCTCAAATACGCATTTTCGTAATACTAAAACAACAAACAACAATACAGGAGATAACTATCGACACCAGAAGAAGTTTGTTCAAATATATAATTTCCATGTCAATCATATCTCAAAAACGAAAAAATGAGCCTCTGTGATATCGAAATATGCTATGTAAATATTCCTCAGCTTTCAAGAAAATATATAAAAAGAATATAGCGCCCTCTAGTCCAAAGCAACAATAAAAAACCTCTATAATCAATCATTACGAAAATTGTTCGCGCCACGTGTAGCGAGCGCTTACGTGTTCTGACATGTCAGGACAAATAAATTGAAATCCTCCATTTTGTCAGCAACATAAATTTTCCATTCACTACCCGAAGCAAAGGCTCTCCATTTCATTCCATCGTATCACCCGCAACGTGCGAGAGCGAGATGAAATAAGTAGCAACATTACAAACGAACAGCACCCGAGCGAGCCGAGTCGAGCCGACAGGATAATCACCAACTTCCGACAAACATAAAAGCAACGCACAACGTGATTCATGATCCCAGTTATTTTCCTAACCGCCAACGACAAAGTGATTACTAAATGTTGTGTAATGAGTGAAATATAAAGAGAAATTTTGGACTCCAAAAACTTGTGTTTTTCAATTTCCACAGTGTGCTTAGCCAGAACCATCCAACCGCAGTTAGCCCGGTTTATGCGCTAACATTTGGTCCTTCGAACCGGATCGGCTTCTGCTACCCTGTGGAATTAGAATGAAATTCATTCACAAGTGTTTTACGTGAAATTAATTAGTTGAAAAAACATTGCGTAGCAATTGATCAACATGTGTGAAATTCTCTTGCGGTAGTGTTTCTGCGTGAAACTGCCCTTCATTTGAGAATAAAGTGTGTTGCGTGAAGTGAATAAGTTGAAAGAACATTGCGTAGCAATTGATCAACTTATTTGAAAAATTTCCTGTGGTAGTGCTTCTGCGTGAAGCTGCCAAACAACGATAGATCCCTTCATTTGTGAATAGAGGTGTCGAAAGAACATTGCATTACAATTGATCGATATCCTCCTGCAATAAGTTTTTTTGTGAACTTGTGATAAACATTATACCAGTAAGCGTCTCTCGTGGCTTGGACAACGAGGGCTTTTGTGAAAAGGAACATTTGTGGTTTTTTAACGTGAGGAACAGTGTTGAACGATTAACAAACTATACCGTAAAAAATGACGACGCAATATATCCCAAACAAAGCCACCAGTGCTGAAGGCTCTAAGACAGTGCCGACACTTACACAGTGTGCAGATGAGTCTGCAAGTTTTATAAGTTTTGTTAATTGGGAGCTCGCTGTCGATTCTGACAGCCAAATACTATTAGCGTCTTTATTTCGTCAACGTGAGCAAGCGAATCAGAAGATTGTTCGTGTGCAGGATGCTCTTATAGCTGCAAGGAACCAAGTCAGTATGGCGCAGCTGAAAACGTTTTCTAAAAATGTCGATGCGGCATACTCGGAGTTCAGTGGTATCCACAGCGAAGTAATTGCGATTATTTCCGATGAAGCGATTCAGATTCAAGAGGAAATCTACATTGACTTTGAAAGCCGTTTCAATTCAGTGTCAACCACCATCGAGGAACTACTGCAAGCTTATGTCACTGATCCAGGTGGTGTGCAGAACAACTCAGCAGGTAGTAATCAGCTTCCAGTCATAGTACATCAACAAACAGAAATACATTCGAATGAGGTAACAACTGAAGATTTTATACAAAGCATTCAACGTCTGTGGGAGATAGAAGACGTCGGATTCAGCCCATTACACACAACCGAAAAGGAAAGAACTGAAGAGCTTTTCCAGCGAACACACAGTCGTAATGAAACCGGGAGATTCATCATGCAATTTCCACTCAGAGAAACCGAAAGTGATCTAAGTAGCATCCGTCAACCAGATATCAAGCGTCAGTACTGCAGTTTCATTGATGAATATCTCAATGTTGGTCATGGTAACAAAATCGATGATGGGCAGGATCCGCCAAGTGTTCAAGTCTATTATCCTCCTGTTCATGCTGCTTTAAAACCTTCTAGTACAACAACTAAGCTTCGAGTTATGTTTAATGGAACAGCAAAATCATCTCAACATTCTTTAAACGACGTACTGAAGGAAGGTCCCACGATACAGAGCCATATTTTTTCGATGGTCCTGAGATTTAAAAAACATCGTCGTGCATTTATCACTGACATCAGCAAGATGTATCGACAAATTAATATTGATGAACATCAAACTCGCTTCCAGCGCATATTCTGGCGAAAATTTCCTTCAGAACCATTAAAGGTGTTAGAGCTCACTACTGATGTATTGTCTGGAGCTGAAAGTTACAATGAAGCAGTCCGTTTACAAGAAGAATTCCAGAAGCTGTTGGCGAGAGAAATCTGCACTACATTCGATGAACTTTCTGTGTATGGATCAGTTGAATCACTCGGAATATTGTGGGATTCAATTCCTAATAGTTTCCGATTCGAAGTCGGTGATGCTATCATTGACAAGCTGGTCACTAAGAGGTACGTTTTCTCAGAAATCGCTAGATTATTTGATCCGTTGGGACTAGTGCCTCCTGTACTAGTACTTGCTAAAATACAGATGCAACGTATTTGGACCTCCGAAATTGATTGGGGCGACAAGTTCGATTCTGACTTGCTTCGAGAGGGGATTATTTTTAGAGACTCATTGTCGGAGATTGCTGAACTGCGGACGCCTATATGCATAGTTGAATCAAACTCCACTCGTATAGAAATACATGGATTTGCCGATGCTTCCATTAAGGCATGTGGGGCGTGTGTCTACCTGCGATGTTTTAAAAAGGATGGATCAGTAACAGTTAATTTACTGTGCATCAGTTCTAAAATTGTTCCGATTATCGAGATGACCATTCCCAGAAAAGAATTATATGCTGCATTACTTCTGGCTCGATTGATGGAGAAGGTTTCTGCCGCAATGAAACTATCCATTGATGATATTTGGCTGTGGTCAGATAGTCAAATTGTGTTGTGCTGGCTGAAGAAGTCGGTTCATAAATTAGAGGTTTTCCAACGCAACAGAGTTATCGAAATGAATCGCTCAACAAATAATTGCGAATGGAGACATGTTCGCACAGAATTCAACCCAGTTGATATTGTTTCGCGAAGTCAATATCCTGTTGATCTAAAGAAGAATCGATTGTGGTGGGAAGGACCAGACTTCTTGCACCTTAGGAACTATGATGTTGAAGCAATTCCTAACATTCTTGATGAAGGTCTTCCTGGAATTAAAGAACATGTTATAGTTGTTACATCTAGCTCCACTCAATATTTACCAGTGTTTGAAAAATTCAGCAATTTCCGGAAATTACAAAGAGTCATCGCTTATGTTCAACGCTTTACTCGAAATTTACGATCAAAACCATCGGAAAGAATCAAAACCCTGTTTGTTATGGTTTCCGAAATGAGACAGTCCTTAGAATGCATCGTGAAGGTGATTCAAGGAATCGAAATTTCATTTGTGGTGAATAGTACAATCAATGGCGAAACTCTAAACAAATTATCTTCACTATGTCCGATCATAGATGAAAAAGGATTGTTACGAGTTGGTGGTCGTCTTCAAAACTCGACTCTACATAATGATGCAAAGGATCAATTACTTCTACCGCATGGTCATCCAGTTACCGAATCACTACTTCACGCATTACATGTCGGAAATCTCCACATCGGGTCATCAGGACTTATAGCTACGATTCGCCAGAAATTTTGGTTGACAAGAGCAAAGTCAGGGATCGTCCGCAGCTGTGTTACTTGTTTTAAAATGAATCCGAAAGGCGTTCAGCAATTAATGGGCAGTTTGCCGAAAAATCGTGTGGTTCCAGCTTTGCCTTTCGAATTAACTGGTGTTGACTACGCTGATCCAATCACTGTGAAGGAAGGGAAACATAAGCCAAAACACGTGAAGGCTTACATCGCGCTATTTGTATGTCTTACAACAAAGAATATCCATCTAGAACTGGTGACAGATCTGAGCACTGATGCCTTCCTAGCCTCCATGGATCGTTTCGTAAATCGAAGAAGTTTGGTGAAAACTATTTTTTCCGATAGTACAACGAATTTCACAGGAGCCGCTCGTGAATTGCATTTCTTGTATTCATTTCTCAAGGACGAATCATCGCAATCAAGAATTGTCAATTTTCTTCATCCAAAGGAAATCGAATGGAGTTTTATTCCGCCAAGAGCACCGAACATCGGCGGTCTATGGGAAGCCGGAATAAAAAGTGTGAAAAATCACTTGAAACGAACTCTTCAGACCGCTGTTTTAACATTTGAAGAGTTTTACACTATGCTAACCCATATTGAAGCTATACTAAATTCTCGTCCATTATATGCACATTCAGATGATCCAAATGACCCGCTGTCGATAACTCCAGCTCATCTCCAGCAAAGAAAACCGTTGGAACCAGTACCAAGACCTTCTTATTTAGACGTCCAATCAAATCGTTTATCTCGTTGGCAGTATCTCAACCGGTTACGGGACCAGTTTTGGAAACGATGGTCCAAGGAATATTTGTCCACACTACAAACTCGTGTAAAATGGTCAAAGAAACGTCCGAACATACAGCCGAACATGATAGTCATCATAGCTAAAGACAACACACCTGCCCAAACATGGAAGCTGGGAAAAATCGTAGCTGTACACCCAGACAACGAACAGTTAAGAATAATTGAAGCGAAGGAATAGTCACATTTCGCCCCGGGAGAATGTTCGCGCCACGTGTAGCGAGCGCTTACGTGTTCTGACATGTCAGGACAAATAAATTGAAATCCTCCATTTTGTCAGCAACATAAATTTTCCATTCACTACCCGAAGCAAAGGCTCTCCATTTCATTCCATCGTATCACCCGCAACGTGCGAGAGCGAGATGAAATAAGTAGCAACATTACAAACGAACAGCACCCGAGCGAGCCGAGTCGAGCCGACAGGATAATCACCAACTTCCGACAAACATAAAAGCAACGCACAACGTGATTCATGATCCCAGTTATTTTCCTAACCGCCAACGACAAAGTGATTACTAAATGTTGTGTAATGAGTGAAATATAAAGAGAAATTTTGGACTCCAAAAACTTGTGTTTTTCAATTTCCACAGTGTGCTTAGCCAGAACCATCCAACCGCAGTTAGCCCGGTTTATGCGCTAACAAAAATAAAATCAATTTTTTGCGAGTTCAATATTTACAATAAAAGACTAGCTTCATTGGCTTCCATTTGATATGTCGATCATCTTAATTGGTTCAATAGTTCAAAAGTCACGAATCAAAACAAAAAGTAATTTTGGGGAAAAAGTGGAAAAGATGATTTTTCGGCCCCCCCTAGAATAGAAATGGGCACCTTAATAAAAAAATTGAAGAAATACGAGTCTGATATTTTGCGATAATGAACAAAATTACCACTTTTGGTGAAAATCAGAGAACCACCAAAATTTATTTTTTGTTATCAATACCATCAAACATTTCCGTTTTCTTGCTAAGCGACCGTTCATGGGTCCAATCGCAGAACTGTTCATTGATTGATCTTCTAATAAACCCTTCAAAAAAGGTAACCTTTACTAAAAAATTTCTAGTACTTCTACCAAAACTCGTCATTACAATATCAGATTATTTTCAGACACAATTCTAGTTCAAGATTTTTCAGCCTCTTGCAAATAACATGTTTCTCCGTTATATGAAATAAATGATATGACAGAATAAAGACAGCCCTAAATCGGACAATTTCTTTCTCGAGTTTCAAGTTCCAGTTTAGAGAACAAAGATCAATTTCGCTAGTGCAAACATCAAATGGACTAACAACGCTTGTCACTATGTAATTGTAGATCATATGGGAATGGAATCTTCCGAATTTTCCCATTTTTCTTCAGAGTTTTCCGAAAATTTTCAATTGTTATGTGTGGTTGAAATATGTGTATATTTTTATGGGATCTCTCCATTGCAGAGGAGGGAGGAGTGTCATACCATCATAGAAACATTTCTCATCCCATAAAAAAATTCCCAAACTTGGCTCCATTAGTTCATGTACCACAATAAAAACATTTCTGGCCCTTAAAACCTCCATATGCCAAATTTGGCTCCGTTTGCCTGCTTACTTCTCGAGTAATGGGATGAGTGTCGAAACACCATAGAAACGCATCGTGCTCTCTAAAATCTTCACATGACAAATTTGATTCAGTTGGTTTGATTAGTTCTCGAGTTATGCAGAAATTTGCGTTTCATTTGTATGACAGCTCTCCCTTAAAGAGGGGGGTGAGGATCGAATCACCATAAATACATCTCTTACCTCCTAAAACCTCCACATGCCGAATTTGGTTCTATTTGCTTGAATAGTTCTTGAGCTATGCAGAAATTTGTGTTTCATTTGTATGGCATTTGTACGGGTACAAATTGAAAATCCAAAATCGAGCACATCGTGAGAATTATTCAATTTCAAACACTTATTGCTCAGTCATTTCATGATGGATTGATGAAATTTTTGCGTCAATCGATTTCGGTACTCCATAACAATTTTTTATATTGAAGAAAATAATATATGTCATGAAAATAACTATCGAACAATAGAAAAATCTCAACCCCTATCCTAACGGAAATACCCTCTTTTTATTGGTCGAAAATGACGACACATGTGGCAATTCCCTATCAAAACCATGCTGCCAACCAAGCAAAACCATGCCAGCTTTCAAAACACCCTATTCCATATCGACAATCGATAACTCGTTCTCTTCTGATATCGTCCATACTCCTTGTCCAGAATAATCCAACTGGCTTGAAAATGTATTTGTACTTGACATCTACTGACTATATATAGCTATCAGCAGCCCAATATAAAAAAACATATCAGAAATTATGCAATGCATGTGAGCGAGAGCTCTCTACATCACTCTTTCTAGAACCACGCTGAATAGTAATCCGAAAAGCTGACCGCCCTGTCGGAGACACTTTCGCATCTTGAACGATTCCGTAATCGTTAGTGAGCTCGTAACGTTACATAGTAGAAAACATTGCCCTTGATAGCGGCACTCAAACTAACGAATGACTATCCGGAACAACAAAAAAGCAATTCGAGTCTAATGGATCTTCCCTTTTTATTCCGGAGTATAAATAACAACTGAACTTCGAACTCTCATTCCGCGACTGCTCTCGTATCCGAATGCTGCGTCTTACAATGCTTGATCAGATAGCGCCTCTGCTTGAAGTGCACCGCACAGATGGCACACTGGAACGGTTTCTCGCTGGAGTGACTCTTCCGATGCCTCGCCAGGTCATGCGTCGATCGGAATCGACTCTTACACTGGAAACACTCATGAGGTCGCTCCTCCGAATGGGTCGTTTCATGTAGCTGCAACTTGGTCCTGGTTAGAAATCCCCGCGCGCAAACTCTGCAAACAAACTTGCGTTGAACTTCATGCGTTTGTTTGTGCACGAAAAGGGCTGCCTTTTGGTTGAACGATTTACCGCACTGGTCGCAGCAGTAGGGTCTCTCGTTGGCATGCAAATTTTTGTGCTCGCTCAAATTTCGGCTGTTTCCAAACAGCTTTCCACACAGTTCGCAGGAATAGGTGCGAAGCTTTTCGTGAACTTCCCTCACGTGGCGATTTAGTCCTTGTGAGATGCGAAAGGTCTGTGGACAACGTGGGCAGGCAAATGGTCGCTCTCCGCTATGTATGCGCAAATGAGCTAGATAAGTGTACGGCGAGTTGATGGTCTTACCGCACTCGGGGCACACGTACTGGACCTTATCATGGTTCAAAATTGCGCGCGGTTTAATCAAATCTTTCGGAAGTGGTATTCTGCGAGCACGACGACGTTTTGAGCAACTGCTCTCCTCCTCAGTTGTCACTTCTATAATCTGACAATCGTCATGAAAATTATCATAGATTTCGAAATCACTGATAGCGTTATCTTCTTCCCTCGATGCAGCAATTTCGATGGAGTGCCGAAGATTTTCCCTGTAATAATATGATACGGTATTATATGTTTGCTTCTGACGATCATTCGGCACTCCATCTCATCTGGACATAGAAACGACTTCCAACTCATAGAATTTTTCCTACTGAAATACTCCACAAAACGGCTGATTGTTTCTTGAAGCTGGCAGTTGCATGAAAACAAACAATCCTCGTTTTAAGACCTACCTTATCCTCTCTGTTGCTCCCTCGACCGTCTCCTGCTTGCTTCGACTCAATTCCTTGGATGTATTCTTGACCACCTCGAGTTCCTCCTCCTCAATATCGTCCCCACTCGGAGGACCGTCTGGCACTTCCGTCGCTTCCTGTTCCGCTTCTTTCCCCTCATCGGTTGCACTTGCCATCGCACGAAACTTTTCCTCCGTTCGGTGGCACTTTTCAAACAGTTCGTGAAATTGATCCAACGTTTCTCTGCACCCATCGCAGATCTTGGTGGGGAAGCAATCGTCCGGGAGAATTTCGATCTGGAAGTGTTTTTCCACCCGCTCGCGTAATCGATCGGCTGCACGCTTCCCAAACACCGAGGTCAAACTCTCCCCGAGTGCACCACAGATGCGACACAATGCTTGAAAATCAATTTCTACCATCTTGATACTGTCGGGTTGATCGGAAGTAAGACGGCAGATATCCATTGTGGTCCTTTCAGACTGCAGATTTGTAACCGTGGCCAGCTATTCCACTATTGAGACTAGGTATTCGCCATTTCAGTGAGACACAACAAGAAATTATTCACTTAAACTGCAATATTTTTAGGAAAAACTGTGACAATCTTAACTGCACTTTGTTTAGGTTTCCATTTTTCACTATCTTGTTTTTTCAATGGTTTTTTTCGCAGCAGGTGCGCGACGCCAGAAGCGGAATGTCAAAAAGTGGGAAAAACAGTGCGCCCAGATGGTGGTTAAACAGAATCTGTCAGTAAACCATAAAACTCCGTTTTGATGTAGGACTTCGTCTTTGATTTCTGTACTGGAGTGTGAGTTCGGTGTCGAAAATGAGAGTTACGTTGGGTTACGTTGGCAAGGTTCGTTAAAGTGCACTACAGCGGTGATTGTATAATGGCGGTCGCAGCACAAATATAAAATCGTCTGTGGCGGCAGTAAATATCAAGAAGAAGAGATACATGATAAGGACACATATCTCGTGTATTATTCCCACGAGAAGAAGAAATATTTAAGTATCAACCATCTTTGGTTGCTTCTACTAAGCCACATATTAATCTTTTTAGGGATCACCCGTGAGTTAAAAATCGACGAATTTTATTTATTTCCCTGTATCAATTATAATTCAACACGCGATAATTTGTCATGGCTTTGGACGGCAATCATATGGTAAGGTATGGGTAGCTTAGCCTATAACCCTTATTATCAATTTCATTCAAATTTGTATCACTTTATTGGGCATAAAAATCAGTTCAAAGCTGCTATGTGCGGAATGTACATAACCTCACGTAACCTAACAAAAAACTAAACCTTACAAAATTTAACAATATGTAAACTTTTCTACAGTATTACGTTGATAAAAGATCACACATTGTGATGTAGGAAAAAAAACATTGGATTTAACCTCCTACAGGAACAAAAATGACGCTTTTTTTGATTTTTTGTCATTTTCTGAAAACTGAACAACAGAAAAAAATAATTCTTAAAGACTGGGGTTTCTGTAACGCCAATAATGAAAATTACATTAATGGCTTTTGTTAAAAATATATTTTCACAGCTTGGTCGTTAATGGGTTAATTTATTCATTGAGAATTGATTCAGATGAAACTTCAAACAAGTGATTACTAAGTCAATTATAGTCCTACGCAAGCCTTGCGGTTATTTCATAGATGTAACCAATGTCTAGTTTGGATCTATTATGTTTCGTAATGTTAGAACAATTTTTTTTGAGTATCCAGAGATCCCAGCAAACATTAAATCGCATAACAAGCATTCAACACGATTTACTACAGTACTGAATCGATTTCAATTATACGCTTATACGACACACAAACTGCATCAGCGTAATATACGCATATGATGCGGATTAAATATATTTTACGACAATATACATCATAAAACTGATGTTTATTATACCGAATTGCGACTTAATTTGATAATGGTATATAAAATCGAGTTTCTACATTTAATGCGATTTCAAATATACACGGTACATACTTTGATTGATATTATATGCGATTATGATTTATTCGGATTTCTTGTAAGACTTGGCACGTGCAAAATTATACGATTTAATGTTTGCTGGGATATATAAGATTTCGGTTGAAATAACAATAATTTACTTTTAATACGACATGCCGAGGACCCACTCAGTGTCGCATTGGAGGGGACTTTGGCCTGTAATTGGACATTCACGAAGACAGTGTGGTACAGTGTCGCATCTGGTGGCGATTTTCAATGTGGGGCCATAATTTGGGCCCCGAACTCGATGTTTACAAAAATGTCCAATAAGAGGTAAAAATGTCCAATTAAACGTGTCGCATTACAGGTCTGTTCAATTAGTTAGATGTCGCATTAAATGTAACTTACTGTCATCTTCTTTCATAAAATTAACAATCTGAATTTTATTGCTTTGCTGTGGGTTAAAAAACTAACGTGGCAATTGATCTCGTCGGGTTCACTATTTCAGGTGATCATGGTGATCATGCTGTATGGAGCAGGCGCATGAATCATGGATTCTAGCAAGTATATAAACATGTTGATATTGTAAAGCTGATAAAACACGGCAGGCTACGGTAGGCTGGCCACGTAGCGCCAATGATGGATGCAGCAGGGATCGAGCTAGAGCCTGTCGTCGTCGAGACATACCTGTAGAGTACATAGCTGACATAATACAAAATAAAATAATAGTAATAATAATAATAATAAAAAAGCATGTGAAACATGCCATGAAAACTATAGACCAATCAGATGAAAGGAAAATATGAGCCAGGCTATAAAAGTTTTGCCTCGTGTTCCGAAAAAACAGACTCAAAAGTCCCAGAGTGTCGATTTTTGTCAAAAAGAAAATGTTCGAGATTACAATAGATCTCGACGTTTCATGCAATTATAAGACATTTGGCATCAAAAAAACATCGAAAACACAATTTTCATCGACATCGAAAAAATTTTTTTTTGCCGTTATAGCGAATCATTTTAGGCCGTCAATCGAAAACATGTCCTTATTGATGAGGGCCGTTAGAGCGAAATGCCGTGTAAAAAGCGGCCATATAGCGAGGTATGGGTGTATATGTCTGCAACAGAATCAGTCCGTTTCAATGCTTTCTGTTTTTTTTTCAGGTCTATTATTAAATCTTAATATTATCCTCAAGATAATTCTCGTGTAACTTTTGAAAAGGTCCTAAGTAACAAATGTAAACAAATCGAGATAATGGATGCATACTATTAGGCTAAGCGCAAATTGAGAAGCGTATAGCGCGAGTAACTTGGCGCGATATAGCGCCTGTTTTTGTGGCAAATGAAAACAGATAGAACGGCGCTAATTGGCCAGGTGACGCGAAATGGTGCAGCGCTCGTGAGACATGAGTCGCGTGACGCTGTGGCTAAACCACAGTTTCTCGTGCTAGTCGTGCCGGTTGTGGTGGTTGTGTTGGTGAGCAATCATGCAGCACCTGGAGTTTGACACTATATGGTTGTGCCGGTCGGGTGGTTGTGTTAGAAAATAAATATATCGCGCAACTCTTTGTGGATCAGACATTGTATGCGAGTGGCACGTTATTTATACCAAACTGCGATTCAATATGCGCACTAACACGCTATATTTGTGGCACGTATGAGTCGTGTTGGTAGTCTCGTGTTCGCTTACGAGCGCTATACGCTTTTCAATTTGCGCCTAGCCATAGTAGTCAATCATTGAATGCAATGCGAAAACAATCGTTCCTTTTCACCTTTTTATCACCGATACAAAAAATGTCCAATGTACAGATTCGAATTTTAAGCACTCAACTATTATTTCGGACGCCACTTTCCTCTGACGCTCGATACGTCCGAAGTAACAAAGCAATCAAAACAACACGAAGTCGCACTTAGGACATTTTGAGTTTTTTGTTATTTTTGGGTGTTGATATCGTTCTTAGTGCAATTCAACGAGTTATAACAATAATGACCTGCTTTTAGCATGAAATGCAAGTATTTGAAGCGTGGTTCAGTAGTTATTTGCAAATTGTCATCGTACAATGTAATTTGTCCAATGTACGAAGCGGTCAGTCAAAACGACCAATGTTAACTTTTTGGGCTCGGAGACTTCAATTTCAAACTAAAATCACATAACAACAGGAATGATTGGTTTTGCAGAGTTATTTTTGACTGCTAGTGGTAAAAGTAGTGATAAAGATCGATTCCTTTTGAAACAATTCGCGGAACAATGTTCCGATCTTCAACTTCGTTTTTCTCGAGTTGATGTGAATGTTACATAGGACCTTTTCAAAAATTACTCGAGAATTCTCCCAGCTCAAACATCGTAGGGATTAGACGAACATCATCATTATCATCATGTACGCTACTTATATGATGGATACTTTTGAAATGATCCAATATAAATGTGATTAAAAGTGTGATTCTAACGAAAGTTTTTTGTTGAGTCGTTTTGACTAAAATATTTTGGGTACAAAAGTGTACCATAAATTGTATTTCATCATGAATTAATAAACTCTTGAATTAAAAAATAAAACACTAATATAAACTATTTTCTGTTGTTCTACGCTTATTCTTTAACCTCATTCCATAAAAGTTTAGCAACACTTTCTAATTCAGAATAGTACAGTAGAGGCTTCCGTTATCTACACCAAGCCGCGCAGAAGTATATCCTAAGGTGGGCCAACTTGCTAAAACCACTCTTCAGCCATATTGGAAGTCTACTGTGTTTTGTTTGTAAACAAAACACAATACGCTAGTGCCGAAGCTCGCTCCTGATCAGTCTGTCTCTTTCACGCTTCAAGGAAATAATTCCCCTTCTGCTTTCTTCCGTACTGTTTTCATATACCGCTCCCCTAACCAACTTAGTGACGAAACTGCCTCACCTAGTACCATAGACCCGTCTTGATCTACACCAATCAATTCACTCTCGCGTTCATCCATGAATTGCGTCAAAATAAAATTGTCAGAAGTAAACAACACCGAATCTCGCCGATCAAGTTCAACTTGTCTGAGAAATTGTTTCGTTCCGTGTTGAAAAAGGTGGTGTTAAAGTGCGCTGCAGTTATAGGTCGAAGCGCCATGGCACTGTCCAATGTGCTGACACTAAGCCAAATGGCAGGACATGTCATAGCGCTTATCCTGTCGCTCTGTATCTTCATCCCGTTATCGGCTCACGTTCATTCCTTCAAGTAAGTCGTAATTTTGCCTTAAAAATATCTTCCTGCAACGGTGTTCTTCAGTTGAGTGACTCATTGATACTGTTTTTACGTGCAGCGGGCATTGCCTACTGTTTGCCACCGGAACCTGGCAGGAGAAGGATGGTCTGTTCGACGTTAGGTGGGCCTCGGAAGCCAATTGCAATTATCCTATTCTGGTAGGAGTGGCACTGTTCGTTATCGCCGGTCTGCAAATCTATCGGTGAGTTTATACACCTACAAATTTAATTTCGCTGTGATGTTTGTTGGTTTTTCAATTGTTTTAGTCTGGCTATTCTGGTTCATCGCGAATTGGAAAGTTCCTTTCTGGCACTATTCTTCGATGTAGTTTTCAGCGTGAGTCTATGCGCAATGACTGTCAATGCTGCCATCATCATAACCCTCGGATTCATGACATGGTGCAGCGATATGACAGAGCGTTTTCCCTCGTATGATCTTCGTCAATTACCTGAGTTTTGAAGGATCGCTGATGATATCTTTTTTACAGATGCGAAATCGCCGACGGCCAGAACATCACTAAGGCCCAACTGAACATTCAAACCTCCGGTTTCTACATCGAAATGGGAACCGCTCAATTCGGAGCGTGGGCCTCATTTGCCACCTGGGTTGGGCTGTCTGTTTTTGCACTGCTGAAACTTATTAACAATCACCAGCTTAGGAACATTAAAGTCTCGATGTACATCGAACGCCAACGGCTTGTCAATGAGGATGTGTACCGAGGAACGACCTCGGAGGTACCGACTGGGCCCGGAGAGAACCATGTCGATTGAACACTTCATGTCCTACACAACTAGTACAGGTTAGCGCATTGTAATGTCTGTTCTTGCTTATTTAAAAGAGTGAGGGTTTGGACAAAAGTTATATGTGGTGATTTATGGCGAAAAAATTTTGGTTTAGAAAGAAAGGTATGTTTTATTTGGAATGATTTTTCTTACATTCCGCGTATTTAACATGATATTATGTTCAACGTATTCTCGTATTTTGCTAAACAAGTAGCAATGATAAGTTATTTCTCTGTTAACGCACTCTGATGTGCTTTACTTCAATGAGAATTGTGAGCAGTCATAAAAATGTCTACAGCCTTTTCATGAATTTTGAAAGAACGCCCTTTTCCGTAATTCCGTGCAAGTCACTGTCCATACCGTGTTCTTCTTTATATTTTCTTCGTTGATTAGTGACCAAGATCGATATCATCCCACATAATTGAACTGTCACCTTTAGCGGATTATGGGAGGTAACTCTCCATAGTGAAAATGCGGAATTCGAGAGCCAATCGCAACTCAGACTCATCTCATTGGATTTGTTTTGAATGTCTCTTTCTATATGCGGTACTAGTACTAAACTCCTCGTTTTAAATAGTTGAAGGAATGGAAACGTATTTTCACTTACTTATTTTATGAATGTTTTAGGTACGAAAATATCGAATTTCTTGTTGAGAGGCAGGATCGCTCCCAGCTTTCACCAATCGGCTATGTAGAGTATCTAGAGGTCGACCTGCAGCTGAGACAGCAAAAGATGTAGCGGATTATTCCGCATTCGATCTACCCGAAAATTAAACGACAGAAGTAGATGATTTGAGAGTAGATTTGTCTGACGAGTTAGCGGCTGCGGCTCAATGGATTAAATTTTGCTTAAAACCTACGTTTATTAAGCTTCCTACAAAAACAAAAAAGGTTCGACGCCCTGCCAGGTGGCCTTACGGCAGTTGACAGGAACCTAAGCCATAACCGTTGAAAAGATAGATTTCACTATCTTCTACAGCTCTTTCGCGGCCTTAACGATCAGCTGCTTCTGCTAAGTTTTGGCCTCGAAATTATTGGAGTTAGAGATGGACAAAACGGTTCATTTCAGTGAGCGGTCATTCATTGAAGCGTGCCGGCTCATTTGAGCGGTTTTTTTTTAACCGCGGGTCTTTTTTGAGCCGAGACTCGTTCAAAAACCGGTCTTTTTTTTGAACCAAGACTCTTTCTAAAAGCGGTCATAATGGGCCGAGACTAGGTCCGGCCAAAGACCACATTCGCGTGATGCTTCTTGACCCGATCCCTTGCCAGGCGTTGCCGTCCAGCGACAAGTAAGTCTCGTCATCCAGTATGTTTTCCACAAGCACCTTGGGCTGTCTGTTTTTGCACTGCTGAAACTTATTAACAATCACCAGCTTAGGAACATTAAAGTCTCGATGTACATCGAACGCCAACGGCTTGTCAATGAGGATGTGTACCGAGGAACGACCTCGGAGGTACCGACTGGGCCCGGAGAGAACCATGTCGATTGAACACTTCATGTCCTACACAACTAGTACAGGTTAGCGCATTGTAATGTCTGTTCTTGCTTATTTAAAAGAGTGAGGGTTTGGACAAAAGTTATATGTGGTGATTTATGGCGAAAACGCCCTGCCAGGTGGCCTTACGGCAGTTGACAGGAACCTAAGCCATAACCGTTGAAAAGATAGATTTCACTATCTTCTACAGCTCTTTCGCGGCCTTAACGATCAGCTGCTTCTGCTAAGTTTTGGCCTCGAAATTATTGGAGTTAGAGATGGACAAAACGGTTCATTTCAGTGAGCGGTCATTCATTGAAGCGTGCCGGCTCATTTGAGCGGTTTTTTTTAACCGCGGGTCTTTTTTGAGCCGAGACTCGTTCAAAAACCGGTCTTTTTTTTGAACCAAGACTCTTTCTAAAAGCGGTCATAATGGGCCGAGACTAGGTCCGGCCAAAGACCACATTCGCGTGATGCTTCTTGACCCGATCCCTTGCCAGGCGTTGCCGTCCAGCGACAAGTAAGTCTCGTCATCCAGTATGTTTTCCACAAGCACCTTGAGTCGTTTCTTCTAGGTGATTGCCTGTGGCTCAGACACGGCTGACGCCTTGTTCATGTTCAATTTGGCCAGGCCACTTCTTCACCGTTTAACCGGTTACTCCGACCTCCCGGCCCAAGGTGTGTAACGATAAGGCCACTTTGCGCTTGGTCTTCCTCTTCAACTTCTGCTGCACTTCACGATCGTGCAACGTCGCCGGGCAGCCGGAACCAGGTTCCCGTTCCACAAATTTCCACTGCGGGGTAAAGCTGTCAGTACCAACAAAGCATCGAGCGTAGTTGCTTACCAGCTTTTGTCATGGTTGCCACGAATCAACTGGTAATGGCGTCGATTTTTTATAGCAAAGCTTATGGGGGTATTTTAGTGTAGAGGCACGAATTTCAGACGTTTTTTCGAGCTCCGAGAAAATAAAGCAAAGAATATTTTTACTATCCATTATATAATTAATTGTTTATTTATCTTTTAACAATAAAACAAAAATCGAACGGAAAAAAATATTCATAACTACAATACTTACAAGTTGATAGGGTCAAAAAAGTTGTGCCATGGCGTACACAATTCCAGCCTTTCTGGTTATCTGTGACATAAAAATCGAAAGATCATTGAAGATATCGCTATCGCATGAACCTCGGACAAGTCAAAAACATGTATTTCGACAAAATGCCGAAAAATATGGTTTAAAAGGTTTTTTACGTTCTTCGATTTAAAAAAAAAAGGAAAATTAGAAAAAAAAAAGATTTTTATTGGTTTATGCGATAGAGTGATGCATGTAAATTCGATATAAATCGCTTCAGTAGTATTTGAGATATCGTGTACGCCAGTTTGAAAAAAATAGTCTCGAGAAAAACGCGTTTGAAGTTAAGTTGTTATAGTCGTATTAGATTAGATACCGCATCACTAGGTAAACAATAGGGTTTTTAAAAAGTCCTTTCTAGGGTATATTCTTGAATGCCTAACCTTCAGAAATATGAAGAAAAAAAATGTTTTTTTTTTCAAATTCCTAAACTAGAATACTCCCTTAATTAAAGGTACGATTGAGGGGGGAATTTGATCAATTGAATTATTTTTTTGTAGTTTTGTAACATCCGTAGTGACGAACCAGCCAAAAGTGTTAAAAGTCACTATTATACAGAAAAAAACATCCTGGCGTGAAAAATGCATGTTTACGTATACTCGGCAAACTTGAAAACGTAGGGGAGGTGGGGGTAAAACGGACATGTTAAGAAGAACTTTAATTATATCTTTGGAAACTCATATTTCCCAAAACTTTGATGCTGTTTCATGCAATTCAATATACTGTTTTTCTACCTAATTGGTCAAATATTTTACAAAAAAGTGTTTTTCAATGTTTTTCACTAAAATTAAAAAAGACCGAAAAGTACAACATTTTTTTCGATGCGGGTATAATGTAGTGGGGGTAATATGGACAGGTTTGTAATATATGAAGCGTAGAGATTTATCGATCGCAAGAGGAATAATTTTATTCAACCAAAGGTCTGAACTCATCACGAATGTCTGTTAAATGATGAAAACATCGAATTAATCCACCTAGAAGTGATATCGTGCTTTCCAGCAGTATAAACGGGCATTTAATTTTTTCCACTCAAAAATGAATTTAACTTTCCGTACACACCTAATATCGCTTATCTGTTAACTCACAAACCGAAATATAACCATCATCCAATTGAATTTTGATATTAAACCATTCAAAATGCTTAATATCGAAGCAGCTAAAATTACATCCTCACGCGGAATCATGTATGATTTCGGGTTGTTGTTTCCTTTTTGGAATGCATACAGATTTGGATGGTCGCCATAGCCCGTGGCTAATTGGATTAAGGGGGTATTCTAGTGTAGAGGCACGAATTCTGGGCGTTTTTTCGAGCCCTGAACAAATAAAACAAAGAATATTTTTACTATCCATTATTTCATTATTTGTAACTAAACACATAAACACAAGAACTAAACGGGGAAAAATATCATATTGGCCATCAAATCATCGTTTTATAAAATGTCTTTCAAAGTTTTATTCAGATACTCAACAGCCACAAATTACATAAACAAGTTATTCGAAATGAGCTACATTTGCTATCCAGCATAGGTGGAGACGATCTGACCATTTATTGCAGCACGCACTACTTCCATGGGAAAGTTGTTCACTGCACGGGTGAGGGCGTACTTGAGCGACTCAATATACGGGGACGAGTAGAACAAACCATAGCCTCTAACCAGCACGATACACGATGATTCCAAGTGATTGCAAAGTGCGATAGATATCACCATTATCCATGCCACATTTTTCGAGCCCAACTATCACAATACGATTTCGACGTGTCCTTTCATGATTATAAACAACAATCAATCTCTACTAGATCAGTAGGCCCGAAAGCAGCTTTAAGTTGGTAAAATTTGAATGAAAATTTATATTTCATATTATTTGGTTGCTTAAAACACGTAGCACTGGATCATACATGACCATTTCTATATGAGTTTCAAAACATTTCCACAACCAGGAATGACGTATCAGATTATATTTTTTTCGTATTATATGTTCGAGTTTTATATTCCTGCGCAGAGCTATTTGCAATCCAAAAGATTGTCTCTGAATAACGTTATGACCAGACCCAATGCACTGATAGTTGTTCTTGTTGCTGAAAGGAACATTGATCATTTCCATTGGGAATCCCAAGAACGGTCAAAAGCATCAAAGAAGTAGGGGGCTGTCCACATACCAAGTGGACAGAAAAATCATGCTTTTGAACACCCTATTCTATTTTCTATTTTATCGTTTTATGGATAAAAATGTTAGCCTAATTGATAATAACGGTTTATTTTCATTTATTCGTTTTCCAACATTCCCCGGAAAGTTATTTATATCGCTATTTAGTTTCTTCCGAATTCCATTTATGTTGTCAGATTGTTTTCACCGCTGAAATCCACATAAAAAATTACTTGTTAATCTGTTCTCGGGAATTCTTTATTATTATTCTTTATTATCATACTCAATTATTAACCGACGTAAGTTGGTTGAGCTGTATATGTTTTCAAAAAAAAATCAAACAATGAAATCTAGGGCTTCATTACAAAATGGTTATTGGAATCACGAAACAAAGCAGCAGTGATAGAAAATCGATATCGGTCATGCTATTCAAGTTATAAGAATGTCGTGTTAAATTATGTAGTGTTGGTTTGTTTAACACACAAATGGCCGTTCAAATGAACAATGAACCTGCATCGTGATCATGTACCAATGATCTTTCTGTTCAACCTCGTATGTCTTGGAAAATTTAAGGTTGTTCCCGAATTCGTGTCGGCTTTAATCCTCTAACGGACTGTGAGAACTAGGCATTTAATCAACGCAAACTACAATACAGCGACATGTTTACATGTCGAAATACACAAAACTTTTTCAATAAACAAAACAATTAAAAACATTGCAAATATTGCAATATAGTTGCCACCTGCCCGTCTAGAAAGACTTCGTCGGTAAAGACTTGATGGTAAAAATGTTTTTCTTATATTTGAATTTTTAATGTAGGTTCAACAAAAACAATTATTCTAATTCATGATCAGACTCAACAAGTCCTAAACAGTTCATATGTATTGGAAACTTCAACAAATAGACTGTTTTTCAATGACTTTTCGGGAAATTGGCTCTTGTTGCTCTGAATTGGGAGTTGTTAACACGAAAGGACTACAAAATGAATAGCTTTTAATTTTTCCGCGCCCAAAAAAATCAGGCACGTAGCTAGATATCAGAACTAGTTACCACAGTTAGGCTAGAAGTAATAATTTATTGTTAAAGAAGAGAAAAAAATAAAATCGTTGGTGGCAATATAGTTACCAATACCCGTAAAAGGGTTTAGGGAAAAAATCCAAGGCATCACTCTTATAGACACACAATTATTCGAATATACTGGGTCATTTAACACGTTAAGTCCCGCGTCGGTCCCTAGGGTCTGACACTGAATTTTTCATCTTTTCCGCGCCGATCACACCGGACCGACAGTAGACTTTTCTTTCGGAAAGTGTCGGCATTGAGAACGGCAACAACAAAGTTACAAAATGATATTTAGAAAAGTCCCCCATCGATTGTCTGGAACCGACACGAGCCTGATGAAAAGTTCATTGTCGGTTCCCTATTTCGGTCGGGACTTAACGTGTTAAAAAGCATCCGCGTTTTTTTGTTTAATTTTTGAGTATTTTTTTTGAAGTAAGACTACGTCTAACTGGAAGATTAGGGGGTAAAATGAAGATCTAGGCACTGAACAAGTAGGAAAAAATCAAAGATTTCGAGCGCTTATAACTCGATCATTTCTTAATAGATCGCAAAAATGCTTGCAGGGTCTGGGTTATATCGTGGATGCATCAAAGCTTCCCAACTAATCGCCCTATTTTTTGGCGCGTCATCAGAGATTTATGTGACACTTTTCTGTTGATCGATTTTGGTGGTTTCTTCCATAATCGCCTCTTGAAAACTATCCAGTTGTGAACCGCACAACAATGAATTAACCTTTTGGCTATGTAACTCCTTATGAACGAAGATTCGCTCCCAGTTCCATCATACACACAGCGTCCCTTTTTTGGAGACAAGGCTTTGATGATATTTGTAGTGATTTGTCTTCCTTATCCCATGATCTTTTGCGAACGATATCGTATTTTTCCCATTTCTATCACCCGTGATTATTTGCTCCAGAAATGGGTTGATTTAGTTGTGCTTCGCTGATGAAAATTAGTCAATCAACTTCCTTTAGAATAATTCATGCGCCTTCCAAACATCGA
The DNA here is from genome assembly GCF_029784135.1 of Toxorhynchites rutilus septentrionalis. NCBI lineage: Eukaryota > Metazoa > Arthropoda > Insecta > Diptera > Culicidae > Toxorhynchites > Toxorhynchites rutilus. Next base: position 29,485,928 of record NC_073744.1, on the reverse strand, counting down.
GTTTCACTGCGTGGCCTCTTTTTCAAACTATTGATTACCTAATTCTTATTCCTAGTTCACACAGTGTGTGGTATTGCTGAATCGATCCTTACGTAACATCTAAGCCCAACCTCCCAAAACATGCTTGGTTTCTCGTGAAAACTGGGCAAGGTTATTTTTTATGCTACTCTATGAGTTGAAATTATTGCGCTCAAGAAACGTGGCCCGAACAATTGATAACCGGAAGGTGCAATATCTGGTGAGGACGACGGGTGAAATAGCACACCATAGGGAAACATAACATTTTCGGCCGGGCTGAGAATGAGATTTGACATTGTCCGGTGGAATACGACATCTATCATATTGGTTAATTCTGTTAGTTTGTTCTGGATCGCTGACTTTAATTTCATTTAGTTATAAGCAGTACTTCGATACATTAGTATGTATCGAAGCTTTGTAGAAGCACATAATGCAGAATTCCTTTTCAATCTCACCAGACACAATATGTAATAGTATGGAACCGATATATTGTAGCGTTCTAAGTACCCAGCTTCACCAGGTAATTCGTTATTCATTTTCCTTTGGTTCATCACCTTTGGAGTTCTCGAAAGACAAATACAACAACAAACCCCTACCTAAAAAAACTATGCCGTGCATTTTTCAAATTACTAGATTCTAAAATTCTTTGATGGTGTCTTCGTTCTGGCGGAATGTAAATAAGTTAATCACTCTCAGTTCATGTGCGTTACTCTCAGAATACGCATTTCAGCGAAACAGTTCAATGATATGAAAAAATATGTTTTTTTACGGAGTACACGTAAGGAGCGGCAAGATTGAAATTCGATGAAAATGTAGAGCAGATTTCATTCATTTTTGATTATATTGTATTTTCAGAAATATTTATTTTATGTATCCACGTGAACATTATCTAAACCCTCGCCTCCCTTACCTTGGACATTTTCGTACCCCAAGTTTGTTTATTACACTTATCGTTCGATTGATCCAAGGTGATCCATGCACCTTAGATCGAATCTTTTCTTACACACTCGCCTAAATTTTATTTTTCACTTGCTTACACTTCCGAATTTAATACGGTTAGCGCTCAGTGTGTGTGGTATTCCAAATCATTTTAAAGCTCAGAAGATCATAGTCAATTTGCTCTATTAGTCAATATTATTTGATATGAATATAATATTTTATTAATCTTGCTTTCTTGGATTTTAAATTTTGAATAGTATTATTACTATGCACGATCTAAATTCCCTTGTTTGGCGCATACTTCATAATGAAAAGAGATAATGCATTTTTTGCATAAAAAGCATATGTACTAAGTGTTTATTTTAAAAGTATGCATACTATGTACTTTTCCCAAATACTTTCTCGAGCTGGAGGAAATACATAAGAATACCTCATTTTAATTTGATATAAAAAATTAGTTTGGACTAGCCTGATAGAAGTGGTAAGATGTTTTTATATAAAATGCGCTCATTTTAGTATTGGAATAATATTGTAGGATCTAATCAAAACTTATTACAAAATTTTAATACATAAATCATTACATGGAGACGTCAGTTTGACAGTTTTGCTTGTTTTGTTTTTGTTACCATTTTCACATGTCCATATTCAAATGATAATGAATGGGAGCTGAAAAAAACAAGTTAGGCGTCGCACATTGGTTTATTGATTTCTTCTATTCTACATTTTTCGTTAGTGCGAAAAAGATTTCATAGCTATCTTTTAAAAAGTCAGAAGAAACGCTACAGAAATGTCAAAATTCGCGTTAGAAGCAAAAGAGGCTAAGATTGGCGCGTAGGTTCGATGCAGTGATAAAAATAAAACCATATTTCCAGGTTTTAGAAGAAAAGATCTTCAAACATAGTTTAACAGTGTTGTTCGAGAGGTGGGAAACGTCATTTTCATCTGCTCGAATGATATGAATAATTAATGGTTTATTTCGACATTTTATGAATTACATATAAATACTACACGAAGCTTCGAAGGAAATTCTAATTCTCAAGCATTGGAATGGATAAAAAATTCATTTTAGATAAGGTTTACAAGATCCAGTTTTCTTCCAGTTTTTTTAAGAATCATCTTCCAGTTTTTTGAAAAATATTGTTGGCAACCCTGACTACGTCCACGCAACAATCATCAGCGATGGAGATCGATCCACGGTCGAATGAAGTTCGATTCATTTATATGACTGCTCTGCTCAGGAAGAAACATCGGGCTGTTGTGCTATAAATTACACAGTAGCCATTTAGGCGTAAGAGTATTCCTTCTGTTCTGCCATTGTTCAGTTGGACCACCGAACAGCGGAGATAGTTGATATGATCATTGTTGTGATATTAATAGAACAGCACTGCCCATGTTTGCATAGGAGACGTAATCACCAACACAATTAGTGTTGGGAAAACGCAATTTTGTTGTTTTTTTGCCTACAAGCGTAACCATGCAAGTTTCCAATGAAATAATCTGTCCAGTTGAAGGATATTATCGGCAAACAGAGGGGCCTAGGAGATTTTGCGGATTAAAACATATTTTTTCCCATTTGGAAAATACTTGCGTCTATATATGTGGACAGTCAATCGTTTCAATGAACATTTGTTCGCATAGCTAGACGTAATCAACAGGTTGCTCTATCTGTAGCGTTAGTATTTGCATTTCTGAAAATAGTAAAAACGTCTCCGTCGGCATTTTCAGTTGTTATCGGCTAAAATTAAATAGGTTTAGAAGAAATCTAGTGAAATGTCTGGAAAATGTGTTCTTTTTTGTTGCGAGTCTATGATAGTATTTTTGTTTCGTCAATACTCTGGAATATGATAAGAACAGTAGGTTCGTGTTTTTCATTCAACTGAATTTGTAAAGGCAATCTGCAATGTTGGTAATTTTAGCATGATTTACTGATATCACGATCAATCGCATGAAGATGGTGGAGTGACTTTCTTTTGACTGACTTTTACCGTTGTCCCAACGGTATTAATGAAAGCTGAGTATGTGGAATAATTCGATGTCGAATCCGAGGAGTTATAATGCTAAGAACCAATATTATTTTAATTTTACTACTGGTCTGATTGTTTCATTATCTACTTGAAGATTCAAATGCAGAAATTTAGGTAATTATAACATCAAAGCACAATTGCTTCTCTTTGTTCATCGCAGTGCAGTGTACAGGAAATAGTATTTACATGAGCAGTGTTTCATCTATTAGGAAACACTAAGTAATAAGATACTATCGTGACAGGTATGTTTGGACTCTACAAAGAATGTGATTCAAATGTAGTTTTAGCTTATAGCACATAATACTTATAATTGTCGATTTTCGAACGACAATTTGTATGAAAGCTGCATTTTGTATGAAAGCTGCATGGAACTACGTCTGTTATGCGGACAAACAGTGATTTTTCGGAAACGTTTTTTCAAAATTTCTCAAATGTTTTCGAACAAAAAAAAATTGTTTGCATGTTAAGCAAACGTATTACATTGCGTAGAATGCAAAAGGGCGAAAAAGTCGATTTCGTTCATTTTGTTGCTTACGTCTCCTATAAGAACATGGGCAGAGCAGTCCGATGTTTCTTGCATAGCAGAGCAGTTGCATGGATGAATCGATCTTAGAAAAATGTTTGAAGCTTGCAAAAAAGTGGAAGTATCAATTTTCAATTACAATAATAACCAATAAAATCTGAATATTTTATGTTAAACTATCGAAGTTTGAATTTGTATGAGAATATATTGGATACGGTGTGCATCCCATCTTGTGGCTTACAGGAAAAATCACCCAAAAATATCGATGTTGCAAGGTGTTCCTCTTAATTTTTATGTCGAGTGTATGTTCTGATTCATCATCCAGATGAAATACGGCCAGGGCCAAATTGAAATGCGTATAGCTCGATATAGCGCCTGTTTTCGTGGCTAATGAAAACAGATAGAACGGCGCAAATTGGCGCGGAGACGCGAGATGGTGCAGCGCTCATGAGGCACGAATCGCGTGACGCTGTGGTTGAACCACAGTTTTTCGTGCTTGTCGTGCCTGCTATGGTGGCGGATTGGTGAACAATCATATAGCACCGTGAGTCTGGCTGTATGGTTATGCCGGTCGGGTGGCCGTATTAGTAAATAAATATATCGCGAAACTCTTTGTGAATCAGACATTATATGCGAGTGGCTCGGCATTTACGCCAAACTGCGACTCAATATGCGCACCGCCACGCTTCGTTTGTGGTACATCTGAGTCGTGTTTGTCGTCTCGTGTTAGCTTACGAGCGCTATACGCTTCTCAATTTGCGCCCAGCCTGAACCACAGTTTCTCGTGCTGGTCGTGTCGGCTATGGTGGTTGTGTTGGTGAACAATCATATAACGCCGTGAGTCTGGCTCTGTATGGTTGTGCCGATCGGGTGGTTGTGTTAGTAAATAAATATATCGCGCAACTCTGTATGCCAGTGACATCAAGGATTTATTCGGATGCGATTCACACTCCCACCGAATGATACAACTTGTTTTGTATATTATATTATTACATGTATATATATTTTTTGTTGTTTCTGCTATTGACAAATTATGTTTAACCTATTTATAATCACATATATTTATATATTATATAATTCATTTTTTAATAATAGTTATTAAATAGTTAATAGTATTTCATTTGTTTATACTTCATACGATTCATATTTATTTTGGTTTTTTCTTCTTCATCTTCTTAGTTTATAGGATCAACTCCCATGGATTCTATTCCCTTGCGTCACTGGATTGAATCGAATGAACCTTCAATCGTTAGTTGTCTCTTCTTATCTCTGCTTTGCTTCTATGTTGTGTTTACACTTTGATTTGTTTTATTTTTTCTCACATGTTTTGCTCTACCATTTCACTATATAATCCCAGGTTTTTCACATTTACATCGTGTTACCGCGATTGTTTTTTTTTTGTTTATTTGCCCTCCACCTGGGATGTACAACTTTTGGCTTAATAGTTTTTTTTATGTTGGCATGCAATAATGTCATACGAGTTCTCACACGCTTTTTAGTTGTGTTTTTTTTTGTATTATTTTTCATTCGTTTCCATGTCTGGTACGAACTTGAGAAGGATTGTTTCTTTCTTCTTTGACCGCGTTCTTCATGAGTTTGTATGTGTTCTATGTGTAAAGTGAAAGAGCTTTCGGATTTCTATCTCATCGAACGTGGGTCGAACAATTGCGTCCACTTTTAGGAGGCTTCTGTCAGTATGGTGGTCCCTGGCCGGGGGAATACCACCGGCCACGACGTAGGACGTGACCCGTTTTGTCTTCTCTTTAGTTTTGTGTGGAATTCTAGCTGACGGCGCTATCGATTAGGCGATCGGTTAGACCGGGTATTCACCCGTCCCACCGTTTGTGCTCCATCACGTGCTTTGGTTGACATCTGTTTCGTTTGCTTGTGTGTGCTTGTATGTGTGGACTTCTAGCAATGGACGATGATTTGTTTTTTTTGTGGAGAAATATACATTCGTTTGGAGATGCCGATTCCCGCACGGCGGATTGTCAGTGGCCAGGAGCTGATTCAATCTAGCGCTCCCGCCCGCAATCGATGTATCTTACGCCATTGTATTTGTTTGCTTGTAAGTTCGTCAAATCGTCTGGTTCTACGTGTTGGGTGATAGTTTCTCTTAGCACGACACCGTTTAGAAGAAGGCTAATCTTTTTTGTTCGGTTCTTCTTAATTGTGCATACGAAAAAATATGGCTTTAATTAAATTTTTAATTATATCTGTTATATTTATATGCTTGTTCGACACTACATCAACTCTATTTTGAGATTTTATTTAAATTTACTTTTTTAAAAGATATACTGTTATAATATGGTCATTTCTTTATTCCTCTTTACTTCTCTTTTAATTACATCATAATTTCAATAATAGTTATCCGCTATTATTACTCTATGCTGGTGTGAATTTGTGTGGGTGCATGAGGAACAACGTGAACTGAGGGTGTTCAAAGGAAGTAACCTTTAACCTATCCACTAACCAAGGCTATCGCTTTCGATAACCTAACCTAGACATTAACATAAAATTTTGCTCTATAACATGAATGGTTGACTGTGGAATGGCTGTCACTATCCAGAGAAGTATAAAAGTACTGACTGTCTTGTAGTACGAATGCTTGTGACGGCGAGACGTCCCTGGCGGCCTGGCGTCCGCGTTGGGTTTAAGTCGTAAAACATTGACATTTAGTGAAACAATTTGGCATCCGCGAACGGTACAAATACGCCCAAGGAGCAGTCTCCCGCCGCGGCGAGCACACAGTATAAATCCGGAATCGCAAGGTCAGCAAGCACTGAGCCCCTATAGTCCTCTGGGTAGCGAAAAATACGGCAGCGTTGGCATTGTTTTTCTATTCCGAACCAGAAAGCGTTGCCAACACACAATGGGGACGATAATGATGTGTGAGAGGGGTACGACAATGTTCGATCGTACGAAATTTGGATGTTTCGATCCAAAGAAACAAATCCGATCAGCCATGATAGCCGTGAGAAACTAGGATAGTGGTGACTGTGTATAGGTCGATTCGAGTCAAGACAATCAAGCTAATATCGTGATTTGTTCCTATTGTCGTACCCCTCGTGGAAACAAAGTTATTCTTCGAAACTCATGATGAAATTGTAACCAAATGAAATGGGAAAAATGGATCATACGCTGGTGACACCGCTGGAAATGAAGAATGAAGGAACCAAAAGGGGATGATTTATTCTTCCACTGGTATTGCACCGTTCGCATATGACGGGCGCGATTTGACAGTAGCCGATAATAGTGTGAGCCTAACATTTTATCACTGTCAAACTACCGTAAACCATTGTTTGTTTACCAGAGCTTTGACAGTTTGTTGCGTCGGCTACCGAGAAATGGCCGCTAGCAATGCCAGTGTGATTCGCAGGGGTGTCTACAAAACAAACAAAAAATAGCGTATGGATCCACCTTTCGTAATAAGTTCCTCAGTATGCTGGGGTGGGGTGGTGATAGGCGTACGAGTTGCTTCTTGTTCTCGTGATACGCAGACTGAATAATGCTGAGAATATTCTAGGAAACGCACCTCGCTGTGTTAGGATTGGTGGTGCAAAAAAAAAAAAAATATATATATATATATATATTTAGTAATTTTCCTTTCATTCCATAGCTTTTCTGATGATCTGGCGAATTCATTTCTCGTGTATGTGTGTTTCGTCCCATATTGGTTTGCTTTCTCCATTCGCGCGTGTTCGACGAATCCGTGCGTCAACTAAACATTCTCAAGAACGATTATTCGTTATAAGCTGCTGGGTGGATTTTGGTGGTTGAATCCGATGTCTGGATTTGGGAAGCTTCAGATCAAAGCCACCATCATGTGCACCAGCAGCTTGCTAGATTTGGCATTTTTCTTTTTGTTTGGTTGTTACTTGTCGACGAGGAAAAACTTGTTAATGTCGTTTGAGCGGTATTTGCCCTTTGGTTCGATATTTATATTTTTGTATAAGTGTGTGTGATTTTTATGTTCGTGTGTGTGTGTGTGTGTGTATGAATGCTGATGTCAGTTTCAGAATATTCTTTTTTTGGCAAGTGTGTTTCCCTTGTTTTCGTGACTAAGTCTGGGCGTTTGTTTATAGCAATAAATAGTTTTTTCATGTAGTTTGGTAAAATACCATACAGAACGTAATTGTTTAAATTACAATTTACGGTTATAATTGTGTGTGTTTACTTGCTTACATAATGTTTTTTCATTCTTCTCTTCGTTACCTTCTCGTGCACTTGATTAAAGTAAAAATAAATGTTTCTTTCTTATTTCTTGCGCTTTCTTCTTGCGTCTGCTCAACTTTGAAAACGTTTCAAAATATACCTTCTATGTTGTTCAAAGTTTTTCTTCGATTTCCCCGCTTCGGCGTAAGCGTATTAACAATCTCAACTTTGGTTTGATTTCTCGCAGATTAAAACAAAAACAAACAAAATTCGCATATCCAATAAGACAACAACAACGTTTTCGTATAAATATACCCCCCTTTGTTTTTGCTTCGCAATACTCAATTGAAAATGACTCCGCTTCCTTCCGTTTCTCTATTCTTTACAGATGATCCTGTGTCAGTTGTGTTTCCAGAAAATTGAAAATCAAAATCAATGCTCGGTAAGTAAAAATTCCCTGAAATAATATATTTTTTACACACTTTCCCTCATCCGCTCATTCTACTTTCAACTACGGTTTATTCTAGAAATATTATTTCCAAACAGCTCTGTTTTGCCCTTGTTTTGTCTTCTTCTGTCAAGACTGCTTTTTTCTTTTTTATTTTTTTTATTTTGGGATGATAATATCTGTATTATCTCTGTGTTTATAATTTTTGTTCTTCTCTCTTCACCTAATACTTTTGTTTCCATGTAAACAAAGAGCCATTAATTTAACGTTCCTCGTTCCGCGCTGTTGCTTTCCGTTTTTTTTTCGCTGTTGTTGTTATTGGAAAAAGTCGCCTGTTTCCACTGCTTCTCGGAAGTGCATTTTCGTCGTTTGTTTGTCAGATTGGACTTGTTGGATTGTTGGATTGTGTGTGATGGTTACAATGGTTACAAACAGTTAATATTGCATCTCTTTTGTTGGCCATGCGGTGGGTGTGACTATGTGAGTGCTTTTTCCTTTGTAAATGAGTGTTTCACCCGAGAAGGATGATCACACACACACAGCAAAAAAGGTTACGTGTGTGCGTGGGTGGATTGGCTTTGGTACGTGTTACCCCACCCGGTGGAGACGTGCTGTGAGGAGACGTTTCGGAAATCAAGGGACTCTACTCGTCATCGTCGTTGTTGTCGTTGTCGCCATCGCCGTTGCCCTCGGGCCTCGCTGTTGCTCTTGTCGTGATGATCGCTATTGTTGAGACAGTACTATCGACAAACGACGAAGCACGTTAAATTAATCGCTCGGTGTACCAAATTCAGAAATCAGTATTATTCGAGTCGACCTCTTCCGGCTCCTGAGGAGCGGCCAGTGTCATCTGTATTCCCGATGACCCCATCACCTGCATGGTCGGTTCGGTGTTGCGTCGCTTCATCTTGCCCTTCATTTTTTTCAACATGGTCGCCTGTACCGCCCGGTCCGCGAAAAAACGGTTGTTTTCGTCCCAGTTTTTTTCAGTGTATGTGTTTGGGAGTAAGTGCACGTTTGATGGTAAATGAGATGGAATTTTACATTTGGTTTCATTTCAACAAATTATTTTTTCGGTGCAATTTAGGGTTGTTCGTTGCGTTCAGAATTCATGCGATTGTTTGAGTTTTAGTTCCGTGTTCGAATGGAGTGTTTCGGTATAATCGGTTCGTCACGAAGATGTTTGTCCATGTTTTTTTTCAAGAAAAGAGAAAGAAAATAAGAGCGTATTGGTGACAAAAGTGACTCTCCCACTTGAAACTAAATATTCACGAGTTGCAAAGATTATTACTTATTTGTTAGTATACTCGTAGATCAACGATTAAGTGACTGGCTGTAAGATAGAGCGATACATCTTCATTCCGATAAGAAAGACACAACTAGATAAATACTTTGCAACATTCCCATTATTTTAGAAATACAGTAAATGAACAGGTCAACAAAAACGAAAGGGAATTAAACAAGGAGTAGTTATGCCGTAATTTGAATAAGTCAATCAACAGCCCAAAGAAAACTAAAAAAAATTAACTACGCAACACGATTACACGATTACAATATTGTTGTTTCAATCAAAGTATAAACAAAAAGCCTTTTTATTCTATCGATCCTAACCTCTCTCAACTGGGGCGCAAGCTAGTCGAGCTGGACGCAAACTGTGCGTTGTGTTCTCCTGAACGAGCAATAAACGTGCTTTTTATAGTTTCGTCTTCTCGCCGTTATCAGTCACACCAATTTGTCATATTGGCGGTTTTTTTTGTTACTTATCGACGAGAGCATATCCAATGTGACGGAAGGAGAGATTTGATCGACGCGACTCAACACACCCCAGCTAGAAGACAACCTACAGCGAGATGATGCTCCATCTAGCATTGATGTGATGACCTATGTGAACGCCGACGAACGACGGGTCCAAAAAACTCAGAGAATCACATGTATAAGCCTGGAGGAAAAATAAAGGTACAAATGGACGAAGAGCTCGGAAACAGTTCCAGTTTTGGAAAAGTCCCAACAGCGTCGCCTCTACCCTCAACGAATTCCAAAAGGCCTATCATGTATGCACTTATCCAACTTCAAACCGGAGTGTACACGAGCTGTCAGTTGAAAACAGAAATAATGAAAATAATGAAAATAAAAGAAAAATATAAATAAATAAACCTGTATCCAATAAAAGTTGATTTTTTTTACTCCGAACCGCGTTATTATTACGATTAGGGAAGTAAGCAATAATTATGCATATGCAATAATTTGGTGTCGGAAGTGGGACTGGTCGAGAAAACCTCACGCGCGCGGGAAGAGAGGTTATAATCGTATCGAGAGCACATTTTTCCGTCTAACAAAAATGGCCTTGGCTAATCCCGAATGTTTGGAGGCATTATCCGCAATGATCGCACAAGCCCTCAAAGCATCCATCGATATTTCAAGCCTTAGAGTTGTTATGGCAAAAAATCAGAGGCCCATCGACCCCCACGAAAGTGCCCGGGAATGTTGAAATATATTTAATCTATTGCGGTATACCCCTTTTTTATACTACACTTCAAGCTTATCTACTGCTTATTGATGAAGGAGTAGACTGAAAGCTATAGCGAGATAGGTGCCAATCAGGAATAATCTGTTTAAGTACACCAGACGGTAAAGAGACAATTCGAGAAAGTGACCACTGAGGAATTGTTAGCGAACAGGAATATGTTCAGAGTAACTCTACAAAAGTGTCACTTCCCCGATATATGGAAGTGGCAGAAACTTATACAGCTGCCGAAGCAAGGGAAAACAATAGGAAAGCCGTAATCACACAGGTCAATTAGTCTTATGGGCACACTTGGCAAATTTCTGGAGAAAATAACCATCAATAGGCTGACGAAGTGTACAGAGAGCAAGCATGGACTCTCAAAGTTACAGTTTGGGTTCCGAGTGGGAAGCTGTTATCCTGCATGTCATAAAAAAAAGCGTCGAAACGAAAAGACGCGGCAATCGATTCTGTGATGTTGTGACAGTTGCCGTTGAAAACACATTTAGAGGAGATGTGTCTAAAACGCGCCTACCGGGCCTGTATCCATTGCATTTCTATTCGTGCTAGTCAATGATAGAATCCCACCATGCAAGTTTTACATTTGTAATATGCTTTAAAAAAATAAGAAAAATAATTTTCTTTGGAAGCGATTTTCGATGTAATTTTCTACATCATTTCTATAAGGTTTTTGTTGCTTGAAACCGATTCAGAAGCGATAACTGTGGGTTATATTTATTGAGTCGAGTTCCCATTGAACATCTCAGATGAAGAAAATGGTAAGAAAGGATTCACTTCCTTCTCAATTTGATATTTTCTGCATCAGCTTACCATCGGGCAATATGGCATACCCTCGATCGGGGCAATATGCTCGCTTTCGGCCGGATAACATTCTCACGAGAGAAATAGCTTGGATGTGATGATTTTTTCAAAAATCTTTGCATGGCACGAATAAATGTCTTCAAATGTAATCAAAATAAACAAAAATGAGCAAACCATCACGATATTTCTAAATCATGTTCGATAAATCACACAAACAATTGTTTTCACATACTTTGAAATGTCCTCAGTATGTTTTCACAAAATAAAATGTCTTCAAAACGAAAACATGTCTTCACATTTGGCATCTATATTATGTGCTCAGAGAATGCAGGAAAACAAGAGCGCGGTCTGAAGAATTAATACACGAATACTGGGAGAACACGCTCACCGGAGAAACGGTTTCTTCTCTTCGCTGGTAGGCATGAAGGGAACAGATTGATGGAATCTCTCGTTCATACAAGCTGTTTCTCTGAGCTTTATAGTCTCTGAGAGAAACAACTCATGGGCATATTATACTTCTGCTGGGCCATTTAACACCGTATGATTGGAAATTTAGAATTTGAGCGCCTAATTCGTAGCGCTTTTGTTATTCAATATCTAAAATACAGAACGATTACAGATGAATGAGGGATAACTAATGTACGTACTGACGTAGTTGTTATCTTAAATTATAAGAGCACGGTCAAGATAAATCCATTCTCGCTTAGGGGGTGCGTATTACACACTTCTACTATAATTGTGCAAAATTGCAAAGACGTTGCTCAAAATGTGCACTTTGAAGCAGAATTTTACCCTACAACACAGGAAAGGGAGAAAAGTCGTTTCATGTAACAGCAGGTGTCCCGAAAGTGTCCCAGCACTATAATGGAGCGCTAACGCTGAGGTTACCGAAGGGAATCAACACCGTTGGGTTTGTGGACGACATTTCAGGCAGTGGCGGGCGAGACACGATAGGAGGTCGGAATGCTGGTCACGTAATAAAAATTGTAGAAAACTGGATGCATGGAGCAAAACTGCAGATAGCGCGTCACAAGACTTAACACGTTCGTCGCCCAAAGCGACTTTTCTGAGTTTTTTTGTGAAGCCCAACTTGCGGATAATTTATCAAATGAAGATCAAACATTGTTTGTGGAGAACTTTTACATGATCTAGCAATATTTTATTTAATTTGAAGATGAATTGACAACAATAACACATGCCAAAGTCGGTGACCGGAATAAATCGCCACAGTAAACAACTGCAACAGAAACAACCGCTTAGAAAAAGTGTAGTAGGCTAGAAATATTTGGCGCGGGAAAAACATCATGTGCCTCACATTTCTATTATAAATTTATTCTCTTGTTCTCGTTTTTCGAAATTTATTCTGAGGACAATGTAATGGGGACGAAGTCCCCATTTGGCGAGGATAAGGAATCGAGGCGGCCCATGCCGCCAAGATGACGCAATCCGAGTCCACCGCCGACCCGCCGTCGGAAGCGGCGGTGTCTCGCACGCAAACCTGGGATCCACTGATTGCCCGGTTAGTTTGAAACATAGGATACGATCCTTTAGCAATGTCCGACCGAGCTCTAGCGAGCGTCGGACGGTATACGTCTGCCCGGGGCGTTACGTTTGCCTGGGGCGATACGTTTGCCCGGTTAATTCTTGTTTTGAAATACAATACCGCGCCACAATATTTATAGCCTACTACACATTTTATAAGCGGTGGTTTCTGTTGCAGTCGTTTTCTGTGGCGATTTATTCCGGGAACCGCCAAAGTCATATTATATGGGTTTCGCAAAAAGCTGCAGTACAAACCATCCGCACTATAAATTAATAAAAAGTATAGTATAAACATTATAATGATATGGCTGTAGTTTTATTATTTTTCTACATATCCTATAGTTGCACATAGGTGCCTATTCTATCAAATTCCTTTCAAAAATCCTATTCAATTTGAACGAGGAAAGTGTCAATCGTGCTGGTCAGCAACTGCTGAAGTGTTAAACAAGCGGCAATGTTTGCAAGCGTAAGCTCAAGTTTCTGGGTGGGATTTTATCGACGATGGACCTAAGTTCAGGAGCTATGCCAACTACGCCTGTGAGGAAGCGTCAAAGGCCATAACGGCAATTGCCAGAATCACACCGAATAATGCAATAATCCAACAGTAGTAGTAAGAGACACCTCTTAGCTAGCGTAACCATATCGATTCTAAGATACGTTTGTCCAGCTTGGGCGGTAGCCATCAACAACAAACAAAACCTAACAGTGCTGGACCGACCTACAAAGCCAAGGTCATGAGAGTAGCGAGCGCATACAGAACAATATACAGGGTGGGCCATTTAAAGTGGAAGGATTTGTTTTTGCAATAGCAAGGTAAAGAAGTGGAATTTTAATTTTTTTTTTAAGTTAATTTATTTTGGTCCAAGGAGATTTGTTCTAACTACTTTTTGATTATGATATCTCGTAAATGACCGCCTCTGGCCTTGACCGCAAAATGTGCCCTTTTTTCGGCATTTTCCATCACTTTGCCCAATGTTTCGGCCGATATGGCAGCAATTTCTTGTCGGATATTGTCTTTCAGCGCAGCCAGGGTCTTTGGTTTACCAGTGTATACCTTGGATTTTAAACATCCCCATAAAAAAAAGTCAGGAGGCGTCAAATCAGGTGATCTCGGTGGCCAGTCATAATCGCCGTTTTTCGATATTAATCTTCCGGGGAACATTTCGCGCAATAATTTGAGCCATTTGAATTTTACACGGAAACATTTTCAAATAAACACGAATTATGCGTCGGAGAGTGGTTCGAGCGATGCCTAACTCTTGCGAACGATGGCGATCTGATGTCGATGGAGTCTCTGCAACACTGGCTCGAACGGCATCAATATTCTCGTCGAAACGTCTTGGTCGTTGTCTGGACAGATGACTGGCATTACCAACACTACCAGACGATATAAATTTGGCATATAATCGACGTATAGTGTTGTCTCCAGGCGATGTTTTAACTTTATTTTTATTTTCCACGCACGTTTAGTTAACACAATTGAGAAGTTATTTTGAATGTACAGCTGAACAATTTCAGCGCGTTGTTTAGGTGTGTATTGTTCCATGGTTAAAATTGTACTGAAATGACGCTTCCAACGCGGTATGACATTTGTTAATCTGACATCTCTGTCAAAAGTTATGGGGTTGCCAGATGCTTCCACTTTAAATGACCCACCCTGTATATGGGAGCCCCGTATGTGTCATAGCCGGAATGATTCCTATCGACATTGTTCTGACTGAAGGCAGACAACGTGTTCTACGAAGAGACAAAATATCAGAGAAAAAGAGCAAGTAGTGACTCGATGAGGAAGTGGTAGCAAGAGTGGAACAACACTTCAAAAGGTTGTTAAACCCAGTCTTCAGAAAACACTGCGCTGCGCTGTACCTGAGTTTAATTTTCATCAGCGCACACAATTCAGCGTGCAGAATTCAGATGTTCAACATTGCTTCTTACTTGTGTGATGCGCGCCTCGTTTTATACACACACATCAAATTCTAGCGCCCGATTTGTCTTCGCTCATTGTAAGTAAAGCATAAAAACAACAGCGCGCCTCCAATGCATACGGTTGGCTTTTGTGAAGAAAAATAACTCAACAGAGAAAGCAAACCAGATTCAAGTGCGATGTGAAACGGGTATAGAAACACGGCGCAAAAAAGGAGCCGACAACAAACATTTGATCTGTGTTTCGGAGCATGCTCATTCGCCAGAGCGCATGTGCATACAAGGAGTGAGAGCTCAATTTGTTACATATCATCACCGCATTGCATTCTGAAGAATGGTAGAACCCATATGCTAATCACAGACTTCGCCAACTTGGTTGACAGATGTCATGGAGAAGTTAACTTCAACCTGACGCAATTTCTGTCAGGTCTCGGTTGCTCTCGAGAATATCTTCAGATATAGACATGTTTATTCGCTCGCAGTGTACATATATAGTGGAAACACTTGACCGCGTAGTGTTCGTATGGCATCGATTCAATGAAGAACGGCGTGGAATGCTCGCATCTTATATAGATATCGACACGAGCAATGTGACACAAATAATGTGCAGTGAAGAGAGCGCGGAGAACGCTGCAGGAAGGGCGATAACTCACTGTCTCAACGGTACAAGGTATCCTGATGAGCATCTCTCCCAAAGTACCTAAAGGTTGAGCGGGAGTCGTCATCAGCACTTTATAATCTTATCGACGAGTTTCAACAACGGTTAAAAATGTTTAAACAATGAGGAGGGATGACCGAACATTGGGGTGTCATGGAAGTGCACTGGATGTGTTCCATATTGGACATAAAGACACTCCAATTATGGGAGGATTATGCAGCATCAACTAAGGACACGAGCTCCACGGTTTGCGTGAACTTTTCGGAGAAACGTACAAGAGTTTCGGAGGCAATATCATTGAACGTCGAGTTGAAAGAAAACCGGTCACTAAAAGTTGACGTTGGGCGACAGAAAGTCGTAGTTCAATCCGCTACCGACATTGATAGTGGTGGGTCAGTCTGTTGTTTACCTATGACGATTCGCATTTATTAGGTCAATGCAGGAAGTTCAAGAAGACGACACTGGAGAAGAGGTTGCAGCAATTGCCTCAAGTCTGGACATTGGGTGCGAAGCTGCAATTCGAGATTCAGCTGCCGTGAATGCGAAAAGAATCATAAGTCGCTGATTCGTCCTGGATTTTCTATGAGTAGTATCAGTATCGGAAACAACGATAAACCGGTTGGCAAGTCGGAGAATAATCAGAACAACAGGACGGTAGCAACGAATTGAATGACCAACGAGGTAGAGTCCCATATTTATGAAAGAGAAAACGGTGATCAAGGAGCGGTTGAAGCATACAACGTGAGTACAAACCAAGACAAAATGACAAACGTATTTCTTCAAATGGGCGTTCTGGCTATACGGGACCAATATGGAGGAAATCAGTTCGCACGAGGATTACTTGACATTGGATCGTAAACGAACAATTATGTCAGATACTCGGCCCACAGAGACGCACGAATAATATACCAGTTAGCGGAATCGGTCATGCGGAAACACAAGCAAGATTCATGGTAAACACTACAGTCAACTGAATTTTTAGTTGTTCAAATGGTTACCTCGGAATGACATCATTAATGATGTTGTAAAGCCCGTTTTATATTACCGTAGTGTGACAAATTACAAACTATATCCGATTGGGTGTTCAATACGCCACAAAGAAGCGTGATGGAAGGCTTCCGTACTTAACAGATAGGGACAAAAGACAGATCGAACGCCTAGAAAATCCAATGCTGTGAGAAAGAGTGGTTCGGAGTGTTCTTCAGCGATGAAAAAAAGAATAACCTGAACGTGACGTTTTTGGCGATTGTTTGCAGGTAAACGGAAAAAAAAAACCTACAAACTTGCAACTTCGAGGAAGAGGCCGTAATGGTTTGAGGAAGGGTCAGTGAAGTTGTGAAAAAAAACCAATAGGCTTCATACCAACGAGATTGGAGGGGGTCTTCGTAGCCACATTGGTTGCGGTTGCGCGATCGTGAGTTTAAAACTCAGGGCCCTCAATTGACCATCTTTGTGTTGTTATAGAATAACTATGTCTACGAAACAAGCATCATGCAAGCTCTGCTATTGAGGAAGCTGTGCTTGCAACAAGAAAGAGAAGATCGTTATAATAATACAACAATGATCATATCAACTGTCTCCGTTGTCCGGTCTGCTGAACAATGGAAGAACGGAAGGAATACTCTAACTCCTAAACATGGCTTCTGCGTAATTTACAATTTATAGAAAGCATAAACATGTAACGTGTACAAGATTAAACCACGGTTCTGTTAGAGTTAAAATGCTAATGAGCCTAAATAAATAAATAAATGGGATAAAAAAAACAAAGGCGCATTCCGAGAAGTACTGTGAATTGCCTATGGACAAAAATGTTATTTTTCATGCATCAAATAACACGAAAAACATTCCAAAGGATTATATCATTGCTGTTGTAGATTGGCCACAACGTAGTCCGGACCAAAATCCCGCTGAATATTTAGCGAAATTTTGTCAGCAAATATATTTGCACAGGGCAGGAAGTTTGTAACCGCTGGACAACTGCTGCTGCTAGGTTATTCTAATGAAAGGCGAAACAACGCACTGCCAATTACCCAACACCCAGAAGGACAAGTGCGATGGGCTGGGTCTGTCAGAATGCCATATAATACAAGAAGAGTACAGCGATTGAAATGGTTGGACCAGTTGAGTCCTTGAATCCAGTTCTCGAGACCGTTTCCATTTCCTGTGGATGATGTGGTCAGATGCCACACGCTTTTTTTCCAGAGGCAGAGATAATAATCCACTACTGGGACTCGGAACAAAGCCGGTTTATCGTTGTTTCCGGTACTGATACTTCTCATAGAAAATCCGGGACGACTCAGCGAGTTTTGATTCTTTTCACAATCACGGTAGCTGAATCTCGAATTGCAGCTTTGCATCCAATGTCCATGCTTGAGGCAATTGCTGCATAATCATTTACCATTCACGAACTGTCACCTCTTCTCCAGTGTCGTCTCCATGAACTTGCTACATTGATCTAATAAATGCGTATCACCAAAGGCAAACAGCAGACTACCAGAAATGAGAAAACCTCATCTTCAATCGGACGCAGATAACTAGGAAAGCTCGGAAGGACGAATTACAGCATTGATCCGGAGCCGAGTTGTTTACTCCAGCAACATTGCACGCTGCACAGTTTGCTCTAGCCCAATTCTAGTGATTTACTCCTAAGGCTATTGACTTGTTGAAATTGCGAATATATACGTGTGACTGATAAAGGAGTGAAAGAGCGAGTGAGAGGTTATATAGTTTTTTTTTTTTAACAAAGAACTGCAACACGATAGGTAAAGTCGAATTCTCAAGAAAGGCGTTTTGTGGACTATGAACTTTGTAAAATACGAAATAACAAAATAGCAAATATGTTAATATATAGATTTTTTATATAGGTAACTATGTATATGAGTAAAAGTGGTAGTAATTGTTGTAAAAATAGTACATAAACACGAGAGAGAACATTTTTTTGTGATGCGACTATTCGAAATCCAAACTCCCTTCGCACATTCGGTTGATAGTTTTTTTTCGCAACAAAAAATTGTTCATTTGAAAGAAGGTGGAGTTCGAATAGTAGCTTCGACAGATCGAGGTAGCATGTCTTGGTGTATGTGGGTGAATACATGTCTTGGTGTATGTGTGAATACTTTAAAAGGGATTGCAAGTGTAAGTTGGACGTTTTATTGGTCAGTAGTACTAGAAAGTGTAGTGCACTTAGTTCGAGATTTTTTTGAAGTCGGATTGGTATTGAGTGAGTCTTGTTCATTCGAGGCGGGAATATTTGGACAGTAACGATCGGAGCAAATGCAAGAGATATGATTGCGAAAGTAACGGGGGTAGTAGATTGCATGAATCGTTTAATCTTTTCTGCTGCCTGTTTCGAAACTGTGTCAGGACTGTGGTTTTGTTTCACTGATTTTGTTGTAATCTTCTTGGGGTGAAGCTCAAAACAAGTTCCGGTTTACTTCGTTTGTTCCCTACTTAAGATATCCAAACAATTCTCAAACTTATTCCATTTGTACGGTGCAACAACAAAACAATATCTAGGTAGTTTCTTTTTTCTTTCTTCGACTGTTGCTTTTGAATGCTGTGTGTCACTGGTTAACCCTGGACTTTGGTGATTAACGCCGTTACAGAAAACAGGAAAACAGAAAACTAGGACCGGACGGACGGGTACTCTATGCTCCGCTCAGGGCATCTTTATCGCGGTCCCCATTTTCTGGCGGACCCCCTTGCGAGAATCCCGCTACAGCTGTCGAGATATGGGGCTCAGTGAGTCTTCGTTTGCTCTTAATCTTCTTCAGCATCGTGGCCTAGGGGGGAAACAAGCAGGGTTTCAAAGAAGGTTTGGTTTTGGAATTGATTTTGTCTAAGCATTTTTAGCAAACAGTTATAAGGTCATTTAGCGGTGTTCTGCTGTTGCTTTCCATATACAAATCTAATGTACTGTATGTACACATTAAAAATGAAGAAACATCTAGTTGTTTTTCTCTTTCTCTGTGTCTTCCGGTTGCTGTTGTTACTTTTGGTTTGGTAATGATCTAGCTGTGTGTGGTACGGTTGGGTTTTTTCTCGAAACAGTTTCAAGTAGCTTTAACTGAGTTTTAATTTTCTCATCTCAACTTCGTTATTAAACCTTTGTTGACGGTCACTTCTTTTGTAAATTGTAAGCATGTTCTCGTAAGTAGGAATAATTAACATGCAAATATAGCGTGTTCTTTTAAAAAATGACTGATTTTAGCGATTGACTTTGCGGTTACCCTGTCACCTCGTGGTGAATTCATCTTTGCATCGTAAACACGTTGTGTACAGAAAAAATGGACAGCGTTATCAGTTGATTTGCAGTAGCTACGGCGAAAACAGTCAAGCAACAACGCTCAATTCTTTGTTCGTACTAACGTTTGCATTTGAAAAATGAACAAAAATTGCCGATTTTTCATGGATTTACGTTCACACGCACTGACGAAACCACCCATGCAGCATAAATCATAGTAACCTATGAGTCAGCAGGAGAAATTTGGTATTTTGGTAATTTGTGGTACCCAAGTAGGCGAACCCGCCCAACGTCCCCCAGCTGCGTCCCACCGAGAATTTCTGGGCAAACCTGAAGCGTAAGATCTACTCCAACAATTTTGTTGCGAAAACTGAGAAGGAATTGATAAATAAAACGTAGAAAGAACTCAAAAACATCCCTACACGCATGTTTTCGTCCGCAATGGCGAATGTTCCGGTTAACTGCTGGAAGGCGGCTCGCAAGGGCGTATATTTTTTTGCAAATGAGCTATACAATTACCTTTCATGGGAAATTTATCAAACTCAATCACCTGTTTTATTTTTTTTTCATCACTATCCGAAAATAGTTCATTTTTTTAATGCAAACGTTACCAGCTCCTGCCCGGGGCGAAGAAGTTCGAGGACATCGTGAAGGCTTTCACAACATCCTCTTCTTTGTGGAGGAAGGCGAAAGCGTTGAACGGAACCCTGGTTCCTATAGCCCAACGGTGCTGTCCGACCATAAAGTGCAGCAGAAGCTGATGTGGAAGACCGAGAGCAAGTGACTTCATCGTTTCGCGCCTATAGCGCGAGCCATCGGCCAAACGGTGAAGAAATACGTGACTAAAATGGATATCGAGGCCGAGGTGAGTCGAAGCCGGCAGTGTTTGAGGATGCAGGCGAAAAAGATCTTTCCGAACAAGCCCTACGTCGCAGGACGGCAGAGAATTAATGCTTTACGTCTCTCACCAAGGAAGTAAGGGATGATGTCAAATATATCTCCCATAACAAGTTTTCGAAAAAGGCCCTTCTGTGGCGATCATCTTGCGAATTGCTCTTTCCTTCGGGACTTGCGGTAAACAGGGAGACATAAAGTACGAAGTGTACGAAGTATCACGCGTGGTCTATTGGCCTATGAAGAGGATCTACTGCAATAATTTCGTGGCCAAACCGGAGAAGCAACGGATCACCAAGGCCGCGAAAGAACTGAAGAAGATGTCGACATCCATCTTTTCATCGGTCATGGTTAAGCTTCCAGCTAACAATAAATAAGTACCTGGCTAAAATTGCGATAATCCAGAAGAAGCGCGTGAAGATGCTGGTGTAAAACATCTTCCGGCGAAGCCCAACGTCATGGTCATAAAGGGTGACGAGACCTGCTTGACGCTGTACGGCAACGACTTTACGCGCTTTACGTCCCTCATGGGTACTTGACGTCAAATATATCTCCCACATCAGGTTTTTGAAGAACGTTCTGCTGTGGCTTACGATCAGCGAAAGGAGACTGTCAAAGCCAATGTTCTTTTCTTAGGGCCTTGCGGTGAACGGGGAGATATAAAGTACGAAGTGTCTGCCGGAAGTTGTCGCTTTCCATAAGGAGTATTACGCCGGACCGGATTACTCCGGATCAACCGGAGGATCTACTCCAATAATGTCGTGCCCAAAACGGAGAAGCTACTTATTGCCAAGACCACGAAAGAGCTGAAGAACATGCCGATAACCATCTTTTCATCGGTCATGGCTAAGGTTCCAGCCAACTGCCGTAAGGACGCCTAGCAGGGCGTCGAAACATTTTTGTAAACGGCTTAATAAACGTAGAATTTGAGGAAAATTTGTTCCATTGACTACATCTACATCTTTTGTAGATTTTTTTTCACCGCCATCCGAAATTAGTTCAATGCATACGTTACGCGACACGTTGAATAAATTTGAAGATATGAATCTCTAGAAATCGCTCTACACTCTACACTCTAACGAAATCAACACACCAGGGATCCTGTCCAATAACAATTGATGGAATTGAGTTCGGCCACATGTTTAGAGGCACTTCGATGGGTTGGCCTACTATACTCGCCATGTTCAACAGATTTTCCTTTTGTTCCGGTCGGTATTTCATGGCCTGGCTGGTCGAACAGGCCTTCACTTCTTATGGAGAGAAGGCTGAGAGCAATTGGTCGATGCTATCTTGCATTTACAAGGCGTGGAAAAACATTCTTTTTCCATTTAAAAAAATTAAATTTTTCGCAAATTTCAATAAATTTCCATAAACCATCTCGACTACTTGAAACTATTTCGAAGAAACATTGGATCGCGTTGGGACCAATCTTTCGGTAATAATCTTCTAGCAACAAATTAATCTCTCGTTGTTTTAAATCATATTTTCGTTTTGCAATAAAAAGGCTTTTTAATCATATGTTTTAATGGAGGAATAGCTAGGGAGAAGCCATGCATTCACAAGCTGTTAGGGGGCAATTGTTGAGACAACCGATATTGTTCTCCAAGACATGGAAAAATGGAAATTTTCATAGAAAGAGATGGTAGTTCGAATCGGGGGATGGGAACACTATGCAGCATGCAAATTTGATCTTATTATAGTTCATATTCAGTGGCGTGGATGTTATCGCAGATAGATGAACTTGCAAGGAATTCGAATCACTACTGAAGCCTATATGTTTGTATCTTGGTGGATAACTTTCCGAGAATGTTAGATGAGTATGAAACGGAAGCAACGCATGCAAATTCAATCTGAGCAAAGTAGAACAACAGTGCATGTAGAAAATATACTGACCTTCAGAGCAGATTTTAAGACGACCACATCCCCTGGACTCTGTACCCATGGCTCCCCGTCGACTTGCACCGGTATATCCGAGTGCAGATGGATCTTAATGTGACCACCCTGGGTGATTGGAATAAAAAATGAACAATCGATGAAGATACTCAAGATTGTGATATCTTACCTGGGCTATTCGCATTGCGGATCGCAGACCGGACTGTATCTGTCCGAGATGAACCACTCCAGTCACTCCAACAACTTCCAGCATTCCATCCCAGTGATTAGGTTTGCTGAACTGATCCTCCTTTTCAGGTCCCCACGGATTGGCACCGGATCCCCAACTGAAAAGGCATAACTTGCAAAATGAGCAATGATTCGAAACCGATATAAAGGGATAGAGTAGCACTTCACCTCAAGATGTTCAGAATGATGATGCCCTCGACGGGTGGCAGATCGACCACCCTTCCGTCGACCTCGAGTCGTAACTCTTTGTGCAGCTCCTTGACCATCTTCCGGCCCACCATCTTGCGTAGGCCCATCTTCACGTACACGCCCTTGTTGTGCAGCCGGGAGTTGAACTTGTTCGGGTTCTCCTCCCGTGCATTGTGGAAGTCCAGACACAGATCGGCATCAATGCCAATACCGAAGTAATTGTTCATCACGAAAATTTGCGAGTTGTCCTCACTCTGGCTCGCTCCGACGACTGGAGGTGATAGCGAGGAAATGGGGGAAAGGTTGTAGTTGACATGGAGCGATTGTAAAACGTCAATTGGGGACAGATACAAGACTCTCAAGCTAGTTTTAATATACAGATGGTGGCCCTCGGTATTCGTGGATGGAATTCAATCTACTTGTATGATACAATTGTGGACAGCACCAATAGATCATATGGAGAGAATGGTTTGGAAGAAGGCGAGAAGTTCTCAATAAAAGGGCACTTGAAGAGATTTTCCCGATAATGACATTAGCTTAACACAAATAATTCAACATCTTCTTAGAGCTATCTTACACCCTAGATTAACATCAATAGTATCGCTACAGACACCAATAACAACAGCATATTCAAAATGGTAAATCATCGTCACAACATCTATCAAAAATGCAACCACCAATGTGATCTCGTTATAAATGTTTTTTTTTTTCGTTTTCACATATCTGTTATATATAGATGTGACCCGAAGCGGAATCATTTAATCCTTTCACGTTAAGATCATACTTGAACGGCTAAGTGTTCCGAGCGTGGCATTTATAGTCAAGATGCATGTTGAAAAGGTCATTTTATGTTACACAAAGGAAGTTAATACACTTCAGAACAGCTCCAAATTCGTACCGGATTCAAACCAAATACAATTTACCCGACACAAGTTGTTTGGGTCATACTCAATGATACTTTTGATTGAGGGGATTTTGGAACTGGTTGTGTTTTAGTTTTTTTTTGCGGTGATCACCACGGTGATTCCACCCGTTTGTGGGTGTCGAATCCCCCGTAACCAATCACCGCCTTTTGGAACAACTACAGTATACTAATCACTTCAAAAATGCGGACAGCCACAGAAAAACGGAAAATAATGGGTAGCATCACAAATTTTTGCGTGTTTGTGTTTTGGGTGTGTTGTAGCGATCAAATAAAACAATACAGTTCCATTGATAACAATAAATGACCTTGCGTTTGACTTGGGCTGATCGTCGCCGCGGGATGATGATGTTGATTCTGTTGTATCGTTTGTTGTATTTTCTTCTTCTTACCCGCTGAGTTGGTCGGTGGTTTCGGGGCAGCATCCTCCGGCTTGTCCTCGGGATGGAATACCACTGTCCAGCGATCCAACCGAATTTCCTCCGCGTCGATTACGTCGCGAAGCAAATTAAGCGGATCCTCGCCCCCGGTGTAGCCTGCGCCCCACCGTAGCACTCGAGCCAAATCGTTTCCTGTGAGGACGCGTGGAAGACAGCTGTTAGCATATGATTCTCAACATCCGATCCAAATGTGCTACTTACCAGTGCCCAGAGGAACGATTGCACACGGTGGACTAGAACATTCAGAATCCTGACCAACGTTGTCCAAGCATTGAAGTACCCAGCCGATTGTTCCGTCACCTCCACAAACTAAAATTTTGTAATCCTGAATGTGTCTGAATACGTACAGTCTGTAGGGGAAAAAGAAACACAATGAGAATGACTAGGTTTTCTTCCGAAAGACATGCGTTTGACATTACCCAGGCAGTGGTCCACCATTATCCAGATCAAATACTTGATATGGATTCAATAATTTACGAAAACTACTAATAAGCTCTAAACCCTGGCATCCGCCGGACTTGACGTTAACGAACACTAGCAGCGGCTGGACTCCCTGCGGGACCATACTGGGTTCGATGTTCGGCAACAGCAGTACTAGCAGATGTTTTTCCTCGTACTTGGATTCTCGCAAGGCTTGGAATGCCCGAACCTGAAAGGCGAAAAAATGAAACAGAATAAGTACAATATTTCGTATTTTCGCGGCTCGCAATCTGGACACGCACAGCTTTGGATGCGTTTTCGTAGGTTATCACTAGCGATCCATACTCGTAGTAGATCGGACCGATGCTGCTAAACTTGTTCTCGAAACCTAGAAATTCAGTCAGGATGTGTTCGTAGTTCCGCTGCGACAGACCCGGAGGTAGATTGCCCACGAACAGCGCCAGGTTGGGCCCGTGCGGGTCCTGCTTGAGCTGCAGATAGAAGCGCATCATCTCCATCTGGCGTATCGAGTCCTTGCCCAGCTGCTTCATGATCTCCCAGGGGCGCTCGTTCCACGACAGCACTCGCTCGGTGACGCCCCGATCGAGCAAGATCTCCGAGCAGCGGTAGTCCTCGATTTGGTGTCTCTGGAGGCCAAACTTCTTCAACGATTCGCCGATGAGATCCTTCACCGTGGTGTCGTTATCCACCGGGATGTTCACGTAAGCGTTCTCCACCTGCAACTTGCCCGGGTAGACCCTCACGAAGCCGTGGTCGTTCTCCCGGTCGCTGGAAAGAGGCAAAAATGGGGACGCTAAGTGAGGGAATAATTGCTGCATCAGATTTGATTCAGTTATAATCCGGAATCACTGTTCATTTTATAGCAGCGGTCATAGTAGGCCTATCTGAATTTTTTGAAAGCAAATTGTTTGGAGAACCTGTATCTTTCGACGACAAAAAATTACGTTAATTCGTTTTGTTTTGAAAAAATTGTATAGGATTGAAACCGAGAGAAGAAACTTGATTTTGGACATCTACATCAAAAATTCGGCGTTGACTGGTACTAAAATCGTGAAATCGCTGAACTAAATCGGCCGTGTATGATGTGCTTAAACTGTTGTTCGGATAGATCAGAGGACGAGCCGTAGTGGAACTTACGGAAGCTGACGTTGATCGCCAGAAAACACAACTCGAAGGATATCGTACTATCCGTGCCTGCAAGCAACCAAACAGGAAGCCGAAGCTAAATCTGGTGGCCAAAAATGCGCTCGCAAGTTGTACATTAATGTCTTGACAAAGTGCGAAGCATGCATGCTGATAGATGACGAAACGTACGTGCAAATGGATTTCGAACAGCTCCCAGGCTTGATGTTCTATAAGGCTACTGCCAGAGGAGATGATAGTTACTGCCAGAGGAGATGATGATGATGCCAAGAAGTTCTGGTTTTGGCAAGGGATATGCAGCTGTGGAGAGAAAACCAAGGTTCTCGACACCGGACTCGAAAATGTATAGGGAAAAGTACCCGCAGAACGTCTCCTCCTGTTTTAAAAATCAAAAACTTGTCATTTAAATCTCACAAAGGTTCGATAAAGTTTTGGCCACCTTTGGAAAACTGCCACTACAGTCGAGAGATGCTTCAATGGTACCGTTACAATTACTTTAAAAAAGACTCCGATCCTCCCAATTGCACCCAATTCCGCCCAATCGTAAAATATTGGGCAATTGTCCAGCGGAAATTGAAGAAGGGTGCCAAAGCGGGATGCTGCAGGCGTGAAATGATCGTGTAATAAAATGGTCAATGAGGTTGACCAACAGAGAGTCCAAACTTCGATGGAGGGAATCCGAAGAAAAGTACGAAAATTCATCAAACTGTAACGGATTTTGTTTTTCAATATTTCTGAAAAGAACAATAAATTATCTGCGTTTTGATGAAAACACGTTTTTTTACTTTTCACCGATCCCGAGATTCGACTGGTTTTGTGACTAAATGAATTCTGAATGAAGTGGCGTAGCGTGATCCGGTGACACCGGGGCGGATTGCTTGGTGATCACCCCATCGAAGTTCGCATAAATTGGTTTCAAAGCACGATAATGAGTACTTCATCGAGTTTGTGACAAACTTTTCACCGTCACACCTGTATGGCTCAAATCCTAGCAATGGGTTGAAACTACGATATGCTTCGTACATACTTATGAAATTTTCAGGAAAATTCTCGTATGGGGAGATAATTAGAACGATGTACCAAAAACGCCTTGTTGATGTTGTAACGGTATCCATTTCTCCAGTCAGTGCGAGTACTAGGAACATAACTGCCAGGACTGGGGCCAGAATAAATGCTTCTGTGGGTGCTTTGAGTGCTTTGTTGTGCACCCGTGGCCGAGTGGTTAGCGTCCCACACTATCATGCCGGGTGTTCGGGTTCGATTCCCGTTCTGGTTGGGGGATTTTTCGTCAAAGAAAATTCTTCCGGCTTGCACTGTGGTCACGCGTATTCTAGAGCTTGCCACTTTAGAGTACATTCAAGGCGTGTTATTCGGCATAGAAATCTCAACCAAGTATTAATGAACGACGCTAGTTAATGAATACGTTGAGACGGCAAAAGTTCCACAGGGAACGTTAACGCCATTCAAGAAGAAGAAGGGTGCTTTGAGTAGCGTCCGAAGTTCAACAGAGGAAATCATACAAACAAATATCATGATAGGTGAACGAATGCGGTCTTTATCAAAAATTATGTTAATCACGTCATAAAACTTAGACCAGAGGGCGGAATCCTTACAGGAAGCATCTCTGTTACAGATCAACACCCTGTCACAGTACCTCTGGAGGTAGATCTTCCGCGGAAGTACTACTACGAAGAGCCCTGCGAACATCGTTCCAACTGCTTCGTCCACCAGTAAGTTCAACGAGGTCGCAAACCTCAAGCAAAACCAGTAGTTCGATGCGAAACACGAAGAAGTTTTTCCAGGTGTATGCTCAAGTTAACCGAAACAACGAATTAATCTCCTTGATTGGTGTGGAGCGAGTGTGTGCAGTAATGTGCAATGTTTGACTACCGGAACGACAACGGCTAATTTGCAGTCACAGGTAGTGATACCCGATTTTTTAAATTAATCGTTCATCAGCTAATCGAATAGTTTTCAACAGTTCACTATTCGATACGATTAATCGCCCCAAATAATCGATGAATCGATTAATCGTCGCACTGAGAGAAATAATTAGCTAGAACAATATTTCTCATTTGCTAGAAAGCCATCTGAAATCAAAAAAGTGTTCGTTCCGCCCGAAAATCAATTATTATCTCCCCCAAACTCGTAAACGAAGCTCAATTCGCGTTGACGGCGTTTACGAATCTAGGAGAGCGTCAAAGATAATGATTGATATTCAGGATAAAAATGCAGCGGTCATACGTTTTTTTCTCAGGATTTGAATCGATTAATCGACATAAATTATTCGTTCGCTTCGATTATTGGTTGTGCAGTATTCGTTCGATTAATACTCGATTTCTGTAGGAAGTATTCGATTAATCGATTAATCGAACGATTATCGGGGATCACTAGTCACAAGGACCAACTGCAAAAAACTCTACGGAAGTATAAAGCCGAAGTCACCCGAACCAGTTAGGTTCGTGGTTTCCTGACGATTGAATCCGTTGATTTTTAGTGCTGCTCCAGAGGAAGAACTATACGACACTCAGCGAGAGATCCTGCGACAGCTCATGGAACCACCAGCTAAACAGCGTCGAGCTCGTGAGTTCAAGAGACAGCCTGGCGCTGAAGATGCGATACAGCGTCGGTCGACGCGCCAACGTCGAAAACCTATTTCATGATCTTTGAATAGGTTTCGGCACGAATGCAGAAGCTCTCGCTTCTGGGTTCTGGCTTTTTTTCATTAGAGTGTGGATTGTCAATTGTAGTAACCTGTAGATTCCTTTCAATTAAACATTTTTGTTTCGACGAAAACCATTTGCTGACCCATTTTTCGACACCTTCATATTCGGCGAAGTGCTGCTCTGCAAGTGTATGTCTACAGGTAATAATCTGTTGGGGCCAGATCTGAAGTATACGGGGGATGAGAAAACGTTTCCCAGTTAAGCACCGTACACCGTTCTTCGTTGCCTCAATCAGTCTTGTCAGTTTTCGGGGAAAGTCGTGTTCGTCCATGATCCTCCATAACTGTTGTCGGTCGATTGTATCATATGCGGTCTTGAAGTCAACGAACGAAGATGTGGTGGGTAGGGGCTTGATTCTCGGCACTTTTGGAAGATCTGCCGCAGTGTAAAATCTGGTCCGCTGTCGAGCAACCGAGCATGAATTCGGCCTGGTAAAAGTGGCCTTTGGCGTTTAGTTTCTTGAAGAACTTCCGCGATTCTCGAGAACGATAAAGCAGCTCCATCTCCTCACGCTCTTTCTCTTCCAGGCGCGCTTTTATCCCGAAAGAGATGTGTTTGCTGCCTTCGCTTCAGTCTGTATCGTTCCACGTTTTGTCGAGTCGCTCGTTGCAGCATGGCTCCGCGTGCTGCATCCCTCTCGTTCAGGAGCGCTCGGCCCTCGTCGTCAAATCATTCGTTCCGTTGTCTGCTGTGCTGCTAATTGCTGCTTTCAAGGTGTTCCAGCATTCATCGAGGGGGTAGCATCCAGTTCGTCTACCCCCGGTAACGCAGCTTCAAGACGCTGCTAGTATGTTGTAGCAACGTTCGGCTTCTATAGTCGTCGTAGGTGGTACCGTGGTGAGCGCTAGTGTTTTATGTTATTGACGACTGAGACGGAAACGTAGAACGCAGTTTGATTATCACCGGGTAGTGGTCTGAATCGATGTTAGCGCCACGATAGGTTCTGACGTCGATGATATCCAAGAAGTGCCAATCGTCGATCAAAACGTGGTCAATTTGTGTTTCTGTTTGTTGTGGTGATATCCAGGTGTAACGGTATTGGTGGCTGTGCTGGAAGAAGGTGCTACGCATGGCCATGTTCTTGGAGGCAGCGAAGTCAATAAGTCTTAGCCCGTTGTCGTTGTCGTTGATTCGATGATGGGCGCTGAACCTACCAATTACCGGTCTGAACTCCTTGTCTTGGCCGACCTGAGCGTTTAGACCACCGATGACGATTTTGATGTCCTGTTTTGGGCAGCGATCGTATTTTCGCTCTAGCTGCACGTAGAATTCTTCTTTATCGATATTCGATCACAACGTACGACAGCAAACCTCATCGTCATCGGTGCTAGATGGGGGCTGTGGACGTTGATAATGCTGATGTTGAAGAAGTGGCTTCGCATCCTCAATCTGCACATTCTTTCATTGATCGGCCACCAGCTAATCACCTGTTTTTGCATCTCCTCCAAAACGATGAAAGCTGTATCCAGCTCGTGTGTGTTGCCGTGTTCTTTGCGTAGATCTGGTCCGATTGTTCTGTCTCGAATTATTTTGTGAATATTCCTGTACGTTTCATTTTTACGGATGGCTTGAATCACGAATAGGGTCTATTTTATGCCTGCAGGTACGCGAAGTACCGATGGTATGCTTAGTCCAGTCATTTACCAACATGTCCATTATACCTGCATCGATAAAAATGTTCTACTTTTTGGCTTGTTTTAATTTCAGTAAAACACATGAAAAAACACATTTCTATAAAACATTTGGCCAACTATTTCGAAAACCAGCATATTGAACTGTAAGAAACTGCTTTTAAGTTTTGGAAAACATGAGTTTCCAAAGATACAATTGAAGTTCTTCTTAACATATACGTCTTACCTCCACTTCCCCTAATTGTGAAAATTTCTTCAAATCGTAGAGCAATAGTTTTAAATAGCAATGAATGATATATTTCGAAACAAAAATTAACCGGGCAAACGTATGCCGTCCGACGCTCGCTAAAGCTTGGTCGGACCTTACGAAAGGTTCGTATCCTATGTTTCAAGCTAACCGGGCAATCTGTGGAACAGATTTGCGTTCGAGAGACCGCCGCTTCCGACGGCGGGTCGGCGGTTGGCTCGAATCGCGTCATCTTGGCGGCTTGGACCGCCTCGATTTCTTATCCTCGTTAAATGGAGATTTCGACCTCATTACATTGACCTCAGAATAATTTTCGAAAAACGAAAACGAAAAAATGTATTTATAATAGAAACTACGCTTTTTTTCTGTGAATCTTTTATACCCATGATGTTTTTCCCGCGCCACAATATTTCTAGGCTACTCGAACTTTTTGCTAACGGTTGTTTCTATTGCAGTTGTTTTCTGGAGCGATTTTTCCGGTCACTGTCACAGATATGCTATAAACAGGACAAGCAAAGTAAAACCGTTTGAACACACAAAAACCTACCGAAATCGCAAGTAAATTGCAGGCCGTTTTCCTTCCACTCGATGCAGATTCAGGACCGGCGTTGGGTCCTGTAGTCTTACTTCCTCGCCGTAAAGATCGGTAAGAAAAAATAGCTGCAAGCAGGGAAAAACAAAAAGTGCAATTAGCGAATTTCATTGAGCGAAATACAAAGCTCTTAAATAACTCACATTGGAATCCCTGGCTATATGAAAGGCCCTCAAGGCGGTGGTCAGTAATTGTTCTAACGAGCATGTTCTAGGTACGGTGATGGCTCTAAATATTCTTCTTCGATATGAACAGTTGCCGTCGAATACTTTGATTGTTTCTGTGCGTGAGGGAGGAAAATAGACAAAAACATGATTTGGGAAAACAAACTCTCTATGCGCGAGCAGTAATTACGAACGGTAGATTATTCACGAGCGAGAACTTGTAGGTTAGCATGAGACATATTAGCGTGAGTGTGACCTAGGAGCGGGACATCATTCGGGAGTGAGGGCAAAGGATTCCAGCAATCACCGGAAAAGCACCAGTAAGCGAGGAAAACTAACTACATCCCAAATGAGGAAAGCTGGTGATGAGGGGAATTGAGTGATGGTTCGCGAGAGAACTCTTTCGTACTCATTTCACGTACACCATCGAGCAGACGGACACACACAACGCACTCACGCACAGTCGTGTTGCCCAAAAATTGTAAAGACACTACTTACCTTCATCACGTTCTTCCTTTTCCTTATCTTTCTTATCTTTATCTTTGTCGCTCTTGTGCGCAGAATCGGGTTTCGAGTGAGTGCCAGAACTGCTCTCTGCCTTCGGTACGTCGTCGCAGCGTGCGTTATCACTTATCTCCTCCGAGATGCTGCGAGCTACGCGGATGTATGAATACACACACCGCCACCGGAATGGAGAGAAGCAAGAAGAGGAAGAATCGAGAGAAAAAAACATATTGAGTTAATGAGTGAGTGACAGGAAAAGTGAACAGTGAAAGAATATATGAATATCGTAAGAAAAGGTGAGTTCTGATGCACCGAATCTTTTGAACATTAGTGATGGTTCTAAACCGTCGAATCATCGAAACAAACCAGCATCCGATCCACATCAATGTCACCGGAAGATGTTCGTTAGATGAAATGTTGACGACAAGCACAATGCAAGAAGGATTTCGCGGTGAAGGACAAAACTGTAAATTATCTCCCTTAACTTTATCGATTTTACCTTACGGACTGTGCGAGCTTGGAACTGAACTCTCGCTCTCCCTACTTCGTATACACAGCATTGGTATGTTTGAAAATGCATACTGAGTGTGTTCCCTTGTTTTTTTTTTGTTGATTCGTAAAAGAATCACTCTCTCACACACACACACATTAGTTGTTATGAAAGGGGATGCTGGAGTGGTATTGAATCTCGACTGAACACGGAAGCTGTCTGTTGATCCAGTTCGAATGTGAGAAATTTGCAAATAGCGTATTATGACATATCATCGTGACACGCTCTGTTCCATTGGTTTTATACCATGACTTTGCAAACAGTGTAGGCTAATCTGTTGCACAGCGATATTGATTATCCACAGGGTCTTTTTGGAACAATATTTTCCACGTGCGAAGAAAACATGCAGCCAATGCCCATATATTTCCGTTATTGTTTTTTCCTAAAATGCATCCACTTTTTCACTTTAATTATTTCGGATAACGAAAAGAGTTCATTCTTTGCACTTAATTATAATGTAACGCATCCCAATGTGGGACAAAGTAACTTAATGTGAAACAAGCAAACATGCTGAATATAAAATTTATTAAATGTTTTTTTGCAACTCCGAGGAAGACCAGATTTCAATCAGTCAGCTCAAGAGTTGGCGAGGTGGATAACGTCTGGATACGCTTTGATAAAAGGTAGTCTCAACACAGAATGATCTTATAATTATGAAGAACTGTAAAACATTTGTAAAACATTTTAAAACAAACTATAAATATTTTTAATTTCTTATTTTGTAATTTTCAGTCCCAGTTAATCAGTGCTTTCCTACCAAAAAGCTCAACGTCGACCCCTAGGGACCAACTCCGCAGGGCTCAACGTGTTGAGTTTTTCACTTCCAAGATACTATTTAAGTCCGCTAATTTAGATGTTTCACAACTATATCCTACTAGCTGACCCGGCAAACGTTGTATTTCTAGAGAATAT
Source organism: Toxorhynchites rutilus septentrionalis (assembly GCF_029784135.1). NCBI lineage: Eukaryota > Metazoa > Arthropoda > Insecta > Diptera > Culicidae > Toxorhynchites > Toxorhynchites rutilus. Next base: position 29,452,654 of record NC_073744.1, on the reverse strand, counting down.
TTTGTTTGGTAAAAATAACGATATACTTCAAAAGAGTTTGTATGTTATCGTTCAGATCTGTCAATCTGATCTAAATTATGATTTTCACAGCGAAACATACGTATGTGTACCTCTTATTTTCGAATTTTCCCTTTTTATTTTAAATATGCTTCTTACATATAAAGATATGCATAGTCATTTTTTTCGATTTTTTCAAATCATATCAAATATTTTCCAAAGTACTCTATCATATTAATTTGGGTGAAGACAAACTCACAAAATATATGGACGACGTAGATCTGATCAGCCGTTCTCCCGTGATGATGAGTTGTATAACTACGTGGGAAAAACTCTCTTTTATATATAAAGATACTCAATTTTCTCATTTTTAAAATGGAAGCAACAGAATTTCAAAAAGTTACCCCATAGAAAATGTTTACAACCTCTAAAAAACACCCTATGCAAAATTTCAGCTCAATCGGACTCAAAGAAGAGTGGCGCAAAGCGGTCAAAGTTTGAGTTTTCTGAAAACCGAAAAATAACCCAAGGGGGGTGTGGAGGAAATCGGGGTTTTCTAAAAAAAATTGGCCGAATGTCTTAAAATTGCATGAAACGTCGAGATCTACTGTCATCTCGATTTTTTTTTGTCAAACAACCGACACTCTGGAACTATCTTTCGGAATACGAGGCAAAACATGTGGTTCAGGGTGTCAATGAAAGTGTCATCTCGAATTTTCATATGGAACTTCGAGCTAAATGTTGATTTACACTATAGAATACCAAATGCAAAGTATTAGCTCAATCAGCTTCATTTACTGGTGTCATAGACGTTAAAAATTGAGTTTTTGGAAAACCGAAAAATCACCGGAAATCGGGGTTCTCAAAATTTTGTTTTTGATCTTTTTCATTACGCACAACTAGGGTAACTCGACAAATATTGAACGCTCAAGCTAGGTATGCCCATATTATCTTGATTTCTTAGTGATAATACATGTAATTATTGAAAACTCCACAGCAACAGTCTATAGTAACCATTGAGCGTCATTCCTGTTATATTTATTATATTTTTTCCGTGGTGTTCTGGTACACAAAATTTGAACACATATCCATCCATTCAACCAAATGTTGAACGATCCTCGCTAGAGCTCAGAACCACAAAAGTGATGATATGTGATTCATACGTGCTTAAAAGCGAGGTTCGGTTGTAATTTTTTTTTATTTCTATTTATAACCATTCTAACAATTAAATGGATTTATCGCTGGAAATGAAACAAATTTTGCACCAGCAACAAAGATTAACTAGAATATTGTATTTATTACTAGCTGACCCGGCAAACTTCGTCCTGCCCAAATAATTTTCGTTATTACATCCATCCATAATATCTGATTATTTTCAGACACAATTCTCGTGCAAAAATTTTCATCCACTTGCAAATAACATGTTTCTCCGTTACATGGAATATATGTATGATACACAAAATATGATAGAATGGAGACAGCCCTAAATTGGACAATTCCTTTCTCGAGTTTTGCTCTTATCAATACATTCGGTGATCCATTATTATTTATATAGATAGAAGACGATATAGAAGTGCGAATAACATTAAAAACCATTTCCATTTTCGAACGAAGATCGATTTCGTTACCGCAAACATCAAATGGACTAACAACGCTTGTCAATATGTAAGAGTTGAACACATGCGAATTAAATTTTTCGAATTTTCCCATTTTCCTACAGAGTTTTTCGAAAATTTTCAATTGTCATGTTTGGTTGAAATATGTGCATTATTTTTGTGGGACCCCTTCTCCTTTCCAGAGAAGGAAGGGGTGTCAAACCCTCATAGAAATATTTCTCGTATCCAAAAACCCTCTTATCCCAAATTTGGCTCCATCTGCTTGATTAGTTCTCCAGTTATGCAGAAGTTTGTGTTTCATTTGACTGGCAGCCCCCATGCCCTTAGAGAGGAGGTAGGTGTGTCGGACCACCATAGAAACGTTTCGTGCCCCCTCAAACCTCCACATGCCAAATATGGCTCAATTTGCTTGATTAACTCTCGAATTGTGCAGAAATTCATGTTTCATTTGTATGGGAGCTCCCTTTTAGAGAGGGGGAGGAGTGACTAACTACCATAGAAACGTTTATCGATCTCTAAAACCTCTATATGCTAAGTTTGGTTCTATTTGATTGATTAGTTCTCGAGTTGTTCAGGAACCTCCCGCCCCCTCTTCAGAGAGGGGAAAGGAGTGTCAAACAATCATAAAAACATTTATTGCTCCCTAAAACCTCCATATGCCAAATCTGGTTCCGTTTACTTGATTAGTTCTTGAATTATGCAGAAATGTATGCTTTATTTGTATGGCAGTCTCCCCTCCCTTATAGAGGGGGGGAGGGGTCTCGAACTATCATAAGAACCTTCCCCGATCCCAAAAACCCCTACATACCAATTTTCATGTCGATTGGTTCAGTAATTTCCGAGTCCATAGGAATCGGTCAGACAGACAGACAGAAATCCATTTTTATATATTTTATATATATATATATATATATATTTTATATGACTTGAGCTTATTTTTATGTAGATTTTAATAATTTCGAATTGTGTTTAAAAATGATAAATGATGACTGCTTGTCTTCTTCTGCATAATTGAATAAACAAAAAGGTAGCAATGGCTTTAGTGGTATTTCTGTGTACATTTTTGAACATTTTGGTTCCGGATTTTACCACGTTCTAACCCGTTTAATGGATATATGTTCATACAGGAAATGATTTTTAGCACTTGCATTTGATGTGTCAAAAAAGAGAAAAAAAATACAGATTTCAAACAATGCAAAAACTCACTTCAAATGCAATTACTACACACAATCACAGTCTTATGTCAAGATCCCGTCCGTGCCCCTGGGCCCAGACCAATGAACCTTTTTGTGCCAACATATATCCCAGTTTCAAATTTCTCAGTCAAAATCAATTCACGACTAGCTGAGAAAAACAGTTTGTATATATTTATTGTTATAAAAGGGTCGGGACTACAGGTTTTAGGCATTTAAATAATATAGTTCAATGATTTTCATTGATTTTTTCCAAATTTAGAACTGATTCTAGGCATGCTGATTCGGAAAAGGGCATTGCAATTTAAAACTGTTGTAGGTGTCGACACTCTAAATAACATTAAATAAATCATTCGTTTGACATTTGACGCGACGGTGCTGCTGCAAGCATAGACTGCATGTGTGAATTGATGGAGACGTTCACGGAACGTTTACGGAACGAGTTTATATACATATTATATGTTCTAGGTCCCCCAAAACATGCTGAAGTTCACACCAATTGATATACCATTTCAACAACGACTGGTGCAATGTTCATAACAAGAAATCCAACCCTAAATGGTTCATAGAGCCCGCGTGCTATGCTGACTTTGAGTTTATATAGTTATAGGTCCTCCAATTCATTCTAAAGTTTAGAAGATCATAGGATCAATGTTCTTCGTTGAATTTAATTGATATGAAATTTAACCCAAGTAATCTCGCTTCCGTTTACATCCATTTACATCAATCGACCCTTCAACGAAAATCTCATGTGTCACAACATGCGGCAAAGATTATTTTTAGGTAACCTAAAAGGAAAACCTGTACAATCAGTTAGACTGGCTGTATATTCTATTATTTATCGCATCTTTCTCAATCGAAATCCATCCCACAGTTAAAACCTGAGAAGGTATCCGAAAGAATTTCTCTAAAATCAATTATCCCGGCGATACGTTATTCATTGCTTTATAGAACTCCATTCGCGACGGCGGAGAGTTAACTCTGGGGAACCTGAAAAGATAACCGGAAGAACTCTAAAATCAATCGGACCGGCGTTATATTCTGTTATTCATCTATATTGAACTTCCATCTCGAAGGGACACCGTTTTCTTTCAAAAGCCTGAGAAGCCGAGAGAACTCCTCTAGAAACTATCGTCCCGGAGTTATGTTCCATTATGCGTAAGCTTTATAGAAATTAAATCGCGACGGAGGAGAGTTATCTTTAGGTAACCTGGGAAGGTTACCGAGAGAAGCCCTCTGAAAACAATAGAAGTTTCTCGAATATTGTTTCTCAGTAATGTTCGAACGGTGGGAAACGTTATTTTGATCTGCTCGAATGGTTTATCAATGGTTCATTTTGCTATATTATGAACTACATGTGAATATTACACGAATCTTCGAAGTTAAGCACAGGAATAGATAAAAAAAAATTGTTTTGGATAACTCAAGCCGAACTTCTTAAAATAAAACGATTTTTCAGGATTTCTTCTAGTTTTCTTCCAGTTTTTTAGGAGCAATCTTCCAGTTTTTTGAAAAATATTATTGGCAATTAGTACAAGTGTCTGAATGATCCATTCATGTTTAGTTTTTTATTCGTGAGAGGTTACTTGCAGGACACGTTGTGTATCATTCAATGTTGTTCATATATCCAAACACTCAGCCTCAGTGAAAAAAAGGTTGAGTACAGCTGCTCTTGAGAATCAGTTTGTAATGGTTTGTATCTCTGATATTTTCATTTGGGAAACATTTCAGAAACACTTGAATATATGCACTTTGCAACACATGAAATTCTAGCAAGACCTCGAATCGACAAGATTGACTCGATTTGCGAAATACGAAATTTTCTCGATGTAATAGTGATAGCGATGATCAATTCGATCTACATAATTGGGTCCAATATTCAATAATTTGACAATGTAGGAAATTATTTTGCGGCTGATACGTATGAATAATTTTAATATTATAGAAAGCACGACAGGCAATTTTCAAATAATTTCTGATCAGTTATATTTAATTTTCTGTATTTGAGTAATGATTTCCGTTCACTGCGTGCCTTCAGCGAATATGTGGTCAGTTAGTTTCATTGATATAACGGATTGGTTAAATATCACCAATGGCAATCAATACAAGGCAACATCAATTTACAAAGCATAATGCTAGAAAAAAAAAACACAAGAAAGGACAAAACCAGAAACAGAAATAATTAGAGAAAAACATCACCTCTTGACGCTCTGCATCCCGTCTTGCTCCATCCCATCGAGCATTTTCGCATTCGACGATAAATTCTACCCAACAAATGACTCCGTCGATTTTCCTTATCGTCTCCTCCTGATCCTGCTGCCATAATCTTAGAAGCAGGATTTTGAACATTTAATTTATTACTGTTGCCGGTTTCATCAATCGGCGCTACTGCGCCCCTTCCACCGCCGCCAGGTAAGAATTCTTCATCACTACACGGAGGCATTACGTCACCACTGACTTCTTTCCGATGATCCATCGCAGCAATATCCTCATCGATGAACACAAAATTGCTTACGTCACTGTAGGACAGTACCCGTCGCGCTCCGTCTCTCCTTAGATCCGGCAGTGGTGAACTAGCAACACTCTGACCACTGACGACCACTTCCCTCTCCGCCGAGGATGGTGGCGCTTCCTGTTGGCCATTGGCGATGGTGGTATCATACCAACAAGCATCCCCACTTCCATTTGTTCCCCCGCCGCCGCCGCCGTCGTCATCCGATTTAAACGTTATCGCGGATGCCGTCACAGAAGCTGACTCTGACGTCAGCGGTGAACTGGTTTTCAGCATCAAGAACACCGTCGAGGGGCACAGGGAGGATGCATTCGAGTCGTGATTGTTGTTGCTACAGAGTGGCGAACGCTTCTTGGGCCGGTCCTTGGCTCGGAGGAAAAATCTCGCCTTCGGGATCATTTTCAACCGCTTTGGAATACTATCGCTCTGGTCCTGAAACGATTTGCTCCGCATGACCGTATCCTTGGGTACTAGCTGGGTCCTCCGCATCGCCGGATGGATAAGATTCCTCGTGGGCAGCGACTTGAACTGATGATGATGCTGTTGCTTACCGTGAAAGGTGCTGTAATCCATCGCTCGCAGCAGCAAATCGTTATCGCTGGGGAATAAACGCTGGCTCGACCCACTGTCGGCATCGCAATCGTCGTAGAAGGTGAACACGGGTAGCTTGTGGTAGCGACTGTTGCAGCTCATCCCCATCTGGTGCTCCTCCTCTTCATCTCCGTTCGATGGCACACTGGCGGCACTCGGTTCGAAGTATTCCTGTCCGAGGGCCCACAGTTCCGCTACCCACGCGGGGTTGATTATTTGGGTGTAGTTTTGTTGCGTGTTTATTTTGTTTTTGTATGGTTTATAATGCGTTAGTTGGTTGATGACAACATCAAGAGCACGCGAGAAGAGAGAGAGCGTTGGCGAAGAGTGCAACATTGAACCGAAAAGAGATACATGAAAGATACAAAAGAAAAGTAAAAGAAAAAATTAAATTAAAATGTGATGAGACAAAATGAGTACATTACGTTTATAGTAAAAGGGTGAAAAACAAGGAACGGTGTTGTTTGAAATAAAGGCAAAATATATAAACATGTAAAATTTTGTACATAACTGAATACTGGTAGGAACATTGAAAATTGCAAGAAAAATCAATCGCTCCGCACTGATAATTTGGTTTATTTATATCCAAACTTCCACTGTGCGCACTGATGTCGATACCAAAAGTTCTCATCTCCCGGTATGAAGCCACTTATGGCGGGAAATCTAGAGCAGTTCGTGACAAAACAGAATGCCTAAGTATAGGTCGTTTAATCGCTTTCAGTTTTTTTTTTATCAGGGTACAGCATGCAAAGTGGCAAATCGTGGCTAGAAAGGCTCGAAGCTCGAGGCCTGATATGAAGCAATGCCATCGAGTCACTCATATCGTTGAACAGGCAGGATTTTTCACACACAATAGATTGAACTTGAACATTGATGGCGTAATTTTCCGATCAAAATCTTGTACATCAATGAGGAACCGATTATCGCGCATCTATTCTATGCTCTGAGCAAGGTGAAAAAGAAAAAAAAACGAATCTACTTACGACACGAGTAATCCCTCTGCATTCCCGGCGTTCCCCTGTTCTTGTTTTGGACTCCGATAATTGCTTCCATTGGCACTTCAGTTCGCGGTATGGAGACAGCATGCGGGGGCAAATAGATCGGTTGCAGCGTCCCAAAGGTACACTCCGACGAGATGTTATTTCGGCAGCCACCGTGCGTCGTTGTGCCGCACCATTCACAGCGATAACCTGGGTGAAACGGGCGCATAAAACACGATAGTATTCTACTGTTGAACTCGGAGCAACTGAATTTCTTACCGGTAAGGCATTCGTAGGACCAGCATGCCTTCTTGCAGTACGCACACTTCGATGATTGCGGAAGGTTGCCTTCGCGCCAGTGGTGCTGGTGTTTGACGTGGCCCAGTTCCTTGCCCGGCACGTACGTGGCATTTTCCTTGCAGTCGGGGATCGCAAAATCCTGGCACTCGACATGGGCAAAGTACTCGCAAACTGTGCAAAGAAAGAAAATCAATTCGTGTTTTGTTAGTCCAAAATCCTGCGTCGGATATCCGCAGACTATCTTACTTAAACAATGAACGGCGGGTGTTTCATCCAAACGTTTGCGGCAGACCGAGCAGAACTTCCGTTTATGTTGCGACGGCTCGGACCAGCAGTGTGCGACCGGATTTCGGATCAGATACGGTGCAACACCCAGGCAAGGTGTTATCACATTCGTCACGCATTTTTCGTGTACGATAAAGTTGCAGACTGTTCGTAAGGTGGGGATACAGATACGAATGGAACGTTTAGTACCAGGGTATTATATTTTGGCTGAGCCCAAGATAAGAGAGTTTCTTAGTTTCATCATCTTAATGTACTTCCACTGAGTTCGCTTTCGTTAAAGGTTCTTTGGTTACCCAAAGACATCTTGTTGGTCATAGTATAGTTTTAATTTACATAGTTATAGTTTACATCAAAATGAACACTAGGGTAGTGAAGTGTACGTATTCTATCTATATATATATAAAAATCTCGTGTCGCGGTGTTCGTGGTCGAACTCCTCCGAAACGGCTCGACCGATTTCCATGAAATTCTACGCAAAAAATTTTGAGGTGTGAGAATATGTCGTAAACTATGTATCACACCGCTAGGATACTGCTTACCGTATATTTGATATCGATTAGTGTGGCCCATGCAGAAAAAAAATTATCGTGAAAATGTTATATTTAGTTTTTTTGGCATAGCACTGTGTCTTTGATTTCTATACACAGCCATTCCATGCCAAACCGATATAGTGGTTCTCAATTTTTTGTCAAAAGTGGTAATTTTGTTCTTCATCGCTAAACATTAGACCTGTATTTTTTATTTTTTTATTAGGGTGCCCATTTCCATTTTAGGGTGGTCCAAAAAATCAATTTTTTCCACTTTTATCAAAAATTCATAACTTTGGAACCACGGAACCGATTTCTATCATTATTGTTATAACTCGTTGAATTGAACTAAAAGCGATATCAACACCCGAAAATAACAAAAACTCCAAATGACCGATGGGCTATGAAACTCCGAAAAACTCCAAATGATCTATGAACCTTGTTCATAGCCCATGCGGTGATCTGAAACATTTATCGTCTTGCAGATGGCGGATATCCAAAATATCAACGAAGAAATCCTGATAAAGGGGATTAATCATTCGCAAATATCAACAACGCAGACAAAATCATTGTGTTGTACCATACTCGCCTCAGTTGAGCAAAAAAAATCAACATTCATATTAATGTTGAGTTCTGTAGCTGAGGTGAAGAGCAATAAATACATTTGCAAGTCCATAAATAAAGTAAGCAATATGGCCGGGTGCTCCCGTGGCCGAGTGGTTAGCGTCAAACCTAACATGCCGGGGGTTCGGGTTCGATTCCCGTTCTGGTCGGGGAAATTTTTCTTCAAAGAAATTTCCTCTGACTTGCACTGTGGTCACGCGTATTCTAGAGCTTGCCACTCAGAATGCATTCAAGGCGTGTTATTTGGCATAGAAATCTCAACTAAGTACTAATGAAAATGACGCAAGTAATGCTACGTTGAGACGGCGGAGTTCCTCTAGGAACGTTAGTGCCATATAAGAAGAAGAAGAATATGGCCGGGCTTAAAATTCAAAATACCGATGTGAATACTCCTCGTTTGAATGACAACGACGGAACTAGACATAATTTATATGGCAGAACAACATTTGCCGGGTCAGCTAGTAATTGTATATATATATATATATATATATATATATATATATATATATATATATATATATATATATATATATATACCTTGACTGATATAATGAGAGTTATAGTGATAGTTGATTTTTACTTACGTACGTCAGTTTGAAAAAAACTAGTTTCGAGTTAAGTAAGTAAGAATCCACTAATATGGTTATAACTCGGTGAATAATAAGATTTTCGTTAAAGTTATTTGTAGGGTATATTATTGAATGACTGAACATCAGAAACATGAAGAAAAAAAATTGATTCTTTTCAAATGTCTAGATTAGAATACTGCCTTAATGCATCTCGAATATCGCGTATCTACCGATTTATGATTTTTTCATAAGCTTATTCCGTCTGTTATCCCAGGATGCAAAAAAGAGCTAGGGCACCTCGATCGTGCTGAAGTAGTTCTATGCAGTGTTCCAATATACGTTGTGATCAAGGGATAAGGGATCTCACTTGTATGAAAAACACAAATCAAGGGACCCGGAATTGGGAACAAAACATTTTTAGTATGCAGGAGAATCGTTAGCTAATTTGTGGAATAACCTAGCGATCGTTGGATATCCTGTCAAAGCAGATTATATTAAGTCGACGAAGCGGAATTAGTACGATATTAAGCTGAGTGGTTTGCTCGTCAGTAAATCAACATCAATTTTACCAGTCCATGTTCTTCTCAGCTAAATGCCAGATGTTTTGAAACACAATTCCCAACAAATGTGAGCATTAATTTTCCGTTTGTTGTTTTTCCGGTTTGTTCGAAATTCTATGAACTTGACAAAAGTTCTACCGAAGTCACTACTTGCATACGAGGGTCACTATTTATATTTCGGGAATTGGCAACACTGATGTCATGTGAGTCCATCTGACGGTTCCATCGCAAAGTTTGACATTTTTGACGATATACGTACTCAGAACATTTTGTCATACGGACTCTATTTGTTTATTTTATATTTAGTTGAAAGTTTGGTCTCGGCAAAAAAATGGAACTGAATCGTGAACATTTTCGTGCGATGATTTTCGACTTTCGATGTGGATTATCACAACAAGAGTGCGTCAATCAACTTAATTTGACTTTTGGCGATGAAGCTCCATCAAAAACCACTGTGTATCGCTGGTATAGTGAATTCAATCGTGGTCGTAGTTCGCTGTCCGACGAGTTTCGTGAAGGTCGTCCAAAATCGACTGTAGTGCCAGAAAACATGGATGCTGTGCACGAAATGATTAAGCAAGATCGTCATGTAACCTATTGTGAGATTGAGGCATCCCTAAGCATTAGTTCCACCAGCATATATGCGATTTTACATGAACACTTAGTTGTGCGAAAATTATGTTCAAGTTGGATCCCACATAATTTGACAATCGCTCAAAAAAAAGGCTCGTGTCGTTTGGAATAAATGCTTTGAAAATTGGTTTAAGCGCATGCAAAAGTGTATCGATCATCGTGGCGAGTACTTTGAAAAACAATAAAAATATATTCGCAGCTTAACTATTTGTTTTTGTTCCTATTCCCGAAATATAAATAGTGACCCTCGTATAAAGAACTTCCGTCTGAACATTTGATTCCGGCTTGTGCAGATATCTGTTTTTTACGTTTATATTCTCATTACTTAAAAAAGCTAAAAAAAATCAAACGACTTTGAATTTATGTACAAATTAGCGTTACGTAACATAAGGGGGGGGGGTTCGTCTTGCGTTACTTTTTGTTACATAGTGGGGAGGGGGTCCAAAAACCTCATTTTAAGCGTTACGTAATTTGTGCAAGACGCCTAATGCAGTAATGAGTTTTCAAAGCCATAATATAAACCAAATCGTAGATATATTTCCACTGCATATGTACAAGTTATCAGATAATGGTAAATTATTTCAGAAAATGCTTATATAACGCTAACCACTATTACTGGTGCACCAACAGGAACACCTACTCAATTGAAGTACGATGCGTTTCCATGGGTTTCCACAAGCACTCACCGAAGGGGATGGAAGCGCACTGTCGTTTGTAATTCTCTTCCGATCCTAGTGTTGAATGAAGCATGATCAAAGTAAAGATTTATTTATCAATAGCTGCAATTTTGAGATATTTTTCCCAACAATTATGTCAGCACTCGTTGCTGATTGTACTCAATACTGAGCTGATTACACTGTATATTTTCCAAACAATAAACAGGGAAGGAAAATACTCTCCACGAGGAGGAAGATATCTCTTCCTCGGCTTCTTTGATGTGACTTTTATTTGCAATTACCGTAAAGGGAAGGATAATGACAATTCATATATACATTCATATATAAAAGAATTTTTAAACTTTCCGCCCATTTGGAGTACTTTATATTTATCCATAAAATGGTGGTTATGTCGAAAATTTTTCCATATCATCGAACTTCTGAAATATATATTCCGCATGAAACTCACATAAACGGTGAGCGATCAAGCTTCTATTGGTAGTAGATGATCATTGTTTTCAACTTCTAAGCTTCTAAGCTACGTCTCGTTCCCAAATGTTTCCCGAATTTGGCATCCACTTTGCGACGTTATCTTTGATACAGCTACGTTAGGTGTGCTCAGCACCGGAGAGCAGTTTTTTAAGGAGCACTTCGTCCTACGAACGATTAGGATGTTACATGTGAGATTTCTGTTAATTAGCAAATGATATTACGACCTTTGTGTTTTTTTTTTCAAGGAAGCTTTGAATCTGGGATTAGATTACAAATTCTGCACCACAGCCAAGAGGAAAATCCTATTAATACGATCAATGTTATGGTCGAAGTCACACGCGATAAGTCTTTCTGCTTTATTTTTGTAATTAAACTTGACAAATCTACGTTCTATGGAATTAAACGTATCGAAAATATTTTTCTTCAAATTGGAGCATTTTAGGCACTGTTGACTATTGTTTTCTTTGTTCTAATTTTCGCTTCTATATCTGAACTGGTATCTCGCAGTCAAAGTTCAGTGAAGAAGTATGCCTAATTCCAGTTGTTTCTTCTTTTGAATGCTTTCGACACATTTTTTAATATTACATCGATTAGCTTCAAATAAAACTACATTCAATTGCGCTAAATAATTACAGAAGTCTTCATCAAAAAATCTTTTCGACACACGTTCCTCGTAGATTTTCTGCAGGCTAATGATTTTATTGCCAAATAATTTTTCAGATGTTATTTCATGCTTGACTGTAACATTTTCTGCTTGATTGCGCATTGCACTTGAGGATTTTTTAGAGTGCAATCCTAATGTCCGATGGAATCAATGGCGTTTTTGTGTTTACTTTGGAAACAATCTCCACGTTAATATCATTAAAAAAGCAAATATGTATTTGTCGTTGATTCGTTCGAATGTGCTCGAAAAGCGATTTTGAAGGATTAGTATTTTTTGGCAGTTATCATACTGGGATTATTACATAAATGATAGAACAGATTTCCATACGCATTAGAACAAATGGAATGAAAAAGTACGAATTTTTGTTTTAGTAACTTTAACCCACCATTTCATACAATTGCCATAATCGAGCGTTTCCTGAAGCCAACGATACCACATATTTTCAAACTCTCAGATATATTGGTAGTAAGTGATGTAATAAATACTACATAAATGAAAGAATCAAAAAATAAAAGACAACCGTTACTACTAATAAAGCCCATTAGCATTATTTTTTTTCAATTTAAGATTATTATCAGATAAAAAGGATTTCAATGTTGCCGGCCCCGAAAGTAAAGCAGTTTGCGTTGCATCGAAAGAAAGAGAACTGTCTAGTGTCATTTTGTCTCATGAGCACTCTGGAAATCATCTGGATATGCAGATCAGGTCGCTGGGAATTTGTTAATAAAACATATGTTCAAAGCGCTCTTAGCCGATATATGGAATGGAACGCGTCCTCTGAAAAATTTCCTAACGATGATGGGAAAGGTTTTGTATTGGGCTGACAACAACAGTCAAGTTGAGATACTGTAGCTGGACGAAGTACAGTTGAGAAGCTTTTGAACTTTTGCTTACTTAATTTTTTGAATATGTGATTTGCGGAGACGAATGAGTCGAAAGATTTTTAGTCTCCATCAACAAAAAAAGAACTTTTTTTTTCTTGAATTATTTTTTATCATTAAAAAACACCAAATATAAAATAAGACTAATTTAAAATTGAATATAGGCACAATGCAATTATTTCCTTTTTTCAATTGAAATACATGGAAGAATGTCAACGTGGACAACAGGGGAGGGTATAGTTAATGTCGACGCTTGTCCACGGAGGAAGAGGGGAGAGTCTAAAATCGTGCTTTTTCTGTCCACGTGGTATGTGGACAACCCCCTACATGTTTGAAAATGCTGGTCCGTAAACGACCCCTCAAATTGTAAAGACCAGAAAGCATTTGTTATAAAAGAGGAATACAGAGGCCAAATCAGTAGTTTTCTTTTCGACATGTTCGAAAGAGGGGTGATTGTGATTGGAATGCTACCTATCAAACTTTCAGTACTGTTGTCTCGACGTTGAAGATTTGGTAGTGTGGTGAATTTTTTTCCTGCTCCCCTCATTCTAAAGTTTCACAACTGTAATGAATATGTACCACCATGATATGACACTGTAACCTTGAATAAACGTCAATTGATTTACTTGCATATTAGCGTTGACGTCATTGACGGTTCGTCTAACAATTCGTGAGGACTTTTCACGAGGAATGAACACACTTTTAGTATAAAATATGAATGAAAATTACCTTTTCATATCAGATTTGTATTTTATATACACTTTTTCTCGCAAATATCGAGAAAATATTGAACGAAAGTTGTGTCTGATAATTATGTTATATTATAGTGAAATATGGGAATATTGAAGAATGTATAGACAAATGGCAAACTAAGAGTAGTAACTACGAGTTTTTAGTAATCAAGTAACATGAAGTGAAAGTTTTTATTAAATTTTTTAACAATTAGAAATAGCATTTGGGCCTGCTCATCTAACAGAGAGTAATTTTCCTCATTTAACGGATATAGCCAACAGACATCGGTACTGTACCTCATCGCGGATAGTACAAGTTTCGACCGGAATGTGGCGAATTCGGCGTTAGATGTTGTCTTTGAGCTCTTCTAAAGTTGCTGGGTTTTTGGCATAGCCCATTTACGTGACATAAGCCCGTAAAAGGAAATTCAATGGTGTCAAATCGCATCGTTTTCCTTAAAATTCATCAGAAAAGTTTCGGCGCTTCATATGGTCAAGTGGCTTTAGTTCTTGAGTCGATTTGATCGTGTAAGGATGTAGCCCAAGATATTTCCGCAAAATATGCAACAATGTGATTTGAGAGATGCCCAATTCATGAGAACGCCGAACAATTGACGGGTCATTTCGAATGGATTCACTTGCGGCTGCGATATTTTCGTTGCCTCATGCGGAACGGCTTCTCGTTGGCACGGGAACATCCAACAACGAAAACGTAGACTCAAATTTGGTCACTAAACTATGCATAGCCTTCCAACTGGGACGATTATTACGGCCGAAAATTGGAATAAATGTTCCTAAAGCTGCAACCGCCGACTCCGAATTTCGGTAGTAATTTTTAATAATTATTAAGCGTTGCTCGTTCGTGTACTTATCCATGATGAAACTGTTGATTTTGACTTACGTTTTGACACGTTTACACGAAGACACGACACTGTCAAGTCGCTAATGGATGACCCTTTATTCCCAAATTTGGAAAAAACACTGCATAGCAGATTAACATCTCCTCCAATATCTGTGCATAACGAGATAACTGAATTTGAATTGAAACAACACCAACCACTTTTTTTGTTGGAGAATATCATCGGAAGCTCCTTTAAATTTTCCCCCTTAAAAAAACGATTCGAATTTGACAATAAATTTGCCCTTTGGGGCCATTGCCAGCGTCTAGCACAGGAACAATCAATGAAAATCCGCTCAATTAGCACCAAAGAATCTATTTACATCACACCCAACACTCCCGGTTAGTGTTTCTTCATCTTACCCTTCATTTGAAGCAGGGCATCAGACAGATGGAAAGGTTATTTTGTGCGTCACAGACTTGGCCGTTTCATTAATTTTTTTCTCTAATTTCGTGTGCTCTCTTCGATTGCCGCACACGTGGGGTAACGTCAGCATCGACACACACAGTAGTGACTTTATGGCTAAGTAGGGAAAACAAATAAAATCTAGGTACCTCGGCGAGTGGGTTTCTATCGATCTATCGAAACAGACGACTTACACGCGTATGGCCAGAAGTGCCGTGAGGAGTTTTGATGCAAGTGGTAAAAACCCGAGAATCAACGCCAGAGACGGAAGATTACGCATGATGGTCAGTTCAGTTTGAGAGTTATCCTCGACTGCTTCGACTCAGAATTTCCTTTCCCCTGTTTGTAGATGTGTGGAAAATGAACGTCTGATAAACAATCGATTCGACGCGAGAGAAACCAGAAATCCGCCTGTGATCAACAGTAGTGACAGAAATGTTGGAAAGGTCATTATTTATTGACGTCACTCGCGTTCAGGGATCGTTATTTCGTTTTGGTGGAACGAGAGGTTTGGAGGACTTTTCACTTCAACAGCACGGATCTAGCAAGATCCCGCTGTATCACACTCATTTGGGCCCATCGCACCTATATTTGCACCTATCGTTATAAATGATTCAATTAGTTTTGACGTAGAATTACGTCTATTGGAAACAAAAGAGTAAGGTACAAACTGAAAAACTGAATATCGAAAATTGCCCACCATGAGTGCGATTTGAACACTTCCTAACAACTTTTTGCAATATATATATATTGATTTCGGAATTCTCGATAGGTGAAATGTCAATGAGAGCTTCTAATTTTCCATATATTTGTGTAGACCGCTCGGCGTTTCCCTAGCACGTAGTCGAGGGTAAAGATATTTAAAATCAACGTGCAATGTCTCGAACATAGCCTGCTCCGCCCAGATAAGTTTCTGCGCAGAGTTCTAGACTGCCCATGTTTATATAAGAGACGTAAGCGACAAAATGAACAAAATCGACTTTTCGCCGTTATGCATTCTACGCAATGTAATACGTTTGCTCAACATACAAACAAACATTTTTTGTTCGAAAACATTTGAGCAATTTCGAAAAACGTTTCTGAAAAAACAATAAAAAAAAATCAAAAATCATTGTCCGCATAACAGACGTAGTTCCATACAGCTTTCATACATCGTTCGAAAATCAACAATTATCAGCATTATGTGCTATAAGCTAAATCTACATTTGAATCACATTCTTTGTAGAGTCCAAACATGCCTGTCACGATAGTGTCTTATTACTTAGTGTCTTAGATGAGCAAAGAGAAGCAATTGTGTTTTTAAATGTTGTAATTACCTAAATTTCTGCATTTGAATCTTCAAGTAGATAATTAAACAATCAGATCAGTAGTAAAATTAAAATAATATTGGTTTTTGGCATTATAACTCCTCCAATTCGACATCGAATTATTCCACATACTCAGCATTTACTCATACCGTTGATGTAAGTCACTCCACCATCTTTATGCAATTGATCGTGATGTCAGTAAATCATCTGGCAAAAATTACCAACATTGCAGATTGCCTTTACAAATTCAATTGAATGAAAAACACTAACCTGCTGTTCTTATCATATCCCAGAGTATTCAGGAAAAAGTACTATCATAGTATCCAGACATTTCACTAAATTTCAGACAGAGCAACCTGGTGATTACGTCTATCTATGCGAACAAATGTACAGTGAAACGATTGATTGTCCGCATAAATAGACACAAGCGTTTTCCAAATGGGAAAAATATGTTTTAATCCGTTTTAATCTCCTAGACCCTCTTTTTGTCGACAATATCCTTCAACTGGACAGATTACTTCATTGGAAATGTGCATGGTTACGCTTGTAGGCAAAAAAAACAACAAAAATGCGTCTTCCCAACACTAATGGTGTTGGTGATTACGTCTCCTATGCAAACATGGGCAGTAGAGTAGTAGAGTAGAGAGACTACCCGATGATGATGAAGAGTTTTTATCGAATAAAATCAAAGACGCTGATACTTACTGATCTAAGGTTTATTTTACTGACAGTTTTGAACATTTTGTGCCGTATTTATACGATTGGTCCCATAGTCATTTAAATAGCGTAATATTTGTTTGGATTGCGTCTGGAATATTCGCTCCATCTGCTCCTTTTTTGATAATTCTCTTGTTATTGTTCGACTGTTGTGATTTTTGTTTTGTGTTGTTTGCCGCCGATTGTGTGTACACAACTAATTAGTGTTCTGATCAGGTAATTGTTCCTGGTAATAAAGATAAGTGACAATACATATGCAAGAATAAAGCATCACTAATTATTCTTGCTTCACAGGTGTGGACCAAGGCAGATTTGTCGCGGATAGTGTTTAAAGTGTTTTTTCTAGGTTGAGTATTTGAATGTTTTGAATGAATGAATGTTCTGTGAGAAACGTGTTTCCTTTTGGTATCCGCATCTGGGCCGTGACACCGTTGCTTTTCAACAAAACTTTATATCAAACGATACTCAATCATTCGTGTATTTGATGAAGATTAAGCTGAAAACAAACAAATTATTCACCAATCAATTGCGAACCAATTGATTTTTTCCTAATTTCCGAAAGGCTACATATTCGTGGAAAAGTGATCGCTTTACGTTCCTAAATTTGAGATAATTTCACTTCAATTGGAATAGTTACTCCAATCAGAATACAACAACTTTACATCTTCGTTACTAGCGGTTGAACAACTCCTAACTAACTAAGACAATCTCTAATCACTGTGCCATTGGTTTCATTGGTAACTGTCATCCAGATACTCAGGGATGATCATGAAAATCGGCTTGCTGTCTGCGCAATATAAAACTCGGCGACACCGGTTGCGAAGCCCATAGATATCCAAGACATGTGGTGGAATGTTATTGCAAGCGATAGTGGCCGAGTGCTTTAGAGCAATCAGACGTCAAATTAGCCATATTAAAACTCAATTTTCAACATTTTTAATGTTTTTTTACTGATGTATATGTATGTGTATTAGGGTGGCAATGAATGTATCGAAAAAAATTTATCATCGAATTTCAAAAACCGACCATGTACAATTTGTTTATTGACCCAAAAAATCGAACATGATTTAGGGGTGCCTCAAAGCGTTCAAAGGTTTGATTTTTTGATCCTCGAAAATCTTTCAAGGGGGGGAGTAAAGGAAATTAGGAAAATCGAAATTTTTTTTTCGATGCCAAATGACTCAAAAATGCATGAAACGTGGAGATCTGGTGGCATCTCGAAAAAAAAATTTTGGCCGAAAATTCACCTTTTGGGACTGCCTGAGAGGCAATGAAGGTATGGAAAAAAATAATTATCGAATTTAAAGAACCGATCATGTACATTTTGTTTATTGGCCAAAAGATGAATTGTGCAAATTGTCAGCTCAATCGGACATGATTTAGGGGTCCCTCAAAGCACTCAAAGTTTTAATTTTTTGGCCACTCAGGCTAAGTCCCAAAAAGTTGATTTTCGGCCAAAAAATTTTTTCGAGATAACACCGGATCTCAACGTTTTATGCATTTTTAAGACATTCGGCATCGAAAAAAAAATCGATTTTCCTAATTTCCTTATTTCCTAATAAAGATTTTCGAGGATCAAAAAATCAAAACTTCGAGAGCTTTCAGGCACCCCTAAATCATGTCCGATTGAGCTGAAATTTTGCACAGCTTATTTTTTTGGGCCAATAAAAAAAATGTACATGATCGGTTCTTTGAAATCGATAATTAGTTTAATTCCATACCTTCATTGCCCTTGCTACAAAACAGTAGAATAAATTGAAACGTAAATACACTATAGATATACGAATAGATTGTCACCCTTCTAAACTCGAATACACCGCGAGTAATCGGTTTCCCACCTTACTAACCATAGATGTAAAAAAAATGTTTATATATATATATATATAGTTTTAAAATTATATTTAAGAATTCGGCTCCTTCAAACTTAAGTAACTGAGCCTGTAAAAATAAACGAATTAATAAAAAAATTACCTCTCAGGATAAGTCCCAAAAGGTCGATTTTCGGTCAAAATTTTTTTTTTTCGAGATGACACCAGATCTCGACGTTCCATGCATTTTTATGTTATTTGGCATAGAAAAAAAATTTGACAATTTTGACAACAATATGACAACCACCTCACATCTCGCATTCCAAAACTTCCTGAGTGATAAAAAATTGGTATCAAGAGAAGGTTGTAAAAATCGATTACTAGAGTTTTTCGCCATTAAGGACCAAGACGTCTATAATAGAGGTATTATGAAGCTACCTTCTGAATGGCAACAAATTTCACAACAAAACGATGTATATTTGGCCCATGTCAAACAATCCGAGGCATATTAAAAAAAGTTTTGAATTCCACGTAGAAATTATGGTTTTCTTTCTCCCCAAACTAATGTATACAATCAATATATTTAAGTTGATACTACTCTCAGTAGTCTTAATGTCAATTTTGAGCGCGATCTGTCATTTAGTTTATTTACAGCGTTATTAAGCGTTATCATAGATGTTGTGTAAAATTTTGTGTTGAAAACACATTTTTTTGTGTGTCGAAACGTTGAAAGAGTTGCAGAATTCATTTGGTGACTCAACTATATGGAAAACACGGGTGTATGAACGGTATAAGGCATTCAGAGACGACCGAGAAGAGATGAACGATTTTCCACGTCAAGGACGACTATCCACCTCTTCAACTGATGAAAACATTGACAGAATAAAAGTAATGGTGCTCGGAAATCGTCATTGAAGCTTAAGAAAGCTTGCCCGTGAATTTAATATCTCCCACGAGACCGTTCGTCATACTTCGATTGATGTTTGGGACAAAAAAAAGTCGCAGCACAATTAGTGCCATAGAGCTCAATTTTCGTCAGAAAATTCATCGCAATCAAGTGACTACAAACATGCTTGAACGATCAAATTCTGATCCCACGTTCATCCAACGCATAATTGCTGACGACGAAACATGGGAGTGATTTGTTCCCTGCGCTTCAATTACCGCAGATCCTTCTCGTATCGGCCGAACAGAATCCCCTGCATAATCAATGATATCAACCAACAATGTTGAATATCGGATGCATCGCCATTATACACAGCATGAGCTTCTGAAAAAATGTCCGAAGGTTAGTACTCATTACCTATACTGCCGTTCTACGCATAGTTGTCCCATGTTACTTTTTGACAATTTTCACTTTTCTTCATAAAACGATGTTTTTATGCATAATCTTTCGGAAAAACACAAAAAACCTTATTGTTTGTTCCCAGTATTTAAAAAAACAACATCAAGTTCAATTGTCCCATGTTGATATTCTAGGCATAACTGTCCCACTATGTATTTTTTGTAGATCAATAATAAATGAATCGATTCAAGTACAGGAATGTTATGTGCATTATTCATATAATAATATAAACTGCTAGGAGTGCTTTTGAAAGAAAAGGGTCATCCATAAACCACGTACACTTTCAGGAAAAGAGGAGATTTGGTCAAAGTGTACGATTATTAACAAAATCCAGAAATGTATGCATCAAGAGAGAAGAAGATAAGGACTGAATTGACTGAAAATGAACTTACGTGGTTTATTACGTGGTTTAGCCCCCATTGGTATGATCTAATGGAAGTGTAATGTGTAAATTGAATGTGAAGGCAGCATAATAAACATTGAAATATTTTGGTATAGTTTTTTTAATATTTTTATTTTTAGGAGATCTATCATTTCAAGCTCTATCACATGGTAAATAAAACGCTTTGTAAATGAAGAAGTATATAAGCATTAATTTGTTGGCATGTTCTCGAAAAAAAACCTTCTTGGCTTCTGGAACAACTGGAAGTATTGCTGCCAATAACAATTTCTTCCGTTGCTTTTGAATTCCTCTCGGAGCTTTTTGCCACTTCATGCTGCTACTAAGGAAAAGTGACCAGCTGAAGGCATCTTTTGCTGTTTCTTAGATAGCAAAACACAATAATTCAGTTGCTTGCTGTCAACAACATCAGAATAGCCGATATCATACCGACCTTTAGCAATTCTGACCCGTCTAATATTCTCAATCTATGGCCGAGGATTTAATTTATTGAGAGTGTATTGAGTAACGGCAAATTCAGTTTTAAAAACATGTATGCTCTGCATATCCATCACATTAACGCGCTTCTTGGCCCCTCCAACATCCTTTTTGAAATCTTCGAAATCCACTACTCGGCAGTTTCAACAGCAGCATGAAAACTGTCAGCCGCCATGAACGTATGACCGGATTCGAAGTATTTCAATACAATCTCCTTAACGTCAACTTTATCGTCGTTCAATAGGAGAACAAGATGTAGGAAAAAGTTCCAGTACTGATACTAGGGATACTACATTACTATATACTAAACCACGGTGCCAATTATGTTTACTTTTTTATGCTTTGACACTGTCGTTTTACGCATAGTTCTCAAATGTTACTTTTTGACAATTTTCACTTTTGCTCCATAAAAAAATATTTTTATGCATAATCTTTTGGAAAAACACAAAAAACTTATTATTTGTTCCCAGTATTAAAAAAAACAAAATCAAGTTCAACTGTCCCATGTTGATATTCTACGCATAACTGTCCCACCATGCATTTTAAGCCCCTAATCCACCTAGATTGCTTCAATTGAGGGAATCTCTTCACATTTCATTAAACAATAGCTTAGTGCTTATAAAAAACCCGATGCATTGCTAAACTGAAATGCTTGAAGCTTCTGCTAGACAAATGTGTTAGAAAACTTTGATTGCGTTTTTCTCAGTTGCTGATTTTGGAACATGGCACAACTATGCGTAGAACGGCAGTATAGGCATTATCTATATATATAAAAATGGATTTCTGTCTGTATGTCTGTCTATCTGTCTGTCTGATTCTTATGGACTCGGAAACTACTGAACCGATCAACATGAAATTGGTATGTAGGGGTTTTTGGGGCCGGGGAAGGTTTTCATGATAGTTTGAGACCCCTCCCCCCTCTCTAACGGGGTGCTGCCATACAAATGAATCACAAATTTCTGCATTATTCGCGAATTAATCAAGCAAATGAAACGAAATTAGGCATATAGAGGCTTTAGGGTGCAATAAATGTTTCTACGTTGGTTAGATACTCCTCCCCCCTCTCTTAGGGGGGCCTGCCATACAAATGAAACACAAATTTCTGCATTACTTGAGAATTAATCGAGCAAACGAAACCAAATTGGGCATGTGGAGGTTTTACGATGCAATAAATGATTCTATGGTGGTTGAATACACCTCCCCCCTCATCTAAGGGGGAGAGGTGTACAAATGAAACACAAATTTCTGCATTACATTTCATGCATTTTATTCCATGTAACGGAGAAGCATGTTATTTGCAAGTGGTTGAAAAGTTTTGAACGGGAATTCTGTCTGAAAATAATCTGATATTATTATGATGAGTTTTGGTAGAAGTACTAGGAATCTTTTTAGTAAAAGATAAATTCAACGGGGTCGATTAGAAGATCAATCAATGAACAGTTCTGGGATTGGACTCATGAACTTGCGCTTAGTGAGAAAACGTGAGTGTTTGAAGGTATTGATAACAAAAAACAATTTTTGGGCGGGACGAAGTTTGCCGGGTCAGCTAGTGACAATAATAATAATGCACCGCCAAAACTGTGGGTACATTCATCAAAGTTTAGCCAACATCTCCATTGAAATAGTTGGAAGCTTGGTTTCACCTGAAATCAATAACAAGCATAAACTCATCACAACTCGACATTCAGAGAACAAGGTCAAAAAAGTCCGGAACATTCAACACGATGAATGTGAAACCAAGCCAACCGATTGCAAAATAGATGAAGGCAACAATGTTCAACTTCTTTTTTCTGTAGGAACAGTGAGGTTAATTCACATTAGGTCTTGCTCCTTCTTTTCCAGACGGTCATTTCTTGGTGTAGTGAACATCGAGATTTATTGTCATTGCGAGAATTTTTTTTTGTCAGAAATTGACAGAAATTCGGTCGTTTTTGCATCTGAAAAGCCATTTTTTTTCTGTAGACACTAAAGATGTCCAATGCTCAAGAAATGACTATTCGAAAAATCGTCACTTCAATTAGCAAATATACGGTATTCATAAATGGATCAATTTTACTTACGGGGACGAACAAACACAGGAGGATGGGAGGTATAAACTTAAATTAATCCACCTATGGTGAGATGTGACATTTCTTATTTCATGTAATTTTAACCTAATACCGGCAGACTTTTTCTTTCATATGAAGGCATATGCTGTTATTTTTATTGTTGGAGGTGGAGAAATGTCAAAGCTTAAGATTTGTTTCTTCACAATTATCCATTTCCCGAAAAAGCGAACATTCTCCAAAACCAGCAAATACCAAAATGCTGGGAAAAGACAAGGGCATGGGCTAAACTAATCGATATTTGCAAACATTCACAGTCAAAGATGCAAAAATAAATGAAAAATCTTCCGTCTTTCAAAGTAAACAAATCAAAATGTGCTGCTGAGGATAAGGTAAAGGTGGAAGGCTGCCACAATGGCGCTCACTTCTTTTATCTCCCTCCCTCACCTCTCGCCAGATATGCAAAAAAATTCAATGATTTTGCGAAAAAGTGTGTAGAAAATCATCGTTTTCGCACACTTCCCACTACAACTGGAGACAATGAGATGGATGGAAATGACACTACATCACATGTCCTAGTGCAGATCAGGGCAAGAAATACTGGACGAACTATCTCAAATAACAATTCAGTACATAATCAATGATTGGGGAACAGAAAAAAGTACCCAATGATCAATTAAATGATCATCACATTCAATAGTGACTGTATATAGTACTTTGACTGTATATAGTATTTGTACTTTGTAAGTGATTTACACAGAGCAAACAGGATATTGCTTCTATCCAGGAGCCATGGCCATACGACGGAGCAATATTGGGTGTTGGAACTTAATCGTGTAAGATGTTATATGATGAAACACAGCGGTCCCCAAGGTCTGCTATCATTGTGATCAGGAACGTTAAAATGTTACCAATTACTGTATTTATACAATTAGATATTGTAGCGGCTATTTTTGAAATTCCCACTACTCGTGGGAGAATAGAAATTTGCGTGGCATTTGCATACTTTCCAGGAAACATAGACGAATTGCCTCCCCCTGGACTCGAAGCATGCGATTCGAACCGTATCATACGATATGGAACAGCACAGATATCAACACAAGAGGTGAGTGTTTATTACAATATTTGGCAACCAATAATATAAATGTTTTAAATGAAGATACCAACTGTACTTTTTAATTTCATGAACTCCATAAGGCAGCAAGTTTTACCCTTTGCAGTAATACTCAATCTGAAAACATATTTAACTGAAATGTTTCTGAAGAAATATCGTTGGGAGCTTTACTATTCCTATCTAGCAGTAGGGGGTAGCATCCCGGAAAAAAGTATGAACACGAGTGAGGAACTCGAAATAATTCCTCTATTTATGTTACAAACAGAATAATTCAAGCTTCCAATGTGAGTTGCCCAGTCCGTTGCCCGATCAACAGACAGGGATGTACCCTAATGGAATGCTAGGCTGGAAACACGAAAAATGTATAACCGAGTAAAGCGTACATCGCAGTGAGATGAATATAGAAAAGCACTCACAGAGATCAAAAGATCCAAACGTAAAAACGGGAGGCAAATCTGTGAAAATATTGAAAGTATTCCAGTTGTTGCAATATTGCAAAAAGTTTTGACAAATGATCATTCTAATGGTTTAGGTACACTCAAAAAGGAGGGCGGAAAGTTCACTTCTAATACATCGGAGTCCTGGAGTTTAAGTCTAGCAAGTTGTTTTTTCACTCCTGCAAGAATTGGAAATAAATTCATTTAATCCTTTTAAGTCAACAGGCAATGATGAGATCTCTCCTGTAATGATCCAGAAGAGTAGAGGAACTGTAGTGTCCTGCCTAACTGAAATGTACAAGACCTATTTCAGCGTGACGTGACAACGTTTCGGCTCACTAAAAACAGGTTTTTTCTCGTTTTTTATGTATAGATCGCAAGATTTCCAAATAGTAAACGATATCAAAGTAAAATTGAAAAAAAAATCCTACAAAAATCTTCAGTTGGAGAATATTTTACAGTTCAATTCGCATGTTGCCAGCGCAATACTTTTGTGGCGTAATAACACCTGTCTTGTTGCGGTTTCCAACTTTTGAACATTAATGTTGTATTTTCAGTTCCGTTTCAAGACATACAAATAAACTTTGTCTTATGATTTGTCAACAAAAGATGAACGGTAATTCTTGTATAATTTTCAAAAAACTCGGAAGAACATTGTAAAAATTGGCATTCATTTTGTGACATGACAACGCGCTCTGTGCGAAAAAACAGGCTCCACGAAGCGTTGTCACGTCACACAATCAATAAGTTGCATTAAGTAAGAATTTCACCGTATTGTAGCAAGCTATATACTATTTTCTATGGTTTTCATTACTCTGAATACTTCTCACTTTCCTCTGAGATTTCCTCTTTCCCTTCCAAAGGTCCATCCTATAGGGGAATGTGGTCCTAACGCAACCGGTGATCCTGAAACTACCTCTCTTCGTATCTCAGGAACGGTATTTCCTACTGAATTTTCAGTGGTGTCAAATGAAAGGTGTCATAACGTTGACAATTTGATAACATGGTGACTTTCGGGGTGGTCCTCAAACGACCTCCAATTTTTATAGCGTGATTGTTTAACACGTTCATCCTGGCGCTTGCCATCAATGGCTAGCACTATCCTGGTTCATCAAGTGGCGCTCACTACAGGGAGGAACACATTTGATTTTGCTATCAGAAATTTTTGATAAACTTTTTGTATGCGTTTATGTTTGCTTGTTGAAGATGTCTCTGACTTTGACTTGGACGTTGACTTTGATCGTTAACCATTGCCGTTTGCGTGTGTATTTGGATGTGCACTTTCTTTGTCTAACTCCACACGCGTAGCTCTAAGGCTAAGTTCTTACCACTCAAATATTATTTCCTCTCGCTTGAATCCTATCTGCTCACTATGAAACTTTATTCTCTTTCTTCATTCTTCTTCGTGTACCCATGGATATATGCCAACGCTACCATTTACTATCGTTTTGTGGAATTTCATGCCATTTCCGGTCTTTCAGATCCGTTTCTAACGAACCGGAAGTCATCATCCTTGATTTTAAAATTACATCGGAATACGATATTCTACTTCCGCTGGTAAGACACCTGCAATCAATACCCAAATCGTATGGGGTTTCCATATTTGTTGTCATTCAATACTTTTACCAGCAAACCGGAAATCGTAACAAAAATCATTTCCATATCGTGGAATCTACGTTCATCTATTGTTGACAAAACATAGAAGAGAGTTCGTAAGCATGTTCTGAAACGGTTTCAGTTCCGTTTCAAACATTAATGTTCAACAGTTCGAAACAGCAAAAAGACAGATGTTGTCACTTCACAAAAGTTTGACAGACAATAAGCCAATCTATCTATAAAATATTCCCCAGCGTATTATTCTTGTAGTAAATTTTCTCAATTTCACCAAAACATCGTTTAATTTTGTGTGTTTTATACATGAAAACGCCAAAAAATGCTTGCACTGAGTCAAAATATTACCACGTCACGCTGGAATGGATCGTATACTTTGCGTGACGTGACAACAACTTCTTGAGACAGTTGATACTCCTCTATTTGTGGACCGATCTTAACCAAATTTTGTGGGTTGCTGACTCTCATTGTTTACCCGAAGAAACCCAAGTATAAAAAGGTTTGAACTTAGATTCAACTGATTAATTAAAACATGCTCTATTTTTGTGACGATTCAAACGCTTCAAAAAACCTGTTTTTCAAATGCTTGTTTCTCATAAATTGCAAAATGCAACCTAGATCTACTCACGGCTTTTCAAACAAGTTTTTAATTATCCATTCAATGGTATATAGTTGAACAATGGTTGAATTTTGGTTAAACAAGTGCAGAGATATCTCAAGAAACATAAAAATATTGAAAACCTAAAATATTTTAAATATAATTATGTAGTTTTTTAAACTATTCTCAAAGGTTGGCACATAAAAATCAAATTCGTTTCAAGAAATGTATGATATAACTAGTGCTTATTTAAATAACGTTTTCAATTTTCTCCTAAAACTAAATTTGAAATTTGGTTCTTTGACGCCTCATAGAATGGGTCACAAAGCAAGCTTGCGGTTGAACTATATTCCAAAGAATTGGCGACAAATTCGTGTTGTTTCTATTTCTAAAGCTAATAAAAAAGATTAAAAAGCCCAAAATCGTTTAGGCCTATAAGTCTTTCGTCACTTAATGCTAAAATTAATAGAGAAACCAATTGATGACTATTTCAAATCGAAATATTCGAAATCGACTTCACTCAGTAAATTTCAATTTGCATACCAGTCAGGAAAATCAACAATAACAGCTCTTGGGAAGGCAAAAGTTCCACTGGGAACGTTAGTGCCATCCAAGACAGAGCATGTAATCATAGATAGATCGCAATATGCTCTAAACTTGATTATAGCATGGTGTAAGGATGAGGGTTTATCTATAAATTCTCTTCTACTGTTGTTCTTTTTACACGTAGACGGAAAATGAAAATATTGAATTTGCATCTGTTGGGAACTAAAATGGTGCTTTCTCCAGGGGTGAAACGTTTAGGAGTGACTCTTAATAGCAAGCTCAATTGGAACTCGCATCTAGATGAAATAATACATAAAGCTACAAATGCATTCTGGATTAGTGAAAGTACATCCGGTAACAAATGGAGACTCAGACCTAAAAAGTAGATCTTCAGGCTATAGTGATGATCTACAGGCCATAGTAAGACCTAGAATAACTTATGGGTCATTAGTTTGGTGGCCAAAAACGAAAGCTAAGTATGCTAAGGAAAAACTGGAAAATTGCAAAGGTTAGCTACAATTTTCATCACAGGCGCAATTCGTAGTACGTCACCTAGAGCACTGGATGCATTGTTGAATCTACTTCCCTTATATCTATTAGTTCAATTGGAGGCAAAAAAATGCACTAAGGTTGATAAGATTAGTTCTTTGATGGGGACCTTCGGGGTCATTTAAGTGTTCTAAAGATATTCAAACTAAATCCGTTATTGACTCAGGAGGACTGGACGAGCAGGCAATACAACTTTGAACGACTCTTCGATGTGGCTGAGCCAAGCCGCACTGAATGGGAGTTAGGCAGACCTGATATTTATCCAGGATCTGTAATTTTCTCACTGATGGTTTCAGATTGAACGAAAGAGTCGGGGCTGAAATAACCGCTCCTGGAGTGAACATATCAATTTCGATGAACAAGTGGCCAACTGTATTTCAGGTAGAGGTACAGGCAATTTATGGAATGTGCAACAATTTGTCTAAGGCACAATTATAGACATGCAAACATATGCGTTTTTTCTGACAGTCAAGCTGCATTGAAAGCATTGAAGTCAGTTACCTGTACTTCTAAATTAGTTTGGGAGTATATTCAACTTCTTCAAGAGGTGCCTAAAAAGTACAGTGAATCTATTCTGGGTTCCTGGGCACTGAAGGTTATGGGAATGCTTGACCACATGAGCTACAAACAATGACTTCAATTAAGAGTTTGAAAACAAACTGTTTAAAGCATTCTTGTCAATGAATAATTTCTTTTTTTAATCAATTAGGGATGTGATTGAGAATGACTGCACTGCAATAATTTACTACCAGATTGCAACTTGAACTTAACCCATTAACGACCAAGCTGTAAAAATTATTTTTTTGACGAAAGCCATTGTTGTATTTTCGATTATTAACGCTAAAGGAACTCCAATGTTCAAGAATTATGTTTTTCCCTTCTTCCATTTTCCGGGAAATGACTGTTCGAAAAATCGAACATTGGCCGAAACCCGCATTTTTTTTTGCAAGTACAAACATACTGCAAACTAAAAGTCACTTCAATTAGCAAATATACGTTATTCATAAATGCATCAATTTTGGATTCCCGGAAGAACAAGAACAGGAGAATGGAGGTCTCTAAGTATAAATCCAAATTAATCCACCTAAGGTGAGATGTGGCATTTCTTATTTCATGTAATTTTAACTTATTACTGACAGGCTTTTTCTTTCAAACGAAAGCATATGCTGTGTTATTTTTATTGTTAACTGTGGAGAAATGTCAATGCTTAAAAACTAGTCTCTCCAATTATCCATTTCCCGAAAAAATCGAACATTTTCCAAAACCTGCAAAGTACCAGAGTACTGCTAAAAAACAATGGCATAGAGGGTTGGGAGGTTATTATTCGGTCCGGCGGAAGAATATTCACCCAAACAATCTCATAAGGATCCTCGTTGCACGTATTGATCATTTACTCCAGCTCCTCCACAAAAGAAATTCTACGGGCCGCCATCACCTAATGTTGTTACGGACAAAAAATCATACAGATTTTCGATAATATTTGCTAAATTAATCGATATTTGCAAACATTCACAACTGAAAATGCAAAAAGAAATGAAAAACCTTCCGTCTTCTAAAGTAAACAAATCAAAATGCGCAGCGGATGTTAGATGTGTTGGTGTTGATTCAGCAGAAAAAAAAATGTTCGTTATGGCCAACGTTCGATTTTTCGAACACTAAATTTCCCCGGCTGTTATTTTCCTGTATGCGGCTCAATCAAATGATTTTCGCTCTATATCACAATGTATGTTCTTTTATCAGAGCAGTACTGTAGAAAACTTCACATATTTTTGTATTTTATTGGGGTTTTTAATGGAAATTGAAAACACCTTCCAAACATACTTGCTTTAAATCGAATTTATTATCCAAAAAAGTTACTCAAAATTGTATGAAATCGATATAAGTGATAGCTAATAAATTAAGTTATCTTTTGGTGCAAAAACATTACCATAAGGTTCCTGTCCAAAGACATGAAAAATTATCAAAGTTGCTGTTCGATTTTTCGAACGCTTGGCCTAAAATGGGTTAAAAGACTTAAGTTTGCGAGAATAAACAATAAGGACAAGAATAAGAAATCTGATTTAGCGAATATTTTGCATTTTTGACAAAAAAAAGTTTTTTTTCGAGGTGGCAGTATATCTCGACGTTTCATGCAATCTAAAGACATTTGGCAAATTACCTCATACATCCATTGCCACCCTAATGCCCACTCAGCACTCATCATTCGTGACAGTTAAATTTGTAAGCCATTGTCCTCGTCCTGGAAGAGTACTTCTTGACTGTTTGCAACGTACCTTGCAGTTTTAATTTCAATACATAACATTAACATTTGAGTTAATCTTCATTCATTTAATCAATCATTTTTAAATTCGAACTATGCTAGAGTTTTTGCAACACAAAGGAATCAGCAGTTTTCAATCTAATAACAATGAGCGTTAATAAGGTATCATTTCAGGAATCGATACCACCTTACCCAAGCCATGTTAGCTATGTTAACACGGTCACTTAATCCAAAGTTTTTGAAAGGTGTGATCCACAAGTGGTACAAAATCAGAAAATACCTTACATTATCACTATCGGAAATGTTTCCACGAATATCATCAGATGTCATGTAACCAAATACAGTCCATTGTGTAACATAATGCTCTCATTTTCTCCTTTTGAATCTTCTGAAATCCATCCAATTTTGGCACTCATTTCCAACGAATAATTCAGTATTTCCACTCTACAGGCTACCACAAAAAAAACAACACACATCACCCAGAGATCATCATCTTTGCACTTTGTGGATCTTGACACACTTCAATGCAGCTTTTCAAGCGTTCATGTGTGATACACTTGGCGCACACAATCATTTGCATTGATTTCCATGTGATCCTGGGGTAGTTTTCCACTTGAGTTCTTCCACTCGCTTCACGGTTCGAAACCACTCCGATTTTTCCATCGAATCGAATGATGATGGAGTCGGTCTACTCAAAACACTACAACTAAAATTAACCAAAACGCAAACACAAACATTGATCCACGGATTCGCTACGTCGGCAACGGTTGTTGGTAATAATCTGAAGGGTTACTATTATGGCCATGCACTTGTTTTATGTTTTGTTTGTCGTTTTCTCGGAACTTGGAATAAATACGGGATGTGATTTCCGATTGCTTGAAAATATTCTTTTTTTTCAATGTCATACGCGCAGAGATTCTCTTTACACACGATGTACATATGTACACACATGCAGCAGCCAAAGTCCAACCTGTTTTTCTTCTGATCCACAACCTCTGGTCGTCTGGTTGGAGTGCGTTTGTATGAGAGTGCGTGCGTGCCTGCGTGAAAATGTGTACAAGTTGCAAATCTCGCCCCCATATCGGGAGCGGATGTCACACCGAGCGAGTTCCTTCGCATGCACACACGGAACCTACCAGGAGCGACACTCTCATAACTCTCTCGGCACTTGGCGTTGACTTTTCACCCAGAGGAGGAGTGAGAAAAAGTCATCACACTTTGAAGATCACACACTACATAGTCCTTTTCCTTTTGCTCCTCCTGCACAAGTGGTCGGCTTTGGAGATAACACGAATTTTTCGGGAGCACCAGATCAATATTGTTTTTCCTCTTCTCCATGCGAAGAGTGACACAGCCTGCCTGCCTGCCTGCCAGCAGCTATGCGAGAGGGACTGATACCCAGCACATACAGATCGGAAGAATGAGCAAAAAATGGCCAAAGATGAAACTGTGGCAATCAAAAATATCTGGAAACTCGAACTCGTGGAAGTACATTTGAACATTGGCTGGAAAATATTGGCCAACGCGATGGGATGCATTTTTTTTCGCCCCCGGTTCTACGGACCGCCACAGCCTTGAGTATGAAAATACCTTCACAGATGTATCCTTGTCCGATTAGTCCCCACAGCAGATCCGAGCAGTGATGGCAATAGGTTGGCTTGTGAAATGTCTTTCTTCCAAACGAATGCTCACCACCCGCCATTTTGTTTTGCGATACAATGTGATGCTGATGATGTTGTGGTGCTCTGCCTCCACACGGATCCGCCGGCGCTGGTCGAGACTCACGCTACTCCGGCCAAGTGCGGATGACTCGTCGTAACGGCTTCATCATCCATGGTATCACTTGCCTGCTCTGTTTTATTTCCTTGCTAAGCTTCTTAATCCGTCATCCTTGGAAAATTTGGGTTGGCGTTACTCCTGATCCTATTCCGCGACTGGTCGCCTTACCATACTATCCAATGGCACAGTCTCTCTTTCACAGAAGTTCTTTTCCCTTGGATTTTTTCCTCTCTTAATGTGTGTCTCTTTTTACTTTCTGTCCTCACCTTTTCCGAAAAAAAAATATTCCGTTTTTAGAACATTCGCGGACAACCGTTGGAAAAAAGCGACGATTCGTTTCTTTTCTTTATGGTTTGCACAACGGGTGGAACTTAAAACACAATTAAATGTCAAATAATATATGAAAACCAGTTTACTTGGGTCCAATTCTTCGGTTGTGTGTAGGGAAGTTCCTCGCACAACACACCTTTTCACGGGTGTTCTACTTCTTCTTTATCAGAGTCACCACATTGGGAAAAAGTATATCATGGTTTTTCCTCCCAAACACTCATTCTCTCATTTCCTGCGGTCCCTTCTACTCTCTCCCATACACGCAAACCATCTCAGCTCCGCTCTCTTTCGATAAGCTCTCCGCTTCTCTCACCCGCACTCACAAACACATACACACACAGATAAACTCACAGAAGACCAACTCTGCAGAAGTAGCAGCATCAGAGCAAAAGTACTCTGCAACTCCACCAGCAACAACTTTTTCCAACTCTTCACCTAAAAGATGAAATCCAGATCTACAATCCAACCCTCCTGTTTCCGTCTCATTTGCTCTCTCTCTCTCTCTCTCTCTCTCTTACAATTCTATTTCTCACTCGCTTCACATCCTCAGCACACACATCATATTATACATTCCTGTCCTGGGTCTCGCATTTTTCCACAAAGAATTTCACGCGTAATTCCAACGGTTGTGTCCCGTCCCCAGAACACGGTCTATGAATCGAGCACACGCACAGAATGCCAACCTGTTTCCGTGTTTTTTTTTTCTCGTGCGCGCTGTGGGTGCTTCAGACAACTCCAGCTCCTCCAGCCAATTTGACTGCTAAGGGAAATTTCAACCCCCCTCCGAAAGCGACGGCGGCGGAGGTAAGCAGCGACGGACGTCGATCAGTGGACGACGAGCCAGCGCGAGAGAACGACGAGAACTGAAGGCGCCCGCTGTCAGCACTTCGAGGATTATCCCACACGGTCGTTGTGAGCGAGTGATACACACGCATAGCGATCGCCGCCAACACAACCAGCAGCAGCAGCGGAGCATATGTTGTAGGGAAAACAGAGTGAGAATACGGGAACTCATTTTCCCTTCTGTCAGATAATTGTCATATCGTGATGGCCAAGGAAAATTGGTGGTTGCTCCTAACGAGGGAAATGTATTGTTTTTTTCCTTCGTGTTATGAAATGCTACCAGATGTCAGTGGGGAGCACAACATTGTTATCCGATGATTCTTGTTTCTCGTGGATTAATTTTTTTTTGCATTCAAGGCCTTTTTGACATGTCCGAAGCAGCAATCGTCAAGACCAATTATGTCGTAAAAAGAAACAATCCAATAAGCAAGAACCATTGATTTGTAGCATTTAAATGGAATTCCGCCTTAAGTCTTCGATATATGCCTCAGTACCACTCTGCAGACTGTCCATTGGGCTCAGGAGTGTGGTAATAGATTCACGTTTAATCAATTGTCACAAAACGTCAAAGGAAGTCAACTTGATGACGCTTCAACAACGCCAAACCGGATGTTGAGTCATCAACGCACCACTGTTTTTGGTTGACGGTCAGCAAACGCGGCACTCATCGCGTGGACAACTTTTTCATGTCCAAAATGTCGTACAAAATGTATCCCACTCGTTCTTTTGAAATGCCTACAGCCTCACCTAACTCGCATAACTTCGCTTTACGATCGTTCAAAACGAGTCGATGCACTTGTTTTACGATTACTGGAGTAATAGCCTCTTTTGGCCTCCCAGAGCCCATTTGAAATTCACTGAATCACCGATAGACTGTTGTTCTCGAAGGAGCAGAAGAACCATTTTCCCATCAAAAAACAATGTTTGATCAAAATACGATATTTCTCTTTTTCCATTTTCTATATAAATGGCTCAGGTAATTTGTGGACAAATAAACGAAATGTCATGAAACTTCACACATAAGCTAGTGACAGGTGAACCTATCGAAATGAATTTTGTTCATTTATAGTGACGCCATCTGTTGAATGATTCCGGGACTTTTCAGCCCATGTAGCATATCGAAAACAACAAACTTTGATAAAAATTACACTCATTACAAATTACAATTAATTAAAGGTACAAAAATCGTAGCAGCGCCGCTTGAGTACAAAGGATTCAGTTTCTGTTGAACATTTTACTCTGATCGTACGAGAAATTCTATTGAAGCCGTGACCGAAAAAAAACAAATGAAACAAAAGCAACACTGCCGCATTCTCACAATGTGACGTAAGCGGCAAAGTTGACATTTTACTTTTTTCGTTGAAGATCGATAAAGGATGCCAAATCCTTCCAAACTGCGAAGTTTTACAGAAATGTGGAAAAAAAGACCCCGTGAAAGCTTGAAAACGGAGTGGCATAATCGCCATTTGCTCTATGATGTAAAGTAAAGTCAAGTTGATTGAGATGCAATATGATTTTTGATCTGACGTGGTGGCATAAGATGAACGAGCAGAGACAGGAAATTTCACATAACAACATCTTTCGTAATGGACTTTAGTATAATGAGAGTCACATACCTCCTTTCTTGAAAGAAACCACTTTACTGAGATGTTCGTCATGCCAAATATTTTAATCAAACAAATTCCAACCCCATGCTGTGCTACATTTATAACCGAAATGTTGTTTTAGAACTACAAATCATGTACTTAGAAGGTCGTTTTAAAAATTTCGTCGAATATTCAAATTTATAAAATCAGCTCAAAGGAATAATTCATCCTAGATTGGAGTGTATTGCTGCTCTCACATATCGCACATAAAGATGGTAACTAAATAGTTAAAACTCATCAATTTAATTGTTGATTACATTAAATTTCTCAAAAGTATTGTCTATTTTCAGACATCAATGGACAAATCTTCTTAACGATGTTTTCTTTGCTCAATTTCTCTTTCGAATGAATTGAAGCTGAGTGTTGATTGCAGGGTAAATGTGTAGACAAAACTGCACATACACAAAACGCATCCAACATGAAAATATTTATTTTTCTTTTCGTCTTCAACACATAGCATTCAGACGCCTGCTCCGCGACGCTTTCAGGCACTAAAATCCACCTTAATGGGCACCTATCCATTTTCTTCTTGGCTTCCATTTCAGAAAAACACATTTTTTGACTATTTTGACACTCAAAAAGATATACTATTCGGAGCCATCGAATTTGCACACTTGCACTTGGCAGTGCAGCCAGGCCTTCTAAACTCTCCATCGCACCCTGTGATAGAACTCAGAAATATCCTCGCTGTATATGTTCTACATCGGATAACTTCGGACGGTATTATCTTTTTTAACCCTTTCACGTACAAAATCGAGTCTCACTCGATGTGAAATGATTGTGCCAAAACGTACAACATCGAGTCTCTCTCGTGGGCGCTTGCCTATCACAAGGCGCTAAGACACTCAGTAGAGTAGTGAAATCACTCGATGCGTGACCCATCGGAGCGTTTGCATTTGGTCCGCTCTTCTGAAGATTGAATCATACGCGAAGGAGCTAACACGGATGGTTTCAATTGCATTCTGGATTGGAAAAAATCGGTGATATCTACACTCTGTCCAACTTCTATAAGACCAGGATCCTGCTGCTTTGCGCCATTGTCAACAAACAATGCTTCAATTTATATTCTAGTGTGTAAGTATTGGTGACTACCATACAATGCACGATTTTCATATGTGTGTGGGCAAGCGCTGAGCGTGAATGAATGTTTTTGTATTTTTCAAATGTCATGTTTCTATAAGACCAGTTACCGTTGTTTTAGCTGTTTTGATCAATACATCTGAAAATGCGGAAGTGCTCAAAACAGCTTTGAATACCTCAAAACCGCTTATGCAAATAAAGCAATATTTCAATTTAAATGTTACTCAGGTGACAATTCGTCAAGTTTTGGTAAAACATCCTCACAAAAAGAGGACTTAAAAGGATAAATCTTCTAATCTCACACCATCTCACTTCGGAAGACGTCTGATGTTTGCCAAAGCTCACATGAACCGATAGTGGGACATGGTATGTTGTGACAAAGAATGTTTCCAAAAAAATACATCTAGCTATATACCATTACAAAAAGATGGGGGTCTTCGTAGTCACATTGGTTGCGTGTTCGCTTAGTAAGCGATCGATCGTGAGTTCAAAACTCAGAGCCCTCATTGACCATCTTTATGTTGTTACAGAATAACTACGTCCACGTAACAATCATCAGCGATGGAGATCGATCCACGGTCGAAATAAGATCGATAAATCCATACAACTGCTCTGCTCTGCAAGAAACATCGGGCCGCTGTTCTATTAATAACTCAACAATGATCATATCAACTGTCTCCGCTGTCCGGTGGTCTGACTGGATAATGGAAGAACAGAATTGTCCGATCAAACATTTATTCCATGTAACGGACAAACATGTTATTCGCAAGTGATAATCTGATATTATAATGATGAGTTTTGGTAGAAGTACTAGGAATTTTATAGTAAATGGTAAATTAAACGGGGTCAATTATTGCGCTTAGTAAGAAAACGTGAATGTTTGAAGGTATTGATAACAAAAACAAATTTTTGGTTTGCCGGGTCAGCTAGTAATAAATAACGGATAACGGATAATAATAATAATAATAGAAACGGATTCTTGCATACCGTTTTGTCTCATATTCCGAACAGTTTCAAATATCGAAAACTTTAAATAATGTAAATTTACTAAAATTTTATGTTATAATAATTGAATAATGAGAACCCTGACACTCTTTGAGGTATAGGCTTCATTTTAACATCATTTACAGGTATCGATACAGCCAGAGATGCCAACCTTCCTGATCTTTCAGGATTTCCCAGACTTTTTAGCACGCTCCCTGATATCCTGACGAACACTCAATTTATCCTGATTTTTCTGAAATGATCCTGATTTTTTCTGATTTTTGTAGTCTTTACATTATTTGTAATAAATATACTGGTTTCAATGCCAAAGTTTTCTGTCATGATAGTTCTCCGGTTCACACTTATAGATATCTTACATTAAGTTAAATTGTGTACTTAACTTTTTTTATCTCTACCCTCATTTGTTCGTGGCTTCCCAAAACAGTGCTATTTTCAAGAAACCAGATTGTCTGATGAATTTAGACCAGATTGTCTGATGAATTTATGTAATTACAACGAGATTAAGATTGAGGAACAACATTGCTTTATTGAGGATAATGTGTATGTAGATGTATTCCCAGACTTATTCATGTAGGAATACGTTTCAGAGCGTAAAATTACTCAAGAGAAAATTTTTGAATCCACAGTCAATATAAAAAGATTTTAGATGTGATTTGTTCGTCCGATTCAAAGTAGAATAAACTTTAATGATGGGACTATGGTAAATATATCTATAACCGTACTAAATATCATAAAAATTTAACAATTATTCCACTGCTGATATGCTTTCCTCATTTGTTGAGTAAAGATTTATTCAAAAGCATGGATGATGAATTCAGTGAAAATTTGAATATTGATTTCTCTGCAATTGACTGTAGTGATGCTGTAGGTTTTTCGGAACAAAATATAAACGATCAAAAAGTCAGGCGAAACACTAGCATTTCCGCTTATGCGAGGATTTATACCATGCTTATTAAGTCTTTCACATATCCGGTCTTCGCCCGAAGGAAGATATACTCTGTTACTGGTGGGATTTGGATTGGATTCTGTATTATGAGCTACTACCGAGCAACCTGTTTCTCACATGTATGGCTCGCAGCAGTTTTCAAGGAGGAAGCAAACATGTTCTGGGAGGATAGAATATTTAAGCTGTGTGAAAGATGGCGAAAGATTGTGAAACAGAACTATGGATATAAAATTAAATTATAATGCTTTGATTGAAAATTATGTTTTTGTTTTCCCAAAAATCGACATTTACTTTTCGGACAACCCAATATGAGCTATCCTGATTTTGATTTCCATTCTTCCTGATTTTTTCAAATTATAGTTGGCAACCCTGGATAGAGCTTATAAATAATATTAAGCAAAAAAATGACGGTCAAAATAAATGATAAAATGTTTGCGTTAACAAATTCTGTAAAAACAAGCAATTTTCGCTGTTCGAAATTTGAGACAAAAGTGTTAAGGAATTTGAGTCAGAGATATATTTTTAGTTTTTTACTATAAATATTTATTTGTAAATTAATTTTATTGTAGTCAAATGAAAAAAGACTCTACTGTATCCAAACATCAAAATAATTTCGCGAAAAACTACCATTTTTAGTAACGAGACACTGTTTAATGGCTAACAAAGGCTAAGGGCCTGATTCTCGAATACACTTCACGGTGGAAACGAAGCAAACGGCACGCCATTGAACTACGTTTTACGAGTTAGTGAAGTGTCGAAGATAATAATGAGTTCTCAGGCAGAATGAACACTTTTCAAATAAAAAATCATTAATGAAAATTAACTTCTTCGTATCAAACTGGTATTCAATGTGAGTGGAAAACTTTGTTTTCTTCATGTGATATAATATTGTATATGTTCATGTGACATAATATTGTATGAGAAGATTCATCTGAAGATAATTTGATATTATAATGATAAATTTAGTGGGAAACTAATCTCGTATCCAGATGTCGACACTGTACCGTTGTCATCGCGAATACGTTTCATTCCGTTTCCACCGTGAAGTGTATTCGTAGTGTATTCGAGAATCAGGCCCTAAGTGTTCGGAATTTGTGACAAAACGGTACATGGTTTTCTTGTAAACTGAGGTTTTTTTCCATCAGATATCCAAAAAGTCAGATATGTGATTTTTATCGTTTTTGTGTTATGGTTTTTCTAAATAAACCGTTGGCCCGAAAAATAAAATTCCCCTTTTTCCAAAACTGACTATTTTCAAAAATTCAAAACTTTTGAACTACTGGACCGATTCAGATGATCGACATATGAAAGCCAATTAGCCGGCCTTCTTTGAAAAAATCTTAGAAAATATTCGTAAGATGTGGGAAAAAGCATTAGTCCCGAAACCATGTAAACTATTAACAAACACATATAAACTGATTGGCTGACATCACATTGCGTGATTACGACAGAACAGAACCAACCGTAGAGAAAAAGGCTTTATGTCACGCTCGCCTACTAGAAATAAACCGACGATTTTTTTTTCGGAAACCAATTGAAACATACCACGAATTTACTTACTTATTTTTGATTCGCTCCACGATGGAAGCATAGTTCCTTCACTAGAAGCATCCATCCTGGGCGATCCGCAGCTTTCGCCTTGGTCCGTGTCCAGGTAAAATTTGGGTCGTCTCCTCTTGTCTCGTTCGTGAGGCTCCGTATGTTTGTACGTAGATAATAAACGTAGAATTCAGAGAAAATTTGCGTCCCATTGAATTATCTTTCGTAGTTTTTTTTCCACCGCCATTCGAAATTAGTCAATTTTTGTAATGCCAAAATGTGAAGAAATCAAAAGGTTACAAGTCATAATAAGCAGGAGACCTATCAAAAAATTAGATATATGAAAAACATGGCCGTATGATGACGGATGATGGAACCATTATCAAAGTCGACTCCATGGTCTTGAATTTTACACAGAATTAGAACGTGACAGAATCAGCGAACATTTGAAGAAAAAGAAGCTATCGAAGATCGCAAGTATACGAGGGTCGTTTGAAGAGTCCGTGCAAAAATGATTATATGTCCATTTATAGGCTTATACACTTCGTACAACGTTGCTCTAGTTGTTGATCCCTTCCGAGAAATAGAATTTGTCCAAGTCTGAAAATTTTCCCGTCGATCTTTTTTTTCAAATTGCGAAACAAACAGTAGTTCGAGGGAGCCAAATCTGGAGAATAGAGTGGATATGAAACGAGAAAGCCTATTTCCCTATTTCCATTAATTTAGCGACCACCGCTGATGAGGCGTGAATTGGAAGACGTCAGTTGTCGTAAGGGGAAAAATCAAACTAATTGTTCTTTGGTGTGAGTTTAAATTAAACTCATCCCTCATTATAATGAAATAACTTTAGATGAATTTTTACTGTGAGTTTTCCTTTCGCAAAGTTTCGCTTCGCTTCGGTCGCCCGTTCACTGGAGATTCAAGAGTGCATCTGCTATTCATGTTATGGACGAACAGCGTCTGTTCTTCATGTCAGAACAATCGGAACAGGCCCAAACATAAACTGAAGTTCAGAAACTCGGGAAAAGGAATCCGTTAGTATTTCATTGATAACTCGATTAAGTCGTTATCGCTTAAGACGAGATCGGTGGGAAACGGCTTAGTTCTCTCCCAGTTATTCCTGATCCGAAGCTTCCAATTTGATCTCCAATTCTTCAACGCAAAGCAAAAAACGCTCGCTTTTTCATATTGTCCAAAAATCCCAACAAGTTTTACACAATTGGCTTAGCATCTAAAGGCTGGTGTATACGATCTGATTCTGGAAGTTCTTTCAAATTCTACGAAAGTAGACTAACCCAAAATATATGAAAATTAAGCAGATGAATGTTGCATTTTCACGATTTCCTTATTCACCGCTGCTAAAGTACCATTTATCACATTTCTAAAATTATTCAGATAGTTTTACATATTTAATGTTTCACATGACCACTAAATCACGTATTCAACCTCCATTCCTTTAGCAACATTATGAGACTCACGAGAAAACTTAGGTAATGAGAAGTAACTCAATGGCATAAAGCTTCGAATGTATACCCTAAACAATTAATCGCGAACCAGTCTCATATAAGTACCTCAAATAAGTGGACAATGATGCTGATATGTTATCCTATTACCAACAGTGTTCCTCAGAAAGGTCCCTACGTACCGCTTCCTTACGTTTGCGAGTTTGTGTGTGTGTGTTGTTAGCGCATTGGTTATATGTTTGTATGATACGTTGTTAAATATAAATTGCAAAAATATGCCGTATGAAATCCATATTACAGCCAGGAATGAATCAATCGTACAATGGAATCTCGAATAAGCTTAATGTGACACAACGACAATTCGAACTTCCTTTTTCCCTACTGTTTTCTTCTGTGACTGAACTGGGGATGTGGCTATGTGTTTATGCATGCTTTCTTTATTCAACTGGTCTGCGTTTGATGGAATAATGGTTCGGTCTACCCAAGGCCGTGATCCTCGAAAAATCCTTGCGGTGTCTCATCCTATAATGACGTAAATTCAATGCATGATTTTAAATTTGAATCTTCGTTGCAGGAGCGATGCAAGATTATGGTGTAGAATTGAAAGAGAATACACGGTAATAGAAATGTTTGAACAATTTTTTTTCTAATATACTAAAGTGTAAGAAACGAACGGTCTGTTAGTGGGAGCGTTATCAGTTGTTCACGAGCGAAGCAAGGTAACATTCCACGCAATCGACGATTAACTCTAGTCTAAAACTTGTGCAAACATTTCATCACATCACATGCATTTATTAGTTTTGTTGGGAAACCAAAAACAAGGATATTAAAACTATAAAAAACGAAACTCTCAATTGAAACATTCTGTTAGTATCGAAAAAAAACAACAAAAAAACATTATCTCAGGATTTATGACTAAGAAATACACCGAACATGACAAAAGATATAATTTTCGTTCTACATACCTTGTTTGTGGTTGCGATTAATCAATAGTACTAAATCATCAAGGCAATATCGGCGTTTACTGGGGTTAGAAAGGGTAACACGGTTGTAAATTGGAGCTCAAAATAAGACAAAAGTATCGGACACATCCATAATTTCATTATCACGATACCTATAACGGTCACCAAGTAGACACACGCGCTTCCGAATATCCAATGAGGGGGAAGTGATTTGAGTGAACTTTACGTGACTACGTTACTGGCTACAATAAGTATTTCGGATCATTACTGCGAGGAGACGTAGGTTATGGACAGCAACATGTTTTTGTCAGACTTGGCGGAATGCACCTCACAAACACTTCCAGAGAACTAAATACGGATTACCATATCTACCAGTAGAATTAGTAGGCGAATATGCTTAGCTGTTAAGACCCGAAACATAAGGATAAATAGATGCATAATTGTGTATTTTTATCGAAACAGAAAATATACCTGCTGATTAGACGTATTTCAAATTTTTACGTACATTCCAAAACTCACCTCTCCACAAAAATCCATTCAAAAAGTTACTACCAGTCTCCGAGATGGTGCATATTAAATGAAAAACCACACTAAAATGCTCCATTCTAAAAAACTACTACGGTTGTGTTAACCTAAGTACCACGAAATCCAAACAAATGTGTGCTACAATAGATTTTTCTCTAATAATCAATTTTTAATGGTTTCTTGATATTTGTATTTATGGTTTCAAGTTACACAAATATAATTGTAAGTAAAACATAACGCCTAGTTCCAGTAAACACAGTAATTGTGTTGAAATTGAATAACTGTACGATCAGAATTACACGTTGATAACGGTGCAAAATGTAAAACTTCAACTAATGGGTGAAAGTTAAAACTAAACTTAAGCTGTACATCGCTGCCTTGAAGTAAAAAAAAATCGCCTGCGGTGCGCCACCATCAAAGCAGTCCGATCTCTCGTAATGCGCCATCTACAGTCTCTTCCTGCGTGTATAATAACAAAAATCAATGTGTGATCAAACGAATCTTTTTTTGCGCACGGATGTTGGTAATATTTACATGAGGTCCAAGGCCGATGTCCAAGTGCACCGAATGAGCCGAATGCTGACCAGTTGTGTCTCCATATGATCACCACCAAAAGTAAGCGGTTCTTTTTACAAATTTGTCGAGAAGAGTATGATCCAGATCAGGGGTTTTTCAGATTTTTTTATGGCAAATCACTTTTTATAGCAAACATATTTGACCGAATCAATAAAATCAATCAATAAAACAAATCCTATTTGCTTGACTTACCCAACTGGGAACAACTCTATTT
Organism: Toxorhynchites rutilus septentrionalis; assembly: GCF_029784135.1. NCBI lineage: Eukaryota > Metazoa > Arthropoda > Insecta > Diptera > Culicidae > Toxorhynchites > Toxorhynchites rutilus. The sequence continues at coordinate 29,409,417 of NC_073744.1, read as the reverse complement.
CGGTTGCGTGTCGCATTTACACCCGACCCAGAGTAAACAAGGTAAATCAATATATGCCCAGTGAAATTAAATTAAAGAATGTTGGGGGCATTTGCTGTAATTTCACGGAACACAATTTGAAAACCCCTGATCTAGATGCTAAATATATATACAAAAAGAAAACGTACGGAATGCTTCTTTGGAGATTGAGAAAGTATCGACAATTGATTGGCTGTTTTATTTAGAATTAGGCCGCACCATGAGGAAATATAGTACAAAATCAGTGAAAATATCCTTTTGTAGAATTTTTATGAAGCATAAGGAAAAAATACTCTGCTTTGCTGATAAACTTTCGAACTTTTCATTGAATAATTTTCTGCAAAGTGACATTTTCAAGCCTATCTACCTTTTTTTCCACCACCTTTTCAGATGGTATGCTAATTTTTTGTCACACTTTTACAATTCACATTTGACAATTAATTCCCGATATTTTTCGATAGGACGAAAATCTGGACAATTTGGTGGATTAATACTTTCTTCAATGAAATCAATATCATTCTGCTTATAGCATCCTACGACATCTCAACAGTAATGGCAGCTGGCTGAGTCGACCCAGAACTTCACGTGATCTTCGTGTGATCGAATGAACGGCAAATCTTCTGAAAACACTTCTCTTTGTAAAGTTGTCCATTCATAGTTGCACCAGTGATGAAAAACTTTGTTTTCTTTCTACAACTCAACTGCCTTGCCTAATAATCAAATTCCGAAAACAAAATTGATATTATTCGGAGAATCTCTCTTACAATCAGGAAGGTAACATTTTTGACCCGGGATTTAATCAAAGCCCATTTTGAAATATATTTCATCGTCTAACAAAATACATCCGTTGTAATTGGTCAGGACATCAACGTAGAGTTTCCTTGCACAGTTTTCAGCAACCAAGCTCTGTTTCAGCGTTCTGTTCGGATTTTTGCTAGCATGGTATAACCAGAACTGTACTGTACTGTGCACCTCAGTGAACCTTTTCGCCAAATCATATCCCAGAATTTTCATATTAGAGCATGCTTGGAATACGTGGCGGAACAACCACTCATGGTAGATGGAAATGATGTCCGAGACCGATGTTGGTTGGATTTTTTTTTTCAATAATTGTGAAAGCTGTCCTGCATACTACCAGACGCAGGAAGTTCACTTTCTGAACGTCTTTCACTGGCTTGGGAATCATAATAAAGGTCTATATTATCCATGCTTGTGAGACATATGCTATGCGGGTCATCGTATGTATTTGTTTTCCAGAGGTCGATGGAGAGTTTCAGAAGAGATATATGTCCAGAGATAGTGTTGGAAAGTTGTTAAGATTGGATCATGTCTGCTTTAATTCTTTTTCTCTGAAGCATCAGAATATTGGAACATTGGTGAGTGATCAAATGATGAATCCAAAAGAAACTTCGATTGAATTCGTTTACTATCATTGTAACAGCGAAGTAGCGATGAACACAGCCACTGCTTGGATATTAAGAATACTTTGACGGTGCCATTGATAGTGTGGAATTTCTTATTTGATGAGGACCGCACCCACTCGTTGACCCATGTGGTTGATTTGTATCATAGAATATCCTGTTACTTTGAAGTTGTGATCCGTGATCCGTCAGACGAGTTTCGTTGATGAGAAATACGTCAATGTATTTTAGTTTTGGTTTAGGAATAATTTATTTTCATTCAATAGCAAATTTTCAAAAAAAAATATTTCGAACATTGCAGTTTTTGGATGAGAAGTTGCTGGCTGCGCGAAATTTCTTGCTTCATAGTTTGCATCGATGTCATGAGCTGCATAATTGAACCGATTTATTTTATTTATTTTGCCTTAACGTCTTTGCAACATGGCCTGATTTACAATTCTTCTCCAATCAACTCAGTTCGTGGTTATGTTCCTCCGATTGCGTGGGCACCCTGTGCTCACCATGTCCTGTTGCACATGATCTAACCACCTTGCTCGCTGCGCTCCTAGCCTCGTACCAGCCGGATTCCCGTCGAACGCTATTTTTGCAGGATAGTTGTCCGACATTCTCGCAACATGTCCTGTCCAACGTATCCTCTCGGCTTTCACTTTCTGAATACTGGGTTCGCCGGTGAGTTGCGTGAGCTCGTGGTTCATTCATCGCCCCATACGCCGTTCTCATGTACACCGCCGAAGATGGTTCTTAACACCCATCGTTCGAAGACTCCAAATGCTCACCGGGCCTATTCTAGTATTGTCCATGTTGCGTGCCCATAGAGTCTTATCCGGTATTAAACCGGTCTTATGAGCGTTTTGTACAGAAAACATCTCGCTAAACCTGTTTGAACTCAAGTGCTTATGGAGGCTATAGTAAGTACGACTCCCATTGCTAATTCGTCTCCGGATCTCGCGGCTGATATTGTCGTCACACGTTACCATTGAGCCAAGGTATAACTCATCGCCGTCGATCACTACACTACCACCTAATCGGATCCTGTCGTACTCGGATCCGGAAACCATCGTGTATATGCTTTTAGGCGCATTGGTTCTCAGTCCAAATCTCTCTGCTTCGTACTTAAGTCTGGTGTAATGTTCAGCTACCGTCTCAAGTATTCTGCCGACAAAATCTACGTCATCAGCGAGGAAGATAAATTTACTGGGTCTATTGAAGACCTCACCACGCAAGTTGAACGCCGCTAGTCTTTTAACACCCTCTAGCGTAATGTTGAACAGCAGGCAAGAGAGACCATCACCTTGTCGAAGCCCCCTGCGGGTCTCGAATGAGTCAGGTAATCCACCCGATATTCGCAAACAGCACTGTATTCTATCTATCGTAGGCTTTATCAGTCTTGTCAGCTTCCCGAGGAAGCCGTTTTCGTCCATGATTCTCCATAGCTCATTTCGTGTTATTGATTCATATGCGGCTTTGGAGTAGATGAATAGATGGTGCGTTGAGACTCTGTACTCACGGCAATTCTGGAGGATCTGCCGCAAAGTCATGATCTCGTCAGTAGTAGACCGACCTTCGATGAAGCCGGCCTGATAACTTCCCACGAATATATTTGTCAGTGGTGATAGACGACGGAATATGATTTGGCAAAGTACTTGGTAGGTGGTATTTAGGACGCCGATTGCACGGAAGTTTTCAGCCTAGTTTGTCGCCTTTCTTGAACATAGGGAAAATAACCCCATCCTTCCATTCCTCCGGTAGCTGTTCTGTTTCCCAAATTCTGACAATTAGTCGATGCAGACAATCAATCATTTTTTTGAGCCTTGATAAGTTCTGTTCTGATGTCATAATTACAGTTGATTTGTTGTTCTTATACCGTTTGATGGCATCCTTAACTTCACCTATCGTTGGGGGTGGTACATCTTCATTATTAACTGCACCAACGTAATCGCTTCCATCGTTCTCTTGGTCCTCTGGCTGTACATCATTCAAGTGTTAATGAAAGTACTGTCTCACCTTTCGGTCAGTTCACGTTCGTTCGTCAGGATACTCCTATCTTTATTCCTATACATTTCTGCTCGTGGCACGAAGCCTTTTCGGGGTGCATTGAGTTTCCGGTAGAACTTTCACGTCGCATGAGATTGGTGCAGCTATTCGAGTTTGAGCTGAAGAGTTTGCTGTCTTCGCTTTTGTCTGTATCGCTCCACGTTCTGACGGGTAGCTTGCTCCCGCGCAGTGTTTTCCTCGTCAACCACTCGCTGACACTCATCATCGAACCACTCGTACCGTCATCTTCGTTCCACGTGTCCTAGGATGTTCTCCGAGGAATTATTGGTGTTGATGGGTGGGAAAGTAAAGCAGCCCTATACGCAGTGCAAGATGAAGACGTGAGTCCAGGAGGTTCGTAGAAGGAGTTCGCTGATGGATTGTAAGCCTGCTGGTTAACGCTTTTTGTCGCGATCATCGATGTTTTTTCTTTGGAGTAGTGAAGACCGGGCATGCTCTATGGTTGGTAGTATGGTTGCCACCGCAGTTACTTTATTTTTTTACTTCTCTCTCACTGTTCTTGGAACAGGGCATTTTTGTTTCGTGTATTCCGCTGCCAACTACGCAGACTGTTGGAAGGTTACAGTACCCTTTGGTATGTCTATATTCTTGACAGTTGTGACAATGCATAGGACCGGTTGTGCGTTTCTTCGAACATCACTACTCGATTTACAAGTTGGGTAATTTCATAGACTGGATGCACCTCACCAGGCTTCATTTTCTCGACGATGGTTCGAGTTCCGCTCTTTAGATTTAGGTCCATCATATACAGATTTCAGCAGATGCCAATCTTAATTGTAGCGTAATGATTGCTTTGATCGCGTCTTCTCCGGGCTTCGTCGAACAAAATCTTAGTCTACCTCTTGCTAGCTTACTATCATGGGGACACTGAAATATATCGTGTACAGTAAAACCTGTTTTCGTGCGGCTTTTTTTATGCGATTTTTTTTGTGCGATCGCACAACAAAAATGTATGAAAAATCTTGTGCGAGTTTTTTTGTGCGGTATTTGAAAAAAATGAAGTCATCGGTAATTTACTTCGTTTTTCTATCTTTAATATGTATTTCATCGCTCTACATAGGGATTGTGTCAACTAATTTCCATTCTCATGTTTTTTTTTTTTTGTTCTATGATTTCAATAGGAGCTCATGGAAATGAGCAAAGAGTTGATTTTATGATCTGCGCAAGTGATAAGGCCGCTTATTAAAGTGAAAAAAAAGAAATCGAATGTTGATCACGAATGGAGCCATCAGGAATTGGGTAATTTTCTTAAGGAATCTTTTTTCCCTATCTACCGCATAGAAAAAGTTTTTTTTTTCAAATTGTGTAACGAACACTATTTTTTAAAGCTACTAGTTAAGTTTAGTACGATTTTCCCCCTATCCCCCGCACAAAAACAGGTTTGTATATTAAATTGTAAACAATTCTTAGATAAGATCTTCTTGATTCTCACCGCATTTCGAACATTTTCCTAACATTTCAATTGTTTTCATTTCATACTAATAAGAACAAACAACTCAATGTTTATTCAAATATGTAATGTGTTCCACTTTCTTCTGTCAAAAAAAAATTAAACTCAATAGAAAGCCAGCGCATCGATGTCATCAATTGTGGATACTTTCAAGGGTGCTGCCTTCATCCCGGCATCAAAATTAGCCTAAAATGTATATATTTACATGCTGTGAGTGTTTGTAAGTGGTGCACGCAATGAGTGATGGTATCGGTGTTTTAGTGGGAAAACGTTTGCTTTTTTTTTTGTTCCTTTTCTTGTTAACATATCGGTCAGAATTGACATCTGTGTACATGTGTCTGCTATCTGTTTAATTCTGTAATCTTGTTTTTTTTTAGTATAAAGAAATCGGAAAGCATTGACAGAACAAACACAGACTGATACGGGACATAGCAACACTTGCACGAAAAAGTATAAACGGCTAGAGGAGAGCAGTATATTAAAAGGGTAACATTTGAGGGAAGGAAATTTATTGATCGGAAGTAACTTGTTGTGTATAACTATGTAATACTTTATATAATTTGTTTTGTGATTTGTGTTCAATCGTTACTAGGTGACTCGATCATGTTTTCTCGCTAATACAGTATAATAGTCTGCCTCAGTATATGTTGATAACTATTATAACATATTTCCTGATCACAATGATGAAGTTTACTATACAACTTCTAGGTTGAAACTAAGTAAGCTATCATACTTTCAGACACAGAAACATATATATTTCTTCTTCAATCGTTAGAAAACCTACAAAACGATCGTTTTCTACCCGAGTGCTAGGCTAGTAGTAGAAGATAACGCCCGTTGTGATTTTGACAAATGGTTAGAAAATACGTTGCTAACTCTTCACTCTTAAATTCTATATACCGGTATTACACTTTGCTGCATGAGAAGCAGTGAAAACACAAAAGCTCAAACTAACCTAAACTTGCAAAACTAAGCAAAACTTAACACCTAGTGTAGGCAAGAAACGGCTGTGTAAACGGATTTTATCCCACGCTTTCCACTCTTCAATACACTTTGCGCGAACAAAATCAATTCTCTCCGCGAATTCCAAGCCAAATTTCTCTCTCTCAATGTTAGTAAATCCAAAAATAATCATCATCATCTAAAACCTGAAATATAAAGTGCAACAATGTTCGTGTATTGATCCACATTGTGAGTCGAGTTGGTTTACAGACTCCTTTTTTCGACACCGCAGCACCAGGAGGATGAGCGAGGAAACATCAAACAAGCCTATCCCCCAATCAATTTACCTTCTCCCGCAGGCGGCGTTCCACAAACCGCAAGCAATCCTAACATCTCTCTCGTGATTATACAGGCAGTATATGTACAGCATGATTTTTCCTTTATTAATATGTTACTATTATTTGATTTGCCAAGAAAAAAAAAGAAATGAACATTCGGACTTGCGACATGCGTTTTACTGAACCATTTCCGCCAGAAAATGAAACTTAGGAATCCAGCTCCTTCTGCTTTGGTGGTGGTAGTTGTGGTGGTGATGGTGGTGGGTGGAAAGTAGAAATTTTGGAGAATGTTTGGAAAGAAAAAAGCACAGAAAAAAGAACAAAACAAACATTGGTTGTAAATGAGTGCCACTGGTTCAGAGAGTATTATTCAGATTTATAATCAAAAGGAACGGAGGGATTGAACTAAACTATTCCGCGCGATCATCTGTTGAGATTTTCGTTCAGATCCTACGGTGGTGGGGTAATGGGTCATAGTATGGAAAGTTGTCAATTGATGAGGATAGGGACGAGTATTTTTTTTCGATGGGAGAAGCCGTCGCCGAATACGGGGAATGTCGTTGGTTAGATGTTGGGTGTAGTGACATGTAAGAAGAGAAGAGAAAAAAGTAGAAAGAAAGAAAAACGATTGATACTCTATGCTAATTACGAAGAAGTTGAGAGTTATCGAACTGGAAATTTTTTTGAATGCTAAAGGCTAATATAGAAGCGATAACAAACACAAAATAGCGGTGCATAGCATATAGAAAAAGCTGGGTACTGAACTGTGTGGATAATCAGCAGGATAATTCCACTTGGCTAGCCGTCCGATAGATATCCTGTAGGTTGTAGATCATAGTTAAGTGCAATTGATTCTCACAGGGCAACGAGAAAAATATATATATAGATATCCCCCCAAGGATTAAACATTTTCCACAACTCCTCCCATATACCCGGATGATGCCTACAGCTGTCAGTGGAGTTCAAGACCTATCAGCTGTTTTGGTGCTCGAGATGTTGGCATCTATAACATGGTTGCCTATCAAAGAACTGAGTGGAACTTACTATCGCCAACTGAATTGGGAAGTGTTGACCGTTTCTACGTACGTGGAAAGCTCAAAGGAATCAGCGGGTGTTAGTTTTGGGGAAGTGGGTATAAGCGGTTAGCGGTACCTATTGTCTGACACTGTCCTCATGTGGATTTCTGTGGAATTGGCCACACAGGGCAATTTTTTACACGTTGTAAAATTGTGGATCAGCAACTCCTTTCGCAGTTTTTGGGACGACAGGTGACACGCAGAGAGAAGTCTTGAATTCTTGAATGGCATTAACGTTCCTTGTGGAACTTTTGCCGTCTCAACGTATGAATTACCTAGCGTCATTTATTAATACTTAGTTGAGATTTCTTATGCCAAATAACACGCCTTGAATGTATTCCGAGGGGCAAGCCCTTGAATACGCGAGACCACAGTGCAAGTCGAAGGAAATTCTTTGACGAAAAATCCCCCGGCCAGAATGGGAATCGAACCCGATAATGTGAGACGCTAACCACTCGGCTACGGGCGCATAACGGTGCAGAGAGAAGTCAAATTATGTGAAAATAAAAAGTTCCATCATCAGGTTCGAAGATGTCAAGGTAATGAGGGAACAACGAGTACTGTTCAGACTAAGAGCTGGACACTGCTCAGCGCCACACAGCTCCAACAGAGGGCCTTTCCACCAACTCCACGACCATTACAAGACCCATAGCTCCTTCGTACGTGGACCTGAGGAATATGTACGGGGTCAGCGGAAGTGTGAGGACGTCCTTGGTGAAGATCCGTCGAGAGTTGGAGTGTTATTTTGTCACTCAAAAGATGCCGAATCATTTCAGAAAATCTGACAAACCTACAATGAATCAATCACGGAGGTCCACCCAATCGTCTCCAATTCCGCTCAAAAGGAAAATATCAGGCAATTATGAAGCGGAATTTTAGGAAGATTGGTAAGGCAGACAGGGTCAAGGTTATTTTCATCCAGATTCTCCAAATACACACTGCTTATTTTATTTCCATTTCGTCTAGCAATTGCCGTACCATGACAAGTTTCGCTGATATTGAATTTTATATGATAGCCGGGAATGCAGATTTCTCAATTGATCACTTCCTGCATGCAATATATTTCTAGGTGTATATATAAGCGACTTGAGAGAGTTTGTTTTGTTTACATTGCCAATATCGTTCAGATTGACAGTTGCAGTTGGTCTACTGTTTATTTTTGGCATGATCGGTTACGAGTTTACTTGCTGTTCGGTGCGAGTATCTTGTTGAGCGCCGTAATCTTTCCGAGGACTTGCTGGTTTATGCCTGTAAGTGACCTGAGGTGTCATTCACATTTGCTGGTACGCCGGGTACTTTCGTTGCCTTGAATTTGGTAGACGTCGATTCAGTTTAGATTTTTGCATTTGTGCTATCGGTTGAAATCTTCGGTGCCTTGTCTCGATTGTTGTGGTCTTAAGTGATGAATCCGGTCGTTCCTGAGATTCGTTCGCGCTAACCTTTCCCGAACCAGCGACAACGTCGGAATAGAGCATTAACGATTTGTTTTGAATCTGTAAAAATGTTCGGCTGTGTGCACAACCTAATCGGGAGTGTACCTCTTGATCGCAATGTCGACATATTTGTGTTTGATGTGTATAGGCGTGTGTTGTATCCTCTTACGTGAACGAAGGAAGAAATGGTATGGTTTATCCGTATACGGTCTATTCGAATTCCACTTGCTATCTGCGAGAAGAACTCCGAACGCTACATTTCGTGCTTTACGCTGAGAATTTTACCGTATGCAGAGGAGTAGTCAGGGATCCATTGGTCAGGCATTTTTGGAGGTAAATGATGCAGCTCTACGTCCGTTACTGTTGTTGTTCTGCTCGAATTTGTCATCGCACTGTTCCAGTGTTCGCAGTGGTAAGGAAAAATTCGTAACGGGGAAAAATAAAAAAAAAATGCTTTCTAGAAACATGGTGTCTTTAGCAAAGTTGATGCTATGATCCCTGGCTATAACGGAATGACAATGATTTAATTCACAATTTGGGGGTCTTCGTAGCCTTATTGGTTACCTGTCGTATATTTTTATTGCGCGCCTCCAATCTTTTTTCGGAATATATCCCATTGATCATTTCAGCGATGACATTATGTCTACTCCATGAATCAGAAAAAAATGTACTGAAACAGGCATGTAAAACCATCGATACTTGGTTTCGGATATTTTCGCCGTATTCAATGCATACGATTTACACCTTATGAGATTTATCTCACAGCCAAATGCCAATTCTGTGTGAATTACTGAAGAACCACTCAATTAAATCCCGGTCGAATCCTCTGTTTGGCGATACCGTTTCAGAATTTTTGAACAACTTTCTCATTGTATTACCGTCATTTATACAGCCTGACAACCTACAAACAGTCCTAGTTCCATCCGAAGTTCATTTTGGATCCCTGTCTTTCCGTTTTCTCAGTGTTCTCTGCATCGTCCAATTTTACGGCCGTCACTATTGTATATAGTCATTAGATATCTAATTCAGAAAATTCGCCGATCCCCTCGAGCTCATCAGCGACGATTATAACGTTACCACCGAAGTTATCAGCAACTTTAAGCTCCTCATGATCTACGTTTTGTAAATCATTGATCTGTTAACTTCGCCGCTACAAAAGCAAATAGAGCTTCCAAAAATATACGAAGTTCTTGGAATTCATTCTCGCGGCTCACTTTCTAATAAGGTCACTCGAATGCCATCTATCTGGATAGAACGCTTACACAAATGGTAATAAATTGAAATCAGGTGGACACCACCCGAGAGAACAGCTTCTTTGTTAATTTTTGCATTGAAATATGAATGAATAATTTCAAAGTTAAATTCAATCGGACAAATGAATACACCAGGTAAACGTATAGCGTCTTTAGCAGGAATTCTCAAACAATTTTGGGCAAAAGTCCTCTTTTTCACAACGAAGTGATATCTCCGGCCCCTATAACCAAATTTGTTTAAGAATTATTCATACAAAATATTTACCATTTTAAATACTTCGCAGTAAATATCAAGTGTTATTAATTATTATTAAAAAATTACTTACGAAAACTCAAAAAGGTCATTTTTGAAAAAAAAATTCATCGCCACAACTTATAAAGTATCTTGAAAGTTTTCAAATAAGAACTTGTGTTAATGAGTAGGGTTCGATTTTGAAATCTCGTCGACCCCCAAAGTTTTCGTTTATGTCGACCCCTGTGAATCCAATTTCGATCCCAAGAGGTTTATATCGACCAATTTGAGAATCCCTGGTCTAAAAGATCTATCTGGGGGATCGTCTCCTATGTTTCAAACTAACCGGGCAATCGATGGAGCACAGGTTTGCTTGCGAGATGTCGCCGCTTCAGGATCGGCGGCCGACTCGGATTACGTCATTTTGGAGGCTTGGAGCCGCGTCGGTTCCTTATCCTCGTTAGATGGGAACTTCGCCTCCATTACATTGACCTCAGAATAAATTTCATTATGATCACATAAATTCATAGTGAAAATTGCGCTACGGTGGCGTTGATATGTATGTTTTTTTTTAATAATTCTTTTAGCATTTAAGTTTTATATTTTTTATGTTAAAAATACCCGCTTCATTATCGAAAACAATCCAAAGCCTATGTTCATTTTTAAATGATCTCTTAGCCTCAAAGAAAAATACGGAAAAAAACAAGACATGTCAATTGTGCCTACCCTAATTTCTAAAAATAAATCAGCGAAATCTCCCGCATCATTTTCATATTTGCTCATTAAAAGTCTTCATTTTACTGAGCATTTTTGTTGCCCTCTCATGTTGTTCATTCATTATTAATCTTATTTATTATCAGAAGCTTCGACAAAACTCGTAACCTGATTTGTCGGAATTCTTCCTTCTTCATTCGGGTAAACGTTAAGAATAAAAATCATAATTTCAACTTTATTGGGGTTTTTTTCAAGTTATAGGTACATACTGAAAAGTTCTGAAGAGTTATGCTGTAACGACCTACGTCTGTATGATTTGGAGTGTTTTGAAAATTATTGGTCCCTATAATCCAAATGAAATCTCCAAATTAAAAATTATTGTCAACAATTATACATGACAATAAAATGATTTTACCATTTTTAATGTGTTTTTACTTTCTTTTTGATATGGTTTAAACTTTGTCGTCGATGACAATTTCTGTACATTTTACGACAAGGGCTTGTCTTTTTTAGATTGAATGAATTTTATAAAGATACTAGCTGAATTTACCAGGCATTGATTGAGAAGCAGGTCTTCTTTCCGACATGGACTGCACCCCCTCCCCTTTCCCCATACTCTAATGACCTCTCGCTATGTGGAAAAGATGGAAAATAAATGAATAAAACATATAAATAAAATAATAAGGAAAATAAAAAAAACTCAAATGTCGTTATTTTCATGTCACCCTATTTTAAAACTAGACACACTAACGGCCAATAGAGAAAGCAATTTGGAGTAGAATTGAAGCAATTAAAAAAACTATTTTTTATTTTAAAACCTTTGTATGTAAAATATGTGAAATGTGTTCCAGCTCATCTCTGGAACGCCTTGACCCATATTCACCCAACTTGACATATCTATTCCTTACACGTTAGAGGTAGGTCAAAAGCGTATTAGAAATATGCCATGCTGTTTTGTAACACGCCACTCACTAAAAAGGTGGGGGGGGGGGGGTTACGGTGATCTTGAATTCCGAACAAATCCATGTGTAATTTCTTCTTTTTATATAAAAAAAATACACGCCTATATCAAAATTTGACCGTAATAGTGTCACAAATGATCTTGAGCAACTTGTATCAATCACAAAAAGTAGAGAAAAGTGTTGAAAAAATAATGGAAATATTTTTGTCCGCTTGCTTGTATGGAAATTGTCCATAGGGTCAACGTTCGCCCGACCTTGCAACCCTTCAGAGGACTGTTTAGTACATAGTTTTTCTATTCTATTAAGAGGTCACACTATGCTGCTTTATTGAAAAATTGGGAAATTTTTGAAAAAGTAAAAAGAAATAGCACCAATCAGGAGTGTATTGAAGAAAAGACACCATGTCAATTCCTTCACTCGCTAGGCTAGTCGCCGAGTGGTAACGATATTATCGAGTCTGAGACGAACAATATAGCTTTCCTAAACAAACAAACAACGAAAGAAAGCTGAGCGTTAAAACGTGTGCAAAGCAGTTGCAGTGTTGTAAGGGTTACCGTAGTGAATGCATTCTCATCAAAAGGTTTGAACGTGAGATGATGGATATTATATGAAAAATGCCTCCCTCATCAGACTTGTATTCCGATAGCGATACAAATGATCGTATCCGCAAATGCAGAACATGTAAATTTCCATTATACAACAAAAGCGCGAGTGAAAAGCATGGGAATTCTGCCTAGCGTGAGCGTTCTTCATCGACACGCCGTGCGAGTCGCGTGCTATTCTAGGTGACACAACACGAGCTCCACTTCGGTGACCACTTCGAGGAAAAATCTTGCACCAGCAAAAGAATCTTTGTCTACTACTTATTATACGTCATGTTTTCAAGATAGGTGCTTTCTACATTCCTCGCACAGCTATTTTCTCTGTTACGCTACATCCCCATAAGCCAATTAGACGCACCAAATCCACGCATTAATTTAGTAAAGCTTGACAATCATCGCCACCGAAGAATCAATCACTTGCTCATACAAATGGGTAAATTATTTATAGACTCTTCAGTGTGACATTTGAAAACGTTGTTAACTGACATTCAGCAAAACCGATTAAAACCTTCACTATCATAATTATTAATTTTTATTAAGACCATGCAGATGAATGCAGCAAAATTTCTACGAAATAACTATAAACTACTGCAATAGGAGTCAAGATTCGAAACTACCGATGTGGCCAAAAACTGTACCGTGAAATCGAGGTATATAGGAAAAAAAATCTAGTTTTGACGGGCGAAAATATTTCTCGGTGCTCGGCGTGTCTGTTAATGCGGTCATTTTATTCATATATAATAGCTTACTGTCTAATACTAAAAATAAGTTGCCTCTATATATGTATTCATGCTATTTCTTTGTTGTCTGAATAATTAAAAAAACAATACTTTCATAGCACTATCAATCATTAAATCTTTAACCCTGTTCTACGAAAAGGATTACAGCTTGAAAAACGAAAGCTAACTGAAAAGTATATCATGAAATGTTGATGGTTTCAGACAATATTACAAAACAAAAAAAACGAACACAAACATAAAAAAGAGCAAATGTTCAACAAACTCAAACATAACAGAACAAAAAATAAATAAACATTCGTCTTGTTTTTTTTTTGTTTTTGGATAGGCGTTAAGCTATGTTTTACAAGTAACACTTTTTTGTTTTGGCCAAACTACGGGTAGGATCCTAGCGGAAGTAAACGAGCATAAAAACAAACGCGAGCATACACGAGCATTTGGAAACGGAAATGATGCTGTTTAGTGTATTTAGTGTATGTATGTGTTTGATGCGTATCTCATTATCAGAGAGGAGTGTGGCAAGGCTTATAAATGTTGATTTGATTTAGGAAAGTCAAATATCGTAAGTATCATCGGGTGTACTGACCTCTTGGAGGACATCCTGAGCAGCGATGGCTTTCAGCACGTTCTTTTTGGACGTTTCCTGGATTTCGCCACCCACCAGCAGCTCGTCCAGTATGAAGTACGCCTTCTCAAAGTTGAAGATAATGTCCAACTCACACACCTTTAGGTAACAAAAATAAGATGTTTCATACGCTAAAGCAGACAGCCAAGACAATGTACATACACTTCCGAAATACTTATCCAGCAATTCCACGTATCTGTGAATGATCTCCAGGGTTAACAACTCGTTATCGTTTTGCTCAATTGCACAGCAGAAGTATAAACTAGCATATCTAAAACAAAAATAATGCATATAGCGAATATTCCATCATTCGGCCCTCCTCGCAAAGCTTCCTGCGTCTTATACCTTTTGTATACAATTTTGCAGTCTTTCCACTCCAGGAATGAACACATTTTGGGCTTCCGCGAAAGAATCGTCGTGATGAGTTCCCGTGTAATCTTCTTCTTAACCTTATCCGGGTGAGCTACGTACCATTTCTGTAGACGCAGTTTGCCTTGTCGGCTAAATAACAGCATAAATTGCATCTTTGAGGGAAGGAAAATAAATGAATGGATAATGGTACAAATCTACGAAGCACTTATCGGTGACGTCATCACTGGAACTATAGTCATTTGAAATGTTATCATTTCGTCGTACTCAAATGACCATACAAACGTGCATTGTTATCTAGCTGTAGATTCCTTACCATTTCAATTAATTACTAGAGAATCCCTTTTTTTTAAACTTCCTAACGAAACATCCAACTTGAAGAAACAGCAGAACCTGAAAATGTCAATCGTGTCGAGTTGTTTGCTAAAGTAGGGTGGGTGCTTGTGAGAACTTGTGGGTACATCGTGGGTACACGATAAATGGAAGTGAATCAACGGATTAGAAAAAAACTCTCAACATTACCGATTCTTCAAAGTATTTTGTACAAAATCCAGAGACATTTGAATCTAAAATTATTTTTTCTCTATTATAGTGACTTTCAACACATTTTAGATGGTTCGTCATTTTTACTTTTTTTTTTGGAAGAATGTCGGGAGTGAGAATTGAACTCGTGGCGAGGCGTAAGAGGTATGGATGTTACCTCTACGCCAGATCGCCTCCCGATCTAAGAATTTGGATTATACAACCAAAGGTATAAAATCAGAAACAATGAATGAAAATATATCAGATCGAAGGCCTACAGTAACATTAAAGGTATGCAAATATGCTCTTGAAAAGTTTCTTCTCGAGAAATATTTCGTCAGGGTGAAATGTTTTATTTATAATCTCTGTAGCAAAAATACATTTCAATTAATGATTTTTTCTTGTACTTCAATGTACATTTCATATAATATGCTTTTAGCTGCAAAAATAGTTCTATTAAAATTGGTTTGCTTTGTACTTTTTCAACACAGACTTCAAAAATTGATGTACAGTAATTTACATTTAATTCGACATGCCGAGGCACCACTCGCATTGGAAACGATTTTGACCTGTAATTGGACATTCGCGATGACAGTTATACAGTGTCGACGTCTGGTGGTGACTTTCAATGTGGAGCCATAATTAGGGCCCCGAGCTCGATGTTTCGGGGGTCTTCGTAGCCACATTGGTTGCGCGTGCGCTTAGTAAGCGATCTATCGTGAGTTCAAAGCTCAGGGCTCTCAACTGTGACCATCTTTGTGTTATAGAATAACTACGTCCACGCAACGAATAAATAAACAAAAAGGGATGAAAAATGTTTACAAAAACGTCCAATTAGAGGGAAAAATGTCCAATTAAACGTGTCGCATTACAGGTCTGTCCAATTGACTACATGTCGAACTAAATGTAACTTACTATATTTACCATCTCACAGAGTACTATAGCGATTTGCTTTTAATTGGGCATACCGAGGGATACTCAATGTCGCATTAGAGATGATTTTGACCTGTATCTGGACATATCAACAAACACACCACAGTGTGAAAAAACAATTTTTTCTTTAAATTTTTAGCGAAATCGTTTTTAAAACTGAGTTAGTTCCAAACTGACTGTTGTTTCATGCTATAGATGGATTTATTCACGTGAAAATAGGTGTAAACGGGTGAGAATATATATGATACATTTCTTCGAGGTATATATAACCACTATGAATGGAATAAATTCAGGCATTTGTAAACGCTGGTGAATTTCTCACTGGTGAGAAATCACTCAAGTTGGATGCAGTTCTACTTCAGATGAATAAATTCACCGAAAATGTGAATATATTCATTATATAAGTACGCGCTAGTGTAAACGGTTGATGCGATTTCTATGAATCTCATTATATTTCTTCACATGAATATATCCCTAGTCTAAACTCACCATAAGAATGATCTGTTCGAAACCTATAAGGGATGTTTTGATGTGAAATTCAACTACGGAAATATCAAGACTACATAAATGGAATTTGGAAGAAACCGAATAGCGATACGAATTAACTATTAGGTAATGTTAGTGAAAAACTCAAAAAAACCGAAAAAAACACGACTTCTAATAAAGCCAATTTGCTTTTTTTTACAAAGACGTTTGAATTAAGATAATTTGAATCGGGATAAAACGGGATTAACGTTACAGGTCCGGTCCGGTCATATAAAATAAACTTTAGATATAGGCGCAATTCAACAATTTTCTTCCAAAAGCCTGCAAAAAATGTCTACATGGACTTAGCAGGAGGGGTTTGGTAAATGTCCATGCTTGTCCACGGAGGGGGAGGGGGAGTCTAAAATCATGCTTTTTCTGTCCACGTGGTATGTGGACAGCCCCTAACATAATATGCTGATCTATACCATGTATAAAAACTTATTTAGACCTAATTGAAACTTTGATATTTACTTGGATGTCAGAAAAACTGAAAGCGTTTCTTTCACTCCAAAGCGAATTTTGTACAACAATGATGGACTACTGAAATCAGTGTTTGCTGCAAGCGTTTTCTAAGCTTATGCTCGACAGCTTGGTATTACATCTTTAAGTGGTCTAACGAAGCAAATGGTTCGATGAAGAATCATCGATGCTTGCTATGGATCGATGAGTTTGAATCTTGGCCATTTTATTAATTTTTTTCAAAAGCTCATCAAAAACTGTACAAGTATCTCCTGAATTTGAAGCTGAATTATCAAGAACATATTCAAAATCGGTCTTTGGGTAGCAACGCCTAGCAACGCATTTTAAATCGAACTGTCTTTCTTTGGTATAATAATGGTTCACTTCGAGTCACGACAATGTGACAGACAGTGGAAAAATTAAGTAAAAATCAAGCAAAATAACTGCCCAAATAAACTTGATTGACTCCGCACCACCTAGGTGAAAACTAATTTATGGGTTTCAATATCCAGAATCCAAAAAAATGTGCTTGATGTTTTTCTGTGCGATTCCTATCCCCCAGTCAACCCTCACTCGACTTTCCTGCTACTACGCCACTGTCGCCGAGACAACTCTCTCCCACGAACGTCAAAAGGAAGAAAAAGAAAATCTTTCATAGTTGTTCGTCATTCGCCGTCGTCGTCGTCGTCGCTGTCGCTGTCGTCGCCGTACTTCGAAAGCCAAAATTTAAGTGATATCATCAGGGTGAGGCAAATATTCCGTGTCTTTCCGTTCGCAGTGCCCCGTTTGCATACGGATTATCCGATTCCGCAAGTGACGGGAAGCTACGGGTGCTACGGTGTATGTATGTGAGTGATTGGGCAAAAGTGGACCAGTTCCGGGATAATGGCGTGAGGCAAAGTAAACATTTTTCGCCTCGGTGTGAAGTGTGTGAAGTTAATCCGGGTCGTAGTCACTGGTGTAGAGGCAGCAGCAGCAGCAGCCGCCGCCGAATAGCAGTTCTCTTTGGGTCTCCA
The DNA here is from genome assembly GCF_029784135.1 of Toxorhynchites rutilus septentrionalis. Classification (NCBI taxonomy): domain Eukaryota; kingdom Metazoa; phylum Arthropoda; class Insecta; order Diptera; family Culicidae; genus Toxorhynchites; species Toxorhynchites rutilus. The sequence continues at coordinate 29,391,732 of NC_073744.1, read as the reverse complement.
TTTTCCCGTCGAATCCAACCGCTTACCGTCGAGGGTGCAGTTCACGGCTGGTTGCACAAGTTGCTGTGCGGGGATTATTGCTCCGCGTTGATGGGTGTTTTAAGATTACGGTGCGGCCGGATACGGTGATGTGTTCCATGGTTTGGTTTTACTGTGATCGTTTTAAATACTTGTTGTATTACTAATTCCGGAATCAGCATTGCCGAATTCAAATTTGACAAGGCGTTCGGAAGTACTTCTTCAAATGACACGGTGTTATATGGGTATAATTTTCAAATTAGAATTTGGTTACAAACACCGTGTTGCTTATGCTCGAAATCATGCGTTTCCCCCTCAATTTGATCCGCAGACAAAACAGAGACCAAAATTGCATAAGATGCGTTTCAATTATGGGAAACGCTCCATTGCACTCCGAATGCTTCCGTCTTCGACAGAGCTTCAAAATTTTGGAATTGTTAATAGTACAAACGATTTATAAATTTCTCGCGAAGCCGTGAATGTATTCATCTGACGAGGATAATATGGAGAAAATTTCGTACGGCAGAAATATTATCCGTTTTGGGTCAGTTACAAGACGGAGAAAGATAGGCACTTGATCGTTTCGTTGTGAATGGTTTAGTTCCTAGCAGAGCGTAACGACTGCAATGAACTGGACAATGTTTCGATTATGTTAGTACTGCCAAAATTTGTTACCAAGTAAATGTTAGCTGCTCTGCTACGAAAAGGTCGTTCGAAACACAGAGCGCCAGAGGAGCTTTATGGTATTTCTAAATACGGTTACCTGAGAAATACCACTTTTGTTACTCACCGAAAATTTTGTGGAAGCTTCCGACTTCCGAATATAGCAAAAACACCACAGATTATTAGATTATTTACCCATGTTCATACGTAGGAATTTTGAAATTTCATTGAAATGATAACTAAATTTCGGAATTTTCCATGCTTGTGAGAAATATCCTTTGTGGATCAACGTGCTAAAAATTTTCGTGAAATGTTTTTGCTAGATCAGGCAACCCCTTGATCATTCGTCCGTTGATGTGGACGTAACCGGGTGACTGACCGGTTGACGAAAGTACTCGTAAAAATCATCTTGATGAAATCAACGCGTGTTATTTGGCATAGAAATCTCTATAACGTTGAAACGGCGAAGTTTCTCTAGAAACGTTGGTCACATTAAAGTAGAAAAAGAAGATTATTGATGTATCAAATTCATAATATGATGTGAGGTGTCTTCCATTACGATCTAATATGATTTACTGTTAGATGATTCTCCACAACATGCAACACGATTTTTTGCAGTACTAGATTGGTTTAAAATATAGGTTTATGCGGCTCACAAACTGCATCTGCATGATATACATATATGATGCCGATTAGACTGAGTTTACGATAGTGTTTATTAGAAAACCGATGCTTGTTACACCGAATTACGACTTATTATGCCGTGTAAAATGAAAACGCGTTTTCCGCATTTTATCTGATTGTAGATAGACACGATGTATACTTTGATCGACATTATATACGATTGTGATTCGATACCACTTTATATTTGACATAGAATATGCCAAGTAATACGATTTAATGTTTGCTGGGCAGTACCTGCTATTTAACTTCTTTCAATTCTTTCAGCAAGCACTCTTCGAATTCTATCGACAAATTCGTGTTGAAAAATGATTATATTAAGGCTGTAATTCTATGATGTGTGAAAGCAGCTTTTTGTCACAAATTACTCCGCACTGCTGTCAAATTACTCCCGCACATTGTCACTGTTTAACCAAACACTACAAAGAAGCAGTAGATGGACCTGAATGACATATTTTGGGTGTATGTAAAATAAGGAGAAGTACTCGTTACATGACGTCAATATTCTTAGGGCAATCTTGGGTATCAAATATTCGTTTTCCTTTGTAGAGGCAAACTCCTCTTTCGAAGCTGCTGAATCCGTTTGACAAAAATATATGTTCCATTTTTCTAGACTACAGTGGAACCCTGATGACCCCGCGATGCAGTTTATTCGGGACAGCGAATTCCATGGTATACCTTTCTAGGATTTGTTTGTGAGTGGTAGACTCAAGCAAGCCGCTTTCTATCTCACAGCTGAGCGTAAAGTTCTCTACTCATCAAGTTATTATTTTTATTCTGAACATATCTCATTAGCTCAAATCGATTTGAATACATTCCTCGAATTGATTATTTTTTATCCGTGATTTATAAACATATAATAAAAAATATAAAAACACCAATCTCAACAATTTTTTTAAATTCAACTTTGTTGTCCATTATTTCTACACATTGGCGCACTGTACAATAAACTTCATTAAGATAAATGATGTTAGAGTTTGGGTTTGTTGAAAAGCCCCAAGTCTCTAGTCACTAATAATAAGGCGTTCAAATTGTTCATTGTTTACGTTTTTCATCGATTTATTTCAAAGAGAAAATATGATCATGGTTTGTCAACCTCTGATCATGGTTTGTCCGGTTTAAGAAATCATCATTTTTGAATGAAAAAAACATAGAATTTTCAAGTAAGTGTGGCATTTCTCATTACTTGAGTTTCCTGTCATCGTATTGGTCCATTAATAATTTAGGTTTTAGGTTAAAAAAATCAAAAACATTTTTCTTGCGAAAATTGAATTCTGATTGTTATTTTCGAAATAAAATAAAAATAAAACTATTTTTGAACTGTGTATATTTTCTCCATATAGCCCCAATAATAACATGAATATTGCGGAAGACACCAGATCAATTCGATCGACCATTTCTGGTTATACTTATATTTTCAAGCAATTTTTCTTTCCTTAAAAGTAAGACTAGAGTCAAAGTAACCAACCGTTGATGCAAATTGTCCTTTTTAGCCATGAAAAATGTGAGCCAAATCAAAAAATATAAATATAGAATTTATGAAAAAAAAAACTCGAATCTTCTTTAAAGACAAATGCGGAATAAGACGGCGATTGTCTCAGTGGAGAGTAAAAGGCTTACTCTTACATAATTTGGATAGTTATTTCTTCTTATTTCTCCATGAAGTTCAGTAAAAACGTGAAGATAGCTGATTAATAGTATGACCTACAGTAATCTAATAAGAGTACCAGTTGTTTTTCGTTTTCGTTTTTCGAACATCTATCCAGCCATCTTGGAAACGCAAGACTCGTGCTCACAATAAACATTCGTTGCCAATAAAAATATAATATTCAGAATCGGTTTATACAAGTTTAACATTTCGGTGCTCTATTGATACACATAACATACTTCGTATTAGGTTTAAGACCAATTTCTATTCTATTTTTTGGTATCACTGAAGATGAAGAAATAAATCTGTAAAATGAAGCCACCGAATAAAACGTTAAATTTGTAAATAAGAAAAAAATAACACAGTTGAGCCTTGCTTGCAAGTTTGATAGTTTTCCATGCCTAATTATTTTCTAGCTTTTAGTACATCAACCGATCAACTTAAAAAGTTTTTTTTACTTTATTCTATTTTCTAGTTTTTAGTACATTATCTGTATGATTAGTATATTTCTGCACAATAAAACCATTCAACTTTTTTGTTTTATTTCTAACCTAATTTTGTTCGGAATATTTTGATGATGTACTGCATTCTATTAGTCAAATCTCGCGTAACTTTTGAAAAGGTTCTATGCAACAAATGCATTACAAAAACAATCGTTCACATATCTATCGCCTTCATTTTTTCATCGCCGATACAAAAAATATCCAATGTACAGATTCGGGTTTTAAGCACCCGGCTGTTACTTCGGACGCCACTTTCCTCCGACGCCCGTAACGTCCGAATTAACAAAGCAGTCAAAACAACACGAAGTCGTACCTCGGTCGTTTTGAGTCTTTGTTTCTTACAGGTGTTGTTATCGATTCCAGTGCAATTCTCATTTTGGGTCATTTTGGATTGGCATTTTTTTTTATAAGTAACTATGTAACTTAACAGTAGCTTTGAGAAAATGTGTAATCCGCCATTTTGCTGTGGTGGCCATTTTGGATTTGTATCCCTCATTTATAATTGTGTTCTACTAGTCAAGCCCTTTAATTTGATACCCATATTGATGTCATTATTGATGGATATGTAATCCGCCATTTTGTGGTGGCCGCCATTTTGGATTTGCATTTTTCATAGATAACTGTGTTCTACTAGTCAATCCCTTTCATGTAATACCTCTATTGATGGGGTTTTGGGAAATATATAATTCACCATTTTGGATTTTCATTACTCATGAATAACTGAGTTCTACTAGTCAAGCCCTTTCATTTGATACCCACATTGATGGGGTTTTGAGAAAAATCCGCCATTTTGTAGCGCCATCTTGGATTTTTTAAATCATGAAATGCGCAGTTTTATAATGACAGCAGGGATAAAGGTGTATTCCAAATTTTAGACCAATCGGTCAACAGGAAGGGTTCATACTTCTATTAATGTGGTAAAGGGCTACAGACGAACATGTTACAAACATACCAATTACAGGGCAAGCTAAATAAAACCGTTTAAAAATATGGCGCCCTTGGTCTAGAGACTATGCAAACTAAAAAAAAACAAGTACAATCAATAATTATGTGTCCATTTTTTTTTGCAAGTGTGATATTTTTTTAAAATGAAAATATTTCATTGCCTTGAATTCGGTCCAGTAGTTCAAAAGTTATGAATTTTCAAAAAGTATTTTTTGGAAAAAAAAAAAAGAGCAAAACATTATTTTTAGGACCACCCTAATATGGAAATGGTCACCCTAATCAAAAAAATATGGGTCTTATGAATAAAGAACAAAATCATCATTTTTCACGAAAATCTGAGAATAAATATATCCGTTTGGCATGGAATGGCTGTATATTATCAATGAAATTAAAGTTAATAAATTTTATAAACTCCACTTTTTATATGTTTTTTTTATTAATTAACTTTTGTGACCTAATCAGTTACCTACGTTTATTAGTTTCTTTTTTATATACCCAAACTCATCCACATTTTTGGCATGTGCTCACAAAATTGTTGGCTTAGCAATCAATAGGTAACAAGCACATAACTCTTAGACATTTCATCTTTCGGATAAGGTGATTATCATACCACTTCGCTCAGCCAGCAAGAATTATTAACGGTCAAAGGAGGAAACGATTCCTCCTCGGAAATATCCAACGCAAATAATACCCCCTCCTCAAGCCCCGACAATTGGAATCATCGGTCGATAGCGGCATTCGTGAGCATTCGATCAGAACTTCTGCTTTCACCAAACAATGTGGCTCCCTTTAGTTCGGCTGCAGAAAATAAATTAAATTGGGAGAGAAGGGCATAATGCATAGGCACGTGAACGTAACCAATATGTGAACGTCGCAATAACAACTAAACAGATTTCCGAGCGGTTGCCAGTTTATATACAGGTATGCGTGATTTCAATAGGCTATTTTCAAAGCAATTTTTAAAATTGTTTTTTGAAACATTTTTTTGAGTCATAAAGCAACAAGCATATAATTCTTGGACATGTTATCTTTTGTTTGAAATGATTATCACACCATTTCATTGATCCGAAGCAAAATTATTAACGCATAAAGAAGGAACGGGTTCCTCCCCGGAATTACTTGGCACAAATAATGTGGAGGCGATCTGGCGTAGTGGTAACATCCATACCTCTCACGCTAAGGGTCACAAGTTCAATTCTCACTCCCGACATTCTTCCAAAAATGGAAGTAAAAGTGATGAACCAGCCAAACTATGTAGAAAGTCACTATAATAGAGAAAAAAAACTAGCAGAAATAATACCCAATTCTCAACGACGATTGATTACGGCATTCGTAAACAAATGATTTTATAGCGCTGTTTCCATCAATGTGATTTATTTGATATGGTGAAATATTCAGTACACACTGAGCATTTCGTATTCTTCACTATCAAATCCATAGTCAATGGCACCCATAGGTATCGAATTATCATCGATGTCTCGATTTTGGCTAAATGCTCCGTTCTACTCGGCCGCAGAAAAGAAATGGAAAAGGGAGAGAAGAGCATAATGTATAGGCGTATGAGCGAGACCATCCTCACCTCACATCGCAATAACGATTAAATTAATTTTCGAGCGGGTGCCAGCTTATATACAGTTTTGTGTGATTTCAATAGGCAAGCTATTTTTAAGCTATTGAAACAAGTTTTCGGGTCAATAATTAACAATCATATTCTTGAACATTTTTTCTTTCGAATGAAGTGATTAGCATACACTACGTTCAGTCGGCAGCAGCGATTTTTACGTTCAAAACCTTGCACGCGTTACGCTCTCGTTTTCGAAATTTTGAACTTACACCTCGGTATAGAAATGAAAGACGTAGTTCCACGTCAAGAACGCCAGAAATCTGCAACTAGTCATGAACTGCATCCGTACGGTAGATCCAAAGTGAGTGCGCTCCTTTTGCTTCAGCCTATTCCCGTTTGTCATCAGCTCTAACCATACACAACAACAACAACAAGATCATCATTATCATCAACAGAAAGTGTTTGCGTTTGCCTTTGCCAGCTGGAATATAGAAGTGATCGCACAGTGACCGCCTCCTTCTCGCGACCCTAAACATACTTGGTTGTGTTGTGTTGGTAGTGAAACTCCCTCCGCTCGAGATCATCGTCATCATTCATACATTTTCGTCATAGGATCAGTGTGTGCAAGCTCTCGCTTTTCGGTCAAATCGAGAGAAAGGTGCATCACAGTAATAGTAATAACAACAGCATTTACACGGCCGTGGTTACGCTGCTTGGTCTTTGCGAACAGGAAGTTCTCTTGGACCCCACTCGCGAGCTATTTGGGATTCGCTTTCGCTGGCGATGATGACACATCCATTTACACATTCATTCAAAACCCATTGTTTCTGTGTTCGTTTCAGTGTAAACATCTAATGCTGCAAAGTGTTGTAATTCTTTCGAACGGTGATTTCCAAGCCCAAAACAACATCGGTGGGGCGAGTCGACAACAAATGAGAATATAAAAGTATAGGCAAAACAAAAATAATAACGAAAGATTCAAAAATGTAAAGAAACAAAAATAATTGTGATAAACTCAAAGTGTGATCCTAACAACAACAAGTGAGTGCGCTGGAGAAGAAAGGGGGCAGTGAACGAAATTAATTCATCCGTCGTGGCTTACGGCGGCTCGAGTCGGTGAGCCAGGGCCTGGCTGTGGCTACCATTGACACAAAGAAGAAAACAAGAATTCCGCTAGAGTGTGTGGTGAAGCGGTCACCGCGCAGCACACCACAGTCCAGTCCACATAGTGTGCATGAGAGAGGGGCCTTCACTTCGTAAGAAAACGATACACACATATTACGTATCGCGCGATAGGCTCTGGAGCAACAGAGGACTCTGACGGCGGAAATGGAGAAAACTGGAGGTGAGATATCTTAACTTCCGCACCCTGCTCAAATCATTTTCTGTTGATTGCATCTTTTTTTTCTTTCCTACACTAATCAGAAGTCAAAAATATGAAATCGAACTTGACTGACGGCTGACTAACTGAAAGCGGACAATGATAAAATGGTACCCCACAAGATAAGAGGTATGGTGGCGAGTTTCAGACTCAAAATGTGATTCATCGCTTGTAGCGAACCCGAAGGCACGTACTGTGCGGTGGAGCGCAAACCACCACCACTACCAGCAGACACGGACACACGGATTGTCATCTCTTTCGGAAACAAGAAAGTAAGAAAGAAGAAGATAAAAACAACCGCCAGCTGTGTGTGACTCAAGTTAATCGTGGTTTGGTGGGTTTGTCTGACACACCGAAGCAACTGATTGCGAACGCCCGGGCTTACAGGGACTGTTCTCGGTTACTCATCTGACTAATTGTGCAGAGCACTTTTGATCATAGGGACACACATCAAAGCTGTACCAACAATGCACAGAGAGATTAACAACAAATGTTCACCGACTCACTTTGAAAGTGGCAATATGTTTGTTTTGGATCATTCCACGTCCACATGACAACATCAAACGGGGAGGAAAGTCTGATTTAAGAAGAATTGTAAGTGCTGAACAAACATTCTGCAACTGAGACTTAGTGCAGGTTTATAACCGAAAATGCCGATAAGATTTTTTGACTTCACACAGCCTAGTAATCTGCGATAAAAGTTTCGAAAACAATTTCTATGGAAACAACGCGCAGAGAATGGGCGTGGAGCAATATGCAAGATTAACCGATATTGGCCATGTCTTTAGGCTGACTGAATAATTTAGGAATGAAAACGGAACCCGTAAACCTAAAAAATAAACATACAGACATAATATTTTTTTAAAAAATTTTATTGACTGATTGAAACCAATCATTCGAAAAGTATCAGATGTACTTTTTTTGCTCTACCGGATACCGGATATCCGATAAGCTTCGAGGCCGGATATTCGGCTTTTTTTTGCGAATATGAAACTGGATAAAACTGCATGTGTGCATGAACCAAAAAAGGATGCATTTTAGGAAGAATGATCAACTTATTTTTGCATTAATATGATGAATGACATTTTCCGTTTAGAATGAATATCCTTTAAAAGAGTATCAAGTTTTCCACAAGGAATTTTGTACAGGTATTTTTCTGATAAAAATTTTCTATCACAATGATGAGTTTTTTGTTGGGTGTGTCTTCAGGGATGATAATCTGAGAGACTTCACTACAAAACATGCTTCATGACTTCATGGCGCAATGTGTTTGGCTTCTGGTATCGTTAGTGAAATAACAAGAATTATCAGTTCTAAACTATCCTATATATTCAAGGGAAGTTATTATTTTGCTGCGAAAAAAGTATTTGAACTGAGACGAGATGGCACATATACTACATTTTCGAGAAAAATGAATTTTAATTTTCAAAATATTTTTTTTTCAATGATTTTTTTTTCAAAAAATTTGAAAACATATGCTTTTAAAATTCTGAAAAAATAGATATAAATAGCCCTTAAAATTTTCAACAAGTTTCCATACATCGGACGATAGGAACTTTTACATGGAAAAAGTTTTTCGAACAACAACTTTTTCATTGTTTTCATTGAAAAAATAGTATTAATGTTTAATTCGTAACATTTTTATGTATAAATTATCGCAATTAACATGCTCTGCTGACTTTTCTCTACTTAGAAATATGTCAAGAATATGTCAAACGTGAGAATTTACACACAAAAATGTTACGAGCAAAACATAATTTTTTACAGGAGTCTTCATACAAAAATGACTTATATTCCAAAAACTATAAAATATAGAAAGTTGATGTCTTCAACATTTTTTTTTTATTTTAACAAGATCTAAAACTTTGTCGAATACAGTATATCGCTATCTTAGCTTTAAACAAAATTAGGATAAGTTGTATTTTTTTCAAACAAAACATGAAAAAGTTGTTGTTCGAAAAACGTTTTTCCTGTAAAAGTCTTTTTGGAAATTGTAATTGCCTTTCATATATATAATTTTGGGAATTTAAAAAAAAATACGTTTTTGAGAAAAATCAGACTCAATTTTTAAAATAACTTTTTTGTCAGCGAAATTTTTCGTATTTTTTTGTGAAAATTTAAATAATTTCCTACGTTTCATCCTTTGACAAGAATTTTGTAGGTATCATAGTTTTTAAGTTATAATTTGTTGTAAAAAATTATGAAAAAAATGGCTTTTTCCAAAAAGTAGTCTAATTATTTTTCGAATATTTCAAGTATGCAAAATTGCTTAAATGATCCATGTCTTTACACCCACAACGTTTCACTACTATCTGAGATGGTGCTGCCAGCGGCCAGTCGAGTTGGCATGAAATTCGTCTATAGTACATTGGATTCCCTTGGATTGGCAGCCACCTAATTACGAAAATTGTTCACAACCCCACTCAGGTGGAAGCCTTAATCATGATTCATAAAAAACACGTGTAGGGGGATTGTCTGAAACATTTTTTCACAAAGCTTTTTGCTGCTGACAAGATCATTTCCATTAAATGGCCGAGTTAATATGATTTTGAAGAGATGGATGTTTGAACCAAAGCGAGGTTCATTCTAACTCCCGAGGCAGTCACACGGGAGAACCATGTTCGAATTGCTTTAAGCATAGGCGACCGATTCTGAGCGGAGAATGTCAAAATACCGACTGAAGCCTGATTGTTTTCATGAAAAGCGCTGAGGACAAAGCCCCGATTTTCAACCGACCACTCGATCAAACTATTAGAGTAATTTATAATAGGACCTCAACACAAATACAGCGGCATGGCACCGGCCCACCAGCAGGAGTGGCGAACAAGCAAATTGAATAAAATAATTCCGTAGTCAACAATGCGATCATATCTTGGTCGAAAAAACGGTACTGTCCAGTTCAAAACGGTACGTTTTATCAGCCTACATGTCCTTACAATCGTTATAAGCCTGGTTCGGTTGTTAGGTCCTTACATTTGTTATTCACTACCAGGGATGGTAAAAAATCACATTCAACGATCAATGAATAAGTATATCCCTCTAGTCGGATGTTTTTAAATCACCCCCAGCAGGCGAGGCTCTTTTATTCTTCATATGTACACAGAGAGAATACTTGGAACGGTGAGCTACCATGATCTCAAAAAAGCAATATGAAAGCGGAATCCCCACTGATTGCACTCTCGAAGCATTACTTCTACTACTCAAGTTTTATCGTGAGTGCAAGCCACAAACGACCAATCCCATTCCATAGAGCGGATGATGAGTTCTTGATCGGAAAGTGTAACAAGAGACACTGAAATCTTACGACACTCATCGAGGGATTTTTAATTCTCTATTGCACTGTCCGCAGTGAGTGGCTGACTCAGTCTCGTGTCGATTTTATTTTGCTGTCGTCTCCCGCCCGATAAACAGCAGAGTAATGGATGCAATTGATTAATTTTATTACCAGCAGATTTGGGCGAATCTCATCCTGCCCAAAATCGTTTTTAGATTCCAATAATTCTGAACATTCACAGTTCTCTCCAAATAATTTTTCCAATAGTAATTCAATTAGTGGCTTCACAGAACACCTTTCGATTTCGATTGAGTTTCAGACCCTTTTTTATTTTGTAGATAAAACGGATCACATATTTAATTAATTCAATTCTGTGTGGTTACGTTCTTCGTTGCGAATAAATGTAATGAATTAGTATGGACGTATTTTATTCATATATCGTGGACTTCCGACATATGTGACAGTAGATTTATCGAACGACTAATGTTTTTTTTATATCCCATCAAACTTGTTGCATCTGCATCTTGTTGTGTACATACTGCTTTGACCGCAGATTTGCATGGTTGAATCTGGTTAATTTCAGGTATTCAGTCTTCATATTGTCGAATGAATACTGTTGGAACAATAGGTATCGCAGCAAATGATGATCAACATCCTACCTTATCATCAAACGGTATGCGAATAATTTCAGTGAACTGACGGCATTGGAATATATGCTTTGTGAGGACCACACAATTATTATCAGAGCGAATAAACGTCCGACTGGAAGTCATGAACATCAATTCAATGTGCCCAAAATAAATTTATCCTTTGAAGGTCATTAACCTTTCTAAAGATGAACAGATGGAATATATTCCAATGTCGTCTGGAATAACCTGTCCAACACCTTATGATCGTAATATTGTTTTTGCTATTATTCTGATGTTTCATAACACGGCACTCTATTGATTATTCGCCGAAAATGAATAAAAAATATCCTTGAAGTTAGCCTACGCTTTTAGTAGCAGTGCAATATGCGGCCTGATTCTACGCGGCGTGTGAGGTGAGATGACAATTGTCACATCACCATCACGCAACTTTCCTCACTCTATTCCTACAGTCGTATCGGATGCCGTGAGAGGTTCATTTTATGTATGTGAGAGGATGAACAGCAAGTGACAAGGTATTCATTCTGCTGGTTGCCAAATCAGATCAGAGATGCTGCATTCGCACATATGTCTAAGAATTTGCAAACATTTAACTTTTGTCACAACCTTTTATTCCTGCTTTAGGCTGTTTAAAATAGTAACAAAACATTATTGGTTTCAAATGATAAACGAAACTGGCCAGTTTTGCAGACGCTAGTACATATTTACAGATATTTCAGATTTTCATCGCATAAATTGGAGAAAAAAACACCTGGCATCCCAGAATTTTATTTATTTCGCTCAGAGAGATCAGACCATTTGTTTAGGATTTAGTTCGTCCAACAAGCAGACGGAAACGGTTGTTAGCATCATACAGAGTTTAACGCTTTCGTTTGTTTTGATCGTAATTGCTGCTGCTTCCTGCGTACTCACTGTTTAATTGTTGCTCCGGCTCCGGCTTCGATGTTTACCACGGCTTCTGGAATGGATATGTAGTTCGGTGTTGATGGCTCGCTACTAGATAGATTAAACATAACACCCATGTAATAAATATATTGTAGAAAAAATAAATTCATTTCATATAATGGAAAGATTTCCGGAGTGCTCATTCGCCCGATCGAGAGATACTCACTACCGCTTTCACAAGAAATACAAACTGCTCGCAATTCGTCACACGTATTGTGAAAATTAAATAAAAATGGAATATATACAATACCAATACTATTGGGTTATTTACGACAAGAAATGATGCTTACTTTCCATTTTTGATAAGTTTTCATGCGCTGTCGACACCTCAAATCATATCGATGATTGTCACCTAGAAATCCCAATTCATGTGACAATCGTCACGTAGATTTGGGAGCGGGAATACGGTGAGAGTTCATTCAAGTGAGATTTCTCACGGCATACGCCTGGTGGGATCGCGTGACATACGTGACAATTGTCACCTCACATCACACGCCGCGTAGAATCAGGCCGATGGTGAGCCAGTCTCAGGATAAGAAAACATTTAAAAATAAAGCTTTTTTTTTTGAATGAATCAATAGTAAAACAAAACGTCAAAAATTTTCTCAGCTTTGTGATAGCAGATAATCATTATCCATTTGAGTTGTATGAGTATTCCAACCCCCCACAAACTGTGGATAGTCTATCTGCAAACAAATTATGTAGAGTTCCACAATCCAAAAAAATTATGAGCAAATATTTACGTGCTTACACAAAAAAACACATGTTGACATATTTGCGCTAATTTATGTTTTTTGATTAATTCAAGGTAATCAAGGTCTTTTCTAGACACCAGTTTACTCGGCCCCGAAAAAAGTGGTCTGTATTTGGGCTGGCGGAAAAATATATCTCGCAAGACCACGTGTTCGATGTCGTAATAGCCTTGGCCAATAACGCATTTACATTAACTCATAAAATTACTGATTTGAGGGGGATTATTGTTTGTAGTCTCTTGATTAATTTAAACACCATCTGAGAAATCCTCTGTGAAACATGAAACATTAAAGTCGTCCTATCTGCTGTAGCGCATTTTTTTATTTTACCCAGTTTCATCGAAGTAAACGCGCTCGGAAAGGAAAATTGAACGCCCGGACGAGAGAGCGAGAATCGTTAAGCGTACTTCATAGAGACACTCATTCCCATGGAGCAAATTCTTGTTAAGAGTTGAAAACAAAACGAGGAAGGAGAGTAACTCAATTATTCGAACTAGTTTCAGTCTAGCAATGCTTTGGTCAACTCAGAGTTACCAAGAGAAAATCATTTGGTTATGATGGGTGAGGATTAATAGTTAGTCGCAGTTTGCACAGATTGCGATCTGTGCAGTTTGCGATTAATCGTAAATCACATCATGCTCCCTTGTTTTCCATCCTTGTTCACTACTAGCTGACAAGCTGCGTCTCGCCCAAAATTTGTTTTTCGTTATCAATACCTTCAAACATTCACGTTTTCTTGCTAAGCGCAAGTTCATTTGTCCAATCACAGAACTGTTCATTGATTGATCTCCTAATCGAACCCGTTGAATTTACCTTTTACTAAAAAATTACTAGTACTTCTACCAAAACTCATCATTATAATATCAGATTATTTTCAGACACAATTCTCGTTCAAGATTTTTCAACCACTGGCAAATAACATGTTTCTCCGTTACATGAAATGTTTGATACATAAAATATAATAGAATAAAGACAGATCTCTCCCCTCTTCTCCTCTTAGAGAGGGGGAGGAGTGTCCATTCACCATAAAAACGTTTCGTGCCCCCTAAAATCTTCACATGACAAATTTGGTTTTGTTTGCTTGATTAGTTCTCGAGTTATGCAAAAATTTGTGTTTCATTTGAATGGCAGCCCCAAAAACCCCTACATACCAATTTTTATGTCGATCGGTTCAGTAGTTTCCGAGTCCATAAGAATAAGACAGACAGATATACAGAAATCCACTATATATATATATATATATACAGTCAACTCTCCCTAACTCGATATCCAAAGGGACCATCGAGTTAGGGAGGTATCGAGATACAGAACATTTTTTCCAATTGTATGTCTTAAATTGTCATATATTAGGGTAAGTGTCCCAATTATGGTATTCATTTGAATTTTTGATTCATTCCCTTAAAGTGAAAAAACACCTTTATCATATAAAAAAATATTTTTTCCAGAATCTTTCAGGAGGTGATAGACGGTTATATTTCACGAAAAAAATCCTTCAACGCATATGTTAGAATTTCAACGATGACAGACTTATAGAACTTTTTCTTTGTTTCGAATTCTGTTGGCTCAAACTGACTCTACATTGAAAAGTATGCTACGTAATCCGATTTTGTTGCTTTCATTTGAAGGATGAGAAAATTTAGTACAGGATATAGTAGTGGAACATCTAAATTAGTGGGTTAAAATAACATTTTTGAAGTGGAAAATTTAAAAGTTTTTTTTTTATTTGTAATTATTAATTTTATCCTAAAAATTCATACTAAACTTGATTGTTTCTATCAATTAAATTAAAGCTCTCTAACCTCTCTACAATTTGTTCTTTGACGCCCAACTTCTATCTCTCTTAATTTCGCTGCAATATCGATACAAACAATTCCTGATGAAGATTCAATCAACATCTTCAAAAATCGCGATTTTTAATCCACTGTACTTATAAAAGCCACTTAAATTTCACCTTAATGCTGAAAGGTTAATTTTTTTTCTTGAAATTATTCATATTTGAATTATAAAAAAAAACTTTTTTTTCAAACTGTATACAATCGAGTCCTAAATTTTACATAATCGAATCATATATAATCGAGTCCGACTTGCACGAGGCACTAGGTTAACAAAGAAAATATTGATTAAGTATGTTACTCAAACTGAATTGTAACGATCACGCAGGAACTGTTCAATCACAAAAAAATGTTCGAATAGTTTCACAGGAACATTTTCAGTTAATTTCAATATTCCGGACATATTCTTCAGGTTTGATTTAACGTTAGAATTAACATCTCAATAGAACTACTATCTTTAGCGTTTTTCTCAGGTTTTTCAACACTTTCTAGTATACAACTGGTATACAACACAGACAGGGGACAGATAGTGAAGAATATCTCGGCGGGAGTTCCACAAGGCTCCATCCTAGGTCCTACGCTTTGGAACACGATGTACGACGGTGTTCTAAGGCTGAAGCTACCCAGAGTTGTGGAGATCGTGGGCTTCGCGGACGACATCGTAACAACGGTAATCGGCGAGACGCTTCAGGAGGTGAAAATGTTGGCGACTGAGGCTGTAGACATGATCGGTAGTTGGATGGACAGCGTAAAGCTCCAGATGGCACATCACAAAACCGAGGTGCTGTTAGTGAGCAATTGTAAGGCAGTGCTGCGGGCAGAGGTATCGGTCGGAGGACATACCATCGTTTCGAAGCGGGCGGTGAAGTACCTCGGAGTCATGATCGACGACCGGCTGAACTTCAACCAGCACGTCGACTATGCATGTGGGAAGGCGTCAAAGGCCATCAACGTGGTGGCGAGGATCATGCCAAATAGCTTTGGCCCAAGCAGCAGCAAGAGGCGTCTCTTGGCAAGTGTATCTTCGTCGATACTGAGGTATGGTGGCCCTGCCTGGTTGGCGGCTCTGGAAACCCACCGAAATCGGAGGAAGCTGAACAGCACATTCCGACTCATGGCCATGCGAGTCGTAAGTGCTTATAGGACCATTTCGACAGAAGCTGTGTGTGTAATCGCCGGAATGATTCCCATCTGCATCACTCTGGCGGAAGATAGCGAGTGCTACAAGCGACGGGAAAGCAGAGGTATCCGGAAATTGATGAGAGCGGAGTCGTTGGACAAATGGCAGTATGAATGGGATACGGCAGAAAATGGTAGATGGACGTACAGGCTGATACCGGTACTTTCGACCTGGTTGAACAGGAAACACGGTGAAGTTAACTTTTACTTGACGCAGTTTCTGTCTGGGCATGGCTGTTTCAGGCAATATCTACACCGGTTCGGGCACGCAGTTTCACCCCTCTGTCCGGAGTGTGGAGATATGGAGGAAACACCGGAGCACGTCGTTTTTGTCTGTCCCAGGTTCACCGAAAGGCGCGAGGGGCTGCCTGCACTTCATGTCGAGAATATTGTGGAGGAGATGTGTCGCGACGAGATGATCTGGAATGCCGTGAGCAGTGCAATCACACAAATCATGTCGGAGCTGCAGCGAAGGTGGAGGCTGACCAAAGTGCTGACAACGTCCGACGGTGAAAGGTGAACAACGGCGACGGCTGTTGCAAGAGATGGTACCTCACGAGAGTAGCTGTGACGGGGTGCGCGTTGTGTTGGAGGGCACCACCTAATCGGCTCTCCGCTGGGAAGAGAAATCCTGCGAGGGTGACTGTGACGGGGCGCGCGTCAAGTTGGAGGGCGCTTCCTAATCGGTGCACGTCTCGACAGGTAAACGGATACTGCCGCGGAGAACAGCAAAAGGCCTACCTGACAACGCCTGATCGTGGCCTGGATGGAGGAACACCGCGAACATTTCGAAGGAACGAGCATCAAGGATGAAGCCACGATCAAAATGGTGAATACCCCACGAGAGTAGCTGTGACGGAGTGCGCGTCAGGTTGGAGGGCACTGCCTAATCGGCGCTCCGTTGGGAAGAGAAATCCTGCGAGGGTGACTGTGACGGGGCGCGCGTCAAGTTGGAGGGCGCTTCCTAATCGGTTCACGTCTCGACAGGTGAGAAACCCTGCGAGGGTGGCTGTGACGGGTTGCGCGTCAAGTAGGAGGGCAATTCCTAATCGGTTCACGTCTCGACGGGTAAATTCAAAATGCCTGCGAAGAGGACATCAGCGCAGTGGAATTAATAACGAATGGAAAGAAAAAAATATTGAGAAAAAGGGAAGGACAACGCTAGTTAGCGTTGAAAACTCGAGAAGTGCATGGGCACAGCCGCCCCCTGAAGTAGTCGCCTAGATGTGGTCCCAGGGGGAATAAGGCAACGAGTAGAGGGCTTGGTTTTTGTGGGTGCGATCCCCACTCGACGTCTGGGTTAACCCTTCCCAGGTAAGGCTGGTAGAGCGTTCCTCACCTCTTAAAAAAAAAAAAAAAAAAAAAAAAAAACATTAATTATGCCAGCGGAATATCACTCCCGTCCATGTTGGTTGTGCTTTAAAGTTAGGATTTCCCAGTTTCTGGACAAATTCTCAAGCCATATCCCGAAGAATAGAAGAGGGGTAAATTATTTTGTCTAGCTTGACAAGACAAAAATTCATTGACCGCTCCAGCTTCTCGATTCTGACCAACCTTATATGCTTTTGGTCTAGATACAATTTTCCATTCCGATTCCATTTTCACTTTAGTTTGAGTAGTGTTGATACCGCACTTTGTGCAATACTGAAATTATTTGCCGCTTCTGACCCCTTCCGTCCATATTTTTCGACCTGCTCGATTATGCTCAAACCTTGCGCAATATATATATATATATATATATATATATATATATATATATATATATATATATATATATATATATATATATATATATATATATATATATATATATATATATATATATGTATATATATATATATATATATATATATATATATATTCAAATAGTAAGATACTTGTACTCCTGTAATAATACGCCTACATGTTGGCATATATATATATATTCAGACAGTCTCTAAGAGCCATGCGCTCAAAGACAAACAAGGTGATTTAAATAAATAAATAAATAAATAAATAAAAATATCCTTTGTTTTACTTTTTTCGGAGCTCGGAAAAACGCTCGAAATTTGTGCCTCTACACTAAAATACCCCCTTAATTTCCCTCTAAAACACCTCAATCAACTGATGCCATGTTTACAAAGTGCTCGACAAAATTCCCAATACCAAATCCTCTTCACCACCCATTCCAAATGATACCATAGCTAAACAAATTGCCGATAAACGGTAACTACTAATCAACGCGAGTGCTAACTCCGTTCAGGTATGTGCGAAAGCTTCGGCTTCGTGGAAGAATGATTCAGCTTAAGAAAACATGCTTATCAGTGGCGGGCACCAGCAGCAGACACTCTGTACAACGAAAAATGTGTAAAAATAAATTGGAGGAACGAACGAACGAATGAGGGGGAGGAGGGGGGTTGGAGCATAAATTCACCATTGTTCACTTCCGTCGTTTAGTTTAATTCAATGAGGTGATAAATGATGGCAAATTCGAGATATGAATTGTATTATAGCTAGAGCGACAGCTTGAAATTAATTTCGGCATTATCGTAGTCCTACGATTTTTTCTATCTGAGATTTATTTCCCGGTTTTCTTATCTTCCAAACACATATTTGACTAGATCTCGGCTGAATAGCATTTATTTAACGAGGTGAGCTAATTTGTGATTGCTATTGGAAGGGTTGACAATGTTTGCTCTCCTTCTCAGGCTTCAAATTCCAAATCCACTCATTCTAATCTCTTCTTTATTGACACAAGAACGAACAATAGCAATACATAGTAATCACCACTCGACCATATTTCGAACGTGCATTCATGTACCAGCACTGCTGCAAAACCCGGTTCCTGTCACCCAGTTATCACGACGTTTGATAGCACTTATCGTAGTCGCTTCGGAATCGTGCTGTTGCCCTTTGGAACGCGACACAATTTCGTGCTTGAATGCAACAAGAGCGAAACAAAAGAAAAGCCCCGTTGCCCAAGTTCCAACTGTAACTCTTCTACTATGGACGGCATTTTCCGGGGTTAATTTTTTCATCAACACTACATCCCCTCAGAGGGCAGACACGGGGGAGTAATGGTGCAGAATGCTACTTTCATCGACAGGCAATGGTTCGTCATTTTCATCACCCTCTTCAGCCCACCAGCTACCAAATGAGTGAAAATTGCTCGGGAAATCTGAGAGCAGACGGCGGCACGTGCGAGGCACCCGTGGAATCGTCGGTTGCATTGTTTGGGAATCACCATCAAAAATAAAAATAAAATTCAAAAGCACAGATTGTGTGGAAGCAGACAATGGAAGAAAAATGCAGCAACGGTGGTTTGGTGTTGTGTTGTGGTGGACAACGTGTTCTCTGTTGTGCTAATTAGGGGTAAATATTGGTGATTTGGAGGTGTTTTGTAAATTGTAATTTTGGGAGTGCTGAAATATGAGTATTTAACACCGTGGGAGTGTTTCTCTTGCCCCCTCTTATAACTCGTTGGCATTTTTCAATGTACATGATTTAGTAGAGAGATAATTGGAACAAGTATTATGCGACAAGAGATAAATAGCTCACATGTTTTCTCCTAACACCGTATTAAAATTTCGCAGTTCGAACTTAGAATAAAACGAAGTTACATACAGCTCTTTATTGTTTATGCTATTGAAAAAGTTAAGCTCCTTCTAATCCGTTCATTGCGACGCGTTGGGGTTCCCATTGCAGAGTGGTTAGCATCACATCTTTCATGCCGGAGACGTGAGGCGCATGTCGGTGGATGTGTTGCGCCCACATAGGTGACGTCCAAATTGAATACTGACAGAAGCCAACATATCGAGTTCCCCACTGACATTTCTTCTTCTGAAGGGAACACATATGAACTGGGATCGATCAATTTATTCCAATCGGTAATAGAGGACATGAATTCCGCCAGAATAAAAGCACACAAAGGCACAAATAATGTTGGAGTTTTTGTAGTATTAAAAATCACGACTTATGTACGAGTTTCGATTCAGATTTCGCTATTGATGACTATTGATCGATACACGACACATGAATTAGAAGATTCGCTACAGATGTCTAAAACCACCGTTCATGGGCACCTGGTGAAGCATGGGTACGAAAAACGCTACAATGTATGGATTACATATTAATCCTTATTTCGTAACCCGATCGAATTAGACATATGGCAATCCAAACGAGATAAACTTTTTTAGCATTCTTCAATCCATGGTTACAACATTTGCACCTCCCGATAGGATTTGACTCGATCAGATTAAAGAATGCAACCAGTGTTGTCACATTTTAATCTGTACCAGAGGGGGTAAAAATATTTCCCATCTGTACTTTTTTTTTCCAAAAATCTGTACCATCGAAAATATTCGTTGTGCAAAAAATATATTTTATTAGAATGAAAAAAATACTCATCCATTTACTTTAGATACTACATTTATATTTGCAAGGCATTCGTGTGTTTCAAATTTTTGTCCACCAATCTTGCACATGCTCGTTTTCTGTAACTGTGATTTCCTTAAGGAGTAATTTTACCTCTAGGGTACGGAATTAATTCTCCAGATCTTGTATATTCCCATCGTAGAACCCTGAAAACGCCTCCTACACAACGAATTTCGTCCTTATGAAACTGATCAATTATAAATCATTGTAAATGCTTTTATGATCAGCAACACCAAGCGATACTGCGGCGTAAAAGTCGTCATGCACCTCAATGTTGCTTTGTTCAAATGTAAAAAATTTCACAGGCCGAAAAAAATCTATACTTTTTGACGAAAATCGTACAGAATCTGTACCGTACAGAATCTGTACCAAAAACAACGAAAAAATCTGTACGTGTGGCAACACTGAATGCAACATTGTGGTAATTTCAAATCCGACTAGATTCCGGAATAAGGATTTATTTTACCGAAAAACATTCGAAGGAACGTATCTCAATCTGCGATTCGTCGCAATTCGACGCAACGAACATACATATTTTTAACGATTTGTGAAGAACAAATATGAATAGAATCTCGAAGCAGGTTTTCACCTGAAGGAAGTCATGGTCTGGGTTTGGTGGGGCTGGAAGAAAATTTGTATTGTGAGTTTCTACCAAGCCACTCGATAGTCTAGATAGTCTCGATGAATTCCAACAAGTACTGCTCGCAGCTGAACGTATTAAAATCAACGATGCAGAACTCTCCTAGGGCGCTTCCAAGGCTACACTCACCAGAACTTCAACTCACTGTATAGCATTAAAATCGTCTTGCTCAGGTTTTTGACGAGAAAACAAAGAAGTTCAGAGAGGTTGGAATTTTGAAGTTGCGTTAAGGATGCTGAAATATTGTGGAACAAAATGATGTATCTTTAATCGAATAGATGTATGTCTATGTCTAATTAAGGGTTATAGGTCATCGAAATCATCGATCACAAGGATACTGCAAGTTTTTCGTTTCGACTAGGTTCATTATAGCCGCCAGGCACTACCGAACCTGTAAAAGCGAATGTCATTGATGCTTGAACGAGAGAATGTTTCGCAATCCGCGATCACGAATGTGCAATGTCGACGTCTAGTCGCGCCATACCTTCTATTAGATTAATAGGCTCGAGGTCAATTTAAAATTTTAAAAAATTTGAGTGAAAATTTTGACTTGGTGTTATTTGATTACATGAAACACCTAGTCCTGGCCCCGACTTAACTACTGTGATATTCCCGCTTAAATCATTGAATTAAAATCATTTTTAGACAAATTCCTTGAGGATTTTTCACCACTCGAACATTAATATAATTCTCAATTACATAGAATACAATTCGTTACGGAGAAGTAAATTTCAATACGATAATTTTATTTTCAAGGTGTGTTCACTCCAACAATCCATTATCATTATCCGTTTCCAAAAAACGGAGCACAAAGCTTAATGCAGTCAAAGCGAATAGTAACTAGTGTTATTATGAATCTGAGGATCAGAACGTACAGGTATTTGAGTAACAATTCGGGTGTGTTGAACGATCCAGAACTAGTAATACATTACAACATTTTCTCAATTTGAACAGCGCGATGATATCAAAATCGTTTTTTTTTATTTAAACCACTTCTGTATTGTTTAGAGATTCGCTGTTCTTCCATGAATGCCTATAACAAGTTTCAAACAAAGTGCTTGATTTTTTGAAAACTCAAACAACCAGTCAACGTCCGTTCTTCTTGATGGTTGGATTTGTTCTACAGCCTATACTGTTGCTTTTTTAGCTATTTATTTTATTTAAGGCGTCGTGCACAAATTACGTAACGCGATAAGGGGTGGGGGAGGGGGATCGAGGTTGCGTTACTTTCTGTGGATTAGAGATAGGAAATTGCGTTACGTAGGGGGGGATTTTTAGCGTTACGTAATTTGTGCACGACGCCTAAGCTCATTGAGCAGTTCAGCTTAAATAGAGCAGAATTTATGTACAAATGTGTTGAATCTAAAAGGTCAGTTTCAGATTTACGCAAGGTGGCGCATTTGTAGTAGTGATCGCTCCATACATAGCTGACTACGATCAGCCTGCCGCACTTGAAGATGCAGAAAAGTGCTTGGATGGCGGCGGGTTCAGATGAAAGGTTTGAGTCTGGTAGTCATTACATTACAGTTTATTTCGATTTTTGATTTTTTTTTTGAGATTATCTTCCTGTCCTGTGAACAGTTTGAACAGGTGGACGAGACTCCACTGCAATGTAGCCCTTTCGACGTAAGACGTAAGACGTATTCCTATTGTTCGAATGTTCACAGTTGCACCGTACACAGCGGAACAGTTGACATGAGTCATCTATTGTTGTGTTATCATTAGCACCAAATACCGATCATTCTTGCTGCAAGCAGCAGATCGTGAGTGAACGGTGAGAGGCTGGGATCACCGTCACATGATGATTGTTGCGTTGCATATTTTCATATTCCCCTTGGATAGAATTATATTGTACGGCTCTAGCTACGATTGTTTTCGAAATATTAGTGATATAATCAAATCATATTTCGTTACTGCTCTAGTCGCTTTTTGTTCGACTCAACTGTATCTTTCGCAGAACGACAACAAGAAATCCGAAATTAATCGTGTTGTCGGCAATCAAGTTTATACAGTTTTCAGTTTTCGATCGACAAATACAGCTCACCTTATCCAGCTTGCAATGTATTGTACATTCCAAAATTCAGACAATTGATCAAACATCAATTTGTTTTTTTATTATTTCGAATAGAATCAGAATGCATCGAGCTGTTGCATTGAATAGCATTGAAATAACTCTTTAGTGATAGATTCGGTAGCCCTGAAAAGCACAGATGGATTAATTCTTGTTGTCGAGAGAATATCTTTACCATCACCGCCATTACACCACTGTGTGCTAGATCGATTACACGAAAGCGATGGGTGACGGTTGTCCGTTGGATGACAGGAAAAATAAAACTCGTTGGCTGCTTCTACCCGCTGCTGTCGATGGTATTAATGGTTATGCTCGAACGGTGGCCTTATAGCCTCCGCGGACTGCAGACCTTTTATGAGCCAACCATTTAGTCGACTTCTCAATCAGTACGGAGCGATGTGCATACTCGCACATTGCACCAATTCAGTTGGGCCGGTGTTTGCACCTGAGAGTTTGCACTAGCCCAACCCGACCTAACTATCGGCCGACACAAAAGTCTGCAGTCAGCGTAGGCTCTTAGAGCACCCGCACACTTCAGACTTTTTTTTTCAGCCGACAGTTCTACTGGTGCTACTGGTGCAAAAACCGACCCAACTGAATCGGTGTAATGTGCGCATATGCATACCTCTCCGTACTGATTAAGAAGCCGACCGAACTGTCGATCGACAAGTCAGTCTGCAGTCTGCGGGGGCTCTTAATGTGTGAGTTGCGCTTCACGGTGAGAAACTGAACGATGTTTTTGGAAAGCGACTGCAAAATTTAGTCGAGTTATTAAACAAATTCATTCATGTTCATAAGCTTCGAGTAACCGGTCATGTGCTGTGAGCGTCTCCGTTAAAGCATTGTTTTCGGTTACCGTTGGCTGTTATTTTTTTTTTTTTTTTATCGCCCGGGTGTGCTTTTTTCGCGCGTTTTCGAACTGTTCGAGATATCGTAAAACGCAGTGTGAACTCGGAATTAGTGAGAAAAGCAGAATCATCAAAGCCTGGCAAGGCCAGCCGGCTTTCAGTTTTCGCCGATTTGTCGCCATCGCAATCGAAGTCGGACATCGGTGCTCAGTTGCACGCACACAATACCAGCGCGATTCGCTGTTCACTTACAGCAGTGTGAAGGAGAGCATCACTTCTTAGTGGTGTGTGATAGTGCCGAGCGCTCAAGCGCTCCGATTGAGAAGCAAGCAGCGGTTGCCAGTTCATCAGCACTGGGTGCATTGTGATTAGAGGTACCAATTACGGAATGGCAGAAGGAGGGGGAGGATCTCCAGATATGGAGATCTCTGATGATGACTCCCCTCTGGTTGAAAAACAAATAAAGGAACAGCGAAGACACTTAAACGCGTTCCTACATCAGAGGATGTTTCGTCCGGGGACGAGTCTGCTAACTCTAGCAAGCCCCCCTCTAAAAAACCTGCAAATATCTCCTCTCCAACCCCCCTCGCTCCTACCCCAGCTCAGATTTCGCCTCCCCATCCTGTTGTCCCCGATCCCCTTCAATCCTCGTCATCTCCTTCTCCTCCTGTTGTCTTCTCTCCACGTGTCAAGGTCTATCCTGAAGATGCACCTGGAACTGGTCCGTGGGTTGTTTTCTTCAGGCCTAAGCCAAACGGAAAAGCACTTAATGTTATTCAGATCATGAAAGATCTGGCAAGATACTCCTCCGTGACAGAAATTACGAAGGTTAGACCGACCAAACTGCGTGTTGTCGTGGCTGATCGGAAAGACGCAAACGGTATTGTCGTCGACCAGAGGTTTACCCTGGAATATCGTGTCTACGTGCCTTCCCATGACGTAGAAATCTCGGGGGTGATAACCGAAACGGGTCTGACGTGCAAATCAATTATGGAAGGAGATGGCAGATTTAAAAAGCTGCCTTTGATTAAGGTTAAAATCTTAGAATGCCGACAACTCGGCAAAGTCTCCCAGGAAGGGAAAGAATCGAAATTTACGCCGTCCGACTCGTTTAGAGTCACTTTTGCTGGCTCCGCCCTCCCTGACTACGTTATGGTGGACAAATTGAGGCTACCGCTGCGACTCTTCGTGCCAAAGCCCATGACTTGCCTGAAATGCATGTCAGTTGGTCACACAGCAGCTTACTGCGCCAACAAGGAGCGCTGTGCCACTTGCGGAGAGCAACATGTGGACAAATCCTGCAGTGCGATTGAGCAAAAGTGTCCATATTGCGGAGGAAATCCGCACGTGCTCTCGGCTTGTGAAACTTACAAGAGTCGCTGGGAGAAGCAGAAGCGCTCTTTAAAGGAACGCTCGAAGCGCACTTTTGCGGAAATTTTGAAGGGCGCTTCTCCATTGGCCCAACAGCAACAACCTTTAACCGCAAACAATGTCTTCGCTTCGCTGCCAGTTGACGAAATGGAAGCGGATACAGCTAACGAGGGCACACCGTACATCTTCCAAGGGAATCCCCGGCGCAAAAATGTGACCACTCCCAAAGTTCAAGGACAAGCCCCTCCGGTTATACCCTCTGTTAGCATGCCTAAAAAATCGAGTGCAGCGGACAAGCAAAATCAGGTTCCTCCTGGCTTCCGTGGGAATAATTCACCTTCGAACGACCCAGCACTCGAAGGGACATCAAAAACCCCAACTGTTCCTATTTTACCGACCAGTTCAACTTCCCAATCGGGATTTATAAAGTTGACTGACCTTGTGGCTCAAATCTTCACATGCTTTAATGTTTCCGACTCCATCAGAACCATTGTCATATCAATGCTTCCAGTATTAAAGACAATTTTGCAACAATTGATGCAAACATGGCCCCTCCTTGCAATGATTATCTCTCTTGATGTCTAATTCAAATAGAGAGGTCGGAGATATCACTGTTTTACAGTGGAATTGTCGTAGTCTTATCCCTAAATTGGATACATTCAAATTTTTAATTCATAACTTCAATTGTGATGTTTTTGCTCTGTCCGAAACTTGGCTTTCTTCGCGAGATGATCTCTCTTTCCACGATTTTAATATTATACGCTTGGACCGTGATGACAGATACGGAGGGGTGCTATTGGGGATCAATAAGTGCCACTCATTTTTTCGAATTGACCTTCCACCTATTGGAGGGATTGAAGCTGTTGCTTGTCATGCAAACATCAGAGGAAAAGACCTCTGTATTGTCAGCTTGTATTGGCCTCCGAGAGCTGCGGTTAGCCGCAAGCAACTTGTTGACATGTGCTCACTCCTTCCTGAGCCACGATTGATCTTGGGAGACTTCAATTCTCACGGAACTGCCTGGGGGGAACAGTACGACGACAATCGTTCACTGTTGATATATGATCTTTGTAACAGCTTCAATATGACACTTTTGAACACTGGGGAAACAACACGTGTACCTAAACCTCCTGCTAACCCAAGTGCTCTTGACCTCTCGCTTTGCTCGAATTCACTATCGTTAGATTGCAAGTGGAATGTTATCCAGGACCCCAACGGTAGTGATCACTTGCCAATCAAAATTTCCATCACCATTGGGTCGAATTTTTCTGAATCTATAAACATGGCATATGACCTCACAAGACACATTGACTGGAAAAAATATGCGGACGCGATTGCTCTAGCCATCAATTCCAGAGATGGTTTACCTCCATTGGAGGAGTATAACTTCCTTTCTCGTTTGATCTATGACAGCGCGGTTCGCGCTCAAACGAAACCCATCCCAGGCTCCACTATTCGTCGAAGGCCTCCCAATCCATGGTGGGATAGCCAATGTTCCAAGCTTTATCAGGATAAATCGAACGCATTCAAAGCTTTTCGGAAACGTGGAACCCCTGAAAATTTTCAGACGTATTTGGACCTTGAAAATCAATTTAAAAACTTGATCAAAGGGAAAAAACGTGCTTATTGGCGAAATTTCGTGAGAGGTTTGTCACGAGAAACGTCAATGAAAAAATTATGGAAAGTGGCTCGAAACATGAGAAATCGCTCTTCATCCAATGAAAGCGAGGAATATTCACATCGATGGATTTTGAATTTTGCACGGAAGGTTTGTCCTGATTCCGCTCCTGTGCAAAAAATTGTTCGAGATATACCACAAGATAGGTGCGATCTTGATTCCGAGTTTTCGATGGTAGAATTCTCTCTTGCTCTGCTTTCATGTAACAATTCTGCTCCGGGATCGGATAGAATTAAGTTCAACTTGCTGAAAAACCTCCCTGATGTGGCGAAACATCGCTTGTTGAATTTATTCAATCGGTTTCTGGAGAATAATATTGTTCCAGATGATTGGAGACAAGTACGAGTTATAGCTATTCAAAAACCCGGAAAACCCGCGTCCGACTTCAATTCGTACCGCCCAATAGCAATGCTGTCTTGTATACGGAAATTGTTGGAGAAAATGATCTTGTTTCGCCTTGATCGATGGGTTGAAACGAATGGCCTACTCTCAGATACACAATATGGGTTCCGCAGGGGCAAGGGGACGAATGATTGTCTTGCGTTGCTTTCTTCAGAAATTCAAATGGCTTACGCCGGAAAAAAACAAATGGCTTCAGTATTCTTGGACATAAAGGGGGCCTTTGATTCTGTTTCAATAGAGGTTTTGACAGACAAATTACACTCTCGGGGTCTGCCGCCTCTATTGAATAATATGTTATATAACTTGCTTTGTGAGAAGCATTTGAACTTTTCTCACGGAGATTCGGCAGTAAGTCGGGTCTCTTACATGGGCCTCCCCCAGGGCTCATGTTTAAGCCCCCTTTTGTACAACTTCTATGTAAGCGACATCGACAATTGCCTTACACAAAATTGCAGCCTAAGACAACTTGCAGATGATGGAGTGGTCTCTGTCGTAGGATCAACAGAATCCGACCTACAAGAACCCTTACAAGATACTTTGAACAATTTTTCAACCTGGGCCATTGGGCTAGGGATCGAATTCTCCACGGAGAAAACAGAGATGGTGGTTTTTTCTAGGAAGCATAGACCAGCAAAACCAAAGCTTCAACTTTTGGGTAAACCGATCACTCATGCTATGTCATTCAAGTATCTTGGGGTCTGGTTCGACTCCAAATGTACTTGGGGGGCCCATATTAGGTATCTGAGTAAAAAATGCCAACAAAGAATAAATTTTCTCCGTACAATTACCGGCACCTGGTGGGGAGCCCATCCCGAAGATCTTATAATGTTGTATAGAACAACTATTCTCTCAGTGATGGAGTATGGCAGTTTCTGTTTTCAATCAGCTGCCAAAACACACTTAATTAAACTCGAGCGAATTCAGTATCTTTGTCTCCGTATTGCGTTGGGATGTATGCCCTCAACGCATACCATGAGTCTCGAGGTTTTGGCAGGCCTACTCCCACTAAAAGATCGCTTCAATTTATTATCTCTTCGGTTCTTCATCCGGTGTAAGGTCATGAACCTATTGGTGATCGGAAATTTTGAGCGGCTGATCGAGCTAAATTTTCACTCCGGATTCATGAGTTCATATCATGAATTCATCTCCATGCAGGTTGATTCTTCTTCGTATATTCCCAACCGTGTTTGTTTCCCTGACTACATCAATTCCTCTGTGCATTTTGATCTGTCCATGAAGCAAGATATCCATGGATATTCAGATTACCAACGATCGAGGATCGCTCCAACGATCTTCGATGAAAAATATAGGGGTATCAATTGTGATAATATGTACTTTACTGATGGGTCCACTATAAATGAGTCCACAGGATTTGGAGTGTTCAACGAATTTTTTAGCACCTCACACAGTCTTCAGAATCCTTGCTCAGTGTATATTGCTGAATTGGCAGCAATTCATTGGGCGCTGGACAGCGTCGCCTCACGACCTGTTGAACACTATTACATTGTAACGGATAGTCTTAGCTCTGTCGAAGCTATCCGTTCAGTGAGGCCGGAAAAGCACTCGCCGTACTTCCTTGAGAGAATACGAAAAATTTTGAGTGCTTTATCCAGACGCTGTTATGTCATTACCTTTGTGTGGGTCCCTTCTCATTGCTCAATTCCGGGTAATGAGAGGGCTGACTCATTAGCAAAGGTAGGTGCGATTGAAGGCGATATTTATCAGCGTCAAATCGCCTTCAATGAATTTTACTCTTTAGTCCGTAAAAATACCATCGCTAACTGGCAACGCAAATGGAACGAAGATGAATTGGGCCGGTGGCTTCACTCGATTATCCCTAAGGTTAGCCTCAAACCATGGTTCAAAAGTCTGGACTTGAGTTGGGACTTTATTCGCACCTTCTCCCGACTCATGTCCAATCACTGTTCGTTAGACGCGCTACTCTTTCGTTTCAGTCTGGCCGGCAGCAATATCTGCGTTTGTGGCCGAGGTTACCACGACATCGAACACGTTGTTTGGTCGTGTGAGGTGTATCTTGTTGCCAGATCGAATTTAGAGAACTCCCTTCGGGCTAGAGGAAGGCAGCCCAATGTGCCGGTGAGAGATGTGTTGGCTCGGTTAGACCTTGATTACATGTCCCAAATATATGTTTTCCTTAAATCTATCGATGTTCGTGTGTGATTATCCTTATATCCTTATACCCTCCATTTCTTCCTTTGTGAGTAATTGGTCCGCTTGCTATAAACAGAAGAATGAAATGTAAATTCACAACTGATGTACGAATAGATTTAAGAATTGAGTGTGTGTGATTATCAACATTGTAATAATTTCCATATACCCCATCCTTTTCCTGAGAAAATGTCACCCTTTTAATCTCGAGTCCACCACGAGTAATCGGTTTCTCACATTACTAACCATAGATTTAAGAAAATTGTTCATATATATAGTTTTAAAAATATATTTAAGATTTCGGCTCCTTTAAACTTATGTAACTGAGCCTGTAAAAATAAACGAATTTATAAAAAAAAAAAAAAAAAAAAAAATTAAACAAATTCAGATTTTAATCTGAAAGACCCTGTACATTGCTTATCAGGCGGATTATTGTTCTACCTAGTTGTATGCAATTGTGATGATATTCATATCTCTCCGAAATTAAGGCAAATTATGGTTAAGTTGAAAAATTAACCATAAGCCAACTGTAACCATTCGTAACCACTCTGTGCTTAAGTTACTGTATAGTAAAAGTGCTAGGAATTCTCGAATTACCGAAAGATGTACAATGAGAATGGTTTGCTACTCCCAAGCGACATCCAGTGTGTTCTGTGTGCAATTTCGCAGCTTCAGGTCAATCAAACATGTGTACAGTCTACCCAAACTTCAGCTCAAGCTGTATAACAAAAGTGTTAGGAACTATTCAAAACGCCAAATTATAGATTCTAACGCTACACATGTGATAATGAAATTTTGTTCAATTGTTTTGATAAATTATTCAGTACTTCAAATAGGATTAATTCAACACGAATTCAGTTTGAAGAATCGCAGTGTCTTGTTGTCAAACTTGATCATCCTTAATTTTTCTGTCCAGTATCTACCAGGTGGGCGAGTTGAAATTGTTCGGGGTTTTAAACGGTTTTATTTAGCTTGCCCAGTAATCTGCATGTTTGTATGTTTGTAATATGTTTGTCTGTAGCGCTTTGCTACATCAATAGAAATTTAATCCGCTTCCTGTTGACCGATTGATCCTTTATCTCTGCAGTCATTATAAAACTGCGCATTTCATGATTTTGAAAATCCAAGATGGCGGCCGCTACAAAATGGCGGGTTACACATTTTCTCAAAACCCCATCAATATGGGTTTTCCCAAAACTCCATCAAAATGGGTATCAAATGAAAGGGCTTGACTAGTAGAACACTGTTATTCGTGAGGAATGCAATTCCAAAATGGACGCCACCACAAAATTACGGATTACATATTTACTCAAAACCCCATCAATATAGGTATTAAATGAAAGGGAATGACTAGTAGAACACGGGTATGAGCATTGATGAGACTAAAATAAAATCTTGGGACATATGATGAAAATATTAACTACGGAAAACCAGCATGCCCCACGATTTTATTTTAGTCTCATCAATGCCCTAGATTAAGGGGTGTGATAACTACTACTTGCCTGATTATTTTTTAGCTTTCGTACATTATCTGTATTATTATTATGTTTTATCACAATGAAACCGTTTAACATGAAAAATGTTTTTATTTGGTTTTTATGATTTATTTTCAGATTTTCATATGATTTTCAGGAAAGTTAAAAAAATATTTATATTTGAAGTAACTCCCGTTTCATTCTACACATTTCGCCCAATTCCCAGGCAAATTGTGGAATACTTTCCAATAAAACATTTTGTTTGATTCGACGAAAACCATTCGCCGAGCGGTTTTTCGACATTTTTTATATTCGGCGAAGTGCTGCTGCGCAAGTGCCTGTCACATTGAAGCAATGAGCTAATAATCTGACTGGGCCAGGTCTGCAGAATACGGCGGGTGTTTAAACGTTTCCCAGTTAAGTGTTTTTATTACGTCCTCCACGGCTTTAGCGGTGTGTGCCGATGCGTTATCATGCAGTAAAATCACTTCACCGTGTCTTCGGGCCCATTCCGGTCTTTTTTTCCATCAATGCAAAGTTAAAA
This sequence comes from Toxorhynchites rutilus septentrionalis, assembly GCF_029784135.1. Lineage (NCBI taxonomy): Eukaryota > Metazoa > Arthropoda > Insecta > Diptera > Culicidae > Toxorhynchites > Toxorhynchites rutilus. The sequence continues at coordinate 29,360,089 of NC_073744.1, read as the reverse complement.
ATTATCATTTGTTGTCGGTGGCGATATGTATTCATACAGCTTGGAGAAACTTAGTTTCATTTTCTCATTTTTATATCAAATTTAAATTCAATTCAACTATCTTATGCCTATGTTGCGTTTCCTCTGCCTTCAAGTGTAACTCACCTGTTGTATACACTTTACGGTCAATAACTAATTAATTTGCGTTATCTTGACATTGTCTCATTCTCGTTCCGTTTCCATCTACGCATCTCCGGAACAAGAAAAAAAGCTCTAAATAACTAGAGTCGTCCAGTATGGGCACGCAATGAAGCGCACAAATTAATTGAAGCTGTCAGTTTAGGCAAGGCAACAAAGCATAACATATCATATTTACCTCCCCCCGCGTCAGGTATTGTCGTGCGGATAGAACGAACAGAAAGGAGTAAAGAATCTCACCACACATACCAGACAAACTCACACGCTTACCGTGTGCACAGTCTTAGTAGTATCCCGCGATATTAGTGTTAGCAGCAGCTTTTGTTGATGTAACTCATCCCCTCAGGGCCGACAGGTTTCGGTATCGGCTCTCGGGCGGCAGAGTCACCACAGGCAGCAGTCGCACTTTGTTTTGTTTGCTGGTGGATGCATGGCATCACACAACTCAATCGCTCAAGTTTTAGTTTACGACATTGCGGTTACCAGTATGTCACCGACTGTGTGACTGGTTGTTGCGCTTCTTACTCATCGGATCGAACAAGTTTTGAATACTCGATTAGCGGAAGACATTCGCGCAGTATTTGGCTTGTGGCAAGCCACAAACGACGGTCCAAGGGAATCATACCTTCGGGCCAACTGTGTGCTTCTCAATCGTGAGTGTGGCAATTGCCTTTCTCGTACCTGGATAAGTGGTGCGGAAATGGATTGCATTTTAGTTTATTTATTGAAGAGTGCCATCTGAATTGAACATTGATATCAACAAGGAAAAAGGATAGTGCGTTGCTTGAGTTGTAGTAATTGTGAGTTTTGTGAAGCCAAGTTATTATCTAACGCGGGACCGTGAGATAACTGGTGACTAATGGTGTTTCGAGATGGACCCAATCCTAAAATAGTCGAAGATTTGCGTGGTTTTGTAGAAGCAGCTGAATATGGTTGATTAATGAATCATTATAGTCCCCGCGAGAACAATACACAAGTTGTCGAGATTTGTATTCATGTATCGAAACGTTCTTCTTCCAGACACACAACTGATAAACACTGCGTCCAAAAGTGATTGTACAGTCAATCGCAAAATTAAGTGTAAACACCTGGTTGGTTCGGTATTTTTGAGTTTCACCGGAGTTTAAAAATAAATAATATAATACCACTTATATTCGTCGAATAGTTGATCCTTTTTACTCTCATGTAGTACAGGGTAACTTCGATATAATGTACATTTTACTTTCAAAATTGTACGTTATATCGAAGCAAAATAAAGAACTCAGAAACGTAGCTTATTGTGTTGCTGTTTGAGTAGGGTTAATGAGGAAATTCAACTAGAAGACGAAGCTAATCTTTCTCATGATGTTTCCCTTCGTACTGTAAATCAAAATTTGATTCATTTAGAATCTGGAATCGCAAAACAGTTGTACTTCGGGATTGATTAAGAGTAATTTATTGTTCTTTCAGAAAAACTATAATCAAAAAAATATTCCTTTGGACTTTGAAAATGTGTACGTTATATCGAGGTAAAATGTACGTTATATCGAGTGACGTTATATCGAGGGTACGCCATAACGAGGGTACGTTATATCGAAGTTTCCCTGTAGTAAGAAAAAAATAAAATGGTCTCATTTTTACCTCGTGTTCAGAGAACAAACAAAATTCAGACGCAGCAAAATTGAGTGTACAGTTCAAGTTTTTAAATTTTAATCAATCCAGAAATGTTAATACAGTAGAACCTCGATTATCCGCGAGCGGATGAATTGCCTAGTAATTCTATAAACCTTCCCGAAATTTGCCATTGAGTGGTAGGGTCTTGCGCTTTTGTTGTGGTCATGACTTTCACATTATCTGAACATTGGTGTACACGACCTTACAGATAGATATTTTAATGATGCTTTCTGTATTGATGAAACATAGTTTTCATGCAACATCTTTTTTTCGTGTTGACACCTCTTTTTTAACCCTTTATTACGTTATCCGCGTTTTTCGTTATACGCGGTGACCTAACCCGACTATTCCGCGGTTTACCGGAGTTCTATTGTATATAAAAAAATCAATCCTCTAGTATTAGATATGACCCCCCTTTGGCGTCCAGCATTACCTGCAAGCGCCGTGGCATCAATTCGGCGAGATTTCTGATCACTGTAGACGGAATACTTTGTCAGATCTCCATAATCGCCGTTTCGAGTTCCACTTTGTTCCCTGGATTTTTATTCGTCAGACGGTTCTTAATTTTCCAAATTGTTAAACTCCATGGTTCCAGTTCCAGAAACCGCCGTTGCAGCATACAACAGCTGACTGCCACCGCCGTGTTTTATTATGGGAACCAAATGCTGAATATGAAGCACCGATTCTGGTTTTCATATTCAGCATTTGGAATCTGGCACCGATTCTGGAGTTCTGTTCCAGAACTCTTTAAGTCTGTTTACATATGACTTAGAATACTCTAGTCGTTTTTTTCATATTCACCTTTGAGATTAAAAGACTTTTCACGGCCAACACGATCGCCCAGATTGTTCCTGTATACTCATCTCTGTGATGGCAGGTCTTCCAATGGTGCCGGCTACTTGGGTAGTCAATTTAGGAATGTTTGTTTTAGGGTTCATTCACAATGTTCGCACAATTACCCGTTCATCAACACAAGACAAGACAAGATCCGTTTGCGTCCTTTACCCGGGATATTTCCATGGTTTCTTCGTATTTCCACTTGCTTATGATTTTCTTTACCGTAGCGTGGGTTTTTCCGACAGCAGCTGCTATTGCCCGCAATGTATTTTCTCAACAAGTCTTACTTATTAACATTGTACGTGTAACATTATCTATTCCTTTCCTCATACACTGCGTTTCACAACTATAGAACCACTAATTTTTTCTGAGTTTCCAGAGACATGTAAGAAGCTGGTTGAATTGACGTATATAATGTAGGATATAACAACTATGTTCACTTAAAAGACATGAATTACAATAAGTTTATCATTTGTAGGTCATCTTTAGTTCTCGATCAGTTCAAATAACCCATTTGGGGTGGTTCGACCAAGCTGCACCATGTTGTAATGTGTATTTCTTTCTACGCAGATGATACTGCTCGTTTAAGCTCTTCAAATCCCTCATACTGCTTGTAAGCTGCATCTACTATTCGTACGATCACTCATTTGTTCTTGATAGAAATTTATTGTGAAATTGACGTTAATTTTGTAAAGGAGTGTGAGTTTTTCCATCTGGTTCTATAGTTATGAAACACTGGAATTTTTGTTTCTTGAATGTTTCGCGCCTGAACACAACAATAAAGTTCAAATGGCCAGTCTTTTAAATGAAGAAAGTTGTTATATCCTACACTATATACTTCAATTTAATCGACTTCTTACATATATGTGCAAACACAGAATAAATGAGTGGTTCTACAGTTGTAAAACGCAGTGTACTTGCCATTTTGATAAAAAACTTTTCATCATCAACATCAACAAATAAACAAAAACCTTCACTACCCAAGTAGCGGTTTGGTGTTGACATCACCCACTGACGAAAAAAAAGTACGCTAAATCACAAACTTTTACTTGAAAGGTTAATTTGTTGTCAATTTTGCAATGCTTAGAATAGAGATTGTTTTCAACTTTTAGGATTAAATAATTAGAAATAAACCTCCTCCACCCTCACCCCAATCACGTGTCGTGGACTGTGAGTTTTAAAAGGCAATTCTCCTGTCGCGCGGAAAGCATGCTTTTCAGCGCTCGCTCGCTTTTTTTATTACCTGATGACATTTCTAAACATCATCTCTCTTGCAAGCACCGTTTCCCCCCCCCCTCCCCCCGCCCCGCGAAATGCGCTCCTTCAGTTGGTGTTTATCCAGTTTCACTGTGTGTATAGGATCCGCGTTCATCTCTCGCTACAAGAGTAGAACTGACCTATATTTACAAGCTTTATGTAACCAACACTATCGCTTGCTACTCACCAGTGGTTGTGATGGTGGTTGGTTAGCTGATACCGCAGCCCGATGTATGCATCCTCCGAAATGTGGTGTCAAGACAAAAACCCTTGGCGCAGGGCGGGTCGGGGGTGTGTGGGTATCGATTGGGTGGCGGATTGGAAATAGGCTTGGCGGCGGCTGTGAGACGGAAGGGAGAAAAAAACAAAGATTGGGCTTGGCAATGTGCGCTCCATTCCGCTGCATTTTGGTGTGATCCCTTGGGTCGTCGCCTTCAACACCGGTTTGTGAGGCATGCTAGCACCTTTGAGTGGGTTCTCGATGCTTGAAATACCATACCTTTCATAATAAGAAACATGTCGCGTTCTTGATGCTGTTGTTTCAGAAAAAAAGGTATATTCACCTGTTTTTATTTTGCATTCCAGTGAGCGCCATCGTCGAGTACGACTACACGGCCAAGGAGACGGATGAGCTAACGCTGAAGAAAGGTGCCATCATTACCAACATCAAAATTCAGCCCGGCGGCTGGTGGGAAGGTACACTGACGGCAACCGGCAGGACCGGTATGTTTCCGGATAACTTTGTTCGTGTGCTGGAACCGGACGATAAGAATCCAGTCGTGTTGAGGTAAGTAAGATGGATGTTCGGCGATAAACGAGTCGCGCGTGCTAATCATATGGTGCTAATTCCCGCAGGGATAAAACAGCTACCCTGAATCGAAGATGTAAAGTTATTTACAGCTACCGAGAGAACAAACCAGATGAGCTGACGTTAGCGGTCGGTGATGTCATAGAGATTTTCGAAGAAGTAAGTGTGTTCGGATTAAAATCGATATAATGTGGATATAATTCCCACCACTTCCAGGTCGAGGAAGGCTGGTGGCGGGGTAAGTTGAACGGAAAGATTGGAGTTTTCCCGTCCAACTTTGTCGAACCGATCGAATCCGCCTCGCCGACATCTGCGAATCGTAGAAGCAGTACCGGAGTGAAACCGGTACTTGAGAGCAGTTTAGCAGTTAGTAATCTTTCGAAAAGCAACAGTTTGAACAAAAGCCGAAGCAGTTTGAACAGCTCCAGGGAAGATCTGGATCATGTGACGTTGGCTCAGCAGCAGCAGCAACAATTACTAGCGGATGCACCCTCGCTTCCTCCGAAGCCTGTACGGGAGTTGTGCAGGGTTTTGTTTGCCTACGCACCAGCGAATGATGACGAGCTGAAACTCAACGAAGGGGACATCATAACGATACTTACCAAGGACCTGCCCGATAAGGGCTGGTGGAAGGGAGAATTAAGGGGCCGCATAGGGGTTTTTCCGGACAATTTCGTCGTACTGCTCCCACCAGAAGGTTAGTTTGATTTTGTTAATTTTATGTGAATTGGGTTATTTTCTAGCATTGAAACTCGTTGCAAATTTCCTAGGATTTTGAGAAAATAAATATTCCGCGTTTTGATAACTGATTGAAGATCATTTCACTAGAAAGAATAGGTGTACCAGGTGTATTCTCTAGAGCACGCTCCCATCCGTTTATTGTTTTTCCCTCAATTTGGAAAGATTCATCAAGGCTAGCAGGAACCAAAACGTATCTGACACAAGTGATCTAAAAGTTTATTCTCAAAGGTTAGTCACTTATCATGGAGCCCTCGTATCATTGGTGTAGAATCTGCTCGGGCGTAGGAATTTATGTGTTAAAGCCAGAGCATTTCAATGAGTTCATGATTTCTATCTATAAGTTTACTTTATTAGAATCGTCACTTACAAAGGGTCACAAACCACCCGCCAACCGCTCTTGTGTCGCGATCTGTACTCCGCTCTCTCTCTCTCTTTCCATCTCTCTCTCACTCTCTCTTTCCTTCTCTTTCGCCCACTCTCTCTTTCTCTTTCTCACTCTCTTTCCTTCTCTCTCTCACTCTTTTTCCTTCTCTTCCCACTCTTTCCTTCTCTCTCTCACTCTCTCTTTTCATCTCTCTCTCTCCCTCTATCTCTCTCTCCCTCTATCTCTCTCTCCCTCTATTTCTCTCTTCCTCTATCTCTCTCTCTCCCTCTATCTCCCTCTTCCTCTATCTCTCTCTCCCTCTATCTCTCTCTCTCTCCCTCTCTCTCTCTCTCCCTCTATCTCTCTCTCTCCCTCTATCTCTCTCTCTCCCTCTATCTCTCTCTCCCTCTATCTCTCTCTCCCTCTATCTCTCTCTTCCTCTATCTCTCTCTCCCTCTATCTCTCTCTCTCCCTCTATCTCTCTCTCTCCCTCTATCTCTCTCTCTCCCTCTATCTCTCTCTCCCTCTCTCTCTCTCCCCCTCTCTCTCTATATTTCCCTCTCTTTCCTTCTCTATCTTTCCCTCTCTCTCTTTCTCTCTCTTTATTTTTCCCTCTCTTTCCTTCTCTATCTTTCCCTCTCTCTCTTTCTCTTTCTCTTTATCTTTCTCTCTCTATCTCTCTTTCCTTCATTCTCTCTCTTTCTCTCTTTTTTTCTTTTTCTTTCTCTCTTTCTTTTTCTCTTTTCTCTCTCTCTTTCTTTCTTTCTTTCTTTCTCTCATTTCTCTCTTTCTTTCTTTCTCTCATTTCTCTCTCTCTTTCTTTCTCTCATTTCTCTCTCTCTTTCTTTCGTTCTCTCTCTCTTTCTTTCTTTCCTCTCTTTCTTTCTTTCTTTCTCTCTTTCTTTCTTTCTTTCTCTCTTTCTTTCTCTCTCCCTTTCTTTCTTCCTCTCTCTCTTTCTTTCTTTCTCTCTCTCTTTCTTTCTCTCTCTTTCATTTCTGTCTTTCTTTCTCTCGCGATCCTCACATCGATTCTCGAGTTTTATGTCGTTTATCTTCTCTTTCACTAACACCTATGTCATTTCCCTGAGCGGAATACGAAAAGGATTCTCCATTCATCACAATCGTATCATTACCATTATCTGTTCTTTCATCACTATTTCACACATCAGAGTCTCAGAATGAAAGAAGTGTGACTTGATCGATTCCTCTTCATAAACTTTTTCTTTAGATAATAACTCAACTGCAAAAGTGTTTCAATTTTAGTTTGCTATAGAATTCGATAGATGAGTTTCTGATCTATCTTCCACATTGTCAAATACAGCTGGGAATGTGTTTGCAGTTATGACCAAAAGTGTGAGTCGATATAGAGAAATCGATGATATCGCTTATATCCCTTTCAACAAAAACTTTCCCACAACATTTTGTATAGCACCGACTGCACAAATTGTAGAATCTGCTCGGGCGTAGGAATTTATGTGTTAAATCCAGACTATTTCATTAACTCCATGATTTCCATTTATTAGCTCTACTTTATTAGAACCATTTTTTATGAAGGTTCACAAACCAACCGCCAACCGCTCTCGTGCCGTACCCCCTACTCCGTCTCTATCGTTCGTTCATGCTTGATTAATCACACTCTCTCTTAGTTGTACGGCACCCCCCATGTTTTTGGTGCCAACATCCCAAACATCAAAAGTATTTGTTTTCTTCAAAACAGCAATACGCGTTGACGGCATTGAGCTTCGTTTCCCATTTTAGAGGAGCGTCAAAGAATAACTGATTTTCAGTCGGAATAAACGTTTTCAAAATTAAAATTATGGATGACAATTATCTTTTCCATATCAAATTAGTATCCTATTTAAACTAAAAACATTTTTGTTTGTAGGTAGTGAAAAAGTCCCATAGAAAAATTGTTTATGAAGACAACTTTATATTATAATGAAAAAATTCAGTAACAATGCTAGAATTGTATAGCCATATGGTTGAATGAAAGTCAGAAATACGTGTTTCAAGTAATTAAATAACATGATGTGAAAATTTTCATTCAAATTTTAAAATTTAAAAACCGTCTTTTTTTTGTTTATATTTATTTATTCGACAAACCAACGGGTATACAGAACCCAAATGACGCTTACGTACTAAATTATAATTAAAAACTTAATAACTAGACGGAGTATTTGTGATCGAAGAGATGTATCTCTTTCTAAGTGATGTGCGTGATATCCCGAGGTCAAAATATATACTGTATCTATTGAACTCTCGACACATACTCGATATTGGCTCGTAGTATCCGTAATTCGTGCGTGAAAACGGTATCTGGAGGAAGTTATGAGATCTCAGATTCCTTTGCTGGATATTAAAGTTCACAAGTTGTAAAAGCTCTGAACAGTCTATGTGCGACAGTATCAAGTCGGAAATGAAACATATTCTGGCAAGGTTGCGGCGATTACACAAAGAATCAAGCCCGATGAGTCTGCAGCGATGTTCGTAACTGGGAAGGTTGCTGGGTCACTCCAAGGTAGATTCCGTAGAGCAAATTTAACGAATTTGCGCTGGATAGCTTCTAGCCGCAGAATGCTGTTTTGATAGTATGGTGACCAAACAATTGATGCATACTCGAGTATCGAACGAACGAGGGAACAATATACGGCCTTTATGTAGTGTATGTCCCTGAAGTGTTTTGTTGCACGAAACATAAATCCGAGCATTTTGGATGATTTCGTCGTTATATATGCAATGTGCTCACGAAATGTAAGCCTAGAGTCGAGCATAACTCCTAGGTCCTTGACACAATTGACTCGTTGTAATATACAGCCCTGCAACTTGTAATTGAAGTGGACTGTAGTGCGTTTACGCGAGAATGAAATAATTGAGCATTTGGTGGGGTTTAGAATCATTCTATTTTAGTCACACCATGCAGCAAATGCATCGATTTGCGACTGTAGAAATGCTTTAAAGTCGTCTGCGTAAGACAATTTTTGACAATCCAAAACAAAATTGATGTCGTTCAGAAATAGCAGGAAAATGTATGGTCCTAAGTGACTTCCTTGGGGAACACCCGAAGTAACACTGAAGGTCTTGGAAATAGTGTCACCAATTTTAACAGACATCTGTCGATTTACCAGATAGGATTGCAACCATTTAAGAAAGGAGCCGTTGAAACCGAGACGATTAAGTTTGGCAATTATTAACTGGTGATTGATGGTATCGAAAGCCGCCGAAAAATCGGTGTAAACTGCATCTATTTGATAACGCGACTGTAGAGCACGAGCAATAAATGATGTGTAAACAACTAGGTTTGTGGTTGTTGATCGCTTCGAAATAAATCCATGTTGTTGTTCAGCTATATAGCTCTTGCATGTGTAGGAGATGTAATCCAAGACGATGAGCTCTAGTAGCTTAGATATTGCACATAAGCAAGCGATCCCTCTGTAGTTCTGCACTTCTTTCTTGCTGCCTTTCTTAAAAACCGGGAAGACATAAGCCTTTTTCCATATTTCTGGAAATATGCCAGAATCTACGGAGAGATTGAAAAGGAGACTCAGTGGGTAAGACAAACTATCGGTACACTTTTTCAAAACAATGGAGGGGACTCCGTCTGGTCCAGGGTTGGAAGAACGTTTCAGCTTCTAATCTGATAGCGATTACACTATCGAGTTTGGTACCCAAATTATGGCCCTAATTTGAAGTCGCCACCAGACGTCGGCACTATTTTTCTGTCATCGAGAATTACCAATTCTGGAGCAACATGTCAAAAGGCAGTTTTCTTGGCCTGCAAATTATTTCTTTTAATTTTTTTTCTTTTGTTTACGGAGATTTTAAATCTAGTGATTCATTCGTCCCCGGTACCCAAATTATTTTAAAGTGCATAATTGTATGGAGGATCGATGCCTGCTGCATTGCCAGTCAGAGCACATCTCACCACACCGTATGATGAAACGAGCCGACAAACTCGCGTTGTGGGGGTGAATCTATAATAGGCTCTGCTGCGCTACCTATCTGCTATCTTACAAGCCCAAGATTACATATCTTATCAAACTGATAAGGAGTTTACAGTGGTATTCGATTCGGCAAACATTCTCTGATTTCAACAGTAGACAAATAATTTTCGTATCGCACTGAACCAACGTTTTATTTACTACTTTTATTCGTAGTCAACTTCTCTTCATCTTCATAGACATTTGTCAATATTAAGTGGGTGCGTGCCCGACGTTTTAAGGTACAATAATGTGTTCTAGTGCTTATAATTGACGCGTGTTTTTTTGCTCGATTTTGGTTGCATGAAACTACATTCTATGGAATGTATTTGTAATTTTAGTTCTTCCGCTGAACATTTTTCAATCTTGTTTCATTTTTAGTTGGTACTACTGTCAGTGATCTTAATGTCGATTTTTTCACTATTAAGTGACTTTCAACACATTTTGGCAGGTTCGTCACTTTTACTTCCATTTTTGGAAGAATGTCGGGAGTGAGAATTAAACTCGTGACCTTTAGCGTGAGAGGTATGGATGTTACCACTACGCCAGATCGCCTCCTAATGTCGATTTTATGAGCGATCCATCATTTAGTTTGTTTACAGCGTCACTAAGAACAAGATTTTTTTTGCTCGGCAATTTTTGATATAGATAATTATATTGATCAAAGATATTGTGTGAAATTTTGTATTGCAAACAAAATTTCTTGTGCCGATGCGTTGAAAATGAGGCGTTTGAGAGAGAAAATTCGTTGCAAGCGGCCAGATTTGTGGAAGGATAACACATGGATTTCTCATCAGCTCATCGATCGATCATTGTAAACGAATTTTTGACCAAAGATAGCAGGAATGTGATTGAACAAGCACGGTACTCTCCAGATATGGCTCCATGTGACTTTTTCCTTTTTCCAAAACTCAAATTACCACACCACTTCGTGGGACAGCATTTAAGACATAGAAATGAATTCGCTGCGTGAACTAAAGACAATTCCCGAATACAGCTAATAAAAGTGATTCAATGGCGGGTGATTCGTTTGCCGGCAACCCAGATACTACAATGCGATTTAAAACATTTAAAAGTTATCGCCGCAAGCCACACACGGCGGGTTTCAAGGTCTCGAATGGTTCGAAGATGGTCTTTCTTGGTGACGGCTTCAGGGCACAGATATATCGGATCCAGTATGCAATAGATTGACGAAGCTCACTGAAGCAGGGATATCGAGTGAACAACTTTTCGAAAAATATTGAGCGTTGAGCATAGATATCATGATCAAGTTTGCTTTGGCTTCCAAGATCTAATGTTGATCGAGGGATGACATTTTGCTAACAGGCTACTCAGATGGTAGCGGGTGTTCCGTCTGCTGGAAACTGTGGGGCGGACTGTATTTTTTTGATGCTGCTCCATTCATGGAGACAACGGAAGCGTGGAAGGAACCTTCGTGTTTCTCGTGTTCTTCCATGTCCAATCTTATCCACGGAGAGGGGCGAGGGGTTATAGACTGAGTCCAGGTGGACAGGAAGAATTTTCTCTCCGTATTTATCAATAAACGGATTCAGCCGCCTGAGAGTGCTGCCCAGTCAAACGTTCATATATTTTTTCCCATATCATGGATCATCTTCAGTGAAATCTGTATTATAAAAATATCTCACGTAAATTGTGAATGACCAACTATTTCCTATGATCGAACTTTTATAGTTACAGGGTATGCATAGCTCTTATAGCCAGAACTTTAAAAATTAAACGATTCCATAATGGTTGAGATTCCATGATATGCGTAAATGATTTTTCATCAAATATATAATGTTCTATACATTTTGTCATAACTCGAGAACATTATATGATAATAATGTCTATGAAAAACTTTATACAGAATTGCGTGTAAAATCATTTTTCCAAAGTATTTTCATTTCATTAATTTCTAGGAATCAATATTTACATTTGCGTGAGATTGTCTATGCATCACTAGTTGTCAACTTAAAACAATTGAGCCAGTGTTCTGATGAATTATAGAATATTTCAGGAGGTGATAGAGGATCATATTTGATGAAAGAATCCTACGAATGTGATCAATTCTCAACTAGAACATTGTTTTCTTAAGTCTAATTTTATGTCTTGAACTGACTCTAATTTAGAAAATACGCTCCTTAGAATAATTATACTGTTCATTTGAAAGATAAGAAAACTTTGCATAGAATGCAGTTGTAAAACTTTCAAATTAATGGAACCCAGAATCAAATTTTAAATGTAAAGAAGAAACTTCAAATTTGGTGTTTTTAATTAATTTTCCAAAATGCATGACAAACTGGATTGTTTCTATCAGCCAAATTGAAGCTCTCCAACCACTCTACAGTTCCTTCCTTGACACCAAACTATTATCCTTCTTGTTATCTTCCACTAATTTAAATGTGTTCACAACAGAATTTTATGCAAAATTTCCTCAAATGGAAGCAATTCAATCGTGAAAAATAGCGCACTTTTTGAATTAAAATCAGTTTAAGGCAAAAAACCGGTCTCAAGGAAAAGTTCAATAATTATTTCGTAGTTAAGATTTTAGCATAAGCGTGGAAGATTTTTCATGATCCCCTATCTCCTAAAATATTACGGATCAGCTACCTAAAAATCTATATACAACAATATTTTAAACAGATATAATAGTTTTTGATATTTTATTCAATTTATGAGAATGTTTTCTCAGTAAACATTTATAAAAAAAAATAATAGAAGGTTAATAGATTTCTCAAAAAAAATGTTTCAATCGGGCAACAGGCTTCCAGGCTATTTTTGAAAAAAAATGAACAAAATTTTAATAAAATGAGGATCGGGGCAGCGGAAGATTAATTTGGCGTTGAATTGCTCTCTGGTAAACTGTGATGTTAGTGTCGTTTTGATAAGGATTTAAGCGGAGGAAAACTAAAGAGCAATAATAGCAATAACTTTTCGTGCAAGGTTAGTAAAAAAAAATTGAGTCGTGAGTTTTTTGATGTTTTTTCCCCACGGACATTTTGGAAGCTATCTAGACACTCAATGTAGAATGGCCAATAAGCAGTTGAAAAATAAAAAAAAAATATAGATATTGAAAATATGTTTAATAAGGTATTAGTACCCTTTGAAAATTCCCCAAACTATTGCGGAAAAGGTTTCTATTGCGCTGATGACTAAAAGTGAATTGCTGTTTAAATGAACCGACATTTCCTGTGGCGATCGTATTCCAAAGTAGGCAAAGAACTACACTCGACAAAAAAATTGAGGAGCAAAATGCGACAACGAAAGTTTTGAGTGATCTTTGAAACGCTGTAACTCTGTTATAAAATAAGGCATTCGACAAAGCAACAACTGGACCATGTGTTAAATATTTCCAAGATCGCGATGAGTAGATTTGACCATCGATTTACTGTGCGTTCATTATTTCATGAAATATTCTTAATTCGAAATCAAAGAATAATTTTACATTCGATAGAGAATACCTCTGTAGTAAATAGTTCTACTGAAACTCTCTATGAATCTAATGGAAGCGAAATAATCATGTCGATTGGATTGATTTCAAGAATGTATTTTCAAAATCTAGAGAAACTTTGAAAACAAACCATAAACGTTTTATCTTTTCTTGCAATGTATTTAGTTTGCATGTATTTTAGTTGCACAATGTACATACACGCATCACACACTAGAAATTTGTAGCTTGAAAATGCTGTATTTTTTATCTTAATGTCATCTTCATATCGAAGATACAGGCGTTCCGAAATCGCTGAAAAATTTCGACCCTTTACTACTCAATCCTTTATCAAGTGAAGATCTATAGATATCAGTGCATGCTTCCTACTTTATCTTTTCTTTTTTTGAAATTCTTTTTAGTTGATAGCAAAATAAACTATGTATATAAAATTGTTCTGTTCATTTTTGTGCGCTTCAAAAACTCGAGTTCTGATGGAGCTCATACGAGCCACTTCAAAAAATGTTGTTGCTACTGCCAACACCTCAACAAGCTTTAAGATTTCCAGATGAAATAAGCACACTTCTGAAATAAAGCTGTGAAAGTAAATCAACTTTCTAGTACTGAATATGTATTCTATGTGATAGCAACAAAATTCTTTGCATGTGTTTAAACATCGTGAGCTTAAATTGTATCTGATAATGATTTCAAATCCATTTATTTTTATTCGATTGGCTTTGCTCAGGATCAATCCTTGGAATTTTGTAATTTATATTCGGATGCGGATTGTCAACTGGATATTACGCGTTTCCGTGTTGACAAACCAGATAGCCTTTATATCTTTGAAGATAATAGAAGAACAAACTAAAGGGTGTGTCACATCAAATTGCATCACGGAAAAAACGCTATAGAAATTTAATTTTTAGGAATTATATCTTCAGTTTTCGCTTATAATCAGATAAGAGTGTATAGATCACGTTGGCCATGCTTCACTGTCAATTTTTCGTAAATTTGGAAAAATGTCGTCGAACGAAAAAGAGCGTCGTGAATTAATCTTGTGCACTCATTTCGAGAATCCGGAGTTGTCACATCGGGACATCGGTAAGATGCTGGGAATCGTCCAATCCACGGTCAGCAGAGTACTAAAACGATACTTCGAGAACCTAACCATCGACCGGAAGGTGAAGAACGGCAAAAATGGATGCTCCGTCAGTGAAAAAGATCACAAGCGTGTAGTTAAGCAGTTTAGACGTGATCCGAGAAGTTCGGTCCGGGATGTCGCCAATAAGCTGAATTTGTCAAGTTCATTCGTCCAGCGGACCAAGCAGCGGGAGGGCCTTCGTACATACAAGGTTCAGAAGGCTCCTAACCGCGACGAAAGGCAAAACATGGTGGGGAAGACGCGAGCCCGGAAGCTGTACACCGAAATGCTGACGAAGCCGCATTGCCTGGTAATGGACGACGAAACCTACGTCAAAGCGGACTTCCGTCAGCTGCCGGGCCTGTTGTTCTTCTCCGCAGAGGACAAATTCAGCGTTCCGGAGGAGATTCGCAAACAGAAACTATCCAAGTTTGTCAAAAAGTACATGGTGTGGCAAGCGATCTGCTCTTGCGGTCAGCGGAGCGCCCCCTTCGTGATGACCGGCACGGTAAACGGGCAGGTTTACCTTAGGGAGTGCCTACAGAAGCGCTTACTACCACTATTGAAGCAGCACGAGGGCCCGACCATCTTCTGGCCGGATCTCGCTTCGTGCCACCATTCAAAGGACGTGTTGGAGTGGTACGAAGCCAACGGGGTCACCTTCATGCCAAAGGAAATGAACCCGCCCAACGCGCCGGAGCTTCGCCCAATAGAGAAATATTGGGCGATTATGAAGCAGGCCCTCCGGAAGAACCCAAAAGTTGTCAAATCGGAGGCGGACTTTAAGAGAAAATGGATTTCTTTTAAAAAAAAACTACAACCTGACGTTGTACAGAACCTTATGGACGGGGTAAAGAGGAAGGTGCGAGCATACGGGCTTGGGCTCGAAGTATGAATAAAAAGAAAATGCCAAAAGTTGTTTAATAGTTTTTATTTTACTGTCTAAAATTTTCAAAAGGATCGGTCTACTGGGCGAATTTCTACAGCGTTTTTTCCGTGATGCAATTTGATGTGACACACCCTTTATTACAAGTATTTCAAAATTAAACTCATATGGAATATAGCTTTGTTTTACTACTCATTTCTCTGTCATAAAACATCAATGAGCTATAGCAAACGTGGCAGGGTTCAGCAAGTAAAATTTGAAACAAAATAAACTCAAATGGAATGAAAATTTAATTTATGCCCAATTCAGTTATTTCCTGAATTTTTCTAATAAAATAAAGAAAAATGTCCACGTGGACAACAGGAGAGGGGTATGAAAATGTCCACGCTTGTCCACGGAGGGGAGTCGAAAGTCGTGCTTTTTCTGTCCACGTGGTGGACAGCCCGTGAAAATTTTTGAAAGGTCAATTAGACGATCAATCAATGAACAGTTCTGCGAATGGACCCATGAACGATCGCTTAGTAAGAAAACCTGAATGTTCGAAGGTATTGATAACAAAAATCCACGAACGGGACGAATTTTGCCGGGTCAGTTAATATAATATAAAATTTTGGACAGTCAACAGCAACGGCAAACCTAGCTTAGTGACATGGAAAGGCAGTCTTCAAGTGATAGCAGCTCTTACACATAATCATCAAATCCAGAGACTACTCATTAATTTCAACGATTGTTAGAGTATTAATATATTTAATCCATACCCGTTGTTTCGTTTCAGTTTCCCCCGTCAAGGAAACCATGCTGGCAAAACCGGAACGGCCACCACCCGGAAGCAAAGTCTCCATAGGCAAACACAGCGGCACCAACCAACAACAAAATAGCTCCTATCGTAAGGAAAGTTTCGGTTCGAAGGATTCACTCAACGAGCCCAGCACACAGTCAACGGGTTCACCCACCTTCGGCAATGTGGCTGCCCACCGGAAGTCACTCGAGCACAGAAACATGGAGATTTCAGCAGCTGCCAGCAATCTGATCGCTGGCACGGGTGCCGTTCCGACTGCTGCACCGGTCACCGAGAAGCCCCCTCGGAAGAGTCTGGAGAGCAAAACGTCCGAAATCCGCAAAAGCTTGGAAAATTTGGACGAAAAGAAGGCGACGCCGCCGCCAGTGCTCGGAAAGAAACCCCAGGTCCCCATCAAGAAAAGTCCCTCGATTACGAGTGTGACTGGAAATTTGTTCTCTGGGCTGAAGCAGAAGGTGAAGGGCGAAAGCAAAAGCACAAGCCAGGATAGTATGGATGGTGTTGGGGGAAGTAAGATGAGGTCGGAGGTGGCGGATAATAACGAGAAAAATATTAGCGGCGAGAGGCTCTCCAAGGACGAATCGGAATTCGGCCACGTCGAGCGTGGTTCGGTGCTTAAAGACATGCGCGCAAATCGGGCAAAGGCTCCCAAAAGAAGACCTCCCACGTCAGCCGGCAGTATCATTAGTGACTCTGGTAGCAATGGAATGAGCAATGGAAATTCTGGTTTGTTCCACCAGTTGTCGCAAAATTCTTCGGAACCGGATCCAACAAAGCCTGATTTGTTGAATGTAAACAATCACACCAATGCCAACAACGAGGATGAGTTTATCGCCAAGCCCAAGGCGCGAGAGTGGGAAAAGCACAAAGTGCCTTGGATGGATGAATTGAAGGCAAGCCAGGCGAAGAAAACTTCTCCGAACGTTAGCGAATCGAAATCGCCGGAGCATCTATCAGTGACATCCAGTAGCAACCACCACCATCAGCACCACCACCAAGAAGAATCCAAATTTGAGAATATTTCCAAATCGTTCCACATAAGCTCATCAAGTTTAGTGTCATCCACAGTGTCTGGCTCGTCAGCAAGAGCAAGACTAACGGAACGATCAGCCACCGCCAGTGCGGCAGATGTCACCTCCAGCACAACGACGATCAACAACAACAATAATAATAATCACAGTTCCTTCGACTTGATTGCGTCCAGTAGGAAGGAGACTAGCCATCAGCAGCACGCGTTAGCTACCGCCAATAGCGTGGAGCAAACCACCAACAGCGTTATGACAAAGTCAATGTCAGCACTTTCAACCAAAATTGCCATCTCTTCGGACAGCGCTGGTGCGAACAACGCTAACGACACCTCCAGTTCCACCAACAGCAGTCGGCCCATCAGCGTGAACCTGCGAAATCGCAGTATATCACCTACGCCCATCTCTAGAAACACAAAAACGATCCACATTACATCGTCAAGTGGTCCTCCGGAGCTGCCAGCAACGACCGCAACAGTACCACCAAGCAACAACATCAACAACAACAACGGAGCACCGAGCGGTGGATCCACGACAACCACCGCCATCGGAGCTAATGCGGGCCCTCCCACAGCCATCACCTCGGATAATGTTTGCTCGCGAGTGCAAGATCTGGAGCAGAAGGTCAACCGAATGGAGAGACAGCTCAGCGCGCAGAATGGTTTGATCGAGGAGCTTAAACGGCTGCTGCGCGACGAATCCGACAAGGTGAAAACGCTACAGAAAGAGCTGGAGAAATACGCGCAGTGTGTGACGCAGGTATGATAAATCCTTCTCCGGGGTTTCGTTCACATTTCGCTAGTTTCCCGATAGTAGTTCTGCGCTGGTGGGTGAAATACTCTCAGCGGGTTCCGGTACTCAACAAAAAAAAGGAGATTCATCCTAGCATTTCATTCTATACGCGCAGCATGAAGTCGGTCGGTATTCGGGCTAGAGATACGTTGGGAGGAAGGTTAGCCAATTTTGAACACTATTACGACTAAAGATCTTTACACATTCATACCGAGTCTTACCTTTCGTAGTGCACATAAAAAAACAAATCTTACAACCATTCTACCGCGATAGTAAGAGAGAGAGAGAGAGAGAGAGAGAGAGAGAGAAAGAGAGAGAGAGAGGCGGAGAAATTTTAGTATTAATGGGTAGAGAAGAACTTTGTCTTAGAGCAGCCGATATGAATCGCGCGTTGTTGGATGGAAGCAAAGCCCTTCAAGCGTGCGAAACACAAATTTATAATTTTTCGAAAAACGACGATTGAAAAGCATCGCACAACACAAAATTGCTACAATGTAGTGCTAGGCTCTCTGGGGGGCTTGTTTATCGAGAACAAAATCGGAGCTAATTTCCCGAAGTATTGTTACACATTTTCTGTTAAATTCACACTGTTATTAACCCCTGAGCTAACGTCTAGTAGTAGGATAAATGAATGATTTCATTGGATAATATTTCGGGGAGTGAGATTCTTTCGATTTCATTTTAAGCATTTTTCTGATTCTACACTTTGCTTTAAAATTCAGCCGATTCTATGTTCGAACAAGTTGTTCGTTTTCTGATACTATTCCAATCTCTTATTAAGACCACCATTCATTCCAACGAGTTACAAATTTTACATTCCTTCCAACAATTGAATTTAACAGTATTTTTGCTGATGTGTGTAATTGTGTATCCTTTATCCCGTGACATAATGGGACTCGGAAAAAAAAGAATGCATTGCGTTCTATTTCATTTATGCATAACCTAAGTGTATTTGTTGCATTTATGTGAGAGATTTATTTTTATATAAAAATATTGTGTATATTCACTCGAATTGAACCATGAGAAATGATGGGTGGTCTCGCAAACAACTATACTGAAATTCAAGGCATGTGAAAGGATAGTTACTGAAGGCAACCGATGTT
This sequence comes from Toxorhynchites rutilus septentrionalis, assembly GCF_029784135.1. Lineage (NCBI taxonomy): Eukaryota > Metazoa > Arthropoda > Insecta > Diptera > Culicidae > Toxorhynchites > Toxorhynchites rutilus. Next base: position 29,341,102 of record NC_073744.1, on the reverse strand, counting down.
CGATGACCAACTAAGTAGAAATCGAAGGCTAATACAGCTGTTAAGTTGAGGATTTGTGGCAGATTCATGCTTACATACAATCTTAGAAGTACGTACCGTCGCATAAGCATAAAGTAACGAGTAGCAGCGTTAAATATACGTGAATTGTACAACAAATCAAGCCGATAGAGTTATCTATCGTTACCTAACAATCTTTGTGGAATTGTGACAGAAAATAAAAATGAATGATTGTACACCAATTGAACACACGCGAACATTCGAACGGTTCTATATTTCTGGCATGATGGCACTCGAGCCATTTTCTGTACATAATTGATAGAAATAATCCTTATACATACAATATTTTTATTTAGCATTTGAATTCCACGAATAAAGCATACGATCGCTTTATACACACATACAATATTGAATTCATGATACATGATACAACTTATGTAATATTATTCTAATAAATTCGCTTTTGCAAATAGAACATTATCGTTAGGGTGGGTGGCAAGGTTCATTGATCCGAAATTAATCCCATGCTTGACGCTGACATCGGCGACCTGAGGGCTCAGATTGGTCAAAAGTTGGGAGCGAACTCTTTGTGAACGAACGGTGTAGGGATGCTGAACTGAATACATTTTAGATGTGTATCGGAACGAACGAAAAAAAACGATAAGGGTTAGAAACAACGGTTTCGGGGCATCGAAGCTGAGTTTAACAGCCAGTTTATATGAAGCAAATGGGCAATTCCAAATGAAATCGACAAATGACAAAACATGAGCATTTTTGACTCGAATGAAAGTTTGTATTCCGTTTGGGTTGGAGGAAATATGAGTTTTCCACAGCATTTAGGAATTTTTTTGACCCAAGTGTAACGTGTGGAAAAGGCGTATCGATTCTAGTAAGATCTTTGATAATTTATATCTCAAAAACTATGAATCGTACCGAAATAGTGTCTTAGAAAAATTTATAGAGCATTGATGTTAAAACGTGAAAAAAATATACGCTGAGAAAAAAATTAGTTTTTTCATTTACAAAAAAAAATAATTTGCAATATTTAAAATATATATTTTTATTTTTTTTTCATATAAAATAGAAGTCGCGTACAAAATTTAAAAAATCAGATCAAGATGGTGAAACTGTTTTTGACAAACTTTGTGGAACATCGACTTTTTATGAATTTTCGAATTTTTGTATGTTAACATTCATTTTTAGCCATAAATTATGAATCCTGATGTGATTTAAAACAAAAAAGCTCTTTATCAATCTACTTCTAAATGCAGCCATTCTCGAGATATTTGAAAAAAAAAAATTCTAATTTATTGTCTTTTTCAATTATTTTTTTTTATATGTACTAGCTGACCCGGCAAACTTCGTCCCGCCCAAAATTTGTGTTTTGTTATCAGTATCTTCAAACATCCACGTTTTCTTACTATGAGCAAGTTCATGGGTCCAATCGCAAAACTTTTCATTGATTGATCTTCTAATTGACCCCGTTAAATTTACCTTTTACTATAAAATTCCTAGTATTTCTAACAAAATTGTTTCATTTCTATGGCAGACCCCCCCCCCCCCCCCCTCTTCAGAAGGTGGGAGGAGTGTTGAACCACCTTAGAAATGTTTCTTGCTCCCTAAAACCTCCACATGCCAAATGTGGTTCAGTTTGCTTGATTAGTTATTGAATTATGCAGAAATGTATGCTACATTTGTATATTATTGCACCCTTAAACCTTCAGATGCCTAATTTGGTTTCATTTGCTTGATTAATTCTCGAGTAATGCAGAAATTTCTGTTTCATTTGATTAATTCTCGAGTAATGCAGACATTTGTGTTTCATTTGTATGGCAGTCCCCCCTTAGAGAGGGGAGTGGAGAGTCTAACCACCATAGAAACATTTATTGCACCCTTAAACCTTCAGATACCTAATTTGGTTTCATTTGCTTGAATAATTCTCGAGTAATGCAGAAATTGTTGTTTCATTTGTATGGCAGCCCCCCCTTAGAGAGGGAGGAGGGGTCTCAAACTATCACGAAAACCTTCCCCGGCCCCAAAAACCCCAACACACCAATTTTCATGTTGATCGGTTCAGTAGTTTCCGAGTCCATAAGAATCAAACAGACAGACAGACAGAAATCCATTTTTATATATATAGATTTTTTATTTTTTTTGATTTTTTTTTATATAAAATAGAAGTTATGTAGAAAATTTTAAAAATGAGTCCATGATGGTAAAACTATTTCTGATAAATTTTGTGGAACATCGAATTTTCTGAATTTTTGTGTGTGAATAATCATTTTTAGGCAAAGAACATGAATCCTGATGTGATTTAAAACAAAAAAGTTCATTATCGATCTCCTTCTAAATGCAGCCATTCTCGAGATATTTAAAAAAATATTTCTAATTTATTGTCTTTTTTATAGTAAATAGGTTCTTTTAATATGTCGTGTTATACCGTCATGTTCATTAAATTTTATGAATTTGCTTATAACTTTCAACAACTTTACCGAATACATCATTATGGTAAAACTATATGTTTAGGAGTTACGTTAAACAACATTCGAAGACATGTGGGCTAATACAAATCGTAGCGTCAATGTTTTTAACGTAACTCCTAAACATATAGTTTTACCATAATGATGTATTTGGAAAAGTTGTTGAATGTTATAAGCAAATTCATAAAATTTCATTAGCATGACGGTATAACACGACAAACATAATAACACTTTGACGTCTGCAGGTTTCGTAAAAAAATATTCGCTTGGCGCCAGCGCAAAGTGGTCTCTGAGAAAATTTAGGTGGCCAAAACTCAGGTTTTTGAGCTAAAAATCCAATTTTTGGTAGACTGGGGTTTTCGGATACGCTGAGTTTATTTTTCAACTCTGTTTCACCAAAAAAACCAAAATGGGAGAGGGGCAATGAGGCAAAGTTCAAAATTTACATCTTTTAACATTCTTTGTAATTTTTTTTTCTGGCCTCCCTCCTAGAGATTTTCACTACTTGGTGCCGCAGTCCCTAAATACAATAATTGCTTGCAAAGTTGACGAAATGTTGGTTAAATTAGTTTTTCCTATAACGAAGTCGTATAATGAATTCCTCGCGGGAGTTGAGGCAGTTATATCCTGCCCAGTTGTTCTTAGAGGATCGAAAAAAAAAGTTATTACATAACTGGGAGGCCATATCCACAAAAAACTATTCACACTATTAATGAAAACGCACAACTTCAAGTAACAGTTGTTTCTAATTAACATTTTGGGTTAATATTGAGAAAAAATCAAAAAAGGGAGATTTCAGGTGAAAAATTCAAGTGCCGAGTGATAAGAGACACTTTGAGGAACACTTTCGTAAAAAAAAGTTTTGCGGGGAAATGCGGGGCAAGTTTTATAAGTCCATCCGAAGCAAAATTAAACTTCCAAAATAGTACTTACTTTGTGTGGAGTTAACACATACTGCAACTAATCGAATTTTGAAATTGACCTCAAATGCAAATTCTCCGTTAAAAATGCTTCAAGAAACATAATGAGCCAAAAAAAAAAAATCGTTCAAAAACTTTACCAAAAGACATGTTAGAAAAACACACGCGCAATAGTGGCACCGGCGAGCATGCGAAACTGGTATCTTATCGCGTTGTCAGAGCATGTGCGTGTGGAATAGGGTGAAACATGTGATCCTAGATGCCTTGAACATTATAGAATATAGGTTAGTTCATAGGATTTTTTTATGCAACATCATTTTTTGGGTTTTGGCCGCCAAAATTTTCTCAGGGACCACTGTGCGGCGTCGCTGATCCGGATTACTTGGCTTGTCGCCGCTTGTCTTGATATTATCGGAATATTAAAAATTGTTAAATTTTACTAATCTCATCGTTAGTTTCCATGAGTTCTCAACCCTGTTCCCCTACTTTCATGAGATTTCGAAGATATAAATACGTAAATATTACAAACCTGTCCATATTCACCCCACTGTATGTCCATGCCGGTAACCATCGAAAAAATGTGTCTGTGTCCTTTTCAGTCTGTTTTAATTTTAGTAAAAAAATTCGACCCATTATTTCGAAAAACAGCATAATGAAATGCAAGAAACTGTATTTTAGGTTGGAGAAACATGAGTTTCGAAAGATATTATTGAAGTTCTTCTTAATATGTCCGTATTTCCCCACCCTCCCTACTTATAAAAACATAAAACTTGTTGCCGTGTGTAAGTTATTGTTACCTAAGCAAAACCCCAACAGAATGCAAACGATACTAAAGTGCTGTCAAATTTCTGCATTACTCGTACTGTTATACAGATAAAGCATACATTTCTGCATAATTCAAGAACTAATCAAGCGAACGGAATCAAATTTGGAATGTGGAGGTTCTAGGGGGCACGAAACATGTCTAAGGTGGCTCAACACTCCTCCCACCTTTTTAAGGGGGAGCTGCCATAGGAATGAAACACAAATTTTTGCATAACTCTGAGAACTATTCAAGCAAATGGAACCAAATTTGTCATATGGAGGTTTTAGGGGGCAATAAATGTATATATGGTGGTTTGACATTCCTTTCCCTTCTCTACAGAGGGGAAGGTTGCTGAACAGCTCGAGAACTAATCAAACAAATGGAATCAAATTAGCATATAGAGGTTTTAGGGATCGATAAACGTTTCTATGGTAGTTCGACACTCCTCCCCCCTTTCTAAAGAGGGGCTCCCATGCAAATGAAACACAAATTGCTGCATAACTCGAGAACTAATCAAGCAAATTGAGCCATGTTTGGCATGTGAGGGTTTTTGGGTACGAGAAATGTTGCTATGATGGTATGACACCTCTTCCTCCTCTGGAAAGAAGAGGGGGTCCCATAAAAATAATGCACATATTTCAATCAAACATATTCCACATGAAAATTGTAAGAAAACGTGAATGTGATAACGAAAAATAAATTTTGGACGGGACGAAGTTTGCCGGGTCAGCTAGTAGTTTACTATAAAAAGACAATAAATTAGAAATATTTTTTTTAAATATCTCGAGAATGGCTGCATTTAGAAGGAGATTGATTAACAGCTTTTTTGTTTTATATCACATCAGAATTCATAATTTGTGGCTAAAAATGATTGATAACATACAAAAATTCGAAGTTTCAAAAATTCATAAAAATTCTATGTTATCGCTTCGACTAGGACTACTTTTGCATTCGCGGTCAACATGTCTTGAATTGACGAGCGTTAAGAGCGAGAATGACAGATGAACTATTCTAGCAAATGATTATTCTAATTGACGTTAAAAATGAATACAAATCTGCCTTTTCATTTAACCTCACTCCAATCCATACTACTACTAACCCTGACATGAATTTCGTTACCCGTGTACACAATCTTATTTTTACGTACATATAAAGTGAAACGAAAACTTAATTTCTGATGCAAAAAAGTAGTTATACCATTAATAGACGGCTCCATTGTTTACCCACCGTGAACTCAAACCAACAAACTTAGACAGTTACCAGGCAAGCTATAAAGAGATAGAGAGAGAGAGAATCGAATTTATTTTGGGCGGAGTCACTTCATATTCTCTATCCCATTTCCCATCGGGCAAAATAACTTATTACTTAAATCGATAGAATCTGACCGAATCGATGATCTCGAACGTCACGTTGAGTGAATGGCATATTCTGAAATGTGTCCAAAAGCAAAATATTAGGGATGCAAACCAGGTCAAACTGGGATGCAACAAACAAACAAACCAAACAGCCATCAAAATTACGACAGATGCACCGACAGCTTACATTCGATCGATGCGACCGATTTGCTCGTTATCAGGGTTGCCACATGTATAGAATATTATGTATTTTACAGATTTTTCGCCAAATTTGAGATACAGAATTACAGATGCTCAGCAAAAATACAGAATTTACAGATTTTTATCAAAATCCAATTTCAAATGTTAAATTTATTACAGCGCATACAAAGATACCTTGATTTATTAAAAAATTAACGCAACGCAAGAAGATGGATTTCGTAGGAGGCAGTTATGGATGTCGAAAGACGTGATGGGAAATTTTTGTATTCATTGCTAAGGTCGTTTGTAAGACATTTTTTATGACATTCATCAGCATGTGTAGAGCGAATATTTTTGCTTCACAGTGCCAGCGAAACAAAGTCCCGAAATCGGTTGGCTCCCTCAATTATGGACTCTATTTTAAAAGCGAAGAACTGTGTATCGGCTCAAGGAGGAGCATCAAGGATGAAGTTGAAGAAAAATTTGATGACAAAGTTCAACAAAACCATGTAAAAACATCATACAATTCAACGGTGTAAAACTTTTCTATGATTTATTTTGTTGTATTGATACGACGTTAACAACCCATAAATAGGAAAATGTGGAAAAATATTTATTTTCATTTTTTTCTCTCAACTTTCCGATACAGATTTTTTTGGCTAAAAATATAGATGTACAGTTTTTTTCATAAAATTTTACAGAACTGAATGTGGCAACCCTACTCGTTATTCATCATAATAACAAAATAGAGATGACGAACCAAATTCTGTTCTGCTTGAATTACATAATAGGGCCCGATAAAGGTAGTCATCTGGAACAGGCATAAAGAGAAACGAATAAAAAACAGCGAGAATTTTTTTTTCAAACGATTTTATTCAGATTTTTCCCCTTCTTATGCTTCTAAAAGTAATTCAATTTGAATTAAACAGAGAAAAAAACTTATATACACGCACATAATCATACACCTGAATCATGATTCATTCATTCGCAATCACAAAGAGAAATGTGTGTTTGGTTCTCTTCTTCTGTCTGCTCTCTCTTCTCGGCGGCGCCGGCATAAAAAATCGCTGGTGCTAACCGTCGTTATGTGCCCTTCGATTTTCGTCTACGGTCACTATCAATAAACACAGCATTCATATTTTAAAACGATTAGTCAGACTTATAAGGTTTTTTTTTTCATTTGTCGCCTCGGTTTTATCTTCTTCTTTTGGGTTCTGGATGCGTGTGTGTTTATCAAGTTATCTTTTTGCAAAAATTGCTGTTGACCTTGTCTCGACTTGTACAGAGACTATTTGAACATAGTCTTACTGCTGCACAACAGAAAAAAAACAAAAAAGAAAACATGCTAAAGAAAACAAGGGTCTTGCGGAAGATTGGACAAATAATTTAGGGTGGTTGTTTTAAATGCACATCCCGAGAGATCCGTTGGACACGGCTCTTACAGCTCATCGTGGCCATCTTCATCGGCTTCAGCATTCGCCTCTCCCGCAGTGCTGTCCTCATCTTCATCATCATCCAGATCTTCGTCATCCTTGGCGTCCTCAGCAGCCTTGGCTTCTTCCTCGGCCTTCTTACGCTCTTCAGCCTCCTGGGCTTCCTTTATCTTCTTCTCGCCCTCCTGGGTCTCTTTGAAGACGGCAGCAGCCTTCTCGGCGGTTTCAACATCGTTGGTGATGAGGAAATTGTCAAAAATGGTACCAGCCTTAACTTGCCACAGGTCCAGACCGACGGCACAAACCTCTTCACGCAGGTACAGATTGCTGTCTTCGACGTACTCTGGGTTATCGATTTCGGGATGCACCCAGACACCCTTGTAGCTTGGGTTGTCAATCTGCTTCGGCTTCCATTCTCCCTTGTACTCAGGGTTGTCAATCATTGGTGGTTCCCATTCGCCATCCATCTCATCATCCCAATCGTCAGGCTTGGTTGCGTCTGGGTCAGGAATGTGCTCTGGTTTGTCCCAGTCCTCTGGCTTGGTGTCATCCGGATCGGCGATGGTAGCACGATCATCCCAATCCTCTGGCTTCTTCGCCTCTGGATCCTTGATCTTTTTCGGCGGCAGGAAGTCCCAGTCTTCCTCCAGCGAACCGAACTCAACCTTCTCGTTGTCGATCAGCACCTCGTACGAGTTGTCCGACTTCACAATCAGCGTGTAGAAGTGCGTGTACACATCATCCTTGCAGCGGATATCCTTGTTGATCAGGTGGTTCTTCCCCTTGTAGCTGAAGATGACGTGCACCTTCTTGGTGCCGGGGCCGCAGATATCCGGACCGAACATCACCAGATAGGGCGAATCGCCGTGCAGGTCCTTCTGGTTTACGCTGCAGTCGAACACCTTCAGGTAGCCACCGCCGCAGTCGATGTTCTGCTCGTGCTTGACCGAGAACTGGATCACCAGGGTGTCGTCCTTGTTCGAGAAGGGCTTGAACTTGGCCGACAGGGCGTAGAAGCGGGCGTCCTGGGACGTTTGCAGACCTGGAAGTGGGAAGAAAAACAGTGCTGTTGTAATTGGAGGTTCTTCTGCGTATGCATTTGACTTTAATGGAATGTTGGGTGGTCTCTTGGTTATTGCGTTTGCGTATGCGCTTGAAATGGTTCACGCGAGAAAAATTACAAAACAATGTTTTGATGGTAACTGTAATTTCACTACATAATATGGATTAGCAGTAATGCACCGGGCGCTGATCCATGACACACTTTTGAACACTAATGAGCCGATGAACGAGTGAATAGTTCATTGCGGAAAATCGTTGGTGTCTTTTCCGGGTGCTCTAAAGCGTCCATTGATGAGTAAAAAACCAAATCAGTGAAATATCTGCAAAAAATATGGTGTGGCGAGCATTCCAATTAATAAACAAACAATCCAAGGTGAAATATATTCATTCGTACCTACAATGGAATATTTTAAACCTTAGTTTCGTCACACGCATCATTAAGCACATCACATCAAATTATAAATGAACATTCAAGTATAATTTTTATTCTCATGTGAGTGAACATAAATTTAACACTCCTATACTCGCGCATTGGTCTGTCAGACCGAGAAATCAATAATTCGTTCATTTCTCAGAAAATATCAACACTACGACTTTGCAATTCTCTCTAGCTTCGTTATTCGTTGATCGTCATCGTTTAGCGTAACGCATGTGTTGGTACAAAGGGAACGTGTGCCACTTTTTTAACACTTTCGGTTTGACACACCGACGCGAGTATAGGAGTAACTTTTTTGGACAAGTCTTTTTTCATATTCTAGAATATTGTTCAATGAAATGTTAGTGGCGTGGAAGTTTTATTGAATATAATGCATAAGATCATCACCGGACTATTCTTGTTTGATTTCAGTCCCTTTTATAACTGGATTAAACGGATCCATATATTAACTATTCGTCGTTAGATTCATACGTTCAAAAACAAAATATAAATATTTGACTTTCGTATAGTTATTCGCTAAATATGATGGTCATACATATACACACTTGTGAAATAATTTCACTTGTGGAAGAATTGTAAACAGTAAACTATAAACTAATCGGTGGCTTATGGTAATTTTTAACAGTTACAGTTTCAGGGATATTTTTTTATAATGAACAATATCGACAAGAAAACAAAAAAGGAAGTTCCTAGAAATCCTTTTATATCATCTTTTTATGCCCCATCTTAAAAAGGCATTAATTCCTAGTTTACCAAGAATACAGAGACAAATAATATTAGAAATATGCAAACTTTATATTCCAGAACCTTTATCATCTGGTGTTTATCTAGAAGGTCGTTATACATTCTTCTCTTCGATAAAAGACCCGAAAAACACGCAACAACTGCATGAAATGTAAAAAATATGCTATGCTATGTTCTGATTCTACGTTTTTATGTTATATTATGGCTCTTTATACTTCCATGAATTATATCCAGTTGCTTACTTTTAATTATTAACAGAGAAAAATTCGAATTTCGTTATTTGTGTTAGAGTATCAAAAATTACTCTGTTTTGAGGAGGCTGAATTAGATGACTATTAAAACATAATAAAGACGAAGAAAACATGTTTTTTGAAGTTTTTTCATTAAATAATACCCTCTTCTTCAAATAAATGCCAATAAAGCCTTAAAAATACACAATGGCAACATTACAGAGAAGTTCAATTTTCGGTCTGTGACACCGTGCGCGAGTATACGTGTTATTATTTTGCACGCGAGTACAGGAGGGTTAAAGGCGTTTTTAAAAAAATCACACAATCTAAAATTTTCAACACGTCAGAAAAACCAGTCCCGTTTTCCAAATGTGTTGAACATTTCAAATGTCGGCGAATTAAAAATTAAATTCAGAACGTCACCGGTTCTGAGCGTATTTCAGTCACGCAATGGTGTAGCGTGGCCGGGTGACACTCGGGGCGGATATGTTGGATGTCTCCAACAATTGGCATCGTACAGGTTAATTCATTCTGAAAGTAAACATTCACTTTCAGAAACATCGACTTTGCATTTTGCAAGTTACAGAATCGATAACATGGGTCGAGCTTGAACATTGCGGCTATTTTTTGGGGCGATTTTGATCGCTCTAGTTATTCCCGATTAAAACGATCAATGTACTCCCGAATTCTCGCCATAATTTTCTCCTATTTTATAAGTGCGGGACCAAAAGGTCTTTCGCTTAGCTTTTTCCTTATGACTTATTTCAGAAGCGAATCCGTAATCGTTGGATTCGAATAAAGCCTTTTGAATGGCCTTTCAACAAGATTGTTCTTTCAGCAGCATTCCAGTACATTAAGTCTGGTCACAACGTTATTCACTGGTAATCATTTGATTTGCGAATTGTTTTGCGCAAGATCTAATTTTTGTAAAGGAATAGAATTTGTAAAGAATGAGCAAAATTTGGCCAAGTTGTTGTTGTCAAAATCGAACTTCAAGCAGCTTTCGGAACGGGAGTTTCAAATGACAATGGAAATGGGAAAGCTGGCAAACATCTTCATGATCATAAAACTATTAAAACTCCACAAAAAAGACATGGTTTGGAAGACCACCTGCACCTGCGACTGGTAAAGCGATATTTTCATCGCCACCGGGACCATCAGCCAAGAAAAATACATCGAGAAATGTCTGGAGAAACGTCTGCTGTCTTTCCAGAAGCACATATCACATAGATCACTCAATCTAGTATTAAAGTTTTCGGCAGTATTGCACAGAACTGCAATGGCTGTTATTGTTATTGCGAAAAATGAATGAATAACTTCAACAGTTGCAAAACAAAGTCAAATGTCGAATGAATATGGCTTTTCTGTTTTGCTTTCTCAACAAAATCTCAACTCCTCCATTTGACCCTGATATGATTGGTGCCTTGGTGGAAGATTGTGAACAACACTTCATGAAATCTAAACCATCAATCTCCAGTTTAGATTAGCAGCCTTTTCCCCTCAATGGAAAGAAAAAATACCCGAGAAAGACTGTTTTACATGGACTATATCATTTTCAATCTTGACCTGTCGGACAATTTTAGACATCATCAGCATCAGGAGTGCTGTCGAATGTCATCCCATGATATAATATTTCGATGAATTATATCCGAAACTATTTTCTAGAGATGAGACGGATATCCGGTATCCGGCAAATATTTGCTATATTGAAGAAAAAAATTATTACTCATCAACACTAGATAAATCATAACAAAATAGCTGATTAACATCATTCATACATAATCCAAAATTATTTTTTATGCAGTTGATGGTGACGATGGATTACGCTTTGCTTCGTACATCAGGCAAGCTTCAGAGAACAGTTTGCGCTGTAAACACTACTGTAAGGAGCTGAAAGATAAATTCTAGAAAACCTCGCCAACTGAGGATACTGCTTAGAATTTAATGAACATCAAATGTAAGGATCGTGGTTGCGATCGATTTAAAAGGTTTCCACATAACAGTCGATTCTGTTAGCAATGGGTTTTTTTTCCTGAAAGCGATGCTGGCTATTATTTGCTACTTCGTAGAAATAGTCCCAAAAGCTGTTTTTCAGTTTCATCTCTTGCGATAATCTGGTTACTCTCAGAAGATTCGTCGCAAAATATTTCATAAACTCCAATAAGGTTTTCTGTCGGATTGTTTCCGTTTCAAGAACTCCTAAATAGTCTGACTTGAACTTCGGGTCCAAAAAGGTTGCAATTAGGTAATTTGGATCTTCTCCCAAGTAGTTTAAATGACTACCCAATCCAGCGTTTAAATATGGTCTCATGCGAGATAAAATCGATGTTCTATGGCCAGTTTCGTTCATGTCCAAATACTTTTTTATGCATCAACATGCGAATTTACCTCGAATAAACAGTAGAGGCCAGAACTCCTGATTTTTGCTGTTTCTTCAAAAAATTTCAGAAGCCCAACACACTGCTCCACTGTTGTGTCGTTAGATTAGGGGGTGTGTAACCCCCTATGATAGTTCAAATGTACCATCTCTCAAATTATCATCCCTGATGACAGTTCGAAGTTTTTTATTCTTGAATGAAAATAATTGACACATCCACAAAAACTCATAATTGTACACCCATGTTTTTTTTACGCGGGGGATACGATGCTTCGTAAAAACCGCGTTAATTGGAAAATCCGCGTCAGAAAAAAACTTTTCAAGATTTCTTGCAGAAAACTTGGTACTCTATTAAATGGTATTCATTCTAAACGGAAAATTTAATCATAGTTGATTATTTTAAAGTAAAACTGTGTTTATTTCTCCCTAAAACGTAAATGTTTATTAGCTTCCTGCACACATGCAGCTCCCAGTGCCGTTTTTGCAAATAAAGATCCGAATATAGGGCTGCCGGATATGGTCTTGCTGCTTTGTGTAATTGTAAATAAACAACAATTCATATTCTAGTGTATTGGTACCTTGCACGTTTTCCATATGTGTGTGTGAGCAAGCGCTGAGTGTAAACAAATGTTTTTGTATTTTTAAAGTGTCAAGTTTGTATAAGACCAGTTACATTTTCCGTTCTTTTAGTTGTTTTGACCAATGAATCAGGAAAATCGATGCATTTCACCAAGAAAATGTTGGTATCAGAGAAATCGCTCGTCGGATTGGACGATTCCATCAAATAGTGCTCAATTGTTTGGCGAATCCTCAAGGATACGGTAAGAAGAGAGTTCCACGTAAATCGAAGCTCTCTGACCGGGATAAGCGGGAAGTACTTAAAATATTTTCGAATACTTCAAAATCACTTATGCACATAAATCAATCTTTAAATATCAATGTTTTCCGGAAGACAATTCATAAAGTTTTGGCTCCTAATCATACACCATCTCACATCAGAGACGCCTGAGTTTTGCCAAAGTGGGACATGGTATGTTATGAGCTGAAATTGTCATATTTAAGCCCAATAGATAAACAAACGATTCTTTTGAACGAAATTAACGTTAAATATATTAAATATAAGCATTCAACAATGTATGAAAATATCTTGTTGAAATTCTAAGTGTGTTACAACGAAATATATTCAGGGTGGTCTTATGGAAGTTGGGCAGATTGTAAACAGTAATATTTGACCTATACTAATTCAAACCAAAATTATATGTTCTCTGTTTCAGGCAGGGGTGTGGCAAAGTCTAGTAAACTGAACACTACACCAAACTCATCCAAATTCAATAAGAAGGTAGGTTTGGAACTTCTCACCAAATAATACCATCAATCGCTGACGGGTGACAGTCCCTCGAAATCTTGAATGATTTAGAAAATAAATATATAATATACTAACCACAGTCGTGGGTGGACCCCGGGGCGGATTGCCCCGTGCACTAAGCCACTGCAGTCTTTGAAACGTTAAAAACCAACATGTCTGAATCACCGGTGAAACAAATGTGTTTTTGCATAGTATTAATCATGAAAAAACATCGACAACGATTAGTGATCGGTCATAATCGTTCAGGAGTGCTTCGTAACCAAAGAGTTGTGTGTCCGCATACCAAGCGAACGATCGTGAGTTTAATTTTAGCACCCTCTATGGGTCATATTTTGGATGGTTCTTTCTCAGGCTAAAGGTGAATGAACTTTAATGGTTGAAAGTGCTTATAATCGGAAAAAAATAACAAATAACATCAGACGATTAACGAGTCAAACTAATCGATTGCTCATAATTCCGGAGCCTTGGTTGGGCAGATTCAATGCACCCATTTCCATAATCCAAATATTAGTCTAATCGATGATTACTGTGAACGTTTTCTCACATCCACTAGAATCACAGTAAAAAGCCGGTTCCGGTGCTGTGTCGCAAACGATTTCCCTTCATTCCCTTTAGCGGCGTTGCTGCTGATGTGGTGGTATTACAACACGTTACATGTTTTTCCTTCACACTGCCCTTCGCCTTTCTATTAGTTAATGGAAGCTTCTCGAGAGGCACCGTAGGCAGGCAGACGGACACGTCATACACTGTCTCACGAGGGGGCGCGAAATGCCTGCCAGGGTGTGGTAATTGTATGAACAACACCACCAACACTAGCATCGGTGTGTGAACGTGTGCTCTTCGTTCTCCTGTTTGCCATGTTGGCTTTCTAGAAGCTTGATAATCACACACGGTTGACCGATAATTCTATACGTGGCAACCAGCAGCAGATCGGCGATCGCGAAATGGCACCTCCTTCAAACGCCGGTTTCCAGTTTAAGCTCAAGATAAGGCTTTGGAACACAACAGGTTTGAGTTTGGGGGGAAGGGGGTCTTTTACTGTTAATCCTATTAGGCGAGACACCTGCACGCGTCTTTGACCTACTTCTCTGTGGGATTCTGGCAGAGAGAATCGCCTTCCCGGAACGAGAATTGAACTCGAAAGCGCTTAGCACTGACTTAGTTATGTGAGCGCCACAGGCAGGGCATAAATTGACACGCACGTGATAACTCAAGGGACCGTTAGTTCTCACATTCACTTTGTGATATTGCAGACACGCATCGTCCAGAATGGGATCAATAGTTTAAAGTTTATTCACCTTTGTCGTTTTCCTCATCGTTGAAGAACTTTCCTGCCGTTTGTACGAATTTTCCGTACTCTACTCCCTTGTGCTCGCTCTGAACCCAATTCTTCTCCCAGGAGTCTGAAAATAGAAACAAATGGAACAGTTTGAATAACATCCTCCCATACTTCTTATATACGGTTCAGCTAATTTTTTGAATATATTCTACCGGGCAATACTCACCATCTTTGAAGTTCTCCTCGAAGTAAACCTCGGCCGCCACCAGGGCAACCACGGATAGAACGGCTAATACCTTGGCGAAAGCGTGCATTTTTAGTGTAATTACACACTCCCCCTGACTAAAAGAAGTACACACTACTTTGGTTCAACTTATTCTAACCACAGATTCCCAGTCCCGGATCCCAGCGTCCGCTTCGGTTAGCTTTCCGACTACGATTGATTGGCTGGCCCAGCGCCGTCGATATTAATGTACACCGCGAGCGGCTGCGCAAAATTGGTTCCAAAGCCCTCTCAGCTGTCGGTGCTGCCTCTTGCGGTGGCTCGCGCAAAGCCTTGCAGGCAAGCTAGCTCGGACATTTATTTTGTACATGTGTCTCACTCTAGCCAGTGCGAAGCTGAAATGCGAGATCGGGAACGTAGCGCGATTATAGAAAATCATAGGGTGAGTGACTCGTCGTTGGGCATTGCATTTGTGCTTGTTAACAAAAACATATCGTGGGTACGTAAATGGTGTTTATGACATTTTCATGGAAACTTAATTGATCATACAACCATCGTTATTTTAATAATCACAGTTTCATTAAATTTCAGGCCATTCAACAACCAAACCATGAGAACCATTACGAAACTCGGCTGACGTCCGCAACGCATACCCTACGGCTGCCGCCAGCCGACAGATGGACCGCTCCGATTGGTCCGCGTTGCACCAATCAGAAGCTCACACTTTTAAATGCGGACTGTTTACTTTGGATGCCGTGTCAACGTGTGCGGCGCTGTTGGTTGATAGGGGAAATTGTAGCTTTTTTTCTTATTAGAATGCAAAATTCTCGCTGCTGATGCTGATGCTATCGCATCTTTGAATTGCAATGTGGAATTATCGATTACGCATCACGCATCAACTTTTTCGTCGCTTTCGATTTCTTCCAGTTTTGAGATTTATCAAATTGCTGTTGCGTCAACAGAAAGTACTGGAATTACTCGCTCTCCATACCCGCCACCCATCCCCCTCATGCATTCGATTAAGCTGTTATCAGAACTCCTATTGGCCCATACGCATGGGTTGGAGTGGATCGAAGTAGAGATAACAGTGTCTGTGTGCGTGTGTGTTCATTTGTTGGATTGCTCGTGCGTATCATTCGCATCATTTCCCAAATATTGTCTCCCTTCCGTTGCGCTTTGTAATCTGCCAGCATCAGAAATTTCAGGTTTTTCCCGATTAATTTGTTAGCTATGAAGATATGACTACTACACAGGTCCCACTATGGGGGATTTCCATACAAGCAAAAACAAATATATTTTCATCATTTTTTCAACACTTCTGGTATTTTTTCTACTTGTTATGATCGAAACATGTTGCTTAAGATCATTTTTGCCTACATTACACTCAAATTTTGATAGAGGCGTGTATTTTTTTTATATAAAAAGAGGAAATATACATGGATTTGTTCGGAATTCAGCCTTTTCCCCTTTCAGTAGCTGGCCTCCTATTTCTAATACGGGTTTGACAACCTCTAATGTGTAAGGAACGTGCATGTCAAGTGAATATCGGTCAAGACGTTCCAGAGATATGGTGATATATCTTTAACACTCCTATACTCGCGCATTGGTCTGTCAGACCGAGAAATCAATAATTCATTCATTTCTCAGAGAATATCAACACTACGACTTTGCGATTCTCTCTAGCTTCGTTATTCGTTGATCGTCATCGTTTAGCGTAACGCATGTGTTGGTAGAAAGGGGACATGTGCCACTTTTTTAACACTTTCGGTCTGACACACCGACGCGAGTATAGGAGTAACTTTTTTGGACAAGTGTCTTTTTTCATATTCTAGAATATTGTTGAATGAAATGTATAAATTAATGTTAGTGGCGTGGAATATTTATTGAATATAATGCGTAAGATCATCATCGGACTATTCTTACTTATTTGATTTCAGTGCCTTTTGTAACTGGATTGAACGGATCCATATATCAACTAATCGTCGATATATTCGTCGTTAGAGTCATACGTTCAAAGGCAAAATATAAATGTTTGACTTTCGTATAGTTATTCGTTAAATATAATGGTCATACATATACACACTTGTGAAAGAATTTCACTTGTGGAAGAATAGTAAACTATAAACTAATCGGTGGCTTATGGTAATTTTTAACAGTTACAATTCCGGGGATATTTTTTATAATGGACAATATCGACAAGAAAACAAGAAAAGGAAAAGGAAGTTCCTAGAAATCCTTTTATATCATCTTTTTATGCCCCTTCTAAAAGAAGGCATTAATTCTTAGTTCACCAAGAATACAGAGACAAATAATATTAGAAATATGCAAACTTTATATTCCAGAACCTTTATCATCTGGTGTTTATCTAGAAGGTCGTTATACATTCTTCTCTTCGATAAAAGACCCGAAAAACACGCAACAACTGCATGAAATGTAAAAAATATGCTATGCTATGTTCTGATTCTACGTTTTTATGTTATATTATAGCTCTTTATACTTCCACGAATTATATTCAGTTGCTTACTTCTAATTAATAACAGTGAAAAATTCGAATTTCGTTATTTGTTTTGGAGCATCAAAAATTACTCTATTTTAAGGAGGCTGAATTATATGACTATTAAAACATAATAAAGACGAAGAAAACATATTTTTTGGAGTTTTTTCATTCAATCATACCCTCTTCTTTAAAAAAATGCCAATAAAGCCTGAAAAAGACACAATGGCAACATTACAGAGAAGTTCAATTTTCGGTCTGTGACACCGTGCGCGAGTATACGTGTTATGATTTTGCACGCGAGTACAGGAGGGTTAATTTCTCACACCTTTCTTCAGCTTCTACTATCCGTTTTTTCTCTTATTGTTTTATCTAAGCACGGAAAGTACAACTTGCCGAAAACATTATTGCTATTTGCCGAGGGCAATGCGGATTGATTATTACTCTCCGCAACACTGTTATTATGATTATTTTTTTGCTTTTTTTAACATCTCGATATATCAGGTATAGTACCTACTATAGTCCTGAAATTTTGAACTTTGCCTAGTCAAAGTGTCTCCTTTCTTTGGAAAATATAGAACAAACACATCGGCGGTGACTGTCTCTGATTTTTGTCCGCCTGAAATCCCATAGTGGGTGCGTCCCAAATGGTCGATTATGCAATAGCTCGATACATGACGTGTCCATCTGTAGCGGTCACTGCCCGCTTTTTAAATGAGAATTGCCTGTTGTGTTCCAAATATGACTTATATATAAAAAAATATATATCAACGTGAAGGTGAAACTTAATTGGCTATTATACACTGCGTTTCACAACTATAGAACCACTTATTTTTTCTGAGTTTCCAGAAATATGTAAGATGTCGGTTGAATTGAAGTATACAATGTAGAATACAATAACTATCATCATTCATAAGACTGGCCTTTTCAAATTTATTGTTGTGTTCAGATGCGAAATATTCAAAAAACTAAAATTCCAGTGTTTCATAACAATAGAACCAGATGGAAAAAACTCTTACTGCTTTACAAAATTAACGCCGATTTAACATGAATTGCGATAAGTTTCTAATTCGTAGGTCATCTAAATCATTGTTCTAAATCAGCTTCGGTGTGGCTTCGACCAGTGAGAGTTTTTCCATCTGGTTCTATTGTTACGGATTGCCACCGAATATCCGACTATCCGGCCTCAAAGCTGGGTGGATATCCGTTATCGGTATTTCATAACTAATCATAAAACCTTCAAAACCACTATCTTTTAAGATCTTTCAAACGGAAAAATTCGTCTTACGTAGCGCACTTTTCAATATAGAGCCAGTTTGAGGCAAACAGAGCCTGAAAATAAAAGTTCGATAACTCTGTCATTGTTGATATTCGACCATAAACTCTGTCCAACTTCTATAAGACCATGTGATGATCTTGCTGTCTTGTGTCATTGTTCCTATTTATTTTCTAGTGTGTAGGTATTGGCAACTACCACACACTGCATGATTTGCATATGTGTGTGTGTGTGTGTGCAAACGCTGAGCGTAAACAAATGTATGTAATTTTGTATTTTTAAAGTGTCAAGTTTGTATAAGACCAGTTTCATTTTCCCTTGTTTTAGTTGTTTTGTTAAATAAATCTGGAAAATGGGAAAAGTGCTCACGAAGAGAGAAAAAGGACGATGTATTTCACCAAGAAAAAGTTGGTTTCAGATAAATTGCTCGTCGGATTGGACGATCCCATCAAGTAGTGCTCAACTATTTAGCGAATCTTCAAAGATACACCAAGGCACATTAATAAAATAAAAAAAGACGGGTGGGTAATGTCGGGGACATAACCGGAGTGACGTAGGACTATACAAAGGGGATAGCTTTTGTTAAATATATATTTTAAATATATTGTTTTATTTTCTTCTCCTATTCACCTACCTATCTACCTGAAAAATGGATTAGTTTACTGTTTACTCTTTATGAATATGTTGATGGTTCTGAAAAGAACCTTTGGTGTTGTGTTTTTGTTATCACTCGATATTCTCATCTTGTTCGGTTAAACCTTCCTGTTTAGCTATTGCGTTTGCCACTCGCCACAGCTTTCACAGTTGGAAAATTTCTTCCCATCCAGCTTGTGACATGTTGTTCAGTAAATTAAATGTAATGCGACGTGCCGGAGAAACACTTTGCCACTCACTGAAACTAATTGTTGCCTTGATGAGCGCCGAACCGAAGCTGCTCTGTTCTTGATGCGGGTTTTCTGATTGTCGTGAGCAGCTTTGCAAGCCAACTCGAGCACTCCGACGGCCGAAACTCTATAATCGCTGTTAGGTATACTGGTGCTCCGGCACCAATCCGTTCGGCCTAGTTACCCTTGCGGAGCAATCAGTGAATGCGACCAACAGAAAACTGGAGACCTGCACGGTTCGAGTGAGACTTTGCCTTTCCCTTAACTTGTCCTCCTTTGTTATGTCCACGATGCCGATGCCGTACAACCACACGGGTTTACGGTTTGAAAGAAAATAAGATATTTTTTTTGGGGTCCGCGTGTTTTATACTCTAGCGGTACACACTCACAGGATAGAGACAAATCGGCAGACTCAGCCAGAGGGGCGAGTCCAACGAGACGAACGAATGAGCGTTAAAAGGGAGCGATGGCAAAAAAATACATCACATACTGATTTTAACCTCCGACCGAGAAGGTCACGTTTTTTTCAGCTCGGCAGTTTGGCGTTTTGGACAGCGGACTAGGACGTCTCCCCCTGGCGATTCCGAAGGAGTTATTTTTAATTATCTTTAAGTGGCAGCAGAAGGAGAGCGGGAAAAGGCAATAGCTCGTTTCGACCGTGGAGAGCGGGCGCTTACCGGCAAACCGGAAAAGCGCGCGCTTTTTACGGCGTCACTGACGCCACGCCCCCTTTTTCCGGGGAGTGTTGCCAATTATTTTGTAGTGATTGTAGTGATCTCTAGTTATAATTAAAAAAAAAAAGAAATAACACGCGCATACAGACAGTGAAGTGACAGTAGGAAAAACAGTTTTAAAATAATTTTGGAAGTTTATTCGCGATAATTGGTGGTTCTGTGCTCTTGCTAAAAAAGTGCGAATTTCTGGACACATATCCCCAAGTGTAAAGACCCAACAAAATTTCTCAGTGTTTTCATCTGAAGATTAACCCACTTGTCGGCTATACCTAGGGGATAGCCTGACAACAGCATGGCTTCCAGTAGCTCCGCGCCTCCGGGAGGCCGGGCTACAAATTTGTACGAGGGTAAACCTACCCAACGTACTGCTCCAAGATGGGCCGATCCACTGAACGGCAACCTACAGATCCTGTTACTACGTGCCACAGGAGAGAACGTGATTCCGGCTAACCCGTTCGTCGTGAGTAAGACGATCGCCAACGCTGTAGGAAAGAAGTACTACACAGCGCGACCGCAACGAGACGACAAGAAGAGGACGCAATATATCCTTACGGCCAAGGACGAAGATATCATTGGTAAGCTCCTCTTAATCAACAAATTAATTGATGAAACCCCTATTGAAGTGATTTACCACCCAACCCTTAACCAACGCAAATGTGTTGTTACTTGTCGTGATGTCATGGACATCAAAGAATCCGAACTGGTGACAGAGCTTTCCGATCAAGGTGTGATCGATGTCAAGCGCATCACCAGAAAGGAGAACAATATTGTTGTACCAACTGCCACTCTTATTTTGACGATTCGTGGAACTGTTGTTCCCGATTTCATTAATTTTGGATTTATTCGGGCTGGGACTAGAAATTTCTACCCCAACCCAATGCAATGCTTTAAGTGTTACAAATTTGGACATACTAGCAAACGATGCAAACGCGAGAACCCGCTTTGCCGAAATTGTGGACAGGAACATCCAGAACAAAAGGATGGAATTAAAACCTGCAACGCTTCAGCATTTTGCTTGAATTGCCAAGGGGACCATTCCTCTTCGAATAGGAAATGCCCCGTATGGCAAACCGAGAACAACATCACAAAAATCAGAATCGATTATGGTATCTCCTACAAAGAGGCGAAAGAAAAACACAACGGTCAAAATAATGGACCAACTTTTGCAAGTGTTCTGCAAGACAGACTCTCCAACTTGCAAAAGCCAACACCCAGCTGCAACTGCAAATGTAACTGCGCCTCGGCCGCTTCGGCCTCTTCTAGCCGCGAAAGCACTCCCCCAATTGACACTACAATCGATACTTCCATGACAGAGTCGACAACCGACAGCTCAACAACGGAATCTGAAAACGAATCAGTCATTTCAATGGACACTTCTGATGTTCCAAACAAAAATAAAAATAAAAGAAAAATGGCGAAAGGATCATCTTCAGATTCAGATCAAAAATCCGAAGATGAAATCCAAACAAACAAGGACAAGAAAAGAACTAAGAATGAACAAAGAACTACACCACCAACAAATAACAACACAACACCAACAGAAAACAACAACAACACACATCAAACAAAAAACAACAATAACAACAACAGCAACGCACATTCAACAAAAAACAACACAAACACAACAAACACTCCAAAGACTTCTACACCAAACAAAAACAACACCAATACCTCAAAGAAAGCTTCTCTTTCCAAGGGTAAAGGACCATCGAACTAATTCTCTTTGAATAGTTCAAACATACACACAATTAAGACTTAGGAATTAGAGTTAAAAACACCAACACATTCACTCCAACACAGAAATTCGGGATACAATGGAACATCAGAAGTATCCGACGAAATATTCTAGAACTGAAAATGCTTATTTCAAACTCTAATCCCACAGTCATAGCCCTTCAAGAAACTATGACTCCAAACAACTTCGATAAACACTTCATCTCAAAATATATCACATATTTCAAAGAGGGTCCCAACCCCTCAAAAAACGGAGTTGCAATCGCAATCAAAGATGGCACTCCACATGATCTTCTTCCCATTACCACTGATCTTCAGGCAGTGGTAGTGCGCATTAAACACCCCTTTCCAATCACCGTCGTTAGCATCTACATCACTAATGATTCCGATCCGAACACTCTACGCGGCCAACTGGACCATCTGTTCGCCCAACTTCCCGCCCCAATCATGCTTATGGGTGATTTCAACGCCCACTCATACGCCTGGGGAGGTGCATACCTCGATCGAAAAGGATCCATCATTGAGGATTTCATATCCGACCATTCTCTTCTCCTTCTTAACAACGGCCAACACACCAGAATCCATTATTCTGGTACTACTTCAGCCATCGATCTCACTATAGTATCAGACAAACTATCTTCAAAACTTTCTTGGAACATCCACGATGATACTTGCGGAAGCGATCATTTTCCAATCTTCACTTCCTTCGGCCAAACTTCTCCAGAGTTTTCAACAAGGCCAAGATGGAAATTTGAATACGCTGACTGGGCTGGCTATCAGTTTGACATTGAAAACCGCCTCTCCGCTAAACGAGATTGGACAGCCAAGGAATTCTCCAAAGTTGTCCTAGAAGTTGCAATGGTGCACATCCCCAGAACCAGTGGCATCCCTGGCAGGAAATGTGTCCCATGGTGGTCGCCTGAGCTGAAGGCAGCGATCAAAGGTCGACGTAAGGCCCTACGCAAATTAAGAAAGGCCCATCCGGACAGCCCACTGAGACCCACTCTGCTTGCAGAGTTCCAAAGGGCTCGCAAAGAAGCTAAGACTGCTATCAACACAGCCAAGCACAACAGTTGGGTTAAATTCGTCAGCGAAATTAATCCCAACGCGTCAACAAAGGATTTATGGAGTAAGATTGGCAGGCTTCATGGAAAGAAAAGAAGCAAAGAATATAATCTTCTAATTAACGGTCAATACACCAATGACCGGAAAATCATCGCCGAGGCGTTTGGAGATTTCTTTGCTTCCGCCTCCTCCAATCAAAACTACGACCAAACCTTTCTAACCCACAAAACGGAATGCGAAAGAATTCCCATCGATTTTCATACCGATGTGGAATTTGACTTCAACAAAAACCTCTCCCTCAAAGAGCTCGATTGGGTACTGAACAAAGTCAAACAAGGATCCACAGGACCTGATGACATTAGCTACCCTATGCTTAAGAATCTACCCCATCTCGGGAAAAAAGCACTTCTGAAGCTCCTCAACAAAGTCTGGGACAGTGGAACCCTCCCCAGTTGCTGGAAAGAGGGTTTAATGATCTGTATCCCGAAACCAGACATGAACAACCATCTTCTTGACAATTTCCGCCCCATCACTCTCCTAAGTTGTGTTGGGAAAGTCTTGGAAAAAATGGTCAATCGACGCTTAACGACTTTTCTAGAGTCAAATAAGCTGATTGATCCCAGACAATTCGCCTTCCGTGCGGGAAAAGGTACAGAAGATTGCCTTGTAGCAATCGAAAAAATCCTAGACGACGCAACTGAAAAATTACACCACATTGATATTGTTTCCCTGGATTTATCCAAGGCCTTCGATCGGGCATGGAGGTACCCAGTGCTGAAAAGCCTTTTCGACTGGGGGATTCGTGGGAGATTAGGTCTCTTCGTTAAAAGTTTTCTAGAAAACCGGTCTTTCAAAACCGTTATTAACAACCACCAATCTTCTCTAAAAATCCCAGAAAACGGCTTCCCACAAGGCTCAGCACTTTCACCAACCCTCTTCAACATTGCCATGCAATCTCTATTCGAGATTATCCCGGACCATATAAAGGTCATAGTCTATGCAGATGACATCACTCTTATCTCTACGAGCTGCTTCGGCTTAATTCAGAGAAAGAGGCTTCAAAAAACCTTAGACTCCATCCAAAACTGGGCTCTAAAAACAGGTTTTAAAATTTCCCCGGAGAAATCCAAACACATACATATCGGAAAAGCTCTCAGAAGGAGAACCTATCTTCAGCTCAACAAAATCCCGATCCCTACAATGAGGACATTGAAAATACTAGGGGTTACTTTCGACAAGAAACTCAACTTCCTATCACATTCCCAAAAGACCAAAATAGCCACCAGAAAGAAATTGAACATCATCAAGTCTATCGCAGGCAACCTAACCTCTGGTCATAGAAAGACGTTGCTAAATGTTGTAAATGTTTGGTTGGTCCCACAAATCCTTTACGGAATAGGCACCTTCAGCCGTGGAGGGGACAGGGTGTTAAACACCATTCAACCAATTTACAATAAAGCGATTAGGCTCGCAATTGGCGCTTTTCCCACCAGTCCCACTCTTGCTGTAATGGCAGAAAGTGGGCAACTTCCCTTCACCCACCTGGTAACAAAAGCCATCACCAATAAAGCCATCCGTCACTTGTCACTCCCCGAAAGCGACCACAATGTCCCATTAATACATAGAGCTAAAACATGGTTCAAAAATCTCACGAACAAAGATCTTCCCGATATATGTGAACGTTCATCTGCGACGGGAAGAAATTGGAACGTCAAACCGCCGAACATTAACCTTGAACTTCTCAAGACAGTTCGAGCGGGAGACCCTTCTCCAAAAGTCAAAGCCTGCTTCAATAACCTCGTTGCATCCAATTTTCAAATCAACCACCAGGTATACACAGATGGTTCAGTCAGTGCCGATGGAGTTGGATGTGGAGTCTTTGAGAGTAGATACACTGGTAGCTTTTCTCTTCCACCGCAATGCTCCATCTTCAGTGCGGAAGCTTTCGCCTTTTTAATAGCTACCCAAGAATGCACCCATGAGTTTCTTCCTACCACAATATTCTCAGACTCAGCTAGCTGTCTCCACGATCTTCTGAGTGGAAACAGCAAACACCCATGGATTAAGCAAACAGAAGAGGCTGCTTCAAATAAAAACATCTCCTTCTGCTGGGTTCCTGGTCACTCAGGAATCCGTGGAAACACAGCCGCCGACATACTGGCCGGCAAGGGCAGCAAAATAGATCCCCCAGACATGCCCTGTCCTCCATCTGACATTGTCCGCTGGGTAAAACAGCAAGTCCGTGAAAGCTGGGACATAGGCTGGATAAACAGCCGTCCCACTCATCTTCATAAAATTAAAAATTCCACTCTCCCTTGGGATGACCGCCTCAATAGTAGGGAAAGGCAAGTCCTTACCCGTCTTCGAATTGGGCACACTAACTTCACCCACTCACACTTGTTCTGCAGAGCCGAAAAACCCCAATGTGCTTGCAACGAAGCTCCGGTTTCCGTTAGCCATCTTTTACTTGAATGTCAACATACCAAAGATGCTCGAGTCCGACACAACATAGGTCAGAGTCTCCGAGATATCCTCAGTAGAGACGAGACCCAAGAAACCAATTTAATTGCGTTTCTGAAAGAAACCGACTTCTTTGGTAAAATCTAAACCGAAATACTAAATACCTTGGAAAGTGCTTATTAAAGTTCGCCACTTCACAGTCATGTATGCGTGTTTATGTGTGTATACACATGTATGTACGGGTCGGAAGGAAGGTATTCATACATGTATATACACGCATTCAATAATATTAAATAACAAATAATATAATATATACTTTCATACCCACATCTATCTTCTATCCATTACATTATACTTTAATCAACTTCCTATTCCTACAGCCACACTCACCAAGGAGAATAAATTCATTAAATAAACCTCTCCATTTTTCAGCTATACTATATACCATTAAATTCAAAACCACTATATTTTATTATCTATTCAAACTGTATTTCATTTCATTTCACCCCACCCCACACCTACTCCTCCCCTCTTTCCTTCCCATACCACTCCCACCCCCTCCCAATCCACTAATCCCACCCAAATCCTTTCCACTCCTTTCCTTCCTATCCTCCTGAGAAGGGCCTTTTTGTTTTTTGGCTTTGGAACACGCCCTTCGCTGGGTCACTTGTGCTTCGTTACTGCTTTGGTCCTCGGATCAGTAAATTTTTACTTTTCTTTACAGCATATATTAAATATCTTATGAAGCATAGGATCCCTTCCTACCTTCTTCTTTAACCGAGAGTCGAGCGGACAGGTCTGATGAGTGATTTTGTTGGTTTCCCTTTCGCCAGTCCCCTCTGGACTGGTTTTATTGTGGCTCTTCACTGGGCTGGAGGCGAATGAACTGCAAAGTTTAAAGCCTCTTAAAAACAAAGAAACATGAAAAAATACATTCATTACGATTTGTTCGCTCGTTGGATTCACATGCAGGCTAAAAAGGGTCCTTTTCAGGATCACAAAATTATCTTCAATCTAAAGAGTTTATTGTTTTGTTATCACTCGATATCCCCATCTTGTTCGGCTAAACCTTTCTGTTTAGCGATTGCATTTGCCACTCGCCCCAGCTTTCACAGTTGGAAAATTTCTTCCCATCCAGCTTGTGACATATTTTACAGTAAATTACATTCAATGGCACGTCGCATTACCACCACTCAGTATCGGATTGGAGGTAATTTTAACCTGTAATTGAACATTTGCGATGACAGTGGTACAGTGTCGACTTTCAATGTGGGGTCATAATTTGGACCCCGAACTCTATGTTTACAAAAATGTAAAACTAAATATGTCGCATTACAGGTCCGTCCAATTAGCTAAATGTCGAGATAAGTGTAAATTACTGTACTTTCAATCTAGAAGCAATTTAAGAATTGGTGAAAATCAATAAGCTCAGAACAACTGCCAAATTCACATACTCATCATATCCTGGCAAACAAATCATGAAAAAATCAATTTGTGTTTTATTATTATTTTGGATATTGTTTTAGAAAGCATTGAACTGTATTTCCTAAACTCTTTTTTGGAAGGTTTAATGGCCCTGAAAAGCGCCTTGTTTTATGGAATGGTTCCAATTTAGAAAACTTAGTACTCGTGGTTTTGAAAAAAACCATTTCGAACGCCCTCGATGCCGCCTTGTTCTGGATTTGCCACCAAAGCAGTTTGTATAAAGAACAAACTTTTTTCTTCTGCTACTTGATGCCGTTTTGCGGTTGCGTTTGCCACTCGCCACTCGCTGCAACTGCCTGTTGTCTTGATGTCCACCGAACCGAATGTGTTCTGTTCCGAATGCGGGTTTTCTTATCGTCGCGAGCAGCTTTGCCAGCTAACTCGATCACTTCGGTGGCCGAAACTATATAACGCCGGCTAGGTGGACTGGTGCACTGGTACTAACGCGCTCGGCCTAGCTACCCTTGCGGGGAACTCCAGATCAACACGGTTCGAGCGGATTTTGCCTTTCCCTCCACTTTTCCTCCTTTACCATGTCCAGGCATGGCTGCTTGGGTTGGTTTGTTGATGTGTTGTGATGCGAACCGATGTGGTGTACGGTTTGGATGAGAATGATCGTTACGGAAGGAAGGTCTTGAATTATAGAGACTTTAAACTTTTGCACTTCATTCGTCTCTAGCCTTGAGAAAGGCCCTTCGAAAACTCTACGCTACTCTACTCCAGCGCTACCACCTCCGGCCTCTTGCCTTGAGAA
This sequence comes from Toxorhynchites rutilus septentrionalis, assembly GCF_029784135.1. NCBI lineage: Eukaryota > Metazoa > Arthropoda > Insecta > Diptera > Culicidae > Toxorhynchites > Toxorhynchites rutilus. The sequence goes on along the minus strand of NC_073744.1, from coordinate 29,313,329 downwards.
AGGCAGTCGATCCTTCGCCGTCCAGCTCGTCCAGCAACGATGTTGTCCAGTCGGTGTCCACACAAAGAATGATCGTTACGGCAGCGGAGCGGGGATTTTTAAGCTGACTGGCTGGCTCGAGAGTTACGCATGTGTGAGACTGCGACCAATGTTTCGTTCATTTTTTTCTTTTTCCTTCCCAATCGTGCTTCATTCTATTTCGCTGCTGCTCTGGTTGCCCGTTTTGGTCGGTACGATTTGAGGAGCATAAAATGGACCAATCAAAAATGGGCACATAGTGCATTTTGACAATGCTTGATATTTCACAATTATTTAATTATTTATCTCAAGAAAAATGAAATGTTATTCGTTATGATAGATGCGTAGATATATTTCCTATCAATTGATGCAAAAACCTTTGCGATCTATTGAGAAATGCTCGAGTTATAAGCGTTCCAAATCTTGCATTTTTTCCTACTTGTTTAGTGCCTAGATTTCCATTTCACCCCCTATATCTTCCGGTTAGACGTAGTCCTACGTCAAAAAAACACAGCTCTGTGGGAAAAAAATACCCCCGACTTGCATGTTTTGACAAAGCGGATTTCCCTAGGTACATCGATTTTGAAGTCTGTGTTGGGGAAACCGTAAATCGGGACAAACAAAACTTGGCAGTTAGTGCGTTTGGATAACGCTTGACATTTTACAGTTATTCAGTTGTTCATCTCATGATAAATAACATTTTATTAATTATGATAGACGCGTAGAAATATTTCCTATCAATTGATGAAAACATCTTTCCGATCTGTTAAGAAATGTTCGAGCTTTAAGCATTCGAAATACGGGTAGGGTTAGCATACAAATCGGCAGAACAAATGTTTGAGAAAAAAGGAAGTTCTTTCAGTTTTAATGAATTTAAACCGTTACGAGGTTAGCGAATTGTAAGCGTCTGTTTTCTGATTTGGCACCCTTCCGGAAAGACGTAGTTCTACGTAAAAAAAAACGGTTTCGCAGCCATACGTTATTTTAAATTTTTCGCTATCTATTCAATATTCGAAGCACTATTCGATCAACTATTGTCCAGTACTGAAGAGGCGACGCATCCTTAGCAACGCATTCAAAAACAAGTAGTCATGCGCCATCAATTGAAGATGATCATTTTAACGATCAAAAGATAGAAAAAATGAAACGCAGATTCGTATGATTGTTTTAACTTATCCTTTGTTTATTTCACTACTAATGCCGAAAGAGTTATGTATTAAAATGTGTGTTTCTATTATTATTTTGTTTTGTATGTTTTTGCTCTTCATTATGATGACGGAACTTAATAAAGATTCAGTTACATTGAACAATAATGTTACATTGAAAAAGTGTTGACGTACGGAATGTGCGTAATCCAGTCAAAAACGGGACTCACGCGTTTCTCTCGCTCTGAGTTTGCTCGAATAACCCCGGGCAAACGTATGCGCCTTCCTTTTTGACACTGTGCTTCCATAGTTTTGTTCAGTTTATGATGCAATTAAGAAAACTTTTTTTTTCTTTTCATTGGTTGGTTTGTTTAATGATACTTCCTGTTAATACGAAAAACTTCGCACTTCAAATTACGGTGGCTCAATAATACAGATTAGATTTTTGTTAGGATTAGTCGGATTCATCATTCTCCTCGTTGTCTTCGCTGTCGTTCTCCTCCTCGTCCTCGTCCTCCTCATCTTCCTCCTCACTGGATTCGTCCTTGGCGGGTTTCTTTTTGCCTCTTCCGCGTCCCTTTTTGGCCTCCGGTTTCTTTGCTTTCGCGGCCTTTTTCGAGGTTCCCTTGGGCCTGCCTCGGCCGCGCTTTGGCGAGGGTTCCTCGTCCGAAGCGAGCGCCTTATCCTTTTCCTTTTCCTTCTCCTCGACTTTGTCTTTTGGTGATGCGGCGCGGGCTCGCTTCTTCGGGGCGACGCTATTCTGTAGGGTGGGATGCGGAAAAGGGTGCCAGGAAGTAAAGCAACGAAGTGAGAGAAAACAAATAGGGGAAGGAGCGTGCTTGTTAGTTTGTTTGAAGCCGTGCGTAAACCATTACAAAACAATACCTTTTCGGGGTTGGCAGGGCGGCCTCGACCCTTTTTCGGTTCAACAACCTCTGTGTCCGACATTTTGCTTTCCTGAGTTATTCCCGGTCTGACCTTTTATTGCACTGGAAATAGGCGTTAGAAAAGGGAATGCGAATCGTTAATTTCCTTCTTTCGCGAACTTCGAGTTGGATGTTTTTCACTGGAGTGTAACAAAATATTTCACGGGGAAAAAATCAAGATTTGAACTCGCAGCATCATTTCAACCCCGCACACTGATCCACACAGGAAAGCGTTCTCGACAGGACGCCATTCGCCATTTCAGCAATCTCTCAGTTCATCGGAGAAAGGGAGAAAAATCCAATAATCCAAATGTATTTCCGTCACAGAATCACAAAAACGGTTCACACCGCCAGTGAAAAATCTGAACTTTTCTTTGATTCTACACTTCTTATCACTAGACTTCTATTACCTTTGAATTTTCAAAAAATCCGCCCACCGCGTCCTCTGGTAGAAATCGTCTTTCCAGAAAGGCTTACCTTTACTATCTGGCGAGGATTGTTCCGAAGAAGTTCTCGACTGGAGAAATAATTCTTATGTCCTCCTCGCGCGTACGGGCGATACACACAACACAGCACAGCTCACGGAGATCTGTGGGAGACTTTTTCCTCCACAACCACAGCTACACCCGCGCGCAGCGGAGCTTTTCCGGGAGAGGGGATGAAAATTTTCCTCGCTTTGCGACGCACAAAGCTCCTCCACGATCATTTATTCGACCGTGTGTGTGTGTATTTATTTTTTCTCCGCCTTGTACACCATTTTATTCGCGCTACCGCTTTCTCAAATCTATCCACACACCAGGGGTTGGCCACACATCGTGTATCTGTGTCGGTAGACGGATTCGGTATGAGTACGAGCACGCACGCACCCCTCGAACGGCGTCGTGTGCGATATAACGTTGCCAAAAAGGATACGTGTGAAAGCTTGGGTGAGAAAAACTTCTCCCACTGTGTGCGGTGCTTGGGATGGAAATGCTCACTGCAGGAGAGGGATTGTATGCGAGTGTTTATGTGTGTGTGTGTGTGGTTCTGTGCGAAATTTGTCTTGTAATTGGCGAGTTAGGATAGGTGGCACAAATATGGGACGACGTCCTATGAAGGAATGGATGGTTATTTCTAGCTAGTCTACGCGAGAATTTGAGCTTGGGTAGACAGTACACTTCATAGTTACTTCTCACGATTGACCTGAAACAGCAAAATTACACACTGAATGACGCTTGAAGGAGCAAGTCTTCTCAGTGTGCAAGTTTCGGTGATTCGAACTTTTAATTGTCGCTGGTCACGTCGTTACAGTCACCAGAGAAAAGGAAGGAATGTTAGTAGACTATTCACCGCCAGAGGGATTGTCTCTCTAGCGTGGATAATTGTTAGTGGGAAGGGGTAAAAATCAAGATTCATTGCGGAGGGTGATGCGATTTTGTGAGCGCGTAGTCTGGCGGTACGAAACTCGAATGTATATCAATACAAGACGACCGTGTCGAGGGTTCTTTCCTTGATTCATCCTACTTTTGTATCCTTATTACATATTAGAACATCCGATGACGAAGAAAATTTATAAGCAACCTGAGAAACGCCTAAACAATACACTCTGTCCAACTACTTTAAGGCAGTATTCTAGTCTAGAAATTTGGAAAAAAAAATTAAAAAAATTGTTCATATTTGTGTAGTTTAGGCGTTCAAGAATATACTCTAGAAAAGACTTATCGAAACTCCAATTATTTACCAAGTTCTAACTTGCCATTTTAGTGATACGGTATCTAATCTGGTACGGCCATAACAATAAACTTCAAACGCTTTTTTCTCGAAACTAGTTTTTTCAAACTATTTTTAATAGATCGGGAAACGTGAGAAAAAACGTTCTGAACCCCTTTTTTAACGGCCGCCATTTTGTCAAAAAAAGATGTTTTTGGCTTGTCCGAGGATCTTACGAAGAGCTGGAATCGTGTACGCCATGGCACAACTTTTTTTTTAACCCCATCACATCATCATCGTGTAACTATTCTAATTAAGAATATTTTTTCATCGTTCTATTTTTGTTTTATTGTTAAAAGATAGATGAACTAATAATGATATAATGGATAGTATAATTTTAATTTCAATTTTTTTAAATTAATTTTCGTTTTATTTCTACGGAGCTCGAAAAAACGTCCAAAATTCGTGTCTCTACACTAGAATACCCCCTTAAAACCACCTTAAATATATTTCGTTGTAACACAAACAGTTAGAGTTCCAACAAGATATGTTCATACATTGTTGAATGCTTAGAATAAAGTACATTTAACGTTAATTTAGTTCAAAGAAGTCGTTTGTTTATTTATTGTGCTTCAATACGATAGTTTGAGCTGTCCAGTTTTTATAAGAACATTTCAAAGTTCATAATAAGAGAGAGAGAGAGAGAGAGAGAGAAAGAGAGAGAGAGAGAGAGAAAGAGAGAGAGAGAGAGTATTTGTCACTTGTGTTTTAGGTGGTGAAGGCTAGTCACGCGGAATGGAGTATGTTTAATTTCGTATTAATTTAGCTTTTATGCTAACATTTTGAATCTTTTCTTGCTTTTTAGAAAGAAAAGTCAAACAAACAGCAAATTATCCGCCTGGTGCCATTTTTAGAACGAAATTCTGACGTTTCCAGAGAACATAAATTTGTTTATTTGGATTAGGTAAATTCGCTATGCGATGTAATTAAGGACTAAGGCCAATTGAAACGTGGTTAAAGGTCTACTTCCGATTGTCCTGAATGAATATACATTTTTTGTGTCTGTTCTTAGGATTACACTAACAACACTATAAAATGGCAATGCAGGCCACTTAACACTAAACATATCACGAGGGCTCAAATGACCCTATTTCAACTTTTAGTCAAAATTTTCTTGCAAATTACATTGTTACAACATCATTTGCCTACACTACTTTTCCTAAAACATACATCAAATGTATTTTTCAGTGTTTACTCCTCTCTTGTTATTTTTTTTTACTGAGAAATATATGTAATCTGCCCTAACTACCGCAAAGGGTCATTTGACCCTTGCAATCATTTATATGGTTTCAGAGAGATTTGTATGTATGGTTGTGATACAAAACCATTGCATTACACATTTTTTGCTGTTGCTTTATATATTTTGTTGTATTTGTGAATGAATAGTGAATGATCAGAACTAATTGTATTGCTGACTATCCAAGCGAGCTAACAGTAACCATTCCAAGCTACAGTGCTATTTTGCGTGTCAAAAGTTGTAATTTCTATATTTTGCTAATAATTGTTATCCCAAAATGTCGAAATATACAGGAGAAATATGCTATGCCACGTTTCTCAACAAAACTCAATAAATCGAGTTATTGTTCACTAACTATTTATAAAGGGTCACTTGACCTGCTGTGGTAGGGATAGGTATACATGAAACATCGGTACATTTAGTGTTAATAATCTCTTATTAGAAAGAACGATAATTATTCAATCAATCGATTCATTATTATGATTATATATAACATTGATTTGTTGACATTTCGAGTATAATATAATAGCTGTAAAGTTTTTCTAACATTGCAGAGCTGGTTTTTGTAATTCAGACATTCGCAATCGGTGGACAAGACCCGAATCAAGATGATACTTGTAACGAATAAGGCCATTGTTTTTTTTTACGTAATAGATATTTCAATGATGCTGTTTTGAAGACATTCTTTGAATGAAAGAATATTGAAAAAAGTGATAAGTTTCAAACAAGGAAAAAATGAGTCTATCATTGCAAAGCATTCACAAGATACTGTTTTTAAATTTTTCTCTAGTTATTTTTTTATAATTTTGATATCCGTCTAAAGGAAATATTTGTCCATCTCACGATCAGTTTAATCTAGGCTACTTTCATATGGGAATTTCTGAATTTCAATCCTTTTATCCTTCCTGTTCTCGTGTAATGTGATATACAGGACATGAGGTTTGATTGAATTTTTTAAACAGAAACAAATCTTAGAGAATTTCCGATTCGATTGGTAACCACGAGAATTCGATTCGAAATATTTCGAACGACTTGATAAAATTCCATTCTGTATTCCGTTCGAGTTGTTTTTACATTTCATTCGATCTGTTTCGCTTCGAATATTAACATATTAACACTTTCGTCGCCCAGGGTTTTTTTTTTATCTTCGCTTATTTTTCGTCGGCCTATTTCCGCCACTTTAGTGCCAATCACCGACAACAGGGAGGCGACTCCACCTGTTCCTACCTATCAAACTCAACAACTCATGAGCCGGGCCAACTTCTTTTACTTCCCCTCCGAAGGAAGACGTAACCAGAGATTTTTCGCCTCAGAAAATCCCAACGACGCCAGCTGGGATTGAACCCAGGCCGATCGGATTGTGAGGCTGTTACGCTAACCACACAACCACTGGCGCCGTCTCGCCCAGGGTTATCCGGTCGAGTTTCTTGCGGGGCCCAAATTCAACTGTCGGTGCGCTAGAGAAATAAGTGGGCGACGATAATAATAAATTCGGGTTCGATTCAGGACTTCTTTTCTGTTGAATCCGAATGAATTCAACTGACTGCTGATTAGAAAACTTATAGAAATAATTTTTCAGCCAATTGTACATTGTTGTTTTTTTATTAATTCGTTTATTTTTACAGGCTCAGTTACTTAAGTTTAAAGGAGCCGAATTCTTGAATATAATTTTAAAGCTATATATATAAACAATTTTCTTACATCTATGGTTAGTAAGGTGGAAAACCGATTACTCGCGGTGTACTCGAGTTTAGAAGGGTGACATATTTTTAGGAGAAGGATGGGATATAAGGAAATTGTAACAATGTTGATGAGCACTCATTTCATAAATCTATTCGTATATCTATAGTGTATTTACATTTCAACTTATTCTACTATTTATAGCAAGGGGACGAATTACCCGCACAGGAAGGAAAGGAGGGTATAAGGATGTAGGGACAATCACACACGACGATCTATAGCTTTAAGGAAAACATATATATGGGACATGTAATCAAGGTCTAACCGAACCAACACATCTCTCACCGGCACATTGGGCTGTCTTCCTCGGGCCCGAAGGGAGTTTTCTAAATTCGATCTGGCAACAACATATCCCTCGCACGACCAAACAACGTGTTCGATGTCGTGGTAACCTTGACCACAAACACAGATATTGCTGTCGGCAAGATTAATACGAAAGAGTAGCGCATCTAACGAACAGTGATTGGACATGAGTCTAGAGAAGGCGCGAATAAAGTCCCGACTCAAGTCCAGACTTTTGAACCATGGTTTAAGGCTAACCTTAGGGATAATCGAGTGAAACCACCGACCCAATTCATCTTCGTTCCACTTGCGCTGCCAGTTAGCGATTGTTTTTTTACGGACTAAAGAATAAAATTCATTGAAGGCGATTTGACGCTGATAAATGTCGCCTTCAATCGCACCCACCTTTGCTAATGAGTCAGCCCTCTCATTACCCAGAATTGAGCAATGTGAAGGGACCCAGATAAAGGTAATGCCATAACAGCGTCTGGATAAAGCACTCAAAATTTCTCGTATTCCCTCAAGGAAGTACGGCGAGTGCTTTTCCGGCCTCACTGAACGGATAGCTTCGACAGAGCTAAGACTATCCGTTACAATGTAATAGTATTCAACAGGTCGTGAGGCGACGCTGTCCAGCGCCCAATGAATTGCTGCCAATTCAGCAATATACACTGAGCAAGGATTCTGAAGACTGTGTGAGGTGCTAAACAATTCGTTGAACACTCCAAATCCTGTGGACTCGTTTATAGTGGACCCATCAGTAAAGAACATATTATCACAATTGATACCCCCATACTTTTCATCGAAGATCGTTGGAGCGATCCTCGATCGTTGGTAATCTGAATATCCATAGATATCTTGCTTCATGGACAGATCAAAATGCACGGAGGAATTGATGTAGTCAGGGAAACAAACACGGTTGGGAATATACGAAGAAGGATCAACCTGCATGGAGATGAATTCATGATATGAAGTCATGAATCCAGAATGAAAATTTAGCCCGATCAGCTGCTCAAAATTTCCGATCACCAATGGGTTCATGACCTTACACCGGATGAAGAACCAAGGAGATAATAAATTAAAGCGATCTTTTAGTGGGAGTAGGCCTGCCAAAACCTCGAGACTCATGGTATGCGTTGAGGCAGTGTTTGGATTTCGATCAAAATCAAATGATACACAATGTGTCATGCAAGTGAACTCTCACGAACATATAACCAAATATGAGAGGATCATTCAGATACTTGTATGAATGTCAGCAATCACTTTTGTAACATTTAGTGATTAAACTAAGAGAGGAACGAAGACTGTTGTTTGCATATTCGAGTTGTATCAAACATGGCACACTATTTTCGAAGCCTGCATACAAGTTTGAACCGCATATATCGTCTCATTTTACTATAGCGAAACCCACTGCACAGACAAGTGTAAAGCAATAAATGATACAAGAAAATTACGTCATCATTACGTCACCATTTGCGGAGAGCAGCGAATGGGAAAAGAGATAAAACGCGAGAGTTTTTGCTTCTCACTGGAGCGGTGTTGCTAGTAAAACTATGCGGTCTATATGAATATACACATTTCAAGGGATAGCGGCGTTAAAAATGGAAAATATAATCTGACTACCCTTCCCTTAGCCTCTATCGAGCTAAATAATCATATAGTTTGCACTCTCTGAGACTTAAAAATCAGGATCTGCTACATTAGCTGAATATGAATCTTTCGCTTTGCGTTGTCCGTACGATCCTGCTGTTTCATGATGCATGGAGAGGTCGGTATGCATATGTTAGAGGCAAAGAAGAAAACAAGCTTTCTGCACTGAAAGCGTATATGATAGCTTTGCTTGCATGCTGGTGTGCAATGAAGTGCGAGCCGATGCAGAGTTGTCTCGTTCTCTTTTGTGTCGTGATTTGCAGCACATAACAATAATAGAATACCGCTGGGGGAAATGTTTCCTGAAAGATCATATTTGAACGAACGAAAGCGATTTTTTCAATGAGTGGATCATTTGGCAAACACTGCGTTGAGGGCATACATCCCAACGCAATACGGAGACAAAGATACTGAATTCGCTCGAGTTTAATGAGGTGTGTTTTGGCAGCTGATTGGAAACAGAAACTGCCATACTCCATCACTGAGAGAATAGTTGTTCGATACAACATTATAAGATCTTCTGGATGGGCTCCCCACCAGGTGCCGGTAATTGTACGGAGAAAGTTTATTCTTTGTTGGCATTTTTTACTCAGATACCTAATATGGCCCCCCCAAGTACGTTTGGAGTCGAACCAGACCCCAAGATACTTGAATGACATAGCATGAGTGATCGGTTTACCCAAAAGTTGAAGCTTTGGTTTTGCTGGTCTATGCTTCCTAGAAAAAACCACCATCTCTGTTTTCTCCATGGAGAATTCGATCTCTAGCCCAATGGCCCAGGTTGAAAAATTGTTCAAAGTATCTTGTAAGGGTCCTTGCAGGTCGGATTCGTTTGATCTTACGACAGACACCACTCCATCACCTGTCTTAGGCTGCAATTTTGTGTAAGGCAATTGTCGATGTCGCTTACATAGAAGTTGTACAAAAGAGGGCTTAAACATGAGCCCTGGGGGAGGCCCATATAAGAGACCCGACTTACTGCCGAATCTCCGTGAGAAAAGTTCAAATGTTTCTCACAAAGCAAGCTATATAACATATTATTCAATAGAGGCGGAAGACCCCGAGAGTGTAATTTGTCCGACAAAACCTCTATTGAAACAGAATCGAAGGCCCCCTTTATGTCCAAGAATACTGAAGCCATTTGTTTTTTTTTTCGGCGTAAGCCATTTGAAATTCTGAAAAAAGCAACGCAAGACAATCATTCGTCCCCTTGCCCCTGCGGAACCCATATTGTGTATCTGAGAGTAGGCCACTCGTTTCAACCCATCGATCAAGGCGAAACAAGATCATTTTCTCCAACAATTTCCGTATACAAGACAGCATTGCTATTGGGTGGTACGAATTGAAGTCGGACGCGGGTTTTCCGGGTTTTTGAATAGCTATAACTCGTACTTGTCTCCAATCATCTGGAACAATATTATTCTCCAGAAACCGATTGAATAAATTGAACAAGCGATGTTTCGCCACATCAGGGAGGTTTTTCAGCAAGTTGAACTTAATTCTATCCGATCCCGGAGCAGAATTGTTACATGAAAACAGAGCAAGAGAGAATTCTACCATCGAAAACTCGGAATCAAGATCGCACCTACCTTTTGGTATATCTCGAACAATTTTTTGCACAGGAGCGGAATCAGGACAAACCTTCCGTGCAAAATTAAAAATCCATCGATGTGAATATTTTTCGCTTTCATTCGTTGAAGAGCGATTTCTCATGTTTCGAGCCACTTTCCATAATTTTTTCATTGGCGTTTCTCGTGACAAACCTCCCACGAAATTTCGCCAATAAGCACGTTTTTTCCCTTTGATTAAGTTTTTAAATTGATCTTCAAGGGCTAAATACGTTTGAAAATTTTCAGGGGTTCCACGTTTCCGAAAAGCTTTAAATGCATTTGATTTTTCTACATAAAGCTTGGAACACTGGCTATCCCACCATAGATTGGGAGGCCTTCGACGAATAGTGGAACCTGGGATGGGTTTCGTTTGAGCGCGAACCGCGCTGTCATAAATCAAACGAGAAAGGAAGTTATACTCCTCCAATGGAGGCAAACCATCTCTGGAATTGATGGCTAGAGCAATCGCGTCCGCATATTTTTTCCAGTCAATGTGTCTTGTGAGGTCATATGCCATGTTTATAGATTCAGAAGAATTCGACTCAATGGTGATGGAAATTTTGATTGGCAAGTGATCACTACCGTTGGGGTTCTGGATTACATTCCACTTGCAATCTAACGATAGTGAATTCGAGCAAAGCGAGAGGTCAAGAGCACTTGGATTAGCAGGAGGTTTAGGTACACGTGTTGTTTCCCCAGTGTTCAAAACGGTCATATTGAAGCTGTTACAAAGGTCAGATATCAACAATGAACGATTGTCGTCGTACTGTTCCCCCAGGCAGTTCCGTGAGAGTTGAAGTCTCCCAAGATCAATCGTGGCTCAGGAAGGAGTGAGCACATGTCATCAAGTTGTTCGCGGCTAACCGCAGCTCTCGGAGGCCAAAACAAGCTGACAATACAGAGGTCTTTGCCTCTGATGTTTGCATGACAAGCAACAGCTTCGATCCCTCCAATAGGTGGAAGGTCAATTCTAAAAAATAAGTGGCACTTATTGATCCCCAAAAGCACCCCTCCGTATCTATCATCACGGTCCAAGCGTATAATATTAAAATCGTGGAAAGAGATATCATCTCGCGAAGAAAGCCAAGGTTCGGACAGAGCAAAAACATCACAATTGAAGTTATGAATTAAAAGTTTGAATGTATCCAATTTAGGGATAAGACTACGACAATTCCACTGTAAAACAGTGATATCTCCGACCTCTCTATTTGAATTAGACATCAAGAGAGATACTCATTGCAAGGAGGGGCCATGTTTGCATCAATTGTTGCAAAATTGTCTTCAATACTGGAAGCATTGACATGACAATTGTTCTGATGGAGTCGGAAACATTGAAACACTTGAAGATTTGATCCAAAAGGTCAGACAACTTTATAAATCCCGATTGGGAAGTTGAACTGGACGGAAAAATAGGGACAGTTGGGGTTTTTGATGTCCCCTCGAGTGCTGGGTCGTTCGAAGATGAAATATTCCCACGGAAGCCAGGAGGAACCTGATTTTGCTTGTCCGCTGCACTCGATTTTTTAGGCAAGCTAACAGAGGATATAACCGTGGGGACTTGTTCTTGAACTTTGGGAGTGGTCACATTTTTGCGCCGGGGATTCCCTTTGAAAATAAACGGTGTGCCCCCGCTAGCTGTGTCCGCTTCCATTTCATCAACTGGCAACGTGGAAAAGGTATTGTGTGTTGAGATTGGTTGTTGTTGTTGTTGGGCCAGTGGAGAAGCGCCCTTCAAAATTTCCGCAAAAATGCGCTTCGAGCGTTCCTTTAAAGAGCGCTTCTGTTTCTCCCAGCGACTCTTGTAAGTTTCACAAGCTGAGAGCGCGTGTGGGGATCCTCCGCAATATGTACATTTATGTTCAGTCGCACTGCAGGATTTCCCCTCATGTTGCTCTCCGCAAGTGGCACAGCGCTCCTTGTTGGCACAATAATCTGAAGTGTGACCAACTGACTTGCATTTGTTGCAAGTCATGGGCTTTGGCACGAAGAGTCGCACAGGTAGTCTCAATTTGTCCACCATAACGTAGTCAGGGAGGGCGGCACCAGCGTTTGCGTGTTTCCGGTCATTCACGACAACTCGCAATTTGTTCGGTCTAACCCTGCGAATATCAGATACAGAAGTTATCTGGCCAGATCTTTTATGATCTGAATCACGTTAAGGTTTTTTCCTTTCGGTTTTGGCCGGAGGAAAACAACCCACGGGCCAGTTCCAGGTGCATCTTCTGGATAAACTCTGACACGTGGAGTGGAGACAACAGAGGGGGAAGACTAGGACGAGGACGAGGATGAGGATGAGGACGAGGACGAGGATTGGGTTGGATCGGAAGCATCAGAAGAGGGAAGCGAAATCGATGATGGGAGAGGGGGAGTGGAAGTAACAGTGGGTTGAGAAGGGAGGCTTGCAATTTTCTTAGAGGGGGGCTTGGTAGGATGAGCGGATTCGTCCCCAGAAGAATTATCTTCCTTATGAGGGACTCGTTTATGTTTTTTCCCAGATCTTGTATGAGATTCATTATCGGAGATCCTCCACTATTCTCCATTTTACAAAAATTTCTGTCTTATTTCTAATTTATTATTGATTTTAACAATAATCTCAAAAAAAAAATTATGATAATAATATTAAACAATGAACAAATGAATTGAATAATAATATTAATAATAAATATGTGTACCTCAATATATAAGTTGTTCCAATAATGCACTCTACTGCCCTAATCAGGGAGAGACAGAGGCTACGCGCTACGGAGACAATACAATAGCGCAAGAATAGCTTACGCAGCCACGTGATGATGAATCCCGTTTGCGACAGTCACGCGATGGCGATCCCGTTATGCCGTTATTCCTTTGTTCCTTCGTTCCACTTCACAAAAGGTCAGGTCGAAAGCGGACAGCAATGACCTTCACTCGTACACGATTCACTCGTACCAATAGCACAGTAGCAAAAGTGGCAACGCACAATACCGACACTGAACTTTACTCATCAAGAGTTGGATAGCGAATGGATTGTACAGTGTTGCCAATGATAATAAAACATGAAGTTAAACCGAATGTACTTGCTCTATATACTGTATTCGATGACGATGAATAACTGCAACTTTATTGGAGAATATGGAATATTCTTTCCAATCGATTGCGAAAATTATGTGAATATATTATACTAAGAACATATGTCACATTTGTGGGAAAATAATCGTCATAAACTATATCACATTTGGCACCTCCGATTTTCACGTTCATGATTTCATCGTTCTTTGCGCTTGGTAGTTAAAAAGCTAAAAGAAGAAGCAAGTTGGAAGTTTTTTTCCCGAGAATGAGAATAATAATTGCGCAACACGGATAAGCCCCTGTTTACAAAAAAAAAAATTGACAAACATGTGTTTTTTTTCATCCTCAAATTGTTCACCGGACGGCGTAATAGTAAATCTTAAAGCGAGGAAAGTAGTGACGATCAAATAGTGCGAGTTCCGATTAGGATATTGAAGAACTATACGCAAGTGAAGACCTGGACGATATGCTAGAAGAACTGTCTATAGACGACATAAAGATATTGATTTTTCAACAGTACATTTAAAATGTGATTTTTCACAAATAATTATGCTCTACTAGTTAAGCCCTTTCATTTGATACACATATTGATGGGGTTTTGATAAAATATGTAGTCAGCCATTTTGTAGCGGCCGCCAAATTGGATTTCCAAGATCATGGAATACGCAGTTTTATAATGACAGCAGAGATAAAGGCGTGTTCCATATTTCTGATCAATCGGTCAACAGGAAAGAGGTTACATCAATAAAATTTTAACCTCTTTCCTGTTGACCGATTGATCAGAAATATGGAACACGCCTTTATCTCTGCTGTCGTTATAAAACTGCGTATTCCATGATCTTGGAAATCCGATTTGGCGGCCGCTACAAAATGGCTGACTACATATTTTATCAAAACCCCATCAATATGTGTATCAAATGAAAGGGCTTAACTAGTAGAGCATAATTATTTGTGAAAAATCACATTTTAAAGATAAACAGATACAGATAAACATACAAACATATTTGCAATAGGTAATGCTAAATAAAACCATTTAAAAGTACAGTAAAACCTGTTTTTGTGCGGTATATGAAAAGAAGCATATTTGACGAAGTTATCATCCATTTAGTTTTTTTTTCGATTTCGATTTCAGTGCGAAAAAGCATATTTGTGTCTCAATTATCCACTTCTGAGATCATTCCCCTCCTGCCATCAACTGCTCTGAGTTTTTCTAAGTTTTTGCATGACATGATTTCTAACAGCAACACGTTTCGGCACGCAACTAAAAGCACAAAACAGCCACGCGCAACCGAAAAGGCAAACTGTCCTATCGCAACTTTAACGCAATCCGCGCACATCAGGTAATCAAATAGGGATAATCAATTGTAATGATTTTGGAAACCAAACTGAAAAATCTTTTTCTGTATAGCTCTGAGCATTTGAACTCACCCCATGTTTTTTGCAAACCTGGGGTAAGTTGAAACCAGTGACATCGACTATTTTTTAAACATTGCTGCAAATGCCGGACGTTATTTGTCGGTGATTGCTGTATGAATTAATGAAGATAAATTGAAAAAAAAGAATCATTCATTTTTCGTTCCTCAGTATGTTCTACATCATTTATGAATACGCAGACATGATACAAATAAAATTTGTTAATTTTGAAACTAGGGGTCTTTCAAATGATATGTAACGCTTTTTTTTTGACGTAGAACTACGTCTTTCAGGAAGGGTGCAAAATCAGAAAACAGGTCACGTTTTTATGAAATAAAGTTAACGTTAATAACGTTGACAATTTTTCCGTTGAAATATTTTGGTAGTCCTAGACATCACATCAAACGTAAAAGAACGTTCATCAAATTTATTTGTAACGAAGAACATAATCTATTACAAAAATTTCGATGCATTCTAAAATAATATTCGAAGTGGTAAACAAGTGGATTGCATAATATAATTGCGTAGTTCTACGTCGAAAATATGCGGTTGTCTTAGATACAACCCCTTACAATTTTTAATTTTAGACTCCCTCTTCTCTGTATAACATGTAAAAAATGGTCAATCATGTTTTCGTTCTTCTTTATATAGACGTAAAAACAATATTGCGTACGCGGGTATGGATTAGTGTCAGGGGGAAATGGAAGTGTGGATTGAAGTCAGTTGAATGAAGAGGCAGATTTGTATTCATTAGTCGAGTCAGTTAAAATAACCACTGACTGGACTAGTTCACCAGCCATCCTCGCTAGTCAACGCTAGTCAATTCATTTTCTAGTCAAGTCACTTTTTGTTGCCGGCGACTGCCGAAGCAGTTCTAGTCGATGCGAAGCTACTGAGAGTAGACTGCCCATGTTTGTATAGGAGACGTAAACGACAAAATGAACAAAATCGGGGTTTTCGCTGTTTCGCATTCTACAAAATGTAATACGTTTGCTCAACATGCAAACAAACATTTTTTGTTCGAAAACATTTGAGCAATTTTGAAAAAACTTTTCCGAAAAATCACTGTTTGTCCGCATAACAGACGTAGTTCCATACAGCTTTCATACATCGTTCGACAATCAACAATTATAAGTATTATGCGCTATAAGCTAAATCTACATTTGAATCACATTCTTTGTAGAGTCTAAACATGTCTGTCACGATAATGTCTTATTACTTAGTGTTTCCTAATAGATGAATATAAGAAACCATTGAAACGCTGCTCATATAATTACTATTTTCTGTACACAATGAACAAAGAGAAGCAATTGTGTTTTTGATTGTTATAATTACCTAAATTTCTGCATTAAATTTCTGCATAACGAAACAATCAGATCAGTAGTAAAATCCAAATAAAATTGGTTCTTAGCATTATAAATCCTCGGATTCAACATTAAATGATTCCACATACTCAGCATTTACTCCTACCGTTGGAGTAAGTTACTACACCATCTTTATGCGATTGATCGTGATATCGGTAAATTATGTTGCTAAAATTAACAACATTGCAGATTGCCTTTACAAATTTAATTAATTGAAAAAACACGAACCTGCTATTCTTATCATATCCCAGAGTATTCTTAAAGAAAAGTACTATCATAGACTCGCAACAAATCAAGAGCACCCATTTTCAGACATTTCTCTAAATTTTGACGTAGGATTACGTCTTTCGGGAACATATTGGGGTACAAATTGAAAATCGAAAATCAAGCACATCGTGGAAATTGTCCAATTTCAAACGTCCCTTGCTCAGTCATTTCATGATGGATTGATGAAATTTTTGCGTCAATCGATTCCGGCACTCCATAACATTTTTTATATTGAAGAAAATAATATTTGTCATGAAACTAACTATCGAACAATTGAAAAATCTCAACCCCTATCCTAACGGAAATCCCCACTTTTGATTGGTCGAAATTGACGACACATTCGGCGGGTCCCTAACAGAGACATCAAAACCAAGCTGGCTGGGGGAAATCGGCATTGCAAATACATGGAAGTAGGGGAAACTTTTGTTTCTACCGAAATGTATTTCCTAACAGAGACATTAAAACCATGTTGCCTGGGGGGAATCGGCATTGCAAATACATGAAATTAGGGGGAACTTTTGTTCCTACCGAGGCATTAAAACCAAATTATTATCAAAGAGTTTAACGATGTAATTCTTCAAACATATCCAAAACCAGCAGATAACCTAACGAAATCCTACGTCAACTATACGGTCGTGTCTCGGACACAACCCTCTTGTGACTTTTTTCCAAACCTTTTTGATTTTATCCGATAACAACTGAAACTAGTGACGGAGACGTTGTGACTATTATCGGTAAGTACTAACGCTATAAACAGAGCAGCCTGGTGATTACGTCTAGCTATGCGGACAAATGTTCATTGAAACGATTGATTGTTCGCATAAATAGACGCAAGCGTTTTCCAAATGTAAAAAAAATATGTTATAATCCGCAAAATCACCTAGGCCCTCTTTTTGCCGATAATATCCTTCAACTGGACAGATCACTTAATCGGAAATTTGCATGGTTATGCTTGTAGGCCAAAAAACAACAAAAATGCGTTTTCCCAACACTAATGGTGTTGTCGATTACGTCTCCTATGCAATCATGGGCAGTAGAGTCGGTCCTCATTTTTCACCTTCGAAGATTTCGGGCCCTGATGAGAACTAAACATTTATAAAATTGATAGTTTTCGAAACATCCAGTGTGAATCACTATTTTTTATCGAAAGTCATCTGTTATACCTTGAATATGCTGCCAAACAGATTACAATTTAGTGAATTAGTGGTTTTTTAAGATAACTTGTAAGTTGAACTTCGAAAAAATCGTTTCAACTAGCTCCGATATACCTTATATTTTCATGTTTTTGATTATTCTACATAACCCATATTTACATATAAGTGCCTATTCTATCAAATTCCGTTTAAAAATCCTATTCAAATTGATCGAGAAGTGTCACCCAAGTGTCTGGGTGACGGACGAAATAGAAATCCGTCGGAATACAGAATAGGACTAATAGGGCCCCATGTCTATTCTGGATGACGCTCGAATCGATTATCGCATCGATCATGCAATTTCGAATTCATTCGTAACAACTTTTGAAGAAATCTTCATAATTGGGATGAATAGTCTTGTGTGATGTATTTGAGACAATCGCGGGGTAGTTTCTGAAAAAAGTCGACGTTCAGATAAAAATAAGTCTAGAACAGTAATATTGATATTGGGAGGCATTTCGGATTTCTGTATGTACGGATCACTAATGAACAATCTATTATAATTCACAAAGCAAGTCATTATAGAATCAAATAGTTATCCCAGAATCTAATTTAGTACTTCCACAAGCGTCGCTGAATGTTACGCACTTAGAACCTTTCCTCATATTTCTAAAAAAATCCATTTATTCATTACTAGAAATTTAAATCTTTTCTTCGTCGATACATCCACCGGATTTTAGTATGTACTACAAAAAGGCAGTACAAAATGAAATATATAAATGCATCTCATCTGATGGCATAAAATTATTTGCATATTGAACAATCTCTGGAAGATTTTATTTGCATCCAGGATTCTTATCCACTACATAAAACTAGTTTAAAGAAGACACGCTCTCGGTCATTATCGATCTAATATTACCACCACATTCTTCAGCCATACTCAGTATCTAAACTGGTATCGTTTGAGGGGGGAAATGCCTTAATAAAAAAAAACAATTCTGTTATTGATCTAAACTACCGTGTGTACTGTTCTACGGGTCGATCCGCCCGCATCATGGGTTAGGTGTGTCTACTTTACTACTTTGTATTGAATGTGTTCTCCGATTAGCGTCTAATATGTGTCCTCTTAGAGTCTGGAAAAATGTGGTAGCATCGAACAGCATCCGGAACAGAAAAAAAATAGATTTTGGCTATCTACTAACATTTGACCGCCACTTGGGGGACATGGTCTCATGAATATGATAGTGCCCTCGCTGCGATATCGGGGTACGACGTTTATGGGTTCTTCTTCGGGCGTCCTCTTCCACGACCACTGGGAGGGGCATTTGCTTTTGCTTCTGCAGCCGCAGCAGCAGCAGCGGATCTCTTCTTTTTGGGGCGACCGCGTCCGCGCTTGGCCTTCGGTTCCTCGCTGTCCGACGTCTTCTTTGCTGGCGATGCTTTACGCTTCTTCTGGAGAATGGAAATGTGGAGAAAAAAAAGTCGAACTTAATTTTCGAACGTGTGATTTTGAATATATGTACCAAAGACCAAGAATGAGACATAGACACAACCAGGCTGGAGTTCGGATTTGTCAAATTTTAGCATAGAAGCCACGATTAATCTGTATTGAATCATCGAGAAAACAACTACCGTCTGGAGGAGACTGATGTCGAGGACCAAGCATCAATTCAATTAGTGACTAGTGTCATCGTAAGAATTCTTTAACTAATTTGTATATGTGTATAATTATGGACAAAAATGCCTTCTTATGCGAGATGATATTTAATAGGTGTCTAGACACAGTCATAGAAACTTAAGGGCCAATCACAATATAAATAGGCAGCAGTAAAAACACAACACAAAACTGATGTTGAAATTTAACTCGTGTATTATTATTTACGCACTTAGGGTCACGTTTTAATTTGTTTGTCATAACATTTATTTTCCATATTCTTAATCGATAGTAACTTTTTGCTTCCCCTAATTAGCACCTCCATTGATCAACTCCTCGCAGATCTTGACCAGTTCGTCGTTCTCCCGCGACTTCTGGTTCAACTGCTCGTTAACGGACGCGCGGTAGATTTCCTCCTTCTTGAGGAGTGCCTTCAGCTTGGTAATCTCCTGGGCATGATTCCTCAACAGCTCGGACAGTTTGGTGTTTGCAATCTCGAGCTGTGTCATGGCGTGGCTCTTCATGTTCTCGTAGCGTTTCTCCTGCATCCGGAGGCTTTCCTCGAACCGGTTCCGTTCGCTGACCAGCTCCTCCTCGCGCTCCTTGTACTCTTGCGTAACGACCTTCATCCGTTCGTACTTGGCGTGCAGATCGGAGAAGGTCTTCTCCAGTGATTCCAAATGTTGCGCATTTATATCGCTGTCGGCCTTCAGCGCTTCGCACATTTTCTCGTAGTTTTGCGTAGTTTGCTCCTTCTCCGCAATCAATTCCGCGATAGCCCGCTCGTACGCCTCCACCACTCCGCTCATCTTTGAAATGGTTTTATCCTTCTCCGTGATTCGTTTGAGTAGCGTTTCCTCGCGAATTTCCGCATCGGCAAGTTTCTTTTCCAACTCCTCGATTTTCAGTGATTCATTTTTACTTCTTTTAGTGTCCACCAGCTCATTGCTGCTGTTGAATTCCGGGTCGGAGCAACTCATGTTTCGATCTGTACTGCTTTCGCTGTCGAGCACCATTGTATTGTCAACGCTCATTGCTTCGACTGTTGTTTCTTCATCTGCGCAGTGTGGTTGCGATTTTTTTTCCTCATCAATGTTCATACTGCTCGATGACGGCGAGACAGCAACAAACCCGCTCGCCTCCAGTGCTGTCAATAAAGCTTCACCGCCGCTGTCTCCCTCTGCCTCCTCCGCTGCTGGTGCTGTTTCCACTATATGAGGAATCTCTACAACACCCACGCTGCTGCTGTTGTTCTCGTGCTCCTCCTGCTCTTCCGTTACGCTGAGACGACACACGGGTACCCTCAACAGTGGATCGAACTTCAGCAGCAAAGAATCTCTCGGCGTCTCCTCTACCTGATGGCCTTTCCCACAACCCTTGGAGAGCAGAAAATCGAAGTCGGATTCCCCAAATTGGAAATTTTGCGCTGGCTGGAATTCGCTATCTTCGATGATTGGTTGCTGCTGATCAGAAATACATCCCCCCAGAAGCGGTTCTGGCGCTGGCTCTTGTTCCGGCTGGAGTTCTGGGGTTTCTGATACTATTGCTTCTTCTGGCGCTGTGAATACTGCTGCTGGTGCTGATACTACTGGTTCTGTCGTTGATTCCAGAACAGTTGAAGGCGGCAGCGGAGTTTTAAAGTCGAATTGCAGCGAACTGCAGGGCTCGGAGGGCTGAGCTGCGAGGAAATTTTCCTCTACTGGTATGCGCTCGGGAGAGCCTCCTTCCCGGCCAGATTGTGGGCTCACTGCCTGTTCCAAAGGAAACAATATCAGAACACTGGTCTAGAATAATTCGCAGTCATGTCAGACATACACAAAACAGGAAAGTTAAAACAGCTGTCTCTCTGTTGGGCAGGAGAGGTTCACTGCAACAGTGAATCGTGAAAAATGGCGATTCTACTGATTAGTGTGTTTGTGGCTGGCTTTCTGTTGTCGAGTGTGTTATTTAGTGCACTAGCAAAACTGACAACTCGCTGCCAACACTGTCAGTGTGGCTGGTTGGCTGGAGAAAAGCGCCCCAGTGGGAGTTCGATGTGAGCAGAACACAGCACACAAATGTATTGAGAGCTATCAGCATCAAGCTCGCTAGACGCGGAAGGTGAGTGAGTCATTCTCAATGCTGCGTGTGTTAGTAGTAGTGGTACGATGGTAGTTAGCAGCATGAAAGCTTTTTGAGCAGCAATCGAAGCTTCGCAGCATCACACTCCAGTGTTTACGTGAGTGTTAGGGTATCGCGCAACTGGGATAATATTTACCTTCACACGCAACATCAGTGACTGATATGCGTTCCACAAATACATTGGCATGTATGACTTGTGGTGCATCTGGGTATAGAAGGAAAAACATATTTTAAGCAGGGGTTGTCCGCAAAAAATGATACACGATTGAAAGGGTGTTTTGTTTAATTGCAAATTATGAACCAGATGTATTAGAACCTGTGATCATTTCTGGGATATCCGCTGGACATCGGAGGCGTTTAATACTGGTAGAAAATTTTACCAAAGGAGTTTGTATGCACCTTTAAAAAAATTCCTGATTTTGCGTCAATCTTTCAAAAACATATACGATTTTGACTCGTATTTCGAAAACTTAATTTTAAAAACTAAATTTACTTAACATCAATGCACAATGGTCCAGGAGATGCGTTTAAGTGGAAATTAGCATTTAGAGCTCGACAGTTATTTTCTAGACAAAAACTGTCTTCGACAAAGTTGTTACATATGACAAAGCGCTCATTTTTATGTTGCAAAAAATAGGGCGACCAAAATTTTCGATGAAAAAAAATCTAACTTTTTTATCTTTATAGATAGAGGTAAACAGTTCGACAATATTGTAGTCCAAGTTATTTGAGACATCTTTGTAGAACAAAGTTTTCCGGTATCTCTTGAAATAACCGATATAGCGTCTTTTTTCTAAGTTGCGTTAGAGTCACCATTAAAAAAACTGTTTTTTTTGCTCTAACTTTTATTTTTAAAATTCTACATACAAACTATCTTCGGAAGACTTTTAGAGCTTACTTATACAAACATTTTGCGATGCAGAACTTGTCAATATCTCAACTTCACCCAAAGTTATTGATATTTCTTTCCAAAAAATACGCTCTCTTCAATTGCTTGCCATTTATTGGGGGCAATTCTTTAGACAAAAACTGTCTTTGACAACATTGTTACATATGATAGAGCGCTCATTTTTATGTTATCAAAAATGGGGTGACCAAAATTGACCAAAATAAATCTAACTTTCTTACCTTTATAGATAGAGATGAACATAGTTTGACAATATTGTAGCTCCAATTATTTTAATCAACTTTGTAGAACAAAGCTTATTTCTATCTTTTAATATAATCGATTCAGCGCTTTTTTTCCTAAGTTGCATTAGGGTGACCATGGAAAAGCGGGTTTTTTGCTCTAACTTTTATATTTCAAATTCCACATTAAAACTGTCTTCGTACGACTTTTATAACTTATCAAGACCAACATTTTACGATGCAGAAGTTGCCTACTCAAAGTTATTGATGGTTTTTTACCCAAAAACTCACGATTTCAATTTTATTTCTCAAACACCGAAAATAACATAGTTTTGAAAATCACACATCATGTAGAATGAACTCTGCTCTTTAAAATGCCGCCAATAAACTTTGTTCATGTTTGCCCCAGAAAGAATGATAAACAATTGCAGAGAGCGTATTTTTTGAGGGCAAGAAATATCAATAACTCTGAGTGAAGTTGAGATATTGACAAGTTCTACATCGCAAAATGTTTGCATAAGTAAGCTCAGAAAGTCTTTCGAAGACAGCTTGTATGTAGATTTTGAAATATATAAGTTCGAGCAAAAAAAACTTTTTTTTAAATGGTGGCCCTAACGCAAATTACAAAAAAGGCGTTATATCGCTTATTTCAAGAGATAGAAAAAAAAACTTTGTTCTACAAAGATGTCTAAAATAACTGGAACTACAACATTGATAGACTATGTTTACCTCTATCTATAAAGATAAGAAAGTAATATTTTTTATTTCATCGAAAATTTTGGTCACCCTATTTTGGATAACATAAAAATGAGCGCTCTATTATATGTAAAAACTTTGTCTAGAGTTGTAACAGTTTTTGTCTAGAGAATAACTATCGAGCTCTAAGTGCTGATTTCCACTTGAATGCATCTCCTGGACCATTGTGCAATGTTAAAAAAAATCAATACAGTTATTGCATGCCAAACCTATTTAGTGGTTATTAGAGCTTCGCGAAAAACGGTAGTTTTGTTTTCTATCGCAAAATATCAGACCCGTATTTTGTTTTTTTTTCTTAGGGTGCCCATTTCCATTTTAGGGTGGTCTGAATAATCAACTTTTTCTTCTTTTTCCAAAAATGGCTTTTTTCAAAAATTCATAACTTTTGAACTATTAAACCGGTTGAGATTACGGACAATTAACTGGTCTTTTTTAGAAAAGAAATATTTGCAAAATGGAATTTTGCTTACGCAATTATTGATTTTTTTTTTGTGCTTTACATGGCTTCGGACTATAAACTATATTTATTTATATTTTGACGTAGGACTACGTCTTTCATTTCTGTACCGGGGTGTAAGTTCAAAGTTTCGAAAACGAGAGAGTGACGCTGGACTGCATGATTTTGAACGTTAATACCTCTTTACCGGCTGAATGGAGTGGTATAATAATAACTTCATCCGAAAGATAAAATGTCAACGAATTATATGATTGTCACTTATTGGTCCAAAAATCGTTTCAATAACTTAAAAATTGTTTTGAAAGCAAGCTATTGAAATCATAACAATCTAGCTCATTGATGATTGGTGATCGCAATGTGTTCCCGAACACGGATGCAAAATCTAGGCACCTGGAGAAACCGTCATAGCGAGTACATGCGAGCTGTGATTTGTTTTGCTCACTTGCATTAGTGTTTGGGAAACCATAGCGTACACACACAAGGCGTGAGTACTTCCACTCGCATCAGTTGCTGTTCTGCTTTCGCATGGAACAGTCGTGAAAAATTGTCTGCGTGTGAATGCGTCCGAGCGAAGGAATACTCGCACCCATTTACTCATTCGGCTTGATGTTCTCGTGATGCAATCCAATAGCATCAGTTTCTGTTCTGCTTTCGCATGGAACAGTCATGAAAAATTGCCACATCACGATAAAAACGAAATGAATTTTATGCAAGGACTAGAAGGACTAGAAATAATAGACTTTATTTCGTTTTCACCGTGGAATGGCGCCCTCACTTTCTATTCTGCGTATGGAGTGATCATGAAAAATCTCGTGTCATTCTCACGAAAACAAAAATGAATCATGTATCAAACATCTTCAGTTGCTTTTACAAGGTCACTCAAATTCCATCGGTTCGTTTCAGGACCACCAACAAGTTCGAAAGAGTTTAATTTTATGTTAATAACAATTCCATACTTATATTCATCCATCCACACACTAACAAGAAAAACTTTCAGCAATTTTTCAAAATATTCATTCATTCATGCATTAAGAATTGATTCAGATCCAATTTCAAACAAATGATTGCCGAGCCAACGGTAGTCCTACGTCTACATTGCGGTTATATCACAGATATAACCCACTTCTTGTTTCTCTTGAAATCTGTGGTTGTTTTATGTAACCTATCCGAAAATCAGAGAGGTTTTTTTTTGTTTTGATTGTCATTTTTCAAAGTTAACTCTGCGGTCGCTTGTCTGCTCTCAGCCACCACAGCAAGTAATCATACTAATCTTATACTTCATTCAGCCATGTATCAATATAGACTTTTTCGTAACGAATTTTAATGCCTGGCGAACCTGTTCACGAGTTAATATGGTGCCTCTAAGAATAATGGATAACGGTACTCAGTATAATTAGCGAGGAAGTATAAGAGGTTAGTCACGATGCTGAATAGCTACGATACATCGGCTTCAAAAGTTATAGTAAAAAGGATGAAACGAGGCAGCACTGTCTACGTTAGTAATCCAAATTTTATTTTAAACTACGATAGATATTTTCAGGGAGGACCCCGAAAAGTGTACGAAGTTGATGGAATGTCTTGTATGCTCATAGCTTTTATTCGAGGGACTTTCAGCCATAGGCTGGTTCGTAAGACTTGAGTTTATTCTCGTGTGATATACACGAAGGAGAATTATAAAATATATTTAATATATAAAAACACATTGTTCGGAAAATACATATTTAAAATTCACAAGAAATAAACAGATCTTATTTAGGTTTCATAAACTTACATGATTATGATATATGCTCTTTCGAAAGAAATTTATTCAGACCAGTACAACACCCATATAAAAAATTAATAGGACCACAAAGGGTTAATCGATTATACAAAATTGATATTCTTAACTTTGAAAAACATCAACTCAAACACGAAAGGAAGCACCTCATTTTGATTTCTGGACAAACCTCAGCTTTCAAGAGAAAATATTTAAAAATATAGCGCCCTCTATTTTTAACCAAGTAAACTATAATTTTTTTTTCTCTATTATAGTGATTTTCAGCACATTTCGGCTGGTTCGTCACTTTTACTTCCATTTTTGGAAGAATGTCGGGAGTGAGAATTGAACTCGTGATCTCTGCGTGAGAGGTATGGATGTTACCACTACGCCAGATCGCCTCCGCGCTATAAAATATAAATACCATTAGTTATTAGCAAAACGAGCTAGATAACAAAAGTTATCGCGCGGATGTCGTCTATAGGCGAAAGGGTTCAAGAAGACTATCTCATAGTCTTAAATTTGATATGTCGATCAACTTAATCGGTCTAGTAGTTCAAAAGCTATGAATTTTTGAAAAAAATCATTTTTGGAAAAAGAGGAAAAAGTTGATTTTTCGAAACACAATAATGCGAAAAATTGAACAAAAACGGGTCTAATATTTTGCAACAAGGAACAAAACTACAATTTTTATTTTTATTGTATTTATTTACTTGGTCTCGAGTTTTGAAAACTCCACAGACTGAATCTTAGTCTAAGATCCTTAATTTACTTTTGAACACGTATTTAGACAAATTAAATTTAAGAACAGCACTTACATCATTGTAGATCGTTCAATGTTAACAGTTAACACAGTTAAAAAAGGACTTTTTTTCTCTATTATAGTGACTTTCAACACATTTTGGCTGGTTCGTCACTTTTACTTCCATTTTTGGAAGAATGTCGGGGGTGAGAATTGAATACGTGACCTTTAGCGTGAGAGATATGGATGTTACCACTACGCCAGATACCCGGTACTGCATGATAAGGATACCGGGAGCCGTAGGGTGCCAATGAATGTATGGGAAAAAATCGACCCTAAAATTTCAAAAAGTTACCCTATACAAAATGTTCACCACCTCGAAAAAACACCCTATGGCGAATTTCAGCTCAATCGGACTTAAGGGAGAGTGGCGCAAAGCGGTCAAAGTTAGTTTTTTTTTTAAATCGAAAACGAAAACGGAATCGAAAAAAGAAATCAGGGCTTCCGAAACTTTTTTTGATGCCAAATGTCTTAAAATTGCATGAAAGATCGAGATCTAGTGTCATCTCGAAAAATTTTTTTGGTCAAAAATCGGCATTCTGGACCTCAGCTTTTTTTCGGAGTACGAAACGAAAAGTATGGTTTTGGGTGCCAATAAAAATAGTTATCTCGATTTTTCATTCGGGGCTTGCTACGAAATGTTGATTTGCACGATAATATATCCTATGCAAAATATTTGCTCATTCGGATTTCATTTAC
Source organism: Toxorhynchites rutilus septentrionalis (assembly GCF_029784135.1). Taxonomy (NCBI): domain Eukaryota; kingdom Metazoa; phylum Arthropoda; class Insecta; order Diptera; family Culicidae; genus Toxorhynchites; species Toxorhynchites rutilus. The sequence continues at coordinate 29,286,377 of NC_073744.1, read as the reverse complement.
TGGTGTCACAAACGTTAAAGTTTGAGTTTTGTTGAAAACCGAAAAATCACCGGAAATCAGGGTTTAAAAAAATAACCCGACGAGTAATGCAATTTTGAGACATTTGACATCAAAATTTTCACGGATAGTTTCTACCATGTTCCAAAACCTCTGAATGGACGGAATATTGAAAATCTGATCGGGATGGTCGGCGGGAAAACGAATTAAATTTTCACTTTTTGGTGTTAACTTCCATCCCGTTATCAGTACATTATAGAGATAACTCGTCCACATCAGCTTGAAGTGCGCAGCAGTCTAGATGAGATGATATCACTTTGTAGATTTTCAGATCGTTGGCGTGCATCAGCCAACTCGATTTCAGCCAGAGATCATTAATAAACAAAATGAATATCAGCGGTCCAAGAACGCTACCGTGAGGAACGTTCTCTGCTCCAGAATGTCGTACAACTTCTCATAAAATATACGTACCGTTCCATTCGTGTCTTTTCCGTGGAATATCTCAGCTCAATCGATGTCCATGATCGCGTTATTCAATTCATAAAAATTGCATCGTCGAAAATTAAAACCATCGACACTATTTGACTCACTGTCGAACTGCAGATACGAATCGTTCACGTTAATTCGAAGAACGAACGGGTATGATGGCGATCGATTTTGAGAAGAGCAGTCGAAGGATCAATTAGCTCGACATCATTTGGTATATTCACGAAAGCCAAATCAAGCGTACGACTATTCGAGTTGAGCAGACTGTTGACTTGATGTAACCCTAAAGCAACCATCGATTCGACCAGAGCGATTTCCTGTTCAGTAGATGCGTTGGACGGAAGCAAACTATTAACGTCCTCGTCGTAAGACCATGACAGATGCGGCAGATTATAATCTCCAACTATTACAAACGGATCACGGATCTGCTGTACTGCTGCAGAGTGCGTAGAATACAACGTCGGCGATGAGTTCGGTCGGAGGTAAACTTCACACACATAGATCGCCGAGTTACATAACTTGATGCGCATAGCTATTTGTTCGATATTCTCACAGTCAACCAACTCAGCTTTTCATGAGAATCTGAGAATCACTATATCGGTTTGGCATGGAATGGCTGTATAATGAAAACCTCGATATTCTTTGGGGTATACCCTTGCGTATACCAACATTTATAGATATCGAAACAACATTGATGTTCAGTTAACTTATGTTTTTAAAAATAAGTACAGGTCGGACTCGATTATATACAGTTTGGAAAAAATATTTTTTTTATATTTCAAATATGACTTGTTTCAAGAAGACATGAAACCTTTCAACGTTAAGGTGAAATTTAAGTGGCTATTACATGTACAGTGGGGTGAAAATAGTGATTTTTTTAAATTTTGCTTTAATTTTTACCAGGAATTGTTTATTAGGAGTTGGGTGTCAAAGAACAAATTGTAGAGCGCCTAGAGAGTTTTAATTTAATTGATAGAAACAATCTAGTTTAATATAATTTTTTAGGACAAAATTAATGGTAACGCATCAAATATTATTAACTTTGAAGTTTTTCACTTTCAAAATGTTATTAAAATCTACTAATTAAATGTTCCACTACTATATCCTGTACGTAATTTTCTCATCTTTTAAATTAAAGCAACATAATAGTCTTCCGTAACGTACTTTTTAATGTAGAACCTATTTGAGGCAACAGATTCCGAAATAGAAAAAAATCTATAACTCTGTCATTGTTGAAATTCGAACATATACGTAAAAGGATTTTTCACGTCTATCACCTCCTGAGAGAATCTGGATAAATTTATTTTTTTCATGTTAAAGGTGTTCTCCGACTTTAAGGGGATGAATCAAAAATCAAACTCCTCTTTCATATTCAAAAAACCAAAAATGCATGCAAAGAAAAACAAATAAAAATATTTTTTGACTCGATTATGTACATTGGAAAGAAATCGAAAACTGTATATAATCGAGTCCGCCCTGTATTCAGAATTTGAGTCAAGACGATAAGGGGGCTTTACACGCAACGATAACTCGTAACAATTCATTGAACGATTTATCGCTCCAACAAATCGAAAGAGTAGAGCACTGTTTACACGCTACGCTAAATTGTAACGATTTCTTGTCAAATGTCACCCTACATCGACCCCCCAGCCTTTATAAAAGCTTTAACCATGGAGGAAGTAGTGTTGCTGTCGCTGTACATCGGTTGTTTGGTGAGAAAGGTGAAGAAGTCGCGAAAACCAAGAACACAGTGGAGCCGGGAGTGGTTGCTTAAGAGGAAGGATTTCTCTCATGTAAAATTGTTGAAAGAAATACAAAATGAACCAAATGACTGGCGAAATTATTTGAGAATGGACGAAGAGACTTATGTTGAGCTGCTAAGTTTAGTTTCTCCGTTTATAGCGAAATGTGATACTGTTATGAGGAAAGCGGTATCTCCCCACAAAAGACTCTCTGCTACCTTACGATTCCTTGCCACTGGAAGAAGTTTGAAGGACATGGAATATTCAACTGCCATTTCTAGACCAGCTCTCAGCAAAATAATCCCGGAAACATGTGAGGCTATCTACGAAGTATTAAAACAATACATACAGGTATGTTAAGAACAGTTTATTATTTGTAATCATATTCAAATTCAAGCTTAAAACAATACAATAAATTCTAATACAATACAATCAAGTGTAATATAATTCAATCTTACACTAATACAATGCAATAAAGTAAATAAGCATAGAAGAAAAGGTCCTGCTACTCAGAGAAGTTCTTTAAGAAGGTCGAAACATTGTTACCCATTAATTGCTTGGAATATATCTCACTAGCTGAGTGTGACGTGTAGTTTGAATCAGTGTGTTGTTGAGGTTCTGGTTGCTGAGTAATGGGTTGTTGGGAGTCGGCTTGTTCAGGACTGTATTGGTTTGTTAAGAGTTGTGAGAGTTGATGATTTGGAATTTGAGAAATGGAAGGTGGAGGGTGAGGTCGTTGAAGGTATGATGGAGGGTGGAATTGTACATAGTCATTTCCGAGTGAACGGTGTGGTTGACTATCCATTACTTTAAAATCTTTGGTGAGTGCTTCAAGCTCTCCCTCAAAAATCACATCGTTTATGAGTTTTCGTGCGAATACAGACTGGTTTCCTTTAAGGGAACGTAACTTATGCGCTATATACTTTCCGAAGGCTTCGAATTCATCATCAGGACGAAGACCTTTTAACTGCTCTCCCGCGAGGTGTATCACTTCATCTGCTGGAGTCATGTTCTTTTTTCGTTTTGGCCGTGATAACATTGGTGAAGCTGCCACACTTGTTGATGCACTTGATCCATCATCCCCCGAATTTATATATTGTGATGTAGGAACGAACGGTAGAATATCTGATGGAAGCGTCATAAACAACACTCTTTTCTATGAAAAACTTGTAAATAAGCAACTGAACATTCCTGAACCTGAACCAGTTACCTTCGATCTTGATCTGGAATATGTATTTGTGGGGGACGACGCCTTTGCATTGCGCCCTGATCTTATTAAGCCATACAGCTGGGATTCCCTTAACAACGAGAGAAAAATTTGCAACTATCGCATATCGAGGGCACGACGAGTGGTTGAGAACAGTTTTGGAATTTTAGCTTCACGATTCCGCATTTTTCACACCGCAATAAACTTAGATGTGGAAACCATTGAATCAGTAGTTCTTGCGTGCTGTGCTTTGCACAACTTATTGCGAAAAAAATCAGCCACCTACACCCCTCCTGATAGTTTTGATCATGAAAATATTATCGATGGTACTATTCAACTAGGTGCAAGGGCTCATCCCGATTTGCTACACAACCTTCAACGTCGTTCAGGAGGTCAAGTTTTACAACACGCGAAAACTGTTCGAGAAAAGTTCTGTATGTATTTTAACGGTGAGGGGTCAGTTCCTTCGCAAGAAAAATTTGCACTTAACGCTTGAAATTAACAGTTCTAAAGTTAAAGCATACTATACAAACACTAGATTGAATAATTTGTTTTATTATTGTAACAATTCAACCAAATCATTACACTATTTATGCTATTAATAAATTGCATTTTTACTTACGTCTTGTTGTGTTACTGCATCCACATCACTCATTGTGTTTCTACTAGGTCTTGCAAAGTCCTGGTCGTTCAAGAAATGAAGAAGGTCGAAATACCACAAACTAGGTTTGTATATATCATCCGCACCAGCCCCAGATTTCTCCGAACTCTTAACTTTCGAAAGTTCTTTCTTGTAAACCGTACGTAACGCGTTAATTTTTTTTACGACAGTGTTCCTATCTGCCGACGGATCAAACTCCTTGAACTTTTTAACTAGCTCAATATAAGCTAAGTCTTTTTTGTTCCTGTCGGTGTATTCTTTGCTCTTAACGAGCCACAAACAGATAAAACTTCTATAAAGTTCTATAAATTCAATTAAGAACTCACGAGGTGTTTGTTTACTTGCATTTTCTGCCATGATTACCTACAACACTCACGAAACAACCCTACAATACAAACACCTCAGCGCAAAAACAGAATGGACACTGAGTGAAATCGTAGCGATGAATTGGTGCAACTGTTTACACGTTCCACATGTCGTTACGATTCCCAGAAATTGATGCCGGCCGGCATCAACCATCCACTCCAACTCCAATCTCAATAAATCGCTACAATCTCCCGTTTACACACAACGATAAATTGTAACAATCTGATCGTTACGATAAATTGCTACAACGTATCGTTGCTTGTAAAGCCCCCTTTAGACATATATTTTTCGTTTCTCGAACATAAAAGAAGAATTCGATTTTTGATTCATCCTGTAAAAGTAAGAAAAACCTTTCTCACATGAAACAAAAAAAAATCAAAATCTCTCAGAAGGTGATAGATAATCATTATTAGGTACTTCCGTATTAGCGTCACCGGAGCCGAAATACAATAGATAGCAATTACTCGCTCGCTAACGCTCGGTCGGACCTAACTAGAGGATTGTTTCCTATGTTTCAAACTAACCGGGCAATCGATGGAACACAGGTTTGTTTGCGAAAGGCCGCCGCTTCCAACGGAGGGCCGCCACTGTTCCTTATCCTCGATTGATGGGGACTACGTCTCCATAACGTTGACCTCAGAATGAATTTAATTAAGAAAAACCAATTCATAAAGAAAATTGCGCTCCGGTGGCGTTTAACCTTAAATACCCCAAATCCCAAATACGCATTTTCGTAGCATTAAAAAATGACAAAACATTGCGTACAACAAGACAACAACAATACAAATAATATTTGAATGCCAGTGCGAACAACAAAAATGCTATCTATTATATTTCGGCTCCGGTGACGCTAATACGAAAGTACCCATTATTAGAGTGCCAATGGATGTATGGGAAAAAAGTGACCTTCGAATTTTCGAACGGAACTTTTTTATAAAAATGGCGATTCCCACCCTATGCAACATACCAGCTCAATCGGATCTCATTTACTAGAAATCACCCAAGGGTGGGGTGTACTGTACAGGCAAATCTTTTTTGAGCGATTTTGTTATGCGCTTTTCTATTCTTGTGCGATATATGAAATTTTTTATGTTTGATATGCAGTTCATCGCTCTACATAGGTATTGTGTCGACCAGTTACCAGTCTTATGCGTTGTTTTTTTTTTGTTCTAACGTATAAGTGGGAGTTTATTGAATGAAGTAAAGAGTTGGTTTTCTGATCGGCGCACGTAAGTAGGCCACATAATAAAGCGAAAAAATGAGAATTAATTTAACGTGCATTTTAATTTTCTAATAATAATTGGTAAAAAAATATTGACGAGATATTTGCATCAATCGATCTAAGTACTCCATAAAAATTCATCTCAATGAATTAAATAATATATTATATAAAACTATCAAACAACCGAAAAATCTCCAAACGGAAATACCGTTCCGAATCATATTTCGGACGCTTAAGGTATATGATGCAGAAAACAGATCTAAACTTCATTCACAGGTATTATTTGGTAGATATTTTTAATGAATTAGTTCAATATGCTTTTAAGCTTTCTACTTTGGTTCCCTTTTTGATTGAAAACATAAGAAAATCGCCGAATAAAATTCTTTTCAAATGAAGCGAACTAAAATCAAACTTTGGACACTAAATCAAATTTCGGACAGATTGAATTCAAATTTCGAACACTTTATTTTGTAATTTTTTGGACGAAAATTATATTACACTTGATTATATTTTATAGTCAACTGCGAAACACTTACCAAGCAATCACAGTAAAATGTTAACGATGATGAGAACTGATGAAACACGGGAAAAATTTGAATATTTATGAACGGGTAATTCTACGTGATCACGCTAAACTAACGTCAAACACAAACGATAATGAGTAGTGCTGTTGAATTTTTCCTACTATATAATAATTCAAATGTAATTCTCAAATGAAGTGATAGGGACACCAAGGAATTACTCTAAAGAAGCAATTGTGATATTAATTTTATAGTTCTATCATCAGTGTATGAAGCATTTCAAGATATTAGAATAAAGTGTCCGAAATATGATTCCTACCTCGTTCTAATTGGTTGAAATTGATACATGAAAGTAGAGGGAACTTTTGTTCCTACTGAAATGTGTTCCTTAACAGAAACGTCAAAACCAAGCTGCCCGAGAGAAATCGACATTGCAAATACATGAAAAGTAAGGGGAGCTTTTTCCCCACCGAAATATGCTCCCTAACAGAGATTTCCTTTACTCCCCCCTTGGGTGATACGGTTTTCAAAGAACGCAAACTTTGACGGCTGTGCGACACCAGTAAATTAAGTCCGTGACCTTATATTTTGCATAGGGCAGTTTTTCGTGGGAATCAATATTTTTAATCTAGTTCCCTTTGAAAATTCGAGATTGTCATTTTCATTGGCACTCTAATGTCGAATATACGATCACAATTGAGGGGCTCAGAATGCAAGGGGTGTAAGTGACTTGATCGTTTTCTCTTCATCAACTTTTTATTTAGTTAATAACTCAACTGCAAAAACTTTCCAATTTAAGTTTGCTATAGAATCCGATAGATGAGGTTCTGACCTATTTTCCACGTTGGTAAATACAGCATATTACAATTGTGTTTTTCATATTCTAATTTGTAACATTCTCGCATGTGGAATGAGAATATCACTGACTTTGAAGGCCCGACCACGCTTCCGATGTTTCATATCACAATGTACAATAGCTTTAATGTTGCTACAGAAATAGAAAATCCAACGCTAGTTACCCATTTGGTAACTTAAATAACTGCATTTCGTAATAGTTTCCACACCTATGCAAAATTGCATCCCTTGGCAAACAGAATTGCATCATCAGCATAAACTATGATTTGAACGTTTGGTGGGCAATTCGCCCAGATCGGATGCATTGCGACTGAAACAATGTCACCGACAGAATAGAACCCATTGGATCATGTAGGAGATTCCAAGGCGTCTAGAAGTATATACTAAGGTGGGCCAACTTGCTAAAACCACTCTTCAGCCATCTTGGAAGTCTACTGTGTTTTGTTTGTAAACAAAACACAATATTGCCGAAGCTCGCTGGTGATCAGTCTGTCTCTTTCACGCTACAAGCAAATAATTCCCCTTCTACTTTCTTCCGTGCTGTTTTCATATACCGCTCCCCTAACCAACTTAGTGACGAAACGGCCTCACCTAGTACCATAGACCCGTCTTGGGAGATTCAACCGGAACAAAAATGTAAGTTTTGGTCGATATTTTTGCCTGGCGATTTTGTGTCATTTTCAGGAAAACGAAAGAACGGGAGAAATTAAACTTGAAGACTGGGGTTTTTGTGACGCCAATAATTAAAATTACACTGATGGCCTTCGTTAGAAAAATAATTTTTACAGCTTGATCGTTAATAGGATAATTTGTATCTGAAATTACAATAATTAAAATCGAGTGGACGCTTTAATCATTTAATGGGCCGCGAGAACTAGGCATGTAATCAACGCAAACTACAATACAACGACATGTTTACATGCTAAAATACACAAAACAATTAAAAACATTGAAAAAATCGATGGCAATATAGTTGACACTGCCCGGCTAGCGTAAAATGTTGGTGGGAATATAGATGCCACCTGCCCCCGTCTAGCGCTAAACACTTGATGGTAAAAATGTTTTTTTTTTATATTTGAATTATTGATGTTAGTATTAACAAAAACAACTAATAAAACTCATTATCAGACTCAGCAGATCCTAAATGGTTCGTATATATTGAAAACATCAACAAATTGACTGTTTCTCAGTGACTTTTCAGGAAATTTGTTCTCGCTGCTCCAAATAGGAGTTTATACACTTTATAGACCGCCCACGAGTTTTCTCGTGTTTCGCGTTCCGTCTGTTACGGAAGGATCACGAAATAACCCTTGTTTTCTGCACTTGATGGTTAAATCCTTGGTCTGTCAGGAATCTAACAAGGCTCAACGATGGCTCGCCTTCGACTCATTCACACCGAAGGAAACGATCTCATTCGTGGAATCCGAACAAATGAAGCCTACAAGTTTGCCCCAAAACGTTCGGCCCTTAATGGTTAACACGAAATGGTTTAATGGTTTTGGTTTTTTCGAGCTCAAAAAAATCAGGCATGTTGATAGATACCAGAATTAGTTACCACATAAGGCTAGAAGTGATAATTTATTGTTAAAAAGAAAAACATAAAAATGTTGGTGGCAATATAGTTGCCACTGTCAGTCTTCTTCCTAAATCGCCCTAACATTCCTATGGTAACTTCGCCGACTCAACGTAGTGCTACTTGCGTCGTTTTTATTAGTACTAAGTTGAGATTTCTATGCCAAATAACACGCTTTGAATGCATTATGAGTGCCAAGTTTTAGGTTATGCGGGATAACAGTGCAAGACGGAGGAAATTTCTTCGACTAGAACGGGAATCGAACCCGGACCTCCGGCATGTTAGGCTTGACGCTAACCGCTAGGCCACGGGAGCACTACCCACTATCCACTACCTGTAAAAGGGTTAAAACGCTGAAGCCGTTAAATTTCCAGAAGATTCGCTGACGATTTAATTTTCAAAAGTGCGGACGGAATGCAAACGCTTCGATGGGACACACATCGAATAATTTCACTACTCTGCTGAGCGTCTTAGCGCCTTGAGATATTTAAGCGCACCACGAGAGAGACTCGATGTTGTACGTTTTGGTACAATCATTTCACATCGAGTGGAATGTTAGACGATGTTATACGTGAAGGGTTAATGCCTTCATCTTTTTCTACATATTGTTATTTCCAATTATTCTTGACCTTCTTTCCGTACCCACTTCACGGTGAAAACGAAACGAACAGGACGCCATTCAACTACGTTTTATTGGTTCGTGAAGCGTCCAAGATAACTTTTTTAAAACTCATTGGAGGCGAATGAACTGCAAAGTTTAAAGCCTCTTAAAAACAAAGAAACGTAAAACAGAATGGAGACATTCAAATAAAAATTAACTTCTCAATACCAAATTAGTGTTCAATGTGGTAAAATATTTTTTTACAAAAATTGTATCTGAAGATAATTTTATATTATGTATAATAAGTTTTAGTGGAAAACAAATTTCGTAACCAGATATCGACACCATACCATTGTCATCACGAATACGCTCCACCGTGAAGTGAAAACGGGAATAAGGCCCTCTGAGAACAGATTGTGTATTCGAACAAAACCAATTTTACTTTTTTTTTAATTCGGGAATAATTTAAACTCAATTTGTTGGAGCAAGTGTCGCTTCTTCATTTACATCTGCTTAATAGAAACTAATGCATTAACTCTAGATAGAAGAGTTAATGAAAAATTGAAAAAAGGAAAACATGGGAAAAGAATTAAAAAAGCAATCACAGGCAAAAACAAAAATTAATTTAAACAGAATATTCGTGAAAAGAAAAACCATCCCTACTCACCTCAGACGGCGATGAATTTTCGTTTTTCTTCGGACGCCCGCGTCCGCGCTTTGGGGCCTCGGCGGCAGTAGTCTCTTCTTCCGAGCTTTGTACCTGAACTTCATCGTCAGACGACATGTTGGCGGTATGTGGCTGAAATGTGTTCAATTGAGAGTTGTATTACTTGCTCAGATCTAGATATGTTAAGCTTGTACACATTTATTCAATCATTCGTTTTTAAAGGCTTTAAACTTTGCAGTTCATTCGACTCTGTTGTACACATCATATGCTAGAAAACCGTTAACGAGGCCATTGCACGCGCGCCCTTCTCAATGCAAACACATCCTTTTTTCAAACTGCCGGAACACGACACGTATGTGTTTGTGCGTTCTTTAATGTTATTTTGCTATATCCACAAACATAGCTACAAGTAAGCAATGAACCATATTTTGGCGGTTACGAATGCCGCTGTACAAGCTTATACAGTGACCCAAACCAATAATGTGATATGACATTCCAACGAAACGCATAAATTAGATGCCAGAATAATTTTCCGCACAATTTAAATAAATTTTTATCTACTTGATATTAAGACGCAAAAAAATATCACTCAGCAGGAAAAAAAAATCAGACTGAGCCCATAGCACTATTAGCTTTTGGCAATAACGCGACGCCATTATATAAAATCGAAGGACCAACTTTATCTTTTATTTCTAACTAAACCGCCGCCTGAACGGAGCTGGTAAAAATTTTCTACGACGTAATAGAATCTCAGTAATATTGAAAAAAATAATTCCGCTTACCAAATAGGCTCCGAAACGAAACAAAAATTATTTTTTGCACCAAACTCGTGCGAAATCGGCCTTCTTCTTCTTGGCGATCGACGCGCGAAAAGAAAAAACACTCCAAGAGAAGCTCTGCGGATCGAAAATGACTGGCTCTGCTGCTTGTCCACAGTGTAATGCGAGAGAAGCGGCAAACAGTGTTGCTGCTGCCGCTTTGCCGCTTATTTTGATTGGATAGTATGTGTGAGTAGGAGTGATGCTAATGCAACAAATTCAAACAGTCACCAGGTATGCTCGCTTTAGTTTAGTGCAAAACTGTCTGAATTTGTATGGAATTTTAAACAAAATTTTAATTCACTTTGTTCCCGAGCACAATTTAGTGAAGAATGAACATACAGAAAAATGGATTTATACCAACAAACTTCACAAATTTGTTAGAGTATCTGAACGAAACACAAACAGTAATTTCTTTGTACGATATAAAAAAATTGCTCACCTGTAGTGTATGTCAAATCACGTTGATGCTAATGTATGTTTGTTTTTCTTGTTATCTCACTCTAACCCATTGGAATCGTGACTGTCAGAACGGTCAGAAATGTTCACAACAAAGGGTTGCCAGAATAATCAAATAGCGCTGATAACCAGTGTATACACTGAGAGAAATAATTAGTAAATATCTGGGTCATGCCAGATTTACAATCATTCACAATGAGGCGATTTTTTTCCTCAATAACGATTTTTATTCGCCAACCAACCAGAGCAAAGCGCGAAGTCACCCATGGCAGTGCGAAAAAAGATATAACTCTCCAACAGGGATTTTTGACGTAGGACTACGTCTAACCGGAAGATATAGGGGGTGAAATGGAAATCTAGGCACTGAACAAGTAGGAAAAAATGCAAGATTTGGAACGCTTATAACTCGAGCATTTCTCAATAGATCGCAAAGGTTTTTGCATCAATTGATAGGAAATATATCTACGCATCTATCATAACGAATAACATTTCATTTTTCATGAGATAAATAATTGAATAATCGTGAAATATCAAGCATTGTTAAAATGCCCTATGTGCCCATTTTTGATTGGTCCATTTTGTGCTCCTCAAATCGTACCGACCAAAACGGGCAACCAGCAGCAGCGAAATAGAATGAAGCACGATTGGAAAGGAAGAAGAAAAAAATGAACGAAACATTGGTCGCAGTCTCACACATGTGTAATTCTCGAGCCAGCCAGTCAGCTTAAAAATCCCCGCTCCGCTGCCGTAACGATCATTCTTTGTGTGGACACCGTCTGGACAACATCGTTGCTGGACGAGCTGGACGGCGAGGGATCGAGTGCCTTTCTCAAGGCAAGAGGGCGGAGGTGGTAGCGCTGGAGTAGAGTAATAGAGTAGAGTAGAGTTTTCAAATGGCCTTTCTCAAGGCTAGAGACGAATGAACTGCAAAAGTTTAAAGTCTCTAGAATACAAGACCTTCCTTCCGTAACGATTATTCTCATTCAAACCGTACACCACATCGGTTCGCATCACAACACATCAACAAACCAACCCAAGCAGCCATGTCTGGACATGGTAAAGGAGGAAAAGTGAAGGGAAAGGCAAAATCCCGCTCGAACCGTGTTGATCTGGGGTTCCTCGCAAGGGTAGCTAGGCCGAGCGCGTTAGTACCAGTGCACCAGTCCACCTAGCCGGCGTTATATAGTTTCGGCCGCCGAAGTGATCGAGTTGGCTGGTAAAGCTGCTCGCGACGATAAGAAAACCCGCATTCAGAACAGAACACATCAAGACAACAGGCAGTTGCAGCGAGTGGCGAGTGGCAAACGCAATCGCAAAACGGCATCAGGTAGCAGAAGAAAAAAGTTTGTTCTTTATACAAACTGCTTTGGTGGCAAATCCAGAACAAGGCGGCATCGAGGGCGTTCGAAATGGTTTTTTTCAAAACCACGAGTACTAAGTTTTCTAAATTGGAACCTTTCCATAAAACAAGGCGCTTTTCAGGGCCATTAAACTTTCCAAAAAAGAGTTTACGAAATACAGTTCAATGCTTTCTAAAACATTATCCAAAATAATAATAAAACACAAATTGATTTTTTTCATCATTTGTTTGCCAGGATCTGATGAGTATGTGAATTTGGCAGTTGTTCTGAGCTTATTGATAGTTGGGGACTTTCCTGATTATTCAATTTTCACCAATTCTTAAATTGTTTCCAGATTGAACGTACAGTAATTTACAATTAGTTCGACATTTAGCTAATTGGACGGACCTGCAATGCGACTTATTAAGTTGAACATTTTTGTAAACATAGAGATCCAAATTATGACCCCACATTGAAAGTCGACACTGTACCACTGTCATCGCAAATGTTCAATTACAGGTTAAAATTACCTCCAATCCGATACTGAGTGGTGGTAATGCGACGTGCCATTGAATGTAATTTACTGTAAAATATGTCACAAGCTGGATGGGAAGAAATTTTCCAACTGTGAAAGCTGTGGCGAGTGACAAATGCAATCGCTAAACAGAAAGGTTTAGCCGAACTAGATGGGGATATCGAGTGATAACAAAACAATAAACTCTTTAGATTGAAGATAATTTTGTGATCCTGAAAAAGACCCTTTTTAGCCTGCATGTGAATCCAACGAGCGAACAAATCGTAATGAATGTATTTTTTTTTCATTCGTTCGTCTCGTTGGACTCGCCCCTCTGGCTGAGTCTGCCGATTTGTCTCTATCCTGTGAGTGTGTACCGCTAGAGTATAAAACACGCGGACCCCAAAAAAATATCTTATTTTCTTTCAAACCGTAAACCCGTGTGGTTGTACGGCATCGGCATCGTGGACGTAACAAAGGAGGACAAGTTAAGGGAAAGGCAAAGTCTCACTCGAACCGTGCAGGTCTCCAGTTCCCTGTTGGTCGCATTCACTGATTGCTCCGCAAGGGTAACTAGGCCGAACGGATTGGTGCCGGAGCACCAGTATACCTAACAGCGATTATAGAGTTTCGGCCGTCGGAGTGCTAGAGTTGGCTTGCAAAGCTGCTCACGACAATCAGAAAACCCGCATCAAGAACAGAGCAGCTTCGGTTCGGCGCACATCAAGGCAACAATTAGTTTCAGTGAGTGGCAAAGTGTTTCTCCGGCACGTCGCATTAAATGTAATTTACTGAACAACATGTCACAAGCTGGATAGGAAGAAATTTTCCATCTGTGAAAGCTGTGGCGAGTGGCAAACGCAATAGCTAAACAGGAAGGTTTAACCGAACAAGATGGGAATATCGAGTGATAACAAAAACACAACACCAAAGGTTCTTTTCAGAACCATCAACATATTCATAAAGAGTAAACAGTAAACTAATCCATTTTTCAGGTAGATAGGTAGGTATTCACGTAGGAGAAGAAAATAAAACAATATATTTAAAATATATATTTAACAAAAGCTGTCCCCTTTGTATAGTCCTACGTCACTCCGGTTATGTCCCCGACATTACCCACCCGTCTTTTTCAAATGTCTTCACATGGTACGGAAAAATATCTTCAAATGTCTTCACCATAATATTGGAGGAAAGTTCTTCACACAAAAACGGAACTGTGATAACTATATTTGTTTATTTCAGCTTTAAGGTTTGGCTGTAACTCAAACCATTTCCATGAAACTAATTGTTGAAAAGGTATGTAACCGGAAAACTTTCGATTTGTGAAATGGTCGTTTGAAAGATCTAGGTTAATCTATTGTACAGTATAGGCCCAAAATAATAGAAATGCAATGTCACAATCATTCAAATTTTCGAGCGCAAATGAACTAATATGTTTTCTAGCGACAAGATGTATTCAGACCGCTTCGTTGGTTGAGACTAAAGCCCTACTTTTTATTTGACAATATTTTCGGCCAATAGTTAGAATTTCATGGAAATAATATTTTTAAAAAAATCCACATACGCTATCATACTGAAATGCTTTCACATATTTCACAATGTCTTCAAAATGTCTTCATAAAATCAAATGTTTTCAAAATTAAGAGATGTCTCCAAACCTGCCATATCTTCTCTCCAAACTTTGGCCAAAGTACGTAGAATAGAAGGTTGTCTCCTCCCTGCTTTGTTCAAGTAGTGGTAGGCAAAGAAAAAAAGCAAAAAATTGTAATAAACTATCGATCGAATCCATATACTTTAAACATTTTTGATTTTTTTTAATTGTAACAAGAGCACTGTCTCAAAATATGTTTCTAAATGATGAAATAGCAGTTTACTTAATCATTTTGAAACAGTGAAATTATCGCACCTGTATTATAAAAAAAAAGATGAACAAATGTGTGGAGAGGTTATATCGAAGCAGTGTCGTTCCCGCAAATTGATAATATGATGAAAGATTAACTCCCTTACTATTGAAGCATCCATAAAGAATCATCGCGACGCTTTCATTGGTTTCGGCTTGAGGTGTTCAGCTGTAGTGAGGCCACTTAAGAGACCAAATTGGCGTTTCTGGAAAACGAGAAAAACATTCCTCCATCCCGGGTCATCTTCGGAAGGGATAGCAAATAAATATTTTGCACTTTCGCAAGAAGTGAATATATAAATTTGGAATTTCGTGTGAAACCGGAACGGAACGTTTTGGAAGATCCAATAAGTGAATGCATGGAATAGCTGAAAACATCTCCGATTAGTTTATCTCATCACAATTTATATAAAACACACTTACCTCCAGTACGAAGACGTCTTATTGCTGATTATAGGTTAAAACAGTATCCCCAAAAGAATCCGGCGAAAAATGAAGCGAGCAAACAAATATGTTTCGCGTATCGAACGAGCTTTTATATCCGAAAAAGTTGAACCATTTCCGTCTCAACAATTTGTTGGTCGGAAAACGGTGGAAAGTTATGCGGCTTTCTTCAAAACTTTTCAAAATTTTTCTACTCCGGCATCGCGGGATGTGGCACTTCGATATATTGCTGAAGTAAACAAACAGTGTTCAGTATGAAATCGATAAAAAATCACATCATACCTTACCCGCAGTGAAAATGCGGTACACTATCGTGTTTATCGTCGGCTCGACTTACGATTTTGTCACTTTTTACGATTTTTTGAACTTTTAAAAACAAGAAATATTGAAAAAACTTTCGAACATCGAACAAATTGAGGATTGTTTATTACTAACTTCTTTGTGTGTGTAACACATGCGCGCTCCGTGTGTATACACATTCTACGTACTTTGAGCTTCGGCTGCGAAAATCGCGTTACTTTACATTAGACATTAGACGGGTGGAACAAGATATGCTAGATGGGTGGAACGATATATCGAAATAAATGTTCAGCTCTATACATATGAAACGCTACATCAAGTGAGAGCTGAGTCGATCACCTATTGCAAGCGTATTGCTGCATAATCATAATTATATTTACACATTTTTGTTAATATTGTGAAGTTGTTAGATTTTCAATTATTAATTATCTGGAATTTCATATTTGCTTTCACACTTCTAGCGATATGATGTGTTCCACCAATCTAGTACGACCTTGTCCATAACAAATATTGGCGGTATGGTTAGAGGGATGCAGGTTTGACAGACGAATTATCGCGCGATATCGCGCACCATTGTAAAGAGCTGCACTGAAAAATATCGCGAGTGAGTATATCGCATGCGATTGTAAAGGAAGCATCATGCGGGTAGAATCAAATTGATTCTCAAAAAGAATCCAATAGAAATGTCAAAAGATATCCAATAATTAGGAGAGGAAAAAGTTTTACTTTTTCACTACATAGAGAGAATATTGTTACTAAAGGTGAATTAATGAAAATCAACGAACTATAATTTTTCATCAATTAATGCTAACGACTCAAATCATAAGTTCTCAACTGACATATTGCCAGATACTGAAACTCCAGTATTATTGACTTGTAAACATACATATACTTAAATATGATTCAGTTTTACTTCTCGCCAAATGTTAGGTGTTTATTAGTCTGAACGGTAGTATTATATGATTTGATCTTTCATTAAACCAATTAAAAAATACGAGTTACTCAAATTACAATTTTTTTTTTAACTACGGTTCGGTCAAAAAGGTTAATAAACAAGACATGCGGAAAAAACACAGCATGGGAAAAAAGGTGCAAGAAATTTATTTTCCAAGCAAAACGTGTGTGTCATTTTCTACTGTATTAATGAACATAGATGTCAAGCAGAACCATGATTCGTGAGCCTAATGTTGGCTACATTTTCCCGGCGAAAATGCACGTATTATGCGGGCGCTACACGATTCGTCCAACGTTTCACTCGAATGTTGGACTCAAACATTTGACTCGATGAATCGTCAAATGTTGTAACGAATGTGCTGCTACACGGTGAAGTGAATATTCGATTCAAAGCAATCGACCCAAACAATCGGCGAGTATTTGGATCGAATGTTTATTGTTTTTATTTACCATCAAAAACGTTAGGAAACTGAATGACGATGCGAGTATTCAAATTGCTACCGTAGCAATTGTACTGATATCGGGTGTAAATTAAAAATGCTTCAAATCAACATTATTAGAATGCAATATTTCGCCGAATATTTTGAACTTTGAGAATCAATTTCACAGTAACTTGTAAACAAACCAATCTGTCAAAGATAGATTCGGACGAATCGTGTAGCGGTGTATCGAATGTCATCGAGTGTCGAATCAACGAATGACAAAAATCCTTTGACTCGTGTCACTCGCGTTGGAAGGTAATCCACAACGAACGGATTGGCGATCTAACGCAAAGCGTAAACGATCGGTGGGACATCTGGTTTTTGTTTTTGAACTAAGAAAATGATGCTAATGTAACCTAAAACTCAAAAACAAATCACGTATATTTTACTTCCGGGCTTTCCAAGGTAGTTCTCACATGCAGGAATCGTGCATATTTCTACTTGTGTTTGATTGTGCTCTCGAATTTCCTTCTTTAATTCAGTCATTGTCAATATGTTTATAGTTTTCACTACTGAAAGAGGTAAATAAATAACATGTTATATATAAAATTGCGCAGAATTAAATTTCTTCCAAACTCATCGCAAACAAATAATCTTTTATGATTATAACATTGTAATTTATGGAAAGAACTACAAAACTTCCATAAGCTCACATGGCAAAATTGAAAACCATCATCAATTTCACCGCAGCGCCGCCTAGATCGCCAATTACCTTCCAACGCGAATATTCGACACTCGATATTGGAGGTTCGTAGCTCGTCAGTCGACTATACGATGCGTCGAGTCATCGAGCGTCCAGCATTCGAGGGTGTTCGTAGCATCGTGTAACGCTGGCTTTAGAATTATGCCGGAACGCTTACCTCCATATTACATCATATTAGGAATTTGGCATATCAAAATCCACGATGTTGTATGGACAGTGTCGACGTTTGGTGGTGACATGGTGATTTAGGGAAGCAAATTAATCTCTACCAGAAGAGCAGACCCGAAAGCAGCTTTTGGTAAAATTTAATGAATGAAAATTTTAACTTTATGTTTTTTGATTACTTTAAAAAAGCGCAGCACTGAACCTTACTTGACCATTTCTATATTTTCCGCCATTCGATTGTTTTTGGTTACCTGTGGTAAATCGTATATACGCATGACAAGAGTCGGACTAGGTGCATGTGTTAGTCGTATGTTTATCCAAACTAATTCGCAAGCAATGTATGTATATCACCTTCAATATTGCTTGTATATGCCAGTTAGGCGCTTCATATACCACCCAGAATATGGTATATATTATGCTGTGTATACGCTAGTTATACGATTTTATGTTTGCTGGGAATCTTCGAAATTTCCAAGTTTGATAATGGATATAGGCAGTCTTCCGAAAAACACTTACACATGTCCACGCGATGTGAAAATTCCATGTTTTTGGTTGAATTCGAACATGATTCTCGCTATTGTTGAGTGTCTATCCCCAACACGAACAATGATACACAAACATAGACATGTGAAAACAAACACGATGTTTATAATTCAAGAACATCATGTACAAACATATTACCCGATGTCGCAGTATTCATTGCTTTCGTTTCGTTTCTTTTCATACACGGAAAGAAATTATTCATCCCAAAACATTTCTTTGTAGAATACTTTTTCACAGAAACGAATCTGAAATTTAGTTCGCATTTCAAAAATTGCACGAACTAAGAGGCTATAAGTTCATGCACCAAAATGTATATTTTTATTAAGGCTCATATGGCGTCAGCCTAACGGGGCCGGGAGTTCAATAATTTGACAATGTTTGCTTACAACTATGTTAGTAATATGTAACCGATTACTCGCGGTTGGCTCGAGGTTAGTATTACAAGTGTTCTCATAATTGGGATGTTGCAGTCTTCAGTGCTCCCTTGGCCGAGTGGTTAGCGTCACAACTAACATGCCGGGTGTTCGGGTTCGATTCCCGTTCTGGTCGGGGGAGTTTTTCGTCAAAGAAATTTCCTCCGACTTGCACTGTGATCACGCGTATTCTAGAGCTTGCGACTCAGAATGCATTCGAGGCGTGTTACTTGGCATAGAAATCTCAACTAAGTACTAATAAAAATGACGCAAGTAATACTACGTTGAGACGGCGAAGTTCCTCTAGGAACGTTAGTGCCATTGAAGAAGAAAGAAGTCTTCAGTGCTCTGTACGTGTGCCCGACATGGGATACTTCCTATTGGGATGCAGCTGACCGTTAATCAGCAACGACCCCCTAGTCTGCACCCCATATCTAGCGTGGTGCGTCTTTTTCGACTCGAGGAATCCAGGATAGAATGATCACTAGCCGACACAATCATCAGCTCGTGAAGAGTTGTCATGAGCGGTACAACCTTTGGCTCTTGTTGAATCATCAGTGGACTGCACAACCTTCGGCCCGTGTATCTCTAAAGAGTGTGTGTATGTATTGCCGCGACTAAGTAAAAGTTTATAGATCGTTCATGCACATTTTGCAAGTCTGATTAAATAATCCTTGGTTTCGTTCAAAGAAAACATTCTCTAAATAGAAAGAAGCTTTCTATTTTTTTTTTGGGTGCATGTTGCCAATTAAAGTCTGGGAAGCCGACTGCATAGCGGGCGACGTCGTACAAATGCTGACCAAAAAAATAAATACCCAAAAATTAGTTTTAGATGCAACCTTCAGCGGCACACAGCAGAACCAGCAGAGAAATTTCAGCGGCTAAAACACACCATTAATTTCTCGATGTTATCACAAACTGAATGAAGGAAAAAACTAAAAGCTACACTTACACTGCACTACATATGCTATGTGTGCATGCGATTGCATCATCCTTTCTTCTCCTCTTCTCCACTCGTTTTATAGCTCGGGTCGCGATCGTCGCGAACAAGCAGTATTGGCCAAAGTATCAAATATTTTACCTTCGGACAAACGGTTGATCGATAACAGAATTTAATATCCCGAGATCTCGGTTTCAATATCCAATGTCCATGGGATGCATTTTGCAACACTCCAGCATTGGAAGCAATCAAAACTGTGGATCGTGTTTTGACGGATGAACGCAACTGAAGAGTGTTTTCTGTTGATACGATAGTGGAAGGGCCCAAGGGGGGGAGAAAACAGTGGTGAAAATTTTCATGGCAGCAGCAGCAAGCAGTAGAGTGTAGTTGAGAATCGCGAGTGCTGCCTAGTTTTTCGCTAACTTTCGGTAGAAAATGTAATCCAGTCAGCTTGTGTTAAGGTTCTTCTGGTGGCAAATGATGTAATAGACCAACTCCGAATAATAATGTGTTCGGAAGTATAGTGTTTCCGGAAGATAAGAAGAAAGATTTTGATTGCATTGAGTGCAGGCCCACGGCTTTGCGTCGTCCAAAGCCATTCCCCCTTGCAGAGTCTGTGCCCACGGTCTTCTTGATTTACGTGAATGGAACGAACGAAAATCAATTTGAGGAAGCAGGAAAAAAGCTCATTTAATGGGTGTGTTGGTACATCAGGATTTTTTTCATTCGCATGTTTCATAGCTCCGGGCGGAGATTATTTTTGTGGTTCGTGATAATTGATACGCAATGTTTCGGTGAAAAGTAAATCCAAATTGAAATAAGTGAATTAAAAGTATCCTGAAAAAAACCAAGTGGAAGAACAGTTTTATTTTCCGACGCAGAATAGAATGCAATCCGGTTTTCCGATATATGAATCACAAGAAAGATGCTGAAAACAAACTTACGGAAGTAAAACTAAAAACACTATCATGAATATGATGATTGGTGCGTGAGAGTTAATTGCGATTGATGTGATGTAGTGCAGATAATCATGCAATTTCAACGAAAACGAGAGTAACTGATTGCATCCCGGAAGGTTGATTTACTTTGTAGCATCAGATAACAGCTCATGTTTCATATGAGAAAAAATATCCGAAAGAACGAGTTAAAAACTACGTAAAGTAACACTCCTCGGGAGGGGACGATTCCTCACTGACGAGTGAAACATTCGATGGATTTCTTCCAAGGGATTTGGTAGCCATCCGGTCTGGGACATCCACCGCACACTCGATAATAGTCAGTGTCTGCTGTTTGAACAGGTACACAGAATACTAATTCAAATTAACCCGATTATGTCTTAAAATCGGTGCGCTGCATCGGAAGTCGACTCCGAAAGGAAAATAATAATAATGAAAAGTATTATCCCGATCGTGATTTGTTCGAAAACGGAAGGGGAGCTATTCTATGCAATACCGCACTCAACGTTACTGCGATACGCTTGTGATCGGAATAAGCATGGGAGGAACAAAGTGAAATGTAAGCATAAAAAATCGATAAGTCTAGAGTACGTCATTCATGCCAGAGCAAAAGCCTCCTCCCCATTATGCGTCCTCGATTGCTGCACGAGGATGCCGCCCTGAAGATTTGCGATGATTGTTGGCGAATTGTTAACAAAGTAACGTGCGGATAAGTGATGATCTAAAATTAATTAAGATGTTTCCGTTACCTGCGGTTGTGCGGACAGTGGAAATCATATTTTGTTACTTCCATTTGATTATGGCCTTCTCTCAGTGCTCTGGAACTTTTTTCCTTCCACCACATTTTATTAATTCAAATAATACCAAAAATGATTCGCAAAGTATATAAAATAAATGCTAATAGATTTCCATATAAAAATATTGAATTTCTACCATCAGTTGCTGCATCCAACCAAACCTCGTTTTGGTTGGTTACATGGCCAATGAGAATTCCAAACGAAGTTGATTCGCAGAATATAATAACACAGTCCATATTAGTGAAGAATGATATTTATTGGTACGCATTTTTACCCAGACCGTTTATTAACATTGTTTGTCAACATCCAATGAATGAATTCAAATGCGTTTCTTATTGGTATGCCGGTTTTCGAACTATTCCTCTGGTATAATTTTGCACAATTTATACGGGCACGCAGATGCGAGGATTCCATTCCATGTGAACATAAGCTGGCAAAAAAAGTCATCTAATTTTTTTCTTCTATTATGGAGCATTACATAACACTTTAGGCTGGTTTGTCATTTTTACTTACATTTTTGGAAGTATGTCGGGAGTGAGAATTGAACTCGTGACCTTTGTGTGAGAGACATGGATGTTACCACTACGCCACAACGCCCTCACAAAAGGCCAACTAAGACTGTATTCTTATATATTTTTAGTTAGGCTAACCCTCCAAAACCCATTTTTTTTATTTTTTTTGTGAAAAACATATATTAGATCACATTTTTGATGAGAAAATAGAATAACATAATGGCAATTTTTTAAAGTTTCGAATTTTTTATTTATACTACAAAACCAGTAATCCGCCTTGGGTATCTGGTCGAATAAATCTTTTTCTTTTGAACCGCTCGTAGTAGTTATTCCTTATGATGGAAAGCATGAAAATAATTCTGGTTTGACTGCAGGTACAAATTGATATCAAATTCAAGGTATATGACTTGCGTTTCCGATGTAAATCCCGGATTTCTATTCTATCATGCCTGACATTAGAGGGTGGAACATACACTCGCTTCGAAGTGGATGGTTTCTTTGTGGTGCTAATATGTGGGCAACAGGAAGGTTGGGAGGCATGATTGAATTTCTTAACCTCAGCTCGATAGTTTGGTAGGTGGTACAATGCCGGAGGATAGATATGTCTTGTTTAGTCGCTTGAACAAAACATGTGAGTTCACTATAGTCATATCGAGTAAAAGATACGGCAAGCGGTTCGTATACTGATTTGTTTTGATTCGAATATGAAACCGTCAAATAAGTCAATCTGCCCTTTCCACACCTCCCATGGCGTGGTTATTCTCGTGTATCAACATGACGCTAAGAGGAGCGTACAAAGCGATAAACACTTCGGTGTTTTCAATGAAAATTCTTGCGCCTTCCGTAAACTGCAGGAACCTTTTCCGTTTATGTTGCTGAGCTGACAGCAATCGACTTCGCATTGGGGATGATCTCAAACAAGCTTGCAAACCATTACTTCATTTTCTCGGATAGTCTCAGTTCGCTTGAGGCTCTCCAGTCGATGAAAACTAGTAGGCACTCATCTTATTTCCTCACAAAAGTGAGGCAGCAGATGAGTGCACTGATCGAAGGATCTTATAAGATAACCTGTGTATGGGTTCCCTCTCATTGCTCAATTCCAGGCAATGAGAAGGCGGACACTCTCGCGAAGGTGGGTGCCCAGGAAGGCGAATTGTTTGATAGACTGATTTCATACGATGAATTTTTCCAATTACTGCGTCAGAGCTCCCTCTTGAGTTGGCAAACCGATTGGGATACTGGAAGTCTTGGGCGGTGGTTATATTCAATAATTCCAAATGTTTCTTCGAGAGCGTGGTTCAAAGGTTTGGACGTGAGTCGTGACTTTATTCGTGTAATAAGTAGACAGTTATCTTTCCAAATCGACGCTGAAATGGCTGCTTAATGATTGTTTCCAATATATTCCGTCGAATAGCTGCGTTGGTAGTTCTGCAAAGCTGCATCAGAGGAAAACTTGTTGTTGGAAATTTTATTATTATGAATAGTTCCCAAAGCGAATATAATAACAAGATAGAATTTCGTTCCAGGATTTCAAATAAAATAATATTAGAAGGCAGATATACTTCTTGATCGAAGGTAAATCAGCAAAGATGTCTATAAGTCATTGAAATACATTATTTGATACCTGAAGTCGGGAAGACAGCCGCACAACTACACCAATGAAATGTTAGAAAAGTGCTTTTTTTCAGTTTGGAGTGTGCGACCGAAATTGAAATATTGTTTTCCCACTTTTATCTCGAATTTTCGACTTTCGAAATAAAATACTCCTAGCAGAAATCAGCCAGCATAAAACCAATATGTGTGTATGATAGATGAAAGTATTTTGAAAAAGCAGGCAAACTTGTGTTCCATCGATTACCCGGTTAGTTTAAAACAAGATGAATCCTTTAGTCGGATGGACGGACATACGTTTGCCCGGTAATGTTCGGCTTCGAAATATACCATTCATATTTCAATGCAAAAAATTACCTATACCGTCTACATTGCGGTTATATCACAGATATAACCCACTGCTAATTTTTGTGAAATAATCGGTAAATTCATAATTGTACATCTAATACATTTTGTGTGTTATATAGAAAATTTAAACGCTATTTACATTTACATCATATCGGAAGTCGAGCACTCAAGCGCTTACGATTATAACTTCAACTACTAAAAAATATTGACATCATAGCATGACAAATTATCGTTCCTAAAAAATAGAAGGTATTCATGTAAGTTATAAATCACAGAATTCCACAAAATCATGTTATATTTATTTAAAACTAGCTGACCCGGCAAACTTCGTCTCGCCCAAAATTTATTTTTTGTTATCACATCCAACTTTTCTTGCTATGCGCACGATCTTCTAATCTTCTCTTTAAAATTATTTTTTATTATAACATTTCAGTACTTCTACCAAAACTCAACATTATAATATCAGATTATTTTCAGACTCAATTCTCGTGCAAGATTTTTCATCCACTTGCAAAAAACATGTTTCTCAGCTACATGGAATAAATGATTGATACAGACAATATGATAGAATGAAGACAGCCCTAAATTGAACAATTACTTTCTCGAGTTTTGCTCTTATCAACACAATCGGCGATCCATTTTTATTTATATACATAGAAGACGATGAAGGAGTGCGTTTTATCACTTTAAAATACATTTCCACTTTCGAACGAAGATCAATTTCGTCACCGCGAACATCAAATGGACAACGCTTGTCGATATGTAATTGTGGAACACATGTGAATTGAATTTTTTTTAATTTTCCCATTTTTCTTTCAGAGTTTTCCGAAAATTTTCAATTATCCTGTTTGGTATACGTTTGGTTGAAATATGTGCATTATTTTTATGGGACCCCCTCTCCTTTCCAGAGAAGGAAAGGGTGTCATACCATCATAGAAACATTTCTCGTACCCAAAAACTCACACATCCCAAGTTTGGCTTTATTTGTTTGATTAGTTCTCAAGATGCTCAGCACCTTCCCCCCCCCCTTTTTGAGAGGGAAAAGGAGTGCCAAACCACCATAAAAAATTATTATGCCATATGCCAAATTTGGTTTCATTTTCTTGATTAGTTCTCGAGTTATACAGAAATTTGTGTTTCATTTCTATGGCGGCTCCCCCTTAGAAAGGTTTTTAGTTTTGGAGTAATGCAGAAATTTGTGTTTTATTTGTATGACAGCTCCCCCTTAGAGAGAGGGTGGAGTGTCTAACCACCGTAAAAACATTTATTGCACCCTAAAACGTCCATATGCAGCCAAGACCCCCCCCCCCCCCTAAGAGAGAGGGGAGGGGTATCTAACCACCATAGAATCATTTATTGCACCCTGAAAACTCCACATGCCAAATTTCGTTTCATTTGCTTGATTAATTCTCGAGTAATGTAGTTATTTGTTTTTCATTTGTATGGCAGCCCCCCTTAGAGAGGGGGAGGGGTCTCAAACTATCATGAAAACCCTCCCCGCCCCCAAAAACCTCTACATACCAATTTTCATGTCGATCGGTTCAGTAGTTTTCGAACCCATAAGAATCACACGACAGACAGACAGACAGACAGAAACCCATTTTTATATATATAGATTTGTAAATTTCTTCATGGTGCCGTGATTTTGAATTTCGGACACTTTTGCTTTTTATTTCGGATACATTTTATCAACAGCAATTCTTTGGGATAAATTAGCTATTGACTTTTGTTGAGCTTATTATTTCGTTGTTATTGTTATATTCCATTATAATCTTAAACCAAACATCAATAATGAACGAAAGTTATGAAATTTTCGTATGACTATTACTTTATGAACATATCCTTATGCAACTCCTTCAGTAGGAAATTTCATCAATCATCTCCTGAATGTGTTTTTTTTGGTCCGGGACCGGCTTTGCGAAACACAAATATTTGTTTTGATTTTTGACATTTTTCTGTCAACAGCTAGGTGCAACGCTTAACACTACACTGAATTGATACGATAGTAACTATGAGTCACATTAATTCAACATGCAAAAGATGTTATGGTTTTGGTATGATATGATTGATAGTTTTTTAATTTATTAATTGAAAATGGATGTAGGGGAAAAAAGTGGTCTCTTAAAAAAAATTAACAAATGTATTCAAATTGTAATTAATTTAAACAGAGTGATAAAAAATTGGAATCGAGAGAAGTTTGTAAAAATCTGTTGCTAGAGTTTTTCGCCAATAAGAATAAAGATTTCTATGATAGAGATATTATGAAGCTTCCTTCAGAATGGACTATATGGTGGAGGCATTAAAACATCCCAATCAAGCTCTCAGAATGGTGTGGCCTTGTGTTGTCGTGATGGAACACAACACATCTTCTGTTGGCCAATTCTGACTCCAAACGGCCCATTTGTTGGCAGCAGAGATCTGAATTTAGTGTATTGCATTAAAAAAAAAAAAGAAAAAAATATTTTTAAAAAAATTAAAAAATAAATTGAATTGCACGTATTTTACTGTTGCAGTATCGGCACCATTTTTTTAAATAAAAATCGGTTCATTTTTGTAGAAGTTATTGAAATTTGTTACGTGAGCGTTTAATCTGAAAGGCCCTTCAAATATTGTGGCTTATTAACATAGCAATGGTCCTTCACGTACCACCCGGAGAAAATAATCGACGACGAGAAATGTTGGAATTCTTACCATAAGAGGACAAAGTTTCATTAAGGGTTCGGTTGCTCGAGTAATACGATTTCACTAAATATACACATTCCTGTAAATTGTACATCTTGACACTAAAAGCCATCCGATTAGACTGAACGAGTAGCCGTATATTATAGTCGCGAAGTGGGGAATGCAGTGTTACCCTGGCGGAGCGAAAAAAAAATTATAAGGATCTATTCGATTTTTTGCGTGAGCGTTTAATCAGAAAGACCCTTGAGCGCCTTGATTTACACCAGTTTGAGAGTTTGACAGTTATTGATATAGATGTCAAACGAGATGAGAGATAAAACGGATACCCGGCAGGGTTGCCATAATAAAATCTGTGTTTTTGAACTAAAAAAATCTTTTTATCTGTGTTTTTTCTCAGAAAATCTGTATCGAAATCTGTATTTACTCTTTGCGGTCATTTGTCTGCTCTCAGCCACCACAGCAAAGAAGTATACTAATGTTATAATTTATGCAACAATGTATCAGTTCACACTTTTTCTAAACGAATTTTTATGTCTTGTGAACTTATTCACGAACCAAAACGGTGTTACTATGAATAATAGATAACGGTACTCAGTATAAACAAAAGTTTTCATCCGTGCTCGGGGAAAGAAATAATGGAAAACTCCATGTATTGCGGCGCTGTATTATAGATGTAAAGAGCATTGTTTTGTATGTTCAAACAGAAAGATAAAAGTCGAAAGACGACAAACTAATTATTTCGGTAATACATGCGACAGATATCACGCGAAAAAGAATTATAACAAATATTTTTTAATCATAAACATAAAAACATTGTTTAGTGAATACTTATCAGAAGTTTACAAAAATAAAGGAATCTTGTTCATCTTACAAAGTTATACATCACTGCTTCTTTAAGTAAAAATAATTGCGACCAGTACTACATACATGTCGAAATTTAAGACCACCGCAAAGGGTTACATTTTTAAGTTCATTTAGCTGACCTGGCTAACTTTGTCCTGTCCAAAATTGATTTTTTGATATGAATACTTCTGAACATTCACGTTCTTTCAGAAAGCGAACGCTCGTGGCTTGAATTCCAGAAAATTTATTGATCAATCTTTCAATTGGCATTTGTCACTGCTAAACATGAATTAATTTTTAAAGTCTTTAGACTATAATAGAAAATAAATATCAATCTATAATTTGCAGTTAACTCAGATTACCAAGCTCGGGAGCAGTTTCATATTGCTCAGTTTTTTTCCGATTTTATTCCTATTTCCTTTACAATTTTCCAAAAAAAAAAACAACTTTTTTCATCGTTACATTCATCTACGGAGGGATCTCAGCTCAAATCGGACAATCTTTACTCGAATTTGATAACCACATTTTGGCGATTCATCTTCATTTTCACCTGAAAATCCATTAATATTTACAAAATGGCGAAACATAAATATCAATGTCGTCAAAATTAATTCCAATTGAATAAATTAATTTCAATCGGAGAAACTTATCATTGTAGATCAAATGCGTAATAATTTTTTTCGATTCCACTTTTCGCTGCAGTACATATGCTTAAATTTTCCTTTATTAAAATATTCTTCAAAGCATTCTATCATTTTAATTTGAGTGGAGACAGACACAACAATATATAGACGACTCAAATCTGATCAGCCGTTCCCTTGTGATGATGAGTTATACGTGGGAAAATCTTGATTAATCTTTATATGCATAAGATTTTGAAGCATAATCTTCGCGTTAGTATCATTGGTTGGCATAGTTATTATAAATTTGGATACCATCAACCACTTAAAAATTTGCATTTACTGTGCTTTAAGAGGAAAAAGATAAACAGTGATATTCATTTATTGTAAAGCTAGCTGATGACACATACTTTGGCATCTTTTCGCCTTAGATTGAACATGAGAAAGCAGTATTACACGCTACACGTGAATGTCAAAATGACTCTTATTCAGACTGATTCGAATCCTATATGAATAAAATTGATGAGTTGGGAAAAAATACTATTGTGATCGAGCCATAACTAATATTGGATCGTTATTTTGAAAAATCTGTAAATCTATATGGAAACCTGAAAAATCTGTAATCTGTATCTACAGACCCGTGGCCGAGTGGTTAGCGTCTCACATTATCATGTCGGGTGTTCGGGTTCGATTCCCGTTCTGGCCGGGGGATTTTTCGTCAAAGAAATTTCCTTCGACTTGCACTGTGGTCATGCGTATTCAAGAGCTTGCCCCTCGGAATACATTCAAGGCGTGTTATTTGGCTTAAGAAATCTCGACCAAGTATTAATAAATGACGCTAGTTAATGCATACGTTGAGACGGCAAAAGTTCCACAAGGGAACGTTAACGCCATTCAAGAAGAAGAAGTATCTACAGATTCTTGGTATCAAAAGGACTGAAAAAAAAAGATTATTCTGTAGATATGGTAACCCTGATACCCGGTATCTTTCCGGTATACGGCCTATCCGGCCAATACCGACCGGATACCGGATTTTAGAAACAAAACATTAATTTCTCATCAACACAAGATAAATAATTTTTTTCCAAAATTAAATTGATATAAACTTATTATATTATTTAATTTACACTATGACTTTTATTTGTAATTGTTCGTCTCGTCATCTAGAATAGAGGCTATGATTTTAAGGTCAAACTGAACGATGTTTTCCGGTGGACCCGAAATTGATGCATTAGAAAATAATGCCACCTGAATTGAATCACTTGTATTCCTCACCCGACTAGCTGATTCCACTGGGAATAGCAAATGAGTTATTATTCCTTTGCATGACCTAGTAATAACTGAGGCCCACCGATTGATTACAGCACGGAACTGTGTCCAACATGCGGCAGCAAGCGCCCCCGCAGAGTGTGGTGTTTGTTGATGTTTATAGAATTTCGAACACACGTGACCTGATTTTCGGCCGGTAAAGAAAGGCAGCAGCAGAGTATGCATGCAAAGCAAGCATCTGCGCGCATGGGATTCGTCAAGCCGCAGTCGCATCAGCACCACCAGTAGCAGGTCAGATGTGATTCAGCTGTTCGCCCTTATTAACCTCCTGTTATTGCGAATGCGGCCGCTGCAGTCTTTGGGGCTGATGCGAAGGTGTGAAGTGCGTGGCAGATCCGGACAGAGTATGCATACAACACGATGATCTGATCTGATGTAATCGATTTTCAGAATGGAGGGGTACTGAATGAACAATGAATGTTCCATTTGCGTAAATGTAACATTCAGGGCGTGGGGGCGTTTTCGTCGTATGTGTTCGGAAATTCATTCAAGAATCTCATATCACACAACACGTGTTTGTGGGTAAGGGAAGAATAGAAGGAATACGTCGAGTGTTCCTTCGATCTGTGCTCTGCTGCGTGGGAACATTTTCAGCTTCGAATGCGCACACACTAATCGAATAAACGCGAAATGCCACTGTCACCAGCCACTGATTAAGAAATTCTTGGTCCGATGACGTCGTGAATTAGCTTCGCATTATCGTGAAATGCTGATGGCACTTTCGGAACGAAATTAAGAGACTTTCATCACTTTCATGTTTGTCGTGACGGGAATGTAAACCAATTATTTTTTACGTAGACCTTAATGTGCAATTTTCGAGGGTATCTTTGCAAGCACAAATGTGGCACAACTCTGGAATAACTTATTAATGAAGGAAGCGAGAATGAAAAGCTGTTACTGACAATAACAGACCACCCTTTCAAGTGGTGTTTATCGTTACTTTCCACCTCGGCGGTTTGGTTCTGCATCAACAGATAATCAGCAGCTCATCAAAAATGTAAAACGAGGCCCACATACAGCCTCATATTTGCGAAGTGTACGCCCTTGAGTTTTATCTATCGCACTTGCATAGTACACTCTCCGATAGCTGAAGTGGATCGCCCCGGGGTAGACTCCCATTGACTAGCGCGCAGATATACTAAGCAGATGCCAAGAAGAGTCCCTATAAGTTGTTTTGGATGGGAAGTGGAAGAGCAAAAACACCACGATTTTCCTTTCTTCGCCATCACTTACCGTTGTCGTTATACACACATACACACACGCGGTCAAGAGATGTTAACGAGTTGAAAGTTAATTATCGTCACTCATATCGATTTTCACATAATATGTGTACTTCTGCTGCTCTGTATTCGGACAAAAAACAAGCGCTTCCGGACGGACGTCGCGAGTAGAAAACCCATCAATGGCAGACAACTGGCTTCGGCGTGTACAATGTCATAGGCAAAAGCAAGATTTATTTATAAATGGGCAAAATGGTATGATTTGCAAACATCGCCAGCGGAGTTCTCCACATGACATTGAAGCTTCGTTCTAATTGTATTGCTCAGATAAAATAAATAATGTCTTTCTTACGAGAGATAGAATAGTGAAGACTGCGGGTGTGTACTTGATTCGGACAACAGCTGCAGCCAAAAAATTGATTTTTGCTTACTTCCTTTCTTCTGAACCCTCACCGAAACTATATGGCAAATTGAAAGAGACGCTGAAGTACTTATCGTGGATTGCCTGGTGACCATGGGTGGTGACCACCGGCAGAAGGGATTCACCGGACGGTGAACCTTGCTGAACTGCTACTGCACCTTATCAGTCTGGGCGTACCGAGGGAACAACGTACCAGAATCGAACTGGCTTTACGTCTGTAATCGATTTGTAAACAATGCTAAAACAATGCTCAGTACTGGTTTAATTTATATTTAAACTAGCTGACCCGGCAAACTTCGCCCCGCCCAAAATTTGTTTTTTGTTATCAATACCTTCAAACATTCACGTTTTCTTACTAAGCGCAAGTTCATGGGTCCAATCGCAGAACTGTTCATTGATTGATCTTCTAATCGACCCCGTAGAATTTACCTTTTACTATAAAATTCCTAGTACTTCTACCAAAACTCCACTCCCTTTCAGAGAGAGGGGAGGAGTGTCTATTTACCATATAAACGTTTCGTGCCTTCTAGAATCTTCACATGCCAAATTCGGCTCCATTTGCTTGATTAGTTTTCGAGTTATACAGAAATTTGGGTTTCATTTGTATGGGTGCTCCCCCTTAGAGAGGGAGGAGAAGTGTCGATTCACCATAGAAACGTTTCGTGCCCCGTAAATCCTCCACATGCCAAATATGGCTCAATTTGCTTGATTAGTTCTCGAGTTATGCTGAAATTTGTGTTTCATTTGTATGGGAGCCCCCCTTTAGAGAGGGGGGAGGAGTTTCGAACTACCATAGAAACGTTTATCGATCCCTAAAACCTCTATATGCTAAGTTTAATTCCATTTGTTTGATTAGTTCTCGAGTTGTTCAGCACCCTATCTTTAGATAGGGGAAAAGAGTGTCTAACCGCCGTAAAAATATTTATTGCACTCTGAAACCTCCATATGCCTAACTTGGTTCCATTTGCTTGATTAATTCTCGAGTAATGCAGAAAATCGTGTTTCATTTGTATGGCAGAAACACCACCCCCACCCCCTAAGAGAGGGGGGAGACGTATCTAACCACCATCATTTATTGCACCCTAAAACCTCCATATGCCAAATTTCGTTTCATTTGCTTGATTAATTCTCGAGTAATGCAGAAACTTGTGTTTCATTTGTATGGCAGCCCCCCTTTAGAGAGGAGGGTGGAGTGTCTAACCACCATAGAATCATTTATTGCATCCTAGAACCTTCACATGCTAAATTTCGTTTTATTTGTTTGATTAATTCTCAAGTAATGTAGAAACTTGTGTTCTATTTGTATGGCAAATAGAGAGGGGGAGGGGTCTCAAACTATCATGAAAACCTTCCCCGGCCCCAAAAAACCCTACATACTAGTTTTCATGTCGATCGGTTCAGTAGTTTCCGAGTCCATAAGAATCAGACAGACAGACAGACAGACAGACAGAAATCAATTTTTATATATACAGTAGAACCCCCATTATCCGCGAGCGAGTGATCCGCGAGCGGGTGATCCGCGGTGCGGTTTATCCGCGAAAGCGAGTTCCATAGTAATTCTATGAACCTACCCTAAATTTGACAATGAGTGGTAGGTTTTTGTTCTTCTGTTTTGGTCATGACTTTCACATTATTTGACTACACGACCTAACAGATGGATAGTTCAATGATTCCTGTATTGATAAAACATTGTTTTCATACTGAAATGTTCTTGTGTTTTTTGTGTTTGCATCTCATTTTTAGTCATTTGTTGTGTTATCCGCGATTTTCGTGATCCGCGGTGAGCTAGCCCGACTATTCCGCGGATAATCGGGGTTCCACTGTATATGTTCGTATGTGTTTTTTTTTTATATTTGTGACTTGAAATAGCACTAAGTCTCAAAATAAAATTCTCAAGAAAATATCAAAAGTTTATAAATATATATATTTTTGTACCGCGGAACGCTGCTAAAACTTTGTGGAACATGTTGAGTTGATATAACTTAATTTAGGTATAACTTAAGTTAAAAAACTAGTTTTGAGATAGTCTCCCCAGAAAAACAGTTATATCACTGAAGGACTTATAGATAGATATTATGTATCTTAAGCAAAGTTTCATGAAATTTAAAGCTCTACAAGCTGCTGAAGACATAACTCAACTATCTCGTAAGTATAAAAAGTTAGTTTTTTTTTAATTTTTACTGTAACTTAGTAAGAGTTTAAATGAAACCGTCAAATTATCCGAATCAACATTCTAAACAACTTTTCTGAAGACAACCACCCTTAGAGGGTAAGACGAGAAAAGATTTTTGATCGTCTTTTTTCAGAACTGTGCGACGCGGAGCTCAATGTGTTAAAATACGCGTCATCTGTGCCGCGTTCCGATGGTACACGTGACCCTCTTTAGGCCACGCGTACACTCAGACATATTTATGTATTTATGACAAATTCATTTCTGTAAAAAAAAAATTTCTACTAGCGATTGGCATTGTTCGAAATGCAGTGATAACTACTCTAAGCAAGGTAATTACGAATCGATTGACGAATGTAATAGAATATTTAGTTATTTACACTGACTGTAAATCGTTCTTACCATCGTTCTTGCATTCGAAAAATAAGCAGAACCCCATTTCAGTCATGATTGTTCAGCGGTTGATGGATGTCGTAGGCCGGCAGCAGAAGAAATATAAATATTGTGCGCTTCCCAGCCAACCTCAGTTTAAATTTTGCTACCGCGGGAACGGACACGCGAAATTTCTCTCTCCAAAAAGCATTCACAGAATATGCACGATGCAAGCATAGCGCAGAGTTAGCACTGACGAGCGAGGAAAGCACAGAAGAGAAATATTGAATATAGTATCGCATCGGTTTTGTGTTTGTGTATGATTGAATCGCACGTGAGCATTGATGATTTTATGTGTTGTCAATGTTTTATAAAAGGGGGTAGCCTTATTGGTTGCGTGTCCACTACTAAGCGAACGATCATGAGCTCATAACTCAGGGCCCTCAACTGACCATCTTGATGTATTATTCTAGCTACTACATCCACGCAACGCTCACATTACGGTCTGCTGCATTGGTAATTGGTACTTTTTTTTTCTTTTTTTTTTGTCTGTATTATAGTGATTTTCAACTCATTTGGCTGGTTCGTCACTTTTACTTCCATTTTTGGAAGAATGTCGGGAGTGAGAATTGAACTCGTGACCTTTAGCGTGAGAGGCATGGATGTTACCACTACGCCAGATCGCCTCGGTACTATTAATAACACAAAAATTCGACTCATATTGGCAGTCCCGCAGTGTATAGTGCAACTGTGGACATTTGAACGATAGGAATATTCTTACGCCGAAAAAAGGCGACATGTGTTGTGTATCGATAAGATAGGAATACTCTCACGCCTAAATGCCAACAGTGTAATATACAACATGACATAAAAATGTAATAGGAGCACCGGTAAGTTTCTTCGTTTTTTTTTTCAAAAAATTATGCTTTATTCTGCAAGTTAAGAAAAAAACTTAGAAAAAAGCGCTATATCGGTTATTTCAAGAGATAGAAAAAAAACTTTGCTCTACAAATTTGCTTAACATAACTGAGGCTAAAACATTGTCGAACCATATCTACTTCTATCTATAAAGATAAGAAAGTTAGATTTTTTATTTCATCGAAAATTTTGGTAACCCTATTTGTGACAACATTCAAATGAGCGCTTTGTCACATGTAACAACTTTGTCGAAGACAGTTTTTGTCTAGAGAATAAATTCCGAGCTCTAGATGCTAATTTCAACTTGAATGCACTTCCTGGACGATTGTGCATTGGAAGCTGCACCTGTCCCTTTTCCCAATTGTCAGGCAATTCATTCCTCGCCTGACATTTTCATCAGCATTGAAGCGCTAATCAGCGAGTGTGTATATAATCGATGAAAATAAATGGCAATCGGAAGAAGCCAAGGTGAACATAAGTCGCATGTGGTGGTTTATCTCTATTGAGTAGCTCAACCGATTCCCTGACCGGTCTTGTTTGGTGTGTCGAGATATTGTTATCAAGAAAAATCCCTTTGCGTTACCTTCTCTGGTCGTTTTTTCAGCAGAACACGGTTCAATTAGATTAAAGTTTGCTACACATATAGCGTCACCGTCACCGTCACCGTCCTGTCAACTATTCTCTCAGACTTATTTTTCCGACGTCAAAGTTGCCGGTGATGTTGTATGTGAATGCT
Source organism: Toxorhynchites rutilus septentrionalis (assembly GCF_029784135.1). Lineage (NCBI taxonomy): Eukaryota > Metazoa > Arthropoda > Insecta > Diptera > Culicidae > Toxorhynchites > Toxorhynchites rutilus. The sequence goes on along the minus strand of NC_073744.1, from coordinate 29,250,969 downwards.
ACCATACGATTTCCATGAGGGAATATTTGACATTTCATTCCTTTACGTTGACTTCACGGTGACGGGACGGTGTATGTGTAGCGCACTTAATGTGCGATTCACATAGAACGTTACGGAAAAGAACGTCTACGTTCCGTCAACGTCTCCACCAGTTCACACAAGCAGTCAATGCTTCCACCAGCCCGACCCGTCAAATGTCAAACGAATGATTTATTGAATGGTGTCGCCACCTACAAAAATTTTCAATTGCAATGCCCTCTTCCGAATCAGCATGCCTAGAAACAGTTCTAAATTTTGAAAAATTGAATGAAAATCATTGAATTTTAATGCTTGAACCCCGTAGTCCGACCGTTATTCAACAATAATAATATATAGACTGTTTCTTTCAGCTAGTCGCGAATGATTTTAACTCCTATATTTGGATCATACGTACAAAGTACAGTAAGTTACTTATAATGCGACATGCTGAGGCACCAATTAATGTCGCATTGGAGGCGATTTTGACCAGTAATTGGACATTCGCGACTGGTGGCGACTTTCAATGTGGGACCATAATTTGGACCCCGAACTCAATGTTTACAAAAATGTCCGATTAGAGGTAAACATGTCCAATTAAACGTGTTGCATCACAGGTCTGTTCAATTAGCTAAATGTTGAATTAGATGTAAATTACTGTACAACCAAAATCAAAACAAAAGCCGAGACACAAAGCCCAGACAAAAACCAAACGAGCCGTCCGTCTCCGTCAATTATTCTTTTCTACAAATCCTGCCGGTCGTTTTCGTTGAACGTATGCTGACGGGTCGTTACGTTGCTGGTGTATGTGAATGTTTTCATGAGAATTGCATGGTAGAATCATTGACGTAACGTGACGTGACGGGACGTGAACGTAACGTGGATGTTGTATGTGAATCGCACTTAATTGTTTCAGTGACGTTCACGTTTAACAGTTTCATCGATTTTCGACGTTCTCAAAAAATTTCGGTGGTTTCCTACGTTCCTGATTCCATACATCGAACGCCTTTGGGGTCGATATCAGTTTCCCAGGGGTCGACATGATTCTGTATAAATTGTGTTATGTAAACCAACTCGTTATAAGAATGACTAATATTTTAGTGGAAAATATTGAAATGTGAAACTTATATTAATAATTATTAATTACACTTGATATTTTCTGAATTTTATGTCTGTTTATTGATGAGAAAATGATATCAAGTTTACTCACTGATCAACCACAGATTTTTTGGGGGTTGATGGTATCATTTCATTCTGGAAAAGGGTCGCTTGTCCAAAATCGTTTGAGAGTCCCTGAGCTAAACTAACCCGATATTGCACCTACAGATTATCACAGATTCAAGTTTCTGCAAAATTCACTTAAGTGCAACAACTTCGACTCTGTGGACAACATAAAAAATACTTTGAAGAGTTTGTTTCCGCAAAAAATCGGTACGAGCTTTCCAGACAACCCAACATGAGCTATCCTGATTTCTTATTGATTTTTATTTTCATTCTTCCTAATTTTTGAAAACTACAGTTGGCAACCCTGGTCATAAAGATATCTAATCAACACCTGGCGATATAATTATTCAGTCATTCCATGTCAAACCGATATAGTGGTTCTCAGCTTTTCGTGGAAAAGGGTAGATATTCGCAAAATATTAGACTCATATTTTTTATTTTTTTGTTAGGGTGACCGTTTTCCGAAAAATCAATTTTTTCGCCTTTTTCTCAAAAATGACTTTTTTCGAAAATTCATAACTGTTGAACTACTGGGCCGATTCAGATGATCTACATATCAAATTAAAGCCAATTACTTAGTCTTAGAAATATATTACGCTCGCCAAAGATGGACCTTGTTTTCACAATTATTGATTGTATTTGTTTTTTGTTGTTTTCATGGTTTTTGACTAGAGGGCTATACTTTTTAAAATATTTTTTCCTGGACGCTGAGGATTTTTTACATAACATATCCAAAAATCAGAGTTGTGATTTTTTTTCGTTTTTGAGTTATAAATTTTGGAAGTTCACCGATGGTCAAAGTGATCTAAATTTTCCCCCTTTTTCCAATTAAGACTTTTTTGGAAATATCATAACTTTTGAAAAGCTGAAGCGATTGAGATGATCGACATATCAAATTGAAGCCAATGATCTAGTCTTCTGTATTACATTTGCGAAAAAATAGGATTTTTGTTTTTGTAATTATATATTGTGTTGGTTTTTCATAGTTTTCTCGGTTAAAGATAGAGGACGCCATATTTGTTTTATATTTTTTCTATTTTTTTAAATATAAACTTTCTCTTTTTTCACATAACTTATCCACAAATCAAAGATGTATCTTTTCTCGTTTTCAAGTCATGATTTTTCAATTTTAGCTTGTTTTCAGTCTTCGTTCAATATTTCTATGCAACTATACTAGAGATCTATTCGATTAGAATCCAAATTTTTCGCAAGTGTAGTATTTTTTTTAACTAGCTTATTGGCTTTAATTTTATATCTTGAATATTTGAATCGGTCCCGTAGTTCAAAGGTAATAAATTTTTAAAAAAGTTATTTTTGGAAGAAAAGGCAAAAAATGATTTTTCGGTTGGCTTTCAGAAGTCATAACTCAAAAACTAAGCAAATCACATCTCTGATTTTTGGATATTTTTTTTTTTTTTCCCAAAATATATTTTTTATTAAGGCACATGTGGCGTTAGCCTGACGGGGCCGGGAGTCCAATATTTTGACAATTTTTGTCTTACAACTATGTTAGTAATATGTAACCGATTACTCGCGGTTGGCTAATTTTTGTATATGTTATTGATTTTTGGATATGTTATGTAAAAAATATTCAAATATTTCAAGAGGAAACATAAAAAATATAGTGCTCTCTGGTCCAAGGTCATGAAAACAAAAAAAAAACAAATACATTCAATAATTACGAAAACAAAATCAATTTTTTTTTGCAAGTGTAGTATTTTTCCAACCAATACCAACTAATTGTCTTCAATTTGATATATTGATCTTCTGAATCGGCCCAGGAGTTAAAAAGTTATGAGTTTTTGAAAAAAGGAACGTATCCCTCTGCCCTATGACCGGAATCCGTGGGGCTCCGGTATCAACAACGACCCTCCAACGCCGTTACATAAGAAGATGAATCGGAATTATAGCTTGTTTATGAACCTGCAAGTGTTCCCCTCTCCCTCGGGCACTGGAAATACTTGTGAAAAGCAAAACAAAAATTGAAATAGTTGACCTTCATTATGGCAGAGGCAAAAACTTTGCCTATGCTCTTTTATGCCTGGGAATCAGAGTTCGAAAAGTTTGAGGCATTTCAACAAAATTCGAATCGAAGGAGATGTCTAGAAACGATCTAGTCATGGGTTTGTGCAAGTTTGTCTGGGCTGGTTCTGGGATAGTAATGAATCTGAGGCAAACAATTTTGCGCCAAGAGGACAATATTGTACTGTGGATTTGCTTTTCAATTTGCTTAATTGACAGCAGAAAGTACGAATTAAATTAATTATTTATTTGCGGTTTCCACAGTAACTTTATCGCAAGCTCGGAGAACCAGTTCACCATCGCACCAAGAAGCTCACCGCTTATCCAACCTACTGGCGCCTCTCGGTAGCTACTGCTCGATCTGCTGTCAGTTTGATTCCGCACGCTCTCACACCCTCCTCCAATCGGTTGTCCGACTGGTGCAATAGTTATTCGAGCAGCGCATAGTATTAGCAGCTTCAGTCTTGTTCCGAGAATAAGCACTATCTGATGTAACTTCCATAACCGTTGCTCAGCGCATCATTTTCCATCACACTTTATTATATCGCTATTTTTTTCTCATTTATTTTTAGAACACGCTGAGAGTCGCTGACAGCTGATCGTTTGTGCCGTCCGGAATAATAGTGCTGGCGAACCTTAGTGGCCCTTCTCGCAAACAAGTGTGTGCGTGCGTGTTTAAGATCCGCCGCCCGCTGGGGGGCGGGCGTGGAATAATAAGTGAGCTGTCTGTCTGCCGGAAGACGCCTTGGCGAATAGTGGCACGCGTTGTCGTCTCCTGCGCATCATCGCGAATCGATTAGGCAACCGCGACGAAGCGCGAGTGCGCGCACCCTAGTTCCAAATTTGGGAGCAGTCACATAATTTACACACAATACAGCCAAGCGGTCGTTAACGAAAGGGCCGCTGCAAATTTCATAAGAAGCTAGAAGTGCGCAAATCCCCGTGGTAATGGTAGGCGAGTGACGTGGTTGAACCCCATATGAGCACATATAGTGGACGTAATTATGACTAACAGTGTTGGCACGCGTTTAAATGGATCGAGTTTGGAGAATCAATTAAGGAATAAATAAACACTTTTTGACGCTGGAGTACTGTTGAACCCTGTGAGGTTTGCGATGTCTTCTTCAATGAACGGGAAAATGGCCACCGGAAAAATGAGCACTGATGATATCTACGAAAATTTGCCGTGCCACGAGCGAATGAGGAATGGTGACGCGGTCGGGGTAACGCCAAGTGCTCCATTCATAAGCAGTGATGAGAGTGCCTCGGGTGGTTTCCAACCGCAGCAGCAGCAGCACCAACAGCAGCGGCATCATCAGAAGGAAGGCACCGAAAACAACAACAAGATACAGAACAACTTGGCCTTGAACAGTAAGGACAGCCTGTATGCGACCCCGTTGAAAAAATCCGAACGCCTCAAGCCGTCGGGGCAAGGGGCAACACCAAAGGGGCGACCGATTGCGACGACGCGTACCGGCGTTGTCACGAATATGGACGACAATTTGAATAACAGCAACTGTAGTGATCGCGATGTGAAAATCATCAATGCAGAGCTGGAGGACAGGCGAATACGGGATTTTCTGAAGGACACCACGCAAATGCACAAAAAGATTGAACTGCACAAAGAGTACCAGAGCTCGAATTTTTCCTACCTCGCAAGGAAGGAACATTTTGCGAACTTGGTCCAACAGAATGTGCACAAGGAATCGGCGAAAGATACTGGCTCCCAGCAAGAGGAGATTCAGAGCTCTCTTTTGGGTTACAAAACGTTGGCAAACGAAGAGGAGGACAAAAATTTGGACTTGGAAATAAACGAATCCCTAGATGAGCTAGAGGCTAGATGTAACGAGAAGTTAGAAATGCTGACCAACTTACACCGCAATCGATCCATCGAAAGAAGCCAGGAAGATAACGAACAACTAGATTTGGAACAACCGCAAGCGTTGAATCCTCCTCTCCTCGGCCAGAAACCTATGCAAACTGCCACTTCTAACCAGCTGCTGAACGGAAAAGATTCCAAACAGAACAGTGTGGGCAGAAACGGGCGAACGCAAGCGGACACCACGCTCCGTTCGGAAATCAACGCCTATCTCAACCGTGAGTGGGTGTTTAAGAAGATCGCCATGTGCTTGGAGCAGAGAGCATCGAAGAAACCTATTCCTGTTCCACCCACGCTCGGTCCGGAGGGAGCGGAATGTGTGCTGCCGTCTGGGAATGGATTTTTCCCCCGGGCAACCTCCACTCATCAGGCGGCAAATAGAGGAGGCATCGATTTGCCATCGCTTGGCTATCTCGTGCTTGGTTCGAATGGCTCCGGCAAAACGTCCATTTGCAACGATATAATCGAGGGTACCTCCGGTACCAGAGGCATGCTGAATCGGCGGCTGCTCGCGTGTTACTTCGTAAACTCGCAGAATCCCGAGTGTCACAGTCTCAGCATGTTTATACGCAGTATTATTCTACAAATTCTAAGTCATTCGAGCTTTGTGTGTAACGGCAATACGGCGGCAGCATGCGCTTCTAACATAACGACTAATTCAAATGATCTCACCGCTAATGAACTCGTAGCTTCCGCACAGGAGAAAACCGTGATAAGTAGCAACGAAGCCCTCCCAGAGGCTGATCAGCAGCAGCAACAGCAACAATCAGCTGTGGCTGGTGGAGTGGCCAAAATCGACGAAAAAGATATAGAATACGATAAGGAACTGGAGGCTGTGATTCAGTCGGAAATCAAACTCAACGAAAGGGTGGCCGAGTTCTGTTCGAAAAAGAAAGTCTGCCGGCAGCAGTCGGAACCTGCGGAAAGTTTGAGTCGGGAGAAGGAAGTACTCGGCTATTCGTATACTACCCATCCGCCCCTGTTGAAAAATGTGTCTGCCTCAAAAAGTGCTGATGTCGAGAAGCGAGATAAGGTTGTGAGCCCAAACAAGTCGTCCAAAGCTTCTAAGATACCGGTACCGATTGGTAGCAGTGCTCGATCGCCAACAAAAATTGCTGTCCCGGACGATTGCCCCAAACAGGAAACCGAAGATGAGGAAATTTTAGATGGGGGTGGTGAAGGAATAGCTGACCTTTCCGATATCAAGCTCGACGAAGATATTACCCAGGAGTTGAACGAAGATGTAACCGTGGAACTGAATGAGCAACCAGTTACAGATACGACCGAAGAAGTATTGATAGTGGAATCAACTTCAACTTCTAAATTGCCAGATTCAAAACCGCCCTCAGTCGCGGAAACGATTACAGTGGATCGCAACATCCCACCACCACTACCCAGGTCGAAAAATTGTCGTCAGGTGATTGCCGATGGGTACTACGAGATGTTGTTAAGCAATCCGGATATCTTTGAATCCATCACCGTCGACAGTATTGAAAAAAATCCGGACGACTGTTTCAAAAAAGCAATATTGTTTCCCTTGTTGGAGCTTAACCCGCCTAAGAATGCCTTGCTGCTGCTGATTGATTCGATCGATGAAAACTACATCCAGGATGGTAATTTGATCTCAACCCTGAAGGGTAAACAGGTTTCTAAGAGTCGAAACATAGCCGAACTATTGTCGAATCACATTCATCTAATGCCCAAGTGGTTGTTTATGGTTTGTACCGCCAAAAAGCAAAACAAAAACATTACCAAATTGTTCACCGGATTCAAGAAGCTCACGTTGGACGATTTGCGCAAAAGCCATGTAGTGAAGGACGTTCAACAGTACATCATCAATAGACTGAATACGGATTTCCGTGGAATTAACCTGACCAAAGATATTATAGAAAGTTTGAATCAGCTCTACATCAAATCGAACGGTTGTCTACTCTACCTGTACAAGGTGCTGACTGGGATCAAGGATAACTTCTTTACATTTCGGGAAATCAAACTGATTCCCTGTACGCTCAATGGCCTCTACCTGTACATTTGTCAGAAATCTTTCAACAAGAAACAATACAATCGAATACGGCCTATTCTTAACACCCTGCTGGTGTGCAACAATTACGTCGACAAATATTTCCTCTTCAACTGTTTGCGCACTCACAACTACACCCTCGAGATGGACGAGTTTGAGAAACGTCTAGATCTGATGCGGAACATCGTTGAGTATAGCCCTCGCAATCCGTGCGCGCTCAAGATCTTCCACAACTCGTTTTGTGATTGGTTGATAGATGTCAAATTCTCCACCAAGAAGTTTCTCTGCGACCTCAACGAGGGCCACGTTATGGTCTCAATGTACTATACGATGGTTGCCGACCAGCTCTGTCCGAATAAGCTACGACTTTATCTGTACCATTTGATCAAAACTGGCGAATATTTAACCAACAGAAACATAAATCTCGATCTGCTGCTAATCCTGTTAGAGACCAAGTCCAACCTGAGCGATTGCTTCTACACCAATCTGCTCAACTGTTGCGCCCTCTGTGAGGACGAGTGCAAGAACGACGTCAATCTGGCCTCGCGGACGCGTGTGATGCTGGAGCGTTACCTTAACGCGGAACTGAACGACGAATTCGTCGGCTTCCTGAACGATTTCTTCAAACCGAATCTGCCGACCGACTGTAAGATTCTCAAGTTGCTGATAGAAACGGGCATCAACAACGCAGACACGGTTTTATCCTGTGAATCGTCAGCCATAAACTCGCCGGTGCTGTCCGATCGCTCGCAAAACATCGATTCCGAGCTTGCGGAATTGTTGATCTCGAGCGAGAAAAGCTGCCAGCAGGAGTTGCAGAAATCGATCAATCTGGATCTGCAGTGTTCGGGATCGTTGGCGACGGCGGCGACGGCATCAGGGATAGGAGCGGTCACAGTGGTTGACCGTTACGAGGTGCACGAGGCGGAACGATCGGAAAGCGGTGTGGCCGGCGATGGTGGCAGTGGCATCGGGGACTCCAAGTCAGACATTCAGAACGATCGAGTGCAGTACGATATATTCGATGCCGAGCTGCACAAGGGCAAAGCACTGATTCATATACTGGCGAACGAGGGCAACCATACCCTGCTGGAAAGGGCGCTGAATGTGAGTATTGATTGCTTTGTTTAGTTGTAGTTTTTGTTTATTCTTGGGTGGGTCCCAAAAATCGATGTCATTGTAGAACATATGGGAATAGAGAGAAGATGCGTTGTACTTCACTTCGCAGTCAAACTGGCCAAACTTTTTTTCAGCAACGTCTCCAGCGACAGATCTGTGAACTAAATTCATTCATTTTATTTAAATTTATTTAAAAATAGACATACTGAGCTTACGTCCGTTAATCTTTCGCTGTACTTGATTTGTGACCCCGACGAGATCGACTATTTTCCAAAAGTAAGAAAACACAAACAATGGGCGCTGTTCGAGACGAAACTTGAATAACGCGGACACTCGCTTGAACTCGCGATTCCGCCCACACGAGAACCTTTGGATAACGAATGTTTGAATGAATTCACTAAACCGAGATATAAACTAAACCGTGTACCGCTGGAGTCGTTCCCAACGATTGAGACGATTCTCAGGAACTGACTCATACTCCGATTCGGGAAGAGCTTCTAGTGGTCGACCGATGAGGAAATGTCCAGGCGTAAGAACCTGAAGGTCATTCGGATCTTTCGAAAGTGGCGAGATGGGTCGAGAGTTGAGGCAGCCTTCAATCTGTGTGAGCACGGTACAGAAGGCTTCTTGAGTCAGAAACGCATTGCCGATGATTCGTCGCAGATAATGCTTCATTGACTTGACACAAGCCTCCCACAAGCCGCCGAAATTGGGAGATCGAGCTGGAATGAAATGGAACTGTATAAATTGATTTGATGCTTCGGCTGTGACTGTATGACGATGTTGCTCTGACATGAATTGCTTGCATAGCTCGCGAAGCTCTCTGTCGGCGCCTACAAAATTAGTTGCGTTATCGCAATAAATATTTTTCGGGCGGCCACGCCTTGCGATGAATCGGCGAAGACTGGCGATAAATGCAGCCGTAGTCAGTTCGCTAACCAGCTCTAGATGTGCTGCCTTTGTAGCCATGCAAACATAGACAGCAACGTACGATTTGATTGTGGCAGAACGAGGACCTGCACGTCGCAGATGAAAGGGTCCAGCAAAGTCTATGCAAACATTTTCGAAGGCATAGGATTTCGTTACTCGAACTGATGGTAACGATCCCATCAACTGGGAAATAACACTCGGTCGAGCCTTGACGCAAGTTACGCAGGACTATACCACAGCACGCACAAGATTACGTCCTTTCAATGGCCAAAACCGCTGACGTAGTGTTGCCAAGAGCAATTGTGGACCACAATGCAGCTGCTGGCGGTGCATGGTTTCTGCTATTAGTTTTGTCAAAGGATGTTTTCCGGGTAGAACTAATGGGTTTTTTTTCATCTGGAGCGATTTCCGCGTTTTTCAGCCGGCCACCAACACGAATTAATCCTGCGCTCAATATTGGGTTGAGATATCGTAATGGAGATGAATGCGGTAGTTGTTTTCCATTTTGGAGTGAAGATAACTCTGGAGCGGAGTGGTCTAGCTGGATTTCACGAACGACAGCGTGGAGAGTTTCATTCAGCTCGTCTACTGTTATGAAACCGGGGCGATGAGGAGTGAACACTTCATTAGGATTTGATTTTGAATGAATTCGAGCGAGACAATTATTCACAAAGCGTCGGCAAAGTGTGCTAATGCGGAGAAATGTTGTGAACGACGAATAACGAGAAATTATTTCGGTGTTTTGCGACTCGGCAATTGTAAGGACTGTTCCTCTGCGTTTTTCGAGAAATTCCTCATTTATGCGGCGAAAATCTCCTGGTGGATCAGGCCACGGCACATCGAGTTCCACTAAAAAGTTCGGACCGTTCCACCACAGTGAGCTATTCAGAAGATGATCAATCTCTGCTCCCCGAGAAATTAAATCCGCGGGATTCTGTTCGCTCGGAACGTGATTCCAAGTGCAGTTGCTGGTGATCTCCTGAATTTCTGCGACTCTGTTGGCCACAAACGTCTGCCACGTTGATGGATGTTGATGCTAGCCAGTGGAGAACTATCATAGAGTCAGTCCACAAGAACACATTTTCATTAATACTAATGCTAGACATGACCGACTGGAGTAATCGGGCAAGAAGTAGAGAGGCACATAGCTCCAGACGAGCTATCGATTTATTGCTTAGCGGTGCGATGCGTGATTTGGCTGCGAGAAGTCTGATAGTAACATATCCGTCAGAAGAAATTGAACGTAAATAAAGGCACGCTCCATATGCGTGCTCAGATGCGTCACAGAACCCGTGAATTTCGGTCTTAGAAAGGCGACACAGAGTTCTCACATGCCGTGGTAGGCGAAAGCTTTGGAGTGAACTGAAAGCGCCTTGATATTCATTCCATTGATGGGTAAATTATTCTGGCAACGAATAATCCCAGTTGTACTCCAGTTTCCAAAGGCATTGAATGAGAATTTTACCTTGTACAACAGCAGGACTTAACAGTCCAAGTGGATCGAACAGTTTCGAAAGTTGCGACAAAATTATTCGTTTCGTATACTGTTCATGAAAATTTCGGTAGTTTGTAGAGGAGGGATGAAGGTTCCCAGAGCAATCCGAGAGTCTTAATTGGTGCTTCTGAGTCGAATTCAATCAGATCTTTGGTTTCACGTAACTCTGTCGGAATTGAGTTGAGAATTTCTTGTTGGTTGGAGGAAAATTTTCTGAGCTGCATTCCTGCGCTCCCAAAAATCAATATTAATTCTGAACACAGTTGTTTAAGCTCATTCAAATCATTTCTTCCAGTAAGTAAATCTTCCATGTACATATCCTTGCGGATAACCGGAGCTGCCAGAGGATAGCGATTTTGTTCATCCTCGGCAAGCTGCTGCAGCACTCGAGTGGCGAGAAAGGGAGCCGAGTTAGTGTCGTATGTCACGGTATGTAATTGATACGTCTTTAATGGTTCGGTGCATTTCCTTCGCCAGAAAATGCGTTGAAGAGGCTGATCCGCGGAATGTACGGTGATCTGGCGATACATTTTAGCAATGTCCCCAGTGACAACAAATGCGTGCATTCGAAAACGCATTTTTATAGACAAAAGTGAGTCTTGTATCGTGGGGCCGGCGAGGAGAACTTCATTTAGTGATAATCCTGAACAGCTCTTGCAAGAGGCGTCAAATACTGTGCGAAGCTGAGTTGTTGAGCTGTCCGGGCGTAAAACTGCGTGGTGTGGTAAATAATATCGCGGAAGATCATTATCTTCTTCTAATGATTCTTCTCGTGTAACCTCACGCATATGGCCCAAGCGAATGTATTCTTCTATGAACTCTTCATATTGTATTCGAAAAGAATGATTGATGTCGAGTTTTCGTTCTAATGCTAGGAATCTTCGTTGAGCATTGAATCGATTGTCCCGCAAACGGGGTAACAGCTCCTTTTTCTTCGGAAGACGAACTTCATATCTGCCTTCTTTATTTCGACGGAAATTTTCCACAAAGTGACGTTCACATTCCTTTTCAGTTGGGGACCAGCAAATATTCGATGCACATTGTTCTAAATCCCAAAAACGAGAAACTAACTGTTCGAGTCGTTGATTGTGAGTTAAGTAGCAGCTTTGAAACATCGGCGTGTTCGAAGAACGATTAGAGTATTCGCCAGAGACGATCCAGCCAAGCGTTGTGTTTTGAAGTACCGGAAAATGAGGACCCAAAGTAATGCAACCATAACGTAGAAGTTTAAAAAACGTCCCTGCACCAATGAGCGCGTCAATTGATCCTGGAGAGCAGAATTTCGGATCCGCCAGTGTTATCCAACTGGGAATTTCCCAATCTGTTGTTGATATGGGTTGGGCAGGTTGATCACAAGCGGTAGTAGGTAAAATCAGGAATTTCAAATTCTCTGTGAAGCCAGAGACACGAGACGAGATTGTTGATTCAACAGCTTTTTTGACTGATGTCAGCAATTGGCCTACGCCGCCAAGGTTAATATTTTCTTTTGAAGCTGGAAGTTTCAACCGCTGGTAGAATGACTCCGTCATCAGGTTGTACTGAGAGCAGCTATCCAGAAGAACTCTCGCAACATGTTGTCTACCTCCAATGTCGTTAATGTAGATTAGCGCCGTGGAAAGCAATACCGTTTCGTTGGGAAGCTTCGCCGAGTGGGTCGTGAGCGTCACTGGTGGGTTCGTACTTGTCTGACGTGAAGTATACGAGGATGTGTTAAATAGTGATGCGGTCTGGTCTGCAGACACAGGAGACATATTCGAATCCAATGTATTTGTATTATTCGACGATAGAGTATGCTGCTGAGCGGAATCAGGAGGATAGGTGGAGATACGTGAAGCTTGATGATGATTAGAATTATTTGATTGTTGTGAATAAGGACTCGATTCTAACGGTGGTAATTGGAGGAGCGTGTGATGACGATTTTTACATTTACGACAACCATCGGAAGAACAATCCCGGCATCCATGAGAAGTTGTCTTCATGCAATTCAAACATAAATGATGTTGCTTAACGAATGCGAGACGCTGCTGTGGAGTGAGTTTGCGGAACTTGAAGCACTGGTACAAATAATGATCACTACCGCATTGCAAACAATTGCAAACAATTACATCCGAGGTAGTTTCAGCGACATGTAAGGTTGAACATTTCGGTTGAGGTTTGGTTTTAGATTCGCGGGAACGTCCCGCAGATGGAGTAATAGCTTGGAGAACACGAGCATGACTTTGAAGAAATGCGACCATATCTGTATATTTCGGCATTTGGACTTCCATTGAATCACCTTTGAGCATTGTGTCACGAGCAATATAATTTTCCCATTCACGAAGGGTGTTCTGTTCTAGCCGCATACTAAGTTGATAAACTAAAATCGTACTCCAACCTTTCGTTGGTTCTCCTAGCTTCTCGAGAATCGCTATATTTCTGTCAAATCTGTCAATGAGATTCAACAGTGATTCAGCGTTTTCGAATTTCATTGGTGGAGTGTTAAATAGTTCGGCAAGATGACATTTCACCAACACACGTTTATCGTCATATCTGTTCACTAAACGCTTCCATGCCACATTGTAATTCTCATCACTAATGGGAATCATCGATATTAGACCCGCCGCTTCACCCCGCAGGAGACCTTTTAAATACTGAAATTTTTCAGACGAACTCAAGGTTTTCGAGAAATGTATTGCGATGTTATATCGATCATGGAAAGCGCGCCATTCGATGGGATTTCCAGAAAAATGGGGAAGGTTTAATTCTGGATACTTTATATGTGTACTTTGAGGCAGTTGCGTTTTCGAGGCACTACTGGAGGCGTTTGCGACATTCGACGACATTTTGGTTAATTCTCTTTCAGCTGATAATACTTCGCTTCAAATCGGGATAAAAGCTTATCGTACTCTACTGCGGGAGTCGAAAGGGGAAGCAATTGTAGCTGAATAATTTCTTCGACGTATTGGTTATAGAAACTTTCTAATTTCTCCAACCTAATCACTACCTGATCCGCATGTCTGTTAGGGTGGGTTTAGACTAGTGATATATTCGTGTGAAGAAATATGATGAGATTTATAGAAATCGCATCAACCGTTTACACTAGCGTGAACTTCTATAGTGAATATATTCATATTTTCGGTGAATTTATTCACCTGGAGTAGAACTGCATCCAACTTTAGTGATTTCTCACCAGTGAGAAATTCACAAGCGTTTACATATGCTGAAGTTATTCAAGTTATATATACCTCGAATAAGTGTATCATATTTATTCTCACCCGTTTACACTCATTTTCATGTGAATAAATCCATCTATAGCTATAGATCTCCCTAATGTAAACCCGCCATTAGGATCGTACGATTCCACGAAACTGGCAATATAATTCACTGACATTTTGATATTATCAGCTCGAATTTGATGCTCCTGTCTCCAGACGGAGTTATCCTCCGATGTCGCCATTTTGTTCACAGTGACAAGCCGTAATTAAAAAGGAACGAACCCACCTTTGATTTGAGAACGATTTCTTGTAGAGTCGCCCGACGGTACCCACTCGAGCTTCGAAGCGCCTTTCAATAGCGAATTCTGTCAATTCACGAATATCACGTTCCGTTGAAGATTGAAGTTGTAGAATGTTTCTATTTCACGACACTTTAGCTTTTATCAGCTTTTCGATCAATCACTTATTGTGAAATTAACACCACGAAATTATGGAATTTTGCCACGCGTTTATATAAAAAAAAGTTTTTATTCACTTTTAAGAATTATAATTATCGTAGTCAACTATTGTTCACGAAAGTTTTTTCCACGCGATGGATTTAATGGACAATGGTCACTAGTCACAAAATGGCTGATTGTAGCGTCACTTCAGCACTAGCACTTTGGTCCATTCGATCCGGCTCGAAGGACCATGTTCGAGACGAGACTTGAATAACGCGGACACTCGCTTAAACTCGCGATTCCGCCGACACGAGAACCTTTGGATAACGAATGTTTGAATGAATTCACTAAACCGAGATATTTTAATTCACAATTTTTATTTCACCATAGCAACAATTTATAACGTCTAGATCGGTGGCCGGTTGGTACGAAAAAGAGATCGAGAACTTTTGGATGCTGGTTTTTATACTTTTTTTTGTGAGCTTTTTTTTACAAAAATTGTGGTTTGTGAACTGGATATTACTTATCCTCTACTACTGCAATTTATAGTGTTTGGCTGAGGTTTGTTCCTAAGCTATTATACTAAACAGGCGCAACTGGCTGGGTGTCAATATTTTCCTTATCGTTCCATTCCATCTGCATCCGGACTACCAAACATTCAAAACTTCGCCGAGCCGCTCGTCGGTAGCATCTGTAAGACGTCGAATGAGTAACGCCTGGAAAATGAGATTGGTCGTTTGCAAGAGTGCATCACAAGCAATCACAACGAACAACACAGTTGCTACAAAAACCGTACCCGACGGTACAATTGCTGTGCATAAAATCGGCATCAAAAAGGGGCCTTTCTTGAAGCGCGACACGATCCTCTGATTCGCCCAAATTGAAGCCCCATTTACGCTAGCCCGAATTTTTAGAGAGGATACTCAATATTACCACGTTCTAGCAGGTATCGATTCGCAGATCCTGGCTTGCTGCTCGGACATTAATCAAGATTCACTGGCTGACGATAAATGCTTTAAAATCAAGGAAATAATTATCCAAGAGTACAGTAAGAGTGAACAGAAACGCATGTAGCAGCTATTACGAGGATGTTAACTAGGTGATCGCAAGCCTTCACAGTTTCTACATGGAATGAGGGATCCTGTCCGCAACGTTATCACCGACGAAAAAAAATTGCATCGTTGAATCGTTCGTGGCAGCTTCGTCGGACGATACTGACGAGATAGGCTTGGCGGAACTGCGTATACGAATTACCGAAATTTCAAACAAGCTGACCGCATTCCGTCAAGAACGCAGCAGATATCGCAACAGAAGTTTTAACAGAGAGCAAAGCTTTCGGAGCGGCTCTAGAGTTATATTTATTGTTAATACCACAGAAAGTTCTGAACAAATACAAAGAATTGCCGAGAGCCTTGTCCGTTCCGGTGTAGGTTTGTCAGTTCTGCCATGTCCATCAGGTCAGAAACTGAAACCTACCCCAGGTATGAATTTGTATGCCGCCAAGGGTACCCGGATCGCTACTTATGGCATTGAAGTTTGCAAACCAACTTTTGGCCTACGCAGAAATTTCCCTTGGCAGTTCGTACTAGCTGACGTCTCCAATTCTAGGGGCAGATTTCCTAAAACACTATGGCCCGATTATGGATTTGCGAGGTGAGTGTCTAGTCGATAAAATAGACAGCTATAAATACACACGGTCAAATCAATTCCATCACAGAAGGCCTATACGGACTCAAAGCTTTTTCCGATATTAACGACTATGGTGGTCTACGATTTCGACAATTTCTTTCGCATGCCGCTGAAGTTCAATTACCCTTGCGTAAAATTATACCATCCATCAAGAAGAATTATAAAACATCGATGAAGTGGACCCCCGCAGCTGAATGATTTTCAGCAAAGACAACAGTTCTGAACTACTACAATTCAAACGCTCAGCTATCACTGATGGTTGACGCGTCCGACCTGGCCGCCGGAGCTTTGCTGCAACAACAATCTAAAGACAACCGGAGGTTATGTTATTTTTCGGTTAAATTCAGCGACCGAGAACGACGATACGGACGATACTCAACGTATGACAGCAAGTTGTTCGCAATATATCTGTGCGTTATGGCGGGTTTACATTGGGGAGATCTATAGCTATAGATGGATTTATGAAAAAATCATAGCTATAGCTATAGATGGAATTATGAAAATCGGTGCAAACGGGTAAGAATAAATATGATACACTTATCCGAGGTATATATAACTTGAATAAATTCAGCATATGTAAACGCTTGTGAATTTCTCACTGGTTAGAAATCACTAAAGTTGGATGCAATTCTACTTCAGGTGAATAAATTCACTGAAAATATGAATATATTCATTATAGAAGATCACGCTAGTGTAAACGGTTGATGCGATTTCTATAAATCTTATCATATTTCTTCACGTGAATATCTCACTAGTCTAAACCCACCCTTAAACACACGTTTACACTTTGTAAGTTGATAATAACTGTGGGCAATGCTCTTAGCCACTTTGCCAACGAAAACAACAAAAATGGCGAATGACAGATGGACGAGCGATATTGGCTGAAATTTATATAGTTAAGCTTAACTAATAGTACATGGTTGTCAATTTTTCAAATACATATAGGGTACATATAGGGTTTGGGAAAAAGGAATGTCTTATTTCTGATCGAAATTTGACGCTTTATTTAACATACTTAAAATTGTCCAATTTAGGTCAAATATGCGCCGTTTTGTTCGCAAACTTGTTGCCATTTAAAAGGCAACTTCATTATCCCCTCCCTTATAAAACCCCCCCTCCTTATTTGCAAAAAACTCAGACAGCCAGTTTTCGCAAGCCTCTTTTAAGGCCAACTTAGTATCACCAAGAGCGTTTTGCATGGACCGGAAGAGATGATAAGGACTTGGAGCCAGGTTCGGACTATACGGTGGGTGCAATAGGACATCCCATCCGAGCTCCCGTAGCTTCTGGCGGCTCATCAAAGATGTGTGAGGCCATGCGTTGTCCTGGTGGAAAACAACACCATTCCTATTGATCATTTCCGACCGCTTCTGGTCAATCGCCTGCTTCAAGCTGCGGTCAAGCTGCTCACAGTAGAGAACCGAGTTGAGGGTCTGGCCATAGTTGAGCAGCTCATTGTGGATGATTCCCTTCCAATCCCACCAAACACATAGCAAAACCTTCCTGGCCGTCAATCCGGGCTTGGCGATGGTTTGGGCCGGCTCACCGCGCTTCGACCACGACTTTTTTCGCTTTAGGTTGTCATACGTGATCCAGTTTTCATCACCAGTCACCATTTTCTTCAAAAATAGGTCGAGTTCGTTCCGTTTCAGCAGTGCATCGCAGGCGTTGATTCGGTCTAAAAGATTTTTTTGCGTCAACTCGTGTGGCACCCATACATCCAGCTTTTTTTGGAATCCAATCTTCTGCAAATGGTTCCAAACGGTTTTATGGTCTATACCCAGTTCCTGGCCAATCGAGCGAGTGCTCACATGCCGGTCTACTTGGATGATTTCAACGATTTTATCGGTTTCCATGACGATTGGCCTACCAGTACGGGGTGTATTTTCGACAGCCACTACACCAGAACGAAATCGATCAAACCAACGCTGTGCTATGCGAATCGTTACAGTATCGGGTCCATAAACTACACGAATTTTTTCGGCCGCCTTCGTTGCAGTTTTACCTCACAGGTAGTAAAAACGTAAAATATGGCGTATTTCTTGCTTGGTAGACTCCATCTTTGACGCGCTATAACTTGAGACTGAAAAGGACAATTACAACACTGTCAAAACGACACTTGTAGCACAGATTACAACACTGTCAAAACGACACTTGTAGCACAGATTGTCGTCTTTTAATAGCCGTATAGTATGACCCGATGCGATAAGTACAACACAAGATATGTTTAAGTGTAGCCATATATTGACAATATACGACATTTCTTTTTCCCCAACCCCAATATGTATACACAATAATAATTTATCAGAAGAAATAAGGTGGCTAGTGTGAAAAACAGTATTTAATGCCAAGTGGGTGGAATTATGCACTTGCTGGTATAAGGGAGCTTCACGGTATCAGAAGATCGGGACACGATCATCTTCACGGACCAGAAACCGCTAACTTTCGCATTCAAACAAAACGCTAACAAACCTACGCCAAGACAGCAACGTTTGCTGAACTTCATAAGTGGATATAGTACGACATTGGTTCATGTCACTGGTACTGAAAATGTCCTTGCAGACGTCCACTCGAGAATAGTCGAGAATAGAGAATTGTTTACCATCTACAATCGACTATAACGATTTTGTTACGAAGCAATAGCTGAACGATGAACAATTGCAGAACTGGCAAAGGAATAGCCACGATATTAAGAAGCTAAAAATCTCTCAACTTGGTATGGAGTTCCTTTGCCAACAACAAGGAAACAAGATTCGCGTTTGCGTTCTTCGCTATCATCAGAGAATCATTTACGAACAAGTACATCGAAAGGCGAATCCGGGATTGAAGGCAACCTTAAACTCAGATATTGAATTAACAATTTCTCTTATTCGGCAGGCTTGCAAGGACCCGATCGATCTGGAGATAGAAGATCTGAACGGGCAGACGGCGCTCAACATTGCCGCCCGCAATGGGCATCTGGAGATCGTGAAACTGTTGCTGCACTACAAGCAACCGCTGAACGATGGTACCGGCCGGTTCCGGAAAATCGACGTCAATCACGCGGACCGTGACGGCTGGACTCCGCTGCGGTCGGCGTCCTGGGGTGGCCACACGGACGTGGTGAAGCTACTGATCGAGAGCGGTGCTTGTGCGATCGATCGGGCCGACAAGGAGGGCCGGACGGCGCTGCGGGCAGCAGCCTGGAGTGGCAACGAGGATATCGTGAAGATTTTGATCGAGGCGGGTGCGAATGTGAACTCGATCGACAAGCAGGGCCGAACGTCGCTGATTGCTGCCTCCTATATGGGTCACTATGATATTGTGGAGATTCTGTTAGAAAGCGGAGCGGATGTCAATCATACGGATCTGGACGGTAGAAATGCGCTCTGTGTTGCCGCACTTTGTGGAAGTTCGGGCTACAGTAAGGTGATATCGACGCTGCTGGAGTACGGAGCGAATACCGGTCAGACCGACAACGAAGGGATGTCCCCGCTGCTGGTCAGCTCTTTCGAAGGGAATGCAGAAATTTGTGAGCTCTTGTTGGAGAACGGGGCGGACCCGGATATGGCAGATCATATGGGCAGGACGCCACTGTGGGCGGCTTGCACCTCGGGCCATGCTAATGTTGTGAAGCTTCTACTCTTCTGGGGTTGTGGTATCGACTGTATGGACTCGGAAGGTCGCACCGTACTGAGCGTGGCGGCTGCCCAGGGTAATCTGGAGACTGTTCGACAACTGTTGGATCGTGGGTTGGATGAAACTCACCGAGATAATGCAGGCTGGACGCCACTGCACTACGCCTCGTTCGAAGGGTACGCTGACATTTGCGTTCAACTACTGGAATCAGGCGCTAAAATAGACGAATGTGACAACGAAGGTAAGGCCGCTTTGCATCTGGCCGCCCAAGAGGGTCACAATGCGGTGATAGAAGCTATTTTGCACATTCATCGGCCTTGTATTGACCAACGAGCTCACGATGGGAAGACAGCTTTCCGGTTGGCGTGTCTCGAGGGTCATTTTGAGTGTGTCCAGACGCTGTTGAAGTTTGGTTGTGACGTGAACTCGAAGGATGCAGACTCGCGCACTACGTTGTACATTTTGGCACTGGAAAACAAACTAAAGGTTGTAAAGTTCCTTCTGGAATACTCCAACGTGGACGTAAACATTCCGGACAGCGAGGGACGAACGGCACTACATGTGGCCTCCTGGCAGGGCCACGCGGAAATGGTGAAACTGTTGATAACTTTGGGTAAGTGTGTTGTTTTAACAAATTGGTTTAACGTTTTCTGAAAGAATTTTTTTTCTACAGGTAATGCCGACGTCAATGCAATGGATCTGGAGTCGCGAACACCGTTACATTCCTGCGCTTGGCAGGGCAATCATGAGGTGATGCAGCTGTTGCTCTACTATGGTGCCATTCCGGATCATGCCTGCAAGCAGGGTGCGACGGCGCTAGGAATATCGGCACAGGAAGGGCACGAGAAATGTGTCACCTATTTGCTCAAGTACGGTGCGAATCCCTACAAGTCGGACCACTGCGGTCGGACGCCAATCAAACTCGCCGCCAAATCCAACCGAAATAATGTGCTTAGGATATTGGAAAACTATACCAAAAGTGAGTTATTTGATTGTCTTTTTCTTTGTGATTGACGAGATTATGTGTGATTCTGCGCCGTTTCCACAGATGATTTGGACGGGGGCAAAATGGTTCATCAAAATTTGAACCTCAAATCACCGGATGAGCTACCGCCATCGGCCTCGATCCACAATCCGTCGCCTTCGGGACCTTTCCCGAATCCGAACCTATTGATGCCAAACAACTCAATGAACGCGACGAGCTCCTCCACCCAGAATAGCAACTTCTACGAAAACACGATGCAATCGGACAACAGCAGCCTGCAGAAGCGGAAAAGTGTGATTTCTAGTCAGTCTACTGGCAGCAGTAATGAGGTGAAATCTTTTAACGAAATATGATTTTATAAAATTAGCTAATGGAACGAAACCTCATTCCACAGCAAGCGCCAATGTCTTTTACGCAGCAGCTGCAGAAGCACTCGCGGCATCACAACTCAAAGTCACATCACATTGTGCAGCAGCAACACCAGCCACAGAATCAAGCTAGTGGCGGCACGAACAAGTACGGTGCTAAGAAGCATGCCCAAATCCTACCAAACGTAGAGGAATACCAGACAAATGTTGGTGAGTGAGAAAACATTGTTTGAGTCGGTTGGGGAGGGGATTAAAATGCTATCTGACGTTGACTTTTCAGCATCGAACATCCGAATGAATCAAAATGACGCGGATTTGTTCGATCTGGGTTGTATGTCTCCGCTGTATGCGACGCCGCCCCATTCGCCCAGCAGCGACGTGAGTTCGCCGGGCCAGAATCAGCCTCCATCGTCGCTTGCTCTGCTGGGAAAGCAGTTCGAGGAAATGAATATTAGCCTGTCCAACAACAGTACGATTGTGAATCAGGCCGACAATCATTTTGCCAGGGATACCCATATGAGAATCATCCTGGGGAATAACCAAAAAGAGCAGCAACAAGGAGGGTAAGTTTACATTGAAAAAAAAATCTAAGTGACACTATTCGTTACTGTAAATATGCAAGGGGCTGTCCACATACCACGTGGACAATTTCAGGGGGGGTAGGCAGTCTCCAGAAAACATACGCAGCGCTGCGCTTGAGTTTTATTTTCATCAGCACGCGTTCAAGCAAACACATGTTCTCTCTTGGTGCAAAGCGCATAAAATTCATATACACTACAGCGCAAAATGTACCCGGCGCAGAATTCAGATACCAAACATCTCTTCTCACTTGTGTGATGCGCGCCTCATTCTTTACACACACATGCAAATCAAATTCTAGCGCCCGCTTTGTCTTCGCTCGTTCTAAGCAAAGCATAAAAACAGCGCCAGACGAGCCATATACGCTTGTGCGAAGAAGAACATCTCAACATCTGGCGAGTCTAGAACAGTACCATTTTCCTAAATACTCTGGGATATGATAGGAACAGCAGGTTCGTGTTTTTCAATTAATTGAATCCGCAATGTTGGTAATTTGCAATCTTGTTGCCGATATCACGATCAATCGCATAAAGATGGTGGAGTGACTTACACCAACGGTATGAGTAAATGCTGAGTATGTGGAATAACTCGATGTCGAATCCGAGGAGTTATAATACTAAATACCAATATTATTTTAATTTTACTACTGATCTGATTGTTTCATTATCTACTTGAAGATTCAAATGCAGACATTTAGGTAGTTCATTGTTCAGTGCAGTGTACGAAAAATAGTAATTATATGAGCAGTGTTTCAATGGTGTTTTCATATTCATCTATTAGGAAATACTAAGTAATAAGACACTATCGTGACAGGCATGTTCGGACCCTACAAAGAATGTAATTCATATGTTGACTCAGCTTATAGCACATAATACTTATAATTGTTGATTTTCGAACGATGTATGAAAGCTGCATGGAACTACGTCTGTTATGCGGACAAACAGTGATTTTTCGAAAACGTTTTTTTTTCAAAATTGCTCAAATGTTTTCGAACAAAAAATATTTGTTTACATGTTGAGCAAACGTATTACACTGCGTAGGATGCAAAACGACGAAAAGGTCGATTTTGTTCATTTTGTCGCTTACGTCTCCTATACAAACATAGGCAGAGTAGTGGTTACTTCCATGTTGATGTTGATGACGAAGGCTTTTGTGTACGCACTGGATATCTTGCCCAATCGGGCTCCAAACGTGTCTAGAGCTCTCGCTAGAACGCTCATTAGAGTAGTGAAATCACTTGATGTGTGACGTTATCAATATTACGGGAAGGTGTTAAGAATAATCTAATAGAACAACACTGTTCATTACCAGAGACGTAGGCCATAGTTATGAAAGTGAAAAAGAAGGTAAAGAGTCTCGCGCTCTATCGTTGTAAAGATCAAATTGTCTCCTAACATGACGCGAGGTAACGACTTATTTTCTTACTTTTCCCCAGAAAATCGTCCAAACGCAGCGGAATCGCAACCAACCCGGCGATGCGGTTGATCCGTAATCGCATCGATTCGGCCGCTCAACTTATCCGGCGAACGAACAACATGCTGAGCAGTGGCGGGGGCGGCCAGGGTTCGTCCAGTATTGGTGTCAAATCTGGCACTTTCCAGTGGCGGAAGGAGAGTCAGATGTAAGCGAGGCTTACAACGATGCGTCTTCACCGAATGAAGAAGATGGTGTAGGAAGAGGATGATGCCATATATAGCTAGCGCGGAAGTCAGGTACGAAGAAAATGTGATTTTTTTCATCTCTCGAAAACGCCGAATGATTCATGTGTGCCGTATAGTTGAATGGAAAACGAAACTGTTACAGAAATGCTTGTGAGAGAAAAGGCACTTAATCTCATTTGAAACATAATATGCTGAATGAGACTTAAAATTCGACTAAAAATCAATCAACTTATGTACCCGAAGTACCTAATAATGCTAACGTTGGAAAAAAGTAGATAACATGCACCAATATTGTTATACTACAACACACACTGCTTTAGAATAGCATTTAGTGCGTAGCCGTCCCGTGGAACGTGATCTTGACTCGGTGTTCTTTTTTTCTGTTCAGTTACTGGTTTTATTTTACATCTTAATTTTTTATTTGTTATTTTCATAATTGATTATCTGTGATTTCCAAAAACGTTTGAAGATACTGTCTGATTTTTTAGATTACCATCATTAGCATTTAAAATCCCCATTGACAAGATCAAGCTTTATGTTTTACGTGTTTTGAAAAGCAGAACTGAAACGTCACGTCACTGGGACTTTCAATCAATCTCTTCTCTGAACAACTCTGGTACATAAGATAAAACGCCGAATGCGGTATAATAATCAGTGAATCAAATATTTTACTTAAAAACAACCTAAATGAAATCTAAAAGCAAAAAAATAAATAAAATGAAAGCAGCGATAAATAAAAGGTGTGTGTGGCCCTTTGTGAGAAGAATCGACGGCTGAGGATAGACATTAATGAAGCACACAGAAGACACATCCACACTCACAGGTATTTGATGCTGAGACAGAAACAAAACAAAAATATTAAATATTTTACAAAACTAAACAAAAAACACAAGCAAACGCGGCATGAAAAAGAAGCATTTAATTTTAGAGATTAAATTCCATTATCGGATAATCCTATATAAGTTATTATGCCGTACAACATATATATATATATATATATATATATATATATATATATATTTGAAAAAAGTGAGATAAATCAGCAAGTGTTTGCTGATGATGAATGGAAGTAGTGTACTGGGAAGCAAAATGAAACGATTTTTATAACGCCTTTTATCTCTACTACACACTATCGTTTAGAAACTTTTACGTATTACGATTAGTTTAACACAAATCTAGTCCCAGATCGATCGTTTTTTTACGCGTAGATTACGTTGTTTATATGATAATGTACAAAGCATTTTTCGCTTTCACTATTATTAATTTTTTATCTGCGTACGTACACGAATATGAGCTGTTCCCCCAAAAAAGCACGGTTGCGCCGCCTCTCGTGTGGAATTATTTATTGTCGCAGCATTTATTACTGTATTTCTCCTTTATATGAAGTATAAGACAGTAGAAACCCGAACTGAATTGTGGAGTGTCAATCAGTCAAATGTATTTATTTTACTCGCTTTAAAATATTGGTTCGACAGGATACCAATTTTTTGGAAACACGTACGTTTTTGGTCGCAATGAGAAGAGTGGAAGGAAAGTTGGAGGATATAGTAGATGCTAGAGAATATAAATTGAACATAATAGTAGTGTGTTGAGTGATTTTATTGGTCTAAAATGTACCCGAACGTTCCGTGTGAAATTTCACGATTATTTTCAGTCGCAAACCTCAAATTAATTCATTTGAGTTTATAATCTTTTTCTTAATTTAGTAAGCTGTAGTCTAGACCGATAGTGTATTGGAATTTTCTAAATTATGGTACCATCTGTATGTAGCATCGCACATCAGTCTGCTGGCAGATGAGGAAAGTCGAAAGCGTAGATGGCGTATAGAACGGAATCCGAAAACTGCGTTATAATCCTACAAAAATCGCTAATAGATCGAAGCAACAACCATGGACCATCTTAAAACTGTTGATGCCAAATACAGTCAACTCTCTCTCTAACTCGATATCCAAGGGAACTATCGAGTTAGGGAGGTATTGAGATACAGAACATTTTTTTCATTATCTTTTTTTATGTCATAAATTGCAAATATATCATATTAGGGTAAGTGTCCCAATTATGATAAGAATTAGAATTTTTGATTCATCCCCTAAAAAGACAGAAAACACCTTTCTCACATGAAATTTTATATTTTAAATTTGACGAAAAAAATCCTTCTACGCATATGTTCGAATTTCAACGATGACAGAGTTATAGAACTTTTTTTGTTGTTTCGGATTCTGTTGCCTCAAACTGGCTCTACATTGAAAAGAACGCTACGTAAACCGATTATGTTGCTTTCATTTGAAAGATGAGAAAATTTAGTAAAGGATATTGTAGTGGAACATCTAAATTAGTGGATTTGAATAACGTTTTTGAAGTGGAATATTTAAAAGTAAGTGATTTTGAATGTGTAATTATTAATTTTATATCAAAAATCTATACTATACTTGATTGTTTTTATCAAACATGTTAAAGGTCTCTAACCACTCTACAATTTGTTCTTTGATACTCAACATCTATCTCTCTTAATTTCAAGCAAAATCTTCAAAAATCGTGATTTTTAACCCACTGTGCTTATAAAAGCCACTTAAATTTCACCTTAACGTTGAAAGGTTACATTTTTTCTTGAAATAAGTCATATTTGAATTATAGGGTTGGAGAAAAAGAAATGTCGTATTTCTGATCGAAATTTGACGCTTTATTTAACATACTTAAAATTATCCAATTTAGGTCAAATATGCGCCGTTTTGTTCGCAAACTTGTTGCCATTAAGAAGGCTACTTCATTATCCCCCCTCCTTATTTGCAAAAAAACTCAGACAGCCAGTTTTCGCAAGCCTCTTTTGAGGCCAACTTAGTATCACCAAGAGCGTTTTGCATGGACCGGAAGAGATGATAATCACTTGGAGCCAGGTCCGGACTATACAGTGGGTGCAATAGGACATCCCATCCGAGTTCCCGTAGCTTCTGGCGGGTCATCAAAGATGTGTGAGGCCGAGCGTTGTCCTGGTGGAAAACAACACCATTCCTATTGATCATTTCTGACCGCTTCTGGTCAATCGCCTGCTTCAATCCGTCAAGCTGCTCACAGTAGAGAACCGAGTTGAGGGTCTGGCCATAGTTGAGCAGCTCATTGTGGATGATTCCCTTCCAATCCCACCAAACACACAGCAAAACCTTCCTGGCCGTCAAGCCGGGCTTGGCGATGGTTTGGGCCGGCTCACCGCGCGACCACGACTTTTTTTCGCTTTAGGTTGTCATACGTGATCCATTTTTCATCACCAGTCACCATCTTCTTCAAAAATGGGTTGAGTTCGTTCCGTTTCAGCCGTGCATCGCAGGCGTTGATTCGGTTTAAAAGATTTTTTTTTGCGTCAACTCGTGTGGCACCCATACATCCAGCTTTTTTTGGAATCCAATCTTCTGCAAATGGTTCCAAACGGTTTTATGGTCTATACCCAGTTCCTGGCCAATCGAGCGAGTGCTCACATGCCGGTCTACTTGGATGATTTCAACGATTTTATCGGTTTCCACGACGATTGGCCTATCAAACCAATGCTGTGCTGTGCGAATCGTTACAGTATCGGGTCCATAAACTACACGATTTTTTTTGTCCGCCTTTGTTGCAGTTTTACCTCGCAGGTAGTGAAAACGTAAAATATGGCGAATTTCTTGCTTGGTGGACTTCATCTTTGACGCGCTATAACTTGAGACTGAAAAGGACAATCACAACACTGTCAGAACGACACTTGTAGCACAGATTGTCGTCTTTAAATAGCCGTATAGTATGACTTGATGCGATAAGTACACCACAAGATATGTTTAAGTGTTGCCATATATTGACAATATACGACATTTTTTTTCCCCAACCCAATATAAAAGAAAACTTTTTTTTAAACTGTTTTTTATCGAGTCCAATATTGCATATAAACGAATCATATATAATCGAGTTCGACCTCTTTCTAGGTTAACAAAGAAAATATTGATTAAGTATGTTATACAAACTTAATTGTAACGATCACGCAGGAGCTTTTCAATCACAAAGAAATGTTCAAATAGTTTCACAGGTACATTTTCAGTTGATTTGAATATTCCGGACATATTCTTCAGGTTTGATTAAACGTTCGAAGATGTAATTCTGGCACAATCATCTGAACCTTTCTGAATATTCTCCAACTCAATGGGACTAGTATTTTCTGCGTTTTCCTCAGCTTTTTCAACACTTTCCAGTATATCGGTGTCTGGCATCAGATCACAGCAAATCACGTTTTGGTACTTTTCGCACTAATCATTAAAGGACGTTGAGCAATCGAACGGTACTGTACTGTCGACATCAACAAACTCACGACACATTCCGCCAGCGGAATATCATCCTCATCACTGAAGGAAAATTCGGCTTTCTTGACCTTATTGATTTTAGAGGGTGAAAGTTGAAGGGTCCATTTAAATACAATAAGAATGCTGAATAACATAAAGGTTAAAAAGAACAAAAATACCGTCAAATCCTCCATATTATGCAGTCTTCGTTTAACTAATCGAACTAATTAATCGAAAATGGCGATTGTACTGATTCAGGGTCTTGATTAGGTCGAAGTCCAGCTGCTATGCTACGGAAGTAAAGATTTGTGGAAAAATTGTAAACTTATCGATTTGAGCTTTGATCGGAGAGATTTCGGGTGCGTATGATCATCTTTGAGAAGAAGTAGATATAAGCATAATACATTACCATAACATATAATGCCAGTATTAATACCTTTTATTCTCTTTGGACAATTTTTCGGCAAGTTGCATGATCCATTTCTCAAAAAGCATTAAGGCCATCCAGGCCTTGGTGTTGCTCTCGTATCTCAGTGATAATGACTTCTTCTTTTTGAAACATCGTGGGTTTTTACTCTTTCCATTGACCAGCAATGGTAGTTTATCGTTTCCGTCCATGTTAGTTGTGTTTTAAAGTTGAGAATTCCTAGTTTCTAGACAAATTCGCAAGCCTGCTCCTAACTAGTTTACAGCATAAAACACCGTCAAATCTACTATTTAAAACAATTCATTGTTATAACAATTTGATGGTTGGAATTAGGAACACTAATTAACGGGATTAGGAAAAATGATGTTTTTGTCGGTTGGAATTAAGCCAAATGGTGCAAAATATGTTCCATCATTATAGGTTTTATTTATTTACTATAAATACTACATTTACATTTGCAAGTCATTCGATGATGTTTATACATAGTCTTATTTTTGGATTTAGATTGCATACTATCATGTTTTTTTATCTTCGAGCTGCCACCACGATGTTTGACTAAATCCTTCGATCTCAAAATAGTGTTCATCGCATCGTTGCTGAGCCGATTTCAAAGCTGAATTTTCGTTCCGATTATATTCAGAAAAAATCGTTCGACAGTTGCCGAGACGTGAGCCATAGTAAGAAGGTTAAAGCAAGGCATCGAAGCGCCGGAAAGACGAGCGTACCGTCAATTCTTTTTAGGCATCTAATTTTTGTCAATTAACCCTGCACATACTCGTTTTCTGAAATTGTGATTTCCTTTTTACCTTTAGACTACAGAATTAATTGTCCCCATCTTGTACATTTCCATAGTAGAATCCTGGAAACGCTTCTAATACAATGTTAATGTTAGTAAAATTGAAAAAGTTTCTAGGATTTACCATTGTCGTAGACTTGAGAGTCAAATTATCAAAATCGAACCTTTTTCACATTTGTTTGATCAGCTCCACGAAAAAAACAGCGACAAATATCCTTTGATCTGCCTTTCGCTGTCCGTTGTTCTGATAATTTCTCCTGCTGCTATTCCAACCTAAAATTCTTGTCGCTTTTCAAATGATCTTCATATTTAATACCAGTGGACATTGAAGCAACGTAAGATTCCTCGTAGATATTAGAGAGAATGATCAATTGAAAATCTTTCAGCTTTTCATGTAGCACCGTGAATTCAGGTTTTTCAGCCTGGAACAAATGGTTCAATATGTTGATCTGGGGCAAAACATACGTCGTACCGTCCGGCGCGAATCCTTTCAGACGATCCTTGTAAGGAATTTCGTCCTTATGATCCATTTTTGATCCTTTTTGACGAAAATCTTTATTCTGTACCGTATAGAATCTGTACCAAAAATAACGTAAAACTCTGTACGTGTGGCAACAGTGCTGTCATTTTACGCTAGATGGGCAGTGGCAGCTCTATTTCCACTAATTTTTTCAATGTTTTTAAACTGTCTTGCGTATTGAAAAAAATTGTTTTGTGTATTTTAACATTGTGTTGATTACATGGCCCGTCAAAGGGTTAATGACAAAACCAATAGTTTCATCTAAATACCACTGAAATTGGATCTGTATGGCTTTCTTTCACAACCAATAATATCAACGCATTAAAGTGAATTAGTACAGCATTTTTCTTGACCAAAACACATACAAAACTGCGTAGATGTAAATATTTTCTCAAATAAAGACAATTGATAGTTGAGAACGAACTCCTTCTAGGATAAAAATAGATAAATGGTGCAGAGTAAAATATTGCCTACAAACTAGCTAGCTACTGTTGACTAATTGTGGAACGAAAACGAAAATCATATCAAAACAAATCGATGAGAAAAATGGGTGCCTTGAATCCTCGATTCAGACACGTTGTCGGACATCTGGCTTCTCGACTACCAGCTGATATCGATTGACCTCTTCACACATGCTGTTAAAATCGTTCACGAAATTTTTAAACTCGGTAGTCTGAAAAAAACGAGACAAAATAGTTTCATTTCATATTCGGTTACCCAAAAAAAAACCATTGCACTCACCTCTTCGACCGTGGCCTTCTTCCTATTTTTGGCGACACGCCTCTTTTTGGCCTGCCTCTTCCGCACGGCGTTTATCTGCTGGTCGTCCTCCGATAACGATACCACTGATTCACGATCGTCTTCAACGTCATCCTCCTCGTCATCACTTAAACCTAACCCGGCAAGATATATATTCCGCTTTCGCTTGTGATTCCGCCGGGGTATTCGGGAGTAGGTTCGATTCTGCAATGGGATGTCCAATAAACATTCAATAAATTGAATAAAAAAAAAATAAAAAAAATGCTTCACTTACAACACTTGTCAACGAGGTGAACAGTACTTCTTCTGGTTCCTGAAAAAGCACAACGTTCGCTGGGCTCGGTTCTTTTTCTAATCGACCATTCTGGTCCTTGTTGTTCGAATGCTCCGGCTCACCTTCTCCTGCGATGGCCGATATGTTTGGATCAGGTTCCACATTTTTCCTGTTTGCTTGTTTTTTCTTCTCCGCCATCGGTGTCGATGATAGGAAGGCATTACGAACCGAACGTAATCGCCGAGGGCTGTTGAATATTTTCGGCATTTGGGTTGCAGTGCCTCTTCCAGGGATGGCGCTGGTTTGCCCGTTTCGACTTGGCGGACGGGTCGGCAAAAGTTTGCGTACACTCTGCAAGCGCTCCTTCAGGGTTTCCTTCGTAATTTTGGCCGGCGTTGGTGCCACGAGGGATTCCTCTTCTTCCGCCGTGTCATCTGTTTCGAAACCGAACAAATCTCGATTGGATTTAGTTGTCGGGACTGGTGCAACGGAATCTATCGATGTGGCTGATGATTCGGACACATGCTGTCGATCCGGTTCGACGAAGGTGTCGGCCAGCTCGATCACACTTGGTTCCAGAGCTGGTGGCGGGGTTTGGATGGGCCTCACCAAGCTTAGTTTGCTGAGGCGATCCTTGCTTCGGCTGAGTGAAGTTTGCTGTTTACTACCACTGGTGGAGAATGCTGTGAAGGAAGCTTTCACCAGAGGAGATTTTACGGGCGATAGATTCGCGGGGATATTGACAATATTGAGGGCTTTCAGCGGACTCCGGTTTCTGTTATCAATGTTCCTGTCCGAAAGAATAATGTCCCTAAAGACAGGTTTATTTTTGTTGCTGGTCGCTTTCGCCGGTGGAGAAATATTCTCTATGTTGGAATCGTTCATAGCGGACTCGAGTTCGTTTATCATCGTTATAAAGAGTTCCGAGTCGCGATGGAAGTTATCCAGCACTTCCTTCTGGGACTGAGTTTTCGGCATCGTCGATACCTTTTCAATAGACTGAATCGAATGCTTCAAAGCCAATTGGGAACGTTCGTACCACTGTTTGAGCTTTTGGTAAGTTTTCTTCATATTCTCCTCGTATTCATGGAATTTGGCAATCAGTCGCTGATCCTCCCTTATGTCATCCGTTGATTCACAGAACGAAGCTGTCTGATTGCGGATGTTCGTTTTGTAGCTTCGCATGGCAGAGATCAATTTTTCGCTCATTTCGCTCGTGACCTTCAGTTGCTCGTAGGATTTTTGTATTCCCCGGAATACTGCCTCCGCATTTGAAGCTGTCACTGGCGCTGGTTGATTGGGTCGTGTTTTGGTTGGCGTTTTACTTGCAAGTGCGGGTGCCACCGCCATTGGCACACTCTCCCTGGTTGGTGATTTCCGCGGTCGGCTCTCGTCGTCTCTGGCGACAACGTCGCTTTCGTACGACGGGAGCAGATCCCGCGAGCGGGAGAAGTAGAAAGTTTTCGGGAGCACATTCTCGTCCTGTACACGCCAGGGAGAGGAAGCACCTAGCGGAGAGAATCCGAGTGTAGCGTTCGGTTGGGTTTTGTCCGGAGTGTTCGCTTCGGGAACGGTTTGTTGGAGCACACGGTGCAGTTGGCGATTGATACGGGGCGGTGACGACACCGGGAGAGGCATGTCCGCGGTGGGAATGTTTTCTGCGTCGTTCGCCGTGTCGTCGACCTCATAGAGGTGGTGATCATCAGCCGCATCAGCATAGTCGTGGTGAGATGCAGGTGAGGGAGTTCGAGCCTTTTGTGTGTTGGCGTGTGGCTGCAATGGCGGCTGAACAATGGAGACGATCTGCGCGGTGTCCTAGGAATTAGACGAAAATAGGGGATGTCGAGTGAACTGTTTCCAATTGGTTGCTTGATTTTAATAGAATTCAGGTTTTTAGTAATAAACAGTCGAATGTAGTCAAAAAAAACTATAGGGGGTTGTGTCCAAGGTACAACCGCATTGGTGACGTAAAACTACGCTGTTATCTTATATAAGTCGCTTGTTTGCAATGCCACAGACATCAGCGAGTGAGTAATTTGGTCGCGTTCACAGCTCAATCCGAAACGAAGACATGTGATGGCGCAAAAGAAGGAAGCGATGTTCATTGCTTCGTATCGAGAACGATACTGAAAGCTTGCCTCAGCGAGATCCACTGTTTATACTCTGAAAAAATATGCTCCTTCGTTCTTCTTCTACACGGAGACTTTATATCTTGCGATTTCCCCTTCGTTGCTCGTCGATAAGTTGCCCGTTATTAACAGCCCTGTTCGGGAAAGCACTCAAATGGACAGAACAAATGTTTTGAGAAAAGGAAACGCTTATACTTTTCATGAATTTTAATCATTCACACGCCAGGGGAATGTGATGTATAGCATATCAAACAAATCTTAGGGAATTTCCGATTCGTTTGGTATGTAAATAGCCAAAATCCGTTCGCGACAAAAATAGAAAAAAAAAGAAAGATCTTCATCCTGGACGGCTGCTCGCTTTAGTCATCGATTGTCAAAGGCCTGCTGCTTCTGGGTGTTCTCCGCTGATACACACCACGTCTCGCTGGGGTACAACAGCACGGATTTCACGTTCGAGTTGAGACTGCCAAGATATTGAAAGCTTTCTCTACTACTTGCCTCGCTCCTGTGAAGTTGGGGCGATTGCCCACGTTTACATCCAAGAATTTGGTCTTATAGACGTTGATATTGAGATCTGCCGCAGAGGAGCGTTCGACAAGGTTATCCAGCTTACTCTGCATGTCGGCGCGCCGTTGTGCTAGTAGTGCAACGTCAGGCTGCCAAAGCAGCCCACGGTTCGGTACGTGGTCAATTGCACCCACTATGTTCTCGTCAATTACGAACAGTAGCGGTGATAGTATACATCCTTGCCTCTAACCGGCGACCACCCGGATAGGGTTAGGCAAGGCTACGTGATACAGGACTGTGAAAGCTTCGTACAGTGCTTCGATGAAGTTGACGATTTTATCAGGGACTCCTTTGCGTCTCAAGGCGCCCCACAGATTTTCGTGATTGAATCGGTCAAAAGCTTTTTCGTAGTCAATGAAAACCAAATATAAAGAATCTTGGAATAATTTGACCTGCTCCAGGATGCGGAGCGTGACACAATGATCCACACAAGTTCTTCCGGCACGGAATCTGCTGCCGTCGGAGAGTCGCGTTGATCTTCTCCTGTATCCCTCCTAGAATAACTTTGCAAAGAACTTTCAGAACAACACACAGCAACTCGCCAATTATCGCAAATAGTCGTATCCCTCTTCTTGGGGACCTTCACTAAGACGCCCTGCCGGAAATGTCGCGGTGTCCCAGATATTCGAGAGTAGTTGATGCAGCATTCGTGCTAATAGCATGGGGTCTGCTTTAAGCACCACTGCAGATATGCGATCGACCCCGGAAGCTTTTTTGGATTTCACACACCGGTTGGCTTTTTCGATCTCATGCAGCGATGGGGCCTCGTAGTTGACACGAGTGATGCTTCGAACCCTTGGCTGATCCTACCGGGATGTTGATGATTGATTGGACGTCGAATTTTGAAAAAGTTGTTCGAAGTGCTCAATCCAGCGTTTCAGCTGGTCAGTGGGGTCGGTAACAGGCCGGTCGTGTCTTGCACAGGCATCCCTGGATTCATCTTAGCTCCGCTCAGGCGACGTGAGATATCGTAGAGGAGGTGCATATTGCCAGTTTTAGCAGCTTTCTCCCCTTCGTCAGCCAGTGAGTCTGCCCACGCTCGCTTGTCCCGTCTACAGGAGCGTTTAACTTCCCTCTCCAGAACCGCATACCGCTGACGGGTTTCGTAAGGATAGTCTCAACCTTATTACCACACATTTCTGCTCGTGGTACGATGCACTTTCAGGATGCATTAAGTTCCCGGTAGAAGTTTTGCGTATCATGAGAGCGGTGCAGCTGATCGAGTTTACTCATGGTCCAACAGTCCTCAAGTTCGTTAATTTCGTCCTCTTCCGGCAGCGCAGCTACGAGCGAATCCGCGTAGTTTTCGGTCTGCTTGTCTGCTTAATGTTTCCCTACGTTTTCCAATTCGAGCGGGCTCAAATTATTGCAGACTTCACAGTTATTTTGAAATAACTAAAATGAAGAACAAACAAACAAGTACTTCCGATGAAATTGAGAAATCGACAATTCCAATCATTTGGAATTCCGTTTTGGTTGCCTTAGTTTGTGTATTGCGCAGGAGGACCATTATGAGAATGCCGTTTTACGCTTCGAGTACCTCCGGGACTGGGTAAAGGCGCTTATGGTGGCAATTCAATTCGCTTAGAGAAGTTGTCTGGGTTTTTGGGGTTTTTCTTGGAGACTGACGATACCCATTACTCATCCCACCACACACTAGACAGTTCCCCTGAACTAGTGTAACCTAGAAAAACGATCTATGAAGATAGAATTTCTGACCCGAATGGGAATCGAACCTGAAGCCCCCTTCTTGTGAAGCGCCACGAAATTCGTCAATAATCTATCTTCTGCCTGACAAAAAAAAAAATAAAAACATATTTCTGCTAGAAAATGTAAGCATTTCAGATGAAGAATAAACCCCCCGTCATGCAGGACAGCTCAGACAAACTTCTGGTTGGGAGCCTGGCAAATGAAAATCACAATATAAATAGGTTTACATATTTAATACTCACCATCGTTCCCTCGCCTCCCGCTGAAACGTCGTCCCTTTTCTGTCGCACAGGTCCACCTCCAATCTTTCTCAGCACCTTCCCAATACGATACATGTCCGTTCCGAACACGTTATGGTGTCCTTTCCTAGACGGCGAAGTCCGCTTCTGGGAAGCACTCTTCGATCGAGTCCTCTGCTTTTTGACCGTGCCCGCTGCTTTCTTGGCCTTTTTCGTTGTTGCCTCGACCGGTTGACTGGGCGAATCAAACGCGTATATGTCCCCGTCCGCCATCACTGGTTCCGGGGAGAGAAGTATCAAACTCTTGGCACTTACCGATCGTGCCAGATTGGTGGTGGTTCCGGTGAATTTGCGATATACCGGCACATGAGATCCGGTGGGACCATTCTCACCGTGGAGGGATTGGTTCGCATCCTTCGGCACAGATTGGCTCCGGGATAAGCTTTCGTTGCACTGCACAGAGCGTAGTTCCGATTTGCTTCGGGTGGCTTTATTTTTAGGGGCTGCATTTCGACGCGTTCGGGATCTGGCTTTGGACTTGACAGTGGATGTTGAATTCGGTTCGGTCGGAGCATCAGCTACGACTATAGCTGATTTACTCATTGTACTGGTGTTTCTAGGCACATTTGCTGGATCGCGAGTTCGCGGCCGCGATTCTCTCGGTTGCGATGGCACGTTTGTGGGAGCAACTGTTTGGGCAACGTCATGCTGTTCGGACGAGCAGCAGGCGCATAATGGTTTCTTCTTGACGCGTACTCGTTTCATTATCATCGATGTATCCCCGTTCTGGTCCGTTTCACTCGGTGCAACAGGTTGTCTTACGCGTGAGACGGATCTCAACGCTCGTCGTCGGGTGATATCTTCAATCGGTCTCTCCGGGGACGTTGTTTCGCTGGATTGAACTAAGGACTCATTTTCGCTGTTGCTAGAAACAGCGACAGATGATCCCGTATTGCCAACGTCTTTATCAGGGTTCGGTTTGGGGCGTCTTCTTTTCGACACATTCGAAAATTGCTCTGTATCTGCTAGCTTCTCGGATAAATCTTCGCCTGAAGAGCATTCATTCGGGGGTGTTATCAAACTTTGACTGATATGACTATCACTGGTGGTTTTCAATTTATTACGCCTTCTCACAGTTACTTTTGGGACTGCGAAATCATCGGAGGCTCTACAATTTTCCTGAGTGAGTGAAGCATTGCGGGTTTGATCTTTTTCACCGATTTCAGATTCTTCTCGAGTGTCTTGCGAAATAACCGGTCGACGTCTTCGCGTAGTAACGGAAATGATTTGTTCGTATTCTGAATATTCATTGTTAATGACACTGGATGGCACTTCATTTTTGGATCCGTACAAGCTGTTTGTGGATTGCTTCGAGAGGTTCCGACATTCATCCGAAACAGACTTACGTCGTCTTCTGGTTGTAACGGTACCCAAACTGAGAACTTCAGATGGAACTATTTGCAATTCATCGTTTAACGTCGCTTCATTCGATTGATTATCTGCAGATTTCTGCTTTGATCGCCCTCGTTTAGCAATCGATTGCGGCGCTATTGGCTTTCTACCTCTCGAAGCCGATCTTGTCCGAGATCTTGAATCGGAAAGAGTCTTTTTACTATTAGGAGTTTCTTCAATGAGTTGGACATCTTGGCGAGTGTTTTTGTTTGCTTCAAAATTTTCGTTCCGTTTTGTGACATTGCTCACACCTGCATCTAGCGTTTGTATTTCCATATTGTTCTCCCTCGACTGAATTTCCTTAGCTTGCTCCTCTGTTTTGTTGTTTACAACTTCAACAGAATGTGGCCCTTTAAGCATTTCCTTTGTTACATTGGAATTAATCGATTCATTATTCACTGATTTTTGTTTCGACTGCCCTCGTTTACGATTCGTATCCTGTGCCGCTGGTTTTCTTGCCCTCGATGTCGATCTTGTACAAGTCCTTAATTCGGGGAGAGCCACATCACGTTCGGGGGTTCCAGCCGAAGGCTGATTAATATTGCTAGTATTTTTGCTTCGTTTGGTAATGTTACTTTCACCATTCGCTGCGGACTTCCCCCTACTTTGCACAGTCTTGGCGCGCCTCGTTTCCGTTATGAATTCCCCCGAGAAGTATTTCTGACTGCGGCTTCGGTTTCTGCTTGGACGAGTTGATGGCTCAACGATTTCCTGCATTGGCTGCGCGGGATGACTCCCGGTGCGTCGAACAGCGACCGAAAGTTTTGGCATATCACTCCGGTTTGCCAACGTTTGGTCGATATTCATATCGCTCGTGTTGGTTCGTTCTACTTCGTACCATCTTGTATTACGCAGTGCTGATAGTCTTCCTGTGAATACAATTGAGACGAAAGTGACGCAATTTAGTTGCACTTAATCAATCGCAACCACAAACCTGTTTCCTCCAAGGTCATATCAGTGTGACCCAACCGTGTCGAGGGTCTGTCCGGCTCGATCGCGGTCAACATCATCAACGATGGTTCCTGGACATTCAGCTCCACTGCCGTTGTTTCAGCGCTGGAAAGCATTATTACGGAATCGTCCACCCGCGATAAATTCCGCGAGCGTCGAGGTTTATTCATGATCTCACTCGTAATCGCAATACGGGGTATATCTAGCAGCACAACGGGCTGCCGATTACTCTCCTGCACGTTTGCATTCTGCTTTTTTGAGGATTTTCCTTTCGCTGCAGCTTTCCTACTTCGTGGTGGCATTTTTCTCTCTGAAACTCTGAAACCAAAGCAAAACATTCAACAACTGGAAAGTGCGAATGTAAACAATCGTCGACGTCATCACCAAATAGGAGCGCCATTTTCAAAATTGGAACCTAACCTTAAATAAACGGGCCCAACTGGGCGCTGCAAAAACAGATTCAAATACTTACCTCGGATGAATTCATAAAATACACAATCAAAACAATGCCGCCTGCCAGATTTTTGTGCACATCGATAAAGTGCGCTAGTAAAACTATAACTTTAACAAATATTTTCTCTCTTGCAGGTCATTTTACACAGAAAACACGAACTTTTCTCACTTATATCGGTACGCTTACTGCGATGCACTACCGTTGTGTATTTTGTTATGATTTTGTTTCTGTTCGAACACGGCGCGACAAAAATAAAGCGTCGCCTCAGGTTAAGTGCTTCTCCCTGTCGGGCGATAGCGGTAACGTATCAGAATTTGGTTTGGGAATCTTTTGACTTCTTTTGAATATGTATAGATGTCACTGGTCCATCCGCGATGAAGGATGTACAGTGTCGACGTCCAGTGGCAACCATTTATGTTTGTGCAAAAAATTATTCTTCACTAGCTGACCCGGTGGACTTCTTCCTGCCCAAAATTATCATAAATTCTTTCGAAAATTCACGTTTTCTTAGCGAGCGAAGGTTCGTGTGTTCAATCGCAGAACTCTCCATTGATTGATCTTTAAAATTTCGATTTAATGCTTTATAATTTCCATCTACTATAAAGTGACCAGATGGTCAGAGGTCTAACGCGGGACACAAAAAACAAAACGTTATGTATACACGTTATGTGAACATAAACCATACTTTGGCGAGTCTAAACTGATCGGTATTATTTCTTTCTGAGTATCGGCACTCAGTTGGGATTTTTCGGTGATTTAGATTTTGTTTACGCCCAAAAATCACTCGCTCAATCAGAGCATTTACGCCTGGCAAGCACGATTCAAATTCTACAATTTTCTTCAAATTACCGAATGGAATGCTCGAAAATTTCAATTCATTTTTCATCGATTTTAGTGTTAACGTATGCATTCAAAAGAATGGACTGATTTCGGATGGTGATGAAAGATAATTTATAGGAACAAATTTTCTTTAAATCTTACGTTTATCAAATCTACAACAAAAATGATTCAAGGCTGTTGATTCGCAGCACAGCACTGTAAAGCAACTTGATGATTTTTCCATACTGCAAGCTCCACCCCACAGCGAAGGAGTTGGACATCCTGAGGCACTTTGTGTCCGCCATATATAGCCGATCTGGTATTATCATCTCTTTGCCGCTCCTTAAGCCGGGAGATCGAAGCAACCGGCCAAATGGTGGAGAAGAATCTGACCAAAATGGGCATTTTTATGCGGAAGCGTCAGACGAGACCGGTCGTATCTGAGCAGCAGGCAATCACCCAGAAGGAGTAGCTTGAGTGCTGGTGAAAAACTTATTTCCGGCGAAAGAAGTGAAAAACTTCTTTTCGTACTCATAATGAAAGACGAGACGTACTTGATGCTAGAATTCAACGAATGACAAGGGACCGGGTACTTTACGTTCCCCAGGTAAACGATGACGTCGAATATATCATTCACATCAAGCTCTCGAAGAAGGTCCTTCTCTGACAGACGTGAAGGGAATGTCCAAGCCGCTCTTCTTTCGAGTCATATGGTTAACGGGGAGATATATAGTACGAAGTGCTTGCCGGAGTTGGGAAGGTGATGTGGTCTTTATGCCGAACCTGGGATCAGCCCATTATGCTAAAATATCACTGGAGGATGGATCGGCTGGAGATAAACATTGTCGCGAAGACCACCAACCTTCCCAACATTCCCCAGCTGCGCCCGATAGAAAACTTTTGGGCGAATGGCCAAAATAAAGAGACAGAGCCACGAAAACGTAAAATAACACGCCGATATACATCTTTTCATCGGCTATGGTTCAGGTTCCGGCCAACTTCCGTAAGACCACCCTTCGCTTCATTCACGATACTTCATCAAACAACTCTGCCTCTTCCTGTCGAGTATACACTAGTTCTACCGGTTTATTTAAAACGTTAAGCCCTGACCGAGCTAGGGGACCAAAGATGAACTTTTCGTCTGACTCACGTTGGTCCCTGCGGATAAAAGTCATGTTACAATTTTGTTGCTGTCGTTTCCTGTTGACACTCTCTAAACAAAAAGCCCAATGTCGTTGCGATGAAACCAGCTCAACGTATGAATCTTTGGATGCATTAGAAGCGCTCTTGAACAGTCTGCCAAATAAAAGTTTTTTTTTGAGGTTCAACCATTTAAGAAAATCAACATGATCAAATTGTGATATTGAAATATATTGATATCGCGGGACATTTTCGTTTCTTTTGCCAAATGCGGGACGTTTCGCGGGACGGAATCTTACGCGGGACATTTTGTTGAAATGCGGGACTGGCCCGCGTAACGCGGGACGTCTGGTCAGTTTAACCTACTATGAATTTCCTAGTACTACTACCAAAACTCGTCACTATATAAAAATATTTTGTTTTCAGACATGATTTTCGCTCAAGATTTTTGATTCACTTGCGAATAACATGTTTCTCCGTTACATGGAAAAATGTTCGATATAGAAAAGTAAATTTTCATTAATAATTTTTATTGACCACCTGAGAATCATTTTCGCTTCTTACTAACGGAATACAAAGCTTAATTCCGCAAACCCTAAATGCAATTGGACTAACAACAATGTCATTGTGGGACACATGAGAATGATTTTTTTTCGAAAATTCCAAAAATTTTTCTCGCCATAACATTGATCTATGAGCAGAAACGAATACAACAAAATCAAGACAGCTCGAATCGGAAGCTTTCTTCGGGTTTTTCGCTAAGCAACACATTGGGCCTTCCATTTTTATTTATATAGATAGAAGTTATAGAGGTGCGTTATTTCGCCTGAAAATCCTTTTTCACCTTCGAACAAAGTTCAAATTCGTGAGGAAAATTTTCCGAATTTTACAACCTTCCTTCAGAGTTTTCCGAAAATTTTCAGATTTTTCTTTCCACTATATTGAATTATGAGCAAAGAGATATACAACAAAATAATGAAGGCTTTAATCGGACCATTCATTTTTTCGGGTTTTCTGTTTAGCAACACATTTGGCCTTCCTTTTTATTTATACACTTCCACTCTTCCACTATTTATACACATATACTTATCGGTCGAAAACTACCAAATACATTTGGTAATGCAAAATTAGTAGAATGTACAATTTTTTTGTACATATTGTCAACAAACCCGCATCCCCACCAGAGATTAGTATATTTTACTCGATAACATTAGTAAGCTTGGATATTGTCATATCTGAAAACTGGTGAGAAAAGCGCGTATTAACCATTTTCATTGTTCCCATAAGGCAATATGGAGGTATAATAAGGACATAATTCTGATACGTGCATTTTTGGCGAGAAAATGTAGCCGATATTGGGCTTCCGAATCATGGTTCTGCTTGACATATGTGTTTATTAGTACGGTCGAAAATGCCTATAGATTATTTATTATATTTGGTAAAATATATTAGTATTTACCAAAAAATTCGTTATATTTACTAATTATTTGTCTCAGTGTATAGATCATACACTGCGTGTCACAACTATAGAACCACTCATTTTTTTCTGAGTTTAAAGAGATATATTAGAAGTCAGTTGAATTGAAGTATATAGTGTAGGATATAATAACTATCTTCA
Source organism: Toxorhynchites rutilus septentrionalis (assembly GCF_029784135.1). NCBI lineage: Eukaryota > Metazoa > Arthropoda > Insecta > Diptera > Culicidae > Toxorhynchites > Toxorhynchites rutilus. The sequence goes on along the minus strand of NC_073744.1, from coordinate 29,209,578 downwards.
TTTAAAAGACTGGCTATTTGATCTTTATGGTTCAGGCGCGAAACAATAAAAAAACAAAAATTCCTGTGTTTGATAACTATAGAACCAGATGGAAAAACTCTCACTCCTTTACAAAATTAACGTCAATTTAACATGAAATACAATAAGTTTCTAATTCGTAGCTCATCTTTAGTTCTCAATCAGTAACCCATCCGGGATGGTTTCGACCAAACTGCGCCATATTGTAGTGTGTATCTCGTCCTGCGCACAGGATACTGCTCGTTTGAGTTCTTCAAATCACTCATACTGCTTGCTGCGTCTAGGGTTTTGATCAGGAAAACAAGCTGACCAGTTCAGGATCTGAAGCCCCTATTCAATCAACCATGCCATGACCTCCCGGATTTTTTCGAATTGATGCCGAATTACCCAATTATCACATTCACCATTATTCTTGTCTACGGCCGTATCTGATTTTCGTTCGAAAGACTTGATTCGAACAATTTAAAAAAAATATTCTTGTTTCCGTACGAATCCGTTCGAACAAGACCTTTTTCGAACATAAACATCAGATGCAACATTTCATGCACCATTAAAAATTCATGCAAGAATTCATCAAAGCAACGATTAAAGTTTCATCCATACAGTGATTGTTCGTTAGTTGGGTTGAATAATCAACCCAATTATCGAACTGCAAACTGACTGAACTGCAAAACAGCAAAAGCAATAATTCAAATCGAAGATGACATCTATTATTGATACGTAACGTAATAAGTTAGAGGTGGGCAAAACGGTTCATTTCAGTGAGCGGCTCAGAGCCGCTCGTTCATTGAAATGAACCGGCTCATTTAAGCGGCTCTTTTTTGAACCGCGGCTTTTGACGTAGGACTACGTCTTTCATTTCTATACCGGGGTGTAAAATCAAAGTTTCGAAAACGAAAGCGTTACGCCAGAGACCGAGATTTTGAGTGTTAATAGCACCTAAACAACTGAACGAAATGGTATGATAAACACTTCATTCGAAAGATAAAATGTCTACGCGTTATATACTTGTTACTTTTTCATCCAAAAACTTGTTTCAATAGCCTTAAAACAGGCTATTGAAATCACCAATCGGTACATAAGCGAGCGCCGCTCGTAAACCCACTCAGTTATAATTGAACAACAATTGGAGCATGTTGTCGCTGTTGTGATGAAGCTAACTTCGTTTATCATGAAAGCGCTGATGAACGGTGTCACCAAGAGCCTGTTTGTGCACCTTAGGCCAGAAGGGAATCCATCAGGAGGAGAGTGATGCCACGGTTCCGATTGAAACATCGGAGCAGCCGCCACACACACACACACGCGCGAAACCCTTGTTGCTATCATCGTTGCTGAAAAATAATCTACCAGTTCCCCTGGGAATTGAAAAATACATTCATGCGAAAGAGTTTATTTTAATGTTTTCTATCCATACAACACTGCAACCAAATACATTTGGTTTTGTGATTTTTCAATCAATCGCAATTGACAGGAAAGCTTCTGAATATTGTTTTTCCCCATCAGTAGATAATTTTCGTATCCAATATTGGATGCATAACATGAAAAACGGAAAATTTTTCACATCGCGAAAATCATGTAACTTTCGAGCGATTATTTGCTTCCTACTCATATGATGCTGCGACCAAATACATTTCGTTTTGGATTTTTCAATCAAGTGCAATCAAAGTAAGACCACGTCTTTCGGCAATTTATTTGAGGTGCAATGAATCTTAAGGAATTCCCGCTCTACGCGCACTGGCAGAAGATGTTTACTCAACAATTTCTCGAACCAGAAATGGGTGTTGTGAGAAAGGATGAGCGAACGCAAAATTTATGTAGTCTGATTTGATGCAACAGATATTTTGTTTATTGGAAATGGAACACAAATCATATCACAATACAAGCAATGTTTTATGTATTATACAACTTTCGTATGATTGCTTCTTTTGCTGAATATTGTGCGTTCAACGTAACGCTCTCGTTTTCGAAGTCCCCCAAATATTCATTTATTCATTCATTCAGAATTGATTCAGATGCAACTAAAAACAAATTATCACTAAATCAACGATAGTCCTACGTCACCCTTGCGGTTATACCACAGCTATAACCCAGTTCCTGTTTTTTTTTCATGATCTAATGTGTTCTACTAGTACTTTTTCATTTGATATTCATATTGATGAGGTTTTAAAAAAAAAAGTAGAAGAGTCTGAGCCTATGGGCACGGACGAGAGTTTGACGTAGGACTGTGATTGTTCAGAACAGTTGTTTTTTTAAAATGTAATTCTTTTCGTTGTTCAGAAATCTGTTAGTCAAACTCTTTTGAAACACCAAATAGTAGCCCTGAAAAGGCCGTTTGTTATATGTACTCATAACCGTCGAACGGTTTGTAACGAACAATAAAAGAAAATTAACTTCTGGTAGGAAGTTCAACTGTCTAACTGAAAATGATTAATGAATATCAGTGTGACGTATAGTAGGGTGGAATTGTTAATGAATATGTGGATCGGCGAACAAAAAAAAAATTATGTCGTCATTGATTACATTGAATATGAAGGAGAATAAATTCACCGAAAATATGAATGTATTCATTATATAAGTTCGCGCTAGTGTAAACGGTTGATGCAATTTCTATAAATCTCATCATATTTCTTCACATGAATATATCACTAGTCTAAGCCCACCGTAAGATGTTCGTCACTTCGTCATACACAGAAGTCATTCGCTAACTGGACTTATCTATAACAGGGCGTACGTTAACTGGGCTGCAAAGCAGTTATGTATCAATAATAAATGTCGTCTTCAATTTTAAGTATTGCTTTTGCTGTTTTGCAATGCGAGTAAAATTTGATAATTGTATTGATTTTCCGGTCCAATTAACGAACGATCACTGTATGGGTGGCTTTTTCCTCGTTGCTTTGATAAAATCTTGCGTGAAATTTGAGTAATGCATAAAATCTTGCATCTGATTACTTCAACGTGTTTACATTTGTTTTTGGTTTTGCTAATTTGTTTGATAGCATTATTGCACACAATTTTGTGTTGCATACAACATTCATGGGAACGAATTTGAAAGAAAGAATATGTAATACATGATGAACATTTGCATCCACTAGCAAAACATACATGTTTTATTTGTTAAATAACTCACTTGTTTTATTATTTCCACTGTTGATGCCTCTGGCGAAAAAAATGCTGGATAAATTAGCCGTTTAATGGTATAGATTATAATATATCGTAAGAACGATTCTGCGTTATATGCATTAGAGAACTTTTAATAAACGTTACATTTTTCGTAGAATGACCCCTCTATATAGAAATCAAAGACGTAGTCCTACGTCATACCATATCGCCATTTTGGATTTGAATTTTCACAAATAACTATGTTCTACTAGTCAAGCCCTTTCGTTTGATACTCATATTGATGAATTGAAAAAAAATGTTTCCATTTGGACTTGCACTTTTCATAAATAACTGTGTTCTACTAATTAAGCCCTTTCATTTGATACCCATATTGATGGGTTTTTGATAAAATATGTAGTTCGCCATTTTGTAGCGGCAGCCATCTTGGATTTTGAAGATCATAGAATACGCAGTTTTATAACGACAGCAGAGACAAAGGCGTGTTCAAAATTTCAGATCAATCGGTCAACAGGAGGGGGGTCAACTTTCTCTTGATATGGGACAACCCTACAGATAAACATACAAACATACTTACAATAAGCCATGCTGAATAAAACCGTTTAAAAGTTTTTTTTGAAAATATATTTTTTATGTTTTTGATTATTCTACATCTATCTATCTATATATATAAAAATGGAGTGATGTCTGTCTGTCTGTCTGATTCTTATAGACTCGGAAACTACTGAACCGATCGACATGAAAATTGGTATGTAGGGGTTTTTGGGGCCGGGGAAGGTTTTCGTGATATTTTGAGACCTCTCCCCCCTCTCTGCCATACAAATGAAACAAAAATTTCTGCCATACAAATGAAACACAAATTTCTGCATTACTCGGAAATTAACCAAGCAAACGAAACCAAAGTTGGCATGTGAAAGTTTTAGGGTGCAATAAATGTTTCTATGATGGTTAGACAGTCCTTCCCCCACTCAAAGGGGGGGCTGCCATACAAATGAAACACAAATTTCTGCATTACTCGAGAATTAATCAAGCAAATGAAACCAAATTTGGCATGTGGAGGTTTTAGGATACAATAAATGTTTCTATGGTGATAAGATACTCCTTCCCCCTCTCTTAGAGGGGGCTGCCATACAAATGAAACACAAATTTCTGCATTACTCGGAAATTAACCAAGCAAACGAAACCAAAGTTGGCATGTGAAAGTTTTAGGGTGCAATAAATGTTTCTATGATGGTTAGACAGTCCTTCCCCCACTCAAAGGGGGGGCTGCCATACAAATGAAACACAAATTTCTGCATTACTCGAGAATTAATCAAGCAAATGAAACCAAACTTGGCATGTGGAGGTTTTAGGCTACAATAAATGTTTCTATGGTGATAAGATACTCCTTCCCCCTCTCTTAGAGGGGGCTGCCATACAAATGAAACACAAATTTCTGCATTACTCGGAAATTAACCAAGCAAACGAAACCAAAGTTGGCATGTGAAAGTTTTAGGGTGCAATAAATGTTTCTATGATGGTTAGACAGTCCTTCCCCCACTCAAAGGGGGGGCTGCCATACAAATGAAACACAAATTTCTGCATTACTCGAGAATTAATCAAGCAAATGAAACCAAATTTGGCATGTGGAGGTTTTAGGATGCAATAAATGTTTCTATGGTGTTAAGATACTCCTTCCCCCTCTCTTAGAGGGGGCTGCCATACAAATGAAACACAATTTTTTGCATTACTCGGAAATTAATCAATCAAACGAAACCAAAGTTGGCATGTGAAAGTTTTAGGGTGCAATAAATGTTTCTATGATGGTTAGACAGTCCTTCCCCCACTCAAAGGGGGGGCTGCCATACAAATGAAACACAAATTTCTGCATTACTCGAGAATTAATCAAGCAAATGAAACCAAATTTGGCATGTGGAGGTTTTAGGATGCAATAAATGTTTCTGTGGTGATAAGATACTCCTTCCCCCTCTCTTAGAGGGGGCTGCCATACAAATGAAACATAAATTTCTGCATTACTCGGAAATTAACCAAGCAAACGAAACCAAATTTGGCATGTGGAGGTTTTAGGATGCAATAAATGTTTCTATGGTGTTAAGATACTCCTTCCCCCTCTCTTAGAGGGGGCTGCCATACAAATGAAACACAATTTTTTGCATTACTCGGAAATTAATCAATCAAACGAAACCAAATTTGGCATGTGGAGGTTTTAGGATGCAATAAATGTTTCTATGGTGTTAAGATACTCCTTCCCCCTCTCTTAGAGGGGGCTGCCATACAAATGAAACACAAATTTCTGCATTACTCGGAAATTAACCAAGCAAACGAAACCAAAGTTGGCATGTGAAAGTTTTAGGGTGCAATAAATGTTTCTATGATGGTTAGACAGTCCTTCCCCCACTCAAAGGGGGGGCTGCCATACAAATGAAACACAAATTTCTGCATTACTCGAGAATTAATCAAGCAAATGAAACCAAATTTGGCATGTGGAGGTTTTAGGATACAATAAATGTTTCTATGGTGATAAGATACTCCTTCCCCCTCTCTTAGAGGGGGCTGCCATACAAATGAAACACAAATTTCTGCATTACTCGGAAATTAACCAAGCAAACGAAACCAAAGTTGGCATGTGAAAGTTTTAGGGTGCAATAAATGTTTCTATGATGGTTAGACAGTCCTTCCCCCTCTCTTAGAGGGGGCTGCCATACAAATGAAACACAATTTTTTGCATTACTCGGAAATTAATCAATCAAACGAAACCAAATTTGGCATGTGGAGGTTTTAGGATGCAATAAATGTTTCTATGGTGTTAAGATACTCCTTCCCCCTCTCTTAGAGGGGGCTGCCATACAAATGAAACACAAATTTCTGCATTACTCGGAAATTAACCAAGCAAACGAAACCAAAGTTGGCATGTGAAAGTTTTAGGGTGCAATAAATGTTTCTATGATGGTTAGACAGTCCTTCCCCCACTCAAAGGGGGGGCTGCCATACAAATGAAACACAAATTTCTGCATTACTCGAGAATTAATCAAGCAAATGAAACCAAATTTGGCATGTGGAGGTTTTAGGATGCAATAAATGTTTCTATGGTGTTAAGATACTCCTTCCCCCTCTCTTAGAGGGGGCTGCCATACAAATGAAACACAATTTTTTGCATTACTCGGAAATTAATCAATCAAACGAAACTGAAGTTGGCATGTGAAAGTTTTAGGGTGCAATAAATGTTTCTATGATAGTTAGACAGTCCTTCCCCCACTCAAAGGGGGGGCTGCCATACAAATGAAACACAAATTTCTGCATTACTCGAGAATTAATCAAGCAAATGAAACCAAATTTGGCATGTGGAGGTTTTAGGATGCAATAAATGTTTCTATGGTGTTAAGATACTCCTTCCCCCTCTCTTAGAGGGGGCTGCCATACAAATGAAACACAATTTTTTGCATTACTCGGAAATTAATCAATCAAACGAAACCACAGTTGGCATGTGAAAGTTTTAGGGTGCAATAAATGTTTCTGTGATGGTTAGACAGTCCTTCCCCCACTCAAAGGGGGGGCTGCCATACAAATGAAACACAAATTTCTGCATTACTCGAGAATTAATCAAGCAAATGAAACCAAATTTGGCATGTGGAGGTTTTAGGATGCAATAAATGTATGGTGTTAAGATACTCCTTCCCCCTCTCTTAGAGGGGGCTGCCATACAAATGAAACACAATTTTTTGCATTACTCGGAAATTAATCAATCAAACGAAACCAAAGTTGGCATGTGAAAGTTTTAGGGTGCAATAAATGTTTCTATGATGGTTAGACAGTCCTTCCCCCACTCAAAGGGGGGGCTGCCATACAAATGAAACACAAATTTCTGCATTACTCGAGAATTAATCAAGCAAATGAAACCAAATTTGGCATGTGGAGGTTTTAGGATGCAATAAATGTTTCTGTGGTGATAAGATACTCCTTCCCCCTCTCTTAGAGGGGGCTGCCATACAAATGAAACACAAATTTCTGCATTACTCGGAAATTAACCAAGCAAACGAAACCAAATTTGGCATGTGGAGGTTTTAGGATGCAATAAATGTTTCTATGGTGTTAAGATACTCCTTCCCCCTCTCTTAGAGGGGGCTGCCATACAAATGAAACACAATTTTTTGCATTACTCGGAAATTAATCAATCAAACGAAACCAAAGTTGGCATGTGAAAGTTTTAGGGTGCAATAAATGTTTCTATGATGGTTAGACAGTCCTTCCCCCACTCAAAGGGGGGGCTGCCATACAAATGAAACACAAATTTCTGCATTACTCGAGAATTAATCAAGCAAATGAAACCAAATTTGGCATGTGGAGGTTTTAGGATGCAATAAATGTTTCTGTGGTGATAAGATACTCCTTCCCCCTCTCTTAGAGGGGGCTGCCATACAAATGAAACACAAATTTCTGCATTACTCGGAAATTAACCAAGCAAACGAAACCAAAGTTGGCATGTGAAAGTTTTAGGGTGCAATAAATGTTTCTATGATGGTTAGACAGTCCTTCCCCCACTCAAAGGGGGGGCTGCCATACAAATGAAACACAAATTTCTGCATTACTCGAGAATTAATCAAGCAAATGAAACCAAATTTGGCATGTGGAGGTTTTAGGATGCAATAAATGTTTCTATGGTGTTAAGATACTCCTTCCCCCTCTCTTAGAGGGGGCTGCCATACAAATGAAACACAATTTTTTGCATTACTCGGAAATTAATCAATCAAACGAAACCGAAGTTGGCATGTAAAAGTTTTAGGGTGCAATAAATGTTTCTATGATAGTTAGACAGTCCTTCCCCCACTCAAAGGGGGGGCTGCCATACAAATGAAACACAAATTTCTGCATTACTCGAGAATTAATCAAGCAAATGAAACCAAATTTGGCATGTGGAGGTTTTAGGATGCAATAAATGTATGGTGTTAAGATACTCCTTCCCCCTCTCTTAGAGGGGGCTGCCATACAAATGAAACACAATTTTTTGCATTACTCGGAAATTAATCAATCAAACGAAACCAAAGTTGGCATGTGAAAGTTTTAGGGTGCAATAAATGTTTCTATGATGGTTAGACAGTCCTTCCCCCACTCAAAGGGGGGGCTGCCATACAAATGAAACACAAATTTCTGCATTACTCGAGAATTAATCAAGCAAATGAAACCAAATTTGGCATGTGGAGGTTTTAGGATGCAATAAATGTTTCTGTGGTGATAAGATACTCCTTCCCCCTCTCTTAGAGGGGGCTGCCATACAAATGAAACACAAATTTCTGCATTACTCGGAAATTAACCAAGCAAACGAAACCAAAGTTGGCATGTGAAAGTTTTAGGGTGCAATAAATGTTTCTATGATGGTTAGACAGTCCTTCCCCCCCTCAAAGGGGGGGCTGCCATACAAATGAAACACAAATTTCTGCATTACTCGAGAATTAATCAAGCAAATGAAACCAAATTTGGCATGTGGAGGTTTTAGGATGCAATAAATGTTTCTATGGTGTTAAGATACTCCTTCCCCCTCTCTTAGAGGGGGCTGCCGTACAAATGAAACACAAATTTTTGCATTACCCGAGAATTAATCAAGCAAATTGAACCAAATTAGGCATATGGAAACTTTAGGGTGCAATGAATGTTTCTATGGTGGTTAGATACCCCTCCCCCCTCTCTTAGGGGTGGCTGCCATACAAATAAAACACAAATTTCTGCATTACTCGAGAATTAATCAAGTAAATGGGCGGGACGAAGTTTGCCGGGTTAGCTAGTATCTCATATTTACATTTAACTGCCTATTCTGTCAAATTCCGTTTAAAAATCCTATTCAATTGAACGAGAAAAGTGTCACCCACATCTGGTATAGTGGTTCTTGGATTTTCGTTTTGTTCCTTATCGCAAAATATTAGACCCGTATTTTTGAACACATTGGGGTACAAATTGAAAATCGAAAATCGAGCACATCGTGAAAATGGTCCAATTTCAAACGCTTATTGCTCAGTCAACTCATGATGGATTGATGAAATTTTTGCGTCAATCGATTTCGGTACTTCATAACAATTTTTTATATTGAAGAAAATAATATATGCCGTGGAACTAAGTATCGAACAATTGAAAAATCTCAACCCCTATCCTAATGGAAATACCCACTTCTGATTGGTCGAATAGACGACACATGCGGCGGGTCCCTAACCGAGACATCTAAACCCAGCTGCCTGGGGGAAATCGGCATTGCAAATATATGCAAGTCGGGGGCATTTTTATATTGCAAGTAAGGTGAGTGATACGATTAATTCTAGCAAATAAAATTTAAATTTGGGACTTTAATGTTGGTTGCTTGTTCGTGCGCCATCTTTCGACACAGTCCCTCAAAATAGGGTCCTGGTTTTTTACTACAGTTTTGCACGGTAAAAAAGGTTGGTGGCTGAGAACAGACATAGTAACCCGAAGATTTAATTTTTCACTTGCATTACTTTTTGCAAAAATGTACACTTTCGCGAGGAATTGAATATTGAGCAATTAAAAAAAAAATTATAGGAGGTTGTCTCCAAGATACGACCGCATTGCTGACGTAGAACTACGCTGTTATTTTATATAAGTCGCTTGTTTATACCTTCGGATTTTATTCTATAATGCTATAATGCTAATTTTCGAAACAACTGCTTAGTAGAATAATCTTTGAAATGGGTTTTCATTGTAGAATCAGTTGACGATAATTGATTGATGATTCATTCTTGCCCTCGCAAAACAATACACTAGCTGATCGAATGTCGCAATTTATTTCATGTCAATGCATTGAAAATTTACCTCGAACGCTATTCCGGTGGCCTTTTTCGCAATTGACATATACTCGGCTACAGTCGATTATATACATGTTACACCAGCACCATTATTCCACATCTCATAACTACATCAATATATCATTGGCACCGCTTGGAAACAATAACAATGACAACACTTGCAAGTATCAAATATCATGCTACATGTTATTTAGTATTGCCTAAAAAGCAATCGCACCTCTAGGCATCGTTCGTACAACGTAAACCAAGCGCCAAACAAGCGTTCGCCATAGCATGCATACAGAACCATACACTGGTGGCTTGAAGCTACTAGGAAAACAAATACTTCTCATCATTATGCGCTATTCTCAAAAGAAACACTTTTGTTAATATTACTGGCCTCAAAAAAAGTTTATAGCATTACTTTCTCATGCTCGAGAGAAGCGCAGCTGTCACCCTTAGTGGAGGAATTTTTGCTACTGGTAAGCGAAACCTAATCACATACAAAACTCCAGAACGACATTTACTTTCTTGGTGACAGATCAATCAAAACAAGCGAAATAAACCCTTTTTGTTAATATCAATAACCTCGACAACAGTTTCAATGATCAATGCTTCATAATGATCAATATAAGCGCAAATGCAATCCTAGTTGACGGCAGTTTTGCGACTGGCACGCGAACCTAAATAACTTATAACATTCCAGTAAGACATTCAAGATGCTTGGTATCCCCTAAATATTTTTTTGGAGCATAACCTTAAAGCCTGCTTCGCCATAACGTCAGTTTAGTGCATTGGTGCATTCTCAAAAGCACCAAAGCCTCTAAATCCTTGAACTCCTAATTTCTTATTCGCGTGAGTGGAAAAGTCATTTGAAACAGTCCCTTCTGAGAAACAAAAGGTAACATTAAATAAATTTGAAATAGAATAAAGGTGCAATCGAGGTGTTTACTTGGTAATTTTCAATAAAAAAAATATTCAGGAATGTTCACGTGGACAACAGGGGGAGGGAGTCTGGTCAATGTCCACGCTTGTTCACGGAGGGGAAGGGGGGAGTCTAAAATTGTGCTTTTTGTGTCCACGTGGTATGTGGACAGCCTCTTTCGTGTTTATACCTCGTATATCGCATTATCCGCGATTTTCGTTATCCGCGGTAACGTAGCCCGACTATTTCGCGGATAATCGGTGTTCTACTGTACTAATATAAAAACATATTCTAAAAAGCACAGAGTAATTAGTACGAAGAAGATTGTGATAATGTGGTAAGAAATAGTTTATCTACCTCAATTTCTTCAAACACACTCAACACATACATTAAATAGGAACACGATTAACCGGGACAGACGAAGTCTAGGCGGATGTTTAGAAAGCTGAAGGTTGGAAGAAGCACTAAAACGAAAGACAAAATTAATCTAAAACTTATCCTAAACATTGTGTGTATACATGAACACTTATTTTTTGTTGTTGATTTTCTATCTTTGAACCAATAAAGGACGCTACGGGTTTGAAAATGCTACTCCAATTTCTTTTTTTTTACCACGACCTGTAAAGACTTTGTTTTGGACCAAGGATCAATTTTTAATAACTCTACAATTGTGCGTTAATACCAATTCCACGTGCAACAATGAAAACTCGTCCTCGTTGTTACGGTATAACCGTCTCCACCCCACACCCCTTTCTTGTCGACAACAGCCGCCAGGAAAACAAAAGTAGCGCCGACAGTCGGACTAACTGAGTTAGCAAATATTTACCCCCTTCCGAACACCTTTCCTAATGGACGGAAGTGTTTGCTGAATCACGAGCGACCTTTCCTTTCGTGGTGATAGCATCGTGCAGCATTGTCCGCGTGTTGTCTTGTTCAACCGTCGGCATTTATCCGCCGCCCATTCCGGCGTACGATTGTCCCGATTGTGCTGCTTGCGAAATTTATCGACGGAAAACAATCAGATGTTGTTTGCCATTGATTTCAAACAGTGATGATCTAATATGGATTATAATTGAATAACCTGATTTTGACTAGAAATCCGATTACAACATTGGAACGTTGAAAAAGCTATCGCCTTAAAGGGGATCTTCCTCCTGGACTAACCGAAAAGAACATCGTTTTGTTGGGAAACTCCACTTCTTAGAAGAAATAAAAATCTTCTCACTCAACGTAAATCGCCCAATTGAACGCCATAATGACGCCCCCATAACTGGGCGCCATGCGCGCAAAACAACAGCTAGTCCTCCCCAGTTCACCCCGGCCGGGCAGACAAAGGAACACGTCCCAAGGATTCGTAAAATTAAGAGGTTCAACATCTGCCAGACGTTGTAATTTCCTTCTTGCACACAGTTTGACGATGCGAGAGGGAAGTTACATTTTCCCACAGCATGAATTGAATGCTATTTTTAGAGAAACCCGAAAGGAAGTCCCGACTTATTTGTTTTTGTTTTCATTTCTATTATGAAGCGGAAACGGATCGGAGCTGGGGCGCATTACAATCTGTATGGGTATGGATCGTCGGAAATTAACGTGAATAGCAATTAAATTTTAAAACTTATTCGGTGGAAAATGATTAATTATTCTACACTCTGCGCCGGGATGAAATGAGAAACGCTGAACCGACAGCTGCTGAGATTTTATACCTGCAGCGGAAAACATGATTTGCTGAAAAGTGAAAAGCACACCTGGGAAAATGTTTAAAAGAATCACCTTCGGTTCATTATGGGTAGAGGAAGGTGGTGGTTTCTACGCCCACACAGAGTGGGTGGCGTATCAAATACATTTTTCATGTCGCCCCATTTCGGGTCAGTTCTGTTTTGCTTGAAATTCGCCGGATATTCACCGGAAATGCGAGTCATTGTTTGCAGTGAAATTTATTTATCGGGGTTTTTTTTTTGCTGTGTGCTCCCGACGGGTTTTGTATGCATTAGATGTTGAGTATGCGTTTCTGATATTTCTATGTCCAACAAGGACATAGGACTCCATGAAGAACTGAAGCGAGAACATCATACGGGTTTTTACTGTGAAAACAGCATCATGAATGATGGGATACACTGTGACCACCCTAAGCAAATATTAGGTTGAGGGAAAAAGGTATCCATTATTTCTACGTAGACTTCAACAGCATAGTTAGAATCTGAGAGAGAGGTACCAGCTCGCGTTTGTTGTGATCATCCGCGAGAACCAGTCACGGTGAACCAGAATTATTGAAGGGAACTTTTTATGTAGAACATATTTACACCTTCGACCTTGTGTGCTCCCTTGGCCGAGTGGTTAGCGTCATAACTAACATGCCGGGTGTTCGGGTTCGATTCCCATTCTGGTCGGGGGAATTTTTCGTCAAAGAAATTTTCTCCGACTTGCACTGTGATCTCGCGTATTCTAGAGCTAGATTCTTTGATCCCCGTGCGGGTCGATCAAAGAAATTTCTTCCGACTTGCACTTTGGTCACGCGTATTCTAGAGCTTGCCACTACAGAAAACATTCAAGGCGTGTTATTCGGTATAGAAATCTCCACTAAGTACCGTTCTGAATCATATTTCGGACAACATCATATTTCGAACACTTTGTTCTTATATCTTGAAATGCTTAGTGCACTAATGATATAACTATCAAACTAATATCACAATTGCTTCTTTAGAGTAATTCCTTGATTCCACTATCACTTTTTTAGAGAATTACATTTGAATTGTAACATAATCGGCAGAAATCTTACAACACTACTCATTATCGTTTGTGTTTGACGTTTCCTTAGCGTGAGCACGTAGAATGTACCCGTTCATAAATATTTAAATTTCTCTCGTGTTTCATCAGTTTTGACGTGGGACTACGTCTAACCGGAGTATATGGAGGGTAAAATGAAAACCTAAACACAGAACATGCAGGAAAAAATGAAAGATTCCGAATGCTTATAACTCGAACATTTCTTACTGGATCGGAAAGATGTTTGCATCAATTGATAGGGAATATGGCTACGCTTCAATCGCTATTAATAAAATGTTAAATGTTAAAAAATGTTAAATAAACAATTGAATAACTGTAAAATGTTAAGCGTTATCTAAAGGCCCTAGCTACCTCGTTTTGATTGGCCCGATTCACGGTTTCCCCAACACAGCCATCAAAACCAAGCAGCGTTAGAGAAATCGGCATTGCAAATACTTCAAAGCCGGGGTTATTTTTGTTCCGATTGAAATGTGTTTCCCCAACACAGGCTTCAAATCCAAGGAGCGTGAGGAAATTGGCATTGCGAATACATGTAAGTCGGGAGCATTTTTGTTCCGACTGAAATGTGTTTCCCCAACACAGACTTCAAATCCATGAAGCGTGGGGAAATTGACATTACGAAGACATGTATGTCGGGGCCATTTTTGTTCCTACTATATTGTGTTGCCCCAACACAGACTTCAGAACCAAGGTGTCTGGGGAAATTGGCATTGCAAATTCATGAAGATCGGGGTTTTTTTTTCGACTGAAATGTGTTTCCCTAACACAGACTCTAAACACAAGGAGCGTGGGGAAATTGGCATTGCGAATACATTACGGGGGTATTTTTGTTCCGATTGAAATGTGTTTCCCTAACATGTACTTTAAATCCATGGAGCTTGGGAAATTGGCATTGCGAATACATGTAAGTCGGGGGCATTTTTGTTCCGATTGAAATGTGTTTACCTAATACAGACTTCTAAACCAAGATGTCATCATAACAAACGTAAAAGGACTGTCATTAAATTTACTTGTAACGAACAACATAATCTATCACAACGCGTGAATTGTCCTTATATGTCATTATACAATCTTTTTACTCACAAAGCAAATATATTGAATTCTATTGAATTCGGAAGTTGTTTCATTTGTGGAAGCATCCATACATCTAACGCTAAAGATCACGAGTTAAATTCTCACTCCCGACATTCTACCAAAAATGGAAGTAAAAGTGACGAACCAGCTAAATGTGTTGAAAGTCACTATAATAGAGAAAAATATTGTTTCATTCAATCAAAAATATAATCAATGCAAATTAAAAAATGATTGCTAAGCTAAGGTAGTCCCACGTCAACCTTGCGGTTATATCATAGATATAACCCACCCATTTTCATCATCGTTAACAGTTTACTGTGATTGCTTGGTAAGTGTTTCGCAGTTGACTATAGCATACAATCAAGTGTAATGTAATTTTCGTCCAAAAAATTACAAAATAAAGTGTCCGAAATTTGAATTCAATCTGTCCGAAATTTGATTCAGTGTCTGAAGTTTGATTCTTATTCGCTTCATTTGAAAAGCATTTTATTCGATGATTTTTTTATGTTTCCAATCAAATTCGTACCAAAGTAGAAAGCTTAGAAGCATATTGAACTAATTTATTAAAAATATCAACCAAATAATACCTGCGCATAATGTTTAGATCTGTTTTCTGCATCATATGAATTAAGCGTCCGAAATATGATTCAGAACGGTACTACTAATAAAAATGACACTGGGAATGTAAATGCCATCCAAGAAGATGAAAAAATTATAAGTGCCATATGCAGAACATTAATTTTCTTTAATATTAACCTTTCCGTTACCGACCCCCTACACCCAAAATTAAATTTTGGCACATCTTTTGACATTCTGATTTATGACATTAAATGAGCTTAAAACAACAAAAAATGTGCTACCCTCCCGTACTGGTACAGCATTTATCAAGTGAGAGGCGAGTATTTTTCGTGACTTAAACTCGAATTCGTACCCCACCATACAGATCTTTTTTCACTAGTTTTGAAAATCGAAAACAAGCTTTCGAAACATCATATTTTAATAATGATACATACACAGAGTTGCCAAGCGTCAAGTTTTTCCTGTATATTGCCAGTTTTTCTTTTGAGCCTGCCAGCGGAACAGTCAAAGGCCAAAAATCTCCAGTTTTCTGTAAAATTTTCACAGTTTTATCCAGCTTTTTTATTTTTTCGGCATTTTCAAGTTTTTTACTCCCTATTGTGAAGACTGCTTCCACGACTTAATTGAGGTTATCGAAACTGGCTCAGAAACGTTTTACGAGACCGTGGTTGCCTGTTTTAATAGAGACGGAATATCATACAAGCAGGATGTTCTTGTAGGATATTCTGCCGAAGGGGCTAATAACATGACCGAGAAGTCATAAAGAGCGTATCTAGAAAACTACTGCCCAAGTTCGTTCACACTAAAATGTGTTTACTATAGTATGGTTCTGTGAGCAATATATGCATGTAAACACATGTCTGAGAGAATTGAGCAGCTGTGTAAGGATAACTACTGCTATCTTAGCTGTAGTCCTTTACTATACAGTAAGTTCGATGAAATTCAAACTCTCTTAGAGTTGAATCCGTTGAAAATGCTGCATCCGTCAGCCACGCGGTGGAATTCATTAGAAAATATTTTATTATACGTATATTGGAACGTTACGAACCGCTCCGAATTTATTTTGGATTTATTTGAACGGTGATAAAGTAGAGAAGATCCGAGTAAGATCGATCTATGACGGTTTAAATAATCCTACGACGATCATTTATTCAACCTTCTCATCTCATACTCTAAGCATGGTGAACAATATTACCAGAATATTTCAAAACGGAAGTTCGGAGCTATTTACTTTGCATTCGAGCATTTCAAGATTGTTCAGGACAGTTTTGGATAACTTTTTTGAGACAGATATGAAAAATATAATCATTCTGAACAACGTGCAGTTCGATCAGGAAAATTATGTCAGTTTGGATAACGTTTATGTAGGTGCCGCGATTCAATTGTTGATCAATGAATATTTGGTCGCATGTAAAATCTTGCATTTAATTTCAATGATCCTTTGATTATCAACATGATGAATATAGATCCAACTAATGTCATAAAAAGGAAGCATATGTCAAATGTTCTCCTTCTACAAAGTCCTCCGAATATTTGCGATCGAAATCGAAAAATTCAGGATATTGATTACGAGTTTGGGGAGATCCGAAACCTGGATTTTACTGACTTCACTGTAAACGAACGCAAGGATGCTGCTTTCTTTTGGGGTAAAATTTCGTCACTAAAAAGGAATGACAATCATTTTGCTGATCCTAAGTTGAAAAATATTATTCCAATATTTCTGATTTTGACGCATTACTCAGCAATCAGCAATTTCAGAATACAATTGGAACAAAACAAAACTAAGAAATAGAACAGGAACGAAAACTATGCGTGGAATTCTAGCTTCCGAAAATTATGTAGTCATGCATAAAGAACAGTCAGGGTTAGTAAGAATCACACAGAATGTAATACAAAAGTATAATGTTAATAGTGATCATAAACAGATTGAGGAAATTTAAAAATGCAATTTTCTATGAGTTTTTTTTTGCTATAAAATTTATTCTGAGAGTAAAGTAATAGGATGGCGAAGCTCCCATCTAACGAGGATAAGGAACAGAGACGGTCCCAATTCATCGAGGTGACGCAATCCGAGTCGACCGCCGACTCGCTGTCAGAAGCGGCGGCTTCTCGCATATAAACCTGTTACCCCAAATTGTAAACAATAACTTTCACAAAGAAAAAAATAAATTCATATTGAATATAACGTTCCGGTGGCAGTATTACGTAAGTACCAATGCTACATAATGACACTGTCACTGTATACCCTTATTTGTATTGTTAATATAAAAAAAATTGCGAAAAAAATAATTCTTCCAGTTTTTTCCAGTTTTCTCCAGTTCATTTTTCAAAATTTTCCAGTTTTTTTTAAAAATTTGGTTTTCTCTGTACATACATGATTTTAAAGCTTGAACTTTCAAGTTTTGGAATATTATACAAACCAATTGTTATCTTAATGTGTGTAGATGTAGTGGACGAAAATATCGGGAAAAAAGAAAATCGATTTCTATCTGTTTTTCCTAAAATTTACCATAATTTATTAAACGCCGTCTAGTGGGCCGGTAAGGGAACAGTTAATACCTGTCGCTGATTAATCGTTCCTTGCTTCTTTTAGTTTTGTGGACGAGACTGATTGGTTCACCTTCACTATCGATCAGTTCCATTGGAGCTGCATGTCAAATTTGAAATTTGCATATGAATGGTCCTACAGCGATGGACAGGAATATAATGGCAAATACAACACAAACAAAACCTCACGTTAAGTTTGAACACTTTTCCTGAAAATGAATGACAACAAACCGAATGACAAGCGGGGTTGCTAACATGATTGACGAATTTACGTTGGATTTACAACCAGATGGCGCAGCGAGTAAAATGAGGATGTTTTGTTTTTTTAGTATGAACTTCGTTCAAATTTTTTAGAAAAATCAGAATTTATCTTCAAATTTTCCGATTTCATGTATACTTTCCACGCTGAAAAGGTTAGAAAATCATCATTTTACAATGTGCTACGTATATTACGAGGAATGGCTTGTTATAAGTATTGTAACTTAAATTTTTTTCAACTAAGTAAACGACGAATAGGGTGTTTTGCGCTAAAAATACTGCAAATCCTTCTCGTATCGGCCCCTACATAATCAATGATATCAGCCAATTTGATATGATATCGATTTCATCGCAAATATCCATAGTATCAATAACCGATATGCATCATCAAACCTAAAATTTCCGAAGATTATCTATGACTTTGGTTGTTGAAACCATCGGCAATATACAAAACAATAATTTTCTAACCATATACTGACGACATTTAGTGGCTGAAATGAATCTAAATAAAAATAAAATTAATAATTACGACCGAATCGCGCTTTTCAGTGCGTAAAATAAACAAACACCCTCACTTTTGTAGTTCTGAGCTCTAATGTAGGTGTCGCATGAGCTGATTCAGCTTTGCGTAAATTCGTCAATTGCAATTGTCCGATTTGGATTTTCATTATAAAAAGGCGTAAGAAGAATAAAAACAAACTATCTGTCATACAGCTGTCTTCTCTCTCAGGCACGGATGCCAAATGATTTTTTTTCAGATGTCTTCACAAGGTACGACAAAATGTCTTCAAATGTCTTCACAATCATATTGAGGGAAAATAATATTCACAACTTAATTTTGAACAATGTTTGATAGATTATTCAATGTTTATTCTTATTGATTTTGTTATATAACGCGATACCTTGAGGTTTTGAAGTTCATTTCAACAAATATCCCTTAAAGTTAATTGATTAATTCCTTGTTTTACAAACATAAATATTTATAAAGGTTCTATATACATATAAAAATGGTGATTCCCGGGGCTGAACATTTTACTTTAATATTTCCGCCATTTTTTTATGCCAGTGATGAATAGTATATTCGTATGACAACAGACTTATTAGGTATAGCCTAATAATCTTGCATGTACAGTAAGTTACCTCTAATTCTAATTCTTCTTCTTAAATGGTACTAACGTTCCTAGAGGAACTTTGCCGTCTCAACGTAGTATTACTTGCGTCATTTTATTAGTACCGTAAACCGGGGTGACTTTGATCACCGGAGTGACTTTGATCACTTCATCCCTTTTTTGAACACGTAAGAAAGAGCACTCATAGTACTTGGAATTTGTCATAATTTGTACTGGACGTGTTCTAATATGGCAGCTTTACTACCATAGATACATTTCCCGTTAGATACTGAGTGTTTTTCATGCTAAAAGATTAATTTAAAATAAAGTAGATTTTCAGCGATTTTTGTTGCGTCCAAATAATCGACTCGAACAGATACAAAACAACAAGCTGCGGTATGTAAAGGTTTCATTTTCACGACAACCTACGACGTAACCTACTATGCAACTTTGGACTGTTGAGCAAGCCGATGAACTATCTTCCCAACTGTCAACGAGCCATTTTCATTGTTTACGTTTTGGGAAGATTTTCGTGAGTGGATTAACAAATAACTTTTATCGTTCGTTTTGTGGTCAAGATGCCTCGAAATTAACATAAAAAGGTAGGCGGAAGGACGTATTCGCAGTACACATCCGAAACTGTGGCGGAAGCTGTCGCTGCAGTAAGAGAACACAAGTTTTCGCTCCGCGAGGCATCCCAGCTCTTCAACATCCCGTACGGAACGTTGTACAACAAACTCCACAGCTCAAACCCACCCGGAGGACCAACTGTCTTGACCAGTTCCCAGGAAGCAGAGTTGTGTGAAACCATCAGGATTGCCGGAGAATGGGGTTATCCCTTAACTCCAGCATCAATCCAGAAGCTGGTCAAGAGCTACCTTGATCACAACAAAATCACGACCAGATTCGTTGACAACATTCCGGGGGAAGACTGGTTTTTGTTTCTCAAGCGGAACAAATCATCGCTGGCGTGTCACTGATCCCAAAATATCAAGCATTCCAGAGCGAAAGTGAGCCATGAAATCCTCACATCTTATTTTGACAACCTGGAGGAGACGCTCCGCGATGTGCCGGCGGAAAATATCGTCAATTACGATGAGACCAACTTCACCGACGACCCAGAATCGAAAAGGTTGTAGTTAGAAGGGGACAAAAGCACGTCGAAAACGTGCTAGACCATTCAAAGACGTCGTACTCGGTCATGTTCGCTGGATCCGCCAACGGGAAGGTATTACCAGCTTACGTAGTTTACGCTGCGCTGCATCTGTATCCGACATGGACAATGGGTGGTCCTAAGAAATGCCGCTACAACCGGACGAAGTCAGGTATGATACTATAGCAGATTTTCAATTCCTAGATTTTGAAAACTTTGTTTTTTTGACGTAGGAGTACGTCTTTTATTTCTATACTGGGGTGTAAGTTCAAAGTTTCGAAAACGAAAGCGTTACGCCGGAGCATCGAGATTTTGAGCGTTAATATCTTATAAACAACTGAACAAAATGTTATGATAAACACTTCATTCGAAAGATAAAATGTCAACGCGTTATATGCTTGTTACTTTTTGTTTGAATGAATTCTGAGTAGCAAATTCTAGAATACGCGTGACCTCAGTGCAAGTCGGAGGAATTTGTTTTGACCAAAAATTCTCCCGACCAGAACGGGAATCGAACCCGAACCCCCGGCATGTTAGGTGTTACGCTAACCACTCTACCACGGGAGCACAACCTCTAATTCGACATCTAGTTAATTGGACAGACCTGTAATGGGACACAAATAATTGGACATTTTCTTCTCTAATTGAATATTTTTGTAAAGATCGAGTTTGGGACCCAAATTATGGCCCCAGATTGAAAGTCGGCACCAGACGTCAAATTAGATGTAACTTACTGTCCATACTATTGGGTGCATTATATACCACCCACAATATCGGATATTCGATGCTCTATATACGATAGTTATACGATTTAATGTTTGTTGGATTGACATTGCTTGGCAGTTTGGTTTGTCAAGTTCATAATCTTATGTTTACAGTTTTGAGTTAGGTGCAACTGAATGACAAAGTTATCAGGTATGTATTTCACCCCCACTTTTGCATGTATATGTCAGTTAGACGCATCATATGCCACCCAAATATGTAATATATAATGCTGTATATACGCAGGTTATACGATTTAATGTTTGCTGGGCAGTAATGTCGTGAATACTGTTGCAAGTGGAAAATAAATGTATGTTCGTTGCTTATGATGCGAACATAAATAACAATATAATACAGTAATTTACATTTAATACGACATGCCGAGGCACCACTCAGTGTCGCATTGGAGGCGATTTTGGCCTGTAATTTTTCTCTTCTTGGAAACAAAATTCGAAGAAAAAATTATGTTGCGTATAAATTCTATTTTAAATTCGTTTTTATTTTCTATTCTCTGTATTTACATGATAAAATGTTAGCTTCATTAGTAATAGCGGTTTGTAATCAATTTTTGGTTTATTGCCTAACATTGCTCGTGAAGTAATTTGTATCACTATTTAGTTAGAAACATCACTAGTGAATCTAGTCTCGGACATTTTCTGTCATAAATCAACGTAAGCTGGTTGCGCTGTTTCAGTTTTTGAGCTGGAATGTTTTTAAAGCTTCCGACTGAAATGGAGTATATAGTGTAGGATATCATAACATTTGTAAGACAGGCCATTTGAACTTTATTGTTTTGTTCAGGCGCTTAAAATAAAAAAAAGGTGGGCTATTCATAAATAAAGAACAAGATGTAAAACTATCACTTCTTTCCAGAATTTAAATCGATTTTGCATGAATTACAACCAGTTTCTAATCCGTAACTCATTTTAGTTCAATGTCCGTTCAAATAATGATACTGCTTTTTAACTACATCTACCCTTCATAAGATTATTCATCACAAGTTCTGAAATGGGTTTTGATCTTGGAAGTCTCTAGTCCCTGAAGTCCGTCCGGATTTCGTTAACTGGTGCCCAATTACCCAACAATCGCGGTGGTTTTGACAGGAAAAACAGCAACAAATGATTCCGAAATACTTCGTTCTACTCCTGACTTTTCCATCTGGTTCTATAGTTATGAAACACTGGCGGTTTTGTTTGTTTTTAATGTTTCGCGCCTGCATAGAACAAATAAATTCAAATAGCCAATCTTATAAACGCTCAAAATAATTTGTCCCTAATAGTTGATGCTGTTCACCTCACTTTTCTAAAAAATTCTATCTAAATCTATAATCTATGATTAGACGAAATCATCAATCTGCACTACAAAAATCTACCAATGATCTTTCTGTACATCGTCGTAAGTTTTGGGATATGTAGGGTTATTCGAAATATTTTTGCCAATTTGTAGGGGAAAAACAAAAGCATAATTTTTAGGACACACTTTTACGATACTACACTTCGTTTCATAACTATAGAACCACTAATTTTTTTTCAGCTTTTAGAAATGCGAAAGATATCGGTCCAAATGATAAAATGGTATACAATGACTATTTTCGATTATAAAACAAACTTTGTAACCTTCATTGTTTTGTAATCCTTCAAAAAAAAAAAAACAAAGTATCGGTGCTTCATAACTTTAGAACCAGATGTGACTCCACATTTAACATTAGGGGCTGTCCACATACCACGTGGACAGAAAAATCGTGTTTTTGAACCCCCCCTCCCCCTCCGTGGACAAACGTGGACATTTACTATACCCCTCCCCCTGTTGTCCACGTGGACATTACACCAATTATTTCTAAAAAAAAATCCAAATAAAATTGAACCTCTCTTAAATTTCATTTTGGGATTGATTCTATTTTGTGTTCTATAGTTTTATGGATAACAATGTTAGCTTAAATAATAATAGCGGTTTATTTTAAATTCGTTTATTCTCTATCCAGCATTCTCCGGGAAGTTATTTGTATCGCTCTTTAGTTTCTTCTAAATTCCATTTATGCTGTCAGGTTGTTTTTACCGCTGAAATCCATATAAAAAATAACTTGAGAATCTATTCTCGGAAATTCTTTTTTTCTTATTCTTATTATCATTCTTTATAATCATATACAATTATTTGCCAATTTTATTTATTTGGTTGAGCTGTAACAGTTTGGCTGAAAAATTCATAAGGTTGACGGTCCATCTAGAACCTCTTGCAAAAATATACTTGACAATCACAAAGCACTATCATGGATACGTGTCAAAATTTGACAGCAATCGGTCGATTGGTTCGTGAGTTACAGCATTGAGAGTGAAGCAACTTTTATTATTGTGAAAAAATTGAAAAATCACAAACGAATGAAAACTATGGCAACATTGCATGAATTGGGCTTCGAATTGCTTCCGCATCCACCGTATTCTCCAGATCTGGCCCCCAGCGACTATTTTCTGTTCGCAGACCTGAAGAGAATGTACGCTGGCAAGTAATTTAAGACCGATGATGAAGTGATTACCGAAACCGAGGCCTATTTTGAGGAAAAACCGAAAGATTACTATAAAAATGGTATCGAAAAGTTGCAAATCGTTTTACTGTGTTACTTTTCAGCCGAATTGTTATATGTTTTCAAAAAAAAAAATCAGACAATGAAATCTAGGGCTTCATTACGAAATCGTTATTGGAATCGCAAGACAAAGCAGCAGTGATAAAAAATCGATATCGGTATCATCATGATGTTCAAGTTATAAGAATGTCGTGTTAAATTATGTAGTGTTAGTTTGTTTAACACACAAATGGCGGCTCAAATGAACAATAAACCTGTATCGTGATCGCTGGCTTCATCTACCAATGATTTTTCTGTTCAACCTCGTAAGACTTGGAAAATATTAGGTTGTTCCCGAATTCGTGCCGACTTTAAGGGAAAAAAATTCAAAGTATCATTCTTACAAACACACAATTATTCGAATGTATTGGGTCATTTAAAAAGTATTCGCGTTTTTCTGTTTAATTTATGAATGTTTTTTTGATGTAGGACTACGTCTAAAAATTTCGGACGCTTATATCTCGATAATTTCTTAATAGATCGCAATTATGTTTGCAAGGTCTGGGATAAACCATGAATGCATCAAAAATTCCCAACTAATCGCCCTAATTTTTTGGAGCGTCATCAAAAATTTATGTGACACTTTTCTGTTGATCGATTCTGGTGGTTTCTTCCATAATCGCCTCGTGAAATCTATCCAGTTGTGAACCGTACAACACGGAATTAACCTTTTGGCCATGTAACTCCTCATAATCGGAGATTCGCTTCCAGTTCCACCATACACACCGTGTCCCTTTTTGTGTAATCCTGGCTTTGATGTTATTTGCAGTGGTTTGTCTTGCTTATCCCATGATCTTTGCAAACAATATCGTATTTTACCCATTTCTATACACCGTGATCGATTTTCTGATGAAAATTCAGTCCAAAATTTACAAAATGTAGCAAAAATTTACTATAATTCATGTGGCTTCCAAACATCGAGTTTCTTTACGAGGTTTTTTTTAATATTGATTGGTTAATTCTTATGCCTAGTTTACACAGTATAAGGTATTGCTGAATCGATCCTTCCGCAATTTCAAAACCCAACCTCCCAACACTTGTTTGGTTTCTCGTAAAAAAACTGGACAAGGTTCTTTTCCATGCTACCCAATGGGCCGAAATTATTGCGCTCAAGAAAAGTGGCCTGAAAAATTGATAACCGGAAAGTGCAATATCTGGTGATGATGGCGGGTGAAATAGCACTTCTCAGGCAAACCTAACATTTTCGGCCAGGTTGTCAAAGAGAAGGAAGATTGACATTGTCCTGATGGAATATGACGTCTATTTTATTGGCTAATTATGTTAGTTTATTCTGGACTTTAGTTTCGTTTAGTTATAAGCAGTTCTTGTTAGAATCTATCGAAGCTCTGTAGAAGCACATTAAACGGAATTCCTTTCCAATCTCACCAGACACAAGACGCAAAAGTATGGAACCGATATATTGTAGATTTTTAGAAATCGCATCAACCGTTTACACTAGCGTGAACTTCTATAATGAATATATTCATATTTTCGGTGAATTTATTCACCTGAAGTAGAACTGCATCCAACTTTAGTGATTTCTCTCCAGTGAGAAATTCACAAGCGTTTACATATGGTGAATTTATTCAAGTTATATATACCTCGAATAAGTGTATCATATTTATTCTCATCTGTTTACACCTTTTTTCACGTGAATAAATCCATCTATAGCTATAGATCTCCCTAATGTAAATCCGCCATAACATACTTTGGTGGTATCTTCGTCCTGGCGGAATGTATGATCCTCTTCTGCCAATGTAAATAAATCCATCACTCTCAGTTCATGTGCGTTACTCTCAAAATACACATTTCAGCGAAACAGTTCAACAATATGAAAAAATATGGTCTCTTATTGATAAATACGGAGTACTCGCAAGGGGCGACAAGATTGAAATTTGATAAAAATGCAGAGCAGATTTTATTCTTTATTGATTATGGATATTAATGTATTTTCAAAAATATTCATTTTATGTATCCACGTGGACATTATCTGAACCCCCTCCTCCTTCTCCGTGGACAATCGTGGACATTTTCGTACCCCCTACCCCCCCTAAAGTTGTCCACGTGGTATGTGGACAGCTCCTTATCGCGCCTTCATAAAATTAACGAAGATAGTTAATGTTTCCCACTATTTACACTTCGTTTCAACCGAGTTTTTCCTGATCCTGAAAAATTCAAAAACTTGAGTGGTTCTAACTTCTTGAAAGGTACTGTATGTGCACGGTTTTTTTCTCCACAAATCCACAGATCTTTTATTTTCTCGTCAAAAAACTGTGCAGGATACTTTTTACGCCATCCCATGAGTCGAAATTCTTGCCCTTTTTTCCAACGGCATCTGAAGATGCAATATCTGGTGAGTACGGCCCAAATAGGTACTCCACCGAGTACCACATCCCAGTCAAACTCCAAGAATTGTCATAGAAACATGGGATTCGGTATAATTCTGGTGGAACACTTACCTATCATATTGGCTAATTATAAATCGCTGATTTTGGTTCGTTTAGTTGCGTACTTGAACTTGCTGGAATTTATAATGCATAATGCAGAATTCCCGTGGCCGAGTGGTTAGCGTCATAACTAACATGCCGAGTGTTCGGGTTCGATTCCCGTTCTGGTCGGGGGAATTTTTCGTCAAAGAAATTTCCTCCGACTTGCACTGTGATCACGCCTATTCTAGAGCTTGCCACTCAGAATGCATTGCAAGGCGTGTTATTTGGCATAGAAATCTCAACTAAGTACTAATAAAAATGACGCAAGTAATACTACGTTGAGACGGCGAAGTTCCTCTAGGAACGTTAGTGCCATTGAAGAAGAAGAGGAATGCAGAATTCCGTTCGAATCTCACCAGATACAAAGATGACTTTCTCCGGGTGAAGACCAGTTTTGGGGATAGCTGATTATGGTTCATTCCGCTTGCTTCAAAGATACACTCCAAAATACATTCTCAGAATACACATTTCAGCAAAGAAGTTCAACTATATGAAAAGTATAGTCCAGCACTATCTAGAATCTAGTTCAGCACTATCAGACAGCTCAATCCTTTTTGTCGATAAATACGAATAAATTTATTGAAAATGCAGAATGCAGAAATTTTTCATATAATGTTGAACACAGATGTGAAAAGTTTTTTTAAAATATTCATTCAACGTGTCGACGTGGATATCGTCTATACTCCTCCCCCCTCACCGTGGACAAGCGTGGACATTTCCGTAACCCCTACCCCCCCTAAAGTTGTCCACGTGGTATGTGGACAGCTCCAGACATGTCTTTAAACTTAGCATCTCGGCTCTCAGGTTAGAATGATCCGATTCAAGCCGTCAATTATGCACCGTTTTGTTCGATAACTCGTTGCCGTTTTGTAGGTTATCTTACATCACTTGTGATGCAGAATAAAGGAGATTGTCGTACAAGATAAGTCGAATTGGCAGCGAAATAATAATAATATCAGAAGCGGGATGCAGTTGCCATTAAGAACATCAATTCTATTTGAAAACGCTAAAAAAAAAAACGCTACGTTCTTGAAGAGCAAATATTTCTATGACCAGACCGAGCTGTAGCTGTGGAAATCCCTGATAAATAAATGTGGTACTCAACACTTTCTCGAGGGGACGGCGTTTAAAGAAAGCTTTCACCTCTCCAGGTGAACTCTACCCCACCAGAACATAACACGCCAAAATCATCCGGCGCAAATCGAGGCGTTCGAGGCGCAAACTGCGAACCACTGGAGGATGACGCGCGGAGACCGTGTTTTTGTGTGTATGTCTACAATTGTATACATGTTTATCAGCATTACATTTATCAATAGATTTCCAGTCAACAATAATAAACCACAAACGGGTGGCTTTGTGTGTGTGTGTGGGAAGGGGTATGTGGCCTCTGGTCGCGCGCGCGTTTCCATCTGTTTACACAATTTTCAGTCTAATTTTAACCGCCGGCTGAAACAGAACACAACCAACAAATTCCCGACGCGTTTTCCGGTCCGCGGGAGTTGCGCGTAAATTTCGAATTGTCCCAGGCTCTTGATTTTTCGCACTGGGCGGTGAATTCTGGTTCAATAGGTGAGCGCTGCATGGTTTTACCTCTGTCTAGCGGCTGGGAATGTGATTCGTTTTCAATTGATGGGAATATATGGTTTCTAAAGTAGCAAATTGTGATTATCGCTTGTGACATATGATCTTTCGCGTGTTTGCTGAAAGATGTGCTTACACTGTGCTGAAGGTATTTGGGTGGTGCCTTTAATGACCCAATAGAAACTGCCACCACCGGCAGCAGGAAGGAAGCACTTATCGCGGTTTGATTGCATGTTGAGTTAATTAGAAAATTAGTTTACCACCTGGCACAAACGACCGGACACCGGTGCCGCCAGATGTGTCCCGACAGCTGCAGGAAGGTTTTGAATAAATAAATTCAACAGAACCAGACGCTTCGCACCCTTCCGATCCGGAACGCATGGACGGGGAAAAGATTCTCGCGTGTCTCCTGGTCAAGTCAATAGTGGCACAAAGTGGCAAACAACTCGGTAGCCGTTGGGTACCGTGAGTGGTACTTTGTATTCACCACCAATTGCCACCGCTGATAACACACGCGCGCTGGATTGGGATTGAGGATTGAGGGGAAGAAACGATCCGAGAGATAACACTGTTTAACTGGTATCGCCCGACTGAAACGGCTGCAACCGATGGATGCGTTTTCCGCGCGCTCCTTTCGCCCTCTTATCTGGCATTAAACACGGTTATTGATTTTGTGCTTCCTAGGCATCGTCCGACCTACCGATGTTGGGATTCGATGACAATGAGTACAGAAAAAATGTGTACGCTATCACGTTGTATCGAGATAAGCTTTGGGTTTATCATTTTTTTTTGCGCTGAGTGCTCCGAAATTAATCGGATTTATGTGGAGGAACAAAAATATTACGAAGCAGGGCTACCGACAAAACGGGGTGAATTGGTTTAATGATCAAGGTTGGGGCTATCATGAGACAACATTTCCGTACGTTATGCAATTTGCAATTTTCAAAAGGAGCACTTTCTACCTAACTACGGTGCGTTTTCCCGAAAAAGTAATTTCCGGTCCAAATTCCACCGACATTTTGGAAGCTGAAACTCTACACTGACGTCACAACAACGAAATACCGTTCGCTTATATGCGCTTAAAGGATGTGCCTTTTTCTTGGAAAACTCTGTTCACTTTGCAACTAATCTTTTTTATTGGATGAATAACATCTGAAGCACGCTTGTTGCTCTTCTAAATGTTTTCTCAACACAATAAGCTCTGACAAAAGTAATATGCTTCTAGGATCCGAACATTAGACTTTCATCTTGAATCATGGTCGGTTTCCTGAATATGGACACTGAAATTGAGAATCTGGAAGGTAGGATATCTGAGATTCATATCAGAAATCTGATTATAACGTGAAATATTGATTGGGAGAAAGCGTGTGCGGACAGGGTTTGTACAGAGCGCAAGCGGATACACACGTATTGGTAAGAGTAAGCAGAGTAAGAGTATTTCTATCTATCGATAAACAATTGTTTTATCTATTACACAGTAGCCATTTAGGCGTAAGAGTATTCCTATTTTAGCGATACACATGTCGCTTCTTTCGGCGTAAGAATATTCCTTTTGTTCGAATGTTCGCAGTTGGATTGTTCACAGCGGGACTGTTGATATGAGGCTTCCCTTGTTATGTTATTCATAATGCCAATTACCGAAGCAGCAGACCGTAATATGAGCGGTAAGCGACTGGGGTTACCGTCACATGATGATTGTTGCGTTGACGTAGTAGCTGAAATAACACACAAGGTTGGTCAGGTGAGGGTCCTGATTTATGGGCTTTTTATTTTATTATATTTATGGGATGATCGTACGCTTAGTAGCGGGCACGCAATCAATTAGGCTACGAAGACCCTGAATTGAGTGTTGACACAATTGATTGATTGATTTTTCTACTATCGAGCCTCTAAACTACGAAGTTATTCGCTTTTAGCCTTGAAAAAGGTCTATGAGAAGATTAATCAATGAAGGTTGCTGGGATTGAACCCACGACCATTCGTCTAATAAGCGAACGCGCAACTGTTCTAGTGTTTGAAAATACCTCCGGTGTTGATATAAAAATGATTTTTGTTTTCCTATATACATTAAGTTACCTTTAATTCGACATCTAGCTAATTGAAAGACCTGTAACTAACGACACGTAACACGTACCTGTAACTCACAACACGTTGAGTAACACGACATGTAACTCACAATTGAACATTTCCGCCCTCCAACAGGACATTTTTGTAAACATCGAGGTTCGGAACCAAATTATGGCCCCCGATTGAAAGTCGCCATCAGACGTCGACACTGTACCACTGTCATCGTGAATGTCCAATTTCAGGTCACAATCGCCTCTAATGCGACACTAAGTGGTGCCTCGGTATATTGGATTAGAGGTAACTTACTGTACATTGAACGATACTAACAGTTTGGCTGAAAAGTTTATAAGGTAACACAGTAAAACTATTTTTTTTGCAAAATTCAATATTATTATTCAACATAATTGCTTGCAACTTTTCGAAACCATTTTTTTTAGTACTCTTTCGGTTCTTCCGAAATAGGCCTCAGTTTCGGTAATCACTTCATCATCGGTCTTAAATTTCTTGCCAGCGAGCATTCTCGTTTTTCGCTCATTATTGTCACCCATTGCCCATATAATTGCGGTGTATGCCATTTCTGGCCAATCGAGAGTAGATTCATAAAATATAGCTAGAGTTATACCATACATTCCATTGCCGAAGTTGCCAAAAACAAAAATTTTGTGTGATACATGGCTATCCTTTACCATTAATCAATTTCACTCTCAATTAGTCGACGTTTAATTTAATGCTTTGATTTTAACTAACACGCAATGATATTCAATGTCGACGTTACGAATATCATAGCGAAAATGAATATGCGAATGAAAAATGAACTTCATGGCAAGCTGATGTTGATGTACATTGCACTGGTGTTCATTGATAGTGTCGTTCCATATTTATCGACTCTCGCTTGAGCAATAGGTTGTCAATACAAGGCAGGCTGAAATTGCCCTCGCATTTGAGTCTTCGAATCCAGGAATCGTAATGGGCACCTTACACGATCAACCGGATTGACAATAAGTGTTTTCAATATCGTGACAGCTAGGCTTTCAACATCTGATCTAACCTCAATCAATATTTTTCCACCTTACACGGTCAATATCGCCCTCAACCCGAGACAACAAAAATATCCGCGATGGCTAGTGGCGACATTTGAGTTTGGGATCCAAACTATTCTCTATCAGATTAGAAGGCTAAAAGGCAATTTTCAATTGGTAAGATTTTAATGAAAATATCTACTTGGTATTATTTAATTAGTTGAAGCGCGTAGTCCTAACCTTAACTTAACCTATTTCCCCTGAATTTTCAGATATTCCTACTAAAATGTATTATTATAATATAACGTCAATTTCAGACATAATTTTCGTATGGGATTTTCTCACCACTTGCAGAAAAAAAGTGATTTGCATTCACATAGAATACTAATTTGATTCGTAAAAGTTAATTTTCATTCATAATTTACACTTTAGAATTCGGTTTTTCTTCTCAAAAATACATAATAATACTCGTTTCACAAATACAGACTGTTCCTTTCAGTTTCAGAGATGCCAGATTATTTTAGTTTGCGAAAATATATACAAGTTATTTTATCTGCAAGCAAATGTTTTTATTCCATAAATGAGACTATGACAGTAGAACCCCGATTATCCGCGAGCGGGTGATCCGCCCTGCGGATTATTCGTGACTGCGAGTTCCATAGTAAATCAATAGGCCTTTCCGGAATTTGTTAGTGAGTGGTAGGCCCATGCTCTTTTGTTGTGGTCATGGCTTTTACATTATTTAGCCATTGGTGTACACGACCTTATAGATGGATAGTTGATTGATTTCTGTATTGATAGAACATAGTTTTTATGTTGAAACATCTCTTTTCGTGTTTGCATTTTTTTGTCCTTTAATGGGTCATCGCGATTTTCGTTAATCGCGGTGAGTTTGCCCGACTATTCCGCGGATAATCGGGATTCTACTGTAGCTTGAATTAACACATGATGTTTTTTCATCTGTGATTTTCCCAGATCTTCTCATTCTCCAAATTTTATAGCGGAGTGTGAAGAAACACACAACCCGCTCACTAGCGCAAAGAATGACCGAGTTCAACGTTAAAAAATTCCTAAAACGTGAGGTTTCATCCACTCTCTCACCATCACATTGTCAGTTTACTTTGAAGTTTTGATTTGTATCGTGAAAAGTACCGTATTTTGCTATTCAAAGTATCAGTTTTCCAAACCAAAAGCTTCCATTTATGATTCCTACAATTTCAGTAGTTTATAAATTTTAATTGCAATCGCAAAAAAGACTAACAAAAATTAAATGTGCGCTTGCATATCTGGCAACTCAGTCTGGAAGTCCGTGAGGTAAAACGTCAACATCATGCATCCATATGAAATGTCACGATATTGATGCTCGAAAATCAGAAAATCCGGATTTCTGCGTCGTCGGCCATGTTCAGCTGTCATTATGCTCTCAAATGTCATCATATTGTCAATAAAGTTGACCGTGTAAGGTCCGCTTAAGACAAGTGCATCAGTACGTTCGTTTTGAACGATCGTGAAGTGAAGTTACGCGAGTTAGCGGAGGTCGTAGGCATTTAAGAAAAAACGAGTGGGATAAATTTTGCACAAGACATTTTAGAGATGAAAAAGCTAACCGCGCGACGTTTGTTGACCGTCGACCAAACTTTTCAGCCCATGTAGTACAGTGTTGCCAGAAGGGGTGTCATTTCAAAAACTTGGTGATGGGTAATACATTGAATATCCCTACAACACTTCTCAATGATTAATCCTAGCCATATCTTTCGGTCAATTTCACCAATCTTAACTGTCTGCAAGCTGTTGGTGTTTTACGAAATCTAAGGGCTTCGTGAGCACATCGACTAGCGTTTGATCCGTAGGTCAGTACTGCATCTCTGCCTCGTCTCTGTCTCTAAAGTCCTTTACGGAATGGTGTTTGATCTCAATAATTTTGGGACATTTGCAGAACTTTCTCAACGTACAAAACTTGAACAACTCTGATTCTATTCATCGATCACCGTTGCTGTCACTTGATGTTGGTCAAAATCTTCGAGTTGTTTCGTTGTCGACAGCGTTACACAACTCTGTCGGCGACTAGTTCAGCAGACTGCTCCCCTTGCGTAGAACACAACGTATCTAGTCGTAGATTCTCTTGTACTCGTCTCTGCTACCTAATCCGAATCTAAAAATGCCACCAATCATTCCGCATACTTGCCTCCAAGTTGCCTAAAAATTATTATCGTTCGCAGCTGGGGGACGTTGTGAGAGTTTGTGGTCTTCGGTACAACGTTTATCGTCAGCCGGTCTATCTCCTTCAGTGATCTCTTGGAATAATGAACCGAGGCCAGGTTCGGTCTAAGAATCACATCCTCCTTCGCATGATACTCCTTGAAGGAGGCGGTAACTACCGGCATGCGTTTTGTACTGTATGCCTCCTTGTTCACCCCAAGCCCCGAAGAAAAAAACAGCAGCTTGGACATCCCCTTCTCACTGGCCGTTGTGTTTGTCACCAACACCTTCAACTGCTCATACAAAGTCGACCTCGGCTGGCGCTTCCGCATGAAAATGCTCTTTTTGGCCAGGTACGTCTTTACCGTTTGATCGAATGATCTGATCTCCAAGCCAAAGGCGCGGGACACTGAGGCCATCTTGCTGCTGCATTTTATGGTCACGCAGCCCCGTTGGGCGGCCGGAACCAAGCTTCCGTTCAACGCTCTCGTCTTACTCCGAAGGGAAAGGAAGTTGTAAATACAGTAGAACCTCGATTATCCGCGAGCTGTAAGGTCGTGTACATCAGTGATCAGATAATGTGAAAGCCATGACCAAAACAAAAAAGCAAGACTCTACCACTCATTGACAAATTTCGGGAAGGATTATAGATTTACTAGGGAACTCACTTTCGCGGATAATTCGCACCGCGGATCAACCGCTCGCAGATAATCGAGGTTCTACTGTACTTGTATATAAGAAACTTCCGTATAAATATTCCGACCTGAGCAGATGTCTGTTCGTTTGTGACGGATCTTGATCGAGTAAAGCCTCCAATTCTTCATCTTCAAATTTTTTTGGCGGTCCGGAACGTTCTTCGTCTTCCGAGTAAAAATTGCAAATTTTTACTTACCGTGCAAATAACGTCTGACACGTTCGCTCAGTTGGGGCATGGTCACCATAAACTTCCACCAAAATGCGATGACTTTCCGCAGCTTTTTTCTTTATATTGAAGTAATGAAGTAACACTCCCCGCAAAAACACTCTCGTTAGCACGAAATTCGTCATATTCGAAGTGGCAAAAAGCTATGTTGTTTACGCTTCAACTTTTTGACATATACTGAAAAAGACAGTAGCTTTTCAACGTATGTCTGGAAATTTGATGCACTGGAATAATAATCAAGTTGCGCCATCTGTTGTAAAACCGAAGAAACTTACCGGTACACCTAATACTTTTATTGTAAAGATACGTTTCGTTTTCATTCATATCCAGAGGTGCGTCCCTAGTGATTTCGAATAATAACACTTAGCAAAAAAGAAAAAAAAAGTAGAAGGGTCTAAGCCTAGGGGCACGGACAGAAGTTTGAAGTAGGAGTGAGATTGTTCAGAACACTTTGTTATTTTGAATGTAATTGTTTTTATTGTTTAGAAACCTGTTAGTTAATAACTCTGTTAAAACTCTAAATAGTAACCCTGGAAAGGGCCGTTTGTTGTATATAATCATAACTTTCAAACGGTTTGTAACGAACAAAGAAAGACAATAAGCTTCTGGCAGGAAGTTCAATTGTCCAACTAAAAATGATTATTGAATATTAGTGGGACGATTAACAGGGTGGAATGGTGAATAAGTGAATCGGTAAACAAAAAAAAAATATCTTCATTGATTACATTGAATATGAAGTTTATGGGGAAGAAACGAAAAAACAAGTTCATAATACTCACGCTTTCGTGATATTTTGAGGTTTAATACACATGAAATCAAGAAGTTGCTTTATTTTTAATGGATATCTATGGTTTTGTGATTTATTTCCATGGTCTTATTTTTATTATTAGGCATCGGGAGCAGTTGCTTTTTCGGTGAAATAATGTTCGTTTGCAGACTATTACAATCAAGTCGTATTGGTTCTACTGCCCAATCTATCATAGAAGGAATTGAGTCATTGAGAAGTATGAATATGAGTTATGAAGAATATTAATATTTTATTTCGTTTCATTCGATCTCAATAAGTCTTCGCATGATAATCGCACCCGTGGGCGAATGGTTAGCGTCCCACATTATCATGCCGGGTGTTCGGGTTCGATTCCCGTTCTGGCCGGGGGATTTTTCGTCAGCGAACTTTCCTTCGACTTGCACTGTGTTCACGCGTATTCTAGAGATTGCCCCTCGGAATACATTCAAGGCGTGTTATTTTGGCTTAAGAAATCTCAACTAAGTATTAATAAATGACACTAGTTAATGCATACGTTGAGAAGGCAAAAGTGGGAACGTTAACGCCATTCAAGAAGAAGAAGAAGATGATAATCGCTGCCTCCTCCTGACTGTATGGGTGAGAGTTTCCTCGTTGCTTTGATGAAATCTTGCATGAAGTTTGAGTGATGCATGAAATCTTGCATCTGATTACTTTAACATCTTGCTAAATTAGCAAGATAGAATGAATTACCTAGAGGCGAATGAACCTTAAAGCCTCTTAAAAACAAAGAAAGAAAGAAAAGAATGAATTATTGCACGCAATTTTGTGTTACATACAACATTCATGGGAATTAAGTTGAAAGAAAGAATGCATAATACATGATTTACCTTCGCATTCGCTCGCAAAACATACCTCTTTTATTTGTTAAATTGCTCACATGTTTTATTATTTCCACTGTTGATGTTTCAGGCGAAAAAAATGCTGGATATATTTGCCGTCTAATGGTATATTTTATAACATATATCGTAAGAACGATTCTGCGTAATATGCATTTGAAAACTCATTATAAACGTTACATTTTTCACGTAGTCCTACGTCAAAACAATCACATGCGGAAAAAATCTGTACCAATCTGTTTTCTGAATGAATAAAAAATCTATACCGTTCCAGATAAATCTGTACATGTGGCAACACTGGTGACAGCTTCTTTCTGTTCTGAGTTTTGCCCTTTCGGACGTGTTTTTTTATTTGGATCCAGTGCAATTTTCCCGCGAGCATAAGCACACATCCAAGTAAACGTGTATCGTAATCAAAACAAACGCAGCAGTTTTATTGACGATTATTATCTCACAGCATACACACCGACACTAAGAGCCTTCGAAACATCAACTTCATCATGGTAAAAAAATGAAACTTCGTTCGTTTCTATGAACGTGGGGGAGTAAAAACGGCACATGGAAATATCACTTTTATCCGTCTTTTTCGACGTGATTTCACAAATATTCACTCCACGCTATCACATTAGCCTTATATTCAGCGGGAACTCTACAAAAATGTACGTTTTTAATTGATAAATTACATCCTGAAAATAGCATTTTTACATGGATGCGGTGGGCAATCAAAGATAAACACAACGACTGATGTTACTATTTGTTTAATTCGCGACTACGAAGCTTCGCGAATTTGACAGCTTGTGTGCGTGAAGCGAATGTCAACAAAGAATTGCAAAAAGAATGTGATTTTTAAACGCACCGTTTTTAACGTTTTTTGCAGAAATTTTCGTAATGGTGAGTATGTTTCGAAAGAACTATCCTCTAGGATGCTTATTTAGTTAAATAACATAAATTTACTGCAGGGGAAAACGTTTTCTTACCGCATCCAAAGGACACTGTCTTTACTTGTGAAAAAGTAAACAAACTTTCAGGATACTAAATTTTAATAAAAATTAATAATTGTGTGCAAAATTTATCTTCCAAACGGTTGGAAAATGAGTTTTCCTTATGCAGTGAAAAAAACTTTGCCGTAGCTTAAGCTGAATTTAACTTATAAGTGTTTTTCTGTGACCTTGTTTCATGCATTATCAGGAGCCATCAGTCGAAGAAAATGAAACCTGCTGCGATTACGCTGCGGGTGGAAGCCGTTTAGTCGTCGAAGGCGAAAGAGTATTCAAAGCTGAACATCTTTTAATAGTTGGTGTTGAAGAAGTTCACGATGAAGGCTTCAGTATTTTCTCGTCCTGCTTCCAGTCATCATCTCCAAGCTCGGAACCCCATACAATAAAAATTCGTACGAAAATCTCCTTCTCCAAATGGTTGTTTTGTATCATTTGCTTAAGTATGTTTTATTTTATTTCTTTATTGTTGCACATTTTGCACCAAGTTGGACTGTTTCACACTTTTTCAAAAGTGCGAAAATGTGAATAAATCAAATATATAAATCAAATCGATTTGCTGTCTTCAGCGCACTTATTCGTTATCAATCGAAGAATAAGTGCGCTGAAGACACCAACATGATTCGATGTTAGAGCGCACTTTTATTCGTATTTTCGCACTTATGGAGAAGGCCGAAACAGTCCAACTTGGTGCAAAATGCACAATAACGTGTTTTGAATCATAAGTAATTAATTCGCCTCTGTGCTTAAGGAATTACTTTGAACTCATCAAGAGGCTACTAATAAACGACTTGTTTAAAACAGGTAGTTTCAGGGAAGAAACCTATTAAAAAAAGGCCTATTTATTTAAAAATATATATTCTTAACATGTCTATTGTGCAGGAATCCGGTATTTCCTCTTCTAGCTTCACTGTAGATTTAGGCTTTTGACGATACTGCTTCACGAGAGTCACTGCTTTGACAATAGATTCGAGCATTTCTCTTGATTTAAGTCCAGTCCATGATACAAGATCGTCATCGCTTCCAAAGGAGATCGCTGAGATACGCTTGACTTTAAGTTTATCCAAATCCGTAGTGTCTACCTGAACTGCTTTCTCTACTGTAGAAACACAGACTTCGGGATGATCTGCACATTCAGCATCGATGGCAAGATCTGAAAGGTTTGGTGTATCATGTCTCTGGTCCATCGCTGCCCCAACTTTGGCACGGTTTGCAGCACGTTCAGCACGGCCCTCAATAAGTCTTTTCCTGGCTTCGCTGATGGGAGGTTGTGGCAAATTCAAGTCGGGAACTGCTGATGGCCTAAGAATTAAGCGATCAGTGGCACGGCTTGTTGCTATAAAAAGTAAAATAATAAAGAAAAAAATTATAATATTATTGCTTCAAGGCGTGTATTACACTTCATATTTGGAGAGTAGAAGTTCGACACGGTGAAATGGAGGCTACTAATACGGGAGGTTTTTGTAGGTTCTATCTTTAGCCGTAGTCGTTGGATCCAGTCTAGATACCGCGATTTGTCCGTTTTCGGAGGGAAGGCATGAAAAGAAATTACGGGGCGATATCTCTGCTTACATCCGGGGACGACACAAACAATACGGCTTTTGAATTTTGCAGATTGTTCGGAGTCAGCTTCAAGCAAATTTCGTCCGACTTGCATGTTCTCCAGGCAATTTGCGCAGCTTTTGACGTCCATATTTCACACGTTCTAAGGAAAATATTTTGAAAAATATTAGAGCACTGATTGAATAGAAGCCAGATCTTTGTATTTTAGGTATTTTATGAACACTAAGCGGATATTTTTATATTAAATTTCATTGATTCGGTTTACCCCTCTCGCAGGTAGATTGACAGAGGGTGTACTTCAACGGCTTTTTTTCACTACTAAATGACAATAAATTTTGGTTCGGAGCATCGAAACAGCTAAGAAAAACTATTTCTCAACAATTTCCATTAATTGTAAGATAAACACGGTACAAGTTTTCGAGAAATCAATATATTAATTACAGAGAAAATATGCAACGGTTTGTTTACATATTTTTCACTCACACGCGAAACTTTCATAGGTGGCGACACCGTACCTTCGATGACGCGAAAAATTATGGCAGCGCATGCTATGTCGCTCGAAACTCTACCATCTTCATAACTTTTTTTCCAGGACATTGCGATGACACCATGTAATTGGAAACACAGATTATTTGTCAATATTTGGATTTGAAATTTTGGTCGGGATTTTCCTTATTTTTCTTAGCACAATGATGACATTTCTGTCGTCAATTTTTTTCCTATTAGTTATTTTTTTTCGTAAAATTTATCGTTTGATCTGCAACTTCTTTTGATGAACCGGTCAAACCTTCCTCACTGGATCAGAGTAATTTTCTTCGGATACCCGAAAATGAACCCGCACTTTGGCAAAAATTATTTCCCATTCCATCTCAATGGAGCGCCATGACATAGCGAAATGGTTGCAGAGAGTTGTGAAAGAATGCTTATATCTACGACTTCCTCGACTCGATAACAATGCCGCCGTGGACGACAGGGAAGCCGTAGAAATCGCGGATTCACTGGGAAAAATAACAGCACATGCAATCTGCGGAATCTTATCCCGTACCGTCCAATGAAGGAAGAGATAGGGTTGGGCAAATGTATACATTTGCTTAGTTTACTCAGAGACTTCAGTTGTCGTCTTGAGCACCCCGAAAGACTCACGGTCTGCATTAATCCCACCCCTTATCACATGGACCGAGAGCTACAGAGAGAAAATCTTCTGATAAAGGCACACGCAAATCCACTGTAGCGGTTCATTTCCTTCCTGCTTAGGGTCAAGTCAGAATAATAGATTTTCACCTGGTTTCGTCCCATCGTCTCGGCCTTTTGTGGGATTACATGCCTGTGACGCAGATATTTTGTACACGGGAAATAGCCAAAGTAAGAAAGCAAGAGGAAAGAGAAGATACGCCACAGAGAGTAAATCCACGGCCAAGCAGCTATCGTTAAAACGAGCTCAGTCCATAATATCAACATTGTACACCTACAGGCGGTACACAACGTCGCATTATCAAAGCAGGATTTTTTTTATCATCTCTTTGAGGTTGCTGTCATTGTGCCTTCCGAGAAAGGACGGAGCAACGAAATGGGCATCAAATTGATTTTACGTGCCTGCGAATTTATGGCCGCACAAGATGCTACAGAGACAGACGCAATCGATTTGTCTTTGAAGATTGACACATTTCGGGACAAATTGTGCTTATCGGATTTATTTAGGCTGATAATAATTCGCCGAAGTAATCATTTCCGCCTCTGACACGCTCTCCGTTTCCGCGTTGAGACTTTGATGGCCTTTTTTTTGGGAATTTTTATTGAGTAAATTGAAAACGAGTATCAATTGTATTATCAAGGTGAATATAGGGTTTACAAACGCGTCCTTTGGAAAGGCGAAATTTTCCCCGAAATCACTGCCAATACGGGGGTTCCTTTCGGCAACAATAACAATCCACTTACTTGAGAGAACTTCAATCCGAATCCTATCGTCGAAAAATAAGAATGAAGAGACACTCGGGCTGTCCGCTTTTTTCTACACTTTGCCTCGGACACTTTTCGCTCAGCGGAATTCGTATAGATAATGATTTGCCGGAGGATTTCAACACGGATATTCTCCGGAACGAGACATTGATTTATGTGCTTTGGTCCTTCCCAAAAATTTCATCCGGAAGCACGGAGTGGAAAACGGGATGCACATAATGTTTTGTCTTGTTGTTTTCGGCGAAAGTCTGCTCTAAGATTTCCTATTTGTTTCGCTCTTCCCGGGCCAATCTTGAAAATGGGATTGAAACTGATGGAAAGACATTAGACAAGTTCAGTGGTGAAAAATGGTGCCGAGGTTGTGAAAAATGTTCCCCTTGCCGCGTACGAGTTGGCCTCGAACTTGAAGCTCGTGTGATGGGAAGATGAGAAATTCGGGAAACATAATGGAAATGATAAACCAACAAATTAAAAAAAAAGATTGCTTAGTTCTACGTCCTAAGTCTCGGATACAACCACTCGATTTTTTTTTACATTTTCGGGAGGCACCTTCAGAAATGTTGTGCTATAAGAATTTTCGGATATTTCACCTTGTTGAAAAGATACAGCAAAAACTGTGAGGTCACATCAAGGAAAGCAGCATTGCTGTACTAATCTTTAACCCTTATTTGCACAATGGTGGAAATTTCCATCATAACATTGAATGCCCAAAAATTATATAAAAGAAAAAGTTCACTTTATTTTGATCGAGTCTGGACCTTGATTTATTTCACCAATAAAGAAAAATTCATGCAAAGAAGGGGTTTAATGCGTTTTTCCCGAAACCATGTGTTTTCAGTTGATGGTACATTTATCTCAGAAACTAGTGGACTGATTTGGCTAATTTTTTTCCCAGTATGTAAAAATAAACTAACAAAATTGTTACATAGCCGTTGTTTTTATATCCCATTTTTCCAATTTTTTATGATTCTAATAGCTAATTTTCATTCAATTGTACGCCATTACGGCGATTTTTCATATTTTTAAAAACTGCTAAGTATCAATTTAAATATTTCATTTTTACATGCTGATATTTGAATACCGGTTTAGAGCGGTTAACTATTATCCAGACTTTGAATTTTGAACTAAGTATAATTCTTAAACCGTTTCTTTTGCTGTACTAGGGGTTCGTTATTTATAGTAGTCTGATTTCATCTCATTATCATCCTTTTCTATGAAGCCTGCTTCGTACGGCGTAGCTTTGAATCATTTTCGAGCTGTATCCACCACAAAAGACACATTCTGGTTTCCTTACTTATCATGGAAAAACATCAATAATCTCATAACGATGTCCCAATGTAACGGAGTCTCCTATTTCTCGCCCTAATTCTGATCAAACACTCCAATACTGATCAATGGGCCTGAAACCGCAAAAATCACGTCATAATTCGACAAAAAGCCCCCCAAGCCCTACATTGCCTAACGAACTGAGGCAAATAGGATTATTGTGACACAGCCACTCTAGGATACTCCGGGGAACATGAGCCCATCCTGTTCTTGATTCTTCCCCTCCGGTCCACGCACACACAAACACACACTCTTCCTGTTTCGCCTGGGAGCAGACCACAGCCATAATCATGTTTCTTAGCCTCCCTTATTTGTGGATACTTCGAATGAGGTGCGAGATTCAGTCCAACACGCTTTTACCATTTTTCGGCTGAGTGTTTTGTTTTCTTCCCCCAAATGATAGATGGAGGCGCGGAGCGACAGCGTGCATATTTTGGTTCAATTCAAAATCAAAATAAACCACAACACGCCCGCGCTCGCCCGGGAACTGCGCCGGAGATGATGGTGTTTAATGATTTACGAAACGTGCGATGATTTTGGCGAAGCCGGCTGTTTGGCGTGCCCTCGACCATTCATCAGCCTCTCTGTTGGGTGGAGCTCTTTTTTAGGAATTGAAATGTTTCTATAAACACGGCCAGAATGGAATGAGAAGTTGCGGTTGGACTTCACATATCAACATAAATTGAGATATGATCGCGCGGGTGGGAACGGGGGTGAAACATCGTGCGCATCGTTAAAAATAAGCAAACAAATAAACAATCCCGACCAATCAATTGCGGCGTTCCCATATGATTTATGCTCGTTCGACGCAAATACGTGAGGTGGCTTGTGCTCCATTAGCTCGGCGAGCAAACAATCAAGCTGCTCCATCGAGCATATAATGGTAGACAAACACTTATCCCAGCGGTAAAACAATATTAAAATTTGATACTCTCGGGATAAGTGGGATAACCTCTCAAGTATCAAACGGTTTCCATGATGTTTACCAGAATTCCCGAAGGTAGCCTGATATTCTGGAAGCACCCCTAATTGAAAGGAAAAGTTGATTGATTTGTGTTGGTATAGAATGTTACGCCTTGCGAATTTCGCGGTTTTCAAAGAGTTTCAACACGCACCGATAGTCGAAGGGTGAGTTTTGCACCCATATGGAAAAACAAAGTGCTTCAGAGGAATTAGGGATTTTTTGTTGAAGTTTGAGCTTGAATTGCGCAAAAGTCGTAGAAATTTGATAAAAATGAAAGAGATTAAAAATGTTGGATTATTGGTACATACGTACATGCATACGTACAAAGTGCAGAAGACTCCAAATCGTGACGAGTGGCAAAATATGGTGGGAAAGTCACGGGCCCGGAAAATGTGAAAGTTTGAACTGGATCCGTCAACTATGAAATTTTCTACAGCGTGTTTTCCGTGATGTAATTTGATGTGGGACACCCCTTATTAGACCAAGATCATTCATACTAATACTTCTCTCAGGCATGGTAAAGTTTGATGAAAGACACACAGAATTTTTTTTTAAACCTGCAGAGCGGAGTAGCAAATTTTTGGAAACGTGGTAATAGGTGGTCGGAGTTCCTCTGCAGGACACCCGAGGATGATGTAGCGTGGTTCAGGGTCCTTTTGATGAGATGCGCAGGAGGTCTTCTCTCTCTACCTCTGTAACTTCACTGTACCATTCACTAACTCACTCACTCACTCACGGAAGGGCTTCTCTCAATCGTGACAGATGTCATTCTCGACAGAGCTAACCCACGTCGGAGCCATGTTGGATTAGAACGTTCACAAACATTTAATGATAATTATACCAGTCAAAACAAAACAAAAAATCACTTGCACAATAAACAGATATTATTTGTGACTATTGTGATATCTCGGCTTATGTCCAATCACAACAGCCTAAACGCGCTTCCCTATCACATTGGGCTCGTAGCAAGCAATCTTTGTGATAGTGGCGATGGCTGCCACTACATAGAACATGTTGTCTGGTCGTGTATCCGGTTCCATGCTGCCCGCTCTCAGCTTTCCAGAGGGCACAAGCCAGATAATCGGATATTTCCGTCCGGGATATCTACGGTAGCCGTGATCCTGATCTTCTGCTTCATCTATACCTGTTCCTCAGAAACGCCGATGTCGAGAGAGACGCACTACGCTAGATATGTGGTACATACTAGGGGGACGTTGTTGATTAACGGTCAGCTGCATCCCAACAGGAAGGACGCCGTGTCGAGCACAGGTAAAGAGCATTGGAGACTGCAAACCTCAATTATGAGAACAGTTTGAAATACCCTCGAGCTAACAGCGAGTGATCGGTTTACATATTGCTGACATCTTCTTCTTCTATATCTATAAAAATGGATTTCTGTCTGTCTGTCTGTCTGTCTGATTCTTATGGACTCGGAAACTACTGAACCGATCGACATGAAAATTGGTATGTAGGGGTTTTTGGGGCCGGAGAAGGATTTCGTGATAGTTTGAGACCCCCCCCCCCCCTCTCTAAAGGTGGGCTGCCATACAAATCAAACACAAATTTCTACACTACTCGGGAATTAATCAAGCAAATGAAACGAAATTTGGAAGTTTTAGGGTGCAATAAATGATTCTATGATGGTTAGACTCTCCACCCCTCTCTCTAAGAGGGGGGAGGGGGGCTGCCATACAAATGAAACACAAATTTCTGCATTACTCGAGACAACTCGAGAACTAATCAAACGAATGGAATCAAACTTAGCATGTAGAGGTTTTAAGGATCGATAAACGTTTCTATGGTAGTTCGACACTTCTTCCCCCTCTCTAAAGGTAGGCTCCCATGCAAATGAAACACAAACTTCTGCAAAACTCGAGAACTAATCAAGCAAATGGAGCCAAATTTGGGAAGTGAGGGTTTTTGGGTACGAGGAATGTTTTTATGATGGCATGTCACCCTTTCCTCCTCTGGAAAAGAGAGAAGGTCTCATAAAAATAATGCACAATTGAAAATTTTCGGAAAACTCTGAACGAAAATGGGAAAATTCGAAAAACTCAATTCGCATATGTTCTACAATTACATATTGCTGAGCGTTGTTAGTCCATTTGATGTTTGCTGTAACGAAATTGATCTTCGTTCGAAAGCGGAAATGAATTTTAGTGTGTTAAAACTCACTCCTATAGCTTCTTCCATATATATATAAATAAAAATGAATCGCCAAATGTGTTGATAAGAGCAAAACTTGAGAAAGGAGTTGTCAGATTTAGGGCTGTCTTCATTCTATCATATTTTCTGTATCAAACATTTAT
Organism: Toxorhynchites rutilus septentrionalis; assembly: GCF_029784135.1. Classification (NCBI taxonomy): domain Eukaryota; kingdom Metazoa; phylum Arthropoda; class Insecta; order Diptera; family Culicidae; genus Toxorhynchites; species Toxorhynchites rutilus. The sequence goes on along the minus strand of NC_073744.1, from coordinate 29,164,816 downwards.
TCCGTGTAACGGAGAAATATGTTATTTGCAAGTGGATGAAAAATCTTGCACGAGAATCGTGTCTTAAGATAATCTGATGTTATAATGTCGAAATTTGGTAGAAGTACTGAAATTTTATAGTGAAAAATAATTTTAAAGGGTAGATTAGAATATCAATCAATGAACAGTTTTGCGATTGGACCCATGAACGTGCGCTCAGTAGGAAAACGTGGATGTGATAACAAAAAATAAATTTTGGGCGGGACGAAGTTTGCCGGGTCAGCTAACAACTGATAAAGATTGTCAGAATATGAACTCCCGGCCCTGTCAGGCTAACGCCATATGAGCCTCAATAAAGATATATATTTTGGAATAAAACATATTGTGACCGATAATTTCAAAATGATCGGTAACAAACTACATGAAAATGGTATTCGTTCACCATTTTCATGTAGTTTGCTGAAAATCACGACAAGGATGATGATTCTGATTAGTTCGAAACTATGATTAATGATCTCAATATGCATAAGATAGAATAAATAGTTCAGTATACATTAGAGTGCCAATGAAAATGGACATCTCGAATTTTCAAATGGAACTTTCTTAAAAATATTGATTCCCACGAAAAACTACCCCGTGCGAAATATTAGGTCAATCGGACTTCTTTACACTAGTTAATTTGATAAAGTTCACAGTTTTGAAAACTGTGAGAATGCAACCGTTTTGACGTTTGCGACACTATTAAACTAAGTCCGAATGAGCTGATATTTTGCACAGGGTAATTTTTCGTGAAAAAGAACATTTTTAAGTTCCGTTTGAAAATTCGAAGGTCATTTTTTCCCATACATCCATTGACACTCTAAAGGTGAGGCCAGAGTGAACGCGACACGCGATGCGATGGGATGCGACGCGAAAAGAACGCGATTTTTAAAGCGACATAGTGGCCAGAGTGGACGCGATTGAATGCGACAGACATACGCGACAGATGTAAACAAGAGGTTTTTTTTCATTTTGTGTTCAAGTTTCGAAATGGAATCTAACGAAGAATATTTAATGTCCGAAAGCGTACGTAATTTTTTTTCGGAAACAAAAAAGACTTCGGAATCCATTCAATCAATTGAAAAAGAGGAGAATACGGAGAATACCACTATCTATATCAATACCTGGTTAAAGATCCGAACGAATTTCGCAACTATACCCGTATGAGCATCGAAACTTTCGAACATATTTTAGGACATTTTGAAGTTGTTCACATGAAAAAGTGGACCAACTTTATTAAAACTCCAATTGAGCCTGGAGAAAAACTTTTGAACACACTGCGGTAAGAAAATATTCATGAATAATCTTTATGTTCGATTTTGAATCTCTTTCCCCTCCACGTAGTTTTCCGGAATTATTACACAATCCCTTTTTCTGTGCTTTCTAGGTTTCTTGCAACGGGATTCTGGGCTTCATTTGTTGCTTCAGAAATAGCACACTACTGAAGTATGGCCAGTTAGTGGAAATGCTGTCATCACCGGGATCTCTAGATCTCGATTGCGGCAGCTTTCGCAATACACGGCCGAAAGCATCCCGTAAATTTTTCCATTTTTTTGGCAGTATATTCTGAAATTCGAAAAATCCTTTTAATATACATTCAAACAATTTCATTTGTCTCACTTACCAGTGATTCCTAATTTATCCGAAACTTCTTTCCAACACTTACTAACAAGAACCCGGTTCCTGTAGTGTCGAGTTTGCTGATTCCAAAGTGCACTTCTTTGAAATATAGCTCCGATTAGTGCTTCCACATCCACAGACACATCTTCTTCCGCCATAATGTAAACAAAATATAAAACTGGCATTCACTTGTCGCGTGTTCATCGCGCGAAAAAGCTGTGCATGTCGAGGTTGATTTTGTGTCGCGCAAAAACTCGTTTGTTGCGTCGCATCGCGTTTACTCTGGCATATGAGATAGTTTTTTTTTGTCTGAATTGAATGAACGGAGCTTGGTCGCGTGACAACGCGCGGCTTGTCAAAAATCGCGTATTGTCTCATCGCATCGCATGTCGCGTTCACTCTGGCATCACCCTAATACATGTAAATTTCTCTGCAACACAAAAGCGCTATGGTTCATGTAGCAAAATTTTTATACTTTATATAAAATACAAACGAAACACACAATGTTTGCACTATTGCACGTAATATTTTATCTGGGAATTTATCATTGTGACAGCTTGCGAGCTTGGGTACAAGCGTATTGTGTTTTGTTCACAAACAGAACACAGTAGACTTCCATGATGGCTGAAGAGTGTATTTAGCAAGTTGGCCCATCTTAGGATATACTTCTAGGCGCCATGGGCTCGCCCATAGCCAGCTAAGAGAGCACAAGCGCCTGCATTTAGTTTACAGTTGTGAGTGGATGACGTCCACAAGTAGGTATTACAACGAGTGGAAAAAAAGAATGAGTATGGGATGCGCCAGCTCCCCGTTTAACCCTTCTTGATGTCGTGGTAACTATACCGCCGCCCACAAAACATTTTTTTCGCTGCGCTTGGAATATTATTCCAATATATTGCTTAACCTCCTATACTCGCGCATAGGTCTCACAGACCGAGAAATCAATAATTCGTTCATTTCTCAGAAAACATCAACAGAACGACTTTGCGATTCTCTCTAGCTTCGTTATTATATTTTTTTTTTATAAATTTTGGTCTGAAACACCGACGCGAGTATACGAGTAACTTTTTTGGACAAGTGACTTTTTTCATATTTCAGAATATTGTTCAATGAAATGTATAAATTAATGTCAATGGCGTGGAATATTTATTGAATATAACTCATAAGATCATTACCGGACTATTCTTATTCGATTTCAGTCCTTTTTGTTACCGGATTGAACGGATTCATATATTATTCGTCGATAAATTCGTCGTGAGATTCATACGTAATACAAATAATACGTGAAATACAAATGTTTGACTTTCGTATAACTGTTCACTAGATACAATGGTCACACATAGACAGGCTTGTGAAAGAATTGCACTTGCGGAAGAATTGTAAACTATAAAACTATAAACTAATCGGATGCTTATGGCTATTTTTTACTGTTACAGTTTCGGGTATATTTTTCCATAATATATGAGCTGAATAATATCGACGATAAAACAAGTTACAGGAAATTCCTAGATATCCTTTTATATCATCACAGGCATTGAGTTTTTGTTAACCAAGAACACAGGAACAAAGAATATTATAAATATGAAAACATGAAATTCCAGAACCTTTATCATCTGGTAATTATCTAGAAGGTCGTTATACATTCTTCTTTTCGAAAAAAAAGACCCAAAAAACACGCTACAATTGTATAAAATGTAAAAAATATGTTTGCCTCGAGCATGCAGTTGTGGTATGTTCTGATTCTTACACCAATGAAATCTAGATCGATAAATACGTTTTTATGTTATTTCATAGGTCTTTATACTTTCATGAATTATATTCAGTTGCTTACTTTCAATTACGACAGTAAAAAAGTCGAATTTCGTTATTTGTGTTCGAGTATCAAAAATTACTGTGAATTGAAGAGGCTGAATTAGATGACTATTAAAACTAAATGAAGATGAAGAAAAAATATTTTCTGGAGTTTTTTCATTCAATTATACCCTCTACTTCGAATGAATACTAATAAAGCCAAAAAAATATACAATAGCAATATTACAGAGAAGTTCAACTTTCGGTCTGTGACACCGTGAGCGAGTATACGTGTTATGATTTTGCACGCGAGTACTGGGAATACTCCATATTTTTAGGGTTGCTAAGAATGTAAAGGGTGTGTCACATCAAATTGCATCACGGAAAAAACGCTGTAGAAATTTAATTTTTAGGAATTATATCCTCAGCTTTCGCTTATAATCAGATAAGAGTGTATAGATCACGTTGGCCATGCTTCACTGTCAATTTTTCGTAAATTTGGAAAAATGTCGTCGAACGAAAAAGAGCGTCGTGAATTAATCCTGTGCACTCATTTCGAGAATCCGGAGTTGTCACATCGAGACATCGGTAAGATGCTGGGAATCGTCCAATCCACGATCAGCAGAGTACTAAAACGATACTTCGAGAACCTAACCATCGACCGGAAGGTGAAGAACGGCAAAAATGGATGCTCCGTCAGTGAAAAAGATCACAAGCGCGTAGTTAAGCAGTTTAGACGTGATCCGAGAAGTTCGGTCCGGGATGTCGCCAATAAGCTGAATTTGTCAAGTTCCTTCGTCCAGCGGACCAAGCAGCGGGAGGGCCTGCGTACATACAAGGTTCAGAAGGCTCCTAACCGCGACGAAAGGCAAAACATGGTGGGGAAGACGCGAGCCCGGAAGCTGTACACCGAAATGCTGACGAAGCCGCATTGCCTGGTAATGTACGACGAAACCTACGTCAAAGCGGACTTTCGTCAGCTGCCGGGCCTGTTGTTCTTCTCCGCAGAGGACAAATTCAGCGTTCCGGAGGAGATTCGCAAGCAGAAACTATCCAATTTTGCCAAAAAGTACATGGTGTGGCAAGCGATCTTCTCTTGCGGAAAGCGGAGCGCCCCCTTCGTGATGACCGGCACGGTAAACGGGCAGGTTTACCTTAAGGAGTGCCTACAGAAGCGCTTATTACCACTATTGAAGCAGCACGAGGGCCCGACCATCTTCTGGCCGGATCTCGCTTCGTGCCACTTTTCAAAGGACGTGTTGGAGTGGTACGAAGCTAACGGGGTCACCTTCGTGCCAAAGGAAATGAACCCGCCCAACGCGCCGGAGCTTCGCCCAATAGAGAAATATTGGGCGATTATGAAGCAGGCCCTCCGGAAGAACCCAAAGGTTGTCAAATCGGAGGCGGACTTCAAGAGAAAATGGATTTCTGTTAAAAAAAAACTACAACCTGACGTTGTACCTTATGGACGGGGTAAAGAGGAAGGTGCGAGCATACGGGCTTGGGCTCGAAGTATGAATAAAAAGAAAATACCAAAAGTTGTTTAATAGTTTTTATTTTACTGTCTAAAATTTTCAAAAGGATCGTTCTACTGGGCGAATTTCTACAGCGTTTTTTCCGTGATGCAATTTGATGTGACACACCCTTTACTGCGTTTGAAATCTCTTAATGAATCGTTACATTTTTCGTAGAGTGACCTCCCTATATAGCATTCAAAGACATAGTCCTATGACAAAAACTCTAAACGACCGAAGTGCGACTTCGTGTTGTTTTTGACTGTTACAAAACAGTAGAGGAAATGGTACAAATTCGGTATCCCATTTTGTTTTTTTGGACTTAGCTCTTGGCCAATGCTCGGAATTTCTTCATATTACGTCAGCTTATGAAGGGATCTATTGCGGACATTTCCCCACAAACAGATTTAAAAAATCTTGATTTGGCTCGTCACTTTGAGCATAGAAGTGAGACAACTCAAATTCGAGTACCCGAGATGCCTGGGTATAAATCTGGCACCCCATTTTTTGACGTAGAACTACGTCTTTCATTAAGGGTGCCAAATCAGAAAACAGGTCACGTTTTTATGAAATAAAGTTAACGTTAATAACTATTTTTTGCCGCGAACGGATTTTGGCGATTTACATACTAAACGAATCGGAAATTCCCTAAGATTTGTTTAATATGCTATACATTCGAATCCCCTGGTTTGTAAATGGTTAAAATTCATGAAAACTTTAAGTGTTTCCATTTTCCCATACATTTGTTCAGTCTATTTGTGTGCTTTCCCGAACAGAGCTGTCAATAACGAGCAACGAAGGGGGAATCGTAGGATTTAAAGTCTCCGTGAACAAAGGAAAAGAAGAAGAATGAAGGAAAACACTTGCCTAGAGTATATACAGTGGATCTCGCCGAGGCAAACTTTCATTCGACATCGGACTGTTGAGCGATCCAGTTCACTTTGCTTTCGCTGCGCTTCGATCTAAGTTTGGACCCCACCAGTGGTAATCCAACTTGGATATCGTCGTGTGGTTTTATCAGTTGGTTTTTCGCGTTATTCGTACCGTGTGTTTTTCTTTCTGCGTCATAAATAAGACGCTTCGCGTAATGTGTGATGAGCAAGAAGAAGAGGAATAAGCACAGCTGTCCTCCACTAAGGGTGACAGCTGTGCTTATCTCGAGCATGAGAAGTAAGCAGCTTCTTTCGAGGCCAGTAATATTAACAGAAGCGTTTCTTTTGAGAATAGCGCAAAATGATGAGAAGTGTTTATATTCCTAGTAGTTTCAAGCCACCAATGTATGGCTCTCTATGTCTATGTCAATTGCGAAAAGTCTATGTCAATTGGTGAAAAAGGCCACCGGAAAAGCGTTCGAGGTAAATTTACAATGCATTGACATGAAATAAATTGCGACATAAGATCAGCTAGTGTATTGTTCTGCGAGGGCAAGAATAACTGACGTCAACTGATTCTACAATGAAAAAACCATTTCAGAGATTATTCAACTATGCAGTTGTTTCTAAAATTTCACAGCATTATAGAATAATATCCGAAGGTATAAACAAGCGACTTATGTAAAAGCGTAGGTCTACGTCAACAATGCGGTCGTATCTTGTACACAACCTATAATTTTTATTTTTTCAAATTAAAAAAATCGTCCTCAAATCACTGAAAAATGTATTTTTTGACATTTTCATACAAAATAGAAGTGAAGTACACTATCTTACGTAAATTAACTCAACTTTGACGAAAAAGCATGCAATTTTACAAAAAAAGAGGAACAAAAAAACGATTTTTTAAGAAAAAGTGAACAAATTTCATCTCGATTTATTTCTAACTAAAAATGTAAAGTAAAGTAAAGCAAAAATTTGCTGCATGTGCATGCAATACTTAGCATAGTGTATCATCAACACTATGTTTACATTGGGGTGCCAAATTACCCGCATACCGAATTTTCACTTTGGAATGAAATCTATGAAATTTGTGATTAAAATCTCGATACACTTACTTGAATTCGTTGAAGAACATCAATTTCTTGATCCAAATCAGCTTTAATATTTAAAATGGGCTCACTATTCGATTTTTAATGATTTCTCAAAAGACGCACATGAACAATTTTTGAGATTTCAAAAACAACAAAACTTGATTTTTTTTAAAACACAGATATTTTGGGTTTTGGGCTTCTGACGGTTGTTACTACATTACTAGAATACTTTTTTTTATTCACCGGAGGAAAGTGACGTCTCGGAATACGAATCTGTACATTTGGCATTTTTTGTGCCGGTGACGAAAAGATGAAGAGGATAGATACACCAGTGATTGTTTTGCAATACATTCAATGATTTAAAGCTAATAGTGTGCATCCATGAACTCTATTTGTTTGTATGCTGTATTGTATGTTTGTATGTTTGAATTGTTATGCTAACGACAGGTAAAAAGTTGATTATATCGAATGAACGAAACTGGATTCATTTTGCAGCAAGAGTCCTCTGAGACGCGTACCTACACGATAACGATTGGAAGTCTGGAATGCATTTATACCATTCTAAAATTTAGTATAATATAATTGTATTAACCGATTCTTTCAGTAGATACTTTCTACATTAACTAATAGCTATAGTTATAGCCATCGTTATAGTAGTTATTAATAATAACAAGCTACGCCAGTAACACCGGCTGAGTGTATCCTATGGCTTACCTCAATTCAATTCTTTGTTTTTAAGAGGCTTTAAACTTTGCAGTTCATTCGCCTCTAATGGCTTACCCTCTCTACTAGCACATTCCTAAATGCCCGATACATTCCCCCTTATTCCACGCGGCGAGTGACGTGAGATGGTTAAGTTTCCCGCTTCATTGTGGAAGCTACCTTACTTTTCAACTTTTTTTTGATACTCGAGTCGATAACATATGAGGACACAATTTCAAATCTCACCTAGTGACAAACTATAGTCACACCATTCGCCAACATGAATGCGGTGATTTTAGCCATCTCACCTGATTCGTCGCGTGGAATAAAGGGGATTTATGAGAGGTCGTAGAGTTCTCTGCATCTCTCTTAAGTAAATGTCGGACTAACATTTCTTCTCTTTCCTTAGCAGTGGCAAGGACGCGGCCATGACAATTCTGAACTGTTGGAGAAAGCATGCCTTCATCTTAAGGGTGGCCGTACACTGTTTGTCCGGAGGTTAAATATATTTTTTGACAGATAAAGTTTGATTTGATATTTGTACAAATACTATTTTGTTTACCACTCTTCAATTCAACTCTTCAACTCTTCAACAGTGGTAAACAATGTCAAACACCGAACATGGAAAAAATCGACTGAAATATTCAAGGTAACCTACCCATGTACCGACAGGTTCGAAGAACCGACTGAAAAAATATTTTAGGCATCTCATAATTGAGAACTTGCTTGTCGTGTTTTGTGTAGAATATATTTGATCGGTACACGTTGATCAAATTTTACCTGTCAAAAAGAGTCAAATATTTGACTTCGGCCAAACATGGTATGAGCACCCTAAGAGATATTTCCAATCATCAGCAACGGATGTAGGCTAGTTTTTAACTTAACAGTTCTGAGTTCGTATCACCTACGATATTGTGCGACTTGCTCAATGCCAATGCTAATGCTAATGCCTACACTGAGAGAAATAATTAGTAAATATAACGAATTTTTTGGTAACTACTACCAATCTATAGTCATTTTCGACCGTACTAATAAACACATATGTCAAGCAGAACCATGATTCGGAAGCCCAATATCGGCTACATTTTCTCGCCGAAAATGCACGTATCATAATTATATCCTTATTATACCTCCGTATTGCCTTATGGGAACAATGAAAATGGTTAATACGCGCTTTTCTCACCAATTTTCAGATATGACAATATCCAAGCTTACTAATGTTATCGAGTAAAATATACTAAACTCTGGTAGGGATGCGGGTTTGTTGACAATATGTACAAAAAATTTGTACATTCTACTAATTTTGCATTACCAAATGTATTTAGTAGTTTTCGACCGAGGATTTTTCTAAGGGTAGTGTCCTCTGAGAAGCAATTTTACGCCAAGACTAACTATCCGCACGGTTACCCTTTGCCGGAGTCATGAAAAATTTATTGCGAACCACTGGGGAGCGAACCTTTGCTAATAATTCCACCTTTTTCGACCTTTCCGAGCACTCTGGGAATCGAGCTTAGTTTTCGCTAAATGAGGAAAATATTTCGCGCGCATTGGTGTCCCCTGGATTGAGTTTCCTTCAAAGGTTCGTTCATTGTTTGTTCTGTTTTTTTTCGGATACGGTCGTTAATTTTATTCAGAATTATTTTGATCGCTTACGAAAGCCCGGCAGTTGGCAAATGTTAACGAAGGGTACATCTGCTGGGGAAAAAAGTTTTTTGAGTGGAAGAAATAATTTTGCGATGAAATTAATACTTTTGCGCTAAGCAGCAGTAATGGGATGCTGCTTTGTTAATTACCATATTAACCTTCATTTTTGTGATCTTTTTTTGCTTCTGGTACAGCAAAGATATCGTCGTTCTTTCATCTTCAAAATGTGTCGGAGTCGGGGGCCTTAGTAAGGATTGGAATAATGCTATCTATCCGAATTTGTTTGAATGTTCTATTTGTTTCCGTGGTCCTGTCCTGCCGTACGATGGTGAACTGCTCCCGAGCTTCTGCATTTTACGATGGCAATGAAGGTAAGTCGTCTTCGTATACTGTGAATAACATCGTCAGTGGCAGGCTAATCTACCTTCCAGCAATGCTCAAACTGACACAGAGTCCGGCGGGATCCGATGTGCGACTTAAATGTGGCATCAGAGAATACCACGCCGATCACATGAATTCATCCGAAGTACGCTGGTACTTTAAGGTGAGTTTCATCCAGGTGAAACCGTTTAAAGATGACACCATTTCTTTGCTTGGTAGCCATGCGGAGAGGGAACCAACCGTTCGTCCTGTCACCACCGTGAAGCGCTCGATCAAGCGCCCTGGCAACCGGTTCACTGCGACGGCAAACGCTGCCGTGTTACGCTCTCCATCCGAAATGCTTCCAAATCTGATTCGGGACTCTACCGGTGCAGTATATATCCCTATCGTACCGACAACAACACGCAGTTCGACATTCAGCTGATACGAACCTTCCAACTGGACGTCATCAGTATAATCTATTTGTCAAAAATCTCCCCAAAAAAGCTTACCAGAACCCAATTTGTTAAATTGCAGAATCCATCCTTGATGAAACCGTTCCCGCCCCGGAGCTGCTGGACAACCTACCAGCCAATACCACCGCCCTGCTGGACTCCCAGGTGGTGCTACAGTGTCGGATCTACAGCAAGGTGCAACCATCGATCAAGTGGTTCCGGCGAATTAACCTCAACAACAATCCCCTGGAGGATCACAACTTCAACCAGAACAAATCAATTCGCTATCTGGAAAACACCTACGAACTGGTACCATCATCCGGCGAGAAGCCCCTCTCGGATGATGTCTACCTGAGCAAACTAATCCTGCAGAATGTGTCGGGGCGGGACATTGGGATCTACGTTTGCGTGGGGATTAATTATGGGGGGGTCAACACGGCGGATGCATACGTCAACGTGGTGTACCCCAATGGGTCCCCGGTGGGTAGCGGATCCAGCATGGCCGACATGATGGTGCTTTTTCTTATCCCGCTCAGTTTGGCGTTGATTCCGCTGGTGGGATGGATTTGTTTTGCTCTGTTGAAACAGCGGAAACAACCGCCGAAACGAGCGAAAATGGATTCTAACGGGAATTGTAATCAGCTGGCGGAGCGGCGAACGGATGAAGATCATCTGGCGAAAAGTTCCGCAGAAGGTAAAGGCAGATACAAACGGGAGCCGAGTTGCGATGGGTCACATTTGTATGAGAAAATTGACATTGTGTAGTACACATAAATCCGAGATATCGGTAAACGATCCCGAGATGGTCGGTAAACAAGTGCCAAAGTGATATTGTTGTTGTAGATGATGATTTTTTGAATAAAAATGATTATTGATAAAGCTGTTATATAACATATTGACTTCCTTTTTAGAGAAATGGTAGATCCAGAAACAATGTGCAATTCTTGGCGCATTATGCATTCCAATGCTGAGACATACAATTCACTCTGACGTTTCGTGCAGATTAAAATGACATTTCCCACTACTCGAACATCGCTGTGAAACAATATTTGAGGATCTTTTCTATATGGTTTTATATGGCCAAAACTTGCAAAAATCTCATATTTGTTGTTTCATGTCCATGAGATACCTGATAGGAGATCGTCGCAAAACTGCTCGATTAAGTGAATCATTGAGGTACATAGGGTAGGGAACCCATCTGTCCTGATTTAGCGAGACATGTCCTGATTTTGAGATTTGTTTGAGGCGTCCTGATTTATTTGGACGCTAACTGAAAATTCAAGTTTATGTACTCGATAAGTTTTGGAGGTCTTCAAATATGCCTTAAAAATTATCTAACAAAAAGGCTAGACTAAAATCCCCTAGAAGAGCTTGTAAGTTTTCTTATTTTTTCATGTCTAAAATAGCTTCCGGCATTCGGAATGACAAATTCGGATTACGTTTTAAAAACCGCACTGCTGATTCGTCCATGATATCTAGTTGCAATAGCAAACGTAGTTAGTGGGCTTCTGTTAATAAGAGAAGGAGGACCCAAGCAACCAAAAGTTCGTATAACATTCTTCTTTTGAGTTTAATAAGCTCATCAGAGATCAATGAAGGGAATTCTATTCAGCTCCATTTTAAGTAGTTAACCGAACTTTAAAGTTCGCATTCACTGAATAAGCTGCTTATAGCATGCAAAACAACTTCTCTTGAAAACTAGAAAGTTCACAAAAAGTTCGCTTAGGCCGCTCTAGAGCAAGCTAACAGTAGCTTTAAAGAGCGTTCCAAAAAATACGCCCAAAATAAATATTTTCCACTGATTATGACGATTTTAACGATTTTGGTGATTCTCTTGGTTGCCGAGTTATTTTATTTTGCTCAATATTTATTACAAGTAACATTTTTATGACTGTACTTACCAAGCCTCGAACCTAGATCTTCCTCTTGAAAACCGGAATGCATACCTCTGCTCCACGCGAACAATATGAGTTATCATATAATTTTACTTCTTGTGTTGATGTCAAACATTATTGCTTTTTAAAGTAAACAAATCCTTTTTTATGGAACTTTTCGGTACTTTAAAAATCCTCACTGAGTTCTTTAAGAACTCCATCTGAACTTGAAAGTCTCATGAAGAACTCTTTTTAATATTATGCGGAACTTCATGTGAACGTGCGTCATTTGACATTTCAGTGTTTGTTTTGATTCTCGAAGCGGTCGGTATATTTTTCAGAAATCTCATCAGTTCGCTTGAATTCCTGCAAAATTTCGCAAAAGTAGTAAGTATGTACTTAAATTTGACTTAAAAAAGGGAAACCTAATAATCGAATGCCTTTTTCATCCAGACATGCCGTTCATCGTCGTGGAAACCGATAATGCTCAGGGCGGGAATGAGCTTTCCGTCGTCCCGGAGAAATGGACACGGGATACCAAGAGCGGAAAAATCATTTTCTGGCCGAATGCGAAAAACATTGCTGAGCAGGAGAGATTGCTTCGGGATGAATACAGCTGCCCGAAAAAGTAGTGACTGAAATATAAGTGCACGGTAAGGCGCAGCCCGATGAAATCCTTTGCCGAAGCGAAGCGTTTATTGGAAGAGCTGTCCGGGGAATCATCTTCTGACGTTACAGAGCTGGTACGTCGCGAGAGAAAGGCGAATAATCGGGAAAACAACTTCCAGAAAATGCTTGTTCTGGAAAATACGCCTCCTGCTACCCACCAAACACCCCCGCAGACTATGAACGTACGTGATGAAATCTTCCTTCCAGTAGCAGCATCATCCCAAGCCACACCAGCTGTTGTCATTACGCCGAACTCTGAAACCAACTTCCATCGAGAAATCTCCCCGCAGGTAGCAACAGCTCGACCTCCACAAGAAAACGCAACATCCACTAACATTCCTCAAATCTGCGGCAATAATGTTCAAACCATTCAGTATGTGTACCAAACAGTGGATGAGCCGGTTGCTGTTGTTGGATCCAACCATCAGGAATCAAACGAGCTTATTGTACATCTTCAGCAGATAATTACACGACTGAATCAGCTGGAAAAGCATGTTGCGGATATTTCAACCCAAAATGAGTTCATCTTGGACTCCATCCGAAATTTCAGTTCCCGTATGACAAGCAACGAGCAGCCACCGTCATTTCATTTTAATCCCATTGAAAATGAGCTAGCTAGTATGAACAACATTTGTTTTGAAAACAATAAAGTTGCTTAGAAAAAAATTGGTGACCTAATTCTGAACTAGAACATTTAGAGAACATTTAGAGTTCACACAGAACTTATTCGGAACTTACATTATTTTAATTCTATCAAGTTGTTATAAAGTACCCATCAGAACTTAAAGAATACTTTCAAGTTGGAAAATACTTCTGACATAGATTCATTATGAACTTTCAAGCTGATTAAAAGTGCGAAAAGCACTTTCAATGGAACTTGCTGTTTGCGTTTTTTTGAAGTTCGAATCAAGTACAATCGATACTTTTTTTTAACTTCAAAATTCCAAAGAAGTAGAACGAGAAACCAATATTGAACTTTCAAGTTTCTTTGAAAGATTGGCTGTACTTTATTCAGATTGAAGTTCGATATGATGTTGTTATATCTTATTAATCAGCAAGAAAGTTCCATGGAACTTCATTCGAACTATATGTGAACTTGTAAGTTTAGTTCTTAAGAAAAAAATGAACTTCTGGTTGCTTGGGTAGATAATCAAATTGTTTTCAAGACTAAATGTTTGTCTTTTGTCGGTGGAGCGTCCGTCTTACGCGACTTGATTAGTATTTTATTTTCGTCAACATTTCTGGAGTAAAAATGAGAAAACTTCACCGCTGATTCGATAAACTGGAAGAGAAGTGAAAGCAGAACATTGACGTAACGAAAACTACTTCAAAAAATTACCTAATAACAATGAGAATCTTATTTTCTTCAGACGTAAATTAACATCGAGCTGCTCTTTGTTGATTATTTTTTTGTTCTTATTTGCAATTCCAACAGAAAGCCAGCTAGGTTGACACAGTAAGTGTCAAAGGTATCAACACACTGTATTGCAAGTTTGTACATCATTAAAATTTAAAATAAAAATGTAATTTATCAATTATATAGGAGTGTCCGTCTTTCATACCCTGTCCGTCTTTCCCGACTTTCCGCTATATGTGAATCATTCTTCCACACGTAGTACCATTGTTTATTGACGAATTTATGCAAAGCTAAATCAACTCATGCGACATCTACATTAGAGCTCAGAACCACAAAGGTGAGGGTGTTTGTTTATTTTACGCACTGAAAAGCAGGATTCGGTCGCGATTTTTCATATTATTTCTGTTTAGATTCATTTCAACCAATAAATGTTGTCAGTATGTGGTAAAAAAGTTAGGGCCTTGTATATTTACGATGGCTTCAACACGCGATTGAACTAAAGTCATTGATAATTTTCGAAAATTTTAAGTTTGATGATGCATACAGGTTATACTGTGAGTAATGGGGATGAAATCGATATCATATTAAGTTGAATGATATCATTGATAATGTGAGGGCCGATACGAGAAGGATTTGTAGTATTTTTAGCGCAACAAATGCTAAGGGGTGTTAAATAAAAAATGAGAATTTTTTCAATCACATATAAAAATATTTTTTTTCATCGATTTCAGTATTCTTTATTAATAACATAATGTATTTTCTTCAAAAAAATGTCAGTGAATGTTTGAGTAAGGGCCGTTGTCTGCTAGTCGACGCAATTTTGTCGCGATGCTCTCACAAGAACGTTGAACGGCACTTACGTCCATTTTCCGGATACAATTCCGGATTCTTGTAGTCAGTTGCTTCGTGTCCTTGGCCCTCCAATTGTTTTTATACACTAGGGCACTGAGTGAGCCAAAGAAATCCTCTATTGGGTGGCACTGGGGCAAGTTTGTTGGGTTACGATCATTCGGCACGAACGGTATCTTTTTCTCCTCAAGATACGCCAGCGTCTTCTTGGCGTAATGGGAAGACGCCTTGTCCGGCCAAAAGACGTACTTCCTATCCGCGTGATGCTCGTTCAGGAACGGCAGCAGGATTTTATCGAGGCACTCTTCTCGATAGATTTGTTGGTTGATTGCCAGACCGCTCGGCTTAAACCAAGGCTTTGAAATGCCCCGGTCGGAAATGGCGATGTACAATATAACCTTTTTTCAAACTTGTGCTTGAACTTGTATTTCACTTCAGGCGGTGTGGATGACTTGTCGCTGGAGTAGTAATTATCATTTCCTGGAATATGCGTTTTGGACAGCGGAAAATAGCTTTCGTCGTCCAGAACGAAAGGCGTCCCGCGGTATTTTTGGTCATTCACCGACACTGTGATTTAACCGTCTCAATCTGCTCCTCCGTACACTCCGGCGACCTCGTCTTCTTCCTGCAGACGATTCCTTCCATCTTGAGGGTCCGATGGATCAATAAGTGGGAGCAGCCATATTTCCGACCGGCGTCACGCAGGCTGGTTGCGTCCTTGTTATCAAACAGCTTCTTTAACGATGTCTTCCTCTGCTTCATCATTAACGTCACCGGACGACCACTTCCGACTTTCCGCTCTACGTTCAGGGAACCCAGGATACGATATACCGTACTGACAGGTACATTTTCTTCCTTAAAATGTGCCACCGTGATCTTTTTTCCTTGTTGGAAATGCATTTCGTAGAACCGTACAATGCGTTCGCGGAGCACGTGCTGTTTCGACGCCATCTTTGCTTTGACTAAATTCAAACTAGCAAAACCAAACACGCCTACTGTTTCTAGGGAGCCCAAAGAGCAATTTTCTTGGAGAAAGAAAATTTTACGCTCTTTATTTGATTTACTGAAAGGTATTGAAAAAATTCTCATTTTTTATTTAACACCCGTTACTCATGATTTACCTAGTTGAAAAAAGGTAAAGTTATAATACTTATACCAAGCCATTTTTCAAAATATATATACCACATTGTAAAATGGCGATTTTCTAACCTATTCAGAGTAAAACGAATATGTGAAATCGGGAAATTTGAAGATAAATTCTGATTTTTCTAGAAAATTTGAACGAGTTTCATACCAAAAAAATAACAAAACATCCTTATTTCACTCGCTGCGCCATCTGGTTGTAAATCCAACGTAAATTCGTCAATTACAACCTGTGGATGATGGTTCAATCGATGAGATTCCGATGCAAGCGACATAAAGTGTGATGAAAAACTTGCAACGGTTGAAGACAATAAATTTTAGGCGATTTTAGACCAAAATCCGTGTCAGTCTCAAGGGGAATTTGCCAAATGTTTGAGAGTGACTCAACAGAGATTGCGTCTGAAGGCAACAGGCCGTTCACTTCTTAATTGAACCCTTCAAAACTCGTGACAGTACAATAAGAAGAATATCGCAAAGTTCATTATTGAAGATATTCCATTCAGAATAAACTCGCCACTCGATTATACGCTTTACACCCACAACATAGATTTCTACACAACCATCAATGGCACAAGCACCTTCGTCGTAAAGCGCTTACCACCGGGATGAGCAGACTCTCAACTACAAACAGGCAACTCTGTACCACCCTCTCGTCATAATGTAAATATTGTGAAACTTGTGCAAGATGATCCGTAAAAGTACTTAGCATGCTTCATTTGCTTTGCGGCGTATGTGGGGGGGGAATGAATGAAAGTTAACGAGGAAACGACCATATAGCTGCTTTCAGACGATGTACTCGTTGCTCTATATATGCTCTTTGTGTTCAATGGGTGTGAAATAACTTCTTGAGAATCCTTTCAAAAGGGGGTATGAGAATGGGTTCGTTAATAGATTAATACTGTCTGCTCAAATTTCTCTGTTTCCTTGGCAGCTTGATAGAAGATATCCGGTTTGATGCGAAGCTTTTTGTTCTTCTACCTGTCAACTTTTACTTATCACAACTCACAATTCACAATAGGTCTGTTTCACAAGGCCACATACGGACGTGCCAACTCCAGTCACAAACCCGTTCGATTATCCACAACAAAAACACACATATAGAATGTTCTTCTCGACTGCCCACGGTCTAGAACTAATAATCTCCTCGAAGGCAGTGACGAGAGAGATGATTGGCCAGTCCTAACAGCAAGGCCAAGCAGGGTCGGCAATAATAGTGGCACCGTTAACAGCCAAAAACAAGCAACACGGCAATCAATGACAGAAAAACACGTTGTACTCGTACATTTTCCGGAACTTTACGGAGTGGGAGGCTCTGTCCCGAAGCAAGGGGGCCAACTCACGATATCTCCGCACTCATGTCTCCGCACTCATGTCTCGCATTCGGCCCGCCGTCGGAGAAAACAATTGAACTGTAATAAGCTGTGATGGGTGGCAAAGATGGATGTCGGCATGTTTTACAGGTTTGCGATCGGTGAGTCCATCGTTTGGCTAAGAAATTATTGGAGTAGATTCTCCGATTAATGTTTGCCCAAGAATTTTCTATCGGTTGTGGCTGGGGAATTCGCAGGGTTGGCGATCTTCGGTACAATCTACCCTAAGTCCTACAAAGTCCTGCAAAGTCCTGCTAGTACTACAAAACCCAAGTGATATCCTTTCACAAATCTGACTATTTGCGACAAATTTGTTCTCTTGAACGCCTAATAACGCCAAGGTATACTCTTTATTGACTCTTTATTGACACGAAATTTGGCAAATCGATTTATTTTTCGATGCCAAATGACTTAAAAATGCATAAAACGTCGAGATCTGGTGTCATCCCGAGAAAAAATATTTAGGCCGAAAATCGACCTTCTGGGACTTGCCTGAGTCTGAGCCTGAGTGGCAATGAATGTACGGAACAAAAATTTTCATCGAATTTAAAGAACCGACCATTTACACTTTGCTTATCGACCCAAAAAAATGTCGTTTGCAAAATTCCAGCACAATCGGACATGATTTAGGGGTGCCTCAAAACGCTCAAAGTTTTGATTTTGATAACATGGGAAGAGTGTTCAACTCTTTTTTCTATTGCTTTCTCTGTTTGTTCTATTTCAGTTACTGCACTGTTTACTGTTCTAATTTCAGTAAAAAACAGTAAAAATACATTTTTATAAAACAGTTGGTCAACTAATTCGAAAAACAGTATATTGAATTTTAAGAAACTGCTTTTAAGTTTTGGGAAACATGAGTTTCCCAAGATAGGTGCACCAGTGGCCGAGTGGTTGGCGTCTCACATTATCATACCGGGTGTTCGTGTTCGATTCCCGTTCTGGCCGGGGAATTTTACATCAAAGAAATTTCATTCGACTTGCACTGTGGTCACGCGCATTCAAGAGCTTGCCCCTCGGAATACGTCCAAGGCGTGTTATTTGGCTTAAAGAATCTCTTAATTAATGGCGCTAGTTAATGCATACGTTGAGACGGCAAAGTCCACAGGGAACGTGAACGAAATTCAAGAAGAGTTTCCAAAGATACAATTGAAGTTCTTCTTAACATGTCCGTCTTACCCCTACTTCCCCTACATGAAATTTGCAAAATCGAACACAGAATTTCGATGATCTCGACCTTTAATTTGGTCTTATCTCGAAATAAAAATTTTTGGCCGAAAATCGAATTTTTGAGACTTATTTTTTTTGAGTGGCAAAAAAAACGAAACTTTGAGTGCTTTGAGAGCTAAAATTTTGCACAAGTCCTTTTTTGGGGCAGATAAACGAAATGTACATGACATTCCACAGTTATTCAATTGTTTGAAAAATAACATTTTATTAATTGTGATAGATGCGTAGAAATATTTCCTACCAATTGATGCAAACATCTTTCCTATCTACAGGTAAACTTCGATATAACGTACATTTCACTTTCAAAATTGTACGTTGTATCAAATTTTACGTTATATCGAAGCATAATAAAGTACTCACAAACGTAGTTTATAATAAAATATTATGTTGCTGTTTTAGTCAAGTTGATGAATAACTTCAATCAGAAGACGAAGCCAGCCTTTCTCATGATGTTTCCCTTCGTACTGTTGATTAAAGCTTGAATTTAGAATCTGGAATCACAAAACCAGCTGTATTTCGAAATTGATTGAAGGTACAAAACTTGTTTTAGCATCACAATACAGATAATTCATTGTTCTATCAGAAAAAAAATATTGAAAAATTTTTTCCTTTACACTTTGAAAAGGTGTACGTTATATCGAGTGTTCGTTATAACGAGGGCACGTTATATCGAAGTTTCCCTGTATTGAGAAATGTTCGTGTTATAGGCATTCGAAATCTTGATTTTTTCTGCTTGTTCTGTGTTTAGGTTTTCATTTCACTCCCATTTCACCATACTCCGGTTACATAAACTCCCACGTCAATAAGAAGCTTTGATACTAATATTCGATAGCAATAACATCGGCCGATTGATGAATGCTTCCACTGAGTGATGAGCGCAAAAGTTTCGCGAAGGCATTTGAGTAGATTGTCAATTCTAAGCACTAACATGTGGGGGAAGACGGGGTAAGACCGCCCCTAAGAAAACCAATTTTCAGATAAACATCCTCTAGGACTTTCCCTATTTGTAGTGCCGCATATCATTGATTATATAATAATATAACTGACCCGGCAAACTTCGTCCAGTCCAAAATTAATGTTTCGTTATCACATCCACATTTTCTTACTCAGCGCTGTTCATGGGTCCAATCGCAGAATTGTTCATTGATTGATCTTCTAATCTACCCTTTAAAATTATTTTTACTATAAAATTTCAGTACTTCTACCAAAACTCGGCATTATATTATCAGATTATTTTCAGACACAATTCTCGTGCAAGATTTTTCATCCACTTGCAAATAACATGTTTCTCCGTTACATGGAATAAAAGTTTGATACAGAAAATATGATAGAATGAAAACAACCCTAAATCGGAAAATTCCTTTCTCTAGTTTTGCTCTTATCAACACATTCGGCGATCCATTTTTATTTATATAAATAGAAGACGATATAGGAGTGCGTTTTATCACATTGGAATCCATTTCCACTTTCGAACGAAGATCAATTTCGTTACCGCAAACATCAAATGGACTAACAACGCTTTTTTTTATTCAAATCGTTTATTTTTACAGGCTAAGTTACATAAGTTTAAAGGAGCCGAACTCCTTACTGTATTGTTACTAGTATATATACATTTTCCTTAATTCTAATGTTAATAATATAGGAAACCGATTACTCGCGGTCGACTCGAGTTTAGAAGGGTGACATATTTTCTTCAGGAAAAGGAGGGGATATGAGGATATGTTGACAATGATCCCACTCACACTCTCAATCACACTCATCACACTCAATTCTTAAACCTATCTTATATCTAATATGTATTTACATTTCATCTTATTCTTAAGAAGGGATCCGATCTCTCACAAAGGAAAAGGAAAAGGAAAAACAACTTACAACGCTTGTCAATATGTAATTTTAGCAAAAATGCGAATTAAATTTTCCGAATTTTCCCATTTTTCTTCAGAGTTTTCCAATTGTCATGTTTGGTTGGAATATGTTTGGTTGAAATATGTGCATTATTTTTATGGGGCCCCCTCTTCTTGCCAGAGGAGGAAAGGACCATCATAGAAACATTTCTCGTACCCAAAACCCTCACATCCCAAATTTGGCTCCATTTGCTTGATTATTTCCCGAGCTATGCAGAAGTTTGTGTTTCATTCTCGAGTTATGCATAAATTTGTGTTTTTTTTTTCATTTGTATGGGAACCCACCTTTAGAGAGGTGGGAGGAGTGTCTATCCACCATAGAAACATTTATTGTTCTCTGAATCCTCCACATGTAAAATTTGAGTTCGTTTGCTTGATTAGTTCTCGAGTTATACTGAAATTTGTGTTTCATTTGTATGTCAGTCCCCCCTTAGAGAGGAGGGAGGGGTGTCGAACTATCGTAAAAACCTTTTCCGGCTCCAAAAACCCCTACATACAAATTTTTACGTCGATCGGTTCAGTAGTTTCCGAGTCCACAAGAACCAGACAGACAGACAGAAATTCCTTTTTGATATACAGTGAAAGCTCCCTATAGCGACACCGCAAGGAACAGTCGTTATAGAGAATTGTCGCTATAAAAGATTGTCGTTATAGGAAGCTTAGATGTCGCTATAAGGAGAGTAACACCCAAGCACACGCAAAACAATCAAATTATATTAGAAACAAAAACAATTGATGTCTAACCATCTTGAAACAAAAACATTAAACAATGAATATAAAATTCAGCTTGTCGGCGATCGATACACGCCGACCTTACGACGCGAGTTGGGTTGCCGGTCAGTATTCGACGTTCTGCTGAACAGACCGTCCAAGACTTAACCAGAAGTTAGACAATGAAAATCCCGCGTAACGAGAACTCCAATGATAACTTCCTTGCAAGGGAGGGGTTTGGTTAGAACCGTCCTGCAGTACAGGCCAATTCTAATTCCAAGTTTGATGTAAGTTTCTATGTTCCACTTGCAGCACAAGTGAAACAGAGTAACTCAGGATTTGTAGCGAAGTGAAAGATGCAACTTAGTAAACTTCCTCACGCCGGAGGAAAACCTTTTTCGGATGTAGAGGACCCGAACGTACTACTTGAATATTCTTTGGATACTTTATTGATACTGATTATTTACATGCTTTGTGGGTTCTTAAATACTAAGATAATGGATTGTCAGCAATTTTGATGCCCCTTGCTTCCCAGTGTGAAAGGAGTTACAATTTCATTCAATAATATTTTGCCACCCGGGAAGAAAAGGGCGTTCAAATTCGGTATCCCTTTCGAATCGGGAATATGTGTCCATGCTATACTTTTTATACAGTATGTTCTCTTCCAGTCGCTGGTTAGGTTAAACCGCGACGAAATCTAATTGCTGATCCTAGCACAACTGACCTATATCCATACTCGCGAACGCGTGCGCGTAATGAATCAGCTCTTTGTAATCTGATCCTCCGCTCGGTCAGTGGCACGGCAGCCCGCTCATATTGTCGCTTTACAGCTGGTGGAAGGAAAATTGAACGAACGCTAACAGCTGATTTCAGCTAGCGGCGACACAGCTCATTAGTCCGATACGATGTTCTCTAGATAATAAAAAGAGATAAATGAATAAATTGTTATTTTTTTTCTTAATGAACCAGCATAGATAATATGAAAAGCACCTGCTTGCTGGTTTTAAGACTGTGGGCTTTTAGTTTCATTATTGAATGCTGCGTCAGGTCCTTATTCAATAAAATATTTAGTAAATGATTGATTTTTTAATTCGATCGCCAGACTAAATATACCAATTGAACATCATTGATACCATTATTCTTACCCTTTTTACGACTCTAGTCTATATTTTTGATGATGAATGAATCTGCATTGTGCGGTACATTGAATTCATTAGATAATGTTGTCTTTTTAGTACCCTTTTCAAACCTTAGAATTAGAACCAATTTATTTTTAGCGTGTTTTTAGCTCATTATGGGCAGTGAATGTTTTCGAAGTGAAAAAAAACGATACTTCAAGTTATTGCCTGAATTCGAATTCAAAAGCTTTATCCATATTACAATTGCGCACACAATAATTTCATTTTTAAAATCATTGCAAATTTAATGCAAATTTATTCTTTTGCTCAAGGACGGGATTCTTGTACAACAATTATTCGATTAATTTGTTTCAATAAGCTGTCCCTTTTATGAATTTTAAATTTATGTTTTTGTATGCGTCTGAAAATTTGAATCAGTTGGACGTGAACAGATGTTCACAGTTGATTAAACTTTATAATACACAACATAGATTTACGTTCGTAGGCATTGACATTGCACATACACAGTGGAGTGAAATTGAATCGGAAATTTTCTAAGATTTGTTTGATATGCTATACATCACAACCCTATAGTATGTATATGGTTTAAATTGATGAAAATTGGAAGCATTTCCATTTCCCATACATTTGTTTTGTTCATTTGTGTGCTTTCCCGAACAGAGCTGTCAATAACGAGCAACTTATGCAGCCGCTAGAATAGAAACAGTCGGAGACGAATGAATCGTTCGATTTAAATTCTCCGTAAATAAATGAAAAGAAGAAGAAGAAGAAGAATAGAAACAACGAAAGGGGATAGCGAAAAGAGGTATTTGCGAAGTACGTAAGGCGGCTCGCACACCGCAGCAATAAGCAACTAGCAAACTGCAGTACACAATATGCAACAGGAAACATATTTTGTTGTTCTTCGCATACCAGAGCAATAAAAACCCCTGACATTATGCAAACAATCGCCTTAATGTACGAAACTTGTCAAAATATGAGCGATAAGTTGCTATTCAACCGACACGCCGTGTTGCTAGCGACATGTGTTGCTCTGTAAAGGCGACAGCGATATCGTATTGCGTCGGTGTGCGAGATCAACAAAGATTAAATGGAAAAATCCATTGGTGATAATATTGCTTATTGCATGTTGACATTTGCTAGTTGCTCATTGCCCCGGTGTGCGAGCCGTCTAAGCTGTCGTTAGCGTGTAAGTATTGTATCTCTTCTGAGGAAAACTCTCAGAATCTTTATGTGCTCGAAACAACAAAAGTGGCTTATCGTTTTGTGTTTTATGTTTCCCCTCGTTCTGTGAACGCTAGCGAATATTTCACTTGAAGTTTATCGCTGCAACTGAGTGCATCTGTTAGACGCGTGTTCGATGCATGTTGAATGGCGATGCACGGAAGATGCCTCTCGTTAAAAACTCAGTTCAATGCTTGCATTGATATAAAGCAACAAATTGCGACATATGACCAATTAGTGTATTGTTCTCGCAAAGGCAAGACAGTATCGTTGCTTCTCGAAATGATTCTACAAACAACGCAAGCCATTAAACCTTTTCAGGGTCCCGGAACTTTTACTAAAGAGTTATTTATGAACTTTCGATGTATTCGCAAATGATATCCGATTGTGTAGTCCTACGTCCTGAGCGGTCGTGTCTTGGATACAGCCCCTCGAATTTTTTATATTTTTTTTGGCTTTTTTCATTATTTTTTTTAAATGATAATAAATTACTTTTTATTTTGCTGGCGGGGTAAGAAGGACCACCCGCGGGATAAAACGGACCAGTTTAGTGTAGTAGAATAACAGGAACAGTGTTGTCTCGGGTACTACGTGTTTTAGGGTTGTTCATAAACTACACAAAAACTTCTGTAGGGGAGAGAGAGGCAAGTTGGCGACGTTAAGCTTTGGTGAGCCCTGGATCTTGGAATTATTTTTTTTTAATGTTGATGCTGATTCATATAGCCTGAAGTATTTTCTATTATATTATCTATTGGATGGGCAAAAAAATTAAAAAACTTGTCCACCCAAAAGCTTTGCGAAAACCGTCGAATTCGCCATCTTGCCTCTACGTGGAGGCAAGATGGTGAATGCCTGGAGGCAAGTTGGCGAATATGGTTTGATCACCTAAAAATCAACAAAATGTAATAACAATTATTATCCTTGGTTGGAACAGTGGAAATGCCATTTTCATCAACACTGTAAATGTCACACGCAGGAAAACGATACTGAGCTCGTATATCTCCCAAAGCTCGAATAAGGCACAATTTTCTTTATTGAACGCCATTAATCGAGCCGCTGAGGTATTTTCTGGCTTTCCGTCCGTCCAGCGCATGTTCCTTTGAAAGGGTGCTCTATGCCATTTTAACCGCAAACGAATAGGCAATTCTTCGAAGCTGGACCTGAATGTGGCTTTAAAGCGGCCTTTATTGGACGACGTATCCTGAAATTGATACAGATTTAATATTTCTTGCATAAAGAACATGGAAACGCAAATGCTGAATTGAAAATCTAACCTCCATGTTCGCCTATTTTCGTCCATAGCGTCTCAAAGTTGGTTCTGGCACACCGAACTGTTTTGAAGCACCCAGAACAAACAAACATTCTTCTATAGTTTTCATAACATTTTCCAAACTGATGTCCGATCAATATTGGTCTCTTTGTCGCTTATAAGTTCTAAACATCTGCAATAAAAAACCAAAAATTAACATAATGTTGCAGTTCGCCAACTTGCCCCCAAGCGACTTTTTCAATAAAATAATAGCTGAAAAAAAAATCACGATTGAAACTCGCCGAAACAAACAGATTATGTACAATAGAGTACCAATATCATGTATAAAATTATTTTGAAATTTTAACTTTTCTCATAAAGTGGATAATGAAATTTGAAAAAACGGAAAAAATAACAAAATCACGATTTTTATCATTTTTATTTTTCACTTTTTTTTGTGATAACACTTTCGGCAGAGTTATCGAGTACGAAGTTTGGCCGTGTTATGATGCATCTTCAGTAAAAAGTAGGTGGCGCTACCTTCATTAAAACGGGTCAAATTACCGATTCGTCATCTTGCCTCCCTCACCAACTTGCCTCCCTCTCCCCTAAAGGTCATCCATATTCCACGTTCACAGTTTAGAAAATATTCGTGAAAAAAATACCAAATTTTCGGAATCTATAAGGACGATTGTCTACGTGGGTCTAAAATCTCGCAAAATCCGTTCACGTAAAGTCTGAATGTCCCCAAAGTAGGTGATGTTTTTGATCCTTTAGGTTTCCTCAAAGTCGTGTTTCGTTCTTTTTGCATACCTTTCATGTCCTTTGACACTTTGACCCTTTTCAAGCCTTCCATGTAACAGTTCGGCTGAAAAGTTCATAAGGTTGACGTCTAGATGGCGCCTCTTGCAAAAATCTACTTGACTATCTCAATGCACCAACTTTCAATGGATACGTGTCAAAATTTGACACCTATCGGTTGATTGGTTCTTGAGTTACAGTATTGAGAGAATGAAGAGAATGCTCGCTGGCAAGAAATTTAAGACCGACGATGAAGTGATTACCGAAACTGATGCCTATTTTGGAAAAACCGAAAGATTATGGGAAGACGGGGTAAGACCGTCCCCCTAAGAAAACCAATTTTCATTTAAACGTCCTTCAGGATTTGTTCTATTTGTTGTACTACTATCATTGAGTATCTAATAATCTACTACTAAAAAATGTGTAACTGTTGATTGTACAACTTTGTTTTGCGTTTTTTCATTAATTTTTGAAATGATAAAAAATGCTTTTTATTTCGCTGGCGGGGTAAGAAGAACCACCCGCGGGGTAAAACGGACCATGACGGGGTAAGACGGAGCGATGCTATTCTCAAACAGTTTAGTCTAGTAAAAATAACAGGAACAGTGTTGTCTAAGGTACTAAATGTTTAGGGTTGTTTATAAACTACACACAAACTTCTGAAAAGGCCATCAATATTCCACGTGCAGAGTTTTGCAAATATTCGTGAAAAATTTACCAAATTATCGGAATCTATAAGGACTATTGTTCGGCGACTTCCTTATGTACTTGCAAACTCCACCCGACACCACCCCCACAGCAAGGAACGGTGAAAGAAAGCAAACAACAGCTGAGGCCACTAAGTCACGGTTTACTTTTATTGGCTTTTCACAGCATTCAATTCGATTACGTTCTCCGTCAGCAGGTCTAGCAGCACATCCAGCTTCACCTGGTAGAGATTGTTCTCCTGCTCGAGCGATTTAATTCTCCGCTTCATCCGCAGCAAATCATCGATTGCGGTGGAGGTTAGTGCACCACCAGCGCTTCCACCTGCCGTTGCCGTCGTCGACCCCTTGATTGCACTCATCCAAACACCGTCCACGAAGCACAGCTGCTTGTCCAGCAGATTCAGTCGGATGTTTTTAAAGTCGTCCAAATCCTCCTGGTGCGCGGGGCAGCCGATGTTCAATCGCTGGGCGCGTGGTGGAGCCACTTTCGGGGCAAACTTTTTCGCGAAAATTGGCATATTTTTCGGAAGTGATTTCCAGCAAACTATTATTCACTGCTTGACAGAACCTACCCAACTGGCGGCACCCTGGGTTGCTAAGTATGCAGTTTGGTATGGGTCGTTTCGTTGCCATGGTGATAAGTGGCTTGTAAACATATACAATTTCACGTTCCAGCTGAAACGATTCGCCTGTCAGTTGTTTACAACTGTGGACGAGACACATTACAACGGTAAACGGTTTCGGAAGGATTTGGTGATGCTCGAGCGGCAAAGTAATGGCATCGAACCGCCGGTGAATGCTGATCCGACCAAATCCATCGATGATTTGTACCGGAGCATCCTGCAGGAGATTCAGTGCTACAAGAAGGAACACGAAGCGATTCGAGCGGATTTGAAACTGCTAATTCAGAGCAATCGAGTCGGGTGCACACTTGGTGATTTGCTTCCAGAGGATGGCGAGGGTGAAAACTTAGACCGGGAACATTTCAAGCAGCTATCGAATGAAGTGATTAAGAATCTAAAGAACCAACTTGAGATTGTGTGGGAGGTGAGTGCGGTAAACAGGGGATGAAACAATAATATACTAGTCTCTAATGAATACCACGCGCTATTCGTTTATCAGCCCCCTTGCGTTAATCGCAAATAGCAACTGTGGCGACTGTCACAAAACCACTTGAACCTGCCGGAGGCCCTGCGCCGGTCCCAACTGTTATTATTTTCCGTGCTTAATGCGCTCCGCTTCTATTTTTCACCCTACCATTCCAGGAAAAAGCTACTCTCGAAAGCCTGTGGAAAAGCTCTCAAAAGACAATTCAAATACTTGAGCTGGAGATAGGCGAGTACCGGCGGCAGCTGAAGCAACCCAAAAGTGTACAGGACCTACGGCAGCAGTATACGGCCGCACTCCAGCTGCTGGAGCAGAACCTGCACTCGCTGCGGTCGCAATTGAATCAGAAAAGCGAGGAAAATAAACGCCTGCAGGCAGTCGGTGCGACAGGGCGCGAGCGATTCGAAGCACTCGAGCGGGATTTTACCGGTATGTGTTTTCTGTGTGTGTATGAGGGTCTGTTAGTTTTGTTTTTCACTTCGGTCGGATGTGGATTGATTGGTTTATGGCACGGAGAAGAGGTCGGTGGCAAACAGGCGGAGAGTTTATGAATGATGGCAAAATATGGAAGAACGTAAAACATTATTCAAGGTACACAAAACTTTCATCGGTTCAAACATTTACCATAGTGAATGTATCCTTCCTTCAGTTTTTTTTGTTCTAGAAAGTCCTAAAGTCCGATTAATCTCATACCTAATTAGTAATAACAGTGATAATTTGCTCGGTGTTAAACCAGGGGGGGGGGGGCCAAGTCGCAGAACTACCAATTTCGAGTTATTAACTGCATGAGGTTAAGCATTTCGTAAATTAAATACCACATTTATCAGATTTGGAAAATCAAGCGTGCAGCAGAAAAAACGAATCGATATTGTTTTGAATGATCAACGAAAACCCCGTGTAGCGTAAACTTCATGTTCGTGTTTATCGAAATCATGAAAATGTCGTGTAGTCGCCCGTAATGCCCAAAAATTTGGCCATTCCTGCTATACAGGATGCGTAATGATTTTTTTGCAGTAAACGATATGTTTCAGATAATTTACACCAGTCAGTGCACAATGGTCCAGGTGGTGCATTTAAGTGGAAATTAGCATTTAGAGCTCGACAGTTACTCTCTAGACGAAAAAGGCACCATATCGGTTATTTCTAGAGGTAGATAAAAACTTTGTTCTACGAAGATGTCTCAAATAACTTGGGCTACAACATTACCGAACTATGTTTACCTCTATCTATAAAGATAAGAAAGTTATATTTTTTATTCTATCGACAAATTTGGTCACCCTATTTTTGATAACATAAAATTTAGCGCTCTATCAAATGTAACAACTTTGTCGAAGGCAGTTTTTGTCTAGAGAATAACTGTCGAGCTCTAAATGCTAATGGACCCCCTGGACCATTGCGCAGTGATATATGCGATGAATGTTTTGTGGTTGATTTTTTTTTGTAACATATGAGAATTGTAAAATATTCCATTTAAAAAAAATTGTAAGGGGTTGTATCTAGGAAACGACCGCATATTTTTGACGTAGAACTAGGCAATTATATTATGCAATCCACTTGTTTACCACTTCGAATATTATTTTAGAATGCATCGAAATTTTTGTAATAGATCATGCTCTTCGTTACAAATAAATTTGATGTACGTCCTTTTACGTTTGATATGATGCCTAGGACTACCAAAATATGTGAACAGAAGAATTGTCAAACGATCATTGTATTTTACATTTCCCTCTGAAATTATTGCACATTTCATGTTTACGTAGTTCTCGAACCGTGAAAGTTCATTCACCTCTAGTATCTGAAATGACGATTTTCTCAGTCTTCTCAGTTTAAAAGTACGTTTTAGGGGAACATATTCCGGTCTGCACAACGACAAGCGAGTACAAAAGTACTCAACACCAAAAAATACCCCCGACTTGCATGTATTTGCAAAGCAGATTCCCCCAGGCACATTGATTTTTAAGTCCGTGTTAGGGAAACACAGCTCGGTGGGAACAAAAATACCCCCCACTTGCAAGTATATTTGCAAAGCGGATTTCCGCAGGTACATCGATTTTGAAATCTTTGTTGGGGAAACCGTAAATCGGGCCAATCAAAACTTGGCAGTTAAGGCGTTTAGATAACGCTAGACATTTTACAGTTATTCAATTGTTCATCTCATGACAAATAACATTTTATTTATTGTGATAGATGCTTCCGGAAAATGCCGCATGCACCGCATGCATGTTTCGATCTGACCTAAGTGGGGTGTGAGGCGTTCTATTGGTATTCCGCTCGATGACGCCCCGCACAAACTATTCCAAAGGATTGATATCGGGACTGCTAACGGGCCAAATTTCATTCTCCCAAAACTCCAGAACGTTTTCAGCAAGCCATTTCTGGGATTTCTTGGCATTATGAGCAGGTTTTGTTGGAAGATGAAATGACGGCCAGCAGCAACCTCCACTACGGGACAACAACATCCTGCAAAACCTTCAAGTATACATCGGCTGTTATCTTTAGACATTGATCAAAGAAATACGGATGCATTACACCCCCATCGCTGGAGACTACACCTAGAACCATCATATGGGTCGGGAAGTTTGTTGACATGACGATAGGAACCTGACTACGATCTGGTGCAAGCCACCTGTCATTCTTTCGATTCATCTTCTGATCCTGATTGAAGTTTTCTTTTCATCAGAGAACAAGATTACAGGTTTAGTATGATGAGGATGCTTCAGACGACTCAGGAGTTTCTAAGCTTACTCCAGTCGTCGTGATTTGGTCACAGCGTTCATGAATTGATCTCTACGTAGCGAATACGACTTATAGCCAAGGTTGTTGGCCATTACTCGCCGGATTGAGAAGTTCGAACACCAGATTTCCTGAGCCATGGACTTCATTGATCTCGCTGGATTCTTATTAATCAGTTTTTATAATTTTTTACCTTATTATACTTGTAATAATTATCCATATATTACTTGAAATAATGAAATATTATGCTAAAAAATCGGCGTTTGAATTTTATTCATGAACACTACTTATTCCTATTTCAACGTAATTCCGCTAACGAATATCGAACCCTACAGAATTAAAGCTTAGATCAGGGGTTCTCAAACTACTTTGGGAAATAGAATTAAGTGATGCCTCAGACCCCTATAGCCAAATTTAAAAAAAAATATTTCTTGTTTTTTGTCTGATTCATTCAAAATTCTTACTAACTTAAAGACTTTCCGGTTGGTTGACCTGTTAAAAGGCCGTAACAACTATATTGCCACCACCAGAAAATATTTTTTTGCCGCACTTGGAATATTATTTAAATATTTTTCTCAACCAAAGACTCCTTTTTGGCAATACTCAATTTTCTAAGGGCTGCTAAAAATGTACGATATTGATTTGGGAGTCATTTTTAATGTAATGTTAATGTTTATGTAAAAAAACACGATTTCAGAGCGGCAAAAAATTCTGTTTAAATTTGTTGAACATGCAACAAGTTGATAAGTTTTTCACTGTAAGCGTTTTATTTAGAATCTGCTGTGTAAGTTCATGCAGTTTCTCAATAAAAAAAATTGTGTATTTGATGAAAAAATAAAATTTTATATTTTTTTCTTCGTAAGTCTATATAACAATTTTTTTTTGCTGCACTAGATATATTGATTCAATTTTTGTATGACCAAAGGCGAAATAAAATGAGTTAGGGTTAAGCCAGGGTTGCATAGTGTTTTGAAATTTGGATGTGGGAAAATCAAAAGTTTTTTTCATATATTTAAAGCCTGTCCACGTTAAATTTTGGACACTTTTCGTTCAGTGTAGTTTATAAAATATTTCACTAATCAATGAAATATTTCACTTACATGACAGCTGAAACCATCCTCTTTATTTCGATGTCCAACATGTTTACATTCTTCTTCAGTTTGGTAAAATGGCGTCGAATCAAGTGGAAGTACGCAAACGCATTTTGCGCGAACGGCAGCAAAATCGAAAAGTATGCTCCCGACAGATGGACCGAAAGGTGGTTGCCATTATTGAGAAACATCCCAACCTTTCAGTTAGAAATATATGTACAAAAAGTGAAGCAGAGGCATGGACTGAAGGCGTACAAATTGAAAAAGGTGCCCAATCGGGATGATAGGCAAAATTTCACTGTAAAAAGCCGTGCTAAGGTGCTCTACACTCAGTTTTAGCAAAAATGTTCTTGCACCGTTATGGACGATGAAACTTATGTTCTCGAAGACTTCAAACAGCTTCCGGGTTTCGCTTTTTATACTGCAATGCGAAGGAATGCCGTAGCCGAGTGTTTCCGGACCAAGAAGCATTCTAAATTCCCCAAAAAGTACTTGGTTTGGCAGGCCAGATGCAGTTGTGGCCGAAAATCCAAATCTTTCGTCTCTACCGGCACTATCAACAAAGATGTCTACGAGAAGGGATGTCTCCAGAAGCGGTTGCTACCATTCGTAAGAAGCCACGACTCTTCAGCGTTGTTCGGCCAGATTTGGCCCCTTGTCACTATGCAAAATCCATCCTGGAATTGTATAATGCACGTGAGATCAAATATGTGCCAAAAACAGCAAATCCGCCGAACTGTTCAGAACTTCGCCCAGTGGAAAAGTACTGGGCTCTGATTAAGCGAAAACTATTCGAAACTATGAAGAAAGCGAATGGCATTAATGATTTCAAGAGGAGATGGAAAAGCGCCGCCGCCAGCATATCTGAGGATACTGTACGGCACCTAACGGAAGATGTTCCCAAGAAAGTTCGTGAATTTTACAGACAACGTAATTAACATCGAAGTAAGCTTTCCTTGTTTTAGATATAAGTCTATTTTACTGAAATAAACAATCGGTGTTGTTGTATAATGTGAATTTTTGTTTTACTGACATAATCTTGGTGTCCGAAATTTACCGTGGTTATGTCAATTGTTTGACCTCCGGAGAAACAGTGTTCGGCTATCTTAAGGCTAGTGACTGTTTCTTCGAAAATCAAACTGAACGGATTGCTCCATAAACGACTAATGGGCTCCACGTGTTAACCATCTCCGAGAGCATTCGTGATCACAGCAGTCCCTTTTGTGCTTCTCAGTCGTAGCATGCTTCAAGAAATCCTTCAATTCTCCAATACACTTGATGAGGAGAAGTATCTAACCACCGTAAAAACATTTATTGCACCCTAAAACCTCCACATGCCAAAATTGGTTTCATATTCTTGGTTAATTCTCGAGTAATGCAGAAATTAATGTTTCATTTTTA
Organism: Toxorhynchites rutilus septentrionalis; assembly: GCF_029784135.1. Classification (NCBI taxonomy): domain Eukaryota; kingdom Metazoa; phylum Arthropoda; class Insecta; order Diptera; family Culicidae; genus Toxorhynchites; species Toxorhynchites rutilus. The sequence goes on along the minus strand of NC_073744.1, from coordinate 29,132,193 downwards.
TGGCAGCCCCCCCCCCTTAGAGAGGGGGGTGGGGTGTCTAACCACCATATAAACATTTATTGCATCCTAAACCTTCACATGCCAAATTTTATTTTTGGGGGTCAAATTTTAGACCTCGTCGGCCCCCAAAATCAATTTTCGTTCATGTCGACCCCAAGGGGTTGATATCGACCGCTTTGAGAACCCCTGGCTTAGATCATACGTTCTTTAATTGCATGAATAGTGAACCGATACAGGCAATTAAAAAGGCACCTCTCACGAATTGAAAACTGGGCCAAACCAATCAAAATATTTTCCGACCGAAGAACTATCCATTTCTGTACACGTGTGAGAAACTTTCCACTGTGCTAATGAAAGCTACTTGCTTCCATCTATCTACCAGCACTTCAATCGGAAAACCAACAGCTGCAAGCAACGTTGGATGCAGTCCGTAACACCGGCACCCGGATGAAGGACGAACTGGATCGGGCCATGGGGGAGAAGGCCGAGCTTGAAGCGCTCCTCGAGCAGGCTAATGTGCTCGCCCGGCAGCACATGGCTCGGGAGAATCAGGCGCTGATTAAGGTGCAGGAAGCCCTCCAAATTGCCGATACGGCTATCGAGGAGAAGAACTCGCTGTTGATCCGCGAGCAGGGCGTCCGGGAGGAGTGTGATTTTCTGGCGTCAACCATCGGCCAGGTAATGGAGGAAGCGGCCCGGAAAGTGGAACTGGAAATGAACGCGATGAAAGTGGGTTACGAGAACAGGATAAGCGCCCTCGAGCGTCAGCTGGAGCACATGCATGGCTTGCATGGGATGCAGCAGAAGGAGACTACAGAGGCGTTATCGCGCGCCAACGCGCTCGAAGAGAAGTTCAAAAGGCTTATCGTGACGAACCAGAATCTCGATGCGGACCTGCACGCGGCATCTAAGTTGATAGTAAGTCTATTTCAATTTCCGCTGTCGAGCGTTTTCAAGCGCTATTAGGTCCAAAGTAGGAAGAAACATACAATTTAATTAACGTGGCATGAGATAAAAAAGCAATGAGGGAAAATCACTTGAATACGTGACGTCCGCGCCATAAGCAGACTTTATGGCAAATTGGTGTTTTTTTATTGCTTGAGTCTAATGCTGGAATGACGTTATTTTTTCATCTTCTATCCCCATTGCAGATTGAAATGGAATTGAAATTGGAAGCGTTCCAGAAAACGATGACGAAAGAGTGGGAAATCAGCAAGTAAGTTATTGTCGCTGCATTATTTAATACAGCTATCTTATCCCAACAGAAGATGGGTATTCTATTTCCGTACTATCGGAGCAATGGATCGGGGACTAGCTTCGATGATTTAACAACTCAATTATCATTAACGGAAGCGTCCGGCTACATCCCTGCTCTTCCGTCTCCACGCTCCACGCTGATGCACGTGTACTATTTCGGTCCATTCTGTTTTTTTTTTCAACCCACCAGAACGAGCCAGACGCGGGAACAGGAATTGAAGCTACTATTCGAGAACAACGAACAGCTGAAGGATCGCTGGAAGCGAGAGATGCTGACACTGACCGATGGATTGCAGCGGAAGCTGGAGGCGCACCGGCGGGAAAATTGCATCCTCAAGACGGAAAACAATCAATTAAGGGATCAGCTATTGAAAGCGAACCAGCAACTGGCAGCAGGGCTTGGGCCGGGATCGGGGTCACTCCTGACGCTATCGCCGACGACGTGTGCCGGTGAGGAAGGACGGAGCTAGCGAGTGGGAGGCGGCGGGGATCGAGAAAATTTCATCATAATCATCAATCATCAGCATGAGCGGTGGGGTTTGGTTTTGTGTGCTAGGAATTATTTTTTTTTTCAAAGAAGCGAATTCAGACGGAGAAAAAGTTTCTATGCACAATCATGCAGCAGCAGATTGCAGAGAGATGCTTCTAGCGTTTGCAAGTTTATCGTGTAGGGCTTGAAGAACGTTTCGTTTTGTACCGGAATTATATTTAAATTGTTTCTCAATTTCATAAAAAGAATTCCATGATTCGCAAATGATGAACCGTAGCACATTCACAGCCCAAGAGAGCAGCAGCTTCTGCTGATGGGTAGGATAAGAATCAACCACTTATCTATTGAGCAATTCCATATGAAATCGACAAATGACAAAACATGAGTATTTTTGATTCGAATGAAAGTTTTTATTCCCTTTGGGTTGAAGGAAATATGAGTTTTCCACAGCAATTGGGATTTTTTTGACTCAAGCGTAACTTTTGAACATGGCGTATCGATTTTAGTAGGATAAATCTTTGATAATTTGTATCTCAAAAACTATGAGTCGTACCGAAATAGTGTCTTAGAAAGAGTTATAGAGTATTGATGTCTAAACATGAAAAAAATATACACTGAGAAAAAAAAATTAGTACTCTTTTTTTTATTTACAAAAAAAACTTTAATTTGCAATATCCAAAATACATATTTTTTAATATTTTTTAAAATTTTTTCATATAAAATAGAAGTCATGTAGAAAATTTAAAAAATGGGTCCAAGAACTATTTTTGACGAACTTTGTGGAACATCGAATTTTTATGAATTTTCGAAACATCGAATTTTTGTATTTTTTTTTTTATCCCTTTTGTTTATTTTAGGCACCTTAGCATTTTAGCTGTAACAGAGCCGAATTTTAATCGTGTACATGTCACATATTTATCATATCTATAATTAGCACATTACACAGTTGCCATTTTTCGGCGTTAGAGTATTCCCTTCTATACCATTGCAAATGGTACATATTTACACAGTAGCCATTTAGGCGAAAGAGTTTTCTATCTGTTCTTCCATTATCCACAGTTAAGACTGGACAGCGGAGACAGTCGTTGATCCATTGTTGAGTTATTTATAGAACAGCAGCCCGATATTTCTGCAGAGCAGAGCAGTTGTATGGATGAATCGATCTTATTTCGACCGTGGATCGATCTCCATCGCTGATGATTGTTGCGTGGACGTAGTTATTCTGTAACAACACAAAGATGGTCAATGGGGGCCCTGAGTTTTGAACTCACGATCGATCGCTTGAATTTTTGTATGTTAACAATCATTTTTAGACTCAAATTATGATTTCTGATGTGATTTAAAACAAAAAAGCTAATTATAAATCTCCTTCTAAATGCAGCCATTCTCGAGATATTTTGAAACATATTTCTAATTTATTGTCTTTTTTATAGTAAATATTCCCTTTTAATATGTTTTTCCTGTTATACCGTCAGGTTCATGAAATTCTATGAATTTGCTTATAATTTCCAACAACTTTTCCACATACATCATCATGGTAAAAGTATATGTTTAGGAGTTACGTTGAAAATCATTTGAACACATGTGGGTGATATTAAAAAATGTTTTTTTATCTTAATACAAACTTTTAACATGTTATACATGTTGCGCCAACAGAACACAACATTTAAAAAAGGAAAAAAATATAATTCTCTACAATTTGATCAAATAATACCTATATTTATCGGAGTTTAAGAGATACTAATAATAATACTAGAATTTTTTGCATTTATTTTTTATCAACATTTATTTTTATCATCCAACAATTTTGTTGTATATAATTTAATTTTTTCATTATTGTCTTATATTTCTATACACATTATGATAACTTGCTGCATTGTCGTTAGAGTACAACTTTGCTGCTACTTCATTCTCGGATACAGGTACAAAAGAATGATACTTTTGGGTACCTGGAATTTGTTTGGTGTTATCATACATGCTACTCAACTCTTCAACACCCTGATCATGTTCTTCTTGTGACATATATGAAAATGACAATTTTGTAAGATAGTCTTCTTTTCGCTTGTTAGCCCAGTCACTCGTAATGGGATGTTTATGCTGCCTAGCCAAACTAGCTCTTGTTGCCATCCGTTTTAAAGTACCACCAATTGCATCACAAGGGCCTCTGCCGTGTGATGTTGCAAAAAAAATGCCATTCAGCGTCAATGTCGTATTTCGATTTAAACTGACATAAACTCGCAAAATTTTTCCTATTTTTTATACTGGAATGCAGCACCATCCGACATGGATTTTATTCTTTTTACCTGCATTTGTTGTTTCAAAAATGTTACCAATTTAGAAATAAATACTTGCACAGCTATTGTGTCATGACTTAAAACTTCAGATATAACTACAAAGCTTAAATTTGCCAGAGAACCTTTTTCATCTTTATAATAAACAACGAATGGATGGATTGTAGCTTGATCATTGTTCCAGTGATGACTTCGAACTTCATCCTGAAGCACAAATGAATAATTTTCGAAAAAATCACAAATCACAACAACCTCATTTTCTTGCAAATTAGCTTTTATATTGTTAATAAATGTGGACTGTTGTGTTTTAATGTAATCGTAAGTAAGTAATTTTTCTATTTTTTCGCAAAAATACGGTACAAATTCTTCCACTGGTTTTACAAGAGTTTCTATGTCGCATCGATCAGTAGAAACCCATTGTGCATAAGTGATTTCAATTAAATTGCGTTCCTGCAGCTCATCTAGAAACCAGTTTCCAAACTCGTCCATTGTTGGGCATTTTTTACATTCACGAAGGTAACAGTATTTTAATCTATTTGATATGTTACATAGTATTTTTTTCCACATATTCTTTGTATTCAATGTTAAAGGAATATTTTTTGAGACTATGAAGCATAAGATTTACATTTTTATGGAATGTACAAACACAAACGTTATGATTTCCTGAACTATTCAGCAATTTGCAATGCTTCGGACGCAATGATGCAAAAGAGCTAAATCCAATTTTGCAATTAGGATTAAGTTCCTTAAATCTGTTGAAAGTTTCCCGTAATGATGTTATTAATAACCTTTTTTGGATGTGTTGACGCTTCCCATCTTTGGCTACGAAACATTGTCTCTTTCTCCAGGTAATGATCGACTGATATCGTCGTCATTATAAAATTCCGAAACATGATTTTTAACATCTTCACTTAAACTTGGTCCACATTTGCTATGTGGTGTCGACAATACACCTTTTTCATTTGCCAGTTTTTTGGCTTGAATTGCCATATATTTATTAACGCCAAATTCTTCTTTCATTTTTTGCACGGACCAAGACTTGAGCAAAACTGTTAAAATTCTAACTTTTTCTAATCTTGTTGTTTCTGTGTGGTCAAATTTCTCTTTGAGCTGATTGATAGTCTCATCAAACTCTTTTGCCTTTTGTTTAAAGTTCGACTCTTCGTCTTCTTCATGTGAAAAGGAAAATCGATTTCTTTTAATACTTTTAGAAATTTCTTTGAATTTTTGTTCGGGGTAACTAGCCTGTCCAAATCTTTTCGTCATTATTGGTGAAACGCTAATACCGGCGATTCCCTTATTGAATAGCTCAATGTTGTACGCTCGGGAATACTCTGGTATATTGCTGTTTTGGGAATCTTGCGAAGATGCTTAAACGACTGAAACTATTGATGGTACTTCCTCTAAAGTATTTCCTACTGCTGTACTGATCTGCTCCTCAGTATTACACTGCTTTGGTTTGGAAGATGTATCTAAAAGGATATTGCATCCCATTGACTTAAGTTTCTCAATCATTGACACGGTTAAGAAACGTTTTTCAAATGAACATTTCTTACCGTTTATCGGAAACGGTCTACAACACGAAAAAAAAAATTTGTAGTCCATTGTGATATACTGTTATTCACTCTATAAGGAAGATTGTTCGACTGATGAACGATGTTTGAATATGAGTAACTTTATATACATTAGAGAGGTACCTTAAAGGTACCTGACTTCATATACCTTCATAAAAATATAAAAAAATATGTATTTTGGATATTTCAATTTTTTTTTTGTAAATAAAAAAAAAGAGTACTATTTTTTTTCTCAGTGTATATTTTTTTCATGTTTAGACATTAATACGCTATAACTTTTTCTAAGACACTATTTCGGTACGACTCATAGTTTTTTAGATATAAATTATCAAAGATTTCTCCTACTAAAATCGATACGCTCTTTTCAAGTCAAAAAAATCCCAATTGCTGTGGAAAACTCATATTTCCTTCAACCCAAACGGAATACAAACTTTCATTCGAATCAAAAATACATGTTTTTAAAATCTGCATTTTTTGGACGATTTCATTTGAAATTGCACTATTGGAGAATGGCGGAAAATTTAGCAGCCACTGAATGGGTGAAGATTAGAGTATAAGTGCGAGACGAACGAGACGAGACGTAATTGAGCTGTTGAAAAACGACTGTGAGTCCATTCTGGAGGATAAAATTAGAAGTACTTTCGAAACATCGAGAATAAATAATGGAGCAGAAATTTTCCAGAAAACTAACCACGCTTCTCTGTTTCGCACAACATTCTAAAGCCCCTTATAATTTATGGGAACAAATTGTAGGTCATAAGGTGTACTTCGGCATTGTTATGGCGTGTCGCAACGAGAATTACCTTCCCGTGTCGTGTCACACAGTCGCCCAGATTGGCGTGCTCAACCTTCGGTTGCACTCCGGTGACCAAGTGAAATTTGTGCCGTAAATCTTTCCGACAACTGCAGCCCACAATGGCATGAACTTGAAAGCTGGGCGTGTAAACTCAGGCGTTGATGTTCTGATCACATTTCGCTTCACCCTAATAACACACTCTCGAAGCCACTCGCAAACATACACATACACAGCAGCACTTAATGAAGGATTCAGCTCGGAACGACTATCCGGCACGTATTTAACCGAGCGCTGTGGTTCCCACTCTCCCCCCTCGGGCTAATGAACGTTTAGCCGTTTGCTAAGTAGCAAGCTGCATCTTGCCTTCTGGCATTGGTCGGGTGGACCCATCAAATGCAGAGCTGTTTTCGTGTGAAAGCTCTTCAGCTAGGGAGTCAAAACTCCTAACCCCCAAACCGCTTCGACTCAAGCGGCTTCTGAAAATTTTTCCATTCCCACTAGCATCTTCGTATATATAATATGTCGTGGAGTGGAAGAAAGAGAACTTAAATTGTAAGCTTGGATCCCTTTACATCGCTCGCAGAATCACCACTTCCAGTCAAAGTGCAGTACTAGGGTGGTGCAGGCGGATTTCGAAAGGAGATTGTTTTGTGCATACAAATTAGTTGCTCTTTGTGTTGAGCAGTTTGCCACTTTCCCGAGCTTCGAACGGTGTGCGAAGGGAGAAACAGGTTCCACGGTTGCCTCTGAAGTGAACGGTTTAATTTCGGACTGGCAAAAGAAACATTAGTGAACAAATTACGTTGCAGCTGAATCTCGGCGTGAAATGCACTGTTATTAATGCTTTAATGCTTTGCGAATTGTTTGCGCCGCTCGGTGCATTCAGTCATTCATCAGCCCTTTTCAGGGCTACCATACGTTTGTTCCAAAGAATTTTTTTTTATTTATATCATGTGTTTTCTCGTCCGAGAATATCACAACAATTTTTTTCTGTCCTCAAGCCAAACAACAACATTGGGTCTTATTCCCGAATACACTACACGCAGTGTTTGGATTTCGATCAAAATCAAATGATACACAATGTGTCATGCAAGTAAACTCTCACGAACATATAACCAAATATGAGAGGATCATTCAGATACTTGTATGAATGTCAGCAATCACTTTTGTAACATTTAGTGATTAAACTAAGAGAGGAACGAAGACTGTTGTTTGCATATTCGAGCTGTATCAAACATGGCACACTATTTTCGAAGCCTGCATACAAGTTTGAACCGCATATATCGTCCCATTTTACTATAGCGAAATCCACTGCACAGACAAGTGCAAAGCAATAAATGATACAAGAAAAATTACGTCATCATTACGTCACCATTTGCGGAGAGCAGTGAATGGGAAAAGAGATAAAACGCGAGAGTTTTTGCTTCTCACTGGAGCGGTGTTGCTAGTAAAACTATGCGGTCTATATAAATATACACATTTCAAGGGATAGCGGCGTTAAAAATGGAAAATATAATCTGACTACCCTTCCCTTAGCCTCTATCGAGCTAAATAATCATATAGTTTGCACTCTCTGAGACTTAAAAATCAGGATCTGCTACATTAGCTGAATATGAATCTTTCACTATGCGTTGTCCGTACGATCCTGCTGTTTCATGATGCATGGAGAGGTCGGTATGCATATGTTAGAGGCAAAGAAGAAAATAAGCTTTCTGCACCGAAAGCGTATAGGATAGCTTTGCTTGCATGCTGGTGTGCAATGAAGTGCGAGCCGATGCAGAGTTGTCTCGTTCTCTTTTCTGTCGTGATTTGCAGCACATAACAACAATAGAATACCGCTGGGGGAAATGTTTCCTGATAGATCATATTTGAACGAACGAAAGCGATGTTTTCAATGAGTGGATCATTTGGTAAACACTGACTACACGTGAAAACAATGTGGAGTGAGTACAACCTTATTCCGGATTGCACGCCACTGTAAACATTTGGTTGAATTCATTATGAATACACCAAGTTCATCCACCGATGTTATTCTGGTTTACACTTCACGCTCTCGCTTGTGTGAACAGAGCGATTCCCCGTGCTCATCATAATCATACACTCTCCCAAAAAGTTAGTATATATGACGATTTTTTTGGTAAATATTACCAATGATTAATAATTTTTGAATCTATTTTTCAAGTGCATTTTGGTTGAAAAAAAATTCTTACAGCATTTTTTCCCCATGCTGTCAAACGTTTCTCATATAAAAAGAACAAACGTTTTCATCACTCGGGCTTTGTTTATTACCCTTTTGTGACCGAAACAGAATTGAAATAAAGGTTGTAATTTGGGTAATTCGTATTTTTAGAAAGGAAAAAGCTCAAATAATACAACTCTAGTGTTCGAAATAATTAAAACCTAACATTTGGCGAGAAGTAAAATTGAATTACAATTAAGTTTAGAGGAGTTTTGAAATCAATAAGACTGAAATTTCTGAAAATACCAAAATCATTTCTGCAAATCTACCGAATTGTCAGTTGTGCTTTCATGATTTCAAACGCTCGCATTAATTGATGAAAAAATGTAGTTCTTTCATTTAATTTAATTAGATTATTTTTGTCTTTCATAACGGTACTTTCTCTATGTGGTTTATTTTAAGAAAAGAAACTTTTTTCCTTCCTGATTATTGACATTTCAATTGGTTTCTTTTTGACTACCAATTTGATTCTATTCGCATGACCCAGATTCGTACATATTACGCGATAAGAATGGTAAACAAATGTTAAATCGGCCAGTATAGCCCAGTAGAAGCAGTCGGTTCAACGTTGATTTAACATACACCCTAAACATGTTATGTTAACCCAACCTTAATGCATATATTGTATTTAATTGATTGATCTTTTGTATGCATATTTGTTCATTTATTGAACTAACTAACTTTTTTAAATTATTCATTGAGCTATCTAACTATAGACATCTGATCCTGCATCGATTGGGTCTGATCCACGGCTACAAATTAGGAAAAAATACACAATCATTACTACAAATAGCTACGCCAGACTACTCAATTCTCACCATTATCCTCTCCCAGGACCAGCGTGTAATTACTTCTCAGCCTAACACAATCGGGAAATATCACGAAGCTGACGAAACCCTGGCGGCATTAGGTGAGGCCTGCTCTATGCCCCGTTGCAATATTAACTTGACGCGCAGCGTCAGTGGATACAGAACCTCTTTCGTGACGAATCCGGAAAACATCCAATTGATCGAACCACCGATCACAATCTGCAAAGCATTTATGAAGTTGTCCTTGACCAAATCCAATAGCATAAAGATGAATCTAGGACTCGACAGGGTTCGTTTTTGTGTTTCGAAGTACCCAGATTCCTTATTATTGAAGTAATGTCTTCAAATTCTCCCGCAGCAGACGAGGACGAATCATTGCTATCCAATATGTATCAATATTAATTAAAGAACATAAATTGAATTGATTTTCAAGAATATTACTTACCTGTCCCGAATTCGGGTTAATTCGACCTTCTTCTGTGAAGAAATCAATATCGGAAAGTAGTGCCGTTCAACTCAATTCAAATATTCTACTAATGTTTGAATTACAAAAGATTTGGAAGCTTTTTTTAGTAATCCATTTTCTGGGTGTATCGACACAACTCGAGGATAAACAAAACAAAATACAACTGACGTTTCTCTTAGAAACGACATTAGAAATGAACACACGGTCATTTTGGTATCCACTCCACTTAATACACGAAGTTCATTTTTACACTTCACGAAACGGGAATAAGTACAACAAAGTGAAGTGAGACGTAAGCGTAGTGGGAACGTAAGTGTACGTGGATACGGGAATAAGGCCCATTGTCTTCTAGTGCTAGGTTGCCATGGGAACGAATATCATTGGAAAATATGTCGACCATGGAGGTTGCTACGATAATTTCGGGTATAATATATTGGACTCGGTTGAAGATCTTCCCAGCAAGAAGTAAGAAGTTCGATTAATTCGAACAATCGAATCCGCGTTGACGGCATTGAGCTTCGAACTACGAAATGGGGGAGTAGGCATGACAATATGGGTTTCCAGAAGAAATGAACACACTTTTAAAATAAAAATTGTAATGGGTTGTATCTATGACCGCAGTTTTCGACGTAGAACTACGGAATTATATTATTCAATCGACTTGTTTATCACTTCAGATATTATTTTAGAATGCATCGAAATTTTTGACATCTATTACGGAGGAATCACCCAACACGATCTGCGAAGCCGAATCGCTCTTTCGTTACCGTTGATATGTCAAATGAGGCGATGCTGGTTGCTCTACTACTGGATGTGGGTAACGTGCGTGTGTGTGTGTGTGCATCAAGTATATGCATACAAGGTGGGGTATTACTGTGAGGTAGAACAGGCGATATAGGCCAGGTTATTATTATCAAGGCGCTTATATCAATGTATAACAGGTGAAGCAACATCATCCCCTTCAATAAGAAGGGGATCACGGTTTGTGGAGCGGGGGTTGTTTGTTTTGTTATTGCTAGGATACGCCATTTTTGCATTTTCACATGCGAGAGTAGTGGAAATGAGAATGAAATTCTACAAAATCATCCCTACTTTTTCATATAAATTCGCGAAAGCCGAACATAGTAGGCATCGTTCGAATGAGCGTCGTAGCGGTCGTAGCAGTTTGTAGAGAGTAGTGATTCCGGATAATCGTTCGAATAATCGATTAATTAATGAGAATGCTTTCATTTTTTATTAATTTGAACTGTTTAGACATTAGTGGATTGTACGGTATAGTATATCAAACGAATCTGGGAGATTTTACGATTCCATTGGTGCGCAAAGTGATTTTATTATTATTTTTGGGGGTGGGCTTTTATTTTTGTCATTGCATGTTTGAAGAAGCACTCAAAATGGGATTTTCACAACGATAGTCTTTCCGTACCTTTCGTACCTGTTTTGAAAAAAAAATGATTAAAACATTATTTCATTGTAGTAAATGAAAGTGAAAAATGGCGGCGAAAAATCGAAGAGAAGCGTACAATTTCAAGCATTTTCATGATGTTTGTAGCTTTAAGGTTGACTGGCTGTAGCTTTAAGGTTGCGTGAAAAATTCAATTTTATTTTTAATCTCATTTACCAATGTTAAGGTTCCGCAGCTCACAAGCAACAAGCGTGACTTTGGCGTAGCTCGAATTCATTCACGATTCATCAAACGACTCAAATGAATTCCGCTCTGAAGTTGTGAAGTATCGTTTCCGCTAATTGATTTTCCCGAAAGAGCTAGCACACCTTTTCGGACGCACAAGGCGTGTAGTACACGGCTACGGTTTATCACATCCCAATCGACTCATTTCAATTTGGCCTGAAAATCGTTCGTTTCGACTGGAAAATTTCAATCCCCATACACTCCCGACCCAGTGCAAGTTTTGATTGTGACTTTACGATTTTCTCCGTTGCTAAGTATAATAAAGATTCATCCCACCATCCCTTCGATACGCTTGATTTGGAAAGGTGTGTAGTCAATTGAATTCGTATTGAAATCCTTTTGGATCGTTGAAATCATTCTGGAGCCGAACGCGACACGGACAATACCTGATTGTTGAAGTTCGAATCTTTACATGTACCCGATAGCTACATTTGCTCTAACCAGAAAGCAGAAGAACTCCAACAACAAAAACAACAACACGTATGATGGAAGGCTGTCAGCTCATCACGCCGTACCGATTTTCGAACGGTTCGAAGCCGACAGCGGTGAGTGGTGAAATCTTCTGGATTTTGTATCGGTAAGCTCTTGTTCGCTAACTCCGCTCGGAGTCTGCGGTTCTCGACTGGTGGCGGCCTCCAGAGCCACCAATCATTCCAAACGTTAACTTCAGTGGATACATTCGCGCTGGGAGCCAGGAGGATTTCAATTTAAATAATTCCCATAATCTCAGCCCCAGTTGCGAAACTGATCGAATCGATTTGCATTACATATTTCGCCGTGGTCCTGTGGTCGGCTGTTTGTCGTACACAGCTAAGCACTATTGGTACAAATGCGTTCGTCCATCCAACGACTGGCTCAACTGATCTCATTGAGGTGTTGGGCAAAGCTAGTGAGCCACAGTTCGGTTTATGCAAAATATGTCAATCCCATTTTAACGTTCGCGTTCACAAGTCAACTCGGTTTGCATTAGGAAAATGTGATGTCTTGTCAGGTTTCCTAAAGCACGTTGAACTATACAAGCCTGTGCTTGTGCTGACGTCATGTAGCGATGGTTTTTTAGTCCGTATATTTCGACCAATTCAGTTTGATTTTTTGCAGTAGTACTGTGGTGTGCAGTGATGTCCATATCCTCCGTGTATCGAACAGAAACTTAAATTCACCCACCTACTCCGTCATCTCCAACGAGAGCGCTCCTCTTTGGTCTATAATCACCATAGTTCTAGATATGTGCGAGCGCAAGATGATGAAAGATCAGTTTTTTTGACGTCGAACTACGTCTTTCATTAAGGGTGCCAAATCAGAAAACAGGTCACGTTTTTATGAAATAAAGTTAACGTTAATAACTATTTTTGCCGCGAACGGATTAGGGCGATTTGAATATTCCGAACGAATCGGAAGTTCCCTAAGATTTGTTTGATATTCTATACAATACAATCCCATAGTCTGTATATGGTTTAAATTGATGAATATAGAAAGCATTCCCATTTCCTCATACATTTGTGCTGTCCATTTGTGTGCTTTCCCGAACAGAGCTGTCAATAACGAGCAACTTATCGACGAGCAACGAAGGGGAAATCGTAAGATGTAAGGTCTCTGTGAACAAAGGAAAAGAAGAAGAACACGAAGGGGAATATTTGTCTAGAGTACAAACAGGCGATCTCGCTGAGGCAAACTTTCATTCTTCGTGGGGAAACGGACTGAACAATATCGTTGCTGGGCGAGCTGGACGGCGAGGGATCGAATGCCTTTCTCAAGGCAATCGGGGTGGTGGAGTGGTATGATGGAAAAAGTAAAGTTTTCCAAGGGCCTTTTTGAAGGTTAGAAACGAATAAAGTAACGAAGGTTAGAAACGAATAATGTAACGAAGATTAGAAACGAATAAAGTATAAAGTCTCAAGCAAGGACGGAAGGCAAACTTTCAGTATCACTCTGTATTCAAAGCAATGAATATCGCTTGTTCTTCCTTGTTTTGCATCATCACATGTCTTCGTTTCGGATTGAGCTGTGGACGCAACCAAATTACTCACTCGCTGATGTCTCTAGCATTGCAATCATTGCATCAAACTGACGCCATTGCATTGAGGTTCTGAGCTACACAATTGTGTGGGGAATCATCAAGCTAGGCTATCGTCAGCTCACCAAGAAAATAAATGTTGTGGAATTTTGTCAGTGATATGGTTTCGCATGACGGTAGGAATACTTTCCCCACAAAGGATGATAGCTAAGCTAATTTAGACTGGCAATATTAACAGAAAGAGCTTCTGTTGAGAAGAGCGCAAAACAGAAATTAGTGTGTGTATATTTAGTTGCTTCAAGCCATCGATATATGGATATTTGTGCGCGTACATGCGTGCTAACCCGCACGTAAAAATAGTGCATCTTCGCTATGCTGAAATCACATTTGAATCTGCTCCCGTGTGCATTGGCCCTGTAACGATGCAACAATCGCCTAATTTTTTATGCTATGATTGACGATTGTTTGGTGTTGAAAATTATGCAGTCGTAATGATAAATATAAACGAGGAGGAGAGATAGCGGGAGGTAAATATTTACGCTAGGGTATTAGTAATGAATCTCTGCTGAGGCAAATATTCAGCCTTTTTCCAAGCAGTTAAAATTTTTTTGTTTTCTGTCATCAAAGCATTTAACTGACGCTATGGTGAAGCAGGTGTTAAGGTTGTGCACAAAAAAAAAATGTGAGGAATACCAAGTTTTTCAAATAAGTTATATTAAGTTATTAATTTATTTGGGCTCGCGTGCCAGTCGCAAAACTGCTTCCAACTAGGATTGTATTTGCGCTAATCTTGATCATAATGAAGCAGTGCTACTCTTTTCGAGGTTATTGAGATTAACAGATAGAGTTTACAGTCAAAGCTCTCTATAACGACAATCTTTATAGCGACAAATCTCTCTATAGCGACATGTCCAAAGGTCCATTCAAAATCGCATAGAAATTCTTTTCTTTATTGCGACATTTTTCTATAACGACCTTTTCCTATAACGACACATTATCGCTTCTATTTACTAAAACATTACATTCTCTATTGCGACAATTTTCAATTTCACTCCACTAATAGTGTGTGTGTCAATGTCAGTGCCTACGAACGTAAATAGTCTATGTTGTGTATTATAAGATTGAGTCAACTGTGAACATCTGTTCACGCCCAACTGATTTAAATTTTCGGATACTCACAAAAACAGGAATTTAAACCATAAAAGATATGGAAAGCTTGTTGAAACAAATTAATCGAAGATTTGTTGAACAAGAATCGAATTCATTCATCATAAAAATATGGACTAGAGCTGTGAAAAGGGTAAGAATATTGGCTTCAATGATGTTCAATTGGTATATTTTGTCTGGCGATGAGATAAATAGAATCAATCATTTATTGAATCAGGGCCTGACGGAGCATTCAACAATGAAACTATAAGTCCACCCAGCAAGCAGATGCTTTCCAGAATATCTATGCTGGTTTATTAACAAAAAAATCAATCAACAATTTCGATTTTTTTTCTACCTAGAGAAAATGTTGTATCGAACGAATGAGCTGAATTTTATATTCATTGTTAAAGGTTTTTTGTTTCAAGATGGTTAGACATTGCTTTTGTTTCTAATATAATTTAATTGTTTCGCGTGAGCTTGAGCGTTTCTCTCCTTATATCGACATCTAAGTTATCTATAACGACAATCTTTTATAGCGACAATTCTCTATGACGAGGGTCCCTTGCGATGTCGCTATAGAGAGCTTTCACTGTATTTCGTTTATGTAGTCACCAAGAAAGTAAATGTCGTTCTGGAATTTTGTATGTGATTTGGTTTCGCTTGCCAGTAGCAAAACTTTCTCCACTAAGGATGGCAGCTGCGCTTATCTCGAGCACGTATTGTTCTGCGAGCACAAGAATGGATCATCAAACAATTATCATCGAATGATTCTGCAAAAAAAAAACATTTCAGGGCGACCAAACTGGTAGAATTGTTATTTCAAAATTTTCGTAGCATTATAAACTAATATCTGCAGTTATAAACAAGCGACTTCAATTGAACCACAACGTAGTTCTACGTCAACAATGCGGTCGTGTCTTGAACACAACCTCCCATAATTTTTTTTCTAATGTAGCGCTCTCGTTCTCGAAGCTTTGAGCTTACACTCCGGTATAGAAATGAAAGATGTAGTCCGACGTCAAAATTATTTTCACATAAAATGTCTTGCAAAAAAAAATGTCATAATAAAATTTTCCGCATATTTCAATACTTTCCTTGGATCACCGTGACTGTCTCACGCTGACATAAGGGTGATCACAACAAACGCGAGCTGGCTCCTCTCTCTCAGGTTTAGACTAGTGATATATTTGTGTGAAGGAATATGATGAGATTTACAGAAATCGCATCAACCGTTTACACTAGCGCGAACTTATATAATTAATATATTCATATTTTTGGTGAATTTATTCACCTGAAGTAGAACTGCATCCAACATTAGTGATTTCTCATTAGTGAGAAAATCACCAGCGTTTACATATGCCTGAATTTATTCTATGCATTCTATACATATATACCTCGGAGAAGTGTATCATATAAGTTAATTTTCTTTCTCTAAGATAAAAGAAAAAAAAATATTTCTTTAGAGCTATGCTCTACTTTTTACTTAAACTAAACTTAAATTACGACTGACTCTACAATCATGGCCCTGCTCTATTTATATTGATTTGGTGATGCGTCGTTGTGAAATAGCATGATGAAATCATGCTATCGATTTCCTGGGAAAGTTCCGTTCTCGATAATCCGTCTGGTCAATGTTTATGTCTCGATCGCCGCCTGTCCGCTGGGTGGCTAATTTATGATCTTCTGCACTTTGTCTGGGATGATGTTTATGGGTGGCTATGCTGACGCTGCGCGATAATGAAGTCATCTCGGTGTTAACTTATATATTCTAGGTAATTTGAACTGATTGAGAACTAAAGGTGACCTATGAATTAGAAACTTATTGAAATTCATGTGATATTGACGTTAATTTTGTGGAGGAGTGAGTGTTTTTCTACCTGGTCCTATAGTTATGAAACATTGGAATTTCTGTTTTTGAACATGTTTGTACTGCCATCTGTTACCGATGGAAAGTATCTGTCGGTCAAGGTATAAATTCATTCTTCCCGAGCTTGGTACCTGAGTTGTATCCTGTCAGCAGCAGGTTCAAACACAAGACCTGAAACCCGAGATGGACTTTGATGACACGTTTGCATTCGCAAAAAAAAATCCAAAGGGCGTACGGTTCACCATCTTGCTTCGAGCCGTACTTGGGATCGTCCATCACAGCTCTCATTCGCTCTCAGCTCGGATTAATCATAGTGGTTCTGATATTGATATATCATCTTTTTGCTAATTCTTACTACATAGTAAAAGTAACCATTAACTAACAGTTCGAGACCGAAACCAAAATGATGGTGGAGGTGGCCAATGCGATTGCTCGTACCGGATTCACACTAATCGGATTGGTGAAGTTATTGGTGCTAGCGTATAATCGAAACCTGCTCGCGGATACACTACGGGAAATGCGAATTAGTTGGAAGAAACATGTTCAGCCCAATCGGACGCATCGAGATTTTTACGAGAAATCTCTCGGTTCGGTTGTTAAGCTCACCACGTACGCTACCATTATCGATCTTGTTATGGTATCGTTTTTCAATTTCCTGCCCATTCTGGATATGGCCGTTGACGCCCTACAATCCGGTCACTGGGCACGCAAAATGGCGTTCAAGGTGTGGTATCCATTTGATCCCCTTTCGGGATGGTGGTATTATTTGATTTACACTTCGGAAGTACTTGCCGCTTTCTTTGTAGCAGTTACAAATTCTGTAAGTTATCCAATCTAGTATGACCCGTGCTCAATTAATCCTTCTCTTACCTCCGCAAAGGGATTCAACAGCATGTTCTGTTTTCTGGCTGTACATCTATCGACTCAGATACGAGTGTTGAGCCGATCGCTCGAAGCCATGATTAGATCGGAAAAGGATACTGTTGGAACACCCCGGCTAATTCTGGCGGATGTATTTCAATGTCACGAGCAATTGCTGGAGTAAACAATACTAATATAAACAAACGAAAACCCTCTAACCCAATTCTCGCTTCACGATAGGTTCTAAAAAGCGTTGGAAAGTGTTTTTGGTGGAACCACATTTTTGGTATTCTGTATGATTTTGTTTGCAAGGATGGATAATGACGGTTGGTAATATAGGTTCATTCTGCTACTCTCGTTTACAACCCGTTTTTCAGACCTCATCCGGCTCTGAAGTCCTTAAATTTTTCCTCATTTTCGTTAGTATTTTACTTGAAATATTTCTCCTATGCTACTATGGAGACGAAATTATGCAAAGTGTGAGTAAGCAAATGCCATAAATAATGTTTGCAGAGCTCGGATCTCTTTACACCTAGCAGAGCAGAGCCATCGGATTGGCCGCCTACGGGAGTCTTTGGTATGAGGTTGCGGCAGGTGGCGATGCAACGTTCCGCAAAAGTCTGATTCCGATCATCGTGAGATCCGAACATCCGGTGGTTCTGATGGCTTGGATGTTCTGGCCAATTACCATAAGCACAGTCGGAATGGTGGGGATTAAAGGTGCGTGGCAATCCATACTTCTAACACAAATATTCATACATCTTTTCAGATTTTAAGAACATCGTGGTCATACTTTTCGCTCTACGAAATTGAAAATGAGGCATGTAACGATTATTAAGCAATTCCCATGCATATCACCCAAAACCGTCAATGCTATATATGTTATACTATATACCATTAGATGGAAAATATATTCAGATTTATTTTAGTTTTTTTTGCTTCAAAAACAAATAGTGAAGATAGTAAACCAAACAACTAATTCAACACATTTAACGCAAGTAGGGTAAATCAGGGTAAAACCTGCATCTCCTGATTTTTACAGTTAGAAGCATTTTTTTGCAAATCTTCCGATGTCCCCTGTACAAACTTGTCATTTCCTACGTTTCGAGTAACCATACAGCTTAGGAAGTCTTTGCTTGCTAT
This sequence comes from Toxorhynchites rutilus septentrionalis, assembly GCF_029784135.1. Lineage (NCBI taxonomy): Eukaryota > Metazoa > Arthropoda > Insecta > Diptera > Culicidae > Toxorhynchites > Toxorhynchites rutilus. The sequence continues at coordinate 29,113,547 of NC_073744.1, read as the reverse complement.
CAAAACAAACAACAAATCGCAACCGGTCAGCAAAAAGGAGACGGTCCTGGTTAAATTTCGCTAGTGAAATTCGAGTGTTTTAGTCATTTAGTTTAGTTTTAGTTGAAATTTCGAGTCCATTCGGGGTTAAACCGACACTTTTTTTTTATCCCATTTATTTATTTACTAGCTAACCCGGCAAACTTCGTCCCGCCCATTTACTTGATTAATTCTCGAGTAATGCAGAAATTTGTGTTTTATTTGTATGGCAGCCACCCCTAAGAGAGGGGGAGGTGTATCTAACCACCATAGAAACATTCATTGCACCCTAAAGTTTCCATATGCCTAATTTGGTTTAATTTGCTTGATTAATTCTCGGGTAATGCAAAAATTCGTGTTTCATTTGTACGGCAGCCCCCTCTCAGAGAGGGGGAAGGAGTATCTTAACACCATAGAAACATTTATTGCATCCTAAAACCTCCACATGCCAAATTTGGTTTCATTTGTTTGATTAATTCTCGAGTAATGCAGAAATTTGTGTTTCATTTGTATGGCAGCCCCCCTTTGATTGGGGGAAGGACTGTCTAACCATCATAGAAACATTTATTGCACCCTAAAACTTTCACATGCCAACTTTGGTTTCGTTTGCTTGGTTAATTTCCGAGTAATGCAGAAATTTGTGTTTCATTTGTATGGCAGCCCCCCCTTAGAGAGGGGGGAGGGGTCTCAAAATATCACGAAAACCTTCCCCGGCCCCAAAAACCCCTACATACCAATTTTCATGTCGATCGGTTCAGTAGTTTCCGAGTCTATAAGAATCAGACAGACAGACAGACATCACTCCATATTTATATATATATAGATTAGGCTTATTAGCATTTTAGCTGTAAAAGAGCCGGGTTTTTTTAAGTGTGTACATGTACATATGTTTATGTTTCTATAAATTGTAAATTACACAGTAGTTAGTAGTAGCTATTTAGGCGTTAAGTTTTCTGTTCCATTATATTATGGTAAATTACACAGTAGTAGCCATTTAGGCGTAAGGGTATTCTATCTGTTCTTCCATTGTTCAGCAGACCGGACAGCGGAGACAGTTGGTATTGATCATTGTTGGGTTATTTATAGAACAGCAGCCCGATGTTTCTTGCAGAGCAGAGCAGTTGTATGGATGAATCGATCTTTGTTCCACCGTGGATCGATTTCCATCGCTGATGATGGTTGCGTGGACGTAGTTATTCTATAACAACACAAAGATGGTCAATTGAGGACCCTGAGTTTGAACTCACGATCGATCGCTTGGTAAGCGAACGCGTAACCAAGTGGCTACGAAGACCCCCTAAACCGACACTTTCAATCAGGGTTAAAACCGACACCTGATCTGTGTTTAACTGACAGGCAGTGATGGCATTTTCACTGAAATGATACACCCGAGCGCGAGTTTCATGTCTACACTGAGGATACAGGCGTCACTCACTACTCACTAGAGGTGTGCCATCCGCTCATGAGCTGTTCCGAAGAATCGACTCTTTGAAGTGAGTTGACACGGAACAGCTCGCAAAAAAACAAACAACTCTTCATCTCACTTTGATAATGATGCATGGGGGAAAAAAGCTGTAGAATTGCAGAGAGTATGTGAGCTGTAAGATTCAAATGAACTGACCACCTCTCGCTCTTTGTGTTATGCTATCAGTTCAGTTTCATTTGTTCCTTGTCTTTTCAACTGTTATATTCGCGTTGACGGCATTGAGCTTTGTTTACCAGTTTAGTGGGCGCCAAAAATAACTCTGACTTTCAGGCAGAATGAACACGTTTTTAACACTAAACCTACCGATGTTTCATGTATACCTATTCCTACAACAGCGGCTCAAGTTACCCTTCATGAATAGTTAGTGAACAATGACTCGATTTATTGAGTTTTGTTGAGAAACGTGGCATAAGGGGTGTGTCACATCAAATTGCATCACGGAAAAAACGCTGTAGAAATTCGCCCAGTAGACTATTAAACAACTTTTGGCATTTTCTTTTTATTCATACTTCGAGCCCAAGCCCGTATGCTCGCACCTTCCTCTTTACCCCGTCCATAAGGTTCTGTACAACGTCAGGTTGTAGTTTTTTTTGAACAGAAATCCATTTTCTCTTGAAGTCCGCCTCCGATTTGACAACTTTTGGGTTCTTCCGGAGGGCCTGCTTCATAATCGCCCAATATTTCTCTATTGGGCGAAGCTCCGGCGCGTTGGGCGGGTTCATTTCCTTTGGCACGAAGGTGACCCTGTTGGCTTCGTACCACTCCAACACGTCCTTTGAATAGTGGCACGAAGCGAGATCCGGCCAGAAGATGGTCGGGCCCTCGTGCTGCTTCAATAGTGGTAGTAAGCGCTTCTGTAGGCACTCCTTAAGGTAAACCTGCCCGTTTACCGTGCCGGTCATCACGAAGGGGGCGCTCCGCTTTCCGCAATAGCAGATCGCTTGCCACACCATGTACTTTTTGGCAAACTTGGATAGTTTCTGCTTGCGAATCTCCTCCGGAACGCTGAATTTGTCCTCTGCGGAGAAGAACAACAGGCCCGGCAGCTGACGAAAGTCCGCTTTGGCGTAGATTTCGTCGTCCATTACCAGGCAATGCGGCTTCGTCAGCATTTCGGTGTACAGCTTCCGGGCTCGCGTCTTCCCCACCATGTTTTGCCTTTCGTCGCGGTTAGGAGCCTTCTGAACCTTGTATGTACGCAGGCCCTCCCGCTGCTTGGTCCGCTGGACGAATGAACTTGACAAATTCAGCTTATTGGCGACATCCCGGACCGAACTTCTCGGATCACGTCTAAACTGCTTAACTACGCGCTTGTGATCTTTTTCACTGACGGAGCATCCATTTTTGCCGTTCTTCACCTTCCGGTCGATGGTTAGGTTCTCGAAGTATTGTTTTAGTACTCTGCTGACCGTGGATTGGACGATTCTCAGCATCTTACCGGTGTCCCGATGTGACAACTCCGGATTCTCGAAATGTGTGCACAGGATTAATTCACGACGCTCTTTTTCGTTCGACGACATTTTTCCAAATTTACGAAAAATTGACAGTGAAGCATGGCCAACGTGATCTATACACTCTTATCTGATTATAAGCGAAAGCTGAAGATATAATTCCTAAAAATTAAATTTCTACAGCGTTTTTTCCGTGATACAATTTGATGTGACACACCCTTCATCATGTTTCTGCTGTATATTTCGACATTTTCGGAATAACAACTATTAGCAAAATAACAAATGGTTACTGTTAGCTCGCTCGGATTGTCCGCAATACAATTAATTCCAATTATTCATTATTCATTCACAAATACAACAAAATATATAAAACAATAGCAAAAATGTGTAATGTAATGGATTTGTATCACAACTACCCATACAAATCTTTTTGATATCATATGAATATTTGCACGGGTCAAATGATAACAGTCAGGAATACGTGTTTCAAGTAATTTTATAACATGGTGTGAAAATTTTCAATTAAATTTTAACATTTCAGAACTGGCATCGTGTCTTCTAATCTTATCAAGCTTACACTATCGAGTTACACTTACACTGATTGCCAATGTGATTATTTGACGTGCATGGGGATACCGTTTTTGGTTATAGATCACTGAATCGAACCTGACCTCAATCCTCTTCTAACGCGAATTTTGGCATTTATGTAGTGTTACTTTGACTAAATATCTTCATTGCTGTCTATTTAGCACTCATGAAAAATGTTAAAAAATGCTAAGAGCAAAACATTTTAATTGGAAATAAACGAACTACTTTTTTATCAATTAATTATGCCACTAATTAATGCTATTAAGTTTTGAGAAGTTTTGAAGTTTCAGTTCCTGCTAAAATGTCAGTTGAACACTGACATTTTGGCAGGAACTGAAACTACAAAACTTCTCTAAACTTAATTATAATTCAATTTTACTTCTCGCCAAATGATAAGTTTTTCTGTTTCTGAAGACTAGAATTATGAATTATGTTGTTTGAACTTTTTTCTTTCATTAAAACAACTAAAAATACGAATTATACAAATTCAGCCATTTCATGCCAAACCGATATAGTGGTTCTCAGAATTTCGCCAAAAGTGATAATTTTGTTCCTTTTCGCAGAACATTAGACCCGTATTTTTTATGTTTTATTATTAGGATGCCCATTTCCATTTTCAAATTCAAATTTTTCCACTTTTCCCAAAAATGACTTTTTTCAAAAATTCATAACTTTCGAACCACTGAACCGATTCAGATGATCAACATATCAAATTGAAGCTTATGAATTAGTTTTATTTGAAAAAAAAAAAATTTTTTTTGCGAAAAATTTTGAATCTCGTTTCTGTTATTATTGATTGAGTTAGTTTTTCATAGTTTTCTCGCATAAAGATAGAGGGCGATATATATTCTTATATTTTTTTCTGGAAAGCTAAGGTTTTTTTACATAACATATCCGAAAATTAGAGAGGTGTTATTTTCATTTTTGAGTTATTATTTTGCGAATTTAACATGTTTTAAGTCTTTGTGCAATATTCCCATGTGACTAGACTAGACATATGTGAGTAGAATCCAATTTTCCCGCAAGTGTGTTCTTTTTTTTCAAATAAGGTTGGCTTCAATTTAATATGTCAATCATCTAAACAACTATTTAAATATTTACTATATAGTTATATAGTTAATCGGTTCAGTAGTTCAGATTTTATGAATTTTCGCAAAAAGTCTTTGTTGGATAAATGGGAAAAAATGATTTTTCGAACCACCGATTAACTTTGAAAAATCATTTCTAAAAAACGAAAAAAAGCATCACCGATATCGATATAAGTTATGTAAAAAATTCTCAGCTTTCAATAAAAAACATGAAAAAATATAGCACGCTCTAGTCCAAAGCCAAAAAAGGTAAAAAGTGAAAAAAATGATTTTACGGACCTAAAATGGACCCTAAAATAGAAATGATCACCCTAACGAAAAAATAAAAAAAAATTACCGGTCTAATGTTTTGCGATAAAAAACAAAATTACCACTTTTCATGGAAATCTGAGAACCACTATATCGGTTTGGCATTGAATGGCTGAATTACAACATTTATTCCATCCAAAACCAAAAGTACCAGGATCAATGCATCAAAATTGAATGAGCATATTTCGGCTGTCGTGCTTTGTTTGTCTCATTTCCCACAGTTTTTTTTCCATGTTTAATCTGTGCTGTATCAACGATTTGATGAAGACCACTTAAAATCGTGAAGTTACGTATAACTATTGAAACCGGCAATCAATTTTTATGTTTCGAATAAACGTTTCCTGAATTTTCGATACCTTCATCTTTCAGCTGCGTATAACAGGAATCTAACGTCACAAAGATTTCTGCAGAAAGATAATCTCGTGTGACATTCTTGTTCGTCCAAAAAGGTAAATAAACAAACCCAAAGTCACGAAAACGTTTCATTTTTTTAATCGGAAAAACATTTGATAGAAAATGCATGGGAAAAAGGTGCAAGAATTTTTTTACGAGCATTTTTGCTGCACTTGAAAAATATATATTTGATTGAATTCGCGTGATCTAGATTAATACCAATTGTTACGATCGTAACGAAGAAGAGATGTGTTCCAATTTTTTTAAATGTTTATTTTATCACAACAAAATTAAAAAAATCCTGTCAAAGGAGGTACATCAGTACATTAATCGTCTCTTATTCGATATAATATTTGATTCTCTTACGTTTAGTATCTCTTTGTCGTTTACACAATCGTCTTTTTGTCTCCTCAACTAGTTCAATTCAATAATCACTGTTAAGTAAAATTGATAGTAGAAAATAAGACTACAATTGAATGTTATTATGTAAACTAACCTCGTGAACCGTACAGCACAATCTAATATTTTAATTCACTTACGGTCACTTCAAAACTCTTAAAAAATTTAAATTTTATAGTCTCTTTTGAATCGTCTAGCGCCTTTTCAATCTTGGGTTTTGTTTTCGTCTTTCCTTAACATTAAACATTTACACACCTAGCAGTGGCTTACCAAAAAGGGGGTCTCTTACCACAGTTGATTCGTTGGATAGTTGGTGAGAAGCAACGAGTGGTTGCGACACCAATTATTTGATAAAATATGTATTGTATCAAATACAAGCTGTATATGTTTTCTTTTTCTTTTTCGTTTGTTTGGCTTTTTCGTTGAGTCTGTTCGTAAATTGTGTAGTTCAAAGTTATACTCTCCTTTATTTTCATCCATCCCGAATGCTTCCCGTGAAAACAAACGTAGTTTCTCGTAGCCAGTATACGTTTCATCATAATGTGTCTCTGCCTGTTTCTATTCTTCGTTTTGTTGAGGTTATATTTAGAAAAAGTTCTTTCCGCCAGGATAGCAAGGGTGAGGGAGCGATGATATTTATACATTGTTAATTTCTTTTACATAGCATGTGGAAAACTAAAGCACATATATAAAAACTGGATAAAACTGGATAATATTTGCAAAAAACTAGAAGATTTCAGGATTTAACTGTTTTACTGGATGGAGATAAAAAAAACTGTATGAATCCATTTTAAAATGGAACATTGGCAACGCTGAGCGACCGCGACCGAGTGTTGGGTGAAAAAATTATAGGAGGTTGTGTTCAAGACACGACCGCATTGTTGACGTAGAACTACGTTGTGGTTTAATTGAAGTCGCTTGTTTATAACTGCAGATATTAGTTTATAATGCTACGAAAATTTTGAAATAACCATTCTACCAGTTTGGTCGCCTTGAAATATTTTTTTTTATTGCAGAATCATTTGATAATAATTGTTTGATGATCCATTCTTGTGCTCGCAGAACAATACATGCTCGAGATAAGCGCAGCTGCCATCCTTAGTGGAGAAAGTTTTGCTACTGGCAAGTGAAATCAAATCACATACAAAATTCCAGAACGACATTTACTTTCTTGGTGACTACATAAACGAAATACAGTGAAAGCTCTCTATAGCGACATCGCAAGGGACCCTCGTCATAGAGAATTGTCGCTATAAAAGATTGTCGTTATAGATAGCTTAGATGTCGATATAAGGAGAGAAACGCTCAAGCTCACGCAAAGCAATTAAATTATATTAGAAACAAAAGCAATGTCTAACCATCTTGAAACAAGAAAACATTGAACAATGAATATAACATTCAGCTCATTCGTTCGATACAACATTTTCTCTAGATAGAAAAAAAATCGAAATTGTTGATTGATTTTTTTGTTAATAATAATTTGGACTTATAGTTTCATTGTTGAATGCTCCGTCAGGCCCTGATTCAATAAATGATTGATTCTATTTATCTCATCGCCAGACAAAATATACCAATTGAACATCATTGAAGCCAATATTCTTACCCTTTTCACAGCTCTAGTCCATATTTTTATGATGAATGAATTCGAATTGTGCGACACATTGAATTCACTAAACAATGTTGTCTTTTTAGTACCCTTTTCGAACCTTTGAATTATGTCCAATTTATTTATAGCGTTGAATATTTTTGTGAATTTCAACCCATTTTGGGCAGTGAATGTTTTCGAAGTGAAACAAACGATATTTCAAGTTATTGCCTGAATTCGATATCAAAAGCTTTATCCATATAACAAATGCGCTTACAATACATTCATTATAAAAATTGTTGCAAGTTTAATGCAATTACACGTGATTCTTGTTCAACAAATCTTCGATTAATTTGTTTCAACAAGCTTTCCCTATCTTTTATGGTTTAAATTCCTGTTTTTGTGGGTATCCGAAAATTTAAATCAGTTGGGCGTGAACAGATGTTCAAAGTTGACTCAATCTTATAATACACAACATAGACTATTTACGTTCGTAGGCACTGACATTGACACACACACTATGAGTGGAGTGAAATTGAAAATTGTGCCAATAGAGAATGTAATGTTTTAGTAAATAAAAGCGATAATGTGTCGTTATAGAAAAATGTCGCAATAAAGAAAAGAATTTCTATGCGATTTTGAATGGACCTTTGGACATGTCGCTATAGAGAGATTTGTCGCTATAAAGATTGTCGTTATAGAGAGCTTTGACTGTAAACTCTATCTGTTAATCTCAATAACCTCGAAAAGAGTAGCACTGCTTCATTATGATCAAGATTAGCGCAAATACAATCCTAGTTGAAAGCAGTTTTGCGACTGGCACGCGAGCCCAAATAAATTAATAACTTAATATAACTTATTGAAAAACTTGGTATTCCTCACAATTTTTTTTTGTGCACAACCTTAACACCTGCTTCACCATAGCGTCAGTTCAAAGCTTTGATGACAGAAAACAAACAATGTTAACTGCTTGGAAAAAGGCTGAATATTTGCCTCAGCAGAGATTCATTACTAATACCCCAGCGTAAATATTTACCTCCCGCTATCTCTCCTCCTCGTTTATATTTATCATTACGACTGTATAATTTTCAACACCAAACAATCGTCAATCATAGCAAAAAAAATTAGGCGATTGTTGCGTCGTTACAGGGCCAATGCACACGGGAGCAGATTCAAATGTGGTTTCAGCATAGCGAAGATGCACTATTTTTACGTGCGGGTTATGAAGCACGCATGTACGCGCACAAATATCCATATATCGATGACTTGAAGCAACTAAATATACACACACTAATTTCTGTTTTGCGCTCTTCTCAATAGAAGCCCTTTCTGTTAATATTGCCAGTCTAAATTAGCTTAGCTATCATCCTTTGTGGGGAAAGTATTCCTACCGTCATGCGAAACCATATCACTGACAAAATTCCACAACATTTATTTTCTTGGTGAGCTGACGATAGCCTAGCTTGATGATTCCCCACACAATTGTGTAGCTCAGAACCTCAATGCAATGGCGTCAGTTTGATGCAATGATTGCAATGCTAGAGACATCAGCGAGTGAGTAATTTGGTTGCGTCCACAGCTCAATCCGAAACGAAGACATGTGATGATGCAAAACAAGGAAGAACAAGCGATATTCATTGCTTTGAATACAGAATGATACTGAAAGTTTGCCTTCCGTCCTTGCTTGAGACTTTATACTTTATTCGTTTCTAACCTTCGTTACTGTATTCGTTTCTAACTTTCAAAAAGGCCATTGAAAAACTTAACTTTTTCCATCATATCACTCAACCACCCCGATTGCCTTGAGAAAGGCATTCGATCCCTCGCCGTCCAGCTCGCTCAGGAACGATATTGTTCAGTCGGTTTCCCCACGAAGAATGAAAGTTTGCCTCAGCGAGATCCCCTGTTTGTACTCTAGACAAATATTCCCTCTAGACAAATATTCCCCTTCCGATTCGTTCGGAAGATTCAAATCGTCCTAATCCGTTCGCGGCAAAAATAGTTATTAACGTTAACTTTATTTCATAAAAACGTGACCTGTTTTCTGATTTGGCACCCTTAATGAAAGACGTAGTTCTACGTCAACAGAATTTTGAGCATTAACCTTTTCGTTACGAGCGTCGTCTATAGACGACATCTGCGCGACGAACTGTGTGTACGAGCGTCGTCTTTAGACGACATGAAATTCATAACACCTGCGCGATGTGCATACTTTTCGGCGCAGTGCTCCGTACAGGGGTAGCACTTCGGCGGAGCACACTGCCGTAATGAAAGGGTAAATATCGGTTGAAAGAAATGGTATGATAACCGCTTCATTCAAAAGATAAAATTTCTACTCGTTATAAGTTTGTTACTAATTGATCCAAAATTTTTTTTCGTTAGCCAAAAAATTGCTTTGCAAGCAAGCTATTGAAATCACAAAAATCTGTATACAGGGCGGACTCGATTCTATACAGTCTTGGGTTCCTTTTAATTGTATACAATCGAATCCTGTATATAATCGAGTCAAAAAATTTTTTTTATTCGTTTTCTATGCATAAATATTTCGTTTTTTGAGTAAAGAAGAATTTAATGGTCGATTCATCCCCTTAAAGCAAGAAAACACCTTTCTCACATAAAAAAAAATTATCCAGAATCTCTCAGGAGATGATACATAATCATATTTGGAAAAAATCCTTCCACGCATATGTTCAAATTTCATCAATGACAGAGTTATAGAACTTTTTTTCTGTTACGGACTCTGTTGCCTAAAACTGGCTCTACATTAAAAAGTACGCTATGGAAAACGATTCTGTTGCTTCCATTCGAAAGATGAGAAAATTTGGTACAGGATACAGTAGTGAAACATCTGAATTATTGGAAGCGGAAGTGAAAACTTAACAGTAATTTTTAATGTGTTATAATTAACTTTATCCTTAAAATTCATATGAAACCTGATTGTTTCTATTAATTAAATATATAATCGAGTCCGACCAGTATAAGCAGGTTTCAGCTCGAAATTCCACTCAATTATAATTGTACAGCGGACGGATGTTATCGCTGCTCAAGATTGATATGGCGAGGCTAATTATATCACACACAAAGAAGAGAAAGACTCTTGACCCTTTTAGTTTTGTGGACGAGACTGAATGGTTCACCTTCAATATCGATCAATTCGATTGGACCTGCAGTGCTACTACTACCTTGATTATCGACCTGCATGTAAAATTTGAAATTTGCATATGAATGGTCCACCAGAGATTAGCAAGAAACGGCAAAGACGCCGAGAGATTGGTAGTCTAATTCTCATCTTCATCCAAATTGTACCTATCAAAAATGCAGACACAGTTGGTACTACATCCTTTTTAGTCAACCTATTATTATTTCCATCGGACACCAACAAAACATTCCTCAAAATGCACCTGGGAGAAATCAATGTTGACTCTTTTCATTGGGAGATTAGCACTTATTTTATATATTCCACAAACGCTGCATATTCACATTGCATAGGAGAGTATCCAATCATCGCCCACATAGAAAAAATCGATCCACTGAGCTTACAACAATAAATCAACCTGGACCCAGTGTAATTATATATTGAGGTGCGATTTTTTGCTCCCACCACATCGCCTCACCTGGCACCTCATCTTCGCTGTACCGAATCAAATGAAATTACACCGGATCGCAAAAGGCAATCACTAATCGAAACTGTCCAATCAAAACACGAAAAGATGTGTTATGTCGGGGACGTAACCGGAGGGACGCAGGGCCACGCCAAAGGTTGCCAAAAATATAAATATTGTTTAATTTTGATTCGTTCGAATTTAGGTCAAGTTATTTCACTTTTCTGAAGTGGGTTATATCTTTGATATAACGCAAGGTGAACGTAGGACTAACGTTGACTTAGCAATCAATAACAAGACAAACATATAAATTTAAGACGTTTCATCTTTCGAATAAAGTGATTATCATACCACTTCGTTAAGCCGGAAAATAATTATTAACGTTCAAAGGGGGAATCGATTTCTCCTCGGAAATACCCAACACAAATAGTACCTACTCCCCAAGCCCCGACAATTGGAATTATCGTCGATCCGGAGCAGGATTATTAACGCTCGAGAAGGAATGGATTCCTCGGAAATACACAGCGAAAATAAGATCTCCTTCCCAACAATTCCAACATCCCAATAACGACGATCGATTGCAGCATTCGTAAACAAATAATTTTATCACGCTGCTTTTATAAATATGATTTCTTGGGTATGTAATATAATATCCACTTCTATCATATCCACTACACCGTATCATACCATACCAAATCCATAGTCAATCCGAGTATAATAGTACCCGCTGCTTGTATCTAATTTGCTATGCCAATTTCCCCTGGCTCCATGGTTTTGAAGTCTGTGTTAGGGAAACATTCCGATTTCCAGAAACGCAAGCGAGTACAAAAGTACCCGCAGCTTGAATCTGTTTTGCAATGTTGATTTCCCTCAGGCTGCATGGTTTCGAAGTCTGTGTTTGGGAAACATTCCAATTTCCAGATACGCAAGCGAGTACAAAAGTGTCCACTGCTTACATCTATTTTGCAATGCCGATTTCCCCTGGCTCCAGGGTTTTGAAATCTGTGTTAGGGAAACATCCATCCATTCCAACGATCGTACCTCAATCGTTGCGCAATTATAACTGAGTGGATTTCCGAGCGGCACTCGCTTATATACCGATTGGTGTGATTTCAATAGCCTGTTTTGAATGCAACTTTAGGACCATTGAAACGAATTTTTGGATCAAAAAGTAACAAGCATATAACGCGAAGACATTTTATCTTTCGAAAGAATTGTTTATCATACTATTTCGTTCAGTTGTTTAAGAGCTATTAACGCTCAAAATCTCGTTTTCCGGCGTAACGCTTTCGTTTTCGAAACTTTGAACTTACACCCCAGTATAGAAATGAAAGACTTAGTTCTACGTCAAAAAAGCTCTAAATACGTAATTCATTGTTTCGATTCTAATTCATATTTATATACAGTGCAGATGTAATGTAGACAACCTTAATGGGCAAACTATTATCAAAGCAGTGGAGCAATAAAACTTCCGAATTACTTCTCAGCCTTAACATTAGCATGCTGATTGTTTGGTGCCTAGAGCAACCCTAAAACACTGAACTCATTGAATATCAAATTAGTTTTCCAGTATGATTACAGCAAAACTTCATCTCAAATACTCTCAAAAACATCATTCCCAAGTAAATAATCTACAAATTTGTCTATGCACCACCTTTCGTTGAATGGCAACAGTAAACCGAACCGAACTGGTTATGTTTTACACCCATATATTCCTGTTAGACGTATTCCTACGTCAAAAATCAAATCAGGGATAAAAACGTGCAAATGTACTCACAAACAAAGATTCACTTCAAGTTTGAACACTTTTCTCATAAATGAATGACAACAACTAGCTTGATTGAAATTGTCCGATTTGAATTTTTTTTATGGGAAAGCGTAAAAAGAATAGAAGAAAACAAACTATATGTCTAGATCAACATGTCAAAAGGGTCTATCTTCTTCGATCGATTCTCTTCACCGTCTTTCTCTTTTGATAACCACGGCCTTTCAGACAGATTTTGCTCCAGTTTTGTCATGTAGTTTGATAAACTAGGTCCCCTTTCACACTCCTTTTCGTCGAACACATCGGGAAATCCTATTACTGCTGAGTTATTAATGAAAGAGAATGTAGATGAAGAGAATCGATCAAAGAAGATAGACCCTTTTGACATGTTGATCTAGATGTCATTCAGCTGGCTCCTCTCTCTCTCAGGTCTAAACCCACCCTTAGGTATGACAAAAAAAAACCAAGGTTACTAATGGTTTGAAGTAACATATACGAATCTCTGGTAAGAACGTTCATTGCGTCTGACATCACTTTTACGCGATTATGGTAATATTTTCAAAAAATATGTATATTTTACCAATGTTTTGGCGACTAAAGTTTTGGTAGCTGCTTGCTATGAAAATTATGTTTGTTACAGGAGTAAACAACCAGCTGTCAAAACGGAGGGGTGCATCGATGAACAAAACACGTTAAACTAATTTACCCAAGGGATTCTATATTGCATACCCTAAAAGTACCCATTTAAGAACAAAAGTATGTTTATGTTTTTTTTTAAATAAATCAACGATGCCGAAATGGCAAAATGGTCTACTTATTATTTACTTTAAGGTAGTATTGAATGGAATACCGAAAAGTTTGAAAAAACATTTGATATTGGAACAGAAAATTCCAGAAAATGTCTTGCAACTCATAGAACATTCAATCGACTGACAAATTGAGGCAATAAAGCATATTCGGTTTGTTTTATGAATGGATACTATAAACAAAACGTTCATTCCTTCAATATACTCGAATGAAACTTCGTAAAAGACAAATATGTAATTAATCCTCGACTCGAACTGTGTCAAGCTCCAGGAAATGTCGATATTCAGCCGTAAAAATACCTCAATATATGTGCATACGCAACGGAGCTGCTGCTATTCTCTCGCCCTCCCCCGCCTCATTCTCATTCATGACAACTATTTCGATTTCCGACATTGGCTGAGCAAATCTAATATTCATTCCGTTGCGAATGAAGCAATTTGTATGTATGTATGTATGTATGTACATACGTACTTCAGCAGTGTCACTCCCTTGATCAAATAAGGGTCTGTCACGCCCTGAAGACGTGTGCACTTGGGTTTAGTTTCCATTCTAGGATCTTTCCGTCATCTATTTTTCCCGCTGTCTGATGCTTGAAGGGTTATTTCCTAGCTATTCCGTTCCGCTTGAGCTTCCGTTCTCCGTCATTGAATTCATTATGAGATAAATATCTGACGGGTTGAATCACAGTGTGATAGCTCGTGTACTGATAAACAGGTAGAAAATGAGCGTATGATAGACACGGAAAACTCATCACGGGATGAATTAATTCAGTTCCATATCACTGCCCACGCACAAAGAGAAACACGCCAAGATCAATCTAAATGCTGGCTATCATTAAGATTGATCTTGAAATAGATACGAAAGAACAATGTGTAAAAGGTAGGGTAGACTGTACTCGCAGCGTCCTGAATAGAATATTCAAATATTCGATCAAGCTTATCATCAATCTACATTGTTTTGGTCAGACGCGAAGCATTCAAAAAACCGATGTTTCATAGCTATAGAACCAGCTTAAACATATGTGGCACTTTTCAGAACTATCATTGCGGGTCGAAAAACAACAGGGGCAGTCACACACGGCGGTTGTTCTCAGGTTCTCTAATGAGAAGAAATTAAACTTGGATGGTATTGCACTGTAAGGACTTACGGAACTAACCACGTTATTTTTCCACTCGCAACTATGGAACGATTCTCTCAGAATGGACTGGTAGCTGGTTGCTATTCCATCACCAGAAATGAATAGTCAGCGGGAAATCATAGAAGTACTTTATTTGGTACCGCTTTCACACAAAACCTATCATGATGATTCCAACAAGCATCAACGATTTCAACAGGCAAACACAGTAGTCCGTTATAAACACGTGATCGTGGCTTCGTTAATTGAAAAGGGGTTAATTTTTGTGTGTAACCACTACAAAGCTTTTCTTTCTGTTTCTATTGGGAGATCATTCAAGTTTAAGTTGTTGTAAAAAGTCTCGACAAATGCTGTACAATTTCCTTTTTTTTTGGTCTTCTGTACTGTTTTGTCGTCTATTCCATCGTCATTCTCTGACGAAACTCTTTCAAACAATGAGAAGTTGTTCAATTGAACATTACATTTCAGATTTGAAAATGTTTGCCGATGATCGCAAATTTGAGCGTATCCAATAAAGTTTTTGTGGCAATTTTTGCCAATCATTGTCATCTTCAAAACGAAGTAAATATGCAATTCCCCCCTTTTAATGGCCGAATTCACTAATGTGGAATCCCCCACCGGTTGAAAATCACTGCATTAGAGATTTTATTTGTTATTATTTAGTTAATCAAATTAAAACAAAAACAGTTAACAAATTTTATGTTGTTAAGTAAAAAAACAATTAATAGAAATTAAAAATTCTCATCATTTTTCTATTCTATTTTCTTAATCGATATCGTGAAATTCAGGAAATTATTCATGCAATCTTTTTCGACCTTTTCACTACCCCATCGAAATCCGGAACTTTGCGGCGCATTGGTAGGCCAAAAAAGAATTTCTTCGGGAAATCGTCCAAAACAGCTTTTTGCTATGTGCAACAAATAATCTTTTAACGCCTCTTCTTGACGCTCGGAGAACACTTTTCGTGGCGTTTCATAGCCTACTGCCGGAGCCACGTTAGTGGGATTCTGGCTTTCGTCTAGCAACTTCTCTCGCCGCAAAAAAAATTGTAATGGGTTGTATCTAGGACACGGCTGCAGTTTTCGACGTAGAACTACGGAACTATAATATGCAATTCACTTGTTTATTACTTCGGATATTATAAATCGTCTCATTCGTGCACCCGAAAACGTTTGTCTTTATTACAGAGTCAGGTTTGAACTACCCCAGGTTCAAAAACGAATTCGCTATTAATACACATGTTCTTCTATTACAAAGCGAACCGAAATTATACTTCGCTTTGAATCGATTAGTGTAGAAAATGAATTTTGAATCTGCTCATGTTTTTGGAGATAAATCGTTTCCTGGAACAAATGATCTATTGAAGAATATTCAATGAAAAATGATTCTATACACTGCTGATTCCATTCCAAAATCAGAAAATGAGCTATTCAATAGAGGAAATTAAAACCAATCAGTCTGTGCCAGTGGAGTGTAATATTTGTGCCATAGAATCATTTTGCTAGATTATGTCCCTTCGAATTCCACGAACACATCCCAAATACGTCCCGTCAATTGATATATTCAATGCCGATTTTCCACAAAAATTCCTCCCCGCGGGGGATCGTGCGACATTTTACATTTAGGCGAAACACGCGAATAGTCATTGGAGTTATATCGATAGCAAGCATTTTATTATCATTCTAAATGGCATCAACTTCAATTGAATGTTTAAAAATTAACGGAAACGCAAGCAGAGATGCCAACCTTCCTGATTTTCCAGGATTTCCCAGAATTTGTAGCACGCTCCCTGATATCCTGACGAACACTCAATTTATCCTGATTTTTTTTAAATGTTCCTGGTTTTTCCTGATTTTTGTACTCTTTACATTATTCGTAATAAATATACTGGTTTCCATGCCAAAGTTTTCTGACGTAAATCTGTACTTAACTTTTTTATCTCTACCCTCAATTGTTTCGAGGTTTACCAAAATTACTCAAGAGAAAATTTATGAATCCACAGTCAGTATAAAAAGATTTTATATATAATTTGTTTGTCTGATTCAAAGTAGAATCTACTTTAATGATGAGACTATGGTAAATATATCTATAACAGTAGGGGAAAAGGGGGTAGTTTCGGACGGGGGCAGTTTCGGACAACGCTTGTAAAAATTAAGTGGTACACTTTTCAACCAAATTAAAAATATAAGTAAGTTAATAGCCCTTCCACTAACAGCTATCATATGGTTTGACATCTCCCAGTCGTTTATTACTTACGAAAACAACACAGTGCCCTTTTTATACACTTTTAGAAACTTTTGAGCTTGACGTTGTAAGTATTTCACTAATTCCTTTGTGAACGATTTAAAAATTTAAGTACACCACCTCAATTAGTGACTAGTATGAAATGAAAAAAAACCTATTTATTAGATAACATTATGATTTGTCTTCGGATGATGGGGGGCGCATTCGGACATCGTTCACGGGGCACATTCGGACACTGTTTAATACCTCATAAAATTTGTGTCTAAATGTTGTTTACTAACATCAATTTAGTCTGATTCTCAGACCTAATGATGGTTCGAAACTACAAAAAGAAAACCGATAGAACCAGCATCAACGAAGATTAGATGGAAAGAGAGACCGAACTAGTTTCGAATAGAACGTTTTCATACCTCTAGCTCACTGGTGGACCAACTGGGTCCATTGTATTTGCTAATTTCCCAACTAACGGTTGCATAACGGGAAAACTGTTTCTCAATGTTTAACATTTAAAAAAAGTAGCAAAAACCAACGTAAACGAATCAATTTTAAAAAATCAATCAAAATCACTTTGGAAACAATTAAATATTGCCGAGAAAATTGCACAATTCATGTATCTTTTCCACCTAATGTCACAAATCGCTGACAATCGCTGGATGTTTCAGTTATGGGCCCTTTCAAGCAAAAGCTCTCAGATTCCCAGCCCCAAACATGGGGCACATCCGCACAAAAAGGCTTTTTTCAAAAATTCGTATAAACCATCCGAAATCGCCTCAACGCACACCTCTAACACGCTCATATGATACATCGATGTCCAAATGACAACCAGGATGAATTCGGGATTTTTTTATGTTTACAAAAAAATATTAAAAATCAAGGAAAAAAAGTGTCCGAATGTGCCCCCCTCTCCTCTACTAAATATCATAAAAATTAGGAAAAATTCAACAAGTCTTCCACTGCTGACATGTTTTCCTCACATGTAGAGTAAAGATTCATTCCAAAGCACGGACGATGAATTCAGTGAAAATTTGAATATTGATTTCTCTGCAATTGACTGTAGTGATGCTGTAGGTTTTTCGGAAAAAAATATGAACGATCAAAAAGTCAGGCGAAACACTAGCATTTCCGCTTATGCGAGGATTTATACCATGCTTATTAATTCTTTTACATATCCGTTCTTCGCCCGAACGAAGATATACTCTGTTTCTGGAGGGATTTGGAATGGATTCTGTATTATGCAACCTGTTTCTCATATGTATGGCTCGCAGCCAGTGCCACAAATTATCAAAATTTATTCACAAATGGAGCTTAACTTTAACTTTTTCCCAGTGTCGGATGAATTCTTTTCTGTTGATACTCAACATTATATCTGTCCTAATGAGTATAACACAAGAGTCGAGACGCGTGAATTTTGCGCAATATATTAAACGAAAACAGCACGAATGAATTTCAAAAAGCCTGCATTCAGGCACTTTCCTTACTGTCGATAATTTCAGATGATTATCACGAAAGCCAAATTGATCTTCATCGCTTGCAGTGAATTTATTGAGAACGTGTTTGATTAACATATCCAGAAAAAAAAAGAAAGGAACAGGTATCCGGAAAAGCCAACATTATGGGTTTCATTGAGCGTTGACCGTTGTGCGGCGGTAAGCGGTTGAATATCATTAAACCGGAATTCAAAACAAGATTAGGTTCATTTTCCGTTCGGCTATTATTTTCACCCATTGACCATTTGATTGGGGGTGTATGTCGTTTCCGAACGATCGGAAGTAGATTCATAAAACATAGTCAAAGAGTTGCAATGCCGAAGTCACCAAAAACAAAAATTTTATGCATTCCCTTACCATTAAACGATTTAACACTCAATTGGTGGCGTTCAATTTTACGCTTTGATTCTCACTAACACGCAGTGATCTCCAAGTTCGACGTTTCGAATATCATGACGGAAATGAAGATGCAAATGAAAAATGAACTTCATGGCATGTTGATGGGGATATTCATCCCACTCGTGTTCATTAATAGTGTTGTTTCATATTTATCGACTCTCGCTTGAACAGTAGATCATCAATACAAGGTAAGTTGAAATTCGCCGTATTTCAATGTCGTGAACATGAATATTGTCGGCACTGCTCACAGCAGTCTTCGACGAGGAAGCAAACATGTTCTGGGAGGATAGAATATTTAAACTGTGTGAAAGATGGCGAAAGATTGTGAAACAGAACTACGGA
Organism: Toxorhynchites rutilus septentrionalis; assembly: GCF_029784135.1. Taxonomy (NCBI): domain Eukaryota; kingdom Metazoa; phylum Arthropoda; class Insecta; order Diptera; family Culicidae; genus Toxorhynchites; species Toxorhynchites rutilus. Next base: position 29,094,449 of record NC_073744.1, on the reverse strand, counting down.
TGTAAAATTGAATTGTATATCTTTGATTGAAAATTACGGTTTTGTTTTCCCAAAAATCGACATCAACTTTTCGGACAACCCAATATGAGCTATCCTAATTTATCCTGATTTTTATTTTCATTCTCCCTGATTTTTTAAAATTATAGTTGGCAACCCTGAACACTTGGTCCGCTTGCTATAAACAGGAGAATGAAATGTAAATTCACAACAGATGTACGAATAGATTTAAGAATTGAGTGTGTGTGATTATCAACATTGTAATAATTTCCTTATACCCCATCCTTTTCCTGAGAAAATGTCACCCTTTTAATATCGAGTCCACCACGAGTAATCGGTTTCCCACATTACTAACCATAGATTTAAGAAAATTGTTCATATATATAGTTTTAAAAATATATTTAAGATTTCGGCTCCTTTAAACTTATGTAACTGAGCCTGTAAAAATAAACGAATTTATTAAAAAAAAACCTGAACACATGGCTATAAAGCATTGCATTTTTTAAACGGTTTTATTTAGCTTGCCCTGTAATCTGTTTGTATGTTTGTATGTTTGTATATTTGTATGTCTGTAGGGTTGTCCCATAATAATAGAAATTAGACCAATAGGAAATGACCGAATTTATAAAATACCTTTATCTCTGCTGTCATTTTAAAACTGCTTATCTTGAAAAATCCAATTTGGCCGCCGCTAGAAAATAGCTGATTCCATATCATCTCAAAAAAAAAGGTTGATTGAAATATGTGTATCAAACGAACGAACGTGACTTGGAGAACACACTATGTATTTTGTGCAATCCACTCACTATCGGTATCAAATGGAATTTTTTGACTGATAGAATACAGTACAATGGTTTTATTGTAAAGAAATATTCTAATGAAACTGATAATGTACTAAAAACTAGAAAATAAAATAAGTAAAAAAAACTTTTTAAGTTAAACGGTTTAATTGTGATTAAACATAATAATGTATTAAAAGTTAGAAAATAATTAGGCAAGCAGCAGTTAACAGTTATCACACCTCTCCTTGATTAGTCTAGGGCATCGATAAGACTAAAATAAAATCGTGGGGCACGTTGGATTTCCATTATCCACAATTAGCGACTTCATGATAAAGGGTGTGTCACATCAAAATGCATCACGGAAAAAACGCTGTAGAAATTTAATTTTTAGGAATTATATCTTCAGTTTTCGCTTATAATCAGATAAGAGTGTATAGATCACGTTGGCTATGCTTCACTGTCAATTTTTTTGTAAATTTGGGAAAATGTCGTCGAACGAAAAAGAGCGTCGTGAATTAATCCTGTGCACTCATTTCGAGAATCCGGAGTTGTCACATCGGGACATCGGTAAGATGCTGAGAATCGTCCAATCCACGGTCAGCAGAGTACTAAAACGATACTTCGAGAACCTAACCATCGACCGGAATGTGAAGAACGGCAAAAATGGATGCTCCGTCAGTGAAAAAGATCACAACCGCGTAGTTAAGCAGTTTAGACGTGATCCGAGAAGTTCGGTCCGGGATGTCGCCAATAAGCTGAATTTGTCAAGTTCATTCGTCCAGCGGACCAAGCAGCGGGAGGGCCTGCGTACATACAAGGTTCAGAAGGCTCCTAACCGCGACGAAAGGCAAAACATGGTGGGGAAGACGCGAGCCCGGAAGCTGTACACCGAAATGCTGACGAAGCCGCATTGCCTGGTAATGGACGACGAAACCTACGTCAAAGCGGACTTTCGTCAGCTGCCGGGACTGTTGTTCTTCTCCGCAGAGGACAAATTCAGCGTTCCGGAGGAGATTCGCAAGCAGAAACTATCCAAGTTTGCCAAAAAGTTCATGGTGTGGCAAGCGATCTGTTCTTGCGGAAAGCGGAGCGCCCCCTTCGTGATGACCGGCACGGTAAACGGGCAGGTTTACCTTAAGGAGTGCCTACAGAAGCGCTTACTACCACTATTGAAGCAGCACGAGGGCCCGACCATCTTCTGGCCGGATCTCGCTTCGTGCCACTATTCAAAGGACGTGTTAGAGTGGTACGAAGCCAACGGGGTCACCTTCGTGCCAAAGGAAATGAACCCGCCCAACGCGCCGGAGCTTCGCCCAATAGAGAAATATTGGGCGATTATGAAGCAGGCCCTCCGGAAGAACCCAAAAGTTGTCAAATCGGAGGCGGACTTCAAGAGAAAATGGATTTCTGTTCAAAATAAACTACAACCTGATGTTGTACAGAACCTTATGGACGGGGTAAAGAGGAAAGTGCGAGCATACGGGCTTGGGCTCGAAGTATGAAAAAAAAAGAAAAAAAAGAAAATGCCAAAAGTTGTTTAATAGTTTTTATTTTACTGTCTAAAATTTTCATAAAGATCGGTCTACTGGGCGAATTTCTACAGCGTTTTTTCCGTGATGCAATTTGATGTGACACACCCTTTATGTCCCACGATTTTATTTTATTCTTATCAATGCCCAAGACTAATCTAGGAGAGGTGTGATAACTGTTAACTGCTACTTGCCTAATTATTTTCTAGCTTTTAGTACATTATTATGTTTAATCATAATTAAACCGTTTAACTTAAAAAGCTTTTTTTACTAATTTTTTAATTTATTAAAATTACCGGCATTGGTTCCTTCCCCGGATTCGGGTACACAGCCAGCCACCAGTAGGATGGTAGTTTCTCGAGTCCTTATGGAAACGCTATATTTTATTTGTTCTTTGGTGACAAATTCTGCTTCAGTATTTACTCGTTCATCCGGAAGCGATGATTTTCTACAGTACTACTCGAAAAATATGGAGCCGAGAAAACGACGGACGATAAGAACGAGAATCGCCTTGTGGGTAATTCCCATGCAAGTTTAATTATGTTTGCAATGCACATGTTGAACAGAAAGTACAAATCCACCGTCGTGTGAGCCACTCTAAACCTCTAGTTCCAGTCACTACCCGAATGCAAATTGCTCGCCCACTTGCTAACGAGCTATCAAGCACGTGGGCATTCAAGTCAAACTTTTTATCAGATAATCAAATTTAAAGTGGTGCGAACGAATACGGTGCTAGTGTTTGGTACTGCATCCACTTATCGATCATGGTCGATCATTGAATAACTAGCGTCTTCTTGGAATAGCCTTTAAAAACAGGGTAAAGTTGTGTCTACCTCAAGCCTGCACTGGCCCAATTGCGTGTATATTAGGTTACCAGTTTGTGAAAATTTAATGACAAAACTTCGACTTACCGCACCACCCACGCCCAAAAACATCCTCGTGATGAAAATGTTCGTGGCTGACTCGCTCTCTGTGTGGAAGGCACAGAGGGCTCTAAGTGCAAACTATGTAACACACGTACCCATCGAACGGCGTGATTCTCGATATTCTCGGACGCCTATCCGTCATGCAGAGCTGCTCGGTGTTGTAACTCATAAACTTTGTTAACATTAGCGTGTGGGTGTTTGGGTGGGGTAGGTCTGTCTGTGCAATGTGTCTGACCTGATACCTGCTGCGATTTCATTTCGCTAGCGATCCTCGTATACGGAAGAGTGTAGCTTCCCGCCGACAGGAGGAAAATTAAAGTACACGAACAGGATCGATTCTCTCTCGGGGTACAGCGTGGAATCGTTTAAAACTTTCACTGCAAGGTGTCTCTCGCCCTCGAGCCATCCGATGGTACGGAACAATATGTTGGCAGTGCGTACAGGTTGTTTTCCATTTCTCGTCAACTGTCAGGTTGCAGAAATGCTGATGATAGGAAATATTAGATTCAGTGAAATAATAAGTAATTGAATAAATCATAAGGAGCATTAAGGTGTCAATGAAACTATTATCTCAAATTTCTTGAAGTTACCCCATAAAAAATGTTCACCACCTCGAAAAACAACCTATGCAAAATATCAGCTTTTTCGGACTTAAGGGATTTTTTTTTCATCAAAAATCGACACTCTGGGTCCTTTTTTTTCAGAATACTAGGCAAAACGTATGTTTTAGAGTCCGAATTAAAATGGTCATCTCGATTTTTCACAAGGAACTTCGTGCGGAATGATTTTTTTTGTCTTTATCTAAGTTACTTTCAGTCGTAGGCTGGTTCGTCTCTGGCTATGCGAAATGTTGATTTGCACGATGAAATACCCAATGCAAAATATTAGCTTAATCGGACTTCATTTACTAGTGTTGCAGACGTTAACATTTGAGTTTTTTTGAAAACCAAAAAATCACCGGGAATATTTTTTTTATCTAACAGATGTACATAGTTGCAGTGATAAAAATGAAACATCGCGAGAGTGTCTGTTTATGTTTTATCCGTTTTATCGACTCTCGGTCAAAACCGTCAACAAAGCTAGGAGCTTGTTGCATCAGAACTGAGCCGATGCGTACGAGAGCTAATACGAATGGCAACTAAAAGTATCGAAGCTATGCTTTTCACATGTAAAGGAAATGAACAGGCTCTAAGTTTCGCGCAACGAAAACAAGCAACACACACAAAGCCAAACACTGATGGCTAGGAGCGACCTATAATCATTTGTACTCTTCTCTTTTTGTGTCTGCTTTGCCATGGCTCGGATGGTTGTGTTAATTGCAATGCCAGATGCAGTGAAAGATTCGCTAGCGTTCACAGCTCGAGGGGAAACATAAAACACAAAACGAGCAGAATAAGCGAACTTTGTTGTTTCGGGCACAGAAAGATTGTGAGAATTTTCCTCAGAGAAAATGCAATACTTATACGCTAGCAACAGCTTACTTACCATGCAAGGGCGGAGTTTACTTCGCAAATATTCTCTTTTCGCTATCCTCGCTTCGTTGTTTATATTCTAGCGACTGCATAAGTTGCCCGTTTTTGACAGCTCTGTTCGGGAAAGCACACAAATGGACAGAACAAATCTATGGGGAAATGGGAATGTTTCCAATTTTCATCAATTTAAACCATATACAGACTATGGGTTTGTAATGTATTGTATTTAAAACAAATCTTAGAACATTTCCGATTCGATTGGTATGCAACTCGTTAAAATCCGTTCGCAGCAAAAATAGTTATTAACGTTAACTTTATTTCATAACAACGTGACCTGTTTTCTGATTTGGCACCCTTAATGTAATGTAGTCCTATGAACAAAATGCCGTGATTCTGCACGCTATTTTATCGGTGAGAGTAATTTTCGTGTACGATTCAAAAAATCTGGCACACCTGCAGTATATGTCGAACCATGTTGGCGTCGGTTAGCCTATATCAAGGTGTCTATATATACTAAAGGTGTGACCGTGTCGTCAATAAGTACGCGAGGGGAAACAGTATAACAAAGGACTGTGTAAAGGGATTTGACTGCAAAACGTGGGAAAAATTTTACTGTCAAGTTTGGCTCTGATGAAAATCCCACGAACGAAAATATTTCTGGATCATAAAAATTATTTATTATTTATTATCATATACATCGTCATATAATATTCCACCGAATACGAGAATGTTTGACCTTTATTTATCATCCAAGATAAAAATATTCAAATGTTCCTATCACTAATATCATGTATCCAAAATATTCAAATTCAAACCTTCTTATCATTCAACACCTGCACTCTTTCGCATTCGATTTTTGTCAATATATCACCTGCTGACCTGGTTGGCCGGCTACCCGCACAACGGTGGTCGTTACTAAACACTCGTCATTTGCAATGGCGGATCTCCTTGAGTCCATTGAATTAGTGATGAATGATCTGGGAATTCGGTGCATTTGAGCTGATCCGGAATCAAATTTTGTAAAAAAAATTAAGGTGGTTGTTATAGGCTCCAATTCCGAAGTTGGCTCTTTAAGCATTCGATGTAGACCCTTTAATGAGGCATTGAACCATAGCTGCACAAGGATATCTGGTATCTACATGCGAACTGCATCGCCGTCATGAACATGCTCACGTTTCCTTAGAGTTTTCAATGCTTAGGAAAATATGGCTGAGGAGCTCGAACAAACAGGAAGTCAAACGATTCAAATCTTCTGCGTTGATCATGTTGAGTCTCACGGAAAAACGTCTGCAACTATATCCGAGTTTAATGTTAGTAATATTAGTATTATAATCTATAAAAAGTAGAAGGGTCTGAGTCTATGGGCACGGACGGAAGTTTGACGTAGGACTGGGATTGTTCAGAACAATTGTTTTTGACGTAGGACTACGTCTTTCATTTCTATACCGGGGTGTAAAATCAAAGTTTCGAAAACGAAAGCGTTACGCCGGAGACCGAGATTTTGAGCGTTAATAGCTCCTAAACAACTGAACGAAATGATATGATAAACACTTCATTCGAAAGATAAAATGTCTACGCGTTATATACTTGTTACTTTTTGATCCAAAAACTTGTTTCAATAGTCCTAAAATTGCTTTCAAAACAGGCTATTGAAATCACCAATCGGTATATAAGCGAGCGGCGCTCGGAAATCCACTCAGTTCTAATTGAACAGCGATTGGAGCATGTTGTCGCTGTTGCGGTGAAGCTCTTTATTTATCATGAAAGCGCGGATGAACGGTGTCACCAAGAGCCTGTTTGTGCACCCTAGGCCAGAAGGGAATCTATCAGGAGGAGAGTGATGCCACAAACGGTTCCCTGGGAAGACATCGCTACACACACATACACGCGCGGCTATTAACAGGTGGTTATCGAGTTGGCATTAACCACTGGTGGGCTTCCAGTATCGAGGAAAATGTGGAAATATCTAATCGTTACTGAAAATAATCTGCCAGTTCCTTTGGGAATTTTCAAAATATATTCATGTGAAAGAGTTTAATTGAATGTTTTCTATCCATGTAACACTGTGACCAAATACATTTGGTTTTGTGGTTTTTCAATCAATCGCAATTAACAGGATAGCTTCAGAAGATTATTCTTCCCCATCAGTAGGATATTTCCGTATCCAATATTGTATGCGCCCGCAATCGATTATTGCTCAGTCGCCGAAAGTTCCGAGCTCAGAGAGTTCATTCCCCTCTAGTTTGCCTTCCAAATTGCCATCGTAAACCACACCTTCTCTCGATTCAATCACACACAAAAAGCATACTTAAGCGATATTCTGGTGGTGATACACATTCATTTTTCGTGAGGACATCGACAAGACAACATCGTTGCCTAACGTGCTGGAGGAGGTGGACGGCGAAGGATCGACACATACACGCGCAGAACTCTTTCCGTTAGGATGCCATTCAGCATCGAGAAAGTTCCGGAAAGATCTAATCATTGCTGGAAAATAATCTGCCAGTTCCTTTGGGAATTTTCAAAATATATTCATGTGACAGAGTTTAATTGAATGTTTTCTATCCATGTAACACTGTGACCAAATATGTTTCAATCAAGTGCTATTAACAGGTGGTTATCGAGTTGGCATTAACCACTGGTGGGCTTCCAGTATCGAGGAAAATGTGGAAATATCTAATCGTTACTGAAAATAATCTGCCAGTTCCTTTGGGAATTTAAAATTATATTCATATGAAAGAGTTTATTTTAATGTTTTCTATCCATGTAACACTGTGACCAAATACATTAGGTTTTGTGATTTTTCAATCAATCGCAATCAACAGGATAGCTTCTGAAGATTATTCTTCCCCATCAGTAGGATATTTCCGTATCCAATATTGGATGCATAAAACTTTGTGCCTCCAACGTAACGCTCTCGTTTTCGAAGTCCCCCAAATATTCATTCATTCAGAATGAATTCAGATTCAACTTCATACAAATGATCTCTAAATCAACGATAGTCCTACGTCACCCTTGCGGTTATACCATAGATATAACCCACTTCCTGTTTTTCAATTGTAATTCTTTTCATTGTCCAGAAATCTGTTAGTTTTACTTTTTTGAAACTCCAAATAATAGCCCTGAAAAGAACCGTTTGTTATATGTACTAATATCCGTCAAATGGTTTGTAACGAACAAAAAAAAACAAATTTAACTTCTGGCAGAAAGTTCAACTGAAAATGATTAATGAATATCAGTGTGACACATAACAGGGTGGAATGGTAGATGAAGTATATGTGGATCGGTAAACGAAAAAATATATATCGTCATTGATTGCGTTGAATATGAATTTTGTGGGGAAGAAACAATAAACAAGTTGGAAATACTTGCGATTTCGTGATATTTTAAGGTAAAATACACATGAAATCATGAAGTTGCTTTTTTTTCAATGGATATCTATGGTATTGTGATTTCTTTCCATTGTCTTATTCTTATTATTAGTCTTATTCTAAGGCATCGGGAGCAGTAGCTTTTTCGATGAAATAATGTTCGTTTGCAGACTATCACGCTCATTCTTGTTTTCGTCCGAATCAAACCATCCATTCGAACATTCGAAAATTAAACAATTCCAATGAAACGCCTATTCTAGTTTTCGTACGAATGATTTTTTTCGTTTGTCTACCAAACGCCACTTTTTTCTTGCGAATCCCGTTCGTTTGTTAAATCAGTATTCACGTTTTTCGGATAATTCGAGCTCAAGTCGTATTGGTTCTACTGCTCAATCTATTATAGAAGGAATTGGGTCATTGAGTATTATGAATATGAGTCATAAAGATTATTAAATTTTCATTTCGTTTCATTTTTGTGATGCGATGTAATGCCGGTCTCAATAAGTTCTTGCGTGATAATCGATGCCACCCTCCTAGTATTGATATCATTTTTCGCTGTACAATTGCCATGTTTCCGCAGCTCGGAAGATACTCGCTTAAGGTGAAGGTGGAAGCTAGCCACAAATGGCTGCCACAATGGCGCTCATTTCTTTCATCTTCCTCCCTCACCTCACCCTTCCAGAAAATCAGTAATTTTGCGAAACAGTGTGAAGAAAATTATCGTTTTCGCACACTTCCCATCAAGTAATATAAACCAAACTCTAATCGATTACTCACAAGATATTAAATTTTCATCTGCTGTCGCACTGTATAGTGAAAAACGTCGGAAAACTCGAACTACTCAATAAAATGATATTCCTGAGTCATAGCGTTTCATGTCATGAAAATCAATAGAATAAAATTGTGTTGATATCAATACAATTATTATTTTCGCGTTGATGGGTCTATAATGTAAGTTTTGGTAACTTTAACATTGGGTAAGAAAATTGTATTGCAGAGCTCAGAACACTGCCACGGCTGCCTCTGCTTTCAAAAATAGTAAACGGAAAAGTTACATTCAAATTGCCTCGACCAACGAAGACAAGGGTTAAGGCTCTCCAACGTGAATATGTGAAAATAATACGATCAACGAAAGAAAATATTAAGGAATTATCAACATCGAGTTACTATGCGGTTATAAATTTGCTCATGTTACGCTCGCGTATAATCAGAATTTCACTTCATATGCAAATGCACCTTCTATATATATATTTATATTTGCAATTGTTCATCGGAAAAATTGTTATTTTTCTCAAATGCATTCAAAGACTCGTGTCAATGAAGCGCTACACAGTCTGGTAAGTGAATTGATCTATTTACGTGTGTTTTGCTCTTCTCTCACAAACACTATTACCCCATTTTTACACGTGGTTTTACCTATACTACTACAATGGCTAGCTTCCACCTTCATCTTAAGATGTTCGTCACTCTGTCATATACAGAAGTCATTCACTATCTGGACTATCTTCAACTGGATTCGGAAAAGGTCTTGCTAATTTGTTTGATAGTACGAACTATTGCACATTATTTTATGTTGCATACAACATTCATGGGAAAGAAAGAAAAGTTGAAAGAAAGAATGCATAATACATTATTTACCTTCGCATTCGCTCGCAAAACGTACCTTTCTTATTTGTTGAATTGCTCACTTGTTTTATTATTTCCACTGTTGATGTCTTAGGAGAAAAAATGCTGGATAAATTTACCGTCTAATGGTATATATTACAACATATATCGTAAGAGCGATTCTGCGTAATATGCATTTGAAAACTCTTAATAAACGTTACATTTTTCGTAGAGTGACCCCCCTATATAGAAATCAAAGGCGTAGTCCTACGTCAAAACCGAACTCACTTTGATTGAGCTTGAGCTTGAGCTTGAGCTTGGGTAGACTGTACAATTCGTAGTTGCTCTCCGTGATTGACCTGAACCAACCAAATTGCACAAAGAACACACAGAATGACGCTTGGGACTAGCAAATCATTCTCGTTGTGCAATTCCAGTGATTCGAGCTTTAAATGGTCAATAACGACGCCGGCCACGTCCTTACAGTCACCAGGGGAAGGGAAGGAATGTTAGTATGATATTCGCCGCCCGAAGGCCAGAAGGGTCGCCTCTATAGCGTGGTTCCCTAGCGTTTATCATGGAAAGGATAGTTGTTAGTGGGAATGGTTAAGAAAAATCAGGATTCACTGCGGTAAGTGATGTGATTATGTATAGGCGAACTATCGACCACTCGATGAAACAAAATTCTGAAAGACTTATAAGTCATAACACGCGGCGAAGATTATCTTTAAGTATCCCGAAAAGGAAAACCTGTTAATATGATTGGACTGGCTATATATTTGTTATTTTATCGTACGTACGCATCTAAATTCCTGTGGAAACAATAAGACGGGTGATATATTTAGTTATTCATTCCGCGTACTCTGTATCGAACTCTAATAACGATGGCGGGGAGTTATGTTACGGAAACTTGAGAAGGTAACCTAGAGAACTAAACAAATGAAAAACCTATAATATGAGTTTATAAACTCAATTTAGTGGCTGGAATTGAAAAACCGGGAGCCAAAAACTAATATAAATGCATAAATTCTTTCAACTAGCTAACTTACTTCAAATGAAAACTAAAGTTAGAGTCTTCTGACTCAGATTATGAAATTCTGAAATTAAAAATCTCCAACATAATTGAACCATGGATCTGACTACGAACACCACCCCACTGCGAAAACAAGGCGAAGTGTATTTAACCTTGCATACAAATCATCTCGTCCCCAACGCGAAGTGACGCTCGCTATCAGGCACTATCCGCACAATACATCAGATAAACAACGATGGATTGAATCATCCCTAAACGAAAGAAACAAAAACATATATTGAAAAGAAAAAAATACCAGCGATGAACTCGAGAAATAGAAAAAAGAAAGCTTGCACAAACACTGAGGATAAGTGAAGAGAGCAATCAAAAATGCTGAACAACTGCGCACCAACACCATCTAACCAAATGAAAAAAGTGCACATCTGAAAATCCCCTTCCTTTCCGCACCACTCCATAGCAATATCAATCGTTCCAATAAAGTGCAAAAACATGTCGGTTCATGTTACACCTGATGAAGACTTCCCGACACTCGCTGCTACATGAGAAAGCCGTTGTCAAATCCTCCACTACTTTCAGAATCACTATTCTACAGAAAGGAATTAAATAATTACAGTGGGACGAAACAAGCTAAAGCTCCCCAACATGCGGCGAAAATGCGGCCGCACGAATCATATGCAATTGCGAGAAGTAAATGGCTACACAGAATTGCAACGGTGCGGCTGCCAGTGCAAACCAAATGAAACCCGTGTAATGTATGTCTGAGAGAAAAGAGAATTTTGCTGGAGAAGAGAAGAGAGAACTTGAGAAGAACAGTTTTCTTTAGCTCTACAACAAAAACCCCCTCTCGACACATACATTTTCAGTTATGAGAATGAAAAGGAAAAGAGTAAACTTTGCCGCCATCCGATCGGTTCAGTCCGCCAGCAACACATTGTATTACTCCGCTCTTGCTACTCTCAAACACGAGAAGCATCAGTCATCTACAAAACAAACCACCTTACACATACATACACGTCTAAGAGAGGAACGTCGCCTATCAACACAGAGAGCGGGACGATTAAGAACACAGCGACACGAAGAGTCTCCAACGCCATCATGCGTGAATGGGGCGATAATTAAAAAAAACTTTCCGTCTATATAAAATATGTATACTGGATATCGCTATAATTATTGGGTGAACCCATTATAAAGGGAAAAAGGGGAATTCAAAACACAAGAATAGAGGTCCCACTGTACGCGACACTTGTGGACCCACCTCCCCACAAAGGGACTTGCACATTATATCGCATCCAAATCTTTATGAAAAAAAATAAAAGAATGAAGAGAAGCACTTAGCTCACGATGTAGCATAACGCCTGCAGTTTCTTCCGCGGTGATAAATGCACTACGACATATACACACACAAACACTTCGCACTAATCCTGATGGAGAGAAAACACGCGAACAAGTCTGAGCCGGTTCGATAAATTGGGCAATTGGGCGAAAAAACGGAAAAAAATACACTTTCAGCCTTTCTGAACAACTACTTTTCGAAGACACTCGCGAAAATCAACCGACATTTGACAAATTCTCTCACGGTGGATGAAACCGAAACACGTTTGAACATGTTGCACGACGAAGAAAAAACCAAACGTGGAGCGAACTAAAATGCGTCTGCATCCGACGACTGCCCGATCGGAACTCTCGTCAAAACCGAACTCACTTTGCTTCGTAAAAACTACTCTTGTAAAATACATTAATCCATTGCACGCAGTGGAAACTACCCATCATGACTGTTGGAACATTGCAAATTCTCCTGTTGTACCTGTCGCAACTCATATTTTTTTTTTATACGCAAATAAACAATCGCCAGGTTCAGATTTGTGAACAATTCTAAATCTTTTTTCGTTGGTATCCTGAATGCAGCTGAAATACTGCCTTTCGGCATGATCAAACAAACTGGCAGAGATTGCGTATAGCCCCAGCAAGCAGTGTAACAGAGCAGAACGCTCTTAAAGAAGAATTTTTATTTGGGTTGATTTGTTCTCTTGAGCTGGAACATAAAATAAGATATAAATAAGAGTATATTACAAACCTAGCTTTCACCGTAAAAAAAATCCCTTTTAACTTTTCAATGCTCTTATTGCCACAGTTCCAGTCATTTTAACATCACAATTTTGCCCTTACCCATCAACACACCGAGATGAAGAACAAAAGGTGGGAAGATTTACGGGTTTTGGTTGTGTTTAATTTTGATTTTATTAGTAGTCAGGAAGATAGGCATAACAGTCAGTTACTCGTATGGTACAAAATTGAATGTGTCAATGAATATTGTCGAAAGAGGATATACAGAAAATAATAACATATTTCCGAAAAATATTTTTCGCATGCATTCATAATTTTAAAAATAAACAGAACATGTCACGAACTAAAATGTTTCATCTTTTCTTTGATGTCTTCTTACAACAGAATTAGTATTCTAATGTCTAATGTTGGGATTTTAGAGCGACTTTATGGAAGTTTATCTCTTGTCAGTATTTGTAATTTTTTTTCACAATTAGGGTGCTGAACATTTCATTCGTTTGAAACTAGGACACAAGCGGATAACTTTTCGTCTCAATCTAGATCATATGGAGTTAATAAAATTTGTTTTTCAAGTGTATTTTTCCCACCTTACATTTTTCATCTCGATTGAACACCCTCTATGATGAATATATAGTCAATGTGGAATTAATTATATTTTGCATCGTTTTCAATTCCATTCAATCGTGAACGAAAAAAAAAAACTTTCAAAGCGAGAAAAATGCCCATAATGAATGCGATAACGGTAATTACTATTCCAATATCCCTTACGTTTATTTGAGACGTCAACAAAAACAACACTGACAACACTGGAAGTTGTAGCACTCGGCGGAGTTCCCACCCCTCAGGCGCCCATGGGAATACTCAAGACGATATAAATTCTGCTCGATGCACTTTTAATATATTTTAGTTTAACCATAAATTTTCTCAACAGTGCAACGACGAAGGCAGGCGGGGCGGGATGACACCGGAAACGAATCTGGCATGGTGATGAAGGTTCCTGCAACTTTTCCCATGCACTGGCGGCAGCGACCACCGGATCGTTTTCCCTGACTCTCCGAACCGATATGATGCCCCACGGTTTTGCCCCCAATGTTTGCACGCTGCCGAATCGACCGACAGCTGAGAGAGGGTACACTTAGTTACACCGACAGTCGTCGGTTTTCCAGCCCGAAGCCACACCATCATCCTTAAAAGCTTTCTTCCCGGGTGAAGATCTTCCGCTCTTCCTCCGGCGAGCAGAGGCTGCTTGCTCTCCAAGAGTAACTTATGTTTCAGCGTCTGGAATCCGAGCGAAGAAGAGCCCCGGCAGAAAAGCTATAAGACGATGGGGCAACTGGCAAGGGCACTTTGCCGGTGGAAGGAAGCTGACTGACTTCCGGATTCTACCCGACCGCTTCCCACCGTCGGGTGGGGCCAAAGGAGACGGATAAATTGTGCTGAGAGGGTAATCTATGTTTATTTGATTCCGTGTTTTCTCAACGGTGGCCTTTCCCGTTCTTTTCGGAACGATTGGGCAATCGAGGAACTTTCTGGAATAGATTAGCTGAGGTGATTTGCTCGGACAAAAACTGTAATTTGTCTCCGTCCAGAGAATGCTATCGATTCGCTAATTATCGGTTTTAATGCGTTTTTAATGCGAGAAGCTTTCAGAAGTATCTGTGTAAACACTCTAGTATATCCACACCGAGATTCTCATTCCAGGGTAGCGATGAAGTTTGCCCGCGGGATCACCCACTGAAGATTCGAAACATAAACCTTTCGTTCTCTGTTCTCAGTGGAGTTCAACTTTGACTTAGTTTCAATGGCGAAATCGAAACTTGCTTACTTCGTGTTGCAGCTGCTTCTGTTGTTGTTGTTCATGAATAAGCGCAAACTTAGCTATTCAAGATGGATGAACCAATTGTATCGAGCTCTCTGTGGCTTTTGTGTTGTGAGTTAAACTATCAAAATGAGGAAGGCATGAGAATAAAGTCCTCACTCTCGACACACGATTCTGATGTAATTTCGACGTTTCTTGGTGGAAATGTAGTCGTTCTAGTGTCTTATTTTAGCTCAAGGTGGGTAACATGTTTCCGAACTAAACCATTGTATACAGTGTAACAAACTGGTCTCTCATAAGAGGTCTACATATGGTATCTTTATCGGTTATTTTGCGGATCATTGCATGTGACAGCTGCAGTTCTCTTGAACTTGGTTGGAGCGATGTTTTTGAATTAAACAATTACTGTAACGTTTTCCTTGCTCTCACGCCATTTGAGGAATGTTGTCTTGAAAAGTTTCAACATAAAGATAATTTTTTGACGTGACGTGATTTCTAACCGGAATATATGGGGGTAAGATGAAAACCGCACCGCGGATCATCCGCTTGCGGATATTCGAGGTTCTACTGTATAACTACACACAAACTAGCGTTGGCAGAAAACATGTGATCCATTTAGTGTGTTGGAGAGTCAAATGCGCAAATCATGAGCTGTTTCAAAAGCTTAAAAATAGTTTGTATGTATGCGTGCAGACATCTCTTTCTGTTTTCTTTTCTCATTTCATTTGGGATTGTGCCAAAAAAAAATACATACGACGTCAATGGGGATCGAACCAAGGCCGGCTGGAATGCAAAGCTATTTTTCACGACCACGCTATCCACATGGCTAATGATGCTTCAGCAGTTGTTCAGCAAATACGTGATAATATTGCATCTGATTATGAAATGAAGTTGTGGAGTGTTTTCTAAGAGTAAAAAAGGAGCGCATGAAGGAGAACAATATCTATCTCGGTCTGGGCCGTGTATGTGGCAAAGTATACGGAAAGCTTATTTGTCTTTTGTTTCGCTCGCTCGTATTAATCTTATATTGCTGTACCATGTATATTATACAAATGCTTACCAGTAATTGTGAGTCATGACATTTTCTGTTATGTTATGTCTCATTTAATGTCATAAATCGGGATGACAAAACATGAGCTAAAAACCAATTTTGGGTGTATCAGAGAATTTCATTTTGCAATTAAACCACTCAAAGTGCTTAATATCGAAGCTGCAAAATTTACATTCACACGCGGAATCATGTTTGATTTTCGGTTTTTTTTCACTATTCCACTTTTGATCAGTATTCATTGTCATAGAATGGTTTAAATATTATAGAATAGCATGTAGAAGGTGTTCCCATCAACAGAAATTTGAAATTCATAATGCAACTATACAAATCAACCATCTGTGCATTATACCGCCACTGTCCGTCTTACCCGCGGTTCCCCTACGAGAGCGTTACGTCGCAGAAATGAAGTTTGACGGCTCAACGATGCCTTCGATTCATTAAGAAGATAAAATGTCTACGAGCGATGTTTGTTACTTATTTACCCCAAAAACTTGTTTCAATAGCTCAAATACCACTATGAAGGCAAACCATTGAAAATATTGTTATTTTTAAAGGCGATCGGCGTTATCTCGTTGCGAAGAGAAATCTTCCGAGTGCGTGTGCGAGTGCAGTTGTGACGAGCGCGCACCTATGACGGGACAATCTTTTTTACGCGAATCTCCCGAAATTTCTTGATTTGCTCGGAATTAGACAATTTTTTTTGCGCGCACTCACCGAAATGTGTTTACCTAGCACGGACTACAAATTTGGGGACCGTAACGTTGTCGTCACCGATGATCCAAGCAAGCTACGAGGAATCTCGATGCCATTGACGTTTGTCAGAGTTATCAAATACTTGTACTGAAGAGTACTTCATTCTTAAATTTTCATAATTTTTGGTCTCGTCGATATTAATTTTATAGTCCTACGTTAACAACGCGATAGTGTCACACTAACCTTCTGGTTTTTAAATTGGATTGTTGGATTTTTTATCAAATAAAATTTTGATTTGAAATTGAGGGTAAAGTAATGAATAATTTAGTAAGTTGATATGCTTATTTACTTTACCAGGAAATATATATATATATTTTACTTTTTTTTTAATTTACTAGCCTAATTTAGTAATTTACTTTACCTTCGACGCTCGGAAAGTCCGAAGTAACAAAACAGTCGTACTTCGGTCGTTTTGAGTTTTTGTTTCTTTCGCGTGTTGTTTTCGATTTAAGTGCAATTCGAAGAGTGATAACAATAATAATCTGTCTTTAGAACGAAATGTTGATGTCTGGATTGTTGTTTAGTAGTTAGTTTCAAATTCTTATCATGCAACGTAATATGACCAATGTGCAAACGCAGCAGTCAGAGCGTCTAATGTAACAAACAACTTTAAACTCAAATCACGCAACAATAGTTACGATTGGGTTTTCAAAGTTATTGTTATTGACTGCTAGTGGTGAAAGTAGTGATAAAGATCGATTATATTGGACCTTTTCAAAAGTTGTGCGAGAATTATGAAAAAGTGCCCCACAAACGACCTTAGCCGGAGTGGAGAGGTGAGGTGACATTTCGTATGGTTCAAAACATTTTTATAAATCAAGGTATATTTACGTCTCAACAAAAAAAAACAAAGTTTATTAGTAAGAAGGTAGACAGTGAAAATGCACTGTAATTTATTAAATATTTTAATTTGAATTTAAGAAAAAAAATTAAATTCTGTATCTTTGCTCTAAATCTGTAATTCTGTATATGCAGACTCTGTATCTGAAATTTGTCGCAAAATCTGTAAAATACAGAATATTCTGTATATGTGGCAACCCCGTCATCTATGCATCTATAGGCATCGGGCACAAATGACGTAACGCTAAAAATGTGTTTTTTGGACCCCCTCCCCGCTATGTAACAAAAAGAAACGCAAGACAAATCCCCCGCCCCCTTATGTTACGTAACGCTAATCTTTACACAAAGTCAAAGTCGTTCGTTCAACATAAAAAAATCAAATATCTGCCAAGGTCGGAATCAATTGTTCTTACGGAAATTTATTATATACAAGTAGTGGCATCGGAAGAACTTCCGACAAGTTCATAGGATTTTAAACAAACATGGATGGAAAATTAATGCTGACATCAGTTGGGATTGGTGCTTTCAACCCATTTGACGTTCAGCTGAGAGGAACATTGACTGGTTTAAATTAATGTTGATTTACACTACTCCTTGGTTCAATATAGCAGTTCCTGTCGTTACATTTCACTACTTGCAATAGGTCCTGGGATGTTTTTACGCGACGAGCAAATCACTTGGTTTAACATACTAATTCCGCTTCATCGACTTGGAGTTTGCGAACTCAATATATTGTGCTTTGAGGGAATATCCGTCGATCGCTAGATTATGCCACCCATCAACAAACGATTCCCCTGCATACTTCAAATGTTACGTTTCCAGTTGAGATCCCTCATGATCATGAGGAAATATTGAACCTACTATCGGAGAAGAGAAGCCATCAGACGTTCAACAACTGAAAGTTCTCGTGATATTTGAAGAAAACATTTTCAATTATTTTCTTTCTCAATTTAATTTTTTTGATTTATATATGCATTTTTTTTCAATTCTTTCCACATAAAATTGAATATTTAGAAAATTTAAAAAATTTAAATTTAAAACTATTTTTGAGAAACTTTGTGGAACATCGATTTTTTATGGATTCTCGAAACTTCGAATTTTTGTATGTAAACAATCATTTTTAGCCACGAAATATGAATCCTGACATGATTTAAAACAAAAAAGCTCATTATCAATCTCCTTCAGAATGCAGCCATTCTCGAGATATTTAAGAAAATACTGTGACGTCTCGTTGACATCACAGGGTGTTCTTATCACGTTTCGTTTTTATCACTCTCGAATTTATCACTGAAAATGTTTCGATTTTATCACGTTTTTTGAAAAATGAGAAATTATATGAAAAGTTCAATCTGCCGTTAAATTATTGAACTCGAAGAAGGAAGAATAATTCACACACACCTTTCCGACAGCCAAATTAACGGTATAGTTAATGATCCATCAGAAAAGCGTGAAGATACTGATGTTGGGAAAAGTGAAAATGAAGAAAAAAGACAGTAATCAACCGGAAAAATTACAGCAATCAACCGGAAATAGAAGCTTTGAAAAACAGAATGCAATTGACACAAAACTTTAATTCAAGATTTGAATAATACGATAGAATGGGAAGAACTTAAATTAAACTACAATGTCTTTCACACAATGTCTTCGAGAAAACTAAAGAAATTGCTATGAGAAAAGCACTGCAACTATAATTTCGTTATATCATGTTATACCGTGTTGTTTTACGTGTCCATGTGATGAATATTGTAATAAATGTTTTACTATGAACTTTGCATGTTGCACGGGAAATAATGTTTAAAACATACATATTGGAGAAAAAAATAAGAGTTTTTTGGTTTCATAAAAATATCTGTTTCGAATATATCACGTTTTCATTTTATCACGCGAAAATTTCTTTTGAGTGTGATTTGATCGAGACGTCAGTGTATCTCTCAATTATTGTCTTTTTTTCTAGTAAATAGGACCTTTTAATATGTTTGTCGTTCTATACCGTTCTATTCCGTCATCTATATATATCCCCCTTCTCTAATGGGGGGCTGCCATACTAATGAAACACAAATTTCAGCATAACTCGACAATTAATCAAACAAACGAACCCAAAATCGGCGTGTGAACGTTTTAGGGTGCAATTAATGTTTCTATGTTGGATAAACACACCACCCCCTCTATAAGGGGGGCTGCCATACAAATGAAACACAAATTTCTGCATAACTCGAGAATTAATCTAGCAAATGAAACCAAGTTTGGCATGTGGAGGTTAGATGAGAACCGAAAAGTTTCTTAAGTAGTTTGACACTCCTCCCCTCCTCTACAGGGAAGGGGTGCGATGAATTACTCGAGAACTAATCAAGCAAATGGAATTAAACATGGCATATAGAGGTTTTAGGGATCGATAAACGTTTCTATGATGGTTTGACACTCTTCCTCTCTCTCTAGGGGGAAGCTGCCATATATTTCTGCATAACTCGAGAACTTATAAAGAAAATGGAGCCAAATTTGGGATATGAGGATGTTGGATATGAAAAATGTTTCTATGATGGTATGACATCCCTCCCTTCTCTGGAATGGAGAGGGGGTTCCATAAAAATAATACACATATTCACATAAAATAATACACATATTAACGGAGAAACATGTTATTTGCAAGTGGATGAAAAATCTTGCACGAGAATTGTGTCCGAAAATAATTTGATATTATAATGTCGAGTCGAGCTATAAAAAATCATTTTAAAGGGTAGATTAGAACATCAATCAATGAATAGCTCTGCGAAAACTAAATTTTGGGCGGGATGAAGTTTGCCGGGTCAGCTAGTGTTCAATAAATTTTATGAATTTGCTTATAATTTTCAACAACTTTTCCAAATACATCATTGTGGTAAAATATATGGTTAGGAGTTACCCATTATATTTTTAAAAGTTTTAACCCACATCGTCCATATATTTTGTGAGTTTGTCTTCACCCAAATTGGAATGATAGAGTACAGGCAAACCTTTCTAGTGCGGGGGATAGGGACCACACAAAAAAAGTCGCATAAAAAAAATCATGCGAAACTTAACCAGCAGCTTTAAAAAATTCGGTACACATTTTAAAAACAACTTTTTTTGTGCGTTAGATAGGGACCGCATAAAAAAGTTTCCCTCAAGAAAATAACTCAAATCCACGCCATTCACCGTTCAATTTCTTTTTGTTTCCCTGCTTTGCGATGGGACACTTTGCCTTTTCGGTTGTGCGTGGCTGTTTGTGCTTTTAGTTGCATGTCGAAACGTGTTGCTGTTAGAAATCATGTCATGCAAAAACTTAGAAGCATTTGATGAGACGAGGGGAATGATTTCAGAAGTGGATAATTGCGACGCAAATATGTTTTTTTTTCGCACTGAAATGCATATAAACCATCGAAAAAAACTAAATGGACGATAACTTCGTCAAACATGCTTCTTTTCATACACCGCACAAAAAAACCGCACAAGAATAGAAAATCGCACAAAAAAAAATCGCACAAAAACAGGTTTTACTGTACTTTTGAAAATATTTGAGATGATTAGAAAAATTCGAAAAAATTGACTATGCATATCTTTATATATCAGAAGGATATTTAAAATAAAAAGGAAAAATTCGAAAATAAGAGGTACGCATATGTATGTTTCGCTATGAAAATCAACATTTAGATAAATTTTACAGATCTGAACGATAACATACAAACTCTCTTGAAGTATATTCGTTATTTTTACCAAATAATAATATTCTCTAGAAATACATTATATGGCAGAACAACGTTTGCCAGCTAGTTTATCATGTAAACAAGAAGTATGTAAGGTTTTATTTCTCGAATCACAGCAACCCCAATTTCTTGTTTTTATTTTTCTACCATGAAATTTTTAAGTATGCTTAAAACTCATTTTTAATGAATGACTATTGTTTTAACCAAGACGCCTAGAAGTATATCCCAAGGTGGGCCAACTTGCTAAAAGCATAAGATTTCCAAGCCATCTTGGAAATCTACTGTGTTTTGTTGGTAAATTTTTATGTTGTAAATGTATGTTGGTAAACAAAACACAATACGTTAGTGACGAAGCTCGGTCCCGATCAGTCTGTCTCTTTCACACTTCAAGCAAATAATTCCCCTTCTGCTTTCTTCCGTACTGTTTTCATATACCGCTCCCCTAACCAACTTAGATACGAAACGGCCTCACCTTAGGATATACTTCCAGGCGCCTTGGTTTTAACTACAGATGTTATAAATTTCTTCGAACAATGCAAATAATTTATTATAAATGGATTGAACCACTGGATTGGATTTTTTTACGTAGGACTATGTCTTTCATTTCTATGCCGGGGTGTAAAATCAAAGTTTCGAAAACGTTAAACGTTAATGAGTGTTAAAAGCTCCTAAATAACTGAACGAAATGGTATGATAAACATTTCATTCGAAAGATAAAATGTCTACGCGTTATATACTTGTTACTTTTTGATCCAAAAACTTGTTTCAATAGCCTTAAAACTGCTTTCAAAACAGGCTACTGAAATCACCAATCGGTATATAAGCGAGCGCCGCTCGGAGATCCAATCAGTTATAATTGAACAGCGATCGGAGCATGTTGTCGCTTTTGTGGTGAAGCTAGCTTCGTTCATCATGAAAGCGCTGATGAACGGTGTCACCAAGAGTCTGTTTGTGCATCTTAGGCCAGAAGGGAATCCATCAGGAGGAGAGTGATGCCACTGAAAAGGCGACCAAGAGAGTATCAGCATCGAAAAACGGTTCCGCTTGAGGCATCGGAGCAGCCGCCACACACACACATATACGCGCGGAATTCATTTCATTTGGTTGCTGTTCAGTATCGAGAAGATTCCGGAAAGATGTAATCGTTGCTGAAAAAATAATCTACCAGTTCCCCTTGGAATTGAAAAATACATTCAAGCGAAAGAGTTTATTTTAATGTTTTCTATCCATATAATACTGCTGCGATCGAATACATTTGGTTTTGTGATTTTTCAATCAAGTACAATTAATTAGCAGGAAAGGTTCTGAAGATTATTCTCCTATAGTAGGATATTTTCGTATCCAATATTGGATGCGCGCGCAACGGAAAATAATTCGCATCGCGAAAAACATGAGGGGCTAAGAATGCAAGGGGTGTAAGTGACTTGATCGATTTCTCTTCATCAACTTTTTATATAGTTAATAACTCAACTGCAAAAACTTTCCAATTTAAGTTTGCTACAGAATCCGATAGACGAGGTTCCAACCTATTTTCCACATTGGTAAATACAGCTGAGAATGTATTTGCAGCTAAGTTATGACCCAAAGAGAGAATCGATGTAGAGAAATCGATCAAATCACTTACACCCCTTTCATTCTAAGCCACGGTGAGGGATCGAGTGATTCATTATCTGACCTGACCTTACCTGAAACGCATTCACTTTGTTTCGATTTGTGAGGGAGCGCATAAAAGCCGATCCATCAGGAGGGGAGGAGAAGGCTGATACTCTGCATCGAAAACGGTTCCGAAAAATGATCTGCCAGTTCCACTTGGGATTGAAAAATACATTCAACGTTAGACCACGTCTTTCGGCAATTTATTACAGGTGCAATGAATCTTAAGAAGGAATCCCCGCTCTACGCGCACTGGCAAACGATGTTTACTCAACAATTTCTCAAACGATAAATGGGTGTTGTGAGAAAGGATGAGCGAACGCAAAAATTATGTAGACTGATTTGATGCAACAGATATTTTGTCTATTGGAAATGGAATACAAATCATATCACAATACAAGCAATGTATTATGTATTATACAACTTTTGTGTGATTGCTTCTTTTGCTGAATATTGTGCCTCCAACGTAACGCTCTCGAAGTCCCCCAAATATTCATTTATTTATTCATCCAGAATTGATTCAGATGCAACTAAAAACAAATGATCACTAAATCAACGATAGTCCTACGTCACCCTTGCGTTTATACCACAGATAAACTTTGTCACTTTCTTTTTTTTGCCTGAGCAATGGTCTTAATGTTGTGTCCGACACTGTATGGTATAGGGGAAGTGGGGCCATAGTGGTTACCCTAAGAAATATGCCCATTTCCAGCGTCCACATACCGCTCCAATTCCCGTTTCTCGAAGAATATTACAGTTCAACTCATTGTTGTTCAAGATAGCAAACGGCTTTTACTATAAAAATTCAAAATAGTACATTTTTCATTATTAGAAAAAAAAAGTGAAAAATCGAACATTTTTTTTGCTTGGAGGTAAAGTGGTCACCTAGTGGGGTCAAAGTGGTTACTTGCACATATCAAGCTAAATGTGATAGATGTATGCGTTTTTTTCGTCCAAATTTGTTCAAATCATGTTCGATATAGTAGGTACATGTATGAAATAAACTTGGTCTATTCACCTAGAGTCTCAATTTAAATTTTCTGATGCATACAAAAACGTTGCAAGAAACACATAACGTTCGGCAAAATGAGGCTTGGTTTAGTTGGGGTGGCATATTTTTCCAGGGTCAAAGCCACAAAAGGAACCTCTTCAAGAGCAGAATGTGATGAGGTATATTAGCTTTAGTAAACAGAACATTGTAAGTCGTTAGGCACCTATGACCACTTTGCCCCCAAACATCAAACTAATTTCTATGCTATTTAATCGCTGAGATTAAACAAAATATTTGTTCACCTCCCCTAGAATATGTGAACAGTCGTCTGATGATTTGTCCAACATATTAGATTGAATAAACTAAATTTCACGAGAAATTCCTTAGGTACCATGCACACAGAACTACGGCCTAATGGCTATCGAGAGAGCAATTTCTGCTTTTATTTATATTTTGACATGCGACAGGGTGACTCAAAAGTAATTAAATTCTTCAAACATTAAGTGACTACCAATACGGCATCTATAGTCAATAGTGATACTATCAAACAAGCAGGTGACCACTTTGCCCCCCATGACCAATTTGCCCCCACTACCCCTATGAGTCTCGCTTTTTACGATTTGAACTAAGCTCCTTGAAATTGAGAAAGAAAAGTGTGTTGATTTGTTTCGTTGCGCTGTTAGAACCATCAAATCCAAGTGAATGAGTTAAATATTCTTCCATACTAGAAATCAGATGAAACTCGTTCTGGTGGGAAAACCGTCGATCGGTGAGTGTCCGTGGCTCCTCTCATGCTCTCCCCATCTTCGTTCGTTGAGGGGAAACATCAGTGCGAGAGAAAGTGAGAGAACGAGAGACTCCGGTGCTCTCTTGAGATACCCCACACGGGGTTGAGTTCTGATGCTGATGCTTGGCTTACCGCCTGTGTGTGTGTGTGCGCGCCTCTTTTGCTGCTGCTGCTACTGATGCCCGCTTTTTCCCGAATGCATCGACTTTTCCTCGCTTTTCATCTCAGTTAGAATTTGCTCTCGTCGCCAGACAAAGGTGATTTTTCGCGTTCGAAGCCCGTGCGTACCCATCGAACACTGTATCTGAGTGTGGATGGCTACTGGCTGCTGGCCCCCGAGGAGAAGAACGAGGACCACTAACCCCATACCGTTTGTTTCCTTACGGCACCCCGTGGGTCGGGAAATTGATTGCCTTCTTCGAAGAGTCCGGTGGTCAGCGGAAGGCTGCGGATAGAATTGCGGTTTGGGGGTGGAATCGTTAGATTGAAAAATAAAACACAAACGCAGTGCGATCGTGATCGGAAGGCTGAAGTGGGGAACGACGGATTGGTGCAGGAGAGCTAGCGATAAGTGCATTTGCCAAGTTTTTCTGGCCTCACCAGAGGGTAGTGTGTGGGGTGGGGGAGGTCAAGCCACGACATCTCTACCCTTAAGAGTGTTATGTTTATAGGCTAGTTCCTGCTGCTCGGAAGGAAATTATTGATTTGCAAGAAGCGGTGAAGCTGTGTTGTAGGGTATTGTTGTCTATGGGTAGGAAAAATAGCAACAATGTTTTTCCGACACCTGCATTAGAGTGAGTCAAGAGTAAAAAGGATTGCAGGTAGAGAGGGTTTTATTTTTATGTGCAAGTTCTGTGTGCTGAAATGCGAATGACACGTTTGATGCACCGGAAGAAAGAAATTTAGGAATACATTGCGCTGAAGAATCCTACATATTGCGGCAAAATTTATACTTTGCGTGTGCTTAGCTATAGATGCTTGTGATCGGTGGTGTCATTCAGAGAAAGGTGTGAATTTCCAAGATACATATGTTCTATTTCCAGCCGTAGATGTGGAGTGTTGGACCAAAGATAAGGAAGAAAAAAGTTGAAATTGGTGCGATTTTTACTGCGAAAACGTGCAGAACGACAGATGGGGTGTTACGTAATTTAATTGGAAATTCGAGCGTAGTTCCTGTGCCAAGCAAGCATACATGCGTCTGAATTTTAGAGGCCATACAAAAATCTTCCGCTGAGTGAATTGACGTGTTGTTTTTGGGTGTACGTGTGCTACAGGAAAAGAAGTGAGAGATACAGCTGGTGAAGGCAAGTTGGCATCCGTGAAAGGTGAGTTTCCTAATTGTAATGAATTATTTTCAATTAAAAATTATAATTGAGGGCGCTTCAAAGATACTCTTCAGAATATACTATGGTAATTGGTCTCAAATTACCTCGTGACACCAACTGTCGGAACCAAATAAATTTTCACCAGGGGATTATCCCCAATTAACAAATTACAGAGAAAATTCTGACTCTGTGATATTGCTGCTGCCTTCACCTTTTCACTACAGGTGATAGTGAAATTCATCAGACAGATGAACTTGTATTGGTGTTTGGATGTTCCGTTCGTCATTGTTGAGCTCCTGTGAAAATAGATCTTGAGATCTACGGGATCAACTTTTCATTAAGCCGTCGCATCAGGCTAATCTTTTTTTCGGGGAAGACGTTGTTATCACAAAAAAGAGAAGATGAATTTAAACATTTTCATGGATAAGAACCACTTAATTGGTGCTGATCTTTGGAAAACTTTAATTTAATCTGAATGTATTTGACTGATTAAAATGTGTTCATATTTCGATGATGTATTTTGTCTATTGTCTATTGTCTCTTGCCGAATAATAACACTTGTTTTTCTGTTCAAGTTAAGGGGATATTCTAGTCTAGACATTTTCAAAAACGACGGTTTTCTAAATTTTTTCACGACCTGAAATGGTTGCCGAGAAACTCCTCCAATATTCCTCGAATAGACGTTATATTTTTCAACCTGAGAAGATCATAGAGGGAATTCATGGCTTAGAGGTTTATCCATTTCTTTCTTTGCATAATAACCATGGATAGCAGCCTCCTTGGGGTCTTTGGACCAGGGCTTGGAAATATCGAGCTGGTTAAGTAATGTTGGAAACATATTTTTATCAGTGTAACGCGTTTATTTTGCTTATCGATGCTGCTGTCATTCATTCGACGGCAAACAAATTTACAACTGTGTTCATTCATATTCATTCTGTGCTATCTGAGCTTTCCTTAAAGTTCGAGTCATGAGAATTCATTCACATTTATTCATTGCCATTGAATTGTCAGAAATGTTGTGACTGTTCATTTTCAATAACCCGATAAGTGTGTGATTTTCTCATTGAGACAGTGCCTTGCTTATTCAATTATTTTTGAAGTTACTCCGAAAGGGCAACGCAAATCGGTGGCGCAAGCGGAAATGCCAACAAAATAGCAAGATCTGCGTGCACACTCACAGCTAAGGATTGCATAGGCTTGGACGGCGAGAAAGCATTCTGCAGAATCGATCCGAGTAGCGAATGCAAACTTCGTCAGCCAAAGCTGGATGTTGGCAATTTCATCCGCTAATCCTCTAGCACAGTTTGATCCGTTTGCAAAAGGAAGCTCGAATTATTCCTATTGCGGTCGTGTCTTTTATGTTCGTGTGTTCGGAATTTGAGTCAAAAATTAAATGTTCAAAATTTGAGCCAAGAAGCATTTCTGACAAGTGGAATTGGAATTGTATATTCACTATGTAAAATGAAAGTATTTCAATGGAGGCGGAAACCTTGCATGCTTGAACAATTTAATTTCTTGTCACTATTATGAGCATTCTGTACTTTCCTATCTTCCTCAACGAATTTCTCTGTTTCGTTAGTGTCCGATGCAGATAGTGAATGAACTGGTATATTTATATTAATGAATTACAAAATTAGGGATATTTCCTTTTGCTCACATTCCGTGAACGCATAACAGAACTAAAAAGAGAATGAACAATAATGAATGGATCAACTGGGAGTGGCTTTCTGTGATTGTGAGGTTTGGCGTTGGTTCATTTTCGGTATCCCGATTGCAATGGTATAATGATCGAATGTGGTCTGACGTACAACTGGAAATATTGATGTGGAACAGATATTTTCAAGCAATGCTTTGGACCTTCTGCTCTGGTTTTTCAATAGTGCGAGGTTTTTTTTTCGGACATGCTAGTAAAGAGATTCGTCTTTCGCAGATGGAGCTCGAATCACAAACCACCAATAAGCCCTAAAACATTCCCAAATTCACACAAGATCTCCCCAAGTAAACAAAAATCAGTTCACTTTTTTAATTATTTCGGATAGCACTTGAGAATGAA
This sequence comes from Toxorhynchites rutilus septentrionalis, assembly GCF_029784135.1. NCBI lineage: Eukaryota > Metazoa > Arthropoda > Insecta > Diptera > Culicidae > Toxorhynchites > Toxorhynchites rutilus. The sequence continues at coordinate 29,066,679 of NC_073744.1, read as the reverse complement.
ACTGTCGCATCGAACTGTATTGTAATAACTCTTTTGTGGCCCGGAAAAGCGCCAATGGATTCAATGCCATCACTGCTGGATCGATTACAAGAAAGTGATGGGTGACGATTGTCCGTCGAATGGCAACAAAACTAAAACTCGTTGGCCGCTTCTAACGCTACCCGCTGCTGATAATGATATTCGTGGTTATGCTGGAACGGGTGTCTTAGCGTATGAGCTCCGTTTCATAGTTAGAAAATGAATGATGAATGATGAATTTATTTGATTTGTCGATGCAATGTTTCGCTTGTATTCAAATTATAATCAGTCGTTAGTCGCCGTTGCTCCGTTTGGTCGGAGCCATTGGAGCACAAATTGGACCAATCAAAACGTGGCACTTAGCGCGTTTGGATAATGCTTGACGTTTCATAGTTTTTCAATTGTTTATCTCAAAAAATACGAATTATAAGCATTCGAAATCCTCAATTTTTTCCTACATGTTCCGTGTTTAATTTTTCATTACCCCCATATAATTCTATTATACGGTCACAGTCAAAAATGCAATTTTTATTCTTCATGTTTTTGAACTTACCGAGCTTTAGCCATTTTTGTGATGCGGTATCTAATCTAGTAAGACACAAAACTTCAAACGCGTGTTTCTCAAAACAAGTTTATTCAAACTGGCGTACATGATATTTCAAGTTCTACTGAGCCTATTCATTCCAAATTTGATTCGAATAAATCTTTATACATCTCCCTATCGCATGGACCAATAGAATATTATTATTTCACTAGCTGACCCGGCGAACTTCGTCCCATCCAGAATTGTTTTTTGATATAAATACTTTCAAATATTCACGTTTTCTTACTAAGCGAGCGTTCGTCGGTTAAATCACAGAACTCTCAATTGATTAATTACTCTTTGGCCCTTCACAATCTCCTTTCACTATAAATTTCTCAGTACTTCTACCAAAATTTGTCATTATAATATAAAATTATTTTCAGACACAATTCTCGTTCAAGATTCTTCAACCACTTCAATCACTCCGTTGCATGGAATATATGTTTGATCTTCTTCTTCTTCAATGGCACTTATGTTCCTAGAGGAACTTCGCCGTCTCAACGTAGTATTACTTGCGTCATTTTTATTAGTACCTAGTTGAGATTTCTATGCCAAATAACATGCCTTGAATGCATTCTGTGTGGCAAGCTCTAGAATACGCGTGATCACAGTGCAAGCCGGAGGAAATTTCTTTGACGAAAAATTCCCCCGACCAGAACGGGAATCGAACCCGAACACCCGGCATGTTAGTTATGACGCTAACCACTCGGCCAAGGGAGCACCGACATGTTTGATACAGAAAGTACAATGAAATAAAGACAGCTCAAATCGGACGATTCCTTCCTCAAGTTTTGCGCTTACCAACGCATTTGACGATCCATTTATAGAAGAGTTTTAGAAAATAAAGGAGTGCGTTTTTTTCACATGAAAGTTAATTTTCATCTTCGAACAAAGACGAATTCCGTTAGCGCAAACATGGACTAACTATGTATATCACGATGTAATTGCAGAACATATGACGAATTTCATGCCAACTCGTCTTAGGAGTTGGCAGCATCACCTCAGATAGTAGTGAAACGTTGTGGGTGTAAAGACATGGGTCATGTAAGCAACTTTACATACTTGAAATATTCGAAAAACAATTAGTCTACTTTTTGGAAAAAAAACTATTTTTTTTTCTTAATTTTTTACAAAAATTTTTTAATTTAAAAACTATGATACCTACAAAATTATTGTCAAAGGATGAAATGTAGGAAATTGTTTAAATTTTCACAAAAAAATACCAAACAATTTCGCTGACAAAAAAGTTATTTTTAAAATTTAAATTCATTTTTCTCAAAAACGTATTTTTTTTAAATTCTTGAAAAATATATATTTGAATAGGCCTTACAATTTATGTCAATATATGTAATTTTTGTATGAAACTCCTGAAAACAATAATGTTTTGCTCGTAACATTTTTGTGTGTAAATTCTCACGTTTGACATGTTCTTGACATGTTTCTAAATACAGAAAAGTTAGCAGTGTATTAAAATGCGATTAGTTATACAAAAAATGTTACGAATTGAACATTAATAGATGAAAGAAAAACATGAAAAAGTTGTTGTTCGAAAAACTTTTTCCATGTAAATGTACTTATCGTCCGATGTATGGAAAACTTGTTGGAAATTTTAAAGGCTATTTATGTCTATTTCTTCCATAATTTTGAAAGCATATGTTTTCAGGAAAAATGCATTTTAATTTTAATTTTTTTTTCAATGAAATTTTTTTCCAACATTTTTTTTGTAGGTTTTTTTTTTAATTTTGAGTTTTTTCAACTTTTTCTCGAAAAATCTTAGTTCAAAAACTATAACATATACAAATAGATGGTCAGAGATTGAAATGTAGGAAACTACTTAGCTTTTCATTGAAAACTATCAAAGAATTTTTTGGAAAAAATTTCATTGAAAAAAAAATATTTTGAAAATTAAAATTCATTTTTCTCAAAAACATTTGTTTTAAAAATTCTGAAAAAAATAGATATAAATAGCCCTTAGAATTTCCAACAAGTTTTCCATACATCGGACGATGGGCACATTTACATGGAAAAAGTTTCTCGAACAACAACTTTTTAATTTTTTTCTTTGAAAAAATACTATTAATGTTTAATTCGTAACATTTTTATGTATAAATCATCGCAATTTACATGCTCTGTTAACTTTTCTCTATTTGGAAACATGTCAAGAACATGTCAAACTCGAGAATTTACACACAAAAATGTTACGAGCAAAAAATATTTTTTTCAGGAGTCTTCATACAAAAATGACTTATGTTCCAAAAATTATAATAGATAGAATGTTGACATCTTCGACAAAAGTTCACATTCTAATAAGATCTAAAACTTTGTCGAATACACTATATCGCTATCTTGACTTCAAACAAAATTAGGATTAGTTGAATTTTTTCAAAGAAAATATAAAAAAGTTGTTGTTAGAAAAACTTTTTCCCTGTAAAAGTGCTCATTTTTCGATGTATGGATGACTTTTTGGAAATTTTAAGGGCTATTCATATATATATATTTGAGAATTTAAAAAAAAATACGTTTTTGAGAAAAATAAATTTTAATTTTAAAAATAACTTTTTTTCAGCAATTTTTTTTTGTGCTTTTTCGTGAAAATTTGAACAATTTGGTACAATTCATCCTTTGACATGAATTTTGTAGGTATCATAGTTTTTAAGTCATAAATTTTTGTAAAAAAAGTTTTGTTTTTTTCCAAAAAGCTGTCTAATTATTTTTCGAATATTTCAAGTATGCAAAGTTGCTTAAATGACCCATGTCTTTATACCCACAACGTTTCACTGCTATCTGAGATGGTGCTGCCAACGGCCAGTCAAGTTGACGTGAAATTCGTCATATGTGAATTCAATTTCCGGAATTTTCCGCCCTTCCATCAGAGTTTTCCGAAAGTTTTCCGTTTTTTCTCTCCACTATATTGATCTACTTGATTGAAGAGATGAATATAACAAAATAAAGACGGCTCAAATAGCACCATCTCTTCTTCGGGTGTTCCGCCTACCAACACATTTGGCCTTCCATTTTTATTTATATAGATAGATAGAAAATAGAAGATATAGGAGTCCGTTATTTCACTTGAAAATCCATTTCCACTTTCAAACAAAGATTAATTTCGATAGCGCAAACATTGAATGGATTGACAACGCTTATCATGATGTAATTTTAAAACATATGGGAAATCAATTTTACGAATTTTCCGACCTTCCTTCAGAGTTTTCCGAAAATGTTCCGATTTTTCCCTCTATAATATTGATCTACGGGCAGAGACAGATGGCTCAAAATACAGATTGCTCAAATCGGACGATTCTTCTTCGGGTTTCGCGCTTAGCAACGCATTTGGCTTTACATTTTTATTTATATAGATAGTTTCACGATAAAAAAGCGATAAAAAATTGAAATATTAATTTAAAACACTTCATCTTTATTGATTTAGAAGATAACCGAATCGTGTACGCCATGGCACAACTTTTTTTTACTCTTCCACTTTCTCAGCTCGTTGCGTTGTTAAAAGATAATGGAACAAATAATGAAATAATTGATGGTGTCTGTACACTAGAATACCCCCTTAATCAAACATCGCCTCATCACTAGAAAAAAATCGTTTACTCAAACAGATATATGCATGTTTTTGTTCATCTTGGAGCAGTCAATTCCAACGTTAAATTTCTTTCCGAAAACATACCATTTGAGTTGTGTAATTTCAGCAATCATTTGTTTTCATGAATCCTTCTTGGAATGGTTTCGTCAAGTCTATCACTCGTCATTATTTGGTTTTCAATCGACAAAACAAACACTGTCTTCTGAGTATCAACTCTTGACAACACGACCTTTGGCGGCAACAGTTTTCCGCGGAAAAGGATACATTTCGGAAATTCGGGTGTTTTAAGATTGTAGGATAACTTTGTTGTTCAGGTAAGAATCGAATATACAGTTTAAAACCAAAAAAAAATAATAAGAGGTTGTGCCCAAGATACGACCACATTGTTGACGTAGAACTACGCTGTTATTTTATTCAAGTCGGTTGTTTAAAATTGGTATATTATTGTAGAATGCTGCGAAATTTTGGAAATAACTGTTTAGTAGAATGATTTGGTCGTCCTATAATGGTTTTTTATTTAACAATAATTCAGAATAATGTTAATTGTATACGTTCTATGGATACACGAGAACTAATAAAGAATTTCCATAATAAAGAAGTTGTTGACATAGCAATTCTAAGTGAAATATGGCTTAAACCAGGAGAAGACTATAATTTCCCAGGTTATAACAGCAATTCCAAATGAATCCATTCTAAAAATGCAGATTTTAAAAACTTGTATTTTTGATTCCAATGAAAGTGTGTATTCCGTTTGGGTTGGAGAAAATATGAGTTTTTCACAGCAATTGGGAATTTTTGAACAGGGCGTATCGATTTGAGTAAGAGAAATCTTTGATAATTTATACCTCAAAAACTATGAGTCGTACCGAATTAGTGTCTTAGAAAGAGTTATAGATTATTGATGGTTGAATATGAAAAAAAAGTAAACTGAGAAAAAAAATTAGTACTCTTTTTGTTATTTACAAAATAAAAAATAAAAACAATTTTTGACGAAATTGGTGGAACATCGAAGTTTTAGGAATTATCGAAACTTCGAATTTTTGTATGTTAGCAATCATTTTTAGCCACAAATTATGAATCCTGATGTGATCTAAAACAAAAAAGGTTATTATCAATCTCCTTCTAAACGTAGCCATTCTCGAAATATTTAAAAAAATATTTCTAATTTATTGTCTTTTTAATAGTAAATAAGCCCTTCAAATATGTTCATGTTCTACCATCATGTTCATGAGATTTTATGAATTTGCTTATAATTCCCAACAACTTTTCCAAATACATCGTTATGATAAAGACATATGTTTAGGAGTTACGTTACGAAACATTCGAAGACATGTGTGTTAATACAAAACGTAGCGAAACTAAAAAATCTTTTTTATCTTAATACAAATTTCAATCAATCAAAAAAATTGTTGGAAATTATAAGCAAATTCATAAAATTTCGCGAACATGACGGTATAATACAACAAACATATTAAAAGAGATTATTTACTAGAAAAAAGACAATAAATTAGAAATATTTGTTTTAAATATTTCGAGAATGGCCACATTTAGAAGGAGATTGATAATAACCTTTTTTTGTTTTAAATCACATCAGGATTCATAATTTGTTGCTAAAAATGATTGTTAACATACAAAAATTCGAAGTTTCGAAGATTCCTAATAATTCGATCTTCCACAAAGTTCGTCAAAAATAGTTTTACCATCTTGGGCCCATTTTTTAAATTTTCTGCATGACTTCTATTTTGTATGAAAAAATTTAAAAAAATATGTATTTTGGATATTGCAAATTGAATGTTTATTTTGTAAATAAAAAAAGAGTACAAAATTGTTTTTCTCAGTGTACATTTTTTTCATATTCAACCATCAATACTCTATAACTCTTTCTAAGACACTATTTCGGAACGACTCATAGTTTTTGAGATATAAATTATCAAAGATTTCTCTTACTCAAATCGATACGCCCTTTTCAAAAGTTACGCTTGAGTCAAAAAATTCCCAATTGCTGTGGAATTTTTGTGCTCCATATTTCCTCTAACCCAAACGGAATACACACTTTCATTCGAATCAAAAATACTCATGTTTTGTCATTTGTCGATTTCATTTGGAATTGCTCATAAGTTACGACCCTTTCTGAAATAGACCTTACATTTGTATAACCCACATTAGCTTGCAAATCAGAATGGACAGTACTAAATTAAGACTTCTCTAGTAACCCAAAATCATCAAAATAGAAATTCAAAACTCTGCTTACAATAATAATCCTCAATTTGAATTCTTTAAACAAGAATCAAGCAGTAGAAAGAATAATTCGATTTCAGTCTCAAATAATTTACATCCCTGAAGATATTTCCCCAATTATAGCAGGACAGATAAATTCATCTACACATAGTTCTAAACAGGGAAATGTGAAGAAAATACCTAAACCTTGGTGGACCAAAGAAATTGAGGATTTATTGAAATCAAAAATTTCAAATACGAATTCTAGGTGGTGGAAGTCCAGCTGAGAACAATTCAATCTTACTAAACGACTCATAATTAGCAACAAGATTCATGAATCAAAATTTTCCTTCGATATCCGCGGAAATTAACTATGTACCTTCCTCGAGTCAACAAAATTTCAAGATGTATTTCAAAGATATAAGACAAATAATTTGTTCAAAAAAAGATCATTCTACTCCTGGACCTAATCTTCTCTCATTTTATATACTAAAAAGAATAAATTTAAATCTACAAATAAGAATCACGTAACTGTTAAATGAAGTAAAATACCAGAGGATTGGAGAGAAAGTAGAACTGTACCATTACTTAAAGCAGGTATGGACTCGAATGATTGCAACTCTTATCGACCGTTAGCTATGATGAATTTACTATTAAAGCTTATAAAATGTATAGCCAAGAAAGAATTGACTGTCTATGTAACAGAAAACAATATTCTTCCAGAAAGCTCATTTGGCTTTAAGAGAAACACATCAGCAATCAATTGTGTCAATTTTTTAGCTTCAATGGTGCAACCAACAAAAAGAGAAGGCCTGGTCATGATTGCTACATTCATTGACCTGTCAAAGGCTTTTGACAATGTCAACATAGAAAAATTGTTGAAAACGCTACGAAATGAGAATATTCCTGATCATATAACGAATTGGATATTCCATTACTTGAAATATAGAAAGACAATGTTGGAATTAAATAATGGCATTGCAGTAACTCAAACCACCAACAAGGGATTCCTTCAAGGATGTCCATTGTCACCCATCTTATTCAATCATTACACAAAAGTTGTACATAAAATAATTCTGAAAGATGCATCGTTAATACAATTCGCAGACGACTTTACTACAACTATTGCAGCATTCAGTGTACCAGTTGCAGCTAATAAAATGAACAATTTTTTATCTAAATTGAGAGTAGAGTTCAGAAAATTAGGTTTTGAACTAAATCCACATAAATCAGCCACTTTAGTATTTACTCACTAATTCAATCCGAATATGTTGCTAGCAAGTAACGTTAAAATAAAAAAAAATATTTACACTCTTGGAAGCAAACTCAAAGTAAATGACGCAATAAATAACCTTAAGAAAACTAATCTTTCTATCACAACACAGAGACAATTAGTAACAGAGTTAATCGAGACAAAATACAAAAACACTTATCAAATATATACAGATGGTTCATTGATAAACTCCATTCCAGGTTTTGGTTTCTATGATTCAACAGAAAAAGTGTCATTCAGTCATAGATTAAAAACAGGATTTATAATAATAAATACAGAAATAGTTGCAATTATCAAAGCAATAGAATATGCGGATACAAAATCTTTAAAGAAATTAACAATCTTCACAGATTCTTAAAGTGCCTGCACTTTGCTTAGAAATTCTAAACAGACAGAAAATTACTTAATAAATTTATTGATTAACATTGTTGAGGATTCAATGATAGAAATATATACAATAACGCGGCAAAATTAGGAATCACTAGAAACACAATACAACAGCTAAATTTCACGGTACATAATATCTTGAACGATATTGAAATCGAAACGGAATATATATGGCAAGAGAAATACTCACTGATTTCAACTGATAAAGGAAAATTTCATTTTGAGCATTCAAGAAAAATGACCACGAAGCCTTGGTTCAAAAATGTGCATTTCAGAACATTAGACACAATTATGTTATCACGCATCAGGTCCGGCCACATGATTACAGAAAAAATATGTCAATTATTTGTACAGTTTTGCTCATAAAAGACGATTATTGTTTATTCATTCTAAAGAAAGCATAAATTCACGTTTTGTTTTCTAAGTAATTCAAATATGTGGAATCAGGGTGGACATTCGTTTAGCCGCATCCTAAAATTTCAATAAAAGAAAATTTGTGCGGCAAATTTCGAGTCCAATCGGTAGCTAATATATAGTATGTCCACCTCCATTTTGGATCACTTTGAAAACTCGATTTGGCATCGAGTCAGACAGCTTTTAAAGTGTTGCCATATTGATTATAGCCCAACATTCTTAAATTACTGCCTTAAAACTGGAAATGTTGTCAAATTGTCATCTGTTTGCATAGACAATCTCAGCCAAGATTCTCCATAGGTTTTCTATGGGATTGCAATCGACTGCCAGCAGGTCATTCAAGAAGCGCAATGTCCTTCTCGGCAAACCATGCCTTCGATTGCGTGGAAACGTGGATCTATGCATAATCCTGCTGAAAAAACGACATCCTCGGTAGCGTTATTCTCAATATGGCCAATCAAAACGTCCTCCAGTAATTGAAGATACTTTTCGGAGTTCATTCGGGTTCATTGCTGTGATAGGAAACGGCTCCCCACACTGTCAAACTTCCGCCCCCAAAGTTTCGCTTCGATCTCACGACATGCCGTTGACTTAAATTGTACCAATAGCAACTGTAACAGTCCGGACCATCCAAATTGAACTTTTTTCGCCGTAAAATACAACATTTCTGCATTCTAGTTTCCATTCCATGTATTGCCGGGCGAAAATGAGATGGTTCTGCTTATGGGTGGCGGTCAGTTTCGGCTTCCCTTGAAGTTTCTTCCACATGATGTTTGGTGATTCATTAAAGATGCGCGCAATATGCCTCTTCGTTACTGGAACAACCGATTCTGCCTTTATGTATGAACAGGACATCGTTTCCTGGTTGCTTCGTGTCTTATTCGACCTTTAAGACGCAAAGTAACTTTGGTGTTCCCATTTATTGGTCGTTATATCCCATATTTCTGGCACTATTCAAAGAAATTCCGTACCACTTTCTCAGATAGACCAATTTTTGTTACGATCGAGCGATTAGAAAACTTTTGTTCACTGAATATCTTTATTATTTTCCGCCTCTCTTCCGTCAATAGAATACTTTCGCCATTCATTTAAATTCTACGTAAATCACTAATCTGACCAACTTCTTACATTGCACATCTAATATTTATCTTGTAAATTGATCATTCCCAAGTATTTTTTCAAAAAACACAGATAAAGGCTTGGTGATTATGCGAAAACTCGATTTTTATGCCCTGCGGCTAAACGGATGTCTTGGGAAAAAACGACGTTTGAATGTTTATATCCACCGATGCCGCCTTGTGTGTGTGTGATTGTGACGCATGCCCTTTCAATAAAAGTGACTTAAATATACTATCACTACAGCAAATAAGTATTCCGATAAGAAGAACATTCCTAGTTGTTTTGTAAGTGTTTAAATTTTTTTTCGAGTGCGACTAAACGAATGTCTACCATTCAATCAGATCTAGATCTCCAATATTGATCAATAAGATACCCATTCAAACTATTCTAGCTAAAAAAGACGAAGTAGAATATAAAGCAATAGTTCTATACCTAAAAATAAAAAAATATGTTTGAGGTTTTATATTTTCAATTCAAATCTATTTAATTCTATTAAGAAATCTTGGCGCTAAAACACAGTACAAACGCTTCCATAAACACTACAGAGGAATCAGAATTCGCGTTCGTTTAATTAAAAAAAAAAAAAATGTGCAACACTTATTTCACAAGACTTGGCTCTATGGATCGATAGGTGACAGCTAGAAACAAACAAAAATGTTGGACATGTACCGACAAATGGTTAAATAAAAGTCAGAAATACGTGTTTCAAGTAATTAAATGACATGATGTGAAAATTTTCAGTCAAAATTTATAATTTTAAAACAGCCTAAGTGTCTTCCAACCCAATAGAGATTGCACTAACGAGTTTGGGACCCAAATTATGGCCCCTAATTAAAAGACGCCACCAGAGCGCCGTTGACGCGGCTAGCGTTCGTAAACAATTATCCATCCCTGGAAGGTGCCACAGTTGATGCTGTATCATTTATTATAGCTGTTCAGGGACGCCATGATAGGTGGAGCACGTGGATTGCGTGGTTGCGTTGTTGATAAACAACAGAATGATCGAATATGATTAGACAATACCTAGATTGACTGGAAGATGCAATGTTTATTCGTCACTTCCAACGCGGTGCGTAAACAAATAAAAAAATCGAATACAGACAACTTAGAGGAGAGACAGCAATGTAAATCGATTCAGAAATAAATTTCAATTCCCTCGTTCTCTGCGAAGTGTCACAACACGGCGTCGAATTCGAGCGCACGCGACGATGTGTAACTTGATGAAAAATTGACGACGAAATTGCATTTTTCCTCCCAATTCCCCATTTGCTGCATCAGCAGTTTTTCTCGTCGCTCATTCGTCGTTGTCGTTACCACTTCTCGGCTGCTGCAATTTGTACGATATGTGCATTTGCACACCCTGCAAAAACGGAGGAAAAACGTTAACTAATGGGCGGCTGTGGGCGCGCTCGAATCAACTGCAGCATTATAATTTTAGCTCGACTGATAATGATGATGATTACCGGCATCGGGGCTTCGTTAACGCACACGAAATTTCTGGGAAATGGCTGCTGACTGCAAACACCTTTCCACTACTCGGTTGTTTATATCGCCAACGACCATCGACCTCAATTACACCCCCCACATTCAGTGAACCGTAATCGCATTTGTGACCGCTGCCGTTGTAGCAATAGCCATTACCAGCGGGCGCTGTGATAGCTGTATTAACGATATCGCACTCTGTTTTTCTAAGCCCGTCTTCGGTGTGCTTTGCATTTGGTGTGTATAGGTGTATATTTGTAGTGGTGTCGGATAACGCTTTGTAATTTGAATGCGCAAACTGTGTGGTGTTATTGTTGACGGGGTGGAATCACAACAATCAAACATTGGCAGAGAAATAATTGAAGTTATTTTGTACTAACTGACCCAGCGAACTTCGTCCCACCAACAATTGATACTTTAATTTAAATAATTTCGAACACTCAAATCCCCACAGAAATTATTTTTCTGCACGTTATCTATATTATCTATATATAATTTCTGTTTAGGCATATTAGCCTGACGCAGACTAAGACGCATCAATCCTGATACTGATTGTTCAAATGAAACCATCAAATTTGCTAAAAAAATGACTTTCCAGTTTTTCAACTTCCATACAACATTTATTAAAAAAAAAGACTTCAATTTTCTATCTTTCCGAATAGTTTCCATAACTTTTTTGACATATAAACCTGACGCAGACTAAGACGAATCAAACCTGATACTGACTGTTCAAATGAAATCATCAAATTTGCTAAAAAATGACTTTCCGGTTTTTCAACTTCCATACAAAATTTGCTAAAAAAATGACTTTCAAATTTTCCAACTTTCCGAATGGTTTTCATAACTTTTTTGGCATCAAAACCTGACGCAGGCTAAGACGCATCAATCCTGATACTGAATGTTCAAATCCGTTGCTCCGTTCTTGAGTTAAATCGTGAAGAACGGACACCAAATCATTTTTATTTATATAGATGCGAATGAATACGCTTGAGAAAAAAAAATAGAGAAACAGAGTGCAATGTCGAAATTTTTATGTGATTTATGACAGGCTGTAACTTCGTGAAAAACCATCGCATAAAGATGAGATGTACATTATTTCAAAACTCCATGTAGGATACGGTGGCATCGGGTAGTATCGGGAAGGCATAAAAGTTTGATTGAAAAATTACCTCTTCGACTTTGATGATGAACAATTCAATAAACAATTATCGCACCGCAAACCGAAAAGTAGTTTTGAAAAATCGAATAAGTATTGTATAAGTTAATTTTTTTGCTTCAACGAAAAAAATGTTACTTTTTTTTGCATCGATTACGGAAAAGTGCCAAAAACTTGCAAACATTGCAGTAAGCTATAATGTTGGCAGAAAAATTTTTGGCCTACTGTCTCCCCGAAGCACATGTGAACGTTTGATATTGATACGTTCAGTCGTTTTTTGAACCGATCGATCGAACTTTGGAGTATATTCGAGGAGCACTTTATCGCAAATTGTTCCAGAAGCTCAAAATGCTATGTGTATTCTCAAAATGAAGTGTTCTTAACTTTCGTTCCCATGCGATTGTAGGTACGAGGATTGCAAGGAGTGATGATACTCACAAATCTACATAAACAATCCCAGATATACACACACTCTTCACCATAAAATTAATTTCGGCTTAAAACTTACTGTGAACAATTACATGGGCTGAATTTTGACTGTCTCCGTAACCTCTTCTAATATCTTGCTCTCCATCTTCTAAATGCAGCCATTTTCGAGATATTTAAAAAAATGTTTCTAATTTATTGTCTTTTTTTATAGTAAATAGGCTTTTTTAATATGTTTATCGTGTTATACCGCCATGTTCATGAAATTTTATGAGTTTGCTTATAATTGTCAACAAACTCCGCCTGCGAATGACGGATCTCGATAATGGCATGTCCTTGTAAGAACCTGAAATTATCTTGATAATAGCATGTCCGTATAAGAACCTGAAACTATTGAGAACAGGAGCAGTGGGTCCAAAGCCCCTAAAAGGAGGATGGTTGTAATAGCTGTTATCCATGGTTATTATGGAAAGAAAGTAATGGATAAACCCCTAATCCAAGGTGTGACGCGACCCGTGCTGAGGGATGAATGGTTGGGGGGGTTTCAATCAAATACCCTGCCTCTAACGGAGCCTGTGGAGTACCAGGGCACCCTCCACAGTATCGTCTGCCCCCTCTGCATTAAGCGGGTCACTGATGCAGTTGAACTTCTTTACCGCGCAACTCGTGGGAATTTCATGAATAATTCAACAAAAAACAAAAATCTTCCGGGTTCCGGCAGCCTCTCTCTGTCGGAAAAAATCGTCATAGAGGTCGACTCTATGAATGTCGAAGAGGATGAAGTACTGAGTGACGCACCTGCGGATGTTCAGTCCTGTTCCTCTTCCATCCTCAACACCCCGACTCGTTGTGAGTCGCTAGAGGATGATAGTGACGAAAGTAACGTCACTACAAAAACTGAACCTAAAGCGCTAGATTCAGCCGAGGTCCACTCTTCGTGGAAGAAAAACCTCACCAAGGGTCAGAGAAGGAGGCTGAAGAACTTGGTCGCAGCCGGGATCCCTGCAAAGGAAGCTCGGCAGCAAGCACTGAGTCAGCACATCTCTGGACCAGCAAAACGCCCCCGAGGATCGGAACTACCTAGTAGTGACGAAAAACCGATTCTCAAAAAATCCAAACAAAATCTCTGCCCCCGTAAAAGAGCGGGGTTGAACGAGCAAAAAAAAGATGCTCGAAACACTCTTCAAAACAAAGACTCCACAATAACTTCTGTCGAAACTGGAATCTCCTTCAAGGAAGCTTTGGAACAGATCAAAGTTGGAATACTCCCGGAGGACTATCCCAACACCGATCTTACTACGGCTTAGTTAGATTCCATCCTGAATGCTCTACTCACTGCAATAGAGCAACAAAGAAACGAGCCGGTTAAGCCCAAATTTTTCAATTGCTCGTATAAGTCAGGTTATCTAATCCTTTCGTGCAAAGATCATCAAACTTCGGAATGGTTGAAGAAAGTGGTTCCCGGGATAATCCTAGACGACAACATCAAACTGGTTGCTCTAGACGCCAAAAATATTCCGCGTCCAAAAATTCTCCATGCCTTTTTCCCACAAAGCGCAACATTCAGCGACGAGAGACTCAAAAGCCTCATTGAGAGTCAAAATGAAAATCTCTCCACCGATAAATGGCGAATACTAAAGAGATCCAATCCCAACGAAATTCACGCGGACTGGACGCTAACAGTCGACGAAGCTTCGATGCGTCAACTAACTAGCACAAACTTCAACATAAACTTCCGATTTGGCGAAACTAAGCTGAGGAAAACAAATCCAAAGCAGCGCCAAGTCATAATCCATAAAAGCTCCGGTGTATTCAAAGGAGATCTGGGGCCAAAAAACGAGGAACCTAATAATTCCAAAAACCCAGGAAACCTGAAGTCTTCAGAGACTAGTGACTCCAAAATAGTGGAACCACAAAAAACTCAAGAAGTCGGCAGAAGGGTTTCTGGAAAACCAAAGCGCCCTCGTGAAGATTCTCCGAAAAATAAGAAGCTTGGCATCCTGAGTATTCCCGGCCCAAGCGGTACGAACTCAATGGTTATCGCAAACAGGTTAGGAACCTCGATTGTGCCAAGTAAAAAAGGTGAGTTTCTTCATACCCATCCCAGATCTAATACGAATACGGAAGCTGGAACAAGCAAAAAACCTGACCTGATTTTCAAAAAAAACAGATGGGACTCCGATCCTCCCAAATGAACCACCAGATCGGATAACCCAACCTAATGCAGAACACTAAAGTTCTGCAAATAAACCTCCACCACGCCAAAGCAGCGTCGAGCGTGCTATCCAGGAGGTTTACAAAAGACGCTGTGGATCTAGCTCTTATACAAGAGCCTTGGGTTCACAAAGGAAGAATACTAGGTATTCAAACAGGTTCATATAAGTTGTTCTATGATGACAAGCATGACTCCCCAAGAGCTGCTGTCTTAGTAAATGCAAACATTAAATGCTTTCCTATTACAGAGTTCATTCAAAGGGACATCGTCGCGATCAGAGTGGAAGTTCCTACCGCCAAAGGAAGGGCCGACATCGTAATTGCGTCGGCTTACTTTCCAGGCGACGTTCCTGAGGTTCCTCCACGAGAGGTAGCGGCGTTTGTAAACTACTGCAGGGAAATTAACAAGGACTTCATAATCGGATGTGATGCCAACGCTCATCACACCATGTGGGCAAGTACGGATATCAACTACCGAGGTGAGTGTCTTTTAGAATTTCTCTCGTCAAACAACATAGATATTGCTAACAAAGGGAATGAACCAACCTTCATTAACGTTATCAGACAAGAAGTCTTAGATCTAACGCTGTGCAGTCCGGCTATTCAAGAAAATATCCATAACTGGCACGTTTCCGATGAGGCGTCTTTGTCTGATCATAGACACATTATTTTTGAATGGAATGGTGGCATGGAAGTTCAGAGAGAATACCGAGATCCCAAAAAAACCAATTGGGATCGGTATGCACTTGAACTCGAGTCTAAAACTCTAAACTCAAAAATAAGGTCGATTCAACAGATTGAATCAGCTACAAAAGAATTAAATGAAACGATAATCTCTGCCTACAACAGTAATTGCCCACTGAGAAAAGTTTCTTCGACAAGAAACGTTCCTTGGTGGAATAAAAGGCTCGAACGGCTTCGCAAAACGGCGCGTAAATTGTTCAACAGAGCAAAAATTACCTCGGACTGGTCTCAATATAAGAGAGCCCTAACTGAGTACAGTAGAAAACTGAGACGATCTAAACGAAAATCCTGGGTATATAACTGCGAAAGCATTGAAAATACCCCAGTCGTTGCTAGACTCAACAAGACTTTGGCAAAAGACCACTCGAACGGGCTTGGATCGCTTAAAAAGGACGACGGTTCGTTCACAAAAACCCCCTCAGAAGTACTAGACTTACTGATGAAGACTCACTTTCCGGGATCTACATCTGTCCACTCGGACACAAATCCTGGCTATAATGGCGACACAATATGCTCTCGAAGGCGTCTCATACGACCCGATAGTGCAAAGGATGTCGCTAACATAGTTGCTGGGTTAGTCTTCACGAGGGCCAGAGTAGCAAACGCGGTGAGATCCTTTCTACCTTACAAATCTGCAGGTGCAGACGGGATTTTTCCAGCCTTGATTCAAAATGGAGAATCAAAACTAATTCCGTCTCTAATCGAGATCTTTAAGGCAAGTCTGATACTAGAGCACATTCCTTCGATATGGAGACTTGTGAAAGTAGTTTTCATCCCAAAAGCGGGAAAACGCGACAAATCACTTCCAAAGGCTTTTAGACCAATTAGTTTATCATCAATACTGTTGAAAACTATGGAAAAAGTATTATATGAATACATAAAGTCTGTATTCATGTCCAAACACCCACTATCCAAATACCAGTTTGCCTACCAATCAGGCAAATCCACAATAACAGCACTACACATGCTTGTGACAAAAATTGAAAAATCTCTCTTGTCAAAAGAAACCGCATTATGTGCGTTTCTTGACATCGAAGGTGCTTTTGATAATGCTTCTTATCTATCAATGGCACAGGCAATGAGAAGAAGACACTTTGATAACTGTATAGTCGAATGGATTCATGGCATGCTCACACAAAGAAAAATCACCTCGGAGCTGGGCGGGTCGTCTAATTATGTGATTGCAACAAAAGGTTGCCCACAAGGAGGCGTTCTATCACCTCTCCTTTGGTCACTAGTAGTTGACGACCTTCTGACAAGTTTAGAGGCAAAAGGTTTTGAAATTGTGGGCTTCGCCGATGATCTAGTCATAATGATACGAGGCAAGTTCGACGACGTGATATCGAGTAGAATGCAGATGGCCTTAAACCTAACACAAAATTGGTGTACCACAGAAGGTCTGAGCATAAATCCCTCGAAAACAACAATTGTTCCATTCACCAAAAAGAAAAAACAGCATCTGCAGTCTTTATATCTTGGGGAAGTGGAAATAAAATGCAGCGCTTCAGTGAAATATCTAGGTGTTATCCTAGATGCTAAACTCAACTGGAATGCACACTTAGATGCAATAATCAGTAAGGCCAATACAGCCCTATGGGCATGTTCTAAAATGATAGGAAGAACATGGGGTCTTAAACCAAAAATGGTAATGTGGGTCTACACTGCCATTGTGCGGCCCAGAATAACCTATGCCTCATTAGTCTGGTGGCCAAAGACCAAGGAGACTGTAGCTACAAAAAAGCTGAACAAACTCCAACGACTAGCATGCATTGCAATTACTGGAGCAATGCGAAGCACACCCTCGAAGGCACTGGAGGCTATCCTTCACTTGCTACCTCTGAACCAACATGTTCAGCTAGAGGCTAAGAAAAGCGCTCTAAAGCTTAAACAATGGAAAAAAATACTAGACGGAGACAAAATTGGTCACTTGAGCATCCTGAATCTCTTACCCGTAGGACCATCCTCAGAGATGAACAGTGATTGGATGGAACCTAGGACTACCTACGACATTCCATACAGTGTAATCGAGCCTTCTCGTTCAATATGGAATGAAGGCGGTCCCAGTGTTCGTAACGGTTCAATCATGTTCTACACTGATGGGTCAAAAATGGGAATCAGAACAGGTGCTGGAGTGTATGGTCCCAGAACAAAAATCTCTGTAGCTATGGGAAACTGGCCAACAGTTTTTCAAGCAGAAATAGCTGCGATAATAGAATGCTCAAATGTCTGCCTTAAAAGAAAATATAGACATGCTAACATCTGCATATTCTCAGACAGTCAAGCGGCACTTAAAGCTCTAAATGCTTTTAAATGCTCCTCAAAAATTGTCTGGGAATGCATTCTCCTCTTACGGCAACTAAGTCGGATAAGTTCGGTACAACTGTACTGGATTCCTGGCCATTGTGGAATAGAGGGAAACGAGCGAGCAGATGAACTTGCCAGGAACGGCTCAAGCTCACCTTTCACTGGTCCAGAACCTTTCTGTGGAATATCTGACTGTGTGTTGAAAGGTGAGCTGAAGAACTGGGAAGACCGGGAAGTATTAGCCAACTGGTTGGCGGTACAACTTAACCAGTCAAAAAAATTTATCACGCCGAGTATTAAAATTACTCATCAATTGCTGAGTCTTAATAAGAAAGACTTAGGCACAATCACAGGCCTTATAACAGGACACTGTCCGAGTAAATACCATCTCAAAAACATAGGTTTAGTGCAAGATGATATTTGTCGTTTTTGTTATACCGAAAGTGAAACCTCGGAACATTTGCTCTGTAATTGTGGAGCTCTAACTAGACGCAGACTGCAATACCTTGATAAGGCTATTTTGGAGCCCAAGGAAATTTGGTCTGCGTCGCCGATCAGGATTATAAAATTTATCAAACAGAGTATTCCTGATTGGCACCTATCTCGCTATAGCATTCAGTCTACTTCTTCATCAATAAGTAGTAGGTAAGCTTGAAGCGGAGTACAAAAAAAATGGGATATACCACAATAGTTCAGAATAATGGACGCAGTGGTTCACATCCAACAGGGGAAAAATTGTCAACAACTTTTCCGAATACATCATAATGGTAAAAATATATGTTTAGGAGTTACGTTACAAAGTTTTTCAAAAATAGTTTTACCATCTTGTACTCATTTTTTACATTTACTAGTCTCGTGAAAACACCCCAAATCGGACAAACCAAGATCATTTACCCTACTTGTCAGCATAACTGAAAGACATGAGTACCAACAAAATGCCACAAAAAAAATCTAGAATCGAATATACGTAACCCGCGTAAATTCGAATGTCGCGATAGTTTTTGAACAGACCTCGTATACTTGAATTAAAGATTATGAATGAGAATCTACTTTTTCTTATCAATTTTATACTCTGAGTAATTGAATAACACGGTTTTTGATAGTGATATGTTTAAGTAGAAATATCAGGTAAGTTATATAAAAATGATTATGTAAAAATTAGTACAAGAAGTTTTAGGTAATCAAATACCATCTAGTAAAAAATTTCATTCAAATTTTACCAATTAAAAAATTGCCTTCGGGCCTGCTAATCTGAAAGGAAATAATTCAACCCACTAAATGGATTTCGCCACCAAACGTCGAAACTGTATATCTGTCATCGAGGATGCCATCAACGCGAATTCAAAGGAAAATGGAGCTGTCAAAGGTACACTGTTAGAATAGTTCATACAAGAACAGTGTAATATAAATAATATATACGCACGAAGCCGAGCTGCCACTGTCGTGTGAGTAGTGACTGTTTGATTCGAGCGGCCTTTGTTCGAATCCGCTCGAATTTGCTTTTTCGAATTCAATTGACAGTGACGGAAAACAATGAATGTTTGATGGTGAGAATGTGTCACATCCTACTCTGATGCAGTCGGTGTGCGTGTGTGAATCAGTGCTCCGTTTGGATTGTTTGAATTGGAAATTTGTCACGAAACTGGCTCCGATGTGCCATTTTTCCAACCATCTAGCAAATTCATTTATTCATTCACTCATTCATTCCTTCCTCGCGAGAAATTTCAAATTAAGTGCATCGAACGGATGCAAAATTGCGTTCCATTTCGTTCGCGCACCAATTAACCCTTCACCGCCACGCGGGCGTTCGTTTATTTATTCCTTCATTTCACACTACCTGTCGCGATAATTTCAATTAATGAATCCCTTTCTCGCCGCCGAGATACTCCTATTTTCTGCCCCAACCACACCCCCCTTTGCGGCTGGCCAGCACAAGGGAAATGCAGAATATTTAATTCAATTCTGTATGAAAGTTATTAGTTTCGGTGGAACAAAAAAAATGTAATTAAGCGTTGCGTGGCCTACATTCTGTTCTGCCCGGTCCTATCCTGCCGAGTGAATTCCCAGCCCTACCGATAAACGGTAGAGGTGGTACCTGAAGGGGGGGTTGGCGTTGCACCTATAGCATTTTATTGGGCGAAATAAAAAGATTGACCTAAAAATATGCGCATATAGTAAAGCGAAATATAGCTCGGTTGAAATTCTGATTATTTTGATTCAATTGACGCGCAACCGGTTGTTTTCGCTGAACTGCGCTTGTTTTTCTGCATTGTATAATTTCGAAAATAATGGTAAATTAAATGTTGTTTTTGTTCAATTTTTTTCTGATATTGTGGCATCGTTTTTTCCTATCTCAGACTTTTGACTAAATATTTGCATATATACAGCGATTTTAGCGATTTAATCTTCCTGTGATCTACCGGAAAAAAATGATCTGATTCTGCGCAACCTCGTATCCAAATTTCTGGAAAATTTTGTTTTTTTCCGTCTTTCCAGATATATTTGTTTAGGCTACAAAGTTATAAATTTCGCTTCGAACCACTCTACACTAACCATCCGCTTCCTTTGGTAGTTCTTGTATTGCTTGTGGCTGCTAATCGGATCTAATACTAATTTTTGCAGACCATTTTCGCATATTAACGTATCCGTTCTGTGAGGGTTCATAACCACCTGAGCTTGAGCTTGGGTAGACTGTACACTTCGTAGTTGCTCTTCGTGATTGACCTGAACCAGCGAAGTTGCACAAAGAATACACTGAATGACGCTTGGGAATTCGCTAAATCATTTTAATTGTGCAAGTTTCGGTGAAACGAGCTTTAAATAGTCAATAACGTCGCCGGCCACGTCCTTACAGTCGCCAGGGGAAGGGAAGGAATGTTAGTATAATATTGCAGCCAGAGGGGTCGCCGCTACAGCGTGGTTCCCTTGTGATCATCATGTAAGGAATAGTTGTTAGTGGAGACGAAGTAAGAATCAGGATTCACTGTGACGATTCATGTGAAAACCAGAACTCTTAGCTATTCGGCGAAACGAGATTTCGAAGATAATATCCATTCTAATCGGATCGGTCATACATTTCGTTATTCCTGACCTGAGAAGGTGACTGAGAAAACTCATTTGAAACCTCTTGAATTGTATATTTTTATTCATCGCTAGTATTACATTTTTTCAATCATGACAACCAAGGATATTTTTGGCAACCTGTAAGGTCGCCGAGAAACTTCTTTAATATTCTACGAATAGACGATATATTTCTCAACCTGAGAAGGCCATAGAGGAAATTCCTGGCTGTTGGCTTATGGAGAAATGGATAAATATTTCATTTTTAGCCTTATAACCATGGATAACAGCTATTACAATAATCCTCCTTTGGGGGCTTGGACCCTCTGCTCTGGTTCGCAATAGTTTAAGGTTCTTTTTCGGACATGCTACTATACACTCTGTACAAGGAACTTTGATGGAGGCTTTGGGTGGGATTCTGTGCAACCGGAAAGTTCAAAATAGCTTTCACATCCTTCAAAATGACCATCAAGGATTACATACAATTTCTGGAATCCTCTCTCTTTAACCGTTTTTGCGTTTGATATCATCGCAAGAAACTCACATTCCAGCAAGACAATGCCATTATTCATACCAGCAAGCAAAAAAACTAAGCAATGGATTAAGGGTCAAAAACTTGACTGGCAGGATCGCTCTCCAGACTTGAATCCTGTTAAAAATATTTGGGGGATCCTAGTACGCAGAACCTACGTTGAGGGAAAGCATTACACAACGGTTGATGAACTCAAGGTTGCAATTTTTTAGACATGTTAATGTAAATGTTTGTAAGTATCGATTATTTTAACAAATATTGTCGGAAAGCTACACTTTTGTCCGTATAACCTTAGGTGATAGCGGTCCGTAGAATTTAGTGCGTGGAGGAGCTGGAGGCACGTGGAATGATGCTTCTAGTGAGATTGCTGGTGTAAATATTCTTCCGCCGGATTCGTTGGGCGATCTCTCCGATGAGGAAAACCTAAATGACGATTCATATCAACAGAATGACACCATCTCAATCCTCAATGCTGTAGCAGGAACTTTTGAGATCGAAATTTTTGGTAGTGTCGATGACATTGCTGGATTGACGACTCAACAGGATCATGCACATAAAGCTGCCGCTCAGGATGAACATTTCGCTGGTAAGATGGCCCTGCCCTTCACTTCACGTAAGAGAGGTAGTGAAATACAGACCTTGTCTCAAACAAACCAGTAAGAATTGGAGATTGGCTATAAGCTATTGAGTGCATTTCCAGAACCCCATTGGAAAAGTCTTACAACGGAAAAATTGAATACTCTGTTTCGCCTAACAACGAACCTGTGGAACCTCTCTAATAAACAACAATAGTTGTTCGATACAATCAATGATTTATCACCGTTACAACTTTTTCTCAAACTGTTTGATGATGAAGTCATATCTCTTATTGTACGAGAGACAAACCGATATGATGACCAGCAAAATTCCACGTTTCTACTCGACATCATAACCTGGAAAATATTCATTGGAATACTGTTGTTATCTGGTTACCACACCCTCCCCAATGTTAACGATTGTTGGTCCAATGAACCTTCCTTGGGAGTTCCTATTGTGAAGCAGTGCATGCCTAGGAATAAGTTTCACGAGATTAAAAAGTTCATTTACTTTACAGACAATTACAACCTGAATAAGATGGGTAAAATGGCTAAGGTAAAAAAATGTACTTGTTGAAAATTTATTCCTTTTTTTATTTTTCTTTCAATTAGCTCCGTTGGTTTTTTGAAATAATGAATCATGCAGTTTGGCGTATTCAGTGATGATTTGTCCATAGTTGAGCTGATGGTACCATACTTCGGCAGACTCAGGTACCGTTCGATCGAACCGTGTTGGAGTCGTATTATGTCGATGGCAGGACAACAAGGAAGTAACTATCGCTACAAACATTTGTTCGAAAAAATGGTACTGGCCTCTATGGATAAATGCTTTGAATTCTGCAGTCGTAAATTCGTGGAAATTGCACTGTTTCGTAACGAAACACAGAGGTGAAATTTCCTTGTATCAGAAGGAATTCAGAGTATTGATTTCTCAAGCGCTGTTACTGACTGGAGATCCAAGTACGAGCGACGAGGAAAAGGCGCTCACGCAACAAATTTTTTATAACTTCAACAAAAGTGATTTTTTTTTTATTTTTAAAAAACCAAAATAAAGCTTATTCTAGGACATTTTTGATGTGACCACTCCTTTTTTCGGTAACGCGCTTTAAACGGTGAACAAAATTCTTTATGCACAACTCTAACAACATCTAACATTACATGACTTCGATGCTGTTAAAAATCCGAGTTATTTTATCTTCAAGTTCCTCCAAATTTTGTGGCTTATTAACATAGCAACGGTCCTTCACGTACCTCCAGAGGAAGTAATCGACGACGAGAAATGTTGAAATTTTTACCATAAGAGGACAAAGATTCATTAAGGCTTCCGTCGCTCGAAA
Organism: Toxorhynchites rutilus septentrionalis; assembly: GCF_029784135.1. Classification (NCBI taxonomy): domain Eukaryota; kingdom Metazoa; phylum Arthropoda; class Insecta; order Diptera; family Culicidae; genus Toxorhynchites; species Toxorhynchites rutilus. The sequence continues at coordinate 29,043,246 of NC_073744.1, read as the reverse complement.
ATACACGTTCTTGTAAATTGTACATCTTGACACTAAAAACCATCCGATCAGACTGAACGAGCAGCCGAATATTATCGTTCTGAAGTGGGGAATGCAGTGTTACCATTTATAAGGAGTTAATCGATTTTTTTTAGCGTGAGCGTTTAATCTGAAAGACCCTGTACTTTGCAGGTTTTGGAAATTGTTTGATTTTTCGGGAATTGTATAATAGGAAAGGCATGATTTAAATGAGTTAAAATAAAATAAAATAAGAAAGATTTCACATCTCCATAGGTGGATGAATTCAGGTTTTATCTTTGGAGAATTTTATTTTCCTGCGCTTGTTCGTCTCGAAATGTGAAATTTAAGCATTTATGAATGTCGTATATTTGCTAATTTAAGAAACTTTTTGAAAAAAGTTTTTAGAAAAAAATGTGCAGGTTTCGGCAAATGTTCGATTTTTCGAACAGTTATTTTCCGGAAAATGGAAGATGGGAAATGGGATTAGGGTTTCCGAAGCGCCAATAATCAAAATTAGTCCAATGGTTTTCGTAAAAAAAATAATTGTTAAGACTTGGTCGTTAATGGGTTAACCGAAATGGCAAGGTTACCAATTATTGACATGTAAATCTGCCGATTGTTTTGAATTTATCATTAATAATACTTATGAATTTTGAAATCATCTTATAAAAACTAGACAGCTGAAATTATCATATTTAAGACCAATAAATGAACAAACAACTCTTTTGAACGAAATTGACGTTAAATATACTCTATTATAAGCATTCAACAATGCATGGAAACATCTTGTTGAAATTCAAACGGTTTGTGTTGCATCGATGAATATTCAAGTTGGTCTTATAGAAGAGTACAGAGATCTGGCTTTCGCCGACGAAGTTTGTGAGGGTTTATAATCCGTTATAGTTTATAGTACCGAATTATGCATTTTGCAACACCTCCTCTAGAGAGCTACCAACGGATGACGCACAAAATGAGCATCCCAATGTGTCCTCGTTTCGATTTCCTTAGCATCAGGGTCCGAAATCTTCGAAGGTGAAAAAGAAGACCGACTGTATTCTCAGTAGCTTCGCTTGAACTAGAACTGCTTCGGCAGTCGTCGAAAACAAAAAATGAATTGACTAGTAAATGAATTGACTAGCTTTGACTAGCGAGGATGACCGATGAAGCGTTCCAGTCAGTGGTTATTCAAGCTGACGCGACAAATGAATTGAAATGAAACGTGTGTGGAGAGAGATAGATTTGACTGGGAAGAATGAGATGATATAGTCGAGTCGGCAGAGGGATATAGCGACTAAACGCCCGACTGTCTGTTAAGTCGTTTTGGCGGAGAAACTGCGTGAAGAAGCCAAAAGCCATTTCCGACTGAATACAGATATAGTCAGCTGACTATCCTATAACTACTACTATAACTATGCTGAGCCCTGCTTAGCATTAGTTGAAACACGATCGAGTTGGCAACACAGCGCGCATTCATTAAGGCTGATTTAGACGATGCCAGTCAGCGCTCTAGATGAAGTATCCAGTGAATAGAGAGCAGAGAGGTGGCAAAATATTGATTGAGGTTAGACCGGATGTCGAAAGCCTGGCTGTCACGATATTGAATACTCATATTATCAATAATTTTGATCGTATAAGATGCTGCAAGCAATGTCAATGTGGTTTAAGTCCTTCATGTGTGGGTGATTTTTCTGACCGGAAATGTGCTTCATTGCCAAAGACAATTTTTATAATAAAACAAGAAAAAAACCACATTTTCAACAGAGCATTAATTTTAGTAATAAAAAACAATAATTCGTAAACGTTGTTCGTTGTGTTTATTCGTCCATAGTGGAACTTAAATTTTGACACATGGGTCGAATCACGAGTGATCTGTCAAAATCAGTGCACCGAAAATCCAAACAGCCAAGAATCACCGCTATAACGGGATTGCATTGTCTTCATCAAATACGGTCACTAACTATAGATATCCATTGATAAAGGAAGTAGTGTATCACAATTACCGATCAACATCTACTTCGAGAAGGGTTTCAGGATCGCTTGGATACGATCTGTGTTTGTAGAACGACCACTTTGTTGACGTAAGTTTTCGCATCGCTCTGGGGATTGAACAGTGCGTGTAATAGACAAACACTTAAGCACTCCCCACCAGGCGGCATGAAAACCGAAGCTTGGTATCATTTCATCAAGTTCTACTTTGGAATTGAAGTTGGGATCAAATCCGCAGCGGGATCAACCGCCTCTAACCTTATGAAAGGCCAATTGAGAAAACTTATCATATAAAAGTAGATGGGTCTGAACCTAGGGGCACGGACGGGAGTTTGACGTAGAACTGTGATTGTTTGTAGCAATTGCATTTGAATTGAGTTTTTTTTATTGTTCAGAAAACTGTAATTTTTACTTTTTTTGATATCTCAAATGAAGGTTCTGGAAAAACAGTTTCTTACAAAGAGTCATCATTCATCAGTGCATTATTGAACACAAAGTTGGGTTCGATTTACATAGATATAAACCATCTTCTTGGATGGCACTAACGTTCCCAGTGGAACTGTTGCCTTCTCAACGAAGGTATTACTTTTATTAGTACTTAGTTGAGCTTTCTATGCCAAATAACACTCCTTAGATGTATTCTGGAATGGCAAGCTCTAGAATACGCGTGACCTCAGTGCTGGTCGGAAGAAATTTCTTTGGCGAGAAATCTCCCGGCCAGAACGGGAATCGAACTCGACCCCCCGGCATGAGAATGTGGGACACTAACCACTCGGCCACGGGAGCACTCTAGATATAAACCTAAGTGTAATGAATCTATAACAACAGAAATATATTACGGATAAGAATAGCATTTTCTCCTAAGTTGCCACGTTGTCCGGAACATTGTTTTTAGGGGGTTGTAATAACTTTTTAGCCAGGTGATGTATATTGGGTATCCTATGGCCATGAGTGCTCTCTTGGGAAAATCGCGTCGCTGATGTGACTTCTGCTCATTTATAGGGAAGCGAATGAAGAACGGACAAATGAATTCAGGAAAGTGAAACGAGCAAAATTATAACATAATTACTTCTAAGGAAAAACATATGGTTTACATAATATTAAGATCGCGACTATTTAAGCTATCATGATTTGACATGTGTGAGTATACCCTTTCGGACATCTAAGTCAACGGAAAAATCAGTAACCTAAACAATTACAATTAAACAATTACTTAAATTGTTAGTAGCAAGACCTACATGATAGAACGTGGATTGAGCACGAATTGATTGTAATGCAACCTGAACATCAATCTTATCTTAGAATCTCTATCACCTATCACGTTTAACCTTTTGAGCCAGGCTCTCGTCTAATCTTTGGGAAGAATACAGTAAAACCATCCAAGAAAGAATAGAATAGAGTAAAACCATCTAAGATCATTCCAAGATCATTGATTCTGCCAACTGATAAATGCATATTATCGGCAAATGGAGAATAATTCATAATTCGCTCCGACTCACATTCACTCTCATTGCTCGTTGCGTTGTGGGGGAAAACGCGTGGCTAGTAAAATCAAAAATCACAAAAGATACCCATTTGAATCATCAAATTATTTACTTTCTTTATTATGTTCACTACACATGTTTTGAGCAAAAAAAAAAATCTGGATACATTTCCTGTCTAATGGTATACAACAGAACATATACCACAATGACGAATTTTCGTAATATGCGTTTGAAAACTCTTAATGTATCGTTACATGCCTCATTTTCAATTTCGTAGAGTGACCTCCCTATGTAAAAATAAAAAAAAAGCTAATTTGGACGCCCTCGCCGCCGTTTGTTTGGTTAACTGGATGAGTGCCTAATCGTAATTTCAACATAATATTATTATTTCTTTCTTTTACAATCGAGGTTTCAAACTACAAAGTTTATTCGCTTCTATTACCATTCCAAAATCCTCTGTTTTTACGCTCTGGTCGTGCCAGAAAGTTGTCATCGGGTGGGGCTCGAATTGCAATATTTCTCTCTCCACAGAGTCCATTCACATGCGGCAGTGTTTGTTATCTGTGTATGCATTTCGAGCGACTGAACTAATCATCAGAATCCGTTCACAGCAATAATAGTTACTAGCGTTCACATTATTTCACAAAAACATGGCCTCGTTCTGATTTGGAACCATTACTGGAGCATATAGTTGAAAATTTAAAAAAATCTCAAACAGCCGATTTTTCGAACCACCTTCATTGCAGGATTTGTTTTGAATTTTTCGAAACGAAGTAAATCAGCAAAATCAGAAAATCAGAAGGTTTAAATTTTGTTTGTCTATTTTGTCCTTTCCCATGGAATTGCCCGTTTCACAGAGATTACATCTGGCAGCTTTTTTCTTTAAATCAAAACTGCCACAAATAATGGAGGGCTCCACGCAAAGTAATCAATTCACTTTCCCTGGAGGACTTTGTTTATTTTTGCATATTTTCAATCCATTCCCATAAATCATGTCACCGCAGGACCACAAACGCTGGGTACGACGGAGAAAAAGGCATGAATATTGAAATTGTGAATATTATGCTCAAGTTTATGAACCTCTCCTTCGTTCTGATTTATGGTGGGGTTTGGTTTATTTTCCGCGAGCAGAATATGTTTCGGCTAAACACGCCTCCGAAATCAGCTTACAATGAATTAATGAAAAACGATGTTAGAAACCAAACATTTCCACTGAACGGTAACCACCACTCAGCATTGTTCTCTGGAATCACATTTCCCAGAAAACCGTTCTACTCTAAATGAGTAAATCTCATTTCTTCGAACTTTCACAGATCTTCGCGCTAAACGAATCGTTCCCCCTGACGTGCGAGATAGCAAACTATGCCAGGATTTGCGTAGGTGTGTCATTCCAATGGGAGAAGGTGAACAGGAATTCAACTCATACCTCACCACTCGTACATTTAGCATAACCATTTCGCAGTCATCCGTCCATCAAAAGATGAATTGTTTTGCAGATGCGGCTGTTGTCGTCGTCATCGTCATCGTCCCACATGGAGCGGGGATGCGATACGATCGAGTCCTGGATTTGCAGAGGTGAAGCCTGCGAAGGCCGACTAATGAATGCCGCTTCTGCCGACACGATGCCAGCGAGGGAGGAAATAGAACTGTCAGCTGGGGATTCCCAGTCTTCATTCGACGCCGGTTGTTGTTTGGAAAAGTATCTGCCCGGATAATGGGAAAATGGGAATGGCGTTCCACCGTAGGGAGGCATCATAGCTGCTCTACTGATCGCTGTGTTTCATTACAGGGAGTGTGTTTGACATAGGCATTGTGTGAACACTTTCGTTCAGAAAGGATTAATTAACACAGACATACACATGAGCGAGCCATGGTTCGATATTTTATTTAGCATGTAACAAACACTTGCTTGGGGACAGGGGAAAGGGGTTGAGCGGAAAAGCGGAGTGGTAAAATAAATTATCTGCCGAATAATTACCCATATTGAATGTTCACTCATTAGAAGACTAATCAATTATGGTGTAATCCTGTAAGCCGAAGATTAATAGATTCATTTATGAGCGCATTTCGAGTAACAGTGTAGCTAAATTTGGCACTTTGACTTTTTTTTCGCCACAGAATGCATCTTCAGAATATGCAAGAAGCAAGCGTAGTGTAGAGCGGAATCAAAGCAGAAGAGAAATTTTTCAAAAGGAGGAGGTCGTCGGTTTTCATACCGTGGGGATTGAACGAATTGTTGATTTTATGCGTTATGCGTTATCAAATAGATAACGGTAGTGCGGGACAAATATATAATCGCCTGGTACCGCACTGTGCGTAGTACGGGAAAAATGCCGCGAGTGCGTGTACTGTTCTCGCGAGAACATGTATGAATCATAAATCAATCATTGTACAAAACAACATAAACCTATCGGTCCTTTTCAGAGCCACTATAACTTCGACTCGACTAATGAGTTATTTGGGAATTCTCGATGCATTCCAAAAACCTAATTAATATTTATGTTTGCCTGAAGAGAGCTTCTGTGAATTTTGGAGTGCCTGTGGATTTATTGGTGTAATGATTTTGTTTTGAATTGTAGAGAGTTTAAGGTGAAAATGGAAGCCACAATGGCGCTCATTTTTTTCATCTCCCTCCCTCACCCCTCGCCCGAAAAACAATAATTTGGCAAAACAGTGTGAAGAAAATTATCGTTTTGGCACACTTCCCATCAAGTAATATCAACCAAACTCTAATCGATTACTCACAAGATATTAAATTTTCATCTGCCGTTGCAATGTATCATGAAAACCGTCGGAAAACGTGAGCTAGTGCTCTGACAGTTAAATTTTCATTTTTAAATTTTCCCCAATGGTTTTGTTTATATTAGTGAAAGCATCGTTATTTTTTCGACACTGATACCAGACAACATTATTGAGACAGCTGTAAAAACCACTCAATAAAATGTTATTCATGAGTCATAGCGTTTCATGTCATGAAAATCAATAAAAAAAAATAGTGTTGATACCAATACAATTAGTATTTTTACGTTTAATGGGTCTATAATGTAGGTTTTAGCAACTTCAGCATTGGTTAAGAAGATTGTATTGCAGAGCTCGGAATACTGCCACAGCTGTCTCTGCTGTCAAAAATAGTAAACACGGAGAAGTATTACATTCTATCAAAATGCCTCGACCAACGAAGATAAGGGTTAAAGCTCTCCAACGTGACTATGTGAAAAAATACGACGAAGGAAAATATTAAGGTGTTTTCAACTATAATCAACTGTTAGATGATCTACTTTGGTCTGCTCAAACACCATTTTATTTTAAATTTACTGATTACAATAAGTTTAAACAGGACGGCGCCAGTGGTTGTATGGTTAGCGTAACAGCCTCACAATCCGATCGGCCTGGGTTCAATCCCAGCTGGCGTCGTTGGGATTTTCTGAGGCGAAAAATCTCTGGTTACGTCTTCCTTCGGAGCGGAAGTAAAAGAAGTTGGCCCGGCTCATGAGTTGTTGAGTCTGATAGGTAGGAACAGGTGGAGTCGCCTCCCTGATGTCGGTGATTGGCACTAAAAGTGGCGGAAATAGGCCGACGAAAAATAAGCGAAGATAAAAAAAAAAAAAAAATAAGTTTAAATTTGTGACTTCCCGTGGCGTTGTTACGAGGTAAGATCGCAATTCTTTCCTTGCTATTTTTTATGCCCTGAAACATTCTTTCAGTCCCAATGACTAAAGTATAAGTGAAAATTCACTTCCAAAAGAGCCTCAATTCGTATGTGTTATAAATTTGCTCATGTTACGCTCGCGTATAATCAGAATTTCACTTCATATGCAAATGCACCTTCTATATATATATATATATATATATATTTATATTTGCAATTGTTCATCGGAACACATCGTTCATACATTTCACTTCAGTATTAAATTTTTATTTTTTTCAAATGTATTCTAAGACTCGTGTCAGTGAAGCGCCACACAGTCTGATAAGTGAATTGATCTATTTACGTGTGCTTTGCTCTTCTCTCACAAACACTTTTATCCCATAAAGAACACGTGGTTTTACCTATACTACTACAATGGTTTCGTTCCACCTTCACCTTAAGCTTTCTCAGTTTATTCGCCTGTAGCCTTGAAAAATACCAATTTGAAATATAATTCAAAGTTTCCACTCTCATATGAATTTACTTCTCCGTGCATACCTAATTCATTGTAAATTACCAAACCGAAATAATAACTAGTGAATTGAATTTTGATATTAAACCACTCAAAATGCTTAAATGTCGTAAAAATTATATCCAAACGCGGAATCATGTTTGATTTTCGGCTTTTGTTTCCCTTATCTATTTTTGATCAGTAGTCATCGTTATAGGGTGGTTCAAATATTATAGAATAACATGAAGAAATTCTCGTTAACAGAAATTTTAAATTCATAATGTAACTATACGAATCAAGCACCTGTCCATTTTACCTCCTTTCTGTTGCTGCTTTGGCGAATGAATCTTCTCAGGAACTTGCCGGGGCCGTTGGAGGAGAGTTGTGCTTGGTTTAGAATGTATTAAAATTCACAAGCAGATGCTTACCATATATGTTAATGTGAAACCAGAATGGAAAACACACCCTAATTGCATGGAAATGAAACCCTTCATTTTGTCCAAAGATCCTAGACGAGATGCCTCCTGTGGTGTATATGGATGAAATAATGAAAAAAAAATTCACCAATAATTACCATTACCGAGCGCTCATCAGTAAAACATCAGTAGAAACATGTTACTTTAACACTCCTATACTCGCGCATTCGTCTGTCAGACCGAGAAATCAATAATTCGTTCATTTCTCAGAAAATATCAACACTACGACCTTGCTATTCTCTCTAGCTTCGTTATTCGTCGTTCGTCATCGTTTAGCGTATCGCATGTGTTGGTACAAAGGGGACGTGTGCCATTTTTTTTAACACTTTCGGTCTGACACACCGGCGCGAGTATAGGAGTAACTTTTTGGGACAAGTGCCATTTTTCATATTCTAGAATATTGTAGAATGAAATGTATAAAATAAAAGTTAGTGGCGTGGAATATAATGGAATATAATGCATAAGATCATTACCGGACTATTCTTATTTGATTTCAGTCTCTTTTGTAACCAGATTGAACGGATCCATATATTAACTATTCGTCGTTAGATTCATAAGTTCAAAAGCAAAATATAAATGTTTGACTTTCGTATAGTTATTCGCTGAATATATTGGTATATGTATGACCAATATATTTCACACATTTGTGAAAGAATTTCACTTGTGGAAGAATTGTAAACAGTAAACTATAAACTAATCGGTAGCTTATGGTAATTTTTAACAGTTACAGTTTCGGGGATTTTTTTTTATAATGAACACTATCGACAAGAAAACAAGAAAAAGAAAAGGAAGTTCCTAGAAATCCTTTTATATTATCTTTTTATGCCCCATCTAGGCATTAATTCTTAGTTTAGTAAGAAAACAGAGACAAAGAGTATTAGAAATATGCAAACTTTATATTTCTGAACCTTTATCATCTGGTCATTATCTAGAAGGTCGTTATACATTCTTCTCTTCGATAAAAGACCAGAAAAACACGCAACAACTGCATGAAATGTAAAAAATATGTTTGTTTCGAGCATGAAGTTATGCTATGTTCTGATTCTTAATCCAATGAAACCACAAGCGATTAATAAATTTTTATGTTATTTTATAGCTTTTTCAGTATCAATTCAGTTACTACTTTTAATTAATAACAGTGAAAAAAATCGAATTTCGTTATTTGTGTTGGAGTATCAGAAATTACTCTATTTTGAGGAGGCTGAATTAGATGACTATTAAAACATATTAAAGACGAAGAAAACATATTTTTTTGAGTTTTTTTCATTCAATCATACCCTCTTCTTCAAATAAATACCAATAAAGCCTGAAAAATACACAATGGCAATATTACAGAGAAGTTCAATTTTCGATCTGTGACACCGTGCGCGAGTATACGTGTTGTGATTTTGCACGCGAGTACAGGAGGGTTAATATAGAGAAAACATATTTGAAATAGAAAAAGTAATTTTCTTTATAATTTTTACTTTCTGAGTATTTTTTCAACCCAATGCGAATTTTAATTGGACTAACAACACCTAATACTATATGTAGAGCATATGGGAAATCACTTATTTCTAATATTTCTTCACTTTTCCAATTTTTCTCGCCGTATGAACTTTCCTTGGGTGAAAATGCTCACAACAAAACAGACAGCTTAAGTCATTTTTAACACAACTGCTACCATATACAATTTTACAATTACATTTGTGCAAAATTTTTCACAATACACGATCGGTAATTGATATGAAATTTCACGAAGCAACCACCATTAAAATTCCAAATTTAATTCTTTTTGCTAGAATTAATCGTATCACTCACTTGCAGTATAAAAGTGCCCCCGACTTGCATATACTTGCAATGTCTATTTCGTCCAGGCAGCTTGGTATTGATGTCTCTGTTAGGGAACAAATTTTGGTGAGAGCAAAAGCTCCCGCTACTTTCATGTATTTGCAATGTCAATTTCCCTCAGGCTGCTTGGTTTTGAGGTCTCTGTTAGGTAATAATTTCAGTAGGAACAAAAACTCCCCCTACTTTTATGTATTTGCAATGCTGATTTCCCCGCCGCATGTATCGTCAATTTTGACCTATCAGAAGAGGGTATTTCCGTTAAGATTGAGATTTTTTAATTTTTCGATAGTTAGTTTCATGACATATATTATTTTCTTCGATATAAAAAATTGTTATGGAGTGCCGAAATTGATTGACGCGAAAATTTCATCAATCTATCATGAAATGACTGAGCAATAAGCGTTTGAAATTGGACAATTTTCACGATGTACTCGATTTTCGATTTTCAATTTGTACCCCAATATGTTCCCGAAAGACGTAATCCTACGTCAAAAGTCGCACTTAGCCATATCTGGAGAATACGGTGGATGGGACAGCAGTTCGTAGTGCAATTCAACCAATTTGTCCGTGGCGACGGCGGAATTTCCATTTTTTCCTTTTTTCTAAAATCCACGGACACGTCCGCTTCCACACACGATCAAAACAAAACTATGAGCCCGATTCGGCTGAAAATTTGACAGTAGCCGTTTACGAGAATGTACGACACGATAAGTAATCTCTCTTGCGATACTGATACCATCGGGCGATGAGGCTAAGTACTTATCGGACCGCCCTTGTACTTTTGACCAAAAGTTGATAGCTTATTCAATGGTTATACTAATTGGTAGCTCATTTGTTTCAACTTACCTTGAGACTTTGAAGTTTATTTCAATAAATGTGAACAAAAAATAGATTGCACAATTGCAAACTAAATTCGTTGAGTTTAGAATTGATAATTGGGTTGATAAACCGTTGAATGAGTGAATATCGCCCCAGTTCTTCCGCAAAAACGGAACTGTGATAACGAAATTTGTTTATTTAAGCTTTGAAGTCAATATATAACTAAATATTGAAACGGTGTGAAACCGGAAAACCTTCGATTTTTGAAGTTATCGGTTGGAAGATCTAGGTTAATCTATTGTGCAGTATAGGCCCAAAATAATAAAAATACACTGCCACAATAATTTGAATTCTCGAGCGCAAATGAACTAATGCCTTCTAGAGACAATATGACTTGATGTTTACAAAATTGTCCAATTAGATACGAAATTGTCCAATTATTCGTGTCGCATTGCAGGTCTGTCCAATTAGCTAATGTCGAATTAGATGTAGCTTACTGTACTCGTGGATTTTCTGCTTGAAAAAAATTGAAAAAAGCGAGTGAATGACACCGAAAAAATAGTCTCCGTTAATTACCAACAAAAAATGTAAACAAGTGACACTGATAAAAAAAGGGATCGAATTACACTAAGACAAAAGCGCTACTTCTTTTGACGATATTTTCGGCCAATAGTTGGAATTTTATGGAAATAATATCTCCTGAAAATCCACATACGCTATCATACTGAAATGTCTTCACGTGCTTCATAATGTCTTCAAAATGTCTTTACAGTAAGCCAAACGTCTTCAAAATGAAGACATGTCTTCAAACCTAGCGTCTCTGCTCACAAGTACGAATGTCGCCACCACATGTCGACACAATACATTCGACATCCCGGATACACTAAAGTAAAAGAGTTCAGAATTCATATCCTCGTTTGCAAATCCCAGATTAAATATTCGAAATTCATGGCTCATTATTTTTCGAGTAGGGGAATGGGGGGTATGCCCGACCCCCTAAGGAAAAGTATTGTTTTGTGAGATCTGCGTGCATATATTGATATGTTACCACCATAGAATCATTGTCTAGTTCGTTTGCCATGAGATATAAGGAATATCAGTACATTTAAACGGTAATTTTCTCAAGTAATGGTCAATTTAAAAAACTGCCATAAAAATGAAGCTCATCAACCAGTGCGGGTGAAACCGGCACCCCATGGGGGTAACACCGGTACCCTACGGGGTAAGACCGTCATCTCAATTTCTCAATATATATACTTGGCAACAGATGAACCAGTTTGAATATGACAGTCGGCAAATAGAAGGTATTCTAATTCTAAATGTCGCTGTCGAGTATGATTCGGATCGTTCAACCGATTCCGGAGATATGGTCGGAATAAGTTCCGATGAACATGGAATATGGAGAAGAAATCACCAAACCACACCACAATTCAATTACAAGTTTAATGGAATCTAGGACCACATTGAACACTTAACGGTGGTAAGTTTTTCTTCTTACTTCAATCAATATCCGTCATACGACGCTTCACACTAGGATTCGACTTGAAATCACAGAGATCACACTAGGATTAGACTTGAAATCACAGAGAAGTATGAGTTCATGACTGTAGGTAAATTTTTTCTGGTTTTTGTGATTATGATGGCAATAAAACTAATTAAATTATGTTTATTTGTAATTAGTTTATTATTTTCGTTATGACCATACAGCCATTATTTTTCGTTCAATGATGAAGTTCATTTAGTTTTATCGAACAGCTTAAATCCAACATTAAATTCACATCAGTAGTTCAATTCATAAAAAACAACTTACGAACAAGCGATTCCATTTCTTCCAGCAAGCTCAAAAGCTAGCTTCCGTACGTCAATCTTCGTGATGCCATAAAATCTTGTTTTCTAGGTCAAGTAGGTGCTGCATGATCTCCGCTTCCTGCTCCACCGTAAATAGGGTCTTTCTTGGTCCTAGTTTCGAGCTTACCACCTTCTGAAAAACGTGATCATGTAATGTAGACCTGGGTATTCCAAAAGTCGTGAAAGCACGTTTGATAGAAACTCCACTAGCAATAGCCTCTTTTGAAAGGGTGAGGTTCTCCTGGGACCAACTCCCTCGATTAGTTTTCCTTTGGTAGCTGCGAGGCATCTGAAATTGATGGAAAATATGTCTTAGAAACCTTCAACTGAACGCAAACCATGCCGGGATCCCCCACTTAAAGGGTGACGGACTTACCCCGACAGCACACATTTTTTCAAGAAGACTATTTCTATTAACTTATTGCTTTAACTTACCTCAACTCGAATCCCAGTGATTGCTAACAATCCAGGGGACAAACTGTAGAGCTACAGAAAAGAATTTGAAACCGCGTTCAACATTAAAAGCTTAAACTTCAATGACGGAAAATTACATCCGGCTACATATCATCGGCATTCGAGTTTGTTTTGATTTATATTTTTACAATTGACGGATCATGTTGGATTCGATGTGATTGAAAACGTCTAAAATAATAAATTCTATCATGTATAGTATTCAAAAACGTAGTTAATCATAGTTTTCTAGTAAAACTCAGGGGGTGCCGGTCTTATCCTCAGTGGAGGGCTTCCCCTACTTGGTTTGAAACTTATTCACACGTGCACCAGTCGACTCTACCATAGTTTGATTCAAAACCATACACTCATCTCAGATGCTTATGTGGGTAATTCAGCTAATTAATATTCCACCGTTCACGATCATTTCAAATAAATTACTTGAATCGGTGCTGCGGGGATATTGTTGTGCCAATTTTGACCCAATTTTATGCACCGGTACAGGTCAGCGCATAATTATGATTGGAATTGTGCAATAAGTGAAACGAAAACAGTGTCGACAGTTGGGTGCCACCACTTCCTACTGGCAGCCTGTTCACGGCACACGTTTGTTCGATGTTGGGAACCACGGCTAATAACGTATTTTCATCTGTAGAGTATTTCGACCCTGAAATCACCTACGAGGAAATATTCATGAAATTAGTTCGCTTATGTACCGCTGTCCCAGCACTAGGCTGGCCTGCCGGAGCATCGGAGGCTACGGAGAGGCATATGTGCTGGTCAATAAATTACCCACAGAATACCGAGAACCAGCATTTTGGAATGGTTGCGATTTTGAGCGGCGAGAAGGCTGCCATCGTGATGAATTATTCCGGTGACTTCATATTATTTATTAAAGTTTTTTTGGCTCTGGAAATGAGGTAAGAAAAAAGTTGACGTTCAACTGAAACGGCTGTGGCGATAAGGGTGGCTTCGAATGCTAATATACGGTGACACCAGACAATCAGAGCGAATTGATACAGTAATTTATTCGAGCAGTTTATATTCAAATGAAAGTTTGGTTGTTGTATTTAAAACGTACATATTAAAACAAATAAAAATAGTGAAGTTGAAGGATGTACATTAAGCCAGCATGAGTAATCAGTAGCCAACGCTGGTGGTGTAATGGTAAGCGTAACTGCTATGTTCGAACAAGACAGAAGGAGGTTTGGTTATGTGATGTAGTATTTCAAACCACGTTGAACATAAACATCGATATATGCATACATGATGCTTGAGAGGGAAAAACGAATTCATTTTGGGAGAATCACTTCAATATGCATTGAAGTCCATTTGACGGTGAAGAATGAAATGAGACAGTTCAGTCGTAGAGTGAGATAGTAACTAAACGCCCGAATGACTGTTGAGGCATGTTGACGGAGAAACTGCTGGAAGAAGCCAAAAATTATTTCTAATTAATTGAATACGAAAGTGAATTTTTTTATAGTCCGCTGACTATCCTCAGTTGAATATGACTTTGCAGAGCCCTGTACGTAATACAGAACAAGTGTACCCTCTTCTAAATTAGCACAAATTGCCCTAAAAATAAGGAGATTTATTTTGTTACGGATACTGAATGGCATAAGAGTCAAGGTTCAACGTTATGCATCCAACTGTCGCTCCGTTTGTATCGTTCGTGATTATGAATTAAGAAATTGGCCAAGAATATCGTAACTTTTCATAGAAAATGGACAAAACCTGGGACCTCGAATGGATTTAACAAATACCGTGACACGAGCATTTTATGTGGGTGTAAAGACATGGATCATTTAAGCAACTTTGCATACTTGAAATATTCTACTTTTTGGAAAAAGATAAATTTTTATTCTTAATTTTTTACAAAAATTTATAACTTAAAAGCTATGATACCTACAAAATTCTTGTCAAAGGATGAAATGTAGGAAATTGTAAATTTTTACAAAAAAAATACCAAAAATTTTTTGGAAAAAATTTCGCAAAATATTTATTTAAAAAATTAAAATTATTTTTTCTCGAAAACGTATTTTTTTAAAATTCAAATAAAAAAAAATAAATATATATATATATATATATATATATTTATATTTATATTTATATTTATGAATCGCCCTTACAATTTCCAACAAGTCGTTTCACATCGGAAGATGGGCACTTTTACAGGGAAAAAGCTTTTCGAACAACTATTTTTTTTCATATTTTGAAAAAAAAAAAACAACTCATCCTGATTTTATTTAAAGTCAAGATAATGTATTCGAAAAAGTTTCAGATCTTGTTAAAATAGAAACGTTTGTCGAAGATAGCAACTTTCTATATTTTATAGTTTTTGGAATATAAGTCATTTTTGTATGAAGACTCCTGAAAAAAAATAATGTTTTGCTTGTAACATTTTTTTGTGTAAATTCTCACGTTTGACATGTTCCTGACATGTCTCTAAATAGAAAAAAGTTAGCAGATCATGCAAAATGCGATAATTTATACATACGAATTTAACGGATAGAATATTAATAGAAAAGGATAGAATATCAAAGAAAAACATGAAAAAGTTGTTGTTCGAAAAAAATTTTCCATGTAAATGTGCTCATCTTGCGATGTATGGAAAACTTTTTGGAAATTTTAAGGGCTATTTATATCTATTTTTTTTCTGAATTTTAAAAGTATATTTTTCGAGAAAAAAGAATTTTAATTTTCAATTTTTTTACGATGAAATTTTTTTCCAAAAATATCTTTGATAATTTTTAATGAAAACCTAAGTAATTTCCTACATTTCATTCTCTGACCAACTTTTTGTAGATCTTATAGTTTTTAAATTAAGATTTTTCGAAAAAAAAGTTGAAAAAACTCAAAATTTAAATTGATACTTACAAAAAAAAATCTATCAGACCTACAAAATTTTAGTTAAAGAATGGAATGTAGGAAATTATTTTGGTTTTCATTAAAAATTATCAAAGATATTTTTGGAAAAAAATTTCATCGTAAAAAAAAAGATTGAAAATTAAAATTAATTTTTCTCAAAAAAATATACTTTTAGAATTCCGAAAAAATAGCCCTTAAAATTTCCAACAAGTTTTCCATGCTCTGCTAACTTTTTTTTATTTAGAAACATGTCAAGAATGTGTCAAACGTGAGAATTTACACACAAAAATGTTACGAGCAAAACATTATTTTTTTCAGGAGTTTTCATACAAAAGTGACTTATATTCCAAAAACTATAAAAGATAGAAAGTTGATGTCTTCCACAAAAATTTATATTTTAACAAGAACTACAACTATGTCGAATACAATATATCGCTATCTTGACTTTAAACAGAATTAGGATTGGTTGTATTTTTTTCAAAGAAAACATGAAAAAGTTGTTGTTCGAGAAACTTTTTCCCTGTAAAAGTGCCCATCTTGACTTGTCGGAAATTTTAAGGGCTATTCATATATATATATATATATATAACATTCAAAAATATATATATATATATATATATATATATATATATATAACATTCAAAAAAAAAAAAAAAAAAAAAAAAAATAGTCGATATATATATATATATTTGGGAATTTTAAAAAATACGTGTTTGAGAAAAAAATATTTTAAATTTTTAAAATAACTTTTTATCAGCGAAATTTTTTTCTAAAAAAAATTTTTTTGTGAAAATTTCAACAATTTCCTACAATTCATTCTTTGACATGAATTTTGTAGGTATCATAGTTTTGACGTAGGACTACGTCTTTCATTTCTATACCGGGGTGTAAAATCAAAGTTTCGAAAACGAAAGCGTTACGCCGGAGACCGAGATTTTGAGCGTTAATAGCTCCTAAACAAATGAACGAAATGGTATGATAAACACTTCATTCGAAAGATAAAATGTCTACGCGTTCTATGCTTGTTACTTTTTGATCCAAAAACTTGTTTCAATAGTCTTAAAATTGCTTTCAAAACAGGCTATTGAAATCACCAATCGGTATATAAGCGAGCGCCGCTCGGAAATCTACTCAGTTCTAATTGAACAGCGATTGGAGCATGTTGTCGCTGTTGTGGTGAAGCTCTTCGTTTATCATGAAAGCGCGGATGAACGGTATCAACAAGAGCCTGTTTGTGCACCTTAGGCCAGAAGGAAATCCATCAGGAGGAGAGTGATGCCACAAACGGTTCCCCGGGAAGACATCGCTACACACACACATACACGCGCATCGAGAAAGTTCCGGAAAGATCTAATCATTTCTGGAAAATAATCTGCCAGTTCCTCTGGGAATTTAAAAATACATTCATGTGAAAGAGTTTATTTGAATGTTTTCTATCTATGTAACACTGTGACCAAATATTTTTCAATCAAGTACTATTAACAGGTGGTTATCGAGTTAGTATTAACCACTGGTGGGCTTCCAGTATCGAGGAAAATGTGAAAATATATAATCGTTGCTAGAAAATAATCTGCCAGTTCCCCTTGGAATTGAAAATTACATTCAAGCGAAAGAGTTTATTTTAATGTTTTCTATCCATAAAATATCCATATAATACATTTTGGTTTGTGATTTGTCAATCAAGTACAGTTAGCAGGTTAGCTTCTGAAGATTATTCTTCAGAACAAGGTTTTTCGTATCCTATATTGGATGCATAAAACCTTGTGCCTCCAACGTAACGCTCTCGTTTTCGAAGTCCCCCAAATATTCATTTATTCATTCATTCAGAATGGATTTAGATTCAACTTCAAACAAATGATCTCTAAATCAACGATAGTCACCACTGCGGTTATACCATAGATATAACCCACTTCCTGTTTTTAATTTATAAATTTTTATAGAAAACTAAAAAAAACAAAAATTTGGCTTTTTCCAAAAAGTAGTCTAATTATTTTTCGAATATTTCAAATAAGCAAAGTTACTAAAATGACCTACGTCTTCACACCCACAGCGTATCACTGCTATCTGAAATGGTACTGCCAACGGCCAGTCGAGTTGGCATGAAATTCGTCAATTATTGTTCAAGATATCAAACGGTTTTTATTTAAAAAATTAAAAATAGTACATATTTCATTAAAAGTTGGAAATCGAACATTTTTTTAGCGTGCGGTTAAAATGATCACCTGGTGAACACCTGTACATATTATGCTAAATGGGTTAGATTTATACGTTGTTTTCTAAATTTGTTTGAATCTTTATTGAGAAATTAGGTATATGTATGAAATCGTCTGGGCCTATTCACCTAGAGTAGCTTATTAGAATTTTCTCATATGTACAAAAAAGTAGTAAGAAACACATAACGCTTCACATATTGAGGTTTGGTTGGGGTGACATATTTTTCCAGGGTCGAAGCAACAAAACAAACCTCTTGAAAAGCAACAAGTGATAAGGTATATCAGCTTAAAAAACATAACATTGTAAGTTGTTATTCGGTGGTGCCGCAATCAACAAAGCAATTTCGAATACGAATTAATCGCTGAAATCGAACAGAATATGTGTTTACCTTTCATTGAAAACGGGAAATTCCTTAAATTCCATGCGCGCAAAGTTACATTCGAATGGCTATCGTGAGAAAAATTTCTGTTTTATTTATTATTTTTCACAATTGACAGTTTCATCCATAACAGGGTGTCTTAAACATCTTCAAATGTTCTAAGAATAGGAAAACCAAAAAGTAGCAATTGGTTTTCCCTTGGCCGAGTGGTTAGCGTCATAACTAACATGCCGGGTGTTCGGGTTCGATTCCCGTTCTGGTCGGGGGAATTTTTCGTCAAAGAAATTTCCTCCGACTTGCACTGTGATCACGCGTATTCTAGAGCTTGCCACTCAGAATGCATTCAAGGCGTGTTATTTGGCATAGAAATCTCAACTAAGTACTAATAAAAATGACGCAAGTAATACTACGTTGAGACGGTGAAGTTCCTCTAGGAACGTTAGTGCCATTGAAGAAGAAGAAGCAATTGGTTTTTAGTTAAATTATCGAAATTTGAGCACTCGTTCATTTTACCAACATTTTAACCACATTTCCCCTACATAGATTAATGTTTTTTTTAAATACCGTGGTATTTTTTTCACGATGCGAAGATCTAATGAAGCACAGAAAATGGAAAACTTGCGCTTGATCATCACATGCTTTCCTCATTGTGTTTTTTCCTCACCACTCTGATGGCACGGAGCAAACGGCCCAACAAAGCCAAAATCACCCGCGGTCATTTCGACACGCGATAACAAACCAAATTATCATAATTTACAAAAGGAGATTAATTCATTCAGGCTCCAATCCTGGCTGTTTTTTTTCTCTTTCTTCTTCGTGATTGGACTAATTCACTTCAAAAACAAGAATGGACGGGAGAACCGGACCCTTGGGCAATACGATCCTCATTGGTGCCGGAAACTAATGAACTCAACTCCCATTCCGGAGCTCGGTTCGCGCGAGATGAAGGTGAAAACGATGTCGTAAAGAGCTCATCACCTGTTTTGTTGTTGCTCGGCTCCATTCAAACTACGACGAATAGTTGCTACCTTATAAGTCTTCAAGAGAGGGGAAAATACGCCCCGAGAGGAAAAAGGCTTCCGCTGATTTCACGCTCTGTTCGTGATTCCCGTACACGTGCGGCTAGATTTTTTTTTTCACTGACTAGCAACTTTTATAATCGCTTATGGCTAATCGCAAGAGTGAAAGTATCCCGCGAAGTAAAACTTTGTGGGGAGACAAAATTGAATGCGATGTTTGCCATAGCGATGAGAATGGGTCTCGATAATGTATTTCAACGTGAAGTCGAAGGGAAATATCCATTGTCAGGATATCGCACAATAGACTTCTCATAAATGAGCAATTGAAAACTTTCTAGTAAATTAAAAGGGAAGCAGTATCACTGAGCGGAACAATTGACAAATAGGTGCTGTGTGGGTTGTTTAGGTGTAATTGAAGCCAGGACGTTTCCCAGACACAGGCAATCCCAAAGCAATAGGAGGATGCTGTGAGGGCATTCGTTAAAAGTCTCTCCGACAGTTAGTTGAGCACTTTTTAATTAACTCGTGTAACTTGGCGGAAGTTCGATGGAAAATCATGGATGGGGAACGTCGCACGAGTGTTTGTTCCTGAGTGACAACCTGCCTCCTCGGCAAACAAACTCTTTTTCGTTCAGCAAGCTTGATCACGATCGGATAAGGTGTAAGTAGGCAAACGGACTACGACGACGACATGATGCTGCTGTAGGTTATACCTTTCCTCTTGTATGATTTTAAACTGGATAACATAGAAGTATTCTTTTCTGAAAAGCGTCTTCTCCCCACAGAAACTTTTCCAGGTGATATTTTTTCTAAGCTTCTAAGTATACGGCTTTTCCTGGGAATGAATCGGATCTCTTTGTAGCTATCATCAGAGGCAATTCACTGTTTCCGTTGCGTGAATCGAACACTAGAGCGTTCTAACTTTTCATTCGCTTACACTCGCTGATCCAGATCAAACAGCGCCAAAGCGCTGGCATTTACAGCGGAACAAGGGCTCCAATTAGTTGCGCCGTGCGCCTGTAATTGCCACTTCCTGGGAAGAGAAGTCAATTCAGTGCTGGTAGGAATATAACATTTTATGGCGATGGATCGCACTGTGAGCTGGGAAACAAAAAAATTACACAAGCACCCACATTTTGAAAGGTTCTGTTTGTAAAGTGCTTAGAAATAACGACCGGAATTAATGCCATGGAACAACTTGTGTAAAGGACATACAGAGATTTTTTGACATAAGACTATGACTTTGATTTCTATAAAGGGGGGTCACTTAACGAAAAATTTAACGATTCATTAAGAGTTTTCAAGTGCATATTACTCAATATCGTTATTGCGACACATGTTGTGTAATATATCATTAGACAGAAAATTGCTTGAAACTCGACCAGAAAATAAAGTAAAAATTTAAACAATTTGACGATTGAAATGGGTATGTTTTTCGATTGCACTAACCACTCACTTTCCTCCCCGACGCAACGAACAATCTTTTTTGCCTACAATTCGGCTCAGAATATGAGTCGATGCGTATCATGAGTAATTCTACATTCTTCGGACAAACAGACATTTATAAGTTGGCAAAATCAATGGAGGGATGATTTTGGAAGATTCAATTCTCGTCTTCATCGTGTAGGTTTTGCTACTAACAATGTATGTAATTGTTGTCCAGGATGTCATAATATCGAGCATGTTGTTTGGTTATGTTTGGTTAATATTATGTTCCCCAAATATGTCTTCCTTAGAAGCAAGCGTCCTCGAATGAACCTGCCCACTCTCCTTTTCCTTTTCTATACATAAGCAGAACTTAGCACTTAACTATTCAGACTTGTTTTTAAAAATGATAAATGATGACTCCTCGTCTTCTGCATAATTGAACGAACAGAAGAAAAGGGTAATAATGTCTTTAATAGAATTTTTGTGTACAGTTTTGAACAAAATGTGATTCCGTATTCTACCACGTTATCTCATCTAACCCGTGAAGGATACAAGTTCATACAGGAAACGGTTTTTTTCAGGGCTTTCTTTTGGTGTATCAAAAGAAAAAAAAACATATTTTGAATAATGAAAAAACTCAATTCAAATGCAATTACTTCACACAGTCACACAGTCCTATGTCAAGATCCCGTCCATGCTTCTAGGTACAGGCCCATCAACTTTTGTACGTCCGCGGCTCCATGTACAAATGGAACAAACGTGAACAACTAACAGAAATAAATATTCATAGAACGAACGAAAAAAGACTCTAGGGGAAATCAAGGCAAAATCGACACCCTGAGCCCTAACACCATTCTCATATTTCTTCGACTTCAAATCGTTACAGAACCTCTCTTTAACTATTCATGAACCATGAACCAGTATTAAGAGGCTATCTATGTACAATTACTTCAACCCTTTAACGGGCCTTGAGAACTAGGCAAGGGATCGACTTCAACTTCAGAGAACATAATTCTTGAATGAGGAAGAACACATATTTACCTTTCAAAAAATTTTAACAATTGAAATAGTTAAAAAAATTGGTGGCAATATAGTTGCCACACGCCGGCTAGTGACTATTCTATCCTGGATTCCTCGAGTCGAGAAGACGCACCACGCTAGATATGGGGTACAGACTAGGGGGCGTTGCTGATTAATGGTCAGCTGCATCCCAATAGGAAGTACCCCGTGTCGGACACACGTACAGAGCATTGAAGACTGCAACATCCCAATTATGAGAACACTTGTAATACTAACCTCGAGCCAACCGCGAGTAATCGGTAACATATTACTAACATAGATAATAAGAAAAACTGTCAAAATATTTAACTCCCGACCCCGCCAGGCTAACGCCATATGAACCTTGATAAAAATATATATTTTGGAGAAAAAAATAGTTGCCACGGCCCGTTAACCCCAAAAACACTTCACTTTATTGCGCCTTTGGTAACGCTGACAGGCTATTGGATTAAAGAGACTTTAAACTCTGAGAGTTCATTCGTCTCTTTTTGGTAATGCAAAAAACAAAACAATATTCCTAGTGCAGTGATATCAATTATTTCAGCGATTCACAATATTGCTAATGCAGCGAAAAAAATGTTTTTTTTATATAGAGTTTCAAAGAAGAAATTAAAATTATAATCCGGGTTCCACTGTATATAGCAACTAATTACATGTTTCCAAATATTACGTATTACATTCATCATTAAAAAAACAGAACATGTCACGAACTAGAATGTTTCATTTTTCCTTGGATTTTTTCGTAAATCAGAACCAGTATTCTAATGTCTACTATGTTTGGATTTTGAGCAACTTCATGGAAGTTTATCTCTTGTCAGCATTCGTAATTAGTTTTTTCACAATTAGGGTACTTCGTTCGTCTAAAACTAGGACTCAAGAGGAAAACTTTTCGTCTCAATCTAGGTCATAAGGAGTCAATCAAATTTATTCTTCAAGTGCATTTTACATGAAAAAAACTGCAACCTGCAAACAGTGCCACCCATGCACTGTCAAATGATTCTCCGTCAAGGGAACAAACAATTCTGCGACTCTGACTTTGTTCATTTACGTTTTTGGTCGACGTGACGAGAAGTGAAATTGAATTGAAATTAAGTTTAGAAAACCTCGATAATACTGAAATTTCAGTTTCTGCTAAAATGTTAGTTGGGTCCTCATGATTTTGAATGCTATCATTGATTTAAGAAAAAAGCTAGTTCGTTCATTTCATCTGATTAAATAATCACTTTCAATAACAATACTTTTCCTATGTAGGGGACTATAATAAGAAAAGTAACATACATAAACAAAATCTGTGACGTCACAGATTTAAAAATCTTCCCACCTTACATTTTCCATCTCGGATTCGGCCAAGGTAGTCAGCGAGTGCAGACGTGTTTTTCGTTTGTTCTCAGTGTTCTCTGTTAGTTGCCATATATTTTTCCTCAAGCTACGGTAATGTGGTGGAAAAAGTGACGTTTCTGAAACGTTTCGAAATATTTAATAGTTGTTCACGCTCTGTAAGATCGCGACTACTCAAGCTATCATAATCTGATTAACGCGGGCATACCCTTTCGATCTTCTAAATCAGCAGCAATTAAAATTCATTTATTGCATTTTCACATAACCAAACACCACACTCGATATTATGACATCCTGGACCACAATTACACAAATTGTTAGTAGTGATACCTACACGATAAAAATATGAATTGAGCACAAATTGATTGGACAACATACAATAAAATATAAAATTAATGCCTATTATCGATAAATGGAGAATAATTCATTGTACGCATCAACTCACATTATGAGCTAACGCCAGAATTTAGGCAAATAGATTGCTCGTTGCGTCGGGGAGGAAGCGAGTGGAGAGTGCAATCGAAAGAAAACATACCCGATTAAATCGTCAAATTGTTAAGTTTTTTTACTATATTCACATAGGTCGCAATAACCAATTTGAGTAATATGCGTTTGAAAACTCTTAATAAATCCTTACATTTGTGGTAGAATGACCCCCTATATAAAAATCAAAGACATAGTCCTATGTCAAAAACTTATTAGGTATCAAAAAATGACGAGTGTCCGTTTCGTGTTATTACACGTTAGGGGACGCAGTCGGGAGAGAACTTGTGTTACGCGAGCGGAATGGAGATAAAAAGCTAAGTGGTTTCGCTCTTTCTCTTTTTTTTCGCTCTATAATCAATGTTTGCGTCCAATAGGGTTTTTTACTCTCGAAACTGAACATGCATCCAATAAGAATAATAGATGCGAAAATACGACGCGGCTGTAGAACATATAGTTTTCTTGTTTTTTCATGTATGAATGATAGTTTTAAATTAGGTATTCGCAATAATTTTTCGTTCGTTCGTTCGAAAATTTTTGCAAATAGCATATAAAATTTCATTTTCGCACATCGTGTGAAATACCGTTCTGAATCATATTTCGGACGGTTTCATGTTTCGGACGCTCTGTGATGATGGCTTGATGCCCTGATTCTTTAGAGTAACCCTTTGGTTATATCATCAGGGCATTAAGCATTTCAGGTTGTTGTTGCAGGGTGTGCGGGATGTGGGGCTGTCCTGGATATGATTCGGAACGGTACGTCCTATTAGGATTGATTGCCGCATTCGTCGCTTTGCCAGAGATTGCCTCCTTGGATGCGTCCAATAGGAGAAACTGAACTTTTAATAAAATTATTTTCAATGTTTTCAATGTTCATATATACCGTATAAATCAAAATAATAGTGGATCAAGAAGTATTCCTTTTTTAAACTATTTTGTTGATTTTGTTGTAGGCATTGAAACAAATAAACTTAACTTGCATGACCGGTCCGATAAGAATGTATATTTTCTTCAAATCTCATTTCGCCGAATAGTTGAGCGTTCACGTTTTTAGAATCACATCACTTACCGCAGTGAATCCTGATTTTTCATAACCATTCCCACTAACAACTATCCCTTCCACAATAAACGCTAGGGAACCACTCTGTAGAGCGACCCTTCTGGCCTTCGGGCGGCGAATATCATACTAACATTCCTTCCCTTCCCCTGCTGACTGTAAGGACGTGGCCGGCGTCGTTATTGAGCTTTTAAAGCTCGAATCATCGAAAATTGCACAACGAAAATGATTTGCTAGTCCCAAGCGTCATTCTGTTCTTTGTGGAATTTGGTTGGTTCAGGTCAATCACGGAGAGCAACTACGAATTGTACAGTCTACCCAAGCTCAAATTTCAACAAAAATTTTTATGTCAAAAAGTGTTAAATATGTGACCTCTGGTCGAACAGTGTATAAGAAAGACCTACCATGTGATGCTGACAGAACCTCTTCATTGACATAGCAAAAAACCACTGAAGAAATACGCAAAATCATGTTGAAATAATCAAAACAATCCTGAAAAAATAAAACTGCAATGGTTTCTCTGAGTTTTGGATAGATTAATCGAGGCAAATTACTTGCTCGCCTCGATTTTTGATGTGTAGTAATCGTTCGATTCAAAATCGTTATAATCAGTATTCGATTAATCGAACGATTATCGGACATCGTTAACTGCGGCTTTGCCGGAATCTGTGAGTCGCGACTCGATATTGTAATAACAATCCCGGATTATCCGGTCGCATGATGGCGGAACTTTTAAATTATCCCAAATCCACGGTGCACAATGTCTATTCCGAGCCGGGTTCGACTTTCACTAAACTATTTGCCACCTGTCGAACTGGCGATGGCAATGCAATACCCGTGTCCCAAACAGGTCGGAATAGTCCAATTAATGTGTATCTTCACTTCGTATTCTCACTATACCGTCTCACTTGTTCACATTCGCATTCGCAGTCCTTGAATTCTCAACAAAATCAATTTTAAACAACTTCCCCAACGTCACGGAACCCATCACACGTATGTGAGAGCATGGAAACTTTCCACCTTTCCGTGCAGAGTCGTACCAAGATAGCATCAATCAAAGGCAAAGTTTCATTAAAACCCATAGAATTGTTGAACAGCTCGGCTGCTCGCCTGCCCCACAAAGTTCGTCATCCCTAAAACTTGTGTTCGTGTGTATGCTGCCACGAGGGGAAAGTTTGCAAGAATGGAAGCAGCATTCCATTACACAATAAAATTATTGTCGGTATACCGGTTGTTCGCCATGGTGGCCATATCCCCAAATCCAGCGCTCTCTGCCGTGAAAAATGAGATTTTCCACTGGACGGGGGAAAAACTTTTCTCTTGCTGGAATCATGCTGTTGCTGTTGACAGGAGAAAAAAATGCCCGCGAGTCGGTGGAAAACTTATCTCGTCGTACACATCATCAACGAACCCAAGAAAGCAAAGAAAAGGTAAAATCTTTCATGTTTCTCAGACAGCTACTGTGGGAAAAACAAAATATTCCATCTAACCGTTCAGGAAAGTCAAAGAGTGCTTCCGTTGGTTGTGTTTGATACAATTTTAAACGAATTCTCAGGAACCGCATTTATGACTGATACGAGGGAGTAATTCAATATTCATCGCATCCCTCCGAACCCATTTATTCCTAGAGCCGACCGCCTTCGATTTGCGCATTTTTTTTCCTTTTTCTTACCCTTCCATCAGAGAGTTGCTTGAACTTTACCTCCAGCGCTACGGCAGAAAACCACACCGTAATGATTATTCATGTCACCTTTCCGGGAAACATCGGTATGCTCCGATAACATCACGGGGGAAATAATCACATCGGTTGCGCTGGGAAAATCATCCATCGAGTGTCGTCTCCATTTTCACCCCTCCGAAACGGACCGAGAAACACTCGAGAAGGACAATCAAGATTTTATTGACGTACGCACCGGCGGCAGGTGATAACATGTCTGCGAAACGAAACGGATGACCTGCTCGGGTCAAGTGGAGTGGTAACACGAGCTGACCCCGTCGAGAAAATGGATCCTATGGCGAACCACTCATCCAAAATGAGGCCGTTAATGACAGCTGTAATCACCACTTTGCTGTCCATCAACCACGAAGTGCGGTGGCGCGGTGGTTTGTGTTGGGTCGTACACTCGAAAAAAAAATTAAATCTGACCCGTGAAAGCTTTTAATCTGAAGACGCTCAATTTCCGCATCCCACATCCAAGAGCGAACAAGTACCCCATCGTGAAGCGGTTACCATGTGTTGTCATCAACAGCGGAGACCGCAGGGCGACCGTATTTCGTACGCCAAATGACGGCTAATTGATACCGAACCAAACCCCGGGATTCTGCCCGGGACATCTGTCGGAACATTATCACCACCACTCGGCATAATGATGATACCCTCAGTGGGTTTTCGGGGGGCGGTAATCGCCTTATTCTGCTGGAGTTGTGGTTGAAATAATGGTCCCATAATAGACCAATGTGATGGCAATGACTACTTTTTGCGGTACGGAAGTCAGTAAAGGTGCATGATAAATGCAGAAGCATCACGTGCATGGTACGACTCGCAAATAAATCATAGTAAAATCGATAGTTTCATACCTGCATTCGTCCTCGTCATCATGATTCTCATCGCCAGTAACTTCTTGGCTCCGTCATCGTTGTAATTCCGTCGATATGCGAACCGATAGACATGACAGACAAACGGACAGACAGACAGCATGACTACACGGTTGTTTTCGTAAATTATAGCGCACACATACAAGAAATTGTATGGCATTTCAGGCGCACGTGGCTCACACACTTACATGCCCCGAACGATTGGAGTGGCGTGCAAACATTGCGTGAGAGTATTTCAATAGAAAAAAAAAACTCGCCGACATCCGCTTCCGACTTCCAAATGATGAAGCCGAGGCCGGTTGTTCATTGCCTACGATT
This sequence comes from Toxorhynchites rutilus septentrionalis, assembly GCF_029784135.1. Classification (NCBI taxonomy): domain Eukaryota; kingdom Metazoa; phylum Arthropoda; class Insecta; order Diptera; family Culicidae; genus Toxorhynchites; species Toxorhynchites rutilus. The sequence continues at coordinate 29,015,453 of NC_073744.1, read as the reverse complement.
AACTGGCAACAATGCACGAATGTGACGTTTATTGCATTTCCAGGTTTAGTGATTCCATCAAATGGTCTACACACGTAGTAAGCGTAGTAAATCCGTCGCCATGATTAAACGCGGCGATGGTGCATTCGTTGATATCCAGATAAAGCGAATGTAAAAGCATTTTTGAAAGCCGATTTAAAATGGTTTTTCATTTAAGTAAAGGAATAGGGGTAGGGTCAATAATCAAACCAAATGGTTTGGTCGATTCAGCATGTCAGCAATTCCAATTGAAATCGACAAATGACAAAACATGAGTATTTTTGATTCGAATGATAGTGTGTATTCCGTTTGGGATAAAGGAAATATGAGTTTTCCACAGCAATTGGGAATTTTTCGACTCAAGCGTAACTTTTGAATAGGATGTATCGATTTGAGTAAGAGAATTCTTTGATAATTTATATCTTAAAAACTAAGAGCCGTACCGAAATAGTGTCTTAGAAAGAGTTATAGAGTATTGATGGTTAAATATGAAAAAAATGCACACTGAGAAAAAAAATTAGTACTCTTTTTTTATTTACAAAATAAAAAATAAAAACAATTTTTGACGAAATTTGTGGAACATCGAATTTTTAGGAATTTTCGAAACTTCGAATTTTTGTATGTTAGCAATCATTTTTAGCCACAAATTATGAATTCTGATGTGATTTAAAACAAAAAAGGCTATTATTAATCTCCGTCTAAATGCAAGCATTCTCAAGATATTTAAAAAAATATTTCTAATTTATTAGCTTTTTTATAGTAAATAATCTCTTTTAATATGTTTGCCGCGTTATACCGCCATGTTCATGAAATTTTATGAATTTTCTTATAATTTCCAATAATTTTTTTTGATTGATTGAAGTTTGTATTAAGATAAAAAAGATTTATCAGTTTCGCTACGTTTTGTATTAACCCACATGTCTTCGAATGTTTCGTAAAGTAACTCCTAAACATATGTCTTTGCCATAACGATGTATTTGGAAAAGTTGTTGGAAATTATAAGCGAATTCATAAAATCTCATGAACATGATGGTATAACACGATAAACGTATTTAAAGGGCCTATTTACTACTAAAAAGACAATAAATTACAAATACTTTTTTAAATATTTTGAGAATGGCTACATTTAGAAGGAGATTGATAATAACCTTTTTTTTATATCACATCAGGATTCATAATTTCTGGCTAAGAATAATTGCTAACATACAAAAATTCGAAGTTTCGAAAATTCCTAAAAGTTCGATGTTCCACAAATTTCGTCAAAAATAGTTTTACCATTTTGGATTCATTTCATAAATTTTCTACATGATTTCTATTTTATATGAAAAAAATATTTAAAAATACATATTTTTTGATATCGCAAATTGAAATTTTATTTTGTAAATAAAAAAAAGTACTACTTTTTTTTCTTAGTATAATTTTTTTCAAATTAAGCCAACAATACTCTTTCTAACACACTATTTCGGTACGACTCATAGTTTTTTAGATAAAAATTATCAAAGATTTCTCTTACTCAAATCGATATGCCCTTTTCAAAAGTTACGCTTCAGTCGAAAAATCCCCAATTGCTGTGGAAAACTCATACTTCCTCCAACCCAAACGAAATACACACTATCATTCGAATCAAAAATACAAGTTTTTAAAATCTGCCTTCTTAGGACGATTTCATTCGGAATTGATGATGTAGAAGTTTCAGGGGGTTTTGTACGGCAGCCTTCAAGAGGGGGGCTCGACACTCCTCCTCCTCGCTAAGGGGAGGCTGCCATACTAATGAAACACAAAATTTCTGCACAACTCAAAAATCAAGCAAGCAAATTGAACCAAATTTGGCACGAGGAGGTATTAGGACGCACAAAATGTTTTTATTCTCCTCCTCTCGAAGGGGAGGCAAATGAGACAAAACTTTTTTGCATATCCCGAGAACTAATGTAGCAAAGGTGTAAGTGCAAAACTCGGGGAAGCAATCGTCCGATTTGAGATGTCATCATTTTATTATATTTCATGTACCAAATATGTATTCCATGTAAGGGAGAAACATGTTATTTGAAATTTATTGAAAAATCTTCAACGAGAATTGTGTCTGGAAATAATTTTGTAATACAATGACTATTTTAAGTAGAAGTACAGGGTTTTCCAACTTTAAATTCCGAAAGTAAATTTAAATAAAACACACTTAGAATTCGAATTTCGATGAAACTTTTGTTTCAAATTAAAGTTTCGTTTATGCCATTATGTGTGAAATACAACATCATTCAAATGTCCACCTAGGGCTTCCTCGCACACCTTGATCCGGAACAGGTAATTTTCGATGACTTTTCGGCACATATGGGGCGGTATCTCGGTCATAACTTCACGAATGTTGTATTTCAAATGTTCAAGAGTTTGCGGAGAGTTGGCATAGACACGGTCTTTCGCATAACCCCACAAAAAAAAAGTCTAGCGGGTTCAAATCGCATGATCTGGACGGCCAATTGGCATCACCATAACGCGAAATTATGCGTCCCTCAAATTTCGTTCGCAATATGGCCATGTTCTGTCGTGTTGTGTGGCACGAGGCGTCGTCTTGCTGAAACCACATGTCATCCGTATCCATATCTTCAATTTGTGGCAAAAAAAAAAAGGTTAACATGCGGCCATAGCGCTCACCAGAGCTTGGAAATATTGAGCTTGTTAAGTAATATTGAAAATATATTTTTATCAGTGTAACGCGTTCATTTTGCTTGTCGATGCTGCTGTCATTTTTTCGACGGCAAACAAATTTACAACCGTGTTCATTCATATTCATTCTGTACTATCTGAGCTTTTCTTAAAGCTTGAGTCATGAGAATTCATTCACATTTATTAATTGCCATTGAATTTTCAGGAATATTGTGACTGTTCATTTTCAATATCACGATATGTGTGTGATTTTCTCATTGAGTCAGTGCCTTGCTTATTCAGTTATTTTTGAAGTTACTCCGAAAGAGCAACGCAAATCGGTGGCGCAAGCGGAAATGAAAACCAAAATAGCAATATCTGCATGCACACTCACAGCTAAGGATTGCATAGGCTTGGACGGCGAGGAGGTGTTCTGCAGAATCGATCCGAGTAGCGAATGCAAACTTTGTCAGCCAAAGCTGTATGTTGGCAATTTCATCCGCTAATCCTATAACACAGTTTAATCCGTTTGCAAAAGGAAGTTCGAAATATTCCCATTGCGGTCGTGTCTTGGACACCGTTATGTTCGTGTGTTCGGAATTTGAGTCAAAAATAAAATGTTTGAAATTTAAGTCAAGACGTCATTTTTTTACATCGGAATTGGAGTCTTTTGAAGCGTTTCTGACAAGTGGAATTGGAATTGAAAATTCACTATGTAAAATAAAAGCATTTTAACTGAGATGGAAACCTTGCATGCTTGAACAATTTAATTTCTTGTCACTATTATGAAAATTCTGTACTTCGTTATCTTCCTCAACGAATTTCTCCGTTTTGTCAGTGTCCGAGAACGCTGCTGATAGTGAATGAACTGGTATATTAATATCAATGAATGAAAAAACTAGGGATATTTTCTTCTGCTCACATTCCGTGAACGCAGAACAGAATGAAAAAGAGAATGAACAAAACTGGATGAATCAACTGTGAGGGGCTTGCTGTGATTGTGAGGTTCGGCGTTGGCTCATTTTCGGTATCCCGAATGCAATAGTATAATGATCGAATGTGGTCGGAAATTCAGCTGAAAAGATTGATGTGATACTGATATTTCCAAGCACTGGCGCTCACCATTCACAGTTACCGACTCGCCGTCCTCATTTTCAAAGAAAAACGGCCCGATGACTCCACCAGACCATAATGCGCACCAAACAAAGACTTTTGGCGGATGCAATGGCCTCTCAACAATAACGTGTGGATTTTCTGAGCCCCATATACGAAAATTTTGGGTGTTCACATAGCCACCGAGCTCGAAATGTGCCTCATCGCTGAAGAAAATTTGATGCGAAAATTCAGCATTTTGCTGCTGTTGTTCGTTCACCTAATCGACGTATGCCCGACGCATTCCATGGTCACCACGCTCTTATTTTTGTAACAGTTGGACTTTATATGGATGTAGGTGCAAGTCCAAATGCAAAATTCGCCACAATGATGTGTTTGACAAGCCCAATTACTGAGCACGCCGTGGAATCGAAACATTCGGGTCATCCTCCACACTGGCAGCAACAGCAGCAATATTTTCGGCCGAACGCACATTACGATGATGCACAGGTTTCACAATATCCGCTACGGATCCAGTTTGTTCGAATTTACGCACTACATTAGCGATTGTGTGCTCTGTAGGCCGTCCATGACGACCAAAATCCGTCCGTAATGCTCGAAAAACAGTTGCCGGTTTTTCATCATTTTTATAGTATAATTTAACAAAATTAACACGTTGTGCGATGCTAAAACGATCCATATTGTAAAATGGCAGACATTCAACTGAGCGTTCGTTCAGCAAGCAAACGTGAATGTTTGGAGGTCCTAATAACAAAAAAAGTTGATGGGTCTGAGCCTAGGGGCACGGACGGGATCTTGACATAGGACTGTGATTGGGTGTAGTAATTGCATTTGAATTGTTTTTTTTTCCATTGTTCAAAATCTGTATTTTTTTTCTCTTTTGATACATCAAATAGAAGCCCTGAAAAAAAATCGTTTCCTGTACGAACTTGTATCCTTTAACGGGTTAGATGAGATAACGCGGTAGAATCCGGAACCACATTCTGTTCAAATATGTACAAAAAAGTACGTTAAAAGTCATTACTACCTTTTTCTTCTGTTTATTTAATTATTCAGAAGAAGACAAAAAGACAAAGAGTCGTCATGTATCATTTTTAAACAGAAGTCTGAAGTTAAGATCTTCATAACTATAAGTCTAAGTTAAATTAATCTATGACTACAGAAATATATAAAAGATAAAAAGATAGAAAAAAAGAGCATTTTCTCCTTCGTTGCCACGTTGGTGATTTATAATCTTCTTAGCGAAGAAAAAATACGTGAAACTGGTGAATTTGAAGATAAATTCTGCTTTTTCTAAAAAACTTGAACGAATTCCACACCAAAAAAACTATGGATGGGTTATACCTATGATACAACCGCAAGGTTGACGTAGGACTGCCGTTTGCTTAGTAACCATTTGTGTTTTTTTCAATTAGCAATAATCGCACCTCGGCTGTTCCTCATTGGGTACGATATCGTTGCTGCGCAGAGCTATCTTTTGTATGTATTGATTAAACTAGTGAATGAATGAAACAATTTACGAACTCAATTGCAGACAAATCCCAATTTAGGTCAATTCATGCATTATGGTAGTGGCCATCGCAGCAAATAGCTATCAACATTTTGCCTAATCATCAAACGGTAGGCGTAGAAGTTGTACCCGCTTTTGTAGACCGTGTTAGCAAAACGAATTTCGCAGTGTAAAAATGCATAGGAGTATAAAAGTACTGCAAGATCTGCAATGCCGATTTTCCCAACTTATTGGTTTCGGAATCTGTGTTAGGAAAACACATTCCGATTTGCAAAAATACAAGCGAGTACAAAAGTACTCTTAGCTTGCATCTCATTTGTAATGCCAATTTCCCACGCTCCATGGTTTTGAAATCCGTGTTAGGGATATATTCCGATTTGCAGAAACGCGAACGAGTAAAAAGTACCCACAACTTGCATCTATTCAGCAAAGTTTGTGTTAGCGAAACAACCATTCATTCCAGCGATGGTTCCTCAATCGTTACGCAATCATAACTGAGTGGATTTCCGAGCGACACTCGCTTTTATACCGATTGGTGTGATTTCAATAGCCTGTTCTGAAAGCAATTTTAAGGCAACAAAAACTAGATTTTGGATCAAAAAGTAGTAAGCGTAGAACGCGTAGACATTTTATCTTTCGAATAAAGTGAATATCATACCATTTAATTCAGTTGTTTAGGAGCTGTTAACGCTCAAAATCTCGTTCTCGGGCGTAACGATTCCGTTTTCGAAATTTTGAACTTCCACCCCAGTATAGTATAATAACGCCCGGCGATGTATATTGAGTATTCTATGACCATGAGTGCTCTCTAGAAAAGTTCGTGTAACTTCTATAGTGAATTGATTTTATTGGGTGCTAAGTTCTGCTTATGTATAGGAAAGGGAAAGGAGAATTGGCATGTGCATTCGAGGAAGTGAAGCGGGTTCCTTAGGAAGACTCATATAGAGAGCATAATATTAAGATCGCGACTGCTCATGCTATTGTAATCTGATATGCGGAAGTATTCTCTTTCGATCTTCTAAATCAGCAGCCAGTTAAATTAATTAATTGCATCTTTACATAACCAAATAACATGCTCGATGTTATGACATCCTAGACCACAATTACATGAATTGTTAGTAGCAAGACCTACACGATAAAAACGTGAATTGAGCACGAATTGATTGGGCAACATACAATACAATAGCTGATAAATGCCTATTAGGGGCTGTCCACATACCACGTGGACAACTTTAGGGGAGGTAGAGGTTACGGGAATGTCCGCGCTTGTCCACGGTGAAAGGAGAGGGGGTTTAGATAATGTCCACGTGGACTCGTTAAATATTTTTTAAAGCAAAAAAACTCATGTTTGTAGTAAAAAATGAATGAGATCTGCTTTGTATTTACATGCTTTTTAAACTTTACGCCCACCTTGAATACTCTGTATTCATCATAAAAAAGACTGAGTTGTCTGAGAGTGCTGTCAGGTCAAACATTTATATCTTTTCATAGTACTGAAACGCATATGAAAGAAACGCACATAAACTGGAACCGATCCGTTTATTCCTAACGGTAATAGAGGATCTTGAATTCCGTCAGGATAAAGCTACCCAAAGATAATTGTTGGAATTTTCGTAGTATTGAAAAATCCCGACTTAAGTGCGAATTTCGATTCAGCTTCCACTCTTGATGACAAAACTGCTTCCTTTCTATTTTCCAACCACTCTCAAGGCTTTCCCCAAAAATGGAAACGAACAAGAAATTCTTCCATGGGTGCACGGGCCATATCTCTAAAGATCTGTTTCTTGCAATGATGTTTTCCTTTAATGTTATCTGGTAATTTTTGTATTATGCTTCTATTGGGTTGTCTGGAAAGTCCATGCTGCTACTGATGACAACCAAATACACACGCTTATCATGATTAATCCTCAGCACTCGACACTTGAATTAATAGATTCGCTACAGATGTCTGGAATCACCGTTCATGTGAATACGGTTCAATCTATATTCCGGAACCCGAACATATTTGACATATCGCAATCCGAACGAAATCAACTTTTGCATTCTGCAATCCAAGGTTAAAACATTTGCACGACCCGATAGTATTTGACTCAATCGGATTATAGAATGCAACATTGTGTTAATATATAGGAATAAGGGTTTCTTTTACCGGAAATTATCAATTTGTTCCATAAACGCAACGAAAATATATATTTGTAGCGAATTGTGAAGGGCAAATCATTCATAATAATGTTGAGTTGAAAAAATCTTGAGCAAGTGAATAGAATTAATAGTATTGGCGCGGTGAGAAAAGTGGTGTAGGAAAAATCTGTATTATGAGCTTCTACCAATCAACAAGTCTCGATGAATTCCAACAAGTACTTCTCGCAGCTGAACGTATTAAAATCCAGAACGCTTCCAGGGTGCTTCTAAGACTCCACTCGCCTTACTCACTAGATATTTTATCTCAGCAGATATTGTATTTTTAGATTATCAACTGTTAAGATACCTGTAAGAACTTCAACTCACTATATAGCATAAAAAGCACTTTGTCCAGTTTTTTTGACGAGAAAACTAAGATGTTTTGAGAGAATGGAATTCTAAAGTTGCGTGAAAGGTGCTTAAATATTATGGAACAAAACGGTGCACCTATAATCGAATAAATGTATATCTAGAAAAAATATGCTTTTGATTTTTTTTTCTTAGAATCGATACGTATTTTTCCGGACAATATTTAGCATGATTTGAGAATTAATCGCGCTACCGCTACCGCGATGATATCAACATGTTTTTTTTTCTGATACCATTTCTGTATTGTTTCGAGATTCGTATTTCTTCGATAAATGCCAATAACTGTTTTCAAACAAGGTGCTTCATTTCATTGTCTGATTTTCTGAAAACTCAAACAGCCTTAATAAGAATACTTGAGAGTAAATCGAAGAATTTAAAGCAAATCGTTACTATTAATAAGACTGTCATTTTTATCAATAAAAAACATGGAAAAAGAAAGTAGGAACAATCTTGAAATGAAATTCAATGCGGAAAAAATAGATTTTTTCGTTCGTTACATTTTTCGTAGGTTTTCGAAGTTTGCCGGGTCAGTTAGTATTTTATAAATATAATCCGTTGCAGTCGGGCCGCCGTATGAGGACCAGATTCAAAAAGTAGCACAAAAACAAAACATCCTGGGTACTAATTCCGTTATTTTAAATTTAATGATTTAATGAACTTCTCTATCTCAGGTATTATTGGCTGATTTTCAAAAAATCAGTAGAAAAACACGTAATATTTGCAACAACAAAAAACACTTGTTATGAATTGCTTTACGATCGCTGCTTTTCGTCAAAGCTTAGATGTCATAGTTGAGAGTGTATACTCGTAAATGAATCGTGTCGCTACACACTTCGAGTCCAGATTACCTTGACATATACGTACCCTGGCATGAGTGGTTGTTCCACTTGATACAATTTAAACCACATACTTTATTAGTGCATCTTTTATCGTGGATAGCACTCAAACCACTGCATTGCGGATTAACAAATTATCACCATCACGAAAATCATGCGTTTAATTAGTATATTTGGAATGACTAATATATAAATACTACTGTCACTCAACGCGTTGTGTTTCGACTCCAACTGCGTTAAATATAATTATGGTAATGACAATTTGTTAACCCTCCTGTACTCGCGTGCAAAATCATAACACGTATACTCGCGCACGGTGTCACAGACCGAAAATTGAACGTCTCTGTAATATTGCCATTATGTATTTTTCAGTCTTTATTGGCATTTATTCGAAGAAGAGGGTATGATTGAATGAAAAAACTCCAAAACATATGTTTTCTTCGTCTTTATTATTTTTTAATAGTCATCTAATTCTGCCTACTCAAAACAGAGTAATTTTTGATACTCCAACACAAATAACGATATTCCAATTTTTCATTGTTATTAATTAAAAGTAAGTAACTCTGGAACTCTGGATATAAAAATGAGCTATAAAATAACATAAAAACGTATTAATCGATTGCGGTTTCATTGAAGTAAGAATCAGAACATTGCATAACTGCATGCTCGAAACAAACATATTTTTTGACGTAGAACTACGTCTTTCATTAAGGGTGCCAAATCAGAAAACAGGTCACGTTTTTATGAAATAAAGTTAAAGTTAATAACTATTTTTGCCGCGAAGGGATTTTGGCGATTCACATACTAAAAGAATCGGACATTCCTAAGATTTGTTTAATATGATATACATTAGAATCCCCTGGTTTGTAAATGGTTAAAATTCATGAAAACATGAGGCGTTTCCATTTTCCCATACATTTGTTCTGTCCATTTGTGTGCTTTCCCGAACAGACCTGTCAATATCGAGCAACTTATCGACGACCAACGGAGGGGAAATCGTAGGATTCAAAGTTCCCATGAACAAAGGAAAAGTAGAATAATGAAGGGGAATACTTGCCTAGAGTATAAACAGTGGATCTCGCTGAGGCAAACTATTAGAGGCGAATGAACTGCAAAGTTTAAAGCCTCTTAAAAACAAAGGAAGAAGAAGAAGGCAAACTTTCATTCGGCATCGGACTGTTGAGCAATCCAGTTCACTTTGCTTTCGCTGCGCCTCGATCTAAGATTGGACCCCACCAGTGGTAATCCAACTTGGATATCGTCGTTTGGTTTTTCTGTTCGTTTTTCGCGTTATTCGTATCGTGTGTTTTTCTTTCCGCGTCATAAATTGGACGCTTCGCGTAGTGTATGATGAGCAAGAAGAAGAGGAAGGCAGGCTCGAGCCCTACAAAAAACGAACGCATTGCCAGGGGCAATAATATTTCGAGGCAAGCGTCATCCAATGATGCACGCGATGTTGGTGCAATGAAAAGCGCTCGCACTGAACCGAGCCTTCGCGAGTGTGACACCGCATCGCACAACAGCGAAGTAGGCGATTTCGGCGCGTCGGTCGAAAATGTAAACGCCGTTACCCAGGCAGCAACCAAAATCAAGCTCCCCCCGCTGGTGGTGAAGGCGGTCGCTCTTGACAAACTCATCAGCGAATTCGCATCGATGGGTGTTTCAGCAGAGTACAAGCCTTGTGGCACAATTCAGTCTTTTTCCAAGCAGTTAACATTGTTTGTTTTCCGTCATCATAAGGTTGTGCGTCAAAAAAATATTTGAGGAATACCATGCATCTTGAATGTCTTACTGGAATGTTATAAGTTATTTGGGTTCGCGTGCCAGTTGCAAAACTGCCTTCAGCTAGGATTGCGTTAGCGCTATGAAGCATTGCTACTGTTTTTGAGGTTGTTATTAACAAAAAGAGTTTATTTCGCTTGTTTAGTCACCGAGAAAGTAAATGTCGTTCTGGAGTTTTGTATGTGGTTTCGCTTGCCAGTAACAAAACTTCCTCCACTAAGAGTGACAGCTGCGCTTCTCTCGAGCATGAGAAAGAAATACAACTTTTTTCGAGGCCAGTAATATTAACAGAAGCGTTTCTTTCGAGAATAGCGCAAAATGATGAGAAGTGTTTTATATTCCTAGTAGTTTCAAGCCACCAATGTATGGCTCTGTATGCATGCTATGGCGAAAGCTTGTTTGGCGCTTGGTTTACGTTGTACGAACGATGCCTAGAGGTGCGATTCCTTTAAGGCAATACTAAATAACATGTAGCATGATATTTGATACTTGCAAGTGTTGTCATTGTTGTTGTTTCCATGCGGTGCCAAAGATATATTGATGTAGTTATGAGATGTGGAATAATGGTGCTGGTGCAACATGTATATAATCGAGTCTAGCCGAGTCTATGTCAATTGCGAAAAAGGCAAAAAAAAAGAAAAGCGTTCGAGGTAAATTTTCATTGCATTTACATGAAATAAATTGCGACTTACGATCAGCTAGTGTATTGTTTTGCGAGGGCAAGAATGAATCATAAATCAATTATCGTCAACAAATTCTACAATAAAAAAACAATTTCAGAGATTATTCTACTAAGCAGTTATTTCTAAAATTTCACAGCATTATAGAATAATATCCGAAGGTATGAATAAGCGACTTATAAGGAATAACAGCGTAGTTCTACGTCAACAATGCGGTCGTATATTGGACACAACCTCCTATATTTTTTTTACATTTCATGCAGTTGTTGCGTGAAGAGAAGAATGTATAACGAACTTCTAGATAATTACTAGATGATAAAGGTTCTGGAATATAAAGTTTGCATATTTCTAATATTCTTTGTCTCTGTATTCTTGGTAAACTAAGAATTAAATTCTTTTTTTAGATGGAGCATAAAAAGATGATATAAAAGGATTTCTAGGAACTTCCTTTTCTTTTTCTTGTTTTCTTGTCGATATTGTCCATTATAAAAAAATATCCCCGAATCTGTAACTGTTCAAAATTACCATAAGCCACCGATTAGTTTATAGTTTACTGTGTACAATTCTTCCACAAGTGAAATTCTTTCACAGGTGTGTATATGTATGACCATTATATTAGCGAATAACTATACGAAAGTCAAATATTTATATTTTGCTTTTGAACGTATGAATCTAACGACGAATAGTCAATATATGGATCCGTTCAATCCAGTTACAAAAGGGACTGAAATCAAATAAGAATAGTCCGGTAATGATCTTATGCATTATATTCAATAAATATTCCACGCCACTAACGTTAATTTATACATTTTATTCAACAATATTCTAGAATATGAAAAAAGGCACTTGTCCAAAAAAGTTACTTCTATACTCGCGTCGGTGTGTCAGACCGAAAGTGTTAAAAAGTGGCACATGCCCCCTTTGTACCAACACATGCGATACGCTAAGCGACGACGAACGACGAATAACGAAGCTAGAAAGAATCGCAAAGTCGTAGTGTTGGTATTTTCTGAGAAATGAACGAATTATTGATTTCTCGGTCTGACAGACCAATGCGCGAGTATAGGAGTGTTAAAAACAAACGGTTAGAATTTGTCGGGGGAAAGGACAGCTGTTGGTATCATTGTTGAGATTCGTTGACTGCTGCAAGTTATTGTTTCTATCGCTTGACGTGAGGGTTTTGCCGTTGCTGCTGGAATTTGTGATTCGGCGATTGTGGGAGCTGTACTGGTGGGTATATGGGAAAATCACTACCGGCGGGCTTGTGCCGTACTGCTCTAAGTTCCATTCGCTTTGGAACACTACAGCTGGTTCGGTTGAAACTGGCCCAGCATAAGTAACTGTTGGTGTGGAGAAAACGCTCTGTAACATAAAAATTTGACCTGGTTTGTTTATAAACAAATATAGTCGCTGTCATTTTTCATCTCATCTCGCATCTTCCATGCCTCATCCTCATAATGTCGAAAACGAACCACCTGTCAATTCCAGCTCCTTGGTCCAAACGATACAATTGTCTGCCAATATACATTGTGTGTTTCAACACAGACCTTCAACAAGACAAATCAAATAGTACTTTATTGTAAACAAACTAAGCTTAGGTACGTACACTTGCCAATGAAGCGCTTTTGTGGTTCTGAGCTCATTAGAGGGTGTTTGTTTATTTTACGCACTGAAAATCAAGATTCGGTGGTGATTATCAATTTTTTTTCAATTTAGATTCATTTCAGCCATTGAATGTCGTCAGTATATGGTAAGAAAGTTGGAGTTTTGTATATTTACGATGGTTTCAACACGCGATTTGACCAAAGTCATAGATAATCTTCGAAAATTTTAAGTTTGATACAGCATACCGGTTATTGATACTATGGATAATTGCGATGAAAACGATATCATATGAAATTGGCTGATATCATTGGTTATGTAGGGGTCGATACGAGAAGGATTTACAGTATTTTTAACGCAAAACACTCTATTCATCGTTTATTAGTTGAAAAAAATAAAAGTTACAATACTTATAACAAGCCATTCCTCGTAATGTACATAGCACATTGTAAAATGATGATTTTCTAACCTTTTCAGCGTGGAAAGAATACATGAAATCGGGAACTTTGAAGATAAATTCTGATTTTTCTAGAAAATTTGAACGAATTTCATACCAAAAAAACAAAATGTCCTCATTTTACTCGCTGCGCCATATGGTTGTAAATACAACGTAAATTCGTCAATTGACGGTTTCATGTATTCTTTCCACGCTGAAAATGTTAGAAAATCATCATTTTACAATGTGCTATGTACATTACGAGGAATGGCTTGTTATAAGTATTGTAAATTTAATTTTTTTCAACTAAGTAAACGATGAATAGGGTGTTTTGCGCTAAAAATAATGCAAATCCTTCTCGTATCGGCCGCTACATAATCAATGATATCAGCCAATTTCATATGATATCGATTTCATCGCAATTATCCATAGTATTAATAACCGGTATGCATTATCAAACTAAAATTTTTGAAGATTATCTATGACTTTGGTAAAATCGCGTGTTGAAACCATCGTAAATATACAAAACTCCTACTTTGTTACCATATAATGACGACATTCAATGGCTGAAATGATTCTAAATTGAAAAAAAATGAATAATCACCACCGAATCTTGCTTTTCAGTGCGTAAAATAAACAAACACCCTTACTTTTGTGGTTCTGGGCTCTAATGTAGATGTCGCATGAGCTGATTCAGCTTTGCTTAAATTCGTCAAATGGATAGTAAAATTCAAAGCTTCGCTGACAGACGTACAAGATGAAGAGCAGTCACGAATGCTTTGCGGAATAACTGCATACACAACTGCTGTCCGGAAATCCCCGCTGGTTTCGAAACTAATCCTAACCGCTTTTGATATGTTTCGCACGTTTTTCAATTATTAATCGCAACTGGCATCATCACATTTGTACACTCAATATATATGCCACTGTTCATCCGAGCCGCAGCGCAACACCAGGGCACATTGCAGGTGTTCGACTGCTATATCGCATTTCGGTTTGGCACCGGCGGTCCAATCCGTTGGATGCAAAAATGGTTCGGTTGATTCGCATTCTTTGTTCGTAGTTTTATTTTGCACACCCTCGGCTCGGAAACATTTGCCTCCTCACCGCTTCCGTTTTCCACTCTGTTTTTCCGAAGCATTTCCATCAGCGGTATGCACTTCACGTGTTTTTTTTCCGGTGGTGTTTGGGTTTTTTCAATCACAGTTTTGTGCCGTACACTTTCAACACACCTTTTTAATACGTGAATTGAAATTTCCCATATAAACAGCCTCGAAGGAATGCGGTTGTGGTTAATAAAGGCCACTGTTCACTGGCTGGAAAGGTGATTTTATGAATTAAAAATTAGCAACAGAATATACTTGTTTTGTATATTACATCGAATATATAACACAACTTCTAGCTAGGATTGATTCATGAAACATCGAAGAATGACCAGGAAATGAACAGTTACCATGTGACAATTACATCAACTCGATCAATTAAATGTAATGACTTCCTGAAAAAAAACCCTTATCCCAATTATTATTAGCCGATTCCATTCCGGTTAATTATGTTCGTATTGATCCGCACAATTTAATCACTTGATTAGGTCTACTGCGGTAACGTAATCCGCCAACACGGACCACCACCGCAGCTGCTGTCGGTACGCTCCAAGGTGATGATTTACGAGGTTGTCCTGCCTGGCAAGGGGCACGTACTCGTACGCGTACTTTAAGGCTGCATATTTTTCGGGGAAAGGCACTACGCCCTATCAAATATGATTTGTTGCTGATGGGATTTGGCTCTGCCTGTGGACTGTAGATCTGGTTGTCTGGTTCCCTTCAAGTTTGTACAACAACGCTCGGCGGCAAGATTAATGGCGCGAAAATTGAATAAATGCAACATACATGTCACGCAAATTAGCATACCAACCCATCCGTGATTAGTTCGTGTCTAGCTGGCGGACCGGTCGGGATAATTAGATACTAATTAATGCCGATCCATTAGTGGGTGCACGATGGTCAAGAGTTGAGAGGGCAGTGACGAGCACATGTTCGACAAAACAGATGGCACTGGCCGATCGCACCCAAAACAACACGACCACACTTTGAAAGGGCTTTTGTGCACGTTTAATCTAAACTAAAACAAATCGATAGAATATTATGATTCAGTGCAACATCACTTCTCGTTTGGTGGTCATCGGAGCAACGTCGTTGCCGGCGAGCGTCGGGCGGGAACGGATTGTCTTTCTTAAGACAGGTGAAGGAGGAGTAATGGAGTAGTTTTCTTTCTGCAAGGTCCCTTTTCAGGGCTAGAGACGATTGAACTGCAAGAGTTTAAAGTATCTATAAACCAAACAAGGAAGGAAAGATATATCAAGGCGGTTTAGTAGACGAAGGTCGACAGATCTTCGTTTGGTGGTACCGAAAGCATACGCGTTTTGCTGAGGAACGTCGAACGACAATGAAGTGTCTTTTCCAAGACATATTTAGAAGGAGTTTGGAGTGAGTTGTCCTAATAGGCCCATTTCGTGGCTAGAGAAGAATGAACTGCAAAAGTTTAAAGTCCCCATAATTCAACAAGTCTAGGAGGTCGTTGAAGCCTAATTGGTTGCGTATCCGCTACTAAGCGAACGATCATGAGCTGATAACTCAGAGCCCTCAACTGACCATCTTTGTGTGTTAATCTAGCTGCTACGTCCACGCAACAATCATAATGTGTGATGGTGACCCCAGTCACTCACTTCACATACAGTCTGCTGCATCGATAATTGGTGCTATAAATAATACAACAATGGAAGCCTCATATCAACAGTCGCTATGTGAACAGTCCAACTGTGAACATTCGAACAACAGGAATATTCTTACGCCGATAAAAAGTTGCAAGATCGCTATAATCGCTGTATCGCCCTCGAGGTTTGGAGGTTGTGTTCAAGACACGACCGCATTGTTGACGAACTACGCTGTGATTTAATTCAAGTTACTTGCTTATAACTGCGGATATTATTTTATAATGCTACGAAAATTTTAAAATAACCATTCTACCGGTTTGGTCGCCCTGAAATGTTTTTTTTTTATTGTAGAATCATTTGACGATAATTGTTTGATGATACATTCTTGTGCTCGCAGAACAATACATGCTCGAGGTAAGTGCAGCTGCCATTCTTAGTGAAGAAAGTTTTGCTACTGGCAAGCGAAACCAAATCACATACAACATTTCAGAACGACATTTACTTTCTTGGTACTTCCTCGAAAAGAGCAGCATTGCTTCATTATGATCAAGATTAGCGCAAATGCAATCCTAGTTGGAAGCAGTTTTGCGACTGGCACGCGAGCCCATTAAATTAATAACTTAATATAACTTATTGAATAACTTGTTATTCCCCAAATAATTTTTTGGTGCACATCCTTAACACCTGCTTCACCAAAACAGAAAACAAACTATGTTAACTACTTGGAAAAAGGCTAAATATTTGCCTCAGCAGAGATTCATTACTAATACCCTAGCTAAATATTTCCCCCTCCTTGTTTATATTTATCATTACGACTCCATAATTTGCAACACAAAACACTCGTAAATCATAGCATAAAAAAATTGTCATTATGAAATTCATCATAATGCAGAAAAAAATACAATGGAATCAAAACGAAACCTTAGAAATCGAATTTGCACTATAACAGAAAAATATGTTTGTATGGCATTCCTAGATGTACTTTTTCCGAAAGTGCCAGCCAGAGATGCTAGGTTTAAAGACATGTCTTCATTTGAAAGACATTTAACTTACTGTAAAGACATTATGAAGTATGTGAAAACATTTCTGTATGATAGTGTATGTGGATTTTTGTGAGATATCTTTTTCATAAAATTGGCAAAAAAAAAAAGATAGGCTTTCATCTTAGTATCATCCGATCACTTGTTATCAGTGTCACTTGTTCACTTTTGTCCTTGGTAATCAATAGAGACTTTAATCTCGATGTCATTCGCTCGCTTGTTTTTCACGACCACCTCACAATCGAAAGTTTTGACGTAGAACTACGTCTTTCATTTCTATACCGGGGTGTAAAATCTAAGTTTCGATAACGAAAGCGTTACGCCGGAGACCGAGATTTTGAGCGTTAATAGCTCCTAAACAACTGAACTAAATGGTATGATAAACACTTCATTCGAAAGATAAAATGTCTATGCGTTCTATACTTGTTACTTTTTGATCCAAAAACTTGTTTCAATAGTCTTAAAATTGCTTTCAAAACAGGCTATTGAAATCATACCAATCGGTATATAAGCGAGCGCCGCTCGGGAATCCACTCAGTTCTAATTGAACAGCGATTGGAGCATGTTGTCGCTGTTGTGGTGAAGCTCTTCGTTTATCATGAAAGCGCGGATGAACGGTGTCACCAAGAGCCTGTTTGTGCACCCTAGGCCAGAAGGGAATCCATCAGGAGGAGAGTGATGCCACAAACGGCTCCCCGGGAAGACATCGCTACACACACATACACGCGCGGAATTCTTTCCGTTTGGATGCCATTCAGCATCGAGAAAGTTCCGGAAAGATCTAATCATTTCTGGAAAATAATCTGCCAGTTCCTCTGGGAATTTAAAAATACATTCATGTGAAAGAGTTTATTTGAATGTTTTCTATCCATGTAACACTGTGACCAAATACATTTGGTTTTGTGATTTTTCAATCAATCGCAATTAACAGGATAGCTTCTGAAGATTATTCTTCCCCATCAGTAGGATATTTCCGTATCCAATATTGTATGCGCCCGCAATCGATTATTGCTCAGTCGCCGAAAGTTCCGAGCTCAGAGAGTTCATTCCCCTCTAGTTTGCCTTCCAAATTGCCATCGTAAACCACACCTTCTTTCGATTCAATCACACACAAAAAGCATACTTAAGCGATATTCTGGTGGCGAGACACATTCATTTTTCGTGAGGACATCGACAAGACTACATCGTTGCTTAACTGGATGTACGGAGGTGGAGGAGGTGGACGGCGAAGGATTGACACATACACGCGCAGAATCCTTTCCGTTTGGATGCCATTCAGCATCGAGATAGTTCCGGAAAGATCTAATCATTGCTGGAAAATAATCTGCCAGTTCCTCTGGGAATTTAAAAATACATTCATGTGAAAGAGTTTATTTGAATGTTTTCTATCCATGTAACACAGTGAACAAATATTTTTCAATCAAGTACTATTAACAGGTGGTTATCGAGTTAGTATTAACCACTGGTGGGCTTCCAGTATCGAGGAAAATGTGGAAATATCTAATCGTTGCTGGAAAATAATCTGCCAGTTCCCCTTGGAATTGAAAATTACATTCAAGCGAAAGAGTTTATTTTAATGTTTTCTATCCATAAAATATCCATATAATACATTTGGGTTTGTGATTTGTCAATCAAGTACAGTTAGCAGGTTAGCTTCTGAAGATTATTCTTCAGAACAAGGTTTTTCGTATCCTATATTGGATGCATAAAACCTTGTGCCTCCAACGTAACGTTCTCGTTTTCGAAGTGCCCCAAATATTCATTTATTCATTCATTCAGAATGGATTTAGATTCAACTTCAAACAAATGATCTCTAAATCAACGATAGTCCTACGTCACTCTTGTGGTTATACCATAGATATAACCCACTTCCTGTTTTTCGGTTACACATCGTTTCACAATAATTAGCCGAAACTGAAGCTGAAATAAACAAATTTCCCATTCCAATTATCCATATTATCTTTTGGCCTTTGAATCTTCGTTTAGCCCACCTTCCTAGAACATTTATCACAGTTCCGTTTTTGAGGAAGAATTGAGGCGATATTCACTCAGCTAACGGTTCATCAAGCCAATAATCATTTCTAAACTCATAAAATTTTTGTTCGTGATCGCGCAAAATATATATTTCTCACATTCATTGAAAAAAATTTCAAAACCTCAAGGAAAATTTAATGAATGCTCTATATACAACAATTATTATAAACCTTCAATAATCTATCGAGCATTATTCAAAATTGAGTTATAAATTTTAGTTTCTTTCAATATGGCTGTGAAGACAATTTTTCGTACCATGTGAAAACATCTGAAAAATCAAGAAATGGGTTATATCTGTGATATTACCGCAAGGTAGACGTAGGACTACCGTTGGCTCGGTAATCATTTATTCGAAATCTGAATCGATTCTCAATTAATGAATGAATGAATATTTTGAAAGATTGCTGAAAGTTTTTCTTTTTAGTGTGTGGATGGATGATTATAAGTATGGAACTGTTATTACCGTAAAATTCAACTCTTTCGAACTTGTTGGTGGAGCCGAAACGAACCGATGAAATTTGAGTGGCCTTGTAAATGCAACTGAATATGTTTGATATGTGATTCGTGAGCATAACACGAGATTTTTCACGATCACTACATGCGCAGAATAGAAACTGAGGGCGCCATTTTACGGTGAAAACGAAAAAAGGCCCTGATCACGAACGTCACTTCACGGTGAAAACGAAATGAATTGTATGCAATTTGTATGCGTTGTGACGTGAAGTGACGTTCGTAATCAGACCCAAAGTCTATATAACCTTGCATAAAATTCATTTAGTTTTTATCGTGATATGGCAATTTTTCACGACTGTTCCATGCGGAAGCAGAACAGAAACTGATGCGAGTAAAAGTACTCACGCCTTGCATGTGTCCGCTATGGTTTCCCAAACACTAATGCAAGCGAGCAAAAGAAATCACAGCTTGCATGTATTTGCTATGACGGTTTTGGCGTCCGTGTTCGGGAACACATTGCGATCACCAGTCATTATCAATGAGCTAGATTGTTATGTCTTCAATAGCTTGCTTTCAAAGCAAGTTTTAGGCTCATGAAACGATTTTTTGAACCAATAAGTGACAATCATATAACTCGTTGACATTTTATCTTTCGGATGAAGTGATTATTATAACACTCCATTCAGCCGGTAAAGAGGTATTAACGTTCAAATCCTTGCAGTCCAGCGTCACTCTCTCGCTTTCGAAACTTTGAACTTACACCCCGGTACAGAAATGAAAGACGTAGTCCTACGTCAAAATCCCCTGGTATCCATGATTGCGACTCGACATGCTAGGTTGAATCGAAAATGTTGGTCCGATCTATGTTGTCAGTTGCCTAGTGTGCATGCTCCCATTTGATTACACATGCTCTCAACTTTTTTGTGACATTAGTTATGTTGATTTATAACCTAGGTTGCCTAGTGTGTAGATGGCTTTATGCTATGAGGAAGACGTATGCGGGCTATAGCTAAAACAAGTGATCCCCGATTTTTGAAATTAATCGTTCATCAGCTAATCGAATACTTATCAGCAGTTTGTTATTCGATACTATTAATCGCCCCAAATAATCGTTTGATCGATTAATCAATTAATCGTCACATTGAGAGAAATAATTAGTTAAACTAATATTTCTCATTTGCTTTACCCTTTCATTACGGTATGCTCCGCCGAAGTGCTAACCCTGTACGAAGCACTGCGCCGAAAAGTATGCACATCGCGCTGGTGTGATCGAAGAGCAGTATGAATTTCATGTCGTCTAAAGACGACGCTCGCACACACAGCTCGTCGCGCGGATGTCGTCTATAGAAGACGCTCGTAACGAAAGGGTTAAAAGCCATCTGGAATCAAAAAAGTGTTCATTCTGCCTGAAAATCAATTATTATTTATTTTCGCTCCCCTAAACTCCTAAGCGAAGCTCAATGCAGTCAACGCGAATTTAGCTTCGTTTACGAGTTTAGGGGAGTGTCAAAGATAATGATTGAATTTCAGGACAAAACTGCAGCTGCAGTAGGTTTTTTTCTCTGGATTTGGATCGATTAATCGACGTAAATTATTCGTTCGCTTCGATTATTGCTTGCGCAGTATTCGTTCGATTAATAATCGATTTCTTTAGGATGTATTCTATTAATCGATTAATCGCACGATTATCGGGGATCACTAGCTGAAACTACGGGTTATAGCTAACACAGACCAAACAAACTAAATTTTCCACCATCCCAAATAGGAAACAAGTATGAAATACCTCCTTTTCACATCCGGTTTCAAATGAAACATAATCCTATTATCTCTTGTATAATAGCAGTGAAAATATGAAGCCACAAAATAACAACCATTCAAACAACATCTCGTAATGGAATGAACTCCCCTTATATAACCCTCCATGTGTTTCAGGACTAAAATAGCATGAAATAATCGTTACACCCCACCTCTTTCTCCCGTTACAGGTAACAATGGGCACCACGCATCCATCGGTGATGATTGATTGATATTTACCATTTTCAAACCCGCGCCGAGTAGTGGCGGAGGACAGATTATGAACAGAGATACGGCAGGCGTATGTCAGTAAGTGCTCTCGAAATCCCATTGGTCGCACTTTTTCCAGTATCCACTGTATGTATACACAGAGTTTTATATTTCTGCTGTTGCTTCCTGCCAGGACAGAATTATATCCAGCCACTCTGGAGACCGACAAAAGGACAATCGAACTCGTTACAAGTTGGCGAGAGCGAAAACAAACCCAATCTATTGGGTGTCTGTGGGGCGATAGAATGGGGCCCGAGCATAGGAGCTGGTTTGTCTGTGGATTAAAACTGATTTCCCACCGGGGATAGGACATGGTCGGATATCGAAATCGATACGAGGATAGTTGCAATGTTTGTAGATGATTAAATCGGATTAGGGGGAAAAGAATGCTCAGTTATTCTATCATTATTCTTTTTTTTCACCAACAATATGCCGGAAACCGGAAATCAGCGGTCGTTATTTGGTTTTCATCAGGACGGATTTTAAACCCAGTTAATCTGAAAATTATTATTAACAACAGAAAGATAATGACCATCATCAAATGGACAGTTCGTAGAAGGGTATAATCATTATGCGGATCCGGCATGAGGGTAATCCGTTGTTGAAAAAATTGTCGATGGTCGAACGGTTCCGAATTTCAGTTTACGTAATTTATTCCGTCCGATCAATCACGTGCGTACGTGATAATAATGCATTTTTAATTTAACGTTCCACAATTAAAAACGCCGGAAAACCAATTTATATCGAACCAGAAACAGCGTCAGGACTTCAATCCAGTTCGATTCAAATGTGTGTGGTAACTGGTGTGGTTTATTGGAAAAAGAGTATACATTCGTCGATGCGTTTGTAACCTATAATTCCCATCATCAGCATTTGATCCGAAAATATATCAATTGGATGCCATTTCCATTGCTGTCATTTGTTGACATTGCTCCCTGCAGATGGAACCGTTGATGAGGTAATTGATTCATGTAGTGTGACTCTTCCTTAACAAATTGACGAAATTTGATGAAATATCGTTCAGTGAAAGCCAAACGCATTAGGTGGCAGTTGTTTTTGAGCGGTCTTTACACGATCTTTCGTATTGACATTACCAGTAATGATAATCATTCGAGATTCACTTTTTTTTCATTACTTTCGATTGACAATTCCCTTTCTACAGTTTTTAATGGCCTCTAATTTAACAGGTATGCGTGAAAACGTATTTTTTTTGGAAAATTTTTTGTCAATTAAAAACATATATTTTCGTGTAATTCCAACTGAATATGCGAAAAGTTGGAAATATGTCGGACAAGATTAATAAAAGTAATATTTTTGTGTGACAGTTTCACTCTCTCACTTTCATAGAAACAACCAAATTTCCGTTATGTTCGCGATGATATGATGATATTTTGAAGGCTCGCAGTACCGGTGTATGTGATTTGAGAAAAATAGTTTGCAATTGAGCAACATTTCATTGAAAATTATGCTATTTCCGAGGACTATGAATACGACTGTTCTCTGGACGTTTTTGCTCCTTCAAAGATAGAAGTAAGTCACAATACACTTTTCATCTATTAAAAACAATCAGTTACAAGATTGCATCATTTTGGCTCATGACATCATCAAATTGTGAGTTATTCAAACATTGTTTTGTTTCTTCAATATAAATTCCATATTGAATGCGAATAATGACGACATCAGATTTTGTTTACCAATACAAATATACTCTGCCTACTGCTCCACCTTATATGTACCTTATGACATGTGATTATGACGCCAGTGATTTTCTCATTTTCCAATTTTATTCACAGGCTGAAATACACAACTTGGACTAAAGTGGCTGTCCGCTTGCTAGCTTTGAGGTTTGGATTTGTATTACGAAGAGTAGGGGAACCCGGGCAAGAGTGCCATACGGGACAAGAGTGCCCATCTGATTACTTTGCCTATTTCCATCTTTTACAATTATTTAACTACAGAACTTTGTTTTATACAGATACTGCATATATCTCACATATTATCAGCTAGAACCTTACATATTTTTTATTGGAAAACGGATAAATACTAACTGAGTTTCTTACAACTGCAATCTAGGGGTAGTAGGGGAAAATTGGTCATGGGGGGCAAAGTGTTCACCTCCTTGATTGATAGTATAACTATAACTATTGAGGTGACTATCAATACGGGGTCAATGTATTGATAGTCACCTCATGTTTGAAAAATTTAATGGCTTTTGTGTCACCCTGTACTTCAGTAGTACTATCACATGTCATAATATAAATAAAAACAGAAATTGCTCTCACGACAGCCATTCGGCCATAGTTCTGTGCGCATGGTATCTAAGGAATTTCTCGTGGAATTTAGTTTATTCAATCTGATATATTGGACGATTTGTCAGTTTAGACAACTGTTTACATATTCTAGGAGAGGTGAACACATATTTTGTTCAATCTCAGCGATTAATTAGCATAGAAATTACTTTGATGTTTGGGGGCAAAGTGGTCATAGGTGCATAACGACTTACATTGTTCTGTTTGCTTAAGCTAATATACCTCATCACATTCTGCTCTTGAAAAGGTTCCTTTTGTGGCTTTGACCCTGGAAAAATATGCCACCCCAACTAAACCAAGCCTCATTTTACGGAACGTTATGTGTTTCTTACAACGTTTTTGTATGCATAGAAAATTTTAATTTAGACTCTAGGTGAAAAGACCAAGCTTATTTCATACATGTACCTACTATATCAAATATTATTTGAGCAAATTTGGACGAAAAAAACGCAAAAATCTAACACATTTAGCTTGATATGTGACCACTTTGCCCCCACTAGGTGACCACTTTACCTCCAAGCAAAAAAAAAGATCGATTTTCACCTTTTTTCTAATGATGAAAAATGTACTTTTTTGATTTTTTATAGTGAAAACCGTGTGCTATCTTGAACAACAATTAGTTGAACTATAATATTCTTAGAAAAACGGGAATTGTAGCGGTATTTGGACACTGGAAATGGGCATATTCCTTAGGGTAACCACTATGCCCCCACTTCCCCTACATAAGGATGCACAGGCGCAAATTAACGAAATAACCTCAGTTTCTATATGTTTGCATGACTCCACCCATAAATACAAATAGAATAATCATTTTTCTTCAACTTACTGTATGAACTAATTCAAATTGTACGCATTTAATTCAATGAAAATAAATTTGTTATCTTTCAACTTCCGGGGCAAAAGGAGCCATTATTACCGGTGTAAAAATGCCATAGTAGTAACCTAGAATTCGATCTGTCAAACGCAAATAGTGTAATCGTGGTTGTGTTTGTTGTGGTCATGGTTTGAAAATATGAACGGATTTCGTTCCGAAACCAGTGGCAGATGGAAACTTAAGACGCGTCCACAGTACGCCAATCAGCCTTGGCCGCCCGGTAAAGCCGACTAGATGTGGACGTACCGCCCGGGCTTGCCGACGTGCCGAAAACCGACTCGAATCAAACCGAACCCAACCCGAAACAAGTGGGTCCAGTTCGAGAAAGTTGAACCAAAACAAAACAAAGTAAATTAGCGTTGACGACATTGTGCTTCGTGTGTTCGTGACGGCTTCGTGCATCCGATGGGACTTCGGCTTCGTGCACCCGATGGGGCGTCCACATTACATAACGAACCGAATATGCCGCCTGGTGCAGGCCGATCGGCATCATTCGGCATAATGTGGACGCGCCTTTAGAAATCGCTTTAACACTTTCGTCGCCTACCGCGATTCGGTCGAGTTTCTTGCGGGCCCAAATTCAACTGTCGGTGCGCTAGAGAAATAAGCGGGCAACGATAATAATGAATTTGGGTTCGATTCAGTACAACTTTTCTGTTGAATCCGAATAAAATCAACCGACTGCTGATAAGAAAACTTATAAAAATATTTTTTCAGCCAATTGTACAGTGTTGCCAATGACAATAAAAAATAAATTCAATGGAATGTACTTGCTCTATATACTATATTCGATGACGATGAATAACTACAATTTTATTGAAGAATTTGGAATATTCTGTTCAATCGATTGCGAAGATTCTGTGAATGTCACTTATTGTGGGAAAATAATCGTCTTAAACTATATCAGATTTGGCAACTCTCACTTTTCACGTGATTCGTTTCCATTGTTCTTTGCGCATGGTAGATAGAAAGCTAAAGGAGGAAGCAAGCTGCATGTTTTTTTTTTTCTGAGAATGAGAATAATAGCTGTGCAACACGAATAGGCCCTGTTTATTCCAAAAAGTTTTTTTACTGAGACGCACATTTGTTTTTTCATCCTCAAAATGTTCACTGGACGACGTAGGGGAGATGGGGGTAAGACGGACATGTTAAGGAAAACTTCAATTGTCTCTTTGGAAACTTATGTTTTCCAAAACTTAAAAGCAGTTTCTTACAGTTTAATATACTGGTTTTTGGAATAATTGGCCAAATGTTTTGTAAAAATGTGTTCTTTCACGGTTTTACTGAAATTAAAACAAGTCGAAAAGTAGAACATTTTTAACGATGCGGGTATAATGTAGTGGGGGGATATGGACAGGTCAATAACATACGAAGCGTAGAAGTTTATCGCTCACGAGAGGAATAATTTAGCTCTCTCTCAGTGTTTGTGCGTCCAGTACAGCATTGCCAATGTTCCAGTTTAAACTGGATTCTTCCAGTTTTTTTTTCTCGATCCAGTCATCCAGTTGAACCCTAAAATCTTCCAGTTTTCTGGAATATCGTCCAGTTTTATCCAGTTTTTCATATGTGTGCCCTAGTTTTATCCATTTTATGTAAAATAAATTTACAATGACAAATATTGTCTGTCCCTCCCTCTTCCTATTCCTTATGTAATTTTATTTTCTGACATTTATCATTCGACCTTGGATCGATCTCTGGCGAGGTTATAATTCGGTTCTTTCCATTTTGTTCAATCCGTCGGTGTTTTGTCGAAAATTCCAAAACGAAGAGCTTTCCCGAATGGTGGAAACTTATCAAACTACTTTAAAAACAGGGTACCACTATTGTTAATTTTATTAATAATTTAATATTGTTAATTTTATTTAACAGCCTAGATTTAGCTGTTAAATAGATGTTATAGATCCTCCAAAATATTCTGAAGTTCAGAAGGTCATAGAGTGAACAGTTTCCATTGACTATAATTGATTTGAATATAAAACCCAAGTGACCTTGCTTCCGTTTACAACAAAAGGATATTAGTTTCTCATAGTCACTCAAAGGAATTTTAGTTCTAAATATAATTGATTTAATCAATGCAAACAAACTCCCCTAAATAGCTAATGCATATTTTGCATAAAATGCATGTGAACCCAAATAAAACCATCCCTCAAATATTATTTCACAGTTATTACAGTTACAGTTTTATAAACTACATACAAAAGCTACATCAATTTAGATAAATCATAACCGGTCTTCTTAAAATAAAAAGGTTTTACAGGATCCAGTTTTCTTCCAGTTTTTTCAAAAATATTATTGGCAACCCTGGTCCAGTAACTGAAATAGAACAAAAAGAGAAAGCAATATAAACAAGAGTTAAATATTCTTCCCTTCACTTCTCATCACGCATTGGATGTGATTATGGATGTGTATCAACCTCATCAACCACCTGTCCATCATACCCCCACTGTCCGTCTTACCCGCGGCTCTCCTAATAGTTAATCAGGAAGCGAGGGAAGTAGAGTTAACACACAGTGCAGCAATCGGTACTGTATCATTCCGTCAGCACGCATCCTGGAATAACGACCCGTTATAAAAACCAGACCCCTGCCACATGTTACCAGAAGGAGATAACGAAAGAGATGCGATAAGAACGAGACGAGATAATGTGTAAAAATGAGATAATGCTAGAGCCAGGCTTTGTAAGACTCTAGCATAGATATAATGATCAGTCCCTTTTTAGTGTTCAATAAACGAAGAGCCTCGCTCTCGTCAAAATAAAGTTTAGTTTTATTTATTAACTGTAGTGATGAGGGAATAGTGAGAAGCGAGTGAGAAGAAAAGTTTCGAGTATTATCTCATCGAGTTCCGATTCGGATATTGACTAACTATACGCATGTGCAGATTTGGACGATATGTTAGAAAAACTTACTATGAACGGCAAAAAGATATAAAAGTTTTTAATATTAAATTCAATGTTTGAGAATGATTTTTTAACAGTAGACTCAAAGTGTGATTTTTCTCATATAACTTTGTGAAACATTATATTTTAATCAGACATCTGATTTTTGAGTTACAATTTTTTAAAAGAAGTTTTAAAAAAGTCGTAGAGGGTCAGTGAAAGTAATTGTGCGTTTTGAATTTGGATTTTTTATGATCTAATGTGTTCTACTAGTCAAGCCATCTCATTTGATATCCATATTGATGGGGGTTTGAAAAAAAACATATATCGCCATTTTGGATTTGCATTATCACAAATAAATATGTTCTACTAGTCAAGCCCTTTCGTTTGATACCCATATTGATGGGGTTTTGATAAAATATGTAGTCTGTCATTTTGTACCGACTGCCATCATGGATTTTCAAGATCATGGAAGACGCAGTTTTCTAACGACAGCAGAGATAAAGACGTAATCCAAATTTCAGATCAATCGGTCAACAGGAAGGGGGTTAAATTTCTATTGATATTGGACAACCCTACATATAAACATACAAACCTACTTACAATAGGTCATGCCAAATAAAACCTTTTAAAAGTATAGTATAAAAACTATATTTTTATGTTTTTGATTTTTTTTATTATTCTACATATCCCATATTTACATTTAAGTGCCTATTCTATCAAATTCCGTTTAAAAATCCTATTCAAATTGAACGAGAAAAGTGTCACCCACATCTAAGTGACGGGGCCTCTCATGAAATACACCCGTCACCCAGACCTGGGTCACGGGGCGATGAAAGTGTTAAGCGGACCTTACATGGTCAATATTATTGTCAATATGATGATATTTGAGAACCGACGCTCGATATTGATGAGGAAATACGAATTTTCTGAATTTCAAGCAGCAATATTTTGACATTTCATATAAATGCATGTTGTTGACGTTTTAACTCGCGGATCCTGAAGCTGAGTTGCCAGATTTGCAAGCATGTCTGTAAATTGAAGTCGTTTAATTTTTGTTAGTCTTGTTGCGATTGTAATTTACTTTCACAAACTTCTCAAATTCCAAGAAACATAAATAAAAGCACACTCAAAATTGATTTTTAGCTCGTGTTTTGTCATTCCGATTTATGACATTAAATGAGACATAACATAACAGAAAATGTCATGACTCATAAATACTGGTAAGCATTTGTATAATATACATGGTACAGCAATATTAGATTAATACGAGTGAGTGAAACAAAAGACAAATAAGCTTTCCGCATACTTAGCCGCATACACGGCCCAGCCCGAGATAGATATTGTTCTCCTTCATGCGCTCCTTTTTTACTCTTTGAAAACTCTTCCCAACTTCATTTCATAATCCGGTGCAATTTTATCACTTATTTGCTGAACAACTACTGAAGCATCATTAGCCATGTGGATAGCGTGGTCGTGTAAAATAGCTTTGCATTCCAGCCGGTCTTGGTTCGATCCCCATTGACGACGTAAGGACTTTCTTTTTTGGCATTTAATTTCATTTCAAATTTCATGAATGTTTCAACGAGTCTTCAACGATAGAGTTTTCTTAATGGAATAATTCCGCTGTTACATTCCTAGATCTCGTGAGCCGGTACTTACGAGAAATATTCATTGAGATACTTTCATCTGCGTTAATCCTTTTCAATTCAGTTACGAATTGATGAAGAGATGTAACTTTGTGTTCCCAGATTTTCGAGGTCGGCTGAGTGCGAATTACGGCATTAATTAGCTTCTCATTTTTCTTGATATCTCATGTGTATTCTACCAATGATTACAATCCGGGAATGTAATTAAACGAATGAATACATCTTGCGGCTGCTCAAGATACAAACATCTCGAAAAGTGATCCGCCAGTGTATTCTCCAAAATAATTTTCGTGAAAACTGATTAACGCTAATCAAGATTATCTACTATCTAGGAAAAGTACACGAGATGTGCTTCTAGAAGTGGAAGACTCCCTGACCTCAACGATGGAAACTACTCGTAGCATGAAATCCGGAATTAAATAGGATGGGGTTGAAAGTATGGGAGCGAGACATTCTCCTTAATACATAGTTCCATTATTCATGAAGGGAGAAGCAGCCGAGATTGGCGCCAGCATTTTATGCTCAACGACTCATTTTTTCCACAGCCAATTACAGCAAGATGCTTCAAATTCCTGGCGAAAATTTTTTGCTTTTAACGTATGTCACATTCATTCAATGTGTAGAATCAACTGACATATAGCATAATTCCATTAGGAAGCACTTCTCCGTTTCCGGATATGCAGTTTCATTCTATTCCGAGTACAGATATCAGCAAGAAACTAACGAGAACATGTGATCTCTCGAGTTAAAACTTTACGTTGTTGGTACGAGCAACACATCCAAGCCCATCCTTTCCCACCGAACAGTTGTTACCAGCTCAAATTACCATTAGGGCACCGACTGGGCTGTCAGTGCTCGCCGGCAAAATATTGTATCCCGCTGCAAGGCATCAAAATCCTGACCTGACTTTTGCTCAAATTCAACTCGATTGTGGTTTGTTTCAAATCCAGTGGCTCGCCTGTGTGTTCACCACGTGGCCAACGTCGCACCGTAGCCCTCCCCCTGGTTTTTGTAAACTCGGGAGCGGATGCTGCTGCTACTGTCGAGTGGTTCTCGAATAGTGGTGGCTACTGCCCAAAGGCAGCACAGCACATCGCCCACTTCGGAACAACCACTCCCGGGGTGCGGAAACAGATGAAATTTAAGCTGCCAGTAAAAGTTACGAATAGAAATTATTTCAGCTAAAACTTTCCATTCTGGTTTGTGGCGGGAACACCGGAAGGTGGGTTGAGCCGGGAGAAATTCGATAGAATTTGCAATCGGGTGTAATTGGTTGGATCCCACGCGTACCTGGTTTGGGGAAAATTACATATCTGGGAACGCATCAGACAAACGGACTGCAAAACCACTTTAATGCCCAGATCCCCAGATAGGTGTTGTTCGTCTGTGAGTTGTAGAATGGAATATATAAGCCCCAGCGGCAGTCAGAAAGTGTGTTTCTATGTATGTGTGTGTGTGTATGTGTGGGAGAAGAAGCCAATTGGATTATGTTATCGAAAAAGTTTTCATCTCCGTCAGAGACTGCGGACTCGGTAAACATGAAAAATTAAATGATTTATTCAATTTCTTTCGAGTTCCCTGAATTTTCCCCCTGTACGGGACCTCCTCCGTCGACAGGTGAGCAGATTCCCCATCTCATCTAGGGCACGATTTGAGTCGAGGCAAAGTGTTCATTACGTGGAGTGCCACAACAAGAGTGGTACATAATTTCATTTTCTCGCTGCCGAAATGTTTGCGCCTAATGAAGAAATTGTCCCTACCGCTAGGTAATATTATTTCCGAGCGTTCCTCGAAAGAAAAAAAGCTCAATTTCGTTATGTTTTTATTTGCATTCGCGATTGAAACACATTGCTTCAAATTGCTATTTTTTTTTATCGCGAGATAATTTGGGGAAATAATTGTCAGCAAATTTCGCCCATCGCCGTAAGTCCTTTCAAACGAAAACCAGCAGCAGCAAAAAAAAAAAAAAAAGTTCAAATAATTTGGCATTATTCAAACGATGTTATTGATTCGACCTGCTGTGATGGGAAATGGCTCCAGTTGAGTGTTGGGACCCACCCAGAATGAAATACGAGAAAGCGAGAGTTAATGGTAATGTTTTCCTCGAAGGGTAGCAAAAAAGGGATACTCCGATGAGGGAGTCTGTAAATATAGCCTTGACCTTTTTTTTTGCCCCGCTTTCTTGAGGTTATTCCCAATCGGTTCGATACGGTTGATGTGAATATTGGCGAAGTTTTATTTTTCCTTTCACCGGAGACAATCAACAATGATGGGGATTATTGGGAAAAGCTTAAGTATGCTGAGTTCGTCAGTAACGTGTGGAAGTTAGCCAAAGTTACGCTCGAAAAGTTATCTATTTCACTTTCACTACAAAAAAGAATAGGCATAACGAATCAATGATACTAAAGGTGACGTATCCTCTGCGACTAGAGGTGATGACATCGGCTCTTCTGGATCACCCTGGAACCTGGATAGTGGTGTGAAACAGTTTTGGTAGATAAAATGGATTATTTGCTTAGACAACAAATTTCTTTGCTTTGTTCTCTTTCCGATGAAGTTTGTATTTAAATGTTTCTACTTCGACTCGAAAAAAGTGTAGCAAAAGTTTATCGATTACTTGAATGTTATAGTAATGTAGCTCTATCGCATACACCATTCAAAGAGTGGTATCCCGAAATACAACTGTTTTGTGATTCCGGATTTTAAATGAATCAAACTTTAATCAACAGTACGAAGAAAGTATGAGAAAGGTTGGCTTCGTCGTCTAACTGAATTTATTCATTAACCTTACTCAAACAGCAACACAATAAAGTAATATAAGCTAAGTTTCGGAGTTCTTTATTATGCTTCGATATAACGTTCAATTCGATACAACGTACAATTTTGAAAGTAAAATGTACGTTTTATCGAAGTTATCCTGTAATACCAGTGATGAATACCAAGACATATCGTCGGTTCAATTGATTTTAAAGGAATTTCTTAGGTGACCAGGTTGAAAAATATATCGTCGATTTGAGTAATGTTGAAGCAGAGTCTCGGAGACCTTCTTAGGTTTAAAAAATAACCTCGGTCGTCGCGATTGAATAATATTTTGAAAGATAATACAAGTGACCCATTTCGGAATACATAGTCAGTTTTGGCGAGTTTAAAAGAATTTCCCCGGTACCTTTTCAGGTTAAGAATGTATTGTCGATTAGAGGAACATTCAAAGGGTCGTTCGACGGATGTTCTCAGGATGGCAAAAATAACCTTGGTCTCCGCGATTGATTAAAAATATATAGATCGAGAGTTTTTAAAGGGGTTTTTTATTCCTTATACCTATACCTTCTCAAGTCAGGAAAAATATCTATGTACTACGCACGATGAATAACGAAATGCATGACCCGTCCGATAAGAATGTACATTTTCTTCAAATCTCATTTCGCTGAATAGTTGAGAGTTCACGTTTTTAGAATCACATCACTTACCGCAGTGAATCCTGATTTTTCATAACCATTCCCACTAACAATTATCTCTTCCATAATAAGCGCTAGGGAACCACGGTATAGAGGCGACCCTTCTGGCCCTCGGGCGGCGAATACCATACTAACATTCCTTCCCTTCCCCTGGTGACTGTAAGGACGTGGCCGCCGTCGTTATTGACCATTTCAAGCTTGAATCACCGAAAACAGCACAACGAGAATGATTTGCTAGTCCCAAGCGTCATTCTGTGTGTTCTTTGTGCAATTTCCCTGTTTCAGGTCAATCACGGAGACCAACTATGAATTGTACAGTCTATCCAAGCTCAAGCTCAAGCTCTATCGCATACACCATTCAAAGAGTGGTAGACACGACGCAGAAGTAATGATTCTGATGTCGACGATAAACAACGCTACGGATGAGCGAAATTATTCTAAGACGATGAATTGCTAGCATTAGTGCATGAAAACTCCGCTCGAACATGTTAAGTAGTTGGGAACGAACTAGAACAGTGATTTTCAACCGGTGGGGAATTCCCCCCTAGTGGGGAATTTGGTCATTGAAAGGGGGAATTGTGGAAGGGAATATTGCACACTTACTTCTCTTTGAAGAGGACAATGATTAGCAAGAATTGTCACAAAAACTTTATCGGATACGCTAAAATTTACGATCCTCGGCAAACATTTCCAAATCTGAAATGTAATGTTCAATTGAACAACTTCGCAATGTTTGAAACACTTTCGTCAATGAATGATGATGGAACTGACGACGAAACAATACGGAAGACCATAGAATACAGCATTCGTCAAGACTTTTAACAACAAATTAAACTTGAAACATATTTTCCTTATACCAGGGAAAAATTTGGATATGGTTTGAAATGCCATCGGACTGACAGTGACGAAAGTTTCGGATCAATTTCAGATCAAACTCATCGATTTACAAATGGTCGATCCTTATCCTGATATGCGGAATAAGCGTTACGAGTGTTGTTGTCTTTTGCGTAGAATTTATGTGAAGATGGATTTCCTACAATGCTGGTGATGGGAACAAAACATCGTAACAGAGTGGATATTGAAGACATGAGGTGTGCTTTTCGACAACGTTCTCAAGAATTACAATTTTGGGGGAATGGTTCAGCCGCAGGTGCCATACTGACTTGCCAAACTTTATATACCTTTTTTGTATTCAGATACAAGCAGTGTTGCCACATTTTAATCTGTACCAGAAGGGAAAAAACCTTTCTCATCTGCACTTTTTCTTCAAAAAATCTGTACCATTGGAATTATTCATTGTAGAGAAAAATCATGGAATATGGAAAAATGATCATTTGTTTACTAGAAAATATTATATTTACTTGCTTACTTTATATATAGATTTACTGATGTGAAAAATGACAAACCGTTGCGGGATATTGCAGTAACGGTAGAAGTGAAGCAGCCATTGGCAAAATTTGCTCTGAGTACATGATGTTTGGATAAGTGATGAATCGCTCCGACGGAGATATGAAACGCACAACGGATACATGAAATAGATACCAAAACCATGCGGGAAGTAAAGAAAAACCCGGAGGTCACAATCAGAGAAAAATACACGAGAAACATGGTTTGAAGAGCAAGCTTGCTCGGGAGTTGCCACTCATCCGAACATGTTACATGTGTCGGAGTGGGAACTCTGTGAAAATCTATGGGATTATGACATTTTTAGGGAGTCAGAATCTCGAACTTCGATATGGAACCAGGATGGAATTGAATTGATTTTGGATCCGGTATCTATATACGGAATTTGAAATCTAGAATGTTTTTTATGTCTGAATCTGAACATTAAAATGTGCATAACTATCAAATCATTCAGTTGAGTCAATAACAATGCAATCTATCAAGAGCATATTATATTTCGATGTTACCGATGGTACTTTTCGTTTCTTTCGTCATAATATCCAATTCACAATCACCGGTTGTTGTCAATATTCGACAGTGAATCATTATTCGTATATCTACCTAGCCTCTGCCTGCCCCCGTACGGGTAACAAATTTGGTTCATATAAATTTAGCCAACTTCAACTCTCCTCATCAGTTAGTGAAACTAAGGTGACAAGAACAAATCATGAATCAATTATTCGCACAAATTTCTCCATGTGTAATCCCAGAAACCCCCGAGCAGTGTGGATTGGACTTACCGTTGAAAAAAATCATCCTGGATCCGCTCGAAGTTCAAAGTTCGGGATCTTTTGAGGACGCCAGCAACTCGAATGATGATGGCGAACCGAAGCTGATCATAGACCTGGAAGGCGAACAGAAGCCTAAACCCGCTCCCGAAAAGCGGACATCCACAGCTGCTCCGGAAAGTGCGGAAGTTCCCTACCTTCCCAGTGCTGTGGGGTTCTCCGAGGACACAGGGAACGCGAATGATGAAGTGGTATGCAAAGGGTGTTTAATTGTGTATAAGAACGGAAAAAATTGTAATGTGCCATTGTAATATTGTGAGAAAAATATGAAAACGAAGATCGTTACGTATTATCAAACCAACACTATACGTATTGTTTCATTTTAATAGCTCTACCCATCTTGTTAAACTGATCATCGCCAATATTTCTGGCCTTTCATAAATAAAGTATCACCTGATGTCTCATGTTCTTCATACAATAGGTAGACTGCATAGTCCTATGAGAAGGCAGCGCCTGCAGAAGGACGGAGATGGTCTTCAACACACGTCGTTCAAAGACCGCGAGTGCTCGTAGGTCCTCTTCAAATATTGTCCACATTTCGCGCGATTTCCAAGTCTGTTTGACCTCAAGTGCTTATAGAGACTGTCAGGTACCGTCTCAAAGGTTCTGCCGATAGTATCTACGTCATCAGCGAAGTAAATTAATTGACTGGATCTATTGAAAATCGTACCACGCCGCTCGTCTCATAACACCCTCTAGCCGCTAGAGAATCTAGCGCAATGTTGAACGCCAGGCAAGAGAGACCTTGTCGAAGAGACTCGATTGAGTAAGATAATCCACCCGATATTCACACACAGCACCGTGTTCTATCCATGGTAGCATAAATCAGCCTTGTCAACTTCTCGGGGAAGCCGTTTTCGTCCATGAATTTTCAAATAAAGTGGAAAAAATTGATTTTTCGGACCACCCTAAAATGGAAATGAGCGCCCCAATGAAAAAATAAAAAAACAATATGGGTCTAATATTTTGCGATAAAGAACAAATCTACCAATTTTCACGAAAATCTGAGAACCACTATATCGGTTTGGCATGGAATGGCTGAATTAGAAGTCACAAATGGTGTGTTTATGCTCAATAAATAGAATGAATAGAATTGCCCGTAGAACGGATGTTGCATTTGCATTTCGAGCGAACGATTTTCGCTCGTCTGATTAACGGTGATATTTGTATTCTGATTTGACGGCTTCGATGAAAGATGTAGTATTTTGTCAAAAAAATATGTAATGATTTCATATTCATATCTTCATTTCCATATTTTTAATAGATATTCAATCTACTGATAATACTTAACTAAACGACAGCGAGGCTTTCGAATTGCCGAGTGTTTCGTTTAATTTTCCAAATTGGTCTTTTTCAAGGCTAGAGGCGAATGAGCTGATGAATTTCAAAGCCTCTATAATTCAAAACATCATTGTCATCATCATCAAGTCGCCTCGCTTCAACTATCAGACAGCAGTCTTTCTTAAGCTGATGTCACATTAGGCGGATTCACCGCCGCGGATTCCGCGAGTAAAACCGCAGCGGAGGATCTACAGTGTATTGTGAATTAGCCATGTCACACAGAGCGGGGCGGTTTTGGAAGCGAATTCATATCGAGAAAAAAAACCGTCGCGATATCCGCGGCGGCGAACCCGCCTAATGTGACATCAGCCTTAATGCTGATGTCACACACAGCGGTTTTGCTTGATTATATGGATGAATAAAAGATAGATTTCGTACAGCATTGGGCAATTTTGTTCGGCGGAGGCTCCGTGTCGATTTGCATGCCGTCTGGCGAAGAGTGCCTCTGTATTTTTGCATCACCTTGTATGTGAATCTATACTGGGGTGTAAGTTTAAAATTCCTGAAACGAAAGCGTTCCGTATGGGGTACAAAATTTTGAGCGCCAATACCTCTTTGTCGGTTAACAAAGCATGAATATCAACCACTTCATTCCAAAGATAAAAAGTGTATGAGTAAGACTGGTTACTTATTGGCGAAGCAATTTGTTACAATAGCTCAAAACTGCATCGAAAGCAAACTATTCAAATCACAAAAATCTATAAATATCAGGTACCGTTCTGAATCATATTTCGGACACTTTGTTCTAATATCTTGAAATGCTTAATGCACTGATGACATAACTATCAAATTAATATCACAATTGCTTCTTTAGAGTAATCCCTTGGTTTTTCTATCATTTCACATGAGAACTACATTTCAATTATAACATAATCGGCAGAAATCTTACAACACTACTCATTATCGTTTGTGTTTGACGTTTCCTTAGCGTGAGCACGTAGGAATTTACCCGTTCACAAATATTTAAATTTCTCCCGTGTTTCATCAGTTCTCATCATTGTTAACAGTTTACTGTGATTGCTTGGTAAGTGTTTCGCAGTTGACTATAAAATGTGTAGGTATTGGTGACTACCATACACTGAATGATTTTCATATGTGTGTGTGCAAGCGCTGAGCGTAAACGAAAGTTTTCGTAATTTCAGCTGTCAAGTTTCTATAAGACCATTTATATTTTCCGTTGTTTTAGTTGTTTTGATCAATTAAATCTGGAAAATGCCGAAGGGAAATGCCCTCACGGAGAAAGAAGAGAGACAAATCGATTCATTTCACCAAAAAAATGTTGGTATCAGAGAAATTTCTCGTCGGATTGGACGATCCAATCAAGTAGTGCTCAATTATTTGGCGAATCCTCAAGGATACGGTACGAAGAAGAGAGCTCCACGTAAATCGAAGCTCTCTGACCGGGATAAGCGGGAAATAGCTAGAACAGGTTCGAATACCTCACAATCGCATGTGCAAATAAAGCAATATTTCAACTACTTAACTGCTCGGGTGACAATTCATCAAATTTTGGTAAAAAATCCTCACATAAAGAGAGCTTAAAAGGTTAAAACACCTCATCTTTCACCATCTCACCTCGGAAGACGTCTGAGTTTTGCCAAAGTTCACATGAACCGATAAGATATGTCATGACAAAAAATGTTTTCAAAAAATACATTTTGTTATATACCATAACGAAGAGTTCTTCAATGTATAGCTTATCTTCACTGACGAAAACAAGTTCAATTTGGATGGTCCTGATGGTTTCAACGGGTACTAGTGTGAGTTACGGAAGAAGGAACAGTATTTTTCAACCAGGAAATTTGCATGGCTCGTGCATGGTTTTGGCGGGATTCTGCGCAAACGGAGAGTTTAAAATAGCTTTCACATCATTCAAGGATTACACATATGTTCTGGAATATTCTCCCCTACCGTTTTGCGTGGATATCGTCACAAAAAAATCACATTCCAGCAAAACAATGCTTCTATTCATACCAGCAAGTAAACTAAGCAATGGATTAAGGACCAAAAACCTATTTTTTTGGACTGGCCGGCCCGCTCTACAGAATTGAATCTTGTTGAAAATCTTAGAGGGGATCCTTATATGAAGAATCTACACTGAGGGAAAACGGTACACCACGATTGAAATACTTAAGGTTGCAATTTCGGAAAAATGGAAAAATATCGAAAAACTCGTTCAGCAAAATTTGGTAAATACTATTCCAACACGAATTTTCAAGGTTATTAGTCGAAATGGCAAGGTTACCAATTATTGACATGTAAATCAGCCTATCGTTTTGAATTTTTCATTGATAATACTTATGAATTTTGAAATGGTCTTATAGAAACTGGACAGCTGAAATTGTCATATTTACATACACAATAAATAAACAAACAACTCTTTTGAACAGAATTGACGTTAAATATACTTTATTCTAAGCAGTCTACAATGTATGAATGTATCTTGTTGAAATTCTGTTTGTGTTTGTGTTGCATCGAAATAGAATCAGGGTGGTCTTATAGAATTGGAAAGAGTGTACAGCTTCCGCAGGAATGGAAGGATTGGGGTAATCTGCCCAATTCATAGAAAAAAAAGTGGAATGGTCTGTGCCTAAGGGTGGGTCATTGGACTGTGATTGTTCGGATGGTTTTGGAATTCGGTTCATTCAACTGCTAAAAGTCTTTAAACTTAACTGTTTTAATACTCCAAATGGAGACTCTGAAAGCGAGACTTGCCTACTAACGAGAGCCAAGAAACGAGTCAGTAAATTTGTTGGCAAGCAAGGACCAATGTCGATTCGTAATTTTCTTGGAGCTACCCTGGAGCTACTTGGGCTCCCAAATAGGATATGGTGGCAGAATAATCTTGAATCGGTCATTCCCTACCAAGAAAGTAGGGAGTGGTTCAATACCTGTGATTAGACTTGTTCGAAGACGAAGAAAATCCCGGTTTAATCTGGGATATAAATTCTCTTTTCATCTAAGAATTTGATCGAGTATGGGTATCAAACAAATTTTGATACCTCTGTTGAACGTTATCCACAGACTTCAGGTAAAAGCGGTAATTAGCCAGGCGAGTCTGTCGGTCAAGGGTAATTTGTACCCTTGAATTAACCGATTGACAACAAATATAAGAAAAGAGTGCTCTGTGATTTGAGAATAAAATTATGCGAAATGCTTTGAGCTAGAACTAATGTATCTTGAATTTCTCATCTAGCAATGAGCCTGAGTGTTCTACCCGATTTCTATAATTCATAAATCTTCGTTCAGAGTTCCTGTTTTTGAGATTGTTATTTGTATCTATTTCTACCCACAGGGGCACTACTACCTGTCTAATCCTTTGAAACTCATCTAAACTGTTTAGATTGAATGCCTGTTTGCCTGTATAACTGGCATTATTTTTTTTCAGAGCACAAACATTAATTAATGAACCGTTTCTGCGTGGCTTCGAATAGCTCTCATTATTGACCCTGTTTTAAGTTATTTGGCTCGTAGCAAATAAACAGTAATGTCCGAGTGAGCGATGTGGAAGATGAAAACGGGAAGAGTTGTCACTGGATTACTGATGACCAAGATTCATCGGGTCAAATGAAGAATGACGTTTACCCTCTGACGACACCGATGAACGAGGTCATTAAATGGGCCCAAAAACTACTTCTCAAAATTTTTTCTATTTTAGCACTACTTTTGTTCTGCCAAAGCTAGTTCACGGAGTGGTTCTATTTTATTGGGGTTAGGGTTCCAATTCAGGCTTCCCGGAACTTTCCCCGAACATTTTCATAACATTGGTGTGTTGATTTGGCCACATTTAACAATTTCGTCAACTTCGCGTTCGATAAGTTTGGATTTTCGCAATGTACGAGTAAATTTTTGATGCATGGCTTCTTTTGTTTGGACACCATTTTGACAAAAAAAAATGTAAAATTATAATAGAGGCACCATTCTCATTTTACATACACAGACCTGCACCATGATGGGTGTTCAGGTTCTTAAGTACCCGATTACTTAAAAAACATCAAGTTTAAATCGACCGTTATTATTTTGATTTTGTTTTTTTTTTCAAAATATAATACGTTCTATAAATTTAAAATGATCATAATTCGATTTCACGAAAAAATTATTTTGAAAGTTGCTACCATTGAGAATGAGCAACGAAATTCCCAGTATGTGAGTTGATATCAAACATACGAACACTCTTCAGGAGTACGGTTGCCATCACTACAGATAAACCTGTATTTCTACAGATTTTCCAGACTTTTTAAAATCAAGAGTCTGTGGTTATAGATTACAGATTATTCGGCTTCACACAGGTTTCACAGATATTTTTGAATAACTTTTAGCTATGAATTAAAGTTGATGTTTTTCGTTTTATTTATTCACAGTTGCTGTTTTTCATCTTTCTCATTTGTCTGTTCAGTCGCCTATTTCACATATTTATTCACAAAAATGTTAGTTTGAATGAGTCTCATTTTTTTTTATTGGCATTCAGTGGAAGTGTAGCGTTCTGTTTCCTACAGTTTTGCCTATTGTGAAAAGATGTTAAAGTCTACGTATTGTGTGAATTGGTTTACTTAAAAAAATGAAATTGTTTGTTGTTTTCTTACAAAAGTACTATGGATGTACATTGTATCAACTTGTAGCTCGATCAGCAGAATGCCGATCAGCCTAATCCATCTTATTTAGAGTCAAGACAACAAGGAATCATTTTTCTCAGAAGCTATCAACACTCCAAACATGGTTCCATAGCAATTTTGTTTTTCCTTTTATTTCTTCTAGAAATTTGTACAAAGAGAGCATTCAAATCGCGCAGTGAAAACAAGGCCTCATTGGTCCAAACATGTTCGTACATGGTCGGCTCTCTAAATTCAATGATAAATAAAGAACCCGGAGTTTTCAAGAACAGTTTCTTTGTGTATCCGTAAACTGGGGATTTAAGATGTGAAAAAGACAAACCGTTGCGGGATATTGCAGTAACGGTAGAAGTGAAGCAGCCATTGGCAAAATTTGCTCTGAGTACATGATGTTTGGATAATTGATGGATCGCTCCGACGGAGATATGAAACGCACAACGGATACATGAAATAGATACCAAAACCATGCGGGAAGTAAACAAAAACCCGGAGGTCACAATCAGAGAAAAATACACGGGAAAGATGGTATGAAGAGAAACGCTAATAAAGCGAAGATAAGTCGGTAGAGTATTGGCCAAAAATGGTATGGCACAAACTGGGAAAGGAGTTTTAAGAACGTCATATCCAAGATACTGCGAATCATGAGGAAGGCAACGTTATAGTTTAGGGTTGCTTTACATGTGTCGGAGTGGGAACTCTGTGAAAATCTATGGGATTATGACATTTTTAGGGAGCCAGAATCTCGAACTTCGATATGGAACCAGGATGGAATTGAATTGATTTTGGATTCGGTATCCATATACGGAATTTGAAATCTAGAATGTTTTTTATGTCTGAATCTGAACATTAAAATGTGCATAACTATCGAATCATTCAGTTGAGTCAATAACAATGCAATCTATCAAGAGCATATTATATTTCGATATTACCGATGGTACTTTTCGTTTCTTTCGTCATAATATCCAATTCACAATCACCGGTTGTTGTCAATATTCGACAGTGAATCATTATTCGTATATCTACCTAGCCTCTGCCTGCCCCCGTACGGGTAACAAATTTGGTTCATATAAATTTAGCCAACTTCAACTCTCCTCATCAGTTAGTGAAACCAAGGTGACAAGAACAAATCATGAATCAATTATTCGCACAAATTTCTCCATGTGTAATCCCAGAAACCCCCGAGCAGTGTGGATTGGACTTACCGTTGAAAAAAATCATCCTCGATCCGCTCGAAGTTCAAAGTTTGGGATCTTTTGAGGATGCCAGCAACTCGAATGATGATGGCGAACCGAAGCTGATCATAGACCTGGAAGGCGAACAGAAGCCTAAACCCGCTCCCGAAAAGCGGACATCC
Source organism: Toxorhynchites rutilus septentrionalis (assembly GCF_029784135.1). Taxonomy (NCBI): domain Eukaryota; kingdom Metazoa; phylum Arthropoda; class Insecta; order Diptera; family Culicidae; genus Toxorhynchites; species Toxorhynchites rutilus. Next base: position 28,973,284 of record NC_073744.1, on the reverse strand, counting down.
ACAGCTGCTCCGGAAAGTGCGGAAGTTCCCCACCTTCCCAGTGCTGTGGGGTTCTCCGAGGACACAGGGAACGCGAATGATGAAGCGGTATCCGAGCAGAAGAAATCTACGACCAGAAAACGGCGAGCGAAGCCGTTAGAGGACGCGGAAGCTTCAATAACATCCCCGTTGAGAAAGCGCAGATCGGCAAGGCTAATTTTAAAATACGGCACTGATTGGCGAGATGCAAAGGGTGTTTAATTGTACATAAGAACAGAAAAAGTTGTAATGCGCCATTGTAATATTGTGAGGAAAATATGAAAAAGAAGATCGTTACGTATTATCAAACCAACACTAAACGTATTGTTTCATTTTAATAGCTCTACCCATCTTATTAAACTGATCATCACCAATATTTCTGGCCTTTCATAAATAAAGTATCACCTGATGTCTCATGTTCTTCATACAATAGGTAGACTGCATAGTCCTATGAGAAGGCAGCGCCTGCAGAAGGACGGAGATGGTCTTCAACACACGTCGTTCAAAGACCGCGAGTGCTCGTAGGTCCTCTTCAAATATTGTCCACATTTCGCGCGATTTCCAAGTCTGTTTGACCTCAAGTGCTTATAGAGACTGTCAGGTACCGTCTCAAAGGTTCTGCCGATAGTATCTACGTCATCAGCGAAGTAAATTAATTGACTGGATCTATTGAAAATCGTACCACGCCGCTCGTCTCATAACACCCTCTAGCCGCTAGAGAATCTAGCGCAATGTTGAACGCCAGGCAAGAGAGACCTTGTCGAAGAGACTCGATTGAATAAGATAATCCACCCGATATTCACACACAGCACCGTATTCTATCCATGGTAGCATTAATCAGCCTTGTCAACTTCTCGGGGAAGCCGTTTTCGTCCATGAATTTTCAAATAAAGTGGAAAAAATTGATTTTTCGGACCACCCTAAAATGGAAATGAGCGCCCCAATGAAAAAATAAAAACAATACGGGTCTAATATTTTGCGATAAAGAACAAATCTACCAATTTTCACGAAAATCTGAGAACCGCTATATCGGTTTGGCATGGAATGGCTGAATTAGAAGTCACAAATGGCGTGTTTATGCTCAATAAATAGAATGAATAGAATTGCCCGTAGAACGGATGTTGCATTTGCATTTCGAGCGAACGATTTTCGCTCGTCTGATTAACGGTGATATTTGTATTCTGATTTGACGGCTTCGATGAAAGATGTAGTATTTTGTCAAAAAAATATGTAATGATTTCATATTCATATCTTCATTTCCATATTTTTAATAGATATTCAATCTACTGATAATACTTAACTAAACGACAGCGAGGCTTTCGAATTGCCGAGTGTTTCGTTTAATTTTCCAAATTGGTCTTTTTCAAGGCTAGAGGCGAATGAGCTGATGAATTTCAAAGCCTCTATAATTCAAAACATCATTGTCATCATCATCAAGTCGCCTCGCTTCAACTATCAGACAGCAGTCTTTCTTAAGCTGATGTCACATTAGGCGGATTCACCGCCGCGGATTCCGCGAGTAAAACCGCAGCGGAGGATCTACAGTGTATTGTGAATTAGCCATGTCACACAGAGCGGGGCGGTTTTGGAAGCGAATTCATATCGAGAAAAAAAACCGTCGCGATATCCGCGGCGGCGAACCCGCCTAATGTGACATCAGCCTTAATGCTGATGTCACACACAGCGGTTTTGCTTGATTATATGGATGAATAAAAGATAGATTTCGTACAGCATTGGGCAATTTTGTTCGGTGGAGGCCCTGCGTCGATTTGCATGCCGTCTGGCGGAGAGTGCCTCTGTATTTTTGCATTACCTCGTATGTGAATCTATACTGGGGTGTAAGTTTAAAATTCCTGAAATGAAAGCGTTCCGTTTGGGGTACAAAATTTTGAGCGTCAATACCTCTTTGTCGGTTTACAAAGCGTGAATATCGATCACTTCATTCAAAAGATAAAAAGTGTATGAGTAATGCTGGTTACTTATAGACGAAGCAATTTGTTCCAATAGCTCAAAACTGATTCGAAAGCAAACTGTTCAATTCACAAAAATCTATAAATATCAGGTGCTCATATTCATAGAAAGAAAGTCTATCTTACTCAAGATTTGTCGATGCATGTCGTTGGCTGCCAGTGAAAGTTCCTTAAATATTGTACTTGCCCTGGTCAACCTCAGTTTCTTTTTGTTACTGTGAACATTTTGACGTGGGACTACGTCTAACCGGAGTATATGGAGGTGAAATGAAAACTTAAACACAGAACATGCAGGAAAAAATGAAAGATTCCGAATGCTTATAACTCGAACATTTCTTTATAGATCGGAAATGTGTTTGAATCAATTGATAAAACTGCTAAATCAATGTACCTGGGGGAATCCGCATTGCAAATATATGCAAGCTGCGAGTGCTTTTGCAGACCGCAATATGTTTCCCTAAAACGTACTTCTAAACTGAGAAGCATGGGAAAATCGTCATTTCATATATTAGAGGTGAATGAACATTAGTGATTCCAGAACTACGCATGCAATGATTTGCAATGATTTTAGAGGAAAACGTTAAATACAATGATCGTTTGACGATTCTTCCGATAATATATTTTGTTAGTCCTAGGCATCATATCAAACGTAAAAGGACGGTTACAAATTTACTTGTAACGAAGAACATAATCTATTACAATGCATGAACTGATCTTATATGGTAACTGTTCAAACTTTTTTCTTACAAAGCAATTACGTTGAATTCAATTGAATTCGAAAATTGTTTTATCCAATCGATAATTTAATCAATACAATACAAATTCCTACAACAACAATTTAAGACAACTGTAGTCCCACGTCAACCTTGCGGTTATATCATAGATAACCACCCATTTTTTCGCCTCAGACACGCGCAGTGAGTGCGTATATTGTTCTCGCGAGAACAAGAATGAATCATGCATTAACCATCTTCAACTGCGTCTGCAAAAGCTGCAAAACAATACAAATCCATCGGTCGTTTTCAAGGTCACTAAAAATTTCAACTTAAGAGTTTTTTTAGAGATTTCGATGCACTTTAAAAATATATCTAAAACAATATATTTCGTTTTGGCTGAAGGAAGCTTCTGTGAATTCAGGAGTGTGCTTGGATTTCTAATATTTATAATATTATAGAGGCTTTAAGATTTTTCTCAATCAATCATTCAATTTTCGTGATTTCATTTATTGTTTCCGGGTTAAAATAACGTAAGGTATTTTTCAGCGTTGAGAGTTGTGTTCTTCGGTGGAAAACTGAAGATGAAAAAAAGTTTCGATGTTATTGCATTCGCTTCCGCTGCCACAACACAAAAGCTTCGGTTCAGATTTTCTGTTGCCGTTCTGCGTCTTCTGAGTAGTTCTGCGTTGAAGATGGTATTTTGCTAAGAGATTCTGAAAAACTACTTAGATCAAGATGTTCAATATTCCAGTTTCAGTGCTCTAGACAGCGAGCAATCAACAGTATATGTTAATGTTAATGCGGTCGTGTCTTGAACATCACTCTACATTATTAATTTATTTTGCGGCCCACGACACCATGACCAACACGTGGTTGTGGCCCCTATGAAAAAAAAGGTTGAGTATCGCTGTTCCAGACAGTTCCCCTGAACCAGTGCAGGCCAGAAAAATGATCTATGATGATAGAATTTCTGACCCGAACGGGAATCGAACCCGAAGCCACCATCTTGGCAAGCGCAACGCTTACCACTAGGTCACGGAAATATGTACTATCGGCCAGCATTCATTCGACCTATTCTAGTAAGGGAGGTGGGGGTAAAACGGACATGTTAAGTCCTTCAATTATATCTTTGGAAACTCATGTTTTCCAAAACTTTGATACAATTTCTTGCAATTCAATATACATTTTTTCTACCCATTTGGCCGAATATATTACAAAAAAAGTGTTTTTCATTGTTTTTACTGAAATTAAAACATACCAAAAAGTACAACAAATTTTTTCGATGCGGGTAATATGGACATATTCACCGAAACTAGCGTTGGCAGAAATGATGCCATTTCGTGTGCTGGAGGGTCAATCGCGCAAATAATAAGCTGTTTTAAAAGCTTAAAAATGGTTTGTATGTATGCGAGCAGACATCTCTTTCTGTTTTTCTTCTCATTCCGTTTGGGATTGTGCCAAAACAAAAAAGTCCATGCGACGTCAATGGGGATCGAACCAAGCCCGGCTGGAATGCAAAGCTATTTCGCACGACCACGCTATCCGTATAGCTGTCAGTGCTGTTATACGGAAGCGTGATAATATTACGCCTCATCATAAAATTGGAAAGTGTTGGAGTGTTGGAAAGTGTTTTCTAAGAGGATAAAGAAGAACCCGAACGAGAATATATTAGGCTGTCAAAAAAGTCCTGCGGTATTTCCGCGAGGTGTCGTTGTAAGCGCGTAGTTCTAGTTGTATTCATTGTATCGAGTCATACTATAGCTGGTTGAAAAGGTATTTTTGCGCGCTATAATATAGTCCTTGACAGTGTATTGTTTGGTTAAGTGAGTTCGTGAGTTATAGTGTCGCAAATATGGAGCAAAATAAAGAGAAAATCCGACATATTTTACAGTACTACTATGACAAAGGCAAAAATGCATCTCAAGCTGCCAATAAAATTTGTGCAGTTTATGGACCCGATACAGTTTCCATTTCCATCGCACAACGATGGTTTCAACGTTTTCGTTCTGGTGTAGAGGTCGTCAAAGATGCGCCACGCTCCGGAAGGCCTGTCGTCGAAAATTGCGACAAAATCGCTGAATTAGCCGAGAAAGACCGGCATAGTAGCAGCCAAAAATTGTCGTGGAAGGCCAAGAGCTGGGGATAAGTCATCAAACCGTTATTAACCATTTGAAGAAGCTTGGATTCACAAAGAAGCTCGATGTATGGGTGCCACACACGTTGACGCAAAAAAACATCGTTGACCGTATCGACGCACGTGAATCGCTGCTGAATCGCAACAAAATCGACCCGTTTCTGAAGCGGATGGTGACTGGCGATGAAAAGTGGGTCACTTACGACAACGTGATGCGCAAACGGTCGTGGTCGAAGCCCGCTGAAGCGGCTCAGACGGTGGCCAAGCCCTCATTAACGGCCAGGAAGGTTCTGCTGTGTGTTTGGTGGGATTGTCAAGGAATAATCTATTATGAGCTGCTTCCCTATGGCCAAACGCTCAATTCGGACCTGTACTGCCAACAACTGGACCGCTTGAAGGTAGCACTCATGAAGAAGAGACCATCTTTGATAAACAGAGGCCGCATTGTCTTCCATCAGGACAACGCCAGGCCACACACTTCTTTGGTGACGCGCCAGAAGCTCCGGGAGCTCGGATGGGAGGTTCTTTTGCATCAGCCGTATAGTCCGGACCTTGCACCAAGTGACTACCACCTGTTTTTGTCCATGGTGAACGAGCTAGGTAGTCAGAAGAGGCCTGTGAAAATTGGCTATCCGAGTTTTTTTTTGCCAATAAGGAAGCGAACTTCTATAACAGGGGTATTATGAAGTTGGCATCTCGTTGGGAACAAGTCATCGAACAAAACGGCGCATATTTGACTTAAAATAGATGATTGTAACAAATGAAAATTCAAAAAAATACCGCAGGACTTTTTTGACAGCCTAATATCTTTCTCTGTCTGGGCCGTGTATTTGGCAAACTATACGAAAAGCTTTCATATGCTTTCATTAAAATGTGTCTCCTGTTTCGCTCCCTCATATTGGCTCTAGCATATATATTATACAAATAATATACATGTATTGGGGAGTAGAACATTTTCTGTTATTTTTCAGCTCATTTAATGTAATAAATTGGGGTGCCATTACATGTGCTAAAAATTAACTTTGGTTGTAATGGGGGGTAATACGGACAGGTTTGTAATATATAAAGCGTAGAGGTTTATCGATCACGAGAGCAATAATTTTATTCAACCAAGGTCTGAACTCATCACGAATGTCCGTTAAATGATGAAAAAATCGAATTAATCCACCTAGAAGTGATATCGTACTTTTCACTAGTATGAACGTACAGACCCTCGACTATTTTTTTTTGGTTCCAGTCAGCTTCCAAACAGTCCACATTTGGTGATTTGATTTCCATTTATAGACGCAGGGCATTCCTCAGGAATAGATTAAACAGAATTTTTACAGTCCATCTTATTCCCACTGGCAACCGCCCGTTTCACCCCATCAGTACAATTATTTCAATGATTTAAAATTTTCCACTCAAAAATGAATTTACTTTTCCGTACATACCTAATATCACTTCTCTGTTAACTCACAAAACGAAATATAACCATCAGCGAATTGAATTTTGATATTAAACCACTCAAAATGCTTAATATTGCTAAAATTACATCCACACGCGGAATCATGTATGATTTTCGGATTTTGTTTCCATTTTCCACTTTTGATCAGTATTCATTGCCACACAGTTACATAAATATTATAGAATAACATGTAGAAGGTGTCTTCATTTACAGACATCTGAAATTCAAAATGTAACTGTACAAATCAACCACCTGTCCATATTACTCCCACAGTCCGTATTACCCGCGGTTCTCCTACATTAGCGCAAATCACTCTCAGAAAAACTAATTGCAAGACCGATCAAGATGATCGTCCAATAAAAAACAAAATTATTTTGATCGGAAAATGGTTGAAAAACACTACTAATAATTTATTGTGGTGTAAAAATTCACACAAAAGTATATTTACAAAAATGTCCAATTAAATATTAAATGTCCTATTATTCGTGTCGCATTACAGGCTCTATCCAATTAGAGGCGAACCACTGTAGTACTTAGTTGAGATTTCTATGCCGACGAGCAGGCATTGAATGAATTCTGGAGTGGCTAGCTCTAGAATACGAGTGACCACAGAGCAAGTCGGAAGAAATTTCTTTGAAGAAAAATCTCTCGGCCAGAACGGGAATCGAACCCGACGTTATCCACTCGACCATGGGAGCACTACCGCGATGCACAAGTAATTCCCCTATAAAAGATTTTGGTTAAGGTTTGGGCCAATTCTGGTTGATTTGTTGACAAAGTGATACCAATTGTTCGAACAATGAATTTAAATGTTACGACGCAGCTTTGGAATAGATTATCGATGATGTTAAGCCGAATTTGCTTGTTTTTAACTCAGTATTTGTTTGAATCTAATCCGAAGCTTAAGCTAATCTGAAGAGCAAATGGCACAGCGCAATGTGACGAATAATCCAATATAATACTTGCGACGTAACATTCCAATGATTAAAAATATATCAATACCAACTGCTGTATCAGTAGATCAGTTATCTTTTCTATACCATGCGATTTACACTGCAATGGATGCTACCACCCACTAGTGCAACATTTTCCAGTCATTTCAACCGCTTTTGAAGCTTATCCTACAAATGTATTTTTTCCACGACCATCCCACACTGAGTTCCAGAAAACAGAAGCTGAATGGCAGAGGGCACTGAAGCATATTCCGATCTCTCTTCAGGAGCAGCAGCAAGGGAAGTAAAGAGCTTAAAACACCGTTTCCGAGAAAGCAACTTCTCCGATGCGATAACGTAGAATCGAGTCGATAATTGAGTTTTCGAATGTTTGTCCTGTTCGAATGTTTATCGTGACGTGGAATGATTATTTGCGCTAGAATTATAGGTCCCGATAGATTTTTCATTGTTGATATATATCCGTCGATGCCTTCGTAGCTATCCCCATATGTGGCCTATTTTTTGTGCCGTGCCAACATGACGGGGTGTAAAATTGATCGATGGTTACGCTGAACTGGGGTGTGGGCTATAGAATTGAAGGGTGCAATATGTTGGATCCATGTAAACTCATTTATTATATTTTTCCTGTTTGGCGCGTTCAAATGATGCCCCCGGTATCCGTTCTCGCCAATTTGCGCAGCGGTTGGGAAAAATTAAGAGTGACGCGTTTCAATTAAACTTTGTCAATAAGTGGTATTCCTGTCTGCTTTTCCGAAAACCATTTCCGACGCCGATAATAACTGTTTTTTTCCGCTGGTGTTTTGACTCAATGTTTGCATCCCTGTTTATGTTTGTTTGTATCAACGAGCCATCAGCAGGGGAGCTGTTATTATCGAAACACAACATCGGTCGCCTACACGAATCATGTTCCAAATGCAACACTCACAGCTCTCGAGCGCTACAATAACCGTTGCCACAAGTAGTTTCCATTTATTGCTATGGTATTCCAGAAGTAGTTTTACGGCGGCACTAATAAAGTGAAATAGTTATTATAACCGACGGTTGCACTATGCATACCAGCTTCAACGATACCTAACTTCTAAGGTCCGTTTTATCGGCGTCCAAGTAACGAACCTATTTCCGACCTGTTTTTTTAATTGTAATTACAATCAATTGCTCCAATTTTCCGCGTTCAGAAATAAATTCTGAACCACCACCTGAACCAAAACAGTCGACCAGTGTGCAACCGACCGACGAAAGATTCAGGTCAAACCAGATGATTAATTTTCAAGGAAATCAGCGAACAACAATCGACATCCGACATGTTCGTGCACAGAGAGGCCCAAGAATAAAACAAACACCGCGGTTGTTATCTCCCATCTCCGTCGGTGGGGTGGGGCGGGGTCTCGCTGCAGTATAATCGGATTTCCAGAGGAGTTTGGTGGAGGTTTAAAATAGCATTACCTCGAAATACTCCGTCAAGTCGGACAGGAAATAGTATGGAAATCGGCAGTGGATACAGAACAGCGAAGGAAACGAGAAAAATATCGATTCAACAACAACGTGCAAAACCGCCTTGTTGTGGTTTGCTGTGTGCTCTCGAAGCTCGAAGCGATTTATTGTAGCCTCCCCAGGTTTCGGAAGAATAGAGGGATGAATCGACCACGAAGCGTGGAAACAATAATGGCCATTGGTTTGGAAATTGAATGGATGAGTAAATGAGCATTTTCCCACGATGAATGATCAGCCACTGCAAATAGAAATAAAACCCATACTTAATTGCTTGTTTATAAATACAAGTCGTCGGCATCAGGCACTGTGGAAGCACTGAATTTGGAAACTCGAATTCGGTGGAGATGCAGTAACCAGTGAAGCTGCAATTTGGATTGCATAAGCGCGTTCTTTGACTGGATGTAGAATTAATTAACGCAGGGAATATGAAAGCTCGATGAGTTATTTATTATCATACTTAAGGTCTGAACCAATCCAACAACTGAGAGTGGTTTATATGTTTTCAAACTTCACACTTCACACAATCACCGTCGTTTGATTGTGCAATAGATTCAAGATGATAGAATGATCTCGTTTATTTCTACTCTGCTACTCAGGAATATTTTCCTCCGCCGCGTGTTGGAATACGCGAAAAAGGCAAAAAGTGAAATGAAGAACATTCGCAACATCAAGTATATTTCTATTGATCCGAATTGCTGCAGAAGAGTTGCCCATAATAACCTACGCCCCCCACGAGTTTAGGATACGTCAGAATAGAGATACAGTTCTAGATCTAGGCTTGAAAACACACCAAGCGGTACTCCCGCGTTGAAAACCGCGTAGGACTACGTCTTTGATTTCTATATAGGGGAGTTACTGTACGAAATCTAATCATCTATGTCTCTATATATAAATAGATTTCTGCCTGTCTGATTCTTATGGACTCGGAAACTACTGAACCGATTAACATGAAAGTTGGTATGTAGGGGTTTATGGGGCCGGGGAAGGTTTTCGTGATAGTTTGAGGCCACTCCAAATTTGGCATGTGGATGTTTTAGGGGGCAAAAAACATTTCTACAGTGGTTCAACACTCCACCCACCTTTCTGAGGGAGTGGGGGGAGGCGGAATGTTTTTATGATGGTATGACACCCCTCCCTCCTCTGGAATGGAGAGGGGGTCCCATAAAAATATTACGCATATTACAACCAAAAACCCAAACATGACAATTGAAAATTTTCGGAAAATTCTGAAGGAAAAAAGGAAAATTCGGAACATTCTTCAATTACATAGTGACAAGTGCTGTTAGTCCATTTGATGTTTGCGTTAGCGAAATTGATCTTTGTTCGCAACTGGATATGGAGTTTAATGTGATGAAACGCACTCCTATCTTCTTCTATATATACCAATAAAAAAGTATCGCCGAATGTGTTGATAAGAGCAGAACTCGAGGAAGGAGTTGTCCGATTTAGGGCTGTCTTTATTCTATAATATTTTCTGTATAAAACATTTATTCCATGTAGCGGAGAAACATGTTATTTGCAAATGGTTGAAAAATCTTGAACGAGAATTGTGTCTGAAAATAATCTGATGTTATAATGATGAGTTTTGTTAGAACTACTAAGAATTTTATAGTAAAAGGTAAATTAAACGGGGTCGATTGAAAGATCAATCAATGAACAGTTCTGCTATTAGACCAATGAACTTGCTCATAGTAAGAAAACGTGAATGTTTGAAGGTGTTGATAAAAGGGTGCAATAAATGTATTTAAGGTGGTAAGACGCTCCGCCCCCCCTCTCTAAGGGGGAGCTGCCATACAAATGAAAAACAAATTTCTACATTACTCGAGAATTAATCAAGCAAATGAAACGAAATTTGGCATGTGAAAGTTTTAGGGTGCAATAAACGATTCTATGGTTAGTGGTTAGATACACCTCCCCCTTCTCTTAGGGGGAGAAGGGGGGGGGGTCTGCCATAAAAATGAAACACAAATCTCTACATTACTCGAGAATCAATCAAGCAAATGAAACCAAATTTGGCTTCCGGAGGTTAAAAAGTGTAATAAATGTTTTTACGGTGGTTAGACACTCCACCCCCTCTCTGAAGAGGGGGGAAGGGTGCTAAATAACTCGAGAACTAACCAAACAAATTGAATCAAGCTTAGTAAAGGGTGTGTCACATCAAATTGCATCACGGAAAAAACGCTGTAGAAATTCGCCCAGTAGACCGATCCTTTTGAAAATTTTAGACAGTAAAATAAGAACTATTAAACAACTTTTGGTATTTTCTTTTTATTCATACTTCGAGCCCAAGCCCGTATGCTATCACCTTCCTCTTTACCCCGTCCATAAGGTTCTGTACAACGTCAGGTTGTAGTTTTTTTTGAACAGAAATCCATTTTCTCTTGAAGTCCGCCTCCGATTTGACAAATTTTTGGGTTCTTCCGGAGGGCCTGCTTCATAATCACCCATTTTTTCTCTATTGGGCGAAGCTCCGGCGCGTTGGGCGGGTTCATTTCCTTTGGCACGAAGGTGACCCCGTTGGCTTCGTACCACTCCAACACGTCCTTTGAATAGTGGCACGAAGCGAGATCCGGCCAGAAGATGGTCGGGCCCTCGTGCTGCTTCAATAGTGGTAGTAAGCGCTTCTGTAGGCACTCCTTAAGGTAAACCTGCCCGTTTACCGTGCCGGTCATCACGAAGGGGGCGCTCCGCTTTCCGCAAGAGCAGATCGCTTGCCACACAATGTACTTTTTTGGCAAACTTGGATAGTTTCTGCTTGCGAATCTCCTCCGGAACGCTGAATTTGTCCTCTGCGGAGAAGAACAACAGGCCCGGCAGCTGACGAAAGTCCGCTTTGACGTAGGTTTCGTCGTCCATTACCAGGCAATGCGGCTTCGTCAGCATTTCGGTGTACAGCTTCCGGGCTCGCGTCTTCCCCACCATGTTTTGCCTTTCGTCGCGGTTAGGAGCCTTCTGAACCTTGTATGTACGCAGGCCCTCCCGCTGCTTGGTCCGCTGGACGAATGAACTTGACAAATTCAGCTTATTGGCGACATCCCGGACCGAACTTCTCGGATCACGTCTAAACTGCTTAACTACGCGCTTGTGATCTTTTTCACTGACGGAGCATACATTTTTGCCGTTCTTCACCTTCCGGTCGATGGTTAGGTTCTCGAAGTATCGTTTTAGTACTCTGCTGACCGTGGATTGGACGATTCCCAGCATCTTACCGATGTCCCGATGTGACAACTCCGGATTCTCGAAATGAGTGCGCAGGATTAATTCACGACGCTCTTTTTCGTTCGACGACATTTTTCGAAATTTACGAAAAATTGACAGTGAAGCATGACCAACGTGATCTATACGCTCTTATCTGATTATCTGATTATAAGCTGAAGATATAATTCCTAAAAATTAAATTTCTACAGCGTTTTTTCCGTGATGCAATTTGATGTGACACACCCTTTATATAGAGGTTTTAGGGATCGATAAACGTTTCTATGGTAGCTCGACACTCCTCTCACCTCCCTGAAAGGGGGCTCCCATACAAATGAAACACAAATTTCTGCATAACTCGAGAACTAATCATGCAAATTGAACCATATGTGGCATGTGGAGGTTTTAGGGGGCACGAAATGTTTATATGGTGTTTCGACACACCTACCCCCTCTCTAAGGGCAGGGGAGGCGGTGTGAATGCCATACAAATGGAACACAAACTTCTGCATAACTCGATAACTAATCAAGCACAATTTGGGAAATGAAGGTTTTTGAGTACGAGAATGTTTCTATGATGGTATGACACCCCTTCCTTCTCTGGAATGGAGAGGGGGTCCCATAAAAATAATACACATATTTCAACCAAACATATAGAAAATTGGAAATTTTCGGTAAACTCTGAAGGAAAATGGGAAAATTCGAAAAATTCAATTCGCATTTGTTCTATAACTACATGTTGACAAGCGTTGTTAGTCCATTTAATGTTTGCGCTAATGAAATTGATCTCTGTTCGAAAGTGGAAATGGATTTTAATGTGATAAAACGCATTCCTACATCGTCTTCTATCTATATAAATAAAAATGGATCGCCGAATGTGTTGATAAGAGCGAAACTCGAGAAAGGAATTGTCCGATCTGATGTCCTATGTCTTTATTCTATCACATTTTCTGTATCAAATATTTATTCCATGTAACGGAGAAACATGTTATTTGCAAGTGGATGAAAAATCTTGCACGAGAATTGTGTCTGAAGATAGCCTGATACTATAATGTCGAGTTTTGTTAGAAGTACTGAATTTATATAGTAATTAATAATTCTAAAGGGTAGATTAGTTGATCAATCAATGAACAGTTCTGCAATTGGACTCATGAACGTGCGCTTAGTAAGAAAACGTGGATGTGATAACGAAAAATAAATTTTGAGCGAGACGAAGTTTGCCGGTTCAGCTAGTAGCCATTAAATAACACCTCTCGAAAAAAATCATGCCAAGAATTATACAAAATTACTAAAATTGTAAATATTGGATAGAATTATTCTTTAAAGTCTTGCCAGATGAGTTAATACTGATTTTGAACATAACAAAAAAAATTTCCGTTAAGAATTTCAATATTTTCGAAATAATTTGTTATTTATACTGAGTGGAGGTGAGAATGGGTTAAGCACAAAATTGAATTTCATGCCAAACCGTTATAAAGATTGTCAGATTTTCATGAAAATTGTTAGTTTTATTCCTCATTGTAAAATATTAGACCCGTATTTTTTTATATTTTTCATCAGGGCTTTAAATTGGTGTATCGATCATCTGAATCGGCCCAGCAGTTTAATTTAAAAAAAAGGCATTTTTGGAAAAAAAAGGCAAAAATGAATTTTCGGACCATCGGATGTTATCGAAAAAAAAACTTAGCTTTCAAGAAAAAAAAGCGCCCTTGGCCCCGAGACAATGTAAAATATAAAAAGAATACAAAATTACAAAAAAAGTATTTTTTGGAAAAAATGTGAAAAAATGGTCTATCGGACCACCCTAAAATGGGAAAAATTAATTTGATATGTAGATCAGCCGAGTCGGTGCAGTAGTTCAAAAGTTATGAATTTAAAGATGAGTCATTTTTGGAAAAAATGGGGAAAAAATGATTATTTGAGCAACCCTAAAATGGAAATGCTCACCCTAATGATAAAACAAACGGGTCTAATGTTTTGCGATAAAGAACAAATCAACCACTTTTCACGAAATAGCAGCTGAAAGAATTATCAGCCATTCCATGTCAAACCACAATATCGGTTTGACATGGAATGGCTGTATGTAAACATTTCCATCGTACTTCTAGGTGGATTGACATTATTTTCGTAACTCAAATAATCAATCAAGACACTTACATGTTGTTAAATTGTCTTGAAATTATTGAGAAATTGATTTCTAAACACAATTCTTAATAGAAAGTAATGTTCACTACTTTGACCCATTGTCACCCCCTCTAAGGGGTGAGATTGGGTCAACTTTCATTTAATCGTAGTTCAGTAAAAAATTAATATTATTCAACAATTCCTTGAACACTTACGAGTGTTCATCATTAGAGAACATTTCTACGTAATCAGAATTGTGTTTTACTCCAATTTACGACAAAAAGTTTAAAAATTACCTTTTTTGACCCATTTTTACCCTCCTACGAGCGTATCCTGGTTTTGGCACTTTTTTGAAATCGATGCTAAAAATTTAAATATTTTTTTTCCGTCAAAGTAACCAATTATCCTTGTGCAGAATTTATTGGTTTTCAAAACTGCTTTTCGATTTGCGGTGCAATGGTTGTTTATTGAATAATTCATCATCAAAGATGAAGGGGTAATTTTTCATTCAAACTTAATTTGATATGGTTAATTGGATTTGCTGTTAAGTTGGTTAGCAAAACATGGTGTTAGTTCAGAATATTCTTGAAAAAACAAAAAAAAAATCGATTTTTCATTCCTTCCCGATATTGTTGCCCACTACACCTACACACACCAAGATAAAAATATGTACGTAAAATATTCTAATACCTGAGCTTGTAGCTTCAAAATGATGCGCATCCCATCGATATGCGTTGATTTTCCACGAAGTCACTTAAAATTTCTGACTTCGCACTCTGTTCCTCTAATTTTTCTGTCGAGTGTATTATCAGCAAACCGGAAGTCGAAACAAGATTATATTCTACATTCTGGAATCTACGTTCATCTCTTGTTGACAACACATAGAAGAAACTTTATTTGTACGTTTTGAAACGAAACTGAAAATACAACATTATTGTTCAAAAGTCTAAAACAGCAAAAAGTCAGGTGTTGTGACTTCACTAAAGTATATGACTGACAACAGTATAAAATATACAAAATATTATACAACTGATTCTTGTAGGAAAGTTTCTCAATTTTACTACATTTACATTGTTCAATTTTGTGTGATTGTTTAGATGGAAGCGTAAAGAAAGTGTTTGTAGTGATTCAAAATACACGCTGTAATGGATCGTATTCTTTGCGTGACGTGACAACAACTTCTTGAGACAGTTGTTACTCCTCTATTTGTTGACCGATCTTACCCAAATTTTGTGGGTTGTTGACCCTCATTGTTTGCTCAGAGAACCCCTAGTATAAAAATGTTAGTCCTCAGGTTCATCTGATAAACTGAAAATATTTTTTTAATATTTTTATTTTTGTGACGTGACAATGCTTCAAAATACCTGTTTTTCAAATGCTTGTTTCTCATAAATAACAAAACGAAACCTAGGTCTACCCACGGTTCTTTAAACAGGTTTGTAATGATCCATTCAATGGTATATAGACATTGAAGTTTGGTTAAACTCAAGAAACACAAAAATACTCAAAACGTGAATTTTTTAAAATATAATTATGTAGTTTTTTAACCCCTTCCCATATTATTTAATACGTCACACACGAAGTGATTTCACTAGCCTGCTGTGCGTTCTAGCGCCATATTTTATTCAAGTACCCACGAGTGAGACTCGATGTTGTACGGAAAAGGGTCAAACTCGCCTCTCTCAAAGGTTGGTACATAAAAATCAAATTCGTTTCAAAATTTATGATATAACTAGTGTTTATTCAAATAACGTTTTCCATTTTTTTCTCCTAAAACTAGATTTGAAATTTGGTTCTTCGGTGCATAACTTAATGGAATAGGTCATAGTCCTATGTCAAAAATATTTATTCCATGTAACGGAGAAACATGTTATTTGCAAGTGAATCAAGAATCTTGAGCGAAAAATGTGTCTGAGAATAAATTTATATCATAATGACGAGTTTTGGTAGAAGTAAAATGAGGATTACAATAAAAATAAATTGTAAAGGGGCAATTTGAAGATCAATTGGTCGGGGTTCTGCCAAAACGAACCAAGCGCCAAAACATTATTTTGAGATATTTCAATTTAAAGTTTGGGCTCCCACGAATTGACTGTGTATGATCAAATCTATCATTTAATCGCTCACGTATTACAAACAGAATGTCATAAAACTAAAATACTTCCTCCATGCTGTAAGCACATATCTTCGTCAATTTCTGATGAGAACCTTTTTGAAAATTAAAAAAAAAATCGTTGCTGTCTAGCAAAACTTCCTTCTCTTTGCAGCCAGAGCGAACCAAGTGCATGCTAGTTATTAACATAATATCGTTACACAACACATTAGTATTTTGCAACGGCTCTTGACTAATTTCATGAATGGTATTTATATTGTCTCACTTTTGCTGTTTTTTACAAAATAATATCTCAATAAATGAAAACAAATTGATCAAGGAATGCATTACACTTGGTTCGTTGTGGTTGAACACAATTTTGAAAAATGCGAATAAGCGCTTTTACACTTCATGGTAGCCTTTATGCTGTCTTACTTACCAGATCCCCAGGAGCTGTCCGAAGCACAAAAATCTGTTAAAGATTCGGATCTGCCTGCTTGGAGAAAACGATCACTATCGTCCGATGCCATATTGTGTGTTTATGGTTCGCTTTGGTTGAATGCAATTTCGTGTTTTACTGTCTGCTACACAGAATTTTTCTTTTGGAGCTGTTGTCAATTATCCGAATGACATGGTCATTTTACAGTCGATAGATTATTATTTTCTGCATCCAATGGCGAAAGTATCTCAGTTTTGAAAAAAATGGCGCTTGGTTCGTTTTGGCAGAATCCCGACCAAATAATGGCGAGGTCTGTGATTGAACCCACGAAGGCTCGCTAAGTAAAAAAACGTGAATAAAACTGTTATAACCGTAAAACTATCTTGTTGATAATGTCAACAAACTCAATGGGGAAGCATTACGCGTCTATTTCCATCACATTAAACGAAACACCACTTGCTGTCACCAAGAAAGCACCAACGAGTAAAAAAGCATCAAAGTTCAAAAAGGTTATTCGCATTAAAGGAATGAATTGATCATGTACTAATTTTCTGGAAAAATATCTTGAAAAAATGGTTCGCAAGTGTAACACAAATAAACATCGAGGTGTCAACTTCAAGAACCTAGGGGCCAGTTAATTCACGGAGCCACGAGCCGCAGCTGAGAGTGTTAATGGCTTCGAGTGGGTGCGAAATGAACAAGGGTGTTTGTTGATTCAGCCCCAATCGACGTGATATGGGAGAAGTGAAGTGGAGGAATTCCTCTGAATCGCGTGAAATTGACGTATATTGACAAGACGGCTCGACGTTCGTTGTGCAGTAAGCATTAAAGTACTTCGTTGGACAGCCTAACGGAGGGCGGGAAAAATGTTCCGTCGTCAAAGTTTGATCTATAATTTCGCTGTCTACCGCATCGTCGTCCTCCGTGTGTCAGAAACACTCAATTTGTCCGAAAGCGGGTCAAAGTAGGTGGCAAAATGAGCCGGAACCGATAGTAAATGGTTTTGCACCGGAGCTCACCACGTCTAGCGGCGTACGACATCGGATGGCGTGGGCGGAATATGAACGTACGACACGTCGTTCATCATCGTCTCAACCCCCCAACCAACCAACCCATCCTCGGGACCTCTGGAGCTACATGGGCGGGGATTATACTTGCCTCTTCTCGCTTCTATATATCCTTTTCCGTTCACGTCACTCTCGTTCCGGGTGGGAAAGGATTGTGATTTTGCTTTGCGGATGACAGGAGAATTTCCACTATTTGGGTCAAACCCGGTAGCAAAACCGGATGAGCATAACAATGTGAAACCTGTCATCTCGCATCGGTTGAATGATGAGGTTATGAATCATTTATTCCATCAAAATTGAGAATTGTGAATACGTTGTCAAAATAATGGAACGTTTGTTCATGATGAAAGTTTGATCACTGCCGTCAGCGGTGACAAATCCTTCGGAGAACTAACGTATTCCAGAAGCGGCAAAAACATTAAAAACTGTTATTTGTTATGCTGAGACTGCTCTTGCATGTCTGAGTTGATTTAACCGAACACAATCATTCATTCCAGCTGTGACTTTTTTTCATACACAGGAAGAACAAGCCATCATTTATACAAATGTAAACATTAAAATATTTGAACCAATTTGCTACGAAACTGGAGCATAAGACATAATTTAGTACATGACGATTTTCATGCCAACTCGGCCGTTGGCAGCACCATCTGAGAAAAAATGAAAATGGTGTTTTCGAAATTTCTTTTTTGATTTGTCTTGAAATTACATGAACTGTACATAGCGAAAATATAAATAATTGAATTTGTCGTCAAAAAAAGTTTTTGACATTCAGTCCTTTTTCCGTCTGAAACAAATAAATTTTCCTTTGGTTTTGAAAATGTGCGACATGTTCATTTAAAGGCTTGTTATCATCCAAAATATAACAGTTGATGAACAATTAATTCCGTCAGAAGCCAGGTGCAGGTTTACACAGTATATGCCTAATAACACGGAAAGAGTTCTTGTTCCATTTAACAGAACAGCTTTACACCGAATACAGAGCTGCAAGATAGAAAAATTCACCAGAATATAAAGATGCACAAAGATCAATTGTAAATTCATGAAATGCAACCCATTCTAATAAACGCAAAATTTATCAAATACGACTTCGCTGCAACCATAAAACAAATAATATATGTGAAAAATGTCATAAATATGTTTGCGGAAAAATTTACACATAGAAAAATGTCACTTTCCTTTGTCAAAAATGTACGAATAATAATGCATAATTTTTTTTTCCAAGTGAAATATTGTTTTTATTGTCAATATTTACTAATAACTTGTCATATACCGTCGTTGGGGATGAGAATGGGTCAAATTTTCACTGAACTGCGATTAAATGAAAGTTGACCCAATCTCACCCCTTAGGAGGGGTGACAATGGGTCAAAGCAATGTATATTGTTTTCTTTTAAGAATTATGTTTAGAAATAAATTTCTCAATAAGTTCAAGATAATTTGACAACATGTAACTGTCTTTATTGACATTTTGAGTTACGAAAATAGTGTCAATTTTTGAAGATTTTTCTTAGTTCTGTCGTGATGCTGGTTCCTGGAAGGATAACAAACTTCTTTCGTCGTTTTCGTGTGCCATCCTCATCAATTATATTTCGTTTCGAAATGAGGAATTCCTCGATTTCTCTGTTCTCAAATCTTCCTGGTGAAATTGGAACATATGAGATGCTCTTCAGTAGCGGCTTCACAGTAATCGGATAAATGCTACATTTGTTGAATCCCCAAATCGAGTTGTTCTTTTTATTATCTTTAAGGCCCTCAGTCATCTGTTATCGTTCTTTATTTTAGATACTGTATAACAAAAGTGCTACGAATTTTATTTTGTATGGCGCCCAAATTCTAAATTGTTTCTCTCAGAGACTATAAAGCTCAGAGAAACAGCTTGTATGAATGAGAGATTTCATCAATCTATTCCCTTCATGCCCATTCTCTGGTGAGCGTGTTCTCCTGTATTATCTAAGCACATAATATAGATGCCAGATGTGAAGACATGTATTCGTTTTGAAAACATTAAATTTTTTGAAAACATACTGAGGTCATTCCAAAGTATGTGAAAACAATTGTTTGTGTGATTTGTGATGAGACTGTTCTTGCATGTCTGAGTTGATTAAACCGAACACAATTAATCATTTCAGCTATGACTTTATTTAATACACTGGAAGAACAAGCCATCATCTATACAAACTAAAAGTGGGTTATATCTTTGATATAACCACAAGGTGCACGTAGGACTAACGTTGACTTAGCAATAAAAAAGTAATAAGCATATAAATCTTAGACATTTCATCTTCCGAATAAAGTGATTATCATACCACTTCGTTTAGCCGGAAAAGAATTATGACCGCTCAAAGGAGGAATCAATTCTTCCTCGGAAATACCCAGCGCAAATAATACCCACTCCCCAAGCCCCGCGATTGGAATCATCGTTGACCCGCGGCAGGATTATTAACACTTGAGAAGGAATGGATTCCTCCTCGGAATTCCACAGTAAAAATAAGACACCCTTCCCAACAATTTCAACTTCCCAATAACGACGATCGATTGCAGCATTCGTAAACAAATAATTTTATAACGCTGCTTTCATAAATGTGATTTCTTCGATATGTAATATAATATCCACTAGACCATATCATATCGTATTCTTCACTATCAAATCCATAGTCAATGGCACCCATCGGTATCGAATTATCATCGAAATGTAAACGAATGAATTCGGCTCTGTTACAGCTGAATTGCTAAATGAGCCTAATAAAATAAACTGTTGGGATAAAAAACACCAACGAAATAGAGGGCCTGATTCTCGAATACACTTCACGGTGGAAACGAAATAAACGGCACGCCATTGAACTACGTTTTACGAGTTAGTGAAGTGTCGAAGATAATGATGAGTTTTCAGGCAGAATGAGCACTTTTCAAATAAAAAATCATTAATGAAAATTAACTTCTTCGTATCAAACTGGTATTCAATGTGAGTGGAAAACTTTGTTTTCTTCGTGTGATATAATAATCTCATACAAAAATTTAATCTGAAGATAATTTGATATTATAATGATAAATTTAGTGGGAAACTAATCTCGCATTCAGATGTCGACACTGTACCGTTGTCATCGCGAATGCGTTTCATACCGTTTCCACCGTGAAGTGTATTCGTAGTGTATTCGAGAATCAGGCCCAGAATCAGGGTGGACAGAGTGTACACTGAGAGGAAAATTTAGTAAATATGACGAATTTTTTGGTACATGTTACCAATTCTCTAGTCATTTTCTACCCTACTAATCATTGGTACATGTTACAAAAAAAGAATGGTAGGCACATATGTCAAACAAACTACAAATTGTTGGTCCAACATTGGTGCAATAACAGTGAAAATTTTGCTTCATATTTGTGAGAGGTAATCATCAGGGATAATGACAATATTTTTTAATAATTATTTTTAATTTAAAAAATTGTATTTGATTGCGTTTAATTCTACATACTTAGAATACATTATACTAATAACTTATTCTATAAACAACATCAATAATTCAGTCCCATAGCTTGGATGGTTTTTGGTAAACAAGTATTACGAGTCTGGGATCATGCCAGCTGTAAAGACAAGGAAACAGGTCAATAGAGTTGTAATGTATAGAATATAACTGATGTTTATCCTTGGCGGGAATATAAAAACAGTTTCCCGACCGAGGTGACTGATGTAATGATGTAAAAAAACGAATACTTATCTCCGATTTGTTTATGATGAATGATTGTACTGCATATAATTTTAAGGCCAACTAAAAAAAGCAAAATATGGTATTAGGTCAATTATGTTAATATGGATCAAAATTTCTTGTGATATTTTCCCCGCCGAAAATATGAAAACAAATTCTCGGGGGGATGAATACATAATTGAATTCCTATAAAAACAAAGTGCTTACCTCCAAATCGCGTCGTCTCCAAAAGACAAATGGCGATTGCGAAGTGCGCACATCACAGTTGTTAGGTATGACAATAAAAACAAACTTACTAATGGTATGAAGTAAAATATACGAATTCCTGGTAGAAACTTTCATTGCGGCTGACATCTTTTTTACGCAATTTTAGTAATATTTACAAAAAATGTGTATATTTTACCAATGTTTTTGCTACTAAAGATTTGGTAGCTGCTTTTACTAAACTATTTCTCCAGTGTATGGATTGTATAGCAATTTTATTGTTTGCACGGGCACTCAGTTATCTTTTGTGTTGTTGATGCCTTGTTGTTTGCAGTGTTTTGTTATTTTTTTAGTGCTACAAAAATGCATATTTCGGCTCAGGTGGCGTTAATACATAAGTGCCAGAAACAGTTCACACACATACACACACTCATTTTCACACCAGCCCCAATATTATTCGATCAGAAATGAACAAATCTGACCTCTAGGCATCATCAAAAACGTTTGAAATTTGCCAAGCTAGGCGTGACGCACCAGTAAAACACGGAAATATCTTTGTGACTTTGAATTTTTTTAAAGAAAAATCGCAAGGACATTATATAAATTTTTTTTAATCATTTTGAAGATTTTCCACTGTAGATTATCATAATGAAAACAATTTAATTTGGATGGACCTGAAGGATTCACTGGCTATTGGTTAGATCTACGAAAAAATGTAATGTAAGGCACCTTGGTTGTGTTAGGGAACACATTTCCGAGGAACAAAAGTTACCCCAACTTGCATGTGTTTACAATGCCAATTTCACCAGGGACCTTGGTTTTTATAGCTGTGTTAGGGAACACGTCTCGGTAGGAACAAAAGCTCCCCCTACATTCGTATTCTTGCAATACCGATTCTCCTCGAGTCTGGTTTTAAAATCTGTGTTGGCGCTCAACATTTTACAGTTATTCAATTGCTTATACAGCGCGGAATCGATTATATAAAGGTTTTGATTTCTTTTCATTGTATATAATCAAATCCTGTATATAATCGAGCCAAAAAAAAAATTTTTATTTGTTTTTTTTGCATGTATTTTTCGTTTTTTTAAAGTAAAAGAGATTTGGTTTTTGATTCATTCCCTTAAAGTCAGAAAACACCTTTCTTACATGAAAAAAAAAAATTTATCCAGATTATCTCAGAAGGTGATAGACGATCACATTTGACGAAAAAAATCCTCCTACGCATATGTTCGAATTTCAACAATGGCAACGTTATAGGACTTTTTTTTTGTTTCGGACTCTATTGTCTCAAACTGGCTCTACATTAAAAAGTACGCTACGGAAGACGATTTTGATGCTTTCATTTGAAAGACGAGAAAATTTAGTACAGGATATAGTAGTGGAACAACTAAATTAGTGGATTTTAATAACATTTTGGAAGCGAAAAACTTGAAAGTTAATGATTTTTAATGTGTTATTATTTATTTTATCCTGAAAATTTATAATCAACTAGATTGTTTCTATCTATTAAATTGAAGTTCTTTTACCACTCTACAAAAATTCTTTGACGCCCAACTTCTATCTTTCCTATTTTGAGTGCAATATCGATATAAACAATTCCTGGTGAAAATTCATGCAAAATCTTCAAAAATCTCACTTACCCCACTGTACATGTAATAGCCACTTAAACTTTACCTTAACGTTGAAAGATTACATTTCTTCTTGGAATAAACCGTATTTGAAATACAAAAAAAAATTTTTTTTCCAAACTGTATAATATAATCGAGTCCAAAATTGTATATAATCGAATCACATATAATCGAGTCTGTATATAATCGAGTCCGACCTGTATTAATTATTGCTAGCAAATATATTTTCTAATTTTTTTGTTCATACTACTTCCACCCATGCTCACTTTCATTGGTTATGTTGAACTTTTTTCTGATATTAAGGGGCAGGGGAAATCATGGAAAAACCGATTATGTGAGTAAAACCGACACCCCCTGATTTTTCCAGTTTGAAGCAATTTTTTTGAAAATTTTTCGGAGTCCCCTGTACACACTTGTCATTTGTTACGTTTCTAGTTACCCCACAGCTGCAGAAGTCGCTTTGCTGTCAAAACAAACAACAGAACAGAACCGGTTAGCAAACAAGAAACAGTCCATGTAAAATTTCGCTCGTGAAATTTATGTGTTTAAGTCGGAAAATTTGGAAAATTCGATACTTTTATAAGCTTAATTCATCGTTGATCATGGTTCGGTGTAGTTTGTGAGACGGTTGGTGATGTTGTTGCTTATCAATGCGCGAAAACATTGTTTTGAAATTTCGAGTTCACACGGGGTAACACCGACACCTTCAATCAGGGTAAAAGCGACACCGGGTTTGTGTTTCACAGACAGGAAAAATGTGTTCTTACTTTCTGCAGATGCCTCGTGTTTATATTCGAAAGATAAAACGGCTGAGCTGAGCTAATAAAACAGCCAAAACCAACTTTGAATCGAGCATGTCAACAAAAAAGCCTGGCAGACCTCATGGTACCCATTCGTTCAACGTTCATCGACACATTTCACGTGCTGGGATCTGAAACAGTCCACAAAGTATATAGATAATCTCTTAGTAATTTGAAATTATTGTAACAAGTTTCCATTCTTTTTCTTCAAAGTTGTCGGTTTTACCCGACAGGGTGTCGATCTCACCCGCACTCCCGTGTATCTTACCTAAAAACATCAATTTTTGTATTCTATCAAAATTCGATTTCTACTCAAAGAATTATCAACAGATACTGTAGAATGGTTCATAAACAGTTAAAACACATGATAGATCTTGGGAAATGTGGAAATCCTTAGGGCGTCGGTTAGCTATAAACATTTTTAGTGCCCCTGTCCATTGATGTGCAAACGAATGCAGTAGTGCTCATTTGTATTTGGTATCTTGATCTGTCATGAACCTACCAAGGATTTGTTTACGTGTGTATTTTTCGTTCCTTCCGAAATGTCGCGTATCAAAAAGGAGACTAAAGTTCAAGTCTTGGACACATGGATGTGAGAGAAGGGTGTTACAATGGATAAAGTGGCAAAACGTTTCGGTATTCGTCCGGCAAGTGTAAAATCCATCATCCAGAAGTTCGGGAAACACTATTCATTCAATGATTAACCGGGAAGAGGAGGCAAACCTGGACCTTCCAACCCCGATCTGGACCGGAAAGTAATCAACCTCATCAATCGGAATAAATCGATGTCTACAAGTGATTTAGCGAAAAAGCTCGAACGATGGTCTGAATTGTGCAGCGGTTCAAATAGCGGAACAACCTGAAGTCATACAAGAAGCAAAAACATCAAAACAAAGTGCTGTACAAAATCACGAGTGAAAACCAGCGCCCGGCAGCTGTATCATCGAATTTTGCAGAAATCCAATGCGTGCATTCTGGTGGATAGTGAGAATTGCGTTAAAGAGAACTCAAGAACTCTTCCGGGACTACAACTTTACACCCCAGTTATTGGCGAGGATGTGAGTGACCATGAGAAGTCAATTCAGGTGGAAAATGTTGGACAGAATTTGCAGGTAATTTGCTCATGTGGATTGAAGTTGTCAAGTATCTACACAAAAAGGCGATATGTATCAATCTGAGTGTTTGCAGAAAAGGTTTGCACTTGTTTTTCTCTACACACTGTAAGAAGAAGGTTCATAAAACATTGTCGAACGATTTCCTTGCTTGATTGATCAATCAAAATGGAGACGTGGGACGAAGTCTAATCGTAATATACGGAGGAGAAAAATGAAAACATAAACACAGAACATAAAGGGGGGGGGAGGGGGGCTGGTCTTTAAATGGAAACGTAAACACAGAACTTGTAGGAAAAAATGATAGATTTCGAATGCTTATAACTCCAGTATTTCTTAATAGATCGGAAAGATGTTTGTATCAATTGAGAGGAAATATTCCTACGCATCTATCACAATTTATAAAATGTTATTTTTCCTGAGATAAACAATTGCATAACTGTGAAATATCAAGCGCTATCTCGACGTCCAAACTGTCCCGTTTTGATTGGCTCGTTTTACAGTTTTCCCAACACAGTCATTAAATCCATGCTGCCTGGGGAAATTGGCGTGGCAAAAACATGCAAATTTGGAGAACTTTTGTTCCCACTGACATATGTTCAGTTTAACCCTAACACAGTCATCAAAACCAAGGTGCCTTACACTACATAGCGTTTGTTCAATTTCTTTTCTTACACAGAAAATATGTTGAATTCAATTGAGTTCGAAAATTGTTTCATTCTATCAATAATTTAATCAATACAAACAAATGATACTAAGCTAACGGTAGTTCCACTTCAACTTAGCGCTTATATCAAATATAACCCACTCATTTTAAGATTGAAAATGTATTTACAGCTTATTTTCGATACACTACTTATTTATTTTCATTCATTGTATCAATTACACACCCAAACTAGCGTTGGCAAAAAACAGGAAGTAGATTATATCTATGGTATAACCGCAAGGGTGACGTAGGACTATCGTTGATTTAGAGATCATTTGTTTGAAGTTGAATCTAAATCCATTCTGAAAGAATGAATAAATGAATATTTGGGAGACTTCGAAAACGAGAGCGTTACGTTGGAGGCACAAGGTTTTATGCATCCAATATAGGATAAGAAAAACCTTGTTCTGAAGAATAATCTTCAGAAGCTAACCTGCTAACTGTACTTGATTGACAAATCACAAACCCAAATGTATTATATGGATATTTTATGGATAGAAAACATTCAATTAAACTCTTTCACATGAATATATTTTGAAAATTCCCAGAGGAACTGGCAGATTATTTTCAGTAACGATTAGTTATTTCCACATTTTCCTCGATACTGGAAGCCCATCAGTGGTTAATACCAACTCGATAACCACCTGTTAATAGCACTTGATTGAAACATATTTGGTCACAGTGTTACATGGATAGAAAACATTCAATTAAACTCTTTCACATGAATATATTTTGAAAATTCCCAAAGGAACGGGCAGATTATTTTCCAGCAATGATTAGATCTTTCCGGAACTTTCTCGATGCTGAATGGCATCCTAACGGAAAGAGTTCTGCGCGTGTATGTGTCGATCCTTCGCCGTCCACCTCCTCCAGCACGTTAGGCAACGATGTTGTCTTGTCGATGTCCTCACGAAAAATGAATGTGTCTCACCACCAGAATATCGCTTAAGTATGCTTTTTGTGTGTGATTGAATCGAGAGAAGGTGTGGTTTACGATGGCAATTTGGAAGGCAAACTAGAGGGGAATGAACTCTCTGAGCTCGGAACTTTCGGCGACTGAACAATAATCGATTGCGGGCGCATACAATATTGGATACGGAAATATCCTACTGATGGGGAAGAATAATCTTCTGAAGCTATCCTGTTAATTGCGATTGATTGAAAAACCACAAAACCAAATGTATTTGATCACGGTGTTACATGGAAAGAAAACATTCAAATAAACTCTTTAACATGAATATATTTTGAAAATTCCCAAAGGAACTGGCAGATTATTTTCAGTAACGATGAGATATTTCCACATTTTCCTCGATACTGGAAGCCCACCAGTGGTTAATGCCAACTCGATAACCACCTGTTAATAGCACTTGATTGAAACATATTTGGTCACAGTGTTACATGGATAGAAGACATTCAATTAAACTCTTTCACATGAATATATTTTGAAAATTCCCAGAGGAACTGGCAGATTATTTTCAGTAACGATTAGATCTTTCCGGAACTTTCTCGATGCTGAATGGCATCCTAACGGAAAGAGTTCTGCGCGTGTATGTGTCGATCCTTCGCCGTCCACCTCCTCCAGCACGTTAGGCAACGATGTTGTCTTGTCGATGTCCTCACGAAAAATGAATGTGTCTCACCACCAGAATATCGCTTAAGTATGCTTTTTGTGTGTGATTGAATCGAGAGAAGGTGTGGTTTACGATGGCAATTTGGAAGGCAAACTAGAGGGGAATGAACTCTCTGAGCTCGGAACTTTCGGCGACTGAACAATAATCGATTGCGGGCGCATACAATATTGGATACGGAAATATCCTACTGATGGGGAAGAATAATCTTCTGAAGCTATCCTGTTAATTGCGATTGATTGAAAAACCACAAAACCAAATGTATTTGGTCACAGTGTTACATGGATAGAAAACATTCAATTAAACTCTTCCACATGAATATGTTTTGAAAGTTCCCAAAGGAACTGGCAGATTATTTTCAGTAACGATTAGATATTTCCACATTTTCCTCGATACTGGAAGCCCACCAGTGGTTAATGCCAACTCGATAACCACCTGTTAATAGCACTTGATTGAAACATATTTGGTCACAGTGTTACATGGATAGAAAACATTCAATTAAACTCTTTCACATGAATATATTTTGAAAATTCCCAGAGGAACTGGCAGATTATTTTCAGTAACGATTAGTTATTTCCACATTTTCCTCGATACTGGAAGCCCACCAGTGGTTAATACCAACTCGATAACCACCTGTTAATAGCACTTGATTGAAACATATTTGGTCACAGTGTTACATGGATAGAAAACATTCAATTAAACTCTTTCACATGAATATATTTTGAAAATTCCCAAAGGTACTGGCAGATTATTTTCCAGCAATGATTAGATCTTTCCGGAACTTTCTCGATGCTGAATGGCATCCTAACGGAAAGAGTTCTGCGCGTGTATGTGTCGATCCTTCGCCGTCCACCTCCTCCAGCACGTTAGGCAACGATGTTGTCTTGTCGATGTCCTCACGAAAAATGAATGTGTCTCACCACCAGAATATCGCTTAAGTATGCTTTTTGTGTGTGATTGAATCGAGAGAAGGTGTGATTTACGATGGCAATTTGGAAGGCAAACTAGAGGGGAATGAACTCTCTGAGCTCGGAACTTTCGGCGACTGAGCAATAATCGATTGCGGGCGCATACAATATTGGATACGGAAATATCCTACTGATGGGGAAGAATAATCTTCTGAAGCTATCCTGTTAATTGCGATTGATTGAAAAACCACAAAACCAAATGTATTTGGTCACAGTGTTACATGGATAGAAAACATTCAATTAAACTCTTTCACATGAATATGTTTTGAAAATTCCCAAAGGAACTGGGATATGTTTTGAAAATTCCCAAAGGAACTGGCAGATTATTTTCAGTAACGATTAGATATTTCCACATTTTCCTCGATACTGGAAGCCCACCAGTGGTTAATGCCAACTCGATAACCACCTGTTAATAGCACTTGATTGAAACATATTTGGTCACAGTGTTACATGGATAGAAAACATTCAATTAAACTCTTTCACATGAATATATTTTGAAAATTCCCAGAGGAACTGGCAGATTATTTTCAGTAACGATTAGATATTTCCACATTTTCCTCGATACTGGAAGCCCACCAGTGGTTAATGCCAACTCGATAACCACCTGTTAATAGCACTTGATTGAAACATATTTGGTCACAGTGTTACATGGATAGAAAACATTCAATTAAACTCTTTCACATGAATATATTTTGAAAATTCCCAGAGGAACTGGCAGATTATTTTCAGTAACAATTAGTTATTTCCACATTTTCCTCGATACTGGAAGCCCACCAGTGGTTAATGCCAACTCGATAACCACCTGTTAATAGCCGCGCGTGTATGTGTGTGTAGCGATGTCTTCCCAGGGAACCGTTTGTGGCATCACTCTCCTCCTGATAGATTCCCTTCTGGCCTAGGGTGTACAAACAGGCTCTTGGTGACACCGTTCATCCGCGCTTTCATGATAAATAAAGAGCTTCACCGCAACAGCGACAACATGCTCCAATCGCTGTTCAATTAGAACTGAGTGGATTTCCGAGCGCCGCTCGCTTATATACCGATTGGTGATTTCAATAGCCTGTTTTGAAAGCAATTTTAAGACTATTGAAACAAGTTTTTGGATCAAAAAGTAACAAGTATATAACGCGTAGACATTTTATCTTTCGAATGAAGTGTTTATCATACCATTTCGTTCAGTTGTTTAGGAGCTATTAACGCTCAAAATCTCGGTCTCCGGCGTAACGCTTTCGTTTTCGAAACTTTGATTTTACACCCCGGTATAGAAATGAAAGACGTAGTCCTACGTCAAAACATGTCATATTTGGCAGAAAAGATGCCATTTCCTGTGCATGAGAGTCAAATGCGCAAATAATGAGCTGTTTTAAAAGCTTAAAAATGGTTTGTATGTATGCGAGCAGACATCTCTTTCTGCTTTCTTTTTTTCTTTTCATTTGGGATTGTGCAAAAAAACAAGAAGTGGGTTATACCTGTGATATTACCGCAAGGTAGACGTAGGACTACCGTTGGCTCGGTAATCATTTATTTGAAATTGCATCTGAATCAATTGTTAATTAATGAATAAATGAACATTTTGATAGATTGCTGAAAGTTTTTCTTTTTAGTGTGTGGGTGGATGAGTATAAGTATGGAATTGTTATTAACATAAAATTCTACTCTCTCGAACTTGTTGGTGGTTTGAGTGGCCTTGTAAAAGCAACTGAAGATGTTTGATACGTGATTCATTTTTGTTTTCGTGAGAATAACACGAGATTTTTCATGATCACTTCATGGGCAGAATAGAAACTGAGGGCGCCATTTCACGATGAAAACCGGGGCCCTGGCAACCCTATCCGAACCAATGCAAATTGAGTGTCGGGCTCGCGCTTAGGGGACTCACGTATTGTTTAATGCTTGGAGTCATATATGTTAATATTTGATTACGCCGGATAGATTCCTTTGGCAAGCGATGTTTGGATACCCATCCGGAAGCTTTCTTGGCGATTGAATCACTGCTGAAGAAACGCGCTGAAGAAACTTCATTTTTAATTTTAGGTTATGATTTCTATGCTCAAGATTTTCTATGCTGGCTACAAAAAGGCGGCCATCTTAGCAATCCCTTGGTGAAAACGAAATAAAGTCTATATAACCTTGCTAATTCATTTCGTTTTTATCGTGATGTGGCAATTTTTCATGACTGTTCCATGCGAAAGCAGAATAGAAACTGATGCGAGTAAAAGTACTCACGCCTTGCATGTGTCCACTATGGTTTCCCAAACACTAATACAAGCAAACAAAAGAAATCACAGCTTGCATGTATTTGCTATGACGGTTTCTCCAGGTGTCTAGATTTTGCGTCCGTGTTCGGGAACACATTGCGATCACCAATCATTATCAATGAGCTAGATTGTTATGACTTCAATAGCTTGCTTTCAAAGCAATTTTTATGCTATTGAAACGATTTTTTGGACCAATAAGTGACAATCATATAACTTGTTGACATTTTATCTTTCGGATGAAGTGATTACTATACCACTCCAATCAGCCGGTAAAGAGGAATTAACGTTCAAAACCTTGCAGTCCAGCGTCACTCTCTCGCTTTCGAAACTTTGGACTTACACCCCGTTACAGAAATAAAAGACGTAGTCCTACGTCAAAAAAGTCCATATGACGTCAATGGGGATCGAACCAAGACCGGTTGAAATGCAAAGTTACTTTACACGACCACGCTATCCATATAGCTGCCAGCGTTATTATAAAGGTGCGTGGTAATATTACACCTCATCATAAAATGAAGTTGGAAGGTGTTTTCTAAGACGATAAAGAAGAACATGAACGAGAATATATCTTTCTCTGTCTGGGCCGTGTATTTGGCAAACTATACGAAAAGCTTTCATATGCTTTCATTTAAATGTGTCTCCTGTTTCGCTCCCTTATATTGGCTCTAGCATGTATATTATACAAATGATATACATGTATTGGGGAGTAGAACTTTTTATGTTATCTTTCAGCTCATTTAATGTAATAAATCGGGATGCCAGAACATGTGCTAAAAATTAACTTTGGGTGCACAAATGCACCTTTACGAAGAAGGCTGTTTGATGATAATACTACCTTAAACGAACGAGTTCAGATTTTTCTATCACAGCTTCAATTAACAAATGTTGAGCTATTAGGTGAGGTGTGACGGTACATTGCGTTTGTTTAATTTGTTTACGGCTTAATAAAAAATAGTTATTTGTGAGTAGTCGCCCGTTTCACCGATTCACTTGATACATTGAACAGCTTCATTTGTAAACAGTTCTTAGCAGGGTGAAGTACGAGTATGACGCATTCAGCACCTGAAAGTGAACTCATTTACTATCACGCCCTCGGGGTAATAAATTATCACCGCAGCAAAACTTACCATCCCAAATGTCTTAATGGTAATCGGCCAGAACTTCCACGCCATTAGCACCATTGGTTTCTGGGCCCGCACAATCACCGGAATTAAATCCTTGCGGAAGGTCGCATTGCCACCCCGTTCCACCTGGTACCAGAGGCATTTGTACGCAGCGATTCCGACATCTTCACTCTGGAATAAACAAGCAAGAAGGGAAAAAAGCGTCAGTTTCTGGCTACTTGCGGGGGGGCTACGAACGAATTCAAACACAAACACTTCGTAAAATTTTATTCCCGTAATGGCAGAGGAAGAAGATCTCCAGCAGCACGCAAATGAAGAATAGTAAAAACTTTGCCACAATGTAAGCCGTCGAGGTCTGGAATGGAGCATTTTGACTCGGGCATTGCGAATAAGTTACGGCAGCATACGAACCGTCATCATGATTCCTTGAAAGCAGATTATGATTGAGGCGCTAGCGAAAACAATAAAGATTGTGAAGCTGAAGATGGTCTCCAGCGAGTGTTTGTAGCTGAGCGGGGGGAGAAAATCGAAAATTAAAATTGACTCGTTGAACGAAGCGACGTTTTCCGTGAATGGAAGTTACCCTAAAAGTTTCTGGTGTCGTTCGACGGCAGAGGCCAAGCTTAATCGTTTATCCTCCACGACACCCCACTCGCTGGGCTCTCCCGCAATGATGCCTTCCAGTGATTTGGCTAGCAGATTCAGTTGTACCGAGAGATGAGCAGCGACCAAGCAAAAAATACAGTTGAACGTCTGTAAAAGCAAACAGAGAGAGAAAAAAAACGCTAAACGGTACGTATCGCAATACACTTACCACGTTTCCAATCGCCACGATGAGTCCGGCGTACACTTCGAACGTGTACATCAGGTAGTAAATCCAGCCCTTGGTCGAATCCCATGGATACCATATTTTGTAGGGCAGCTGACGTTTCCATACGTCGGAACGGCTAGCGGCAAAAATCATCTCCGGAATGGGCAGGAAATTGAAGGCCGAAACCATGACGATGTTCATTATGGCAGCGCAGGTGGCGATGGTTACTGTCGACCGGAGATTCCTCTGGCAGAAGTCCCGCTGGGTAGGAATGCGTTCCTGCAGTTGGAGATGGAGAAGAGATTAAAATGTGGCTTCACTTCTCTCTTGGAACCGTTACTTCGGCAGGTTGAAAAACAAATCAAGCGCATAATTCGGATGCTGCTTCCCCTCGAGAGGGGGCCGTACCTTCTCCTTCCAATCAGCGTGGAAATCCGCTAGAATCCGCGCCAGCCTGTTCCTGTGATAAGCCAACACAAACATCTTCTGCAGTCCAATCACACAGAATCCGGTGCAGGCGATTTGGGTGGCCACTTCCTCCATCAGAGTGGCCACGCCTTCGGACCTCTTCTCGGTGGTCTCCTTCCAAACGTAAACGCACTGACCGAGCACGCAGTACGAGAGTGAAAGGAAGCTCACAACAAAGTACGCATTTAATTTGGCCGCTGTGGAAAATTCCTCCGGGTAAGGATTCAAGCTTGATGGAAATCCTGCGAATGGAGGGTGGCCGCTGACGTGAGCCTGATTTGATCCGAAATGTCATCTGTACATACCAATTATTTTCAATGTTTTCACTGTCACAGCAAACGTCTGCTCGAAGCTGATATAACGTGGCATCTCGCCAGCATGTGGAGGGAACGAATCCTGGCAGCGTCCGGTGCACTACTGGTGGAACTCTTGCGCCAGATGAGGGCCTTAATATGGACATGAACGGAGGCGCAAATTACTGTTTATCGAACACTGCATCATGTTGACTTCAAACTCAGTTCGTTTGCGTGACACGCTTCCATAATAATCCTCGGTGTGATTGGTTGGTTTGAATTATGCATCAATAGGAAAGTTTAAATCAGAGAAAACAAACCCACGAAATCACCTTCTCTCGAGTTCTTGGTAAACTTTGGAAAAGGGGCGCGATAATTTACACATAAACCATCAACTTATAAATTTAACATTGTCCACGATGTATGCTTGTATGTTATTCGTTTGATGTGTCATGGGAAACAGGCCAGGATATTGAAATGAAATATTGAACGGACCTTTTGTCTGTCTTATTAGGTATTCGATAGCCCAAGAAAGACATACATTCGAATTTGCGGAACAAAACATAACCACATAAGCACTGCAGAACAAACAAAACTTTAGTGATGACCCTGAGATGGGGGATTGTTCATTTAAAAAAAACTAACCTCGGTTGAACGAAATAAACCGGCGGTATCTAAAATCGGAAGTACAACGGAAAAACAAAAATATATATTCATAATAATTATCTCGGATAAGGAATTTAGGTTCCGGGATTTGTTAGAATTATTAGCCATTAGACGTATTCTTCCACAACCAACACCACACTCAGGATGGATAATTAATTTGGGGTATAGTATCTTCAGGATTGGGATATTACTGGGAACGTTCGACAGACCAGCATTTATCTGCCTCCGTAACACTTTCGTCGCCCAGAGCGAATCGGTCGAGTTTCTTGCGGGGCCCAAATTCAACCCCCGTGTGCGCCAGAGAAATAAGCGGGCAACGATAATGATGAATTCGGGTTCGATTCAGAACTACTTTCATGTTGAATCCGAATGAAATCAACTGACTGCTGATTAGAAAACTTATAAAAATAATTGTTAAGCCAATTGTACAGTGTTGCTAGTGTTACCAGTTTCAAAAAAATTATAGGAGGTTGTGTCCAAGATACGACCGCATTGTTGACGTAGAACTACGCTGTTATTTTATATAAGTCGCTTGTTTATACCTTCGGATATTATTCTATAATGCTGTGAAATTTTAGAAACAACTGCTTAGTAGAATAATCTTTGAAATGATTTTTTCATTGTAGAATCAGTTGACGATAATTGATTGATGATTCATTCTTGCCCTCGCAAAACAATCGTATGTCGTAATTTATTTCATGTCAATGCATTGAAAATTTACCTCGAAGACTATTCCGGTGGCCTTTTTTGGAATTGACATAGACTCGGCTACAGTCGATTATATACATGTTGCACCAGCACCATTATTCCATATCTCATAACTACATCAATATATCTTTGGCACCGCATGTAAACAACAACAATGACAACACTTGCAAGTATCAAATATCATGCTACATGTTATTTAGTATTGCCTCAAAGGAATCGCACCTCTAGATATCGTTCGTACAAACTAAGCGTAAGCCAAGCGCCAAACAAGCCTTCACCATAGCATGCATACAGAGCCATACATTGGTGGCTTGAAACTACTAGCAATATAAACATTTCTCATCATTTTGCGCTATTCTCAAAAGAAACGCTACATTTGGTTTTGTGATTTTTCAATCAAGTGCAATGAACAGGTGGTTATCGAGTTAGCATTAACCACTGGTGGGCTTCGAGTATCGAGGAGAATCTGGAAAGTGCGATCAACGTAAGAACACGTCTTTCGGCAATTTCTTAGAGGTGCAATGAATCTTAAGAAGAAATTACCGCTCTACGCGCACTGGCAAAAGATGTTTACTCAACAATTTCTCGAACGAGAAATGGGTGTTGTGAGAAAGGATGAGCGAACGCAAAATTTATGTAGACTGATTTGATGCAACAGATATTTTGTTTATTGGAAATGAAATACAAATCACATCACAATACAAGCAATGTTGTATGTATTATACAACTTTCGTGTGATTGCTTCTTTTGCTGAATATTGTGCGATCAACGTAACGCTCTCGTTTTCGAAATCCCCCAAATATTCATTTATTCATTCATTCAGAATTGATTCAGATGCAACTAAAAACAAATGATCACTAAATCAACGATAGTCCTACGTCACCCTTGCGGTTATATCACAGATATAACCCACTTCCTGTTTTTTTTCATGATCTAATGTATTCTACTAGTACTTTTTCATTTGATATTCATATTGATGAGGTTTTAAAAAAAAAGTAGAAGAGTCTGAGCCTATGGGCACGGACGAGAGTTTGACGTAGGACTGTGATTGTTCAGAACAGTTGTTTTTTTAAATGTAATTCTTTTCGTTGTTCAGAAATCTGTTAGTCAAACTCTTTTGAAACTCCAAATAGTAGCCCTGAAATGGCCGTTTGTTATATGTAATCATAACCGTCGAACGGTTTGCAACGAACAATAAAAGAAAATTAATTTCTGGCAGGAAGTTCAACTGTCTAACTGAAAATGATGAATGAATATCAGTGTGACACATAGCTGGGTGGAATGGTAAATGAAGTATATGTGGATCGGTGAACAAAAAAAATTATGTCGTCATTGATTACATTGAATATGAAGGAGAATAAATTCAACGAAAATATGAATGTATTCATTATATAAGTTCGCGCTAGTGTAAACGGTTGATGCAATTTCTATAAATCTCAACATATTTCTTCACATGAATATATCACTAGTCTAAGCCCACCGTAAGATGTTCGTCACTCCGTCATACACAGAAGTCATTCGCTAACTGGACTTATCTATAACAGGGCGTACGTAAACTGGGCCGCAAGGCAGTTATGTATATGATAGATGTCGTCTTCAATTTGAAGTATTGCTTTTGCTGTTTTGCAATGCAGTTAGCGAGTAAAATTCGATAATTGTATTGATTTTCCGGCCCAATTAACGAACGATCAATGTATGGGTGGCTATTTCCTGGTTGCTTTGATAAAATCTTGCGTGAAATTTGAGTAATGCATGAAATCTTGCATCTGATTACTTCAACATGTTTACATTTGGTTTTGATTTTGCTAATTTGTTTGATAGCATTATTGCACACAATTTTGTGTTGCATACAACATTCATGGTAACGAATTTGAAAGAAATAATGTGTAACACATGAAGAACATTCGCATCCACTAGCAAAACATACATGTTTAATTTGTTAAATAATTCACTTGTTTTATTATTTCCACTGTTGATGCCTTTGGCGAAAAAATTGCTGGATAAATTTGCCATTTGATGGTATAGATTATAATATATCGTAAGAACGATTCTGCGAAACGAAATGTAACGTTTATTAAGAGTTTTGGAATGCATATATTAGAAAACTTTTAATAAACGTTACATTTTTCGTAGAATGACTCCCCTATATAGAAATCAAAGACCTAGTCCTACATCATAACATATCTCCATTTTGTATTTGTATTTTCACAAATAACTATGTTCTACTAGTCAAGCCCTTTCGTTTGTTACCCATATTGATGAATTGAAAAAAAATGTTTCCATTTGGACTTGCATTTTTCATAAACAACTGTGTTCTACAAGTCATTGATACCCATATTGATGGGTTTATATATATATATATATATATATATAATATATATATATATATATATATATATATATATATATATATATATATATATATATATATATATATATATATATATATATATATATATATATATATATATATATATATATATATATATATATATATATATATATATATATATATATATATATATATATAATGTTTTTTATTTTCTGATTATTCTACATATCTCATATTTACATTTAACTGCCTATTCTGTCAAATTCCGTTTAAAAATCCTATTCAATTGAACGAGAAAAGTGTCACCCACATGTGGGTGACGGGCGATCAAAGTGTTAATTGAACTTCTTGAACATAATTATATTTACATTACAAGAGGCTCGTATGCTCAGCCATTCCATGCCAAACCGGTATAGTGGTTCTTGGATTTTCGTAAAAAGCGGAAGTTTTGTTTCTTATCGCAAAATATTAGACCGGTATTTTTTTGAAGTTTTTCCACTTGGGTGCTTAACTTTTCAACAACTGGATCGATCCAGATAATCGACATATTAAACTAAGACCAAGAGCTAAGACTAAGAGCTATTCATTTCAGTAAAAATATTACACTCGCAAAAAGATTTTGTTTTCAAAATTATTGATTGTATTTGTTTTTAATTGTTTATATGGTTTCAGGCTAGAGGGCACTATATATTTTTATATTTTTTTCTGGAATGTTGGAACTTTTTTACATAACATATCCAAAAATCAGAGATGCGTTTTTTCGTTTCTGAAGTATGATTTTTCGATTTAACTCTATTTCCAAGATTTTTTTTTTAATTCACGACTTTTGAACTACTGAACCGATTGAGAAGATCGACATATAAAATTGAAGCCAATGAGTTAGCATTCTTTGAAAAAAAAAATACTGCACAAAAAATGGATTTTGTTTTCATAATTATTGATTGTATTTGTTTTTAATGGTTTACATGGTTAAAGATAAGAGGGCGCTTTATTATTTTATATCTCTTCTTCTAAGCTGAGATTTTTGACGTAGGACTACGTCTAACTTTTCAATATAGGGGCCCACTTCAATATTTCAATGTGAAAAAGTTTTCAGTTTTTGAACGTTAATACCTCTCTCATTAATTGATGGATTTTTATTCCTAATACACGAATTAATGGGAAATGTCCTCAGCAATTTGTTATATGATCTACATTTCGATTTTTCAGTTCATGTAAAGCTCAAATTGATGCAAATTGGAGGAAAGAAATCCCTACTCTCCCATACATTTTGTCTGCGCTACCGCAGCAAACAGCTATTCAACACCAGCAAACACAGGAATGGTCGAAACGTAGCGACAAGGTGAAGACGAGTGGGCAAAAGAGATTATGTATAGAGGCGGTCGTCACAACGTGGACTATAGACTATATAAAGAAAGCGATGGTGATGCTTGGTCTCTCTCGCATTCTTTGTGTGGACACCGACTGGACAACATCGTTGCTGGACGAGCTGGACGGCGAGGGATCGAGTGCCTTTCTCAAGGCAAGAGGGTGGAGGCGGTAGCGCTGCAGTAGAGTAAACTTTTCAAAGGGCCTTTCTCAAGGCTAGAGACGAATGAACTGCAAAAGTTTAAAGTCTCTATAATACAATACCTTACCTTACCTGCTTGGTCTCTCATTCCTTGTGTGGACACAGACTGGACAACATCGTTGCTGGACAAGCTGGATGGCGAGGGATCGAGTGCCTTTCCCAAGGCAATGAGGGTGGAGGTGTAGTGCAGGAGTAAAGTAAAGTTTGACAAGGGCCTCTTTCTAGGCTAAAGACGAATGAACTGAAAAATGTTTAAAGTCTCTATAATTCATTACCTACCTACCTGCTTGGTCTCATTCTATTGTCGCACGCCAAGCATGGAAGGCCCATATTGCTGATTGCAGATTGAGTACACGATGTCGAAGCATTTGCAGATTGTTTATGCAATGCGATATCGCAAAAGGAAGCGGGAGAAGTCTCTGATGAGATGTAAAGCCAAATGGAGCCAAATCGTCAATCGAGGTGTATTGAAATCGGTGGAAGCGTCGCCTCGGTTGGAGGAGTGCTCGTCGTCTTCCGAGGAGTGATGGAGCTGGGCTTTCGATTGCATATAATGCTGGTGGGTGTTTTGGAAAACTTGCATAAAAAAGTGAGCTACCAGATTTTTCCGAATATTTTTCGATTTTCTCTTCGCTATATTGAAACAGCAGAATAAAGACGGATCAAATCGGACCATTCCTTCCTCGGGTTTTGCGCTTACGAACCCAATTGGCCTTCCATTTTTATTTATATAGATTCGCAAAGGTGATGCCAAGGATTTCCACCGTCTCTGTCTGGAGCCACCACACTATCCGCTGATTTTCATCGCCTTCTGTACTTGGAATCGTCTTTCGGCGGTTCAGTTTCGGCCCAGCAACTATTTCAAACAGGATGAACAATTCATTGATAGTATAATTTCATGTGAAGATGTTGTCACCAGGCTGATATTCGCATATGCTACAGACAAGGCACTATCACAGATCAGCTCGATTCGTGTGAGAATTGGATTTAGGTATAGAGCGAACAGCATCATAGACAGTGGGTCGCCCTGTCACACCGATATTTCAATTGGGAAGCTGTGTGAAGAGCACCATTCATTAGCAGCCGAGACGAAAATCGTAGATGATTATTAGTGATGCGTGAGTGAAAATCGGATATCATTGCGGGAGTTATATTCGTTAGGCAAGGAGCTAAAGTATCACAATATTTCTTTTGCACACAAGACAATGCAAGGATGTATTCCATGTGGGCCATCATAAAAAAACACAAAAATACAACACCAAAGGTTGTTTCCAGAACCACCAACATGTTCATAAAGAGTAAGAGGTAAACTAATTCATTTTCCAGGTAGATAGGTTGGTATTCACGCAGAAGAATAAAATAAAACAATATATTGAAAAATATATTCAACAAAGGCTGTCCCTTTTGTATAGTCCTACGTCACTCCGGTTATGTTCCCGACATCACCCACACGTCTTTTCTACATGACATATCCAAAATCAGAGAGTCAGTGTTTTTTCGTTTTTCAGTTATTATTTTTCAAATATCGTAGAACCCCGGTTATCCCCGAAAAAGTTATCCGCGGATAATGCAATAAAGGACAAAAAACCTGGTGCAAACACAAAAATAAATGTTTCAGATGGGAAACTATGTGAAACTAATAATCCGCGCCGCGGATGATCCGCTCGCGGAATAGCGTTCGAGGTAAATTTTCAATGCATTGACATGAAACAAATTGCGACATACGATCAGCTAGTGTATTGTTGTTGGGACCTTTCGGATAACAGAGAACTGCACTCTCTTAGATCTTGTAAGCGACTGCTACATAATTTATTTTTTCCCTTCTTGTTAGTTCACAAATCCTTATTATCTAGCTACTCCGTTTGCTGTCGTTCATTACCTTATTCACTCGCCGATGCCGATCATAAAACAGTCCTCGTCATGCTTATGGATTTGCCACCCTAAGATAAGCATGACGAAGTGATAGTGATCGTAGGTCGAACAGATCATAAAAGACGTCTGGCTATGTTTATGGATTTACCTCCCATGAGTCTGTCGAGACGATAATGATCGTTCGTACCATAACATTGTTCTGCGAGGGCAAGAATAAACCATTAATCAATTATTAGTTGACAACTGATTCTATTATAGAAAAGAAACTATTCCAGGGCGATCAAACTATTCTACTAAACAGTTATTTCTTGAATTTCACAGCATTATGAAATAATATTCAAAGTTATAAACCAGCGACTTGTATTAAATAACAGCGTAGTTCTACGTCAACAAAACGGTCGTATCCTGGACACAACCTCCTATACTTTTTTGAGATTGTACAACACTCGTGTAACTTTTGAAAGGGTACTATGTAACATTTACGTTAACTCGAGA
The DNA here is from genome assembly GCF_029784135.1 of Toxorhynchites rutilus septentrionalis. Lineage (NCBI taxonomy): Eukaryota > Metazoa > Arthropoda > Insecta > Diptera > Culicidae > Toxorhynchites > Toxorhynchites rutilus. The sequence goes on along the minus strand of NC_073744.1, from coordinate 28,932,294 downwards.
AAAACTAAGCTGAAGATCGGAACACTGTTTTAAAAGGAATCGTCCTTTGTCACTACTTTAGTTTAAATGTCACTGATTCAAGTTTAAAATTGATGTCTCAGAGCGAAAAATGGTACATTGATCGTCTGATCAACGCGGTCGTTTGTAAATTGGACAAAATTGCACGTTGCATGATAAGAATTTGAAAATAACTACTAAACAACAATCCAAATACCTGCATTTCGTGCAAAAGGCAGTGTATATTACATATTATATTCGCTGAATTTCGCTAAAAGCGATAAGAAAACCCGAAAGAAACAATAATTCTAAACGACAGAGATCCAATTAGGGGAACCGCGGGTAATACGGACAGTGGGGGTAATATGGACAGGTGGTTGATTTGTATAGTCACATTTTGAATTCAGATTTCTGTTAATGAGAACACCTTCCACATGTTATTCTATGATATTTAAGCCACCCTGTGGAAATGAACACTGATCAAAAGTGAAAAAAGGGAAACTAAAACCGAAAATCATACATGATTCCGCGTGTGGATGTAATTTTAGCTTTTTGAGTGGTTTTATATAACAATTAAATTCGCTGATGGTTATATTTCAGTTTGTGAGTTAACAGAGAAGCGATATTAGGTATGTACGGAAAAATAGATTCATTTTTGAGTGGAAAATTTAAATTATTGAAATAATTGTACTGGTGGGGTAAAACGGACAGTTGCCAGTGGGAGAGAGATGAAAGTCTATTTAATCTGTTCTTAATTTATGCCCTGCTTCTATAAAATGAAATCAAATCGCCAAATGTGGCCTGTTTAGAAACTGACTGGAACCAAAAGCAAAATAGTTGAGGGTCTGTACGTTTATACTGCAAAAGTACTTCTAGGTGGATTAATTCGATTCTTTCATAATTCAACGGACATTCGTGATGAGTTCAGACATTGGCTGAATAAAATTATTCTTCTCGCGATCGATAAACCTCTACGCTTCATATATCACAAACCTGTCCGTATTACCTCCACTATATGTCCATATTACCCGCATCGAAAAAAATGTTTCACTTTTCGGACTGTTTTAATTTCAGTAAAAAAAAACATCGAAAAACACTTTTTTGTAAAATATTTAGCCAAGTAGGTAGAGAAACAGTATATTTGATTACAAGAAACTGCATCAAAGTTTTGAGAAACATAAGTTTCCAAAGATATAATTGAAATTCTTTCAACATGTCCGTTTTACCCCCACCTCCCTTATGTGTTGTTTTAATTGCTTTGTTACTTCGGACATTTCTAGCGTCGGAGGAAAGGGACGTTCGAAGTAACAGTCGAATGCTTCAAATCCGAATCCGTAGATTGGACATTTTTTGTATCGGCGATAAAAATGTGAAAAGGATAGAACGAACGATTGTTTTTGTAATACAGTCAATGATTGAGAACTAATAGTGTGTATCCATCAACTCGATTCGTATACATTTGTTACAAAGGACCTTTTAAAAAGTTACGCGAGAATTGAGGCATAGAGATACAACGGAAAAAGAGTTTTTTGTAATGGCATATGATTCGTTTCTCGCGAACTTGAAATTCCACTTATCATTCGCTGGAGCTATTTCCGACTGAAATGATGGTTATACATAAATCAGTACCTTGTCTTCGTGACTAGTCGGGAAATATGTTGTGTCATGTACAAGTGATCAAGGAAAAGAGCGCCTTTCTGCATCCTTTTTTGGATTTATTACTCAAAGGAAATTATCGTGATAATATAGTAAAAAAAAGTTAATTGGTCTGGACCTAGGGGCACTGATGGGATTTTGACATAGGACTATGATTGTGTGTAGTAATGGCATTTGATTTTGATTTTTCGTTGTTCAAAATCTGTATTTTTTCTATATTTGATACATCAAATGAAGCCCTGAAAAATATCCTTTCGAACTTCTGTTTTGAATTAACTAATTGCATTTTTACATAACCAAACAACCTTTTCGATATAATGATATCCTGGACCACAATTACATAAATTGTTAGTAGCAAGACGTACACAGTAAAACGTGAATTGTGCACGAATTGATTGCACAACAACCTAAACTTCAATCTAACAAAACCTTTGTCAACGTTTAACCTTTTAGGCCAAGCACTCGTCAAATCTTTGGGGAGAATAGAGTGAAACCATCCAGTATCATCTTCAAGATCATTCCTAGATCATCCCTCCATTGATTCTGCCAACTGATAAATGTCTATTATAGGCAAATTGAGAATAATTCATACTACGTATCTAATCACGTTGTGAGTTAACGCCGAATTGTAGGCGCAAAAATTGCTTGTTGCGTTGTGGGGGAAAACGAGTGGTTAGTAGAATCGAAATAACATACCCATTTTTAACGTCAAATTGTTAACTTATTTTTACTTTATTCACTGTTCATGTCTTGGGCAAAAAATAATCTATATATACAAAAATGGATTTCTGTGTGTCTGTCTGTCTGTCTGATTCTTATGGACTTATGGACTCTCTTATGGACCGATCAACATGAAAATTGGTATGTACGGATTTTTTTTTAGTTTGAGACTCCTTCCCCCTCTTTAAGGGGGGGCTGCCATACAAATGAAACACAAATTTCTACATTACTCGAGAATTATTCAAGCAAATGAAACCAAATTTGGCAAGTGGAGGTTTTAGGGTGCAATAAATGTGTTTACGGTGGTTAGATACTCCTCCCCCCTCTCTAAGGGGGGCTGCCATACAAATGAAACATCAATTTCTACATTACTCGAGAATTCATCAAGCAAATGAAACCAAATTAGGCATATTGTGGTTTTAGGGTGCAATAAATGTTTCTATGGTGGTTAGACTTTCCACCTTCTTCTCTAAGGGGGGGCTGCCATACAAATGAAACACAAATTTCTACATTACTCGAGAATTATTCAAGCAAATGAAACCAAATTTGGCAAGTGGAGGTTTTAGGGTGCAATAAATGTGTTTACGGTGGTTAGATACTCCTCCCCCCTCTCTAAGGGAGGGCTGCCATACAAATGAAACACTAATTTCTGAATTACTCGAGAATTAGTCTAGCAAACGAAACCAAATTCGGCATGTGGATGCAATTCGGTTTTAGGATGCAATAAATATTTCTATGGTGGTTAGACACTCTTCCCGCTCTCTAAGGGGGACTGCCATACAAACAAAACACAAACTTCTGCATAACTCGAGAACTAATCAAGCACCATTTTGGATGTGAGGGTTTTTGTGTATGAGAAATGTTTTCATAATTGTATGACACCCCTTCCTCCTGTGGAGAGGGGTCCCATAAAAATAATACATATATTTTAACCAAAAATATTCCAACCAACCATGACAATTGAAAATTTTCGGAAAACTCTGAAGGAAAAAAGGAAAATTCGGAAAATTAAATTCTTATATGTTCTACAATTACATAGTGACAAGTGCTGTTAGTCCATTTGATGTTTGCGCTAGCGAAATTGATCTTTGTTCGCAACTGGAAATGGATTTTAATGTGATGAGACGCACTCCTATATCTTCTTCTATCTATACCAAAAAAAAAAGGATCGCCGGATGTGTTGATAAGAGCAGAACTCAAGGAAAGAATTGTCCGATTTAGGGCTGTTTTTATTCTATTATATTTTCATGTTATTTACATGTTATTTGCAAGTGGTTGAAAAATCTTGAACGAGAATTGTGTCTGAAAATAATCTGATATTATAATGATGAGTTTTGTTAGAAATACTAGGAATTTTATGGTAAAGGGTAAATTCAACGGGGTCGAATAAAGAATCAATCAATGAACAGTTCTGCGATTGGACCCATGAACTTGCTCATAGCAAGAAAACGTGAATGTTTGAAGGTATTGATATATTGATATTGATATTGATAACAAAAAACAAATTCTGGGCTGGACGAAGTTTACCGGGTCAGCTAGTAATCAATAATAAACTTTCAATTAATCCCAATACATAATCTTAGAAATACAATACTATTCATCAGACCTGTCAGGTGCTAAAGAAGTTTTGGTGTCTTTTCGCTGAAATGTAATGCACGGGGATGACAAACAGCCCTAGACTTTGTTTCATCTATTCATCCACGAGTTGATCACACGCTGGAATGTGTGATCCTGTTGCAGTTTAGCTCGAAGAATAAACTAGTGGAAGTCGTTCTACGTGCCAATCAACGTCCTTTTTCTGGCGCTGATCATTACGGTTCGGGAATACGAAATGTTTATTTTTCTTTTAGTTTTTCCAATCGACACATCGTGCAATTTTTAATAGAATGTTTCATTCGGGTTTCAAAACTCTTAAAAAACTTATTTTATTGGTCGTTAGGTACAGACAGACACCTCGGGAATCCCTGATTGGACTGAAGAAATATTCGCCGTTTGTCCAGTTCCAATCGATTGTATCGACGACTGAATTAGCGCTAATCGAGGCAATACAAAAAAAAAAAAAAGGTTGTTGTTGACCCTTTTCCCGATAATTACAGTAATAAATGGATAATTGAACAAGACAAGTTGTTCAGTCGGATAAAATTGGTCAGCAACCCTTGCTCATTCTTATTTTCTCTGCTCAATTGAAAACTAAACGTTATGAATTTGCCTGTTTTTATAGGGTGCCTTCTTAACGATTATTTTGTGAAAAGTTCCCATTTTATCGGATTGCGAATTCTGAAGATTACATTTTATCATCGCCTAACGCATTATTTATAAATCGCACTTAAAAGCGAAAAATATGACCAGGATGTTCTTAAAATCTGAAAAAATACGTGTTTTAGTATAAAAAATAAGTTCAATTCCCAGAATATCACTCGCCATTCCGAATGTGTTTATGGTAATTGGCCAGAACAGCCAGGCCATTAAAACCACCGGTTTTTGAGATCTCACAATAATCGGAATTAGACTTTTGCGAAATCTTGCATCGCCGCCGTGTTCAACCTCGTACCAGAGACTCCTGTAGACAGCCGATCCGATCTCGTTGCTCTGTTACGGGGACAGAGATGTGAGTTCTTCAGATGTACTTTACACAATGTTATTCGATCAACTTACACTTTGCATGATTTCGTCTCCGTAATAGCACAGGAAAAATATTTCAAGTAAGATACTAACGAAAAAGAGGAAAAATTTGATGGCATCAGTGCCGGATGATGTCTGAAAAACCGATTTCCAACCAAATGCAGCAAAATTAAGGAATATTACAAACCGTCATTATAATCCCCTGCAAACAAATAACTATCGAAGCTCCGGCAAACACGAGAAACGTGGTTCCACCGAAGATAGTTCCTATTGCCTTTTTGTACCTATCGGAAGGAGGGAAGAATTAGTTTGGGTGGATTCATCCGTATCGCAGTATAGTTCACTCCAGCAACTCTTCATGACACCGAACCACGTCTGCCAAATTTGGTCGAGGCATCTTGTAAGCATCCGCTTCTGTTCGGATGATTCGTTCAAGCGATCGGCCCAACAGTCTTATCTGAGTCGACAGATGAACAGCTAGCAAACAGAACATGCTGTTGAATCCCTTATGGTGAAAAAAAGAGTAAAAGATCAATTCGCAAACGCACACACAGCATACACCCCGGAATCATCTACTTACGGAATTCGCAACTGCCACGAAGGACGCAGAGACCACTTCAAAAATGTACACCAAATAGAACCACCATCCGGAAATCGCATCGAAAGGATACCATATCGTGTAGGGTAGAATACGTGTACAGTTGCCCGTTTGTATCGTCTCGATGGTCATTTCCAGAATGGGTACGATATTGAAGAGCGACACCATGGCAACATTCGTGATGGCAGCGTAGGTTGTGATCTTAACGACCGACCCGAAAGATCTCTCGTAAAAATCTCGACACGAGCGATTGAGTTGAACCTGTTTCATCCAATTGGTTCGCAATTTCCCCAGGATATCCGCGAGTAGGTTCCGATCGTACGCAAGTACCAACACTTTAATCAAACCGAACAAGGTAAATCCGCTACGCGCAATTATGCCGGCACTTTCTTCCACCATTCCTGTTTCGGTTTCGAACTGTTTATTGGTGGTTACCTTCACCAAGTAGCAAACCTCGCCGAATAGATGGTAGAACAGCATCAGAACCACAGCGACAAACGCTAAATGTGAACGGATCAGCATAAGAACCGTTCCCGAGTATGGCTCGAAGCAAGACCGTGAACCGTACGCCTTCTGGACTTTGATTGTGAACGCAAATGTGTCCTCGAAGTCCATCTCGGGTTTCTGATCTTGCGGTTGTAATTGTTGTTGATAGAATACTGCTAATGCCCAGCGCGTGGGGAGTTATTATATACCATTTACCCACATCGATATCGTAATGACATCACTTAGAAAGTCACGATACGACGAACCACTCTTTTTCCGAGTCACGCGTGTTTGCGGCAGGATATTTATTGACTAGTCACGATTAAGTGGAAATGCATATTCATGTACTATTATCATTTAAGATATTCGCTATCCTCCAAATGGCAGTCAGTCGGATTTCAAATATCATGGGAAACGAGTCTCCTGATATTACAAAAAAACATTTTTGTTTGAATTTTCACGTCTAAATTCGGCATGGCTTCGCTAGACTTCTTTTTCGTGCATACCCATCGCCATGGGGTATAATCAATGACACGAAATACGGATCATAGACCCACCTAGTACTGTTGCATTCCTAATTTGTGTGTGCCATGTGTCATCAGTCCGATATTTTGTGTGATTCCGGCCATCTGTTGTCGAGGTGTTGAAAGTTGATCCCAACAATGTTACGTGCGAATCTACAATTAAAAGGAAAAATTCCGGAAGTCTTCTTCTGTCAGTTCTTTCTTTTAAGGGTTCTGATTTCTTTGCCATAGGTTTAACGGTTTCATGGATGAAGCAAAAGAGCAAATGATTAGAATTCGACACAGGCAAAACTTAGGATCTTGAACCTCTGCTCAGTCTATATCAGTGCCCCTAGGGATCGATTTTGCAAGTTTTCGACATCAGTTTGTTCAAAAAGTGTCAAGTGAAGGGACTTGACCAGTAGATCACAGCTATTTATGGAAAATTCAAATCCAAGGCCCCTGTAACAATATATCCAATTACTTTTTCGAACGGTTTCATTCAACTTGACCTGTTTGTATGTATGTTTGTATGTCTGTAGGGTTGTCCCACATTAATAAAAATGTTGACCAAGCGAAAATAGAGTTTAACTTCAATTATACAATAAATTCTTTGACGAAATTATTACACAAATCGTTAGTATATCAAAAATAAAACAAATTTTATCTGAATCAATCGAGTTCATATACCTTATGTTAGAAAAGAGCATACTATAGTATACTGTATCTGGTTCCCTGCCAGTTGTTGCGACCTCCCGGAGCGATGTAGCCACCTTTCTCTCCGTTTTCTGCTTTAGCTTCAGGTTCAGTTTGCGATCGCGAAGCACTACCGGCACCAGGCTTCCCTTCGATGCTCGCGTTCTTCTCCAGAAGTGTAAGGATATTATAGATACCGGAACGGGCGTAGCCGGCGGACTCAAAGTACATGACGATGTCCATTTTCTTCGCAACGGGGTGGAGCTCCCAGTACGCACAAACCTTGAAGCACAGTTGCTTTACTATTTTCGCCATAACTTCCTCAGTTCAACCGATAGCGCTGTCAAATTTGGTTTGAAAGCTTATAGGTTACTATGATCGACGATGCACAATTGGTCTCTTCACCAGGTGTTAAGGTGAACGCATGAAAAATAGATAAAATTTGTCCTTTTTTTCAACGCAAGTGATGGTGAAGGCAAAATATTCAACAAAAAAAGAAATCACGCTAAACTCAAATTGTTTCCCCCCTTTGTGTGTGATATAATTTGTCTATCATTTCCAATAGATAAAACATATGTCGCTTCTAATCAGTCTCCATAAGCAGCGTTGCCAATGTTCCAGCTTAAACTAAAATTTTTCCAGTTTTTTTATCTCGATCCAGTCAAACAGTTAAATCCTGAAAACTTCCAGTTTTTTCAAATATTATCCAGTTTTATCCAGTTTTTATGTGTCCTTCAGTTTCACTAATCTTATGTAAATTAAATTAACAGTGTATAAATATTATCTCTCCCTCACTCTTGCTATCCTGGCAGAAACTGCGGAGAGAACTATTTCTGAATATATCCACGGCAAAACGAAGAATAGAAACAGACTGAGAAACGTTATGATGAAGGGTATACTGGCTACGAAAAACTACGTTTTTTACGTATAAAAATAAAAGAGAGTATGAAGTTGAAATATAACTACACAATGTACGAACAGATTAAATGAAGTGTCGTGCTCCTGTGGCCGAGTGGTTAGCGTCCCACACTCTCATGCCGGGTGTTCGGGTTCGATTCCCGTTCAGGTCGGGAGATTTTTCGTCAAAGAAAATTCTTCCGGCTTGCACTGTGGTTACGCGTATTCTAGAGCTTGCCACTCCAGAGTACATTTAAGGCACATTCGGCATAGAAATCGCAACCAAGTACTACTTGTAAAAAAATGACGCAAGTAGTGCTACGTTGAGAAGGCAAAAGTTCCACTGGAACGTTAGTGCCATCCAAGAGAAGAGAAAATGAAGTGCCAGGAAAAACGAAGAAAAACGAAAAAAAAACATGTAAAGCTTGTATTCGTTACAATAAACAATTTATCAAAGAATTGGTATTAATCTATGTGATGCGGAGTCAAATGTTTCTCCGATCTAAAGAACAAACGTTTTCATGACTCGGGCTTTGTTTGTTTACCTTTTTGGTCGAACCAGAATTTCACCCAAGAAAGATTATCCTTCTGGAGAAATCTTTGTGACTTTAGATTTCGCTATACGCAGCTGAAAGACGAAGGTATCGAAAATTCAGGAAACGTTTATTCGAAATATTCAAGTTAAGTGCTGATTTCAATAGTTATACATAACTGCCACGATTTGAAGCGTTTTTCATCAAATCGTTGATACAGCACAGATTGAACATGGAAAAAGTTTAGGAAATGAGAAAAACAAAGCACGATAGCCGAAATATGTTCATTCAAGTATAATGCATTGATTCTGATTTTCTATCTATTGAATGAACTCGAATAAATAAATCTTGTAGTTTTTTTTTAATTTGTATTTTTTTGGAAGTTTCAATAAAAGAAAAAAGTTCAAATAATATAATCCTAGCGTTCAGAAACATTAAAACTTAACATTTGGCGAGAAGTAAAATTGAATTATAATTAAGTTTAGAGAAGTTTTGAAGTCAATAATACTGAACTTTCAGTTCCTGCCAAAATGTCAGTTGGGGCTTATTGATGAAAAATTTATGAAATGATGAAATGATTGATGAAACGAAAGTGATGAAAAAATGTACTTCATTTATTTTTAGTACAATTTTTTGCCTTCAATATTTTTAACATTCTTCGTGAGTGCGAAAAAGATAGCAATGAAGATGGTCAAAAGAAACACTACAGAAATGTCAAAACTCGCGATAGAAGAAAAAGAACAGAGGATTGAGGTCAGGTTCGATGCAGTGATCTATAACCAGAAACCGTATCCTCATGCACCTCAGTTAATCACATTGGCGATTAGTTTAGCGACGATCTTCTAACAGCGATTCCATGGACATAGAGCAAAAATACGATATTTTTCAAGTTTTACTTATTTCTAGCGGTTCTAGAAAAAATATTCTCAAATATTTTTTTACAGTAATGTTCGAGTAGCGGGAAGCTTTTATCTGCTTGAATGTTATTATAAATGAATAGTTTATTCCGCTATTTTATGAAGTACATATAAATACTACACGTGGCTTCGAAGGAAATTCGATTTCTCAAGCGTTGAAATGGAAAAAAGGAATCATTAACGTTAAAACAAAACTGTTTTATAGGATCCAGATTTCTTCCAGTTTTTTTAGGAACAATCTTCCAGTTTTTTGAAAAATATTATTGGCAACCCTGTCCATAAGTGTTTGCACCTGCTCTGCCCTCCCTCACAACACCCACTTCCCAATTGTTTGGTGATTGCTGAGTGAACATAGTTTGCCGGCGAGCGTCGAGCGGGAATGAATTGTCCTTCGCAAGATTCACTTTGTGCCCTTTAAAAGTTCACGAGGGACTTAATTTTACATTGAAAAAATCAGTTTGTTACAATATATAACGGTTTTTGTGCCAACACAACCCCAAAATTTTACAACTATTCAGAGAATATAGAATATGAAGAATATAATTTACTGGTGGGGAAGTATAACCTTCAGAAGCTTTCCTGTTATTTGCACTTGGTCGAAGAAATTACAAGAAGAATGTATTTGATCGCAGTATTTTATTTCAAGTGTAAAATAAAACATCAAATCCTTTCGCTTCAAAGCAATACAGGGCGGACTCGATTATATACAGTCTCCGATTTCTTTTCACTGTATATATGTAATCGTGCTCCCGTGGACGGGTTCGATTCCCGTTCTGGCCGGGAGATTTTTCGTCTAAGAAATTTCTTCCGACTAGCACGCGTATTCTAGAGTATATTATTATACTAAAGGGTGTGTCACATCAAATTGCATCACGGAAAAAACGCTGTAGAAATTTAATTTTTAGGAATTATATCTTCAGCTTTCGCTTATAAACAGATAAGAGTGTATAGATCACGTTGGCCATGCTTCACTGTCAATTTTTCGTAAATTTGGAAAAATGTCGTAGAACGAAAAATAGCGTCGTGAATGAATCCTGCGCACTCATTTCCAGAATCCGGAGTTGTCACATCGGTAAGATGCTGGGAATCGTCCAATCCACGGTCAGCAGAGTACTAAAACGATACTTCGAGAACCTAACCATCAACCGGAAGGTGAAGAACGGCAAAAATGGATGCTCCGTCAGTGAAAAAGATCACAAGCGCGTAGTTAAGCAGTTTAGACGTGATCCGAGAAGTTCGGTCCGGGATGTCGCCAATAAGCTGAATTTGTCAAGTTCATTCGTCCAGCGGACCAAGCAGCGGGAGGGCCTGCGTACATACAAGGTTCAGAAGGCTCCTAACCGCGACGAAAGGCAAAACATGGTGGGGAAGACGCGAGCCCGGAAGCTGTACACCGAAATGCTGACGAAGCCGCATTGCCTGGTAATGGACGACGAAACCTACGTCAAAGTGGACTTTCGTCAGCTGCCGGGCCTGTTGTTCTTCTCCGCAGAGGACAAATTCAGCGTTCCGGAGGAGATTCGCAAGCAGAAACTATCCAAGTTTGCCAAAAAGTACATGGTGTGGCAAGCGATCTGCTCTTGCGGAAAGCGGAGCGCCCTCTTCGTGATGACCGGCACGGTAAACGGGCAGGTTTACCTCAAGGAGTGCCTACAGAAGCGCTTACTACCACTATTGAAGCAGCACGAGGGCCCGACCATCTTCTGGCCGGATCTCGCTTCGTGCCACTATTCAAAGGACGTGTTGGAGTGGTACGAAGCCAACGGGGTCACCTTCGTGCCAAAGGAAATGAACCCGCCCAACGTGCCGGAGCTTCGCCCAATAGAGAAATATTGGGCGATTATGAAGCAGGCCCTCCGGAAGAACCCAAAAGTTGTCAAACCGGAGGCGGACTTCAAGAGAAAATGGATTTCTGTTCAAAAAAAACTACAACCTGACGTTGTACAGAACCTTATGGACGGGGTAAAGAGGATGGTGCGAGCATACGGGCTTGGGCTCGAAGTATGAATAAAAAGAAAATGCCAAAAGTTGTTTAATAGTTTTTATTTTACTGTCTAAAATTTTCAAAAGGATCGGTACACTGGGCGAATTTCTACAGCGTTTTTTCCGTGATGCAATTTGATGTGACACACCCTTTACGTATTCGTTCCAGAATACCCCGATCCTATATAGAATCGAGTCAAAATATATTTTTCTAAATTTTTTCGATTTGAAACGGTTTTATTTAGCTTGACCTGTGTGAATGTTTGTGTTTTGAATATAAAAGAAGAATTTAATGTTTGATTCCCCTCTTGAAGTCATAAAATACCTTTCTCAAATAAAAAAAAACAAATTCATTCAAGAGGTGATTGAGAATCTTATTTGATGAACAAAATGCTTCTACTCATATGTTCGAATTTCAACAATGACAGAGTTATTGAACTTTTTCTCTGTTCCGGGCTCTGTTTGCCTCAAACTTGCTCTAATTCAAAAATTACGCTTCGTAGGACAATTATGTTGCTTCAATTTGAAGAATGGAACATTTTATACAGGATACAGTTGGGAAATTCCAAATTGAGGGATTTAAGTAACATTTTAGAAGTGGAAACCTTCAAAGTTGTATCTATTAGACCAGGTGATGATCTTGCTACTTTGTGTCATTGTAAACAAACAATGCTTCAATCTATATTCTAGTGTGTAGGTTAGGGTTGCAATGGATGTATGGAGAAAAAATTCATCATCGAATTCCAAAAACCGACCATGTACATTTTGTTTATTGGCTCAAAAAATGACGTGTGCAAAGTTTCAGCTCAATCGAACATGATGTTGGGGTGCCTCAAAGCGCTCAAATTTTGATTTTCCTAACCTCGAAAATCGTCCAAGGGTACATGGATGAGAATTAAATGTTCGATTTTTTTTTTCAAGAAACATAGTCATGAAAAGAACAACAGTGATGAATGAGGAATTAAAAATTTCTAAAATTAAATATTAGGACCTATTATGTAATTCTAGTTGAACAGAATTTTGCTTGTTAGCTCTATTTTACTGTTAAAGATACAGTCGGGTGAAAGCTGTCGGAATAATTTTTCGAGCTGTTTGGTTTGCTTGTTACATTCCTGATGCTCTGCTTTAACAAACATTTGACAACTCGATTTGATAAGATTCTATCGATTTACAAAATGATAGTGATTGATCGTTCGATCCAATTCACATAAAAGGGGCCAACATTTTCGATAGATAGTTCTTATACTTCTAGTTAATTGGTTAATTGGTCTCACAGACCGAGAATCAATAATTTTCATTTAATTAGAAAAAGTGATTCGCCTCTAATTGGATATCTAGCTAATTGGACAGACCTGTAATGCGACACGAATGATTTTATATTTTGATACGATTCTATAATTCAACGTTTTTGTAAACCTCCTTTGTGCAAGTTTCTACAACATGATAAATTTTTAGGAGTGTTTTCAACCATTTTGCTAGATTATGTATTTTGCACAATTTTCTAGTGATTATTTGTTAGATTTTCAACGATTTTCCTGTTTTATCTTATTCTTCACATTGTGTTGTGTTCATTGTTAAGTCCAATTACAGGTCACAATCGCCTCTAATGCGACACTGAGTGGTGCCTCGGTAAATCACTGTATCTTTTTCACTTTTCACTGTATCTTTTTTGAATTAAATAAATACAAATAATGCCTAAAAATAGCATCAGCAAAAAAAAAAAACAATAACATAATTACAGAGACACGCACAGTCTGTGACAAGGTGCGCGAGTGTACGAGTTATGATTTTGCGCGCAAGCACAGGAGAGTTCAAACTAGGATTGGGCGATCTACAGAAAAAGATCGATCTTGCCGGATAGATTTTCTAAATGACGTAAGGATCGATTTACTGATTGAATCGTTACCAGAGAATCGATCCAGGCTAGGTCGATCTTTGAAAATTGAATGTTTTTTTCTAATTTATATACTTATTCTATATAAGTGTAGTTTTTTCTTTAAACATGGAATGAACATTTCACATTATCCAAACTTCAAAGGAATTTTATTTTGATTTTCAACACAAAAAAAAAACTTGGAAGCTCAGAAAAATTGTATTCTCCAGAGCATTGCAACAACTGATATTCATCTAGGACTCCACTGACATTAATCCCATAAAATCCAATCGTGCCATACATCTGGCATTTAGTCGAAATCTTAGTAGTAGTTTCAGTTCTAGAAAAGAACGCTTCAGCTGGACCTGATTTTTTTTTTTTTTTTTTTTTTATCTTCGCTTATTTTTCGTCGGCCTATTTCCGCCACTTTAGTGCCAATCACCGACATCAGGGAGGCGACTCCACCTGTTCCTACCTATCAGACTCAACAACTCATGAGCCGGGCCAACTTCTTTTACTTCCGCTCCGAAGGAAGACGTAACCAGAGATTTTTCGCCTCAGAAAATCCCAACGACGCCAGCTGGGATTGAACCCAGGCCGATCGGATTGTGAGGCTGTTACACTAACCATACAACCACTGGCGCCGTCCTGCTGGACCTGATGTCATCATCCAATTTCGTCACAATTTTCACTGTAAACCAAGTCGAGTTGATATAACTTGTATCCACTTGTTTTGTAATGACCAAACTTACAAAAATGCTCACAAACTGCTGCTTGTCAGGTGGTTTTTGGTGAGATTAATCGTTAGAGTGCGGAGCAAATTTTGTGAGAATATGCCAAAAACGTGGATGAGTTTGAGTATATTTAAAATAGCTTCAGCTAAAAATGGGCACTTGAAACCATTTCCTAAATCTATCGAAAAATGGATGAGCATTCAGCGATAGTATCTAGTTTTTTTTTTTCAATTTATACCCCCAATATATTCCCGAAAGACGAAATCGTTTGTTAAAAGGTGATCCCTAGAGGAGCGTTATCCTCAAACTTGAACGGTCAAAATCAATGTTCACTGAAAAGCGAATTTTCAAAAAGATTTCTACGATCAAAAATATCGAAAAGATCGAAAAGAAAAGATCGATTTTCACGATTTGTTGCAGTACAAAGAATGAACCGAAAATTCGGAAATCGGAGAGGAAAAGATCGATCTGCTGAATATCGATGCAAGATCATCCAACCCTAGTTCAAATATTGTTTTATTGTATAGAATTTATTCATTTCCTAATTAGTTTTTGATACAGTCAACGTTGGTAGCCCGCAGCCTAACATTTTGATAAATAGTCACCCGTCATGCTCAGAAGTTTGGCCGCCACTACCTTATACCATTCATACGCCTATTTTTTCGACATAGTTGAGTCACCAAATGTATTCTGTAACATTTCCAACATTTCGGCACAAGAAATTTTGTTAGCAGCACAAAATTTCACACAATAACAAATAGAATTATGCATATCGAAAATCGCTGAGCAAAAAAAAGTTGATTTTCTCTTAATGACGCTGTTAACAAACTAAATCGCGCTCAAAATTGCCATTAGGACCACTGACAGTAGTACCAACCTTAAAAAAATGACAGAATATAAAGCGAGAGGGAAAACAAGAGACTTTACATTGCAAACCAAGCCATCGAAACGAAGACAATGATTTTGTCCTCCGCTATGGGCTGTGGATGTGCTAATTTGTGAGTGAGTGGCTGTGAGGCTGTGAGTTGCAAGGGCTGCTTCAAAATAGCGTCAACCAGGTTAGAATTGTATAAGGAAATGTCGCTTCGGCTCGGGTCTCGCTTTTGCTTTTGAGTAAATAGAAGCAAAAAAAGGTAAACACCGAAAAACCGAGAATGACAAGGAATTCAAGTGAGTGTTAAATAATATAATATAGATAATATATAATGAAGGTCCCGCCTCATTCCCCTACATAGGTTTGAGTTGGTCGATTATCTAGTTGATAATTAATTAATACATAACCAGTTTAACAAAAAAAAACGAACTGATTTAATTTGCAGATATGAAATCACCTCTTTGTGATATCGGTATTTCACTTAGCTTCGTCTATTCAAAAGTTTCTTCGGACATGTTTGTAAGAAGTCACAGCAAATCTTTCAGTTCAGTCAAATCTCAAGAAGAAACGCTTGCTGTCCCGTCAAGCTATCCCATAGCATCTTCTGAGTTCACTGTAACCTGACTGCCAAAATTGTCAGACTATTAACTCTTCAGATTAATCGAACATTTGACCCGTTGGATGAATTTCAGGTTGTAGCCTATCCCTTCATTCTGACGGTTGTCTGCTTGATCCTTCAGAAATAGCTATTGAGCTTTCTTTACATGACAACATTCGTTTCCTCGATCTTAAACGAACCCCAATCATAGTTGTGCTTCTTTTTAATGAAACTAACATATCCAATTCCACAATAAGAACAAACTCTACCATGTTCCAATCGCTATCACAATTCAGATTTCTCATGGCTGCATTATCGCGCGCGTGCTCAAACACAATTCGTTGAAAACAACTTCGTTCATTACAATCTAATCATTTATATTACATTTTTGATATGTGAAATACACTGTCGTTTAAAATCCACTAATGTGGTTGCTCTTTTAATGTGCCTAGGCATCGAATTGAAATAAGTTACACCTTTAAAAAATAGGGAGTTCTGTGACACTCTACTTAAGAAGTTAGGCGTTCGTGCTTCGTCTGCATTTCTGGTATTATATCTATGAATATCACTTCCTCTTTCAATTCGATCACACAAATATCGAGGCAGCAATCCATTTATAATTTTGAAAACGAACACCATAGTTAAATATACAATCCTTTGCTTCACAGATAGCCATTGAAGCGTGTTTAGCATGAAAGCTGAGGAAGTGAATCTATTACAACGCAAAATTAAGCGCATTACTTTATTTTGTAAACGTTGTAGGCTCAACATTTGTGTTTCGGTAGCAAGAAAAAGAATGGATGAACAGAAGTCTATGTGTGGCGATATTATTGATTTATATAATTGAATTTTACTCGAAATTGTCAACTCATTTCTTAAACGGCACATGATACCGTATTTTTTTGCAATTTTTTTTGATGACATTATCTATGTGAGACTTAAAAAGCAGTTTGTCATCTATAGTAACACCAAGATACTTTATCTCTCTAACGCGCTCAAGTGTCTCACCATTTATCTCTACCAAACACTCGGTGTTATAATATCTCGAAGAAAATACCATGTACTTGGTTTTTCCAACATTTAATTTTAACTGCTTATAATTCAACCAACTACTAAGACAATGCAAATCTCCATTTAAGTGCAATGCTACGGATTCTAATTTTCTAGCTGCTATGAACAGAACTGTATCGTCCGCGAATAAATTTATATCGCAAAAACGTAAGACTCGTTTCATGTCATTTATGTACATTATGAATAAAATAGGCCCCAACACGCTTCCTTGTGGAACACCGAACGTACTAGCTATTGGTTCAGAAACAGAATTAGCAAAAAAAGTTCTCTGTATTCGATTACTCAAATAACTTTCAAACCATTTGAATGCCGAACCCTCTAAACCAAAGCGCCGCAGAGTCTGTAACAACAAGGGCCTGGAAATAGTTTCAAATGCGCGTTTCAAATCCAAAAACACTACAATGACCGCTTCTTTGTTCTCGATATATTGCTTCCACTTAGCTAACACCAAATTCAAGGCGGTTTCACAGGAATGTGATTCCCGATATCCCGATTGCTCTTGTGCTAGTAATGAGTTATTATTCAAATAGTTCACCAGCTGGCCTTTAACGACTAATTCTAGCAGTTTTTCTATAGTGTGCAACATATTGATAGGACGAAACTCTTCGGATTTAATCGTCCCAGCAATTTTTTGTATTGGAACCACTAACGATTCTTTCCAAACTTTGGGCACGTGCCCAGTTCTTAATGAATCATTTATGAGGTCCAGCAGGGTTAATTAGAACTGGAGACCCCGTTTCCAAGAATGGAGTATTCCTTCAACATCAACTGCTCTCCTTCGCACGAGGTAGCGAACGGATTCGGTTGGGTTGAGTTTGCTGCGAGCGAACGCGCAAGGACGGGGTAAAGGATGCGAAGATCTGTTCAAAAAAAGAATTATTTTATTTGCTCCACCAACTGCTGCTACTGATGATGCTTTGTTAAACCAGCAGTCTCGACTTTTGAAGTTTCGCGCAAAAGATAGACAGCTCTAGAGCTAGAGTTGGCTGAATGATTGAAACGACTAGCGCAGTAATCGCATATGGTCCTGATGAATGAACCATGAACAGATGGTCTTTGTTCTAACACTCTGTAACGATAAAGTGATTTCTAAATCTATGTTGAAATTCTGCTTAATTATTTCAAATGAGTTATTATGAAAAAATGAAAATTTGAAGGTGCCTCTTCTTGGAAAACAGATCATTGTGTTCCATGTCTACCGCGCTGATTGCTCCCAAGACTCATCGTAGGTTTCAATTTCCGGACGGTAACCTGCAGGCTGTCAACTGTCAGCAGTAACCTCCCCCAAAATTGGGCGCTGTGTTTGACAAAAGGCAATTTAAATTAGTCGGCGAAATTGCGCCCCTCGCGGATGATGCTATTCTCGCAGCGAAGTGCAATTTCGTTGATTCTTCAGTCCATTGCAGAATGGTCCCCTTTTTATTACGGCTACCGTGAAAAAGCTGTATGAGATGAAAATAAAGCGATAAAAATAACGTAGAGTGGAATAACCGTGGCAGGTTCGCATCGTAAAAAAGAATCTGTGACAAACCATGGAAGCCCCAGCGTTACGATTTATCTCGCTCGTGGGGAAGGGAGCAAATGTTAAAAAGCCATCCCGTTGGCCGACTGTGGGTGGGACCCAGAGGAGGCCACACGGAAAACGTGAAATTCATTCCGAAAAATGTTCACCAGCGCGGACAATTTCTAGAGATTTTGTTTTTCCATTCTCATCCCGTCGCTTCTCGATTTCAACGATACCATTCTGTTTGCGTTTGGCAACGTATTTTTTTGTTTTGTTTTTTATAAACACTCCGCACGTTTCCAGCGGACCCAATTCGAAAGCTCCGTCCAATCCTTCGCACGCTCGGCTTCTTTCGGATGCGGGGCGGCAGCGACAGCGAAAAGCGGAAAATCTGTGGGTTTTGTTTTCGTTGAAAGTGATTCCGGAGCGCTACGGCCTCAGCTGCGGGTGTCTGATTTCGGGTGCACAAAAAAAAAAGAAGACGACGAGCGAGAAGTCCTTTGAAGTGAGGGCCATCGCCATTTTCGATGGGTGGAGAATGGTTGGACCGTTCTGAAAAGAACCAACCGACGGCGGACGGCTTTTTTCTTAAATTGTTTTTATTTCATTTTCAGGACGTGCCCGAACTGAATGGCTGAAAAGTGGGGAAATTACCGAATATTATTTGCCAGAAGTGGCAGTGCGTTTCGGTTGCTTTATTGAGCGCTAACGGCGAGTTTTCGCGCTTGGGTTCTGTGGTGGACTATATTGAATTGACGTGTTTTGAGCTCGCGTACATTGATCACCGAGTGTGAGCTTAATCGGTTATGGCCGGTATCGAATACGCTTAGAAAATTCCGTTGTTGGAACGCTCATCAATAAAAATAGGGGAAAAAATGACGGTTCAATGTTTCACGAAAAAGTGAAAAAAAGTTTTCTAATGCTTTTCGAAACAGAACGAGGAGTAGAACATTTTGTGATGCGGTAAGTCGGACATATAGTGGGGGTGAAACGGATAGCTTTGTAATATTATATATTAGGTTGGGGAAAAAGAAATCCATTATTTTTGCGTGAAATTCAAAACTTTATTTAAGATGTTTCGGATTGTTCGTGTTGAGGCACCGACGGACAGTTTAATTCAATCGTATCTCCTTATTGCTTGGGCCTTGTTGTAATTGCTTGGTGCCAGGTCCGAACTATTTGGTGGATGCAATAAAACTGCCCAAAAAAGCTTCCGGAGTTCCTGGTGAGTCACTACAAACGTGTGTGGCCTCGTGTTGCCCCGATGGAACACAACACCTCTTCTGTTGACCAATCCTGGCCGTTTCTGGTTAATCGCAAGCTTCAAACAATCCAGTTCTTGCCAGTAGAGATCTGAATTTAGTGTTTGACCATACGAAAGCAACTCATAATAAATGATTCTTTTCAAGTCCTACGAAATGCACAGTAGAACTTTCCTTATCGTTAGTTTGGCCACCGTATGAGCTGCTTCATCACGCTTTGACCACGATCGTTCGCATAATATTGTCGTATTCAACCCATTTCTCATCCCAGTCATCATCCGCTTAGTAAATGGGTCGATTCGATAATTTTGCTTTACTTGTGCAAAAAATTAATTTATTCTTATCGGTACAAATTGTTATCGTAAAATCCAAAAAAAAACTGATCAAAACAACGCTTGTATTGAAAAGCAAATAGACAAATTTCACCAATTCTTCATGCGTTCACTTTAACACCTGGTGAAGAGACCAATTGTACTTCATCAATGGTAGTAACCTATGAGTTTTCAAACAAAACTTGACAGCACTATCAGTTTAACTGCGAAAGTTGAGGCGAAAACTTTCTTTACTTTACTTGTTTCAATAGCTAAAAACTGCTTCGAAAGCAAACTACTTAAATCTTTATAAATAGCGATAGCTTCTTGAAATTTCATTTCAGTCTCTATTGGTCTGTATCATACATCATGGGCCTTATTCCCGTATCCACGTACACTTACGTTCCCACTACGCTTACATCTCACTTCACTTTGTTGTACTCACTCCCGTTTCGTGAAGTGTAAAAATGAACTTCGTGTAGAAAATGAAGTGGATACCAAAATGACCCTGTGTTCATTTCCAATGTCGTTTCCAATGGCGCGTTTACATTAGGGAGATCTATAGCTATAGATGGATTTATTCACACGAAAATAGATATAAACGGGTGAGAACATATATGATTAAAGTGACCAGATGGTGAGAGGTCTAACGCGGGACACCAAAAACAAAACGTTATGTATATACGTTATGTGAACATAAACCATAGTTTAGCGAGTCTAAACTGATCTGTATTATTTCTTTTAAGTATCGGCACCCAGTTGTGATTTTTCGGTGGTTTAGATTTTGTTTACGCCTGAAAACCACACGCTCAATCAGAGCATTTACCAGGCATAGAGCCTGGCAAGCAAGATTCAAATTCTACAATTTTCTTCAAATTACCGAATGGAATGTTCGAAAAATTCCAATTCATTTTTCATCGATTTTAGTGTTAACGTATGCATTAAAAAAAATGGACTAATTCCGTGGTGATGAAATATAATTTTATGGAACAAATTTTCCTTGAATCTTACGTTTATTAAGCCTACAACAAAAATGATTCAAGGCTGTTTCGTCGCAGCAGCAGCACTGTCAAGCAACTTGATGATTTTTTCAAACTGCAAGCTCCACCCTACAGCGAAAAAGTTGGACATCCTGTGGTACTTTGTGTCCACCACATATAGCCGATCTGGTATTTACAACATCATCGCCCTGCCGCTCCTTAAGCCGGGAGATCGAAACAACCGGCCAAATGGCGAAGGAGAATCTGGCCAAAATGCACATTTTAATGCGGAAGCGGCAAACGAGACCGGCCGTATCTGAGCAGCATGCAATCACCCAGAAGGAGTAGCATGAGGTGCTGGTGAAAAACTTTTTTCCTTGCTCATAATGAAGGTGAGACGTACTTGATGCTAGAATTCAACGAATGGCACATCAAGTTCTCGAAGAAGGTTCTTCTCTGACGTGACGTGAAGGGAATGTCCAAGCCGCTCTTGTTTCGAATCATATGACGAACGAGGGGATATAGAGTATGAAGTGCTTGCCGTAAATGGTCTTTATGCCGAACCTGGGATCAGCCCATTATGCCAAAAGATGGCATAATGGAGGATGAATCGGCTGGGGATAAACATTGTCGCGAAGGCCGCCAACCTTCCCAACATTTCCCAGCTGCGACCGATAGAAAACTTTTGGAGGAATGGCTAAAATGGAGAGACAGTCGACCACCAAAGCCACGAAAAGGTAAAAGAACACGTCGACTTACATATTTTTATCGGCCATGGTTGAGGTTCCGGCCATCTTCCGTAGACCACTCAGCGCTTCATTTACGATACTTCATCAAACAACCCTGTCTCTTCCTGTCGAGTATACACTAGTTCTTTCGGCTTATTTAAAACGTTAAGCCCTAACCGAGCTAAGGGACCAAAGATGAACTTTTCGTCTTACTCACGTTGGTCCCGACGGATCGATAGAGGACTTTCCAATTTTGTTGCTGTCGCTTCCAGTTGATACTCTCTAAACAAAAAGCCCACTGTCGGTGTGATGAAACCAGCTCAACGTATTAATCTTTGGATGCATTAGAAGCGCTCTTGAACACTTTGCCAAATAAAAGTTTTTTTTTTGAGGTCATCCATTTAAGAAAATCAACATGATTAAATTGTGATATTAAAATATATTGATATCGCGGGACATTTTCGTTTCTTTTGCCAAATGCGGGACGTTTCGCGGAACGCATTCTTACGCGGGACATTTTGTTGAAATGTGGGACTGTCCCGCGTAACGCGGGACGTCTGGTCAGTTTATATATGATACACTTGGTATATATAATCACTATGAATAGAATAAATTCAGGCATATGTAAACGCTGATGAATTTCTCACTGGTGAGAAATCACTAAAGTTGGATGCAGTTCTACTTCAGGTGAATACATTCACCGAAAATATGACTATATTCAGTATATAAGTTCGCGCTAGTGTAAACGGTTGATGCGATTTCTATAAATCTCATCATATTTCTTCACATGAATATATCACTAGTCTATACCTGAGAGAGAGGAGCCAGCTCGCTTTTGTTGTGATCACCCTTATGTCAGCGCGAACCAGTCACAGTGAACCAAGGGGAAGTATTGAAATATGTAGAAAATTTCAACATGACATTTTTTTGCAAGACATTTTATGTGAAAATAATTTTGACGTCGGACTACATCTTTCATTTCTATACTGGGGTGTAAGTTCAAAGCTTCGAACACAAGAGTGTTACATTGGGGAAACAAGATTTTGAGCAATAAAACCTCTTCGCCGGTTGAAATAAATGTAATGATAAGCGCTTCATTCGAAGCATAAAATGTCTACGCGTTATATGTGTGTTACTTATTGATCCAAACACTTGTTTCAATAGCTAAAAAATTGCTTTGAAAGCAAGCTATTGAAATCACAAAAATCTGTATATAAGGTATATAAGGTGCCAGCTCGGAAATCCACTCAATTATAATTGTACAGCGGTTAGATCATTTTGGAACAGTTACTGATGCAAAAAAACCAAACTTGCTACTGTGAAGAAGGCGACCAGCAAGAAGAAAGCTGCTGATACTGCTGGTGTGGCTGTCCGAAAGCAAAAGTCAAACAAATCCTCAAAAATCGCTGCATGCAAGCCGAAAACGCCGAAGTCATAGAAATCAGTAGCAGCTTCGAAAAAAACTACCATAGCCACACATAACGCACAACACGATAGAAAACAAGATAGTGTTTTCAGCAAATCAAATCCAGTTCTTTTCAGAAAGAGTTTATCAAATACTGCGGTCAAATACATTATTTTTGTAATTTATTCGATCAACGTAAGATTACATCTTTCGAGCACTTATTAGGGGTACAATGAATCTTGAGAAAGACAATTCATTCCGGCTCGACACTCACACAAACAATGTTCACTCATCAATGTCACAAAAGGGAAGTGGGTGTTGTGAGGGAGAGCAGAGTGAGCGCTACATTTATGTAGACTGTTTGGAAGCGACAGTTATGTTGTCTATGGGAAATGGTATACAGATTAAATCACACATAAAGGGGAGAAAGAATCTTGACCCTTTTAGTTTTGTGGACAAGACCAATTGGTTCACCTTCACTATCGGTCAATTCGATTGGATCTTCAGTGATACTATTGCCTTGATTAGCGACCTGCATGTCAAATTTAAAATTTGCATATGAATGGTCCATCAGTGATGGGCAGGAATATCATGGCAAAGATGACGAGAGACTGGTAGGATAATTCTCATCTTCATCCGAATCGTGATCACTGCCTGTTAAAATTGCAGACACAGCATCCTTTTTAGTCAACCTATTATTATTTCCTTCGGACACAAACAAAATTCCCTCAAAATGCACCAGAGAGAAATCAATGTTAACTCTTTTAATTGGAAGATTAGCACTTATTTTATATATTCCACATATGTTGCATATTCAAATTGCATCGGAGAATATACAATCATCGCCCACATTGCAAAAAATCGATTCACTGAGCTTGCAGCAATAAATCAAACTGGAACCAGTGAAAGAATGAATGAAAGAATGAAAGAATTCGCGAAAACTGAATGAAAGATCGTAAAAAGTCACAAATGAGCCCAAAACACCCATAAATTCACAAAATATCTCCACCGACAAACAAATCATAAAAAAACAGTTTGCTTCTTATTTCGGATATTGTTTTAGTAATCATCGAAATAATTCTATAGAACAACTGTATCGAAATTATCAAAAGTAAAAAAAATGCTGGAATGGGCCGATGCTGATGGAAGCCATGATGTGGGCTGACCTGGTACATCTTTTATTATTTCCTACATGATCCTTTTTATACCCCCATATATTCCTGTTAGATGCAGTTCTATGTCAAAAATCAAATCGGGGATAAAAACGCACCAAAGTATTCACAAACAAAGGTTCACGTCAAGTTTGAACATTTTTCTCACAAATGAATGACAACAACTTGCTTGATTGAAATTGTCAGATTGGAATTTTCTTGATGATGATGCGTAAGAAGAATAAGAAGAAAACAATCTATCTGTCATTCAGCTGGCTCCTCTCTCTCAGGTCTATACCCACCGTGAGAGAAACGTCAGTTGTGTTTTGTTTTGTTTATCCTCGAGTTGTATTGATACACCCAGAAAATGGATTACTAAAAAAAAGCTTCCAAATCCTTTGTAATGCAAACAGTAGAATGTACATATTTTCTGTAAATATTACCAATCGTTTGTAAAATGAATGTCAGATGCAATACACATCCCTACCAACGATTGATTCATTTTACTTCGCGGTATTAGTAACTTTTACGATTGTCATTACAGGCAACCGCGACGAAAATGAAAATATAACTTTATTAGCCTAACTACCGAGTTGTTAATTGAGTTGCACGGCACTACTTTCCGATATTTCTTCACAAAAGAAGGTCGTATTAACTCAGATTCGAGACAGGTAAGTAATGTTCGTGAAAATCAATTCAATTTATGTTCTTTAATTAATTTTGATACAAATCAAATGATACACAATGTGTCATGCAAGTAAACTCTCACGAACATATAACCAAATATGAGAGGATCATTCAGATACTTGTATGAATGTCAGCAATCACTTTTGTAACATTTAGTGATTAAACTAAGAGAGGAACGAAGACTGTTGTTTGCATATTCGAGTTGTATCAAACATGGCACACTATTTTCGAAGCCTGCATACAAGTTTGAACCGCATATATCGTCTCATTTTACTATAGCGAAACCCACTGCACAGACAAGTGTAAAGCAATAAATGATACAAGAAAAATTACGTCATCATTACGTCACCATTTGCGGAGAGCAGCGAATGGGAAAAGAGATAAAACACGAGAGTTTTTGCTTCTCACTGGAGCGGTGTTGCTAGTAAAACTATGCGGTCTATATGAATATACACATTTCAAGGGGTAGCAGCGTTAAAAATGGAAAATATAATCTGACTACCCTTCCCTTAGCCTCTATCGAGCTAAATAATCATATAGTTTGCACTCTCTAAGACTTAAAAATCAGGATCTGCTACATTAGCTGAATATGAATCTTTCGCTTTGCGTTGTCCGTATGATCCTGCTGTTTCATGATGCATGGAGAGGTCGGTATGCATATGTTAGAGGCAAAGAAGAAAATAAGCTTTCTGCACTGAAAGCGTATATGATAACTTTGCTTGCATGCTGGTGTGCAATGAAGTGCGAGCCGATGCAGAGTTGTCTCGTTCTCTTTTGTGTCGTGATTTGCAGCACATAACAATAATAGAATACCGCTGGGGGAAATGTTTCCTGAAAGATCATATTTGAACGAACGAAAGCGATTTTTTCAATGAGTGGATCATTTGGCAAACACTGGTTCAGATAGTTCAATAAATAATCTGAATAGTTTAGATAGTTCAATAAATGAATAAAGATGCATACAACAGTTCAATAAATTCATAACAATATATGCATAAAGGTTGGGTTAACATAACGGGCCTGATTCTCGAATACACTTCACGGTGGAAACGAAATAAACGGTACGCCATTGAACTACGTTTCACGAGTTAGTGAAGTGTCGAAGATAATAATGAGTTTTCAGGCATATATACCAACTTTTCGGGAGAGTGTATGATCGGCGATTATGATGAGCACGAGGAATCGCTGTTTACACAAAAAAGAGCGTGAAGTGTAAACCAGAATAACATCGGTGGATGAACTCGGTGTATTGATAATGAATTCTACCAAATGTTTACAGTGGCGTGTAATCCGGAATAAGGTTGTACTCACTACACATTGTTTTCACGTGTAGTGTATTCGGGAATAAGGCCCCATATGTAGGCTGGTCAACCTCTGTCCGCTTCTCTTTTGCTGATTTGATGGACGGACAATCGTTTGCTTGTGAATGCACCCAAAGGGTAAAATATGATTTCGCACACATTTGAGCAGTTAACTAGGTGTTCCCGTGACGATTTTTTGTATCACGGAAAAGTTTTTTCGATATACGGAGGATTCAATAAGATTGTCTTGATGATTCCAGTGTCGAACGTCAACAAGGGATCACAAGCGAAAGAATATTATTTCGTATATATTTGAACAGATCGCAAGACAATTCCAAGGGAAAACTAAATATCCATTCATCCATTTATTGAGAATTGATTTAGATGCAACTTCAAACAAATGATTACTTATCCAATAGTAGTCCTACGTTAACCTTGCAGTTATATCACATATATAACCCACTTTTAGTTTTTTGTCAAATCGACTTTTTCAGTTCGCTGTCAGGTACTGATGACAGGTGTCGAGCATGAATTGCTTTAAAATTTTCGGCTTCTTCTCTAGACGATTTTGACCGCTCTTGTAATCACCGATGGAAATGGCCAATGCACTCCAACATTCCTTTTTCAACCGTTGGACCGAATCCGGAAGGTCTTCCGCCTGTTCTGCTCAGCTTATGCGGAATTCACGTTTAACTTTTCAATAGGTCCTATCTGTTTTGATCGATTCTCTTTATCTTTTTTCTCTTTAGATAATAACTGCCTTGTAGACGGATTTTGCGGATTTTTTTTTATCTATCAAACTATCTGAAAAAAAATATACTTTGATAAACAAGGTTCTGTTCTAGAATCCAAATCGTCGAACACTTCAGGAAATGCTTTTACCGCTGAGTTATAAACGGCAGAGAATGTCGATGAAGAGAATCGATCAAAGCAGATAGGTCCTATTGAAAAGTTAAGCGTGAATTCCTCATATGCTGAGCAGAACAGGCGAAAGACCTTCCGGACCCGGTTCAACGGTTGGAAAAGGAATATTGGAGTGCATTGGCCATTTCCATCAGGAATTACAAGAACGGTCAAAATCATCTAAAGAAGAAGCCGAAAATTATAAAGCAATTCATACTCGACACATGTCATGAGTACCTGACAGCGAACTGAAAAAGTCGATTTGACAAACTGGTATCTACGAAGTTTCGGAAAGGCAGCTTTTGCTAGTGATACCAAGACTTTGTAAATATTTGAAGGCCGCTGAAATTAATTCTAATTATGTCATTAATGAGATGGCATTGGATGTGTTACAGTTCATCATGAAGTGGGTCTCGGTTTCAAATGTTACAGTGAATTTGAAGCTGTTTCTAACCCTGTTCGTTTCTGTGGCATCTTGTGAACTGGCTTACCAGAGTTGATTTTATTTAAAAAATTCGGTTTACGATGGGTCAGACATGTTCAATACGTTGAGCCCCGTACCGTTATTGCTGCGCATTCCATTGAGCCCGCAACAAGAGAGCGAAAGCTCCATTAACGGCACTTGTACAATATCAATGTCGGTCTCAGCTCCAAAAGATATTTATTTCATAAGATTTATTTGAGTCACATTTCGACATCCACAAATAAACAATTTTATTTATTTTCTTATTTTGTAACTGTCAGGTCCAGTGACCAGCGCGTGAAAATAAGGGGTGGCACCCGGTCAAGCTACGCCTCTGTATATATGTCTTACAAAGAAGTCTGCTTCACTTCCTTTAATGCACCTGCCCATTCTCTATTCCCTTTCCTAAACATAAGCAGAACTTAACACCCAATGCGATCAGTTCACTACAGCAGCTACACGAACTTCCCAAGAGAGCACTAATGGCCATGGAATGCTTAATATACATCACCTGGCTTTAAAGTTATTACAACCCTCTTCAAACAATGTTCCGGACAACGTGGCAACGAAGGATGAAATGCTTTTTCTGTAGTCATAGATTTATTTGACCTAGACTTATATTCATGCAGATCTTAATTATTCAGACTTGTGTTTAAAAATGATAAATTATATCTTCTCCTGCATAATTGAATAAACATAAGGAAAGGGTAGTAAGGGCTTTAATGATTAATGTGTACATTTTTGAACCGAATGTGGTTCCGGAATCTACCATGTTATCTCATCTAACCCGTTTAAAGGTTATAAGTTCATACAGAAAACAGATTTTTTCAGGGCTTCCATTTGATGTAACAAAACAGAAAAAATACAGATTTTGAACAATGAAAACACTCAATTCCAATGCAATTACTATACACAATAACAGTCCTATGTTGAGATCTCGTCCGTGCCTCTAGGCCAGACCCATCAATTTTTTCCCTTATTTTTTTAGAAAACCAATAAATGAAAAAAGAAAACATGAAAAAGTTGTTGTCAATAAAACTTTTTCCCTGTAACATTGCCTATCTTCCGATGTATGGATGACTTGTTGGAAATTGTAGGGGCTGTTCATATAATTGTTTTGAGAATTTCAAAAAATAAGTTTTAGGAAATATGAATTTCAATTTTTAAAATGATTTTTTTTTCAGTGTAATAAAAAAAAATGGTATTTTGTAATGAAAAATTAAACAATTTCCTACATTCCGTTCGCTGACCAAAATTTTGTTGGTATTATAGTTTTTGAGCTATAATCGATCGATCGGACTGCGAAGTATTAACGTCGATCGAGTTTCGGAATATGGGTGAATATCAAAATATTTGCAGGCGTTCACACGATTTTGGCTCGTAAAGACTGGACTCAGAAAAAATGCGACACTTTGTTTTGGGTGTAACTTTAGGTAAAAATTAGCGTAGGTAAAAATAAAGAAGTTTTGGGTAATACTAGTTTAGAGTGTTATGTTTATGTATGCAAAATTTTATCGCCACCTGTCAAGTAGTTTCCGTGATGTATTCGAAACAAGAAGAGCTACGCCAGTATATCTTGGGCGTGGTGATCGATAATCCTGGTCAGTCACACAGATGGATGGTCAAGAGGCTTGGAATCCACCATTCCACCGTGTCCCGCGTTATGAAGATGTTCCGGGAGACGAAGACTATCGAGCGGCACGCTGGAAGCGGCCGAAAACCGAAAATATCGGAATACCCAGAGAAGGCACGGAAGATAAGGCAGTACTTTAAGAAGAACCCGAACCTTTCCACCCGAGACGTGGCCAAAAAGGTCAATTCGTCGAAGTGGTTCGTCCAGCAGACAATGAAGCGGGCTGGGCTACGTGTTTTTAAGGTCAGGAAGGCGTCAAACCGGACTGACAAGCAAAACATGGTGGCCAAATGGCGTACGCGGAAGCTGTACCGTGAGTGACTGGATCTGCGGGTGCGGACAGTAGAGCAAGCCGTTCGTTACAGCCGACACCATTAACGGGCAGTTTTCTCGAGGGGAATGCTTGCAGAAGCGCTTGCTGTTCTTCCTCCGCTCTCACCGAGATCGCTGTTCTGGCCGGATCTCACTTCGTGCCATTACGCCAAGCCTGTAATGGATTAGTACGAAGCGAAGGGCGTTTATTCACCAGAACTTCGTCCGATCGAAAAGTTTTGGGCGATAATGAAGAACAAGCTGAAGAAAAGCGGAAAAACATTCGAAACCGATGAAGCTTTGAAGAAAAACTGGGAGAAATTGTGTAAGGAAGATGGACAAAGCTTCGCCCAAGATCTCATGAGCAGTGTCAATAAAAATGTACGAGTATTCCGTTTGGGGGAGGGAATTGTATAAGTTAATTATGCCAAAACATACCTAATATATAGTTATTTAAACCCTGAAAATTTGAGAAGTATTCGATTTATATATTTTATTCGATAGAAGTATACTATTTATACGATTAACATCGTCATCTAAATAATGAAACGTGGGACGAAATATCACACGGTTTTACCTTCCTCGCATCGCGTACCATTAATTATACGCATTTAGCGGGGGCACTCTTGGGAGGATATTTATGTTGCCCGGGGGAACAAGCGTCGCGTTTTGGACGACCAGGTCAGCTAAGAGCTAGCAACGGTGGGGGATTTGTTTGTTTGCGCTAATCCAAGTGTAATGTACGACCACGCCAAACACAACATTCCGTAATTAAGAAAATTGTACACTTTACACAGTATAATCCAGATAAACATTTTGGTTATCGCTGAATCCCACTTGTCATTTGCATAAA
This sequence comes from Toxorhynchites rutilus septentrionalis, assembly GCF_029784135.1. Taxonomy (NCBI): domain Eukaryota; kingdom Metazoa; phylum Arthropoda; class Insecta; order Diptera; family Culicidae; genus Toxorhynchites; species Toxorhynchites rutilus. The sequence goes on along the minus strand of NC_073744.1, from coordinate 28,902,043 downwards.
TCATCCAAACTAATGGCATAAATTTTTCGTTTTTGTTTCAGATTCTACACCATCTCGGTAAGTTGTATTGTTGCAGCTGCATGCATACGGCATAATCACAACAGAACGTTCGGTGCATTCCGGGCTGCAACTGAATGTTATCGACTGCACCAACGTTGCAAATGAAAGATGAATAATTTACGACCCGGGCCCATCTGACACGTGGCGCTCAATAACTGCTAATATTAGCTTGTATTATTCATTTTTCTTCATTAATAAGCAAATTCAACGTTGTTCACCCGCACCGACCGACCGGCAAAGATAGATTAATGCGATTCCGAAACCAAGCGAACCGACAGCAAAGATCTTCCTCTCGCCAGGCGGCAGCATGCAGGGTTTAGGGACTCGGTCCGTAGCCATCGGGATTCGAGATTAGACATGGATGATTTGGGAGCGGTTCGTGTGGCAGGATCTGCTTTAATTTATTTATAAGCTCTTTTAATTAAATTATGTCTGCTTAATTGCTTGGCCCGGGTCCCGGCTCGGGCCAAGCAGGGAAGCGGTAGCTTTCGGCAGGGTAAGATTGCGGCACCAGGAGTGGCACACCGTTGCTGGTGCGAATGTCGGTATGTACGAGTACGTTTTTCGGGCATCAAAATAGAAGTAAGCGCAACAGCTGTCGAATGGCAATCGCCCTGCAGCTATCCCGCGGCTTCGAGAAACAACGAACAAATAACATTGAGTTGGCAAGACATTCTGATTAGTACGCCATTTTCATAGCTGTCAGGTGTTTTGTATTCAATACGAGCAAGCGCAGCCGTGGATCGTTAGTACACCACTTTTACTCTGCATGATAAAAAGCATTATCATAGACTTGGTTTCAACAACGCAACGATGTAAACCGATTTCGATCCGTTTAATCTCCATGCTGAAGACTGTCGTCCTTACCCACTCCTTACCTTACCGTCGAAAGCCGATTCTCCACGAATCGCTGGCAGCCAATTTATCAGGACCATCGCCGCAAATTTACACTTCACCTGACTAAATTAATGAACATCTCTCTTCGTTGGGGTATCTCATTTTGCCGGTGATTTGCGCTTATCAGCCAATTTCATCAGATCCCCAAATCGCATCACAATCATGATACGTTTTTTCTTTGCGTTTTTTGTAGCCTCTGTTAAGTGCTGGTTCGACACTTTCATTGTTGTACGATTCTTCTCAGTTGGCAAACACACGATGTACCACAGCACACGACTGCCGAGCTAACGAGAAGATGTCCCCGAAGCAATTCCGTGAGGCTCTACCCCCGGGGAACACACGTGAAACTTTGCACTCGTAAGTGAAGGAGAACAAACGTTCAACGGCTCCTTCACCATTCCCTCCAGGGACTCTCGTTCTTCGCCCCCTCGCGTTCCAGCCCGGTGGAGGCACAGAATAAAAATAGAAATTCAATTGATTTCTGATGCTTTCTTTGTATAAAAGGAGATAACTCGGAACAGGGGAGATCCACAGGTTCGAAAACAGGATGAGAAGGTTCCCTTCGAACTGGGACAGGGGCCAGAGCCGATTTTGTCGTAACTCGAGCCAAATGAAAAGGATGATTTCCCTCTGCGTTTCCAGACGGATATAGAAAAGCAGAACAGAAGAGGTGAATTGTTGTCATTCCGACTTATCCTTTTATCTTGCGCCGAACACTGCTCGATCGGTTCTACCCCAGCTCCCCACCAGACGAGAAGGAAGCAGCGTGGAACTAATTCGCCGGAAGAACAGTGGATGGAGAAACGATTGAGTCAGCAACTGAGGGGACGCATGGGGATTCTGTGCTGTTTGTATTAATCGGTTTATTGATTCGGCTTCATTTTTACCACCGATCCTGTGCGAATGAGCACAGTGTATGAAAAGACGATTCGAGGATTGGGTCAGATAATGAAACGGACAAGAAAATAACAAACTGAAGCTAGTTAGCCGAAGACCAAAACGTGTATTCAGGGATTAGCAGAATCGATTTGCTGTTAGATTTTGTATTTAGGACAAAGTAGAATAGAATAAGACACCTCTGTTGCCCTCGAGTTCAAATATGTCAATTGGAATAAACATGTTTCTCTTTTATTTATTTCATTAGGCTCAAGTGGATAAAGAGCAATCATCAAGCAGTACATTTTTAAATTTAAGACTGAATATTTTATAACTACATAATTATTAACTTAAGTCCAATTAGAGTATAGCTACAGAACAATATTTCAGAAGAAAATATATGAGGGGCTCAGAATGAAAGGGGTGTAAGTGATTTGATCGATTTCTCTACATCGACTCTCTCTTTTGGTCATAACTTAGCTGTAAACTCATTCCCAGCTGTATTTTACAATGTGGAATATAGGCCAGAACCTCATCTATCGGATTCTATAGCAAACTCAAATTTGAACGATTTTGCATTTGAGTTATTAACTAAAGAAAAAGTTGATGAAGCGAAATCGATCAAGTCACTTACACCCCTTGCATTCTAAGCCCCTCATATAATTTATTCCTTCGTTGCCTCGTCGGTATTATCCTTGTCTGGAACAACGCCTGCGGTGGGTCGTAACAGCTACATCGTTAAGTGACGTAGCATCGGTATCCTTTGGTAGTGAGTACCTCCTTGTTACGTTTATAGCTCCTGTAAAGAGCTGATCTCAATGCACAATGGTCCAGGAGGTGCATTTAAGTGGAAATTTGCATTTAGATCTGGACAGCTATTTTCTATACAAAAACTGTCTTCGACAAAGTTGTTACATATAATAGAGCGCTGATTTTTATGTTATCAAAAATAGGGTGACCAGAATTGTCGATGAAATAAAAAATACTTTCTTATCTTATCTTTATAGATAGAGGTAAACATGGTTCGCAAATGTTATAGTCCCAGTTATTTGAGACATGTTTGTAGAACAAAGTTTTTTTCTATCTCTTGAAATAATCGATATAGCGCCTCTTTCTAAATTGCATTAGGGCCACTATGAAAAAAAAATTGTTTTTTTTGTTCTAGTTTTTATATCTCAAATTCTACATACAAACTGTCTTCGAAAGCCTTTTAAAGCAAACAAACATTTTACGATGCAGAACTTGTCAATATCTCAACTTCGCTCAAAGTTATTGATATTTCTTCTCAAAAAATACGCCCTCTGCAATTGTCTGTCATTCTTTCTGAGGCAAACAGGAACAAAGTTTATTGGAAGCATTTGAAAGCACATAGTTCACTCTACATGATGTGTGACTTTTAAAACTATGTTATTTTTTGTGCCCGCTTTTCCATGGTCATCCTAATTCAACTTAGGAAAAAAGCGCTAAATCGATTATATTAAAAGATAGAAAAAAGCTTTGTTCTACAAAGTTTAAAATAATTGGGGCTACAACATTGTCGAACTATGTTTATCTCTATCTATAAAGATAAGAAAGTTAGATTTTTTATTTTATCGACAATTTTGGCCACCCTATAATATAAAAAATTGTAAGGGGTTGTATCTAGGACACGACCGCATATTTTCGACGTAGAACTATGCAATTACATTAGCAATCTATTTGTTTACCACTTCGAATATAATTTTAGGATATATCGAAAACTTTGTGATAAATTATGTTCTTCGTTACAAATAAATTTGATGAACATCCTTTTATGTTTGATAAGATGCCTAGGACTACCAAAATATGTGAACGGAAGTATTGTCAAACGATCATTGTATTTTACATTTTCCTCTGAAATTATTTCACATCTCATGTTTACGTAGTTCTCCAACCGCGAAAGTTCATTCACCTCTAGTATCTGAAATGGCGATTTTCCCAGGCTTATCAGTTTAAAAATACGTTTTAGAATTTTTATAATTATTCCGGTCTGCACAACGACAAGCGATTACAAAAGTACTCAATACCAAAAAATACCCCCGACTTGCATGTATTGGCATAGCGGATTCCCTCAGGCACATTAATTTTGAAGTCCGTGTTATGGAAACACAACTGATTGAAAAAAAATACCCCCGATTTGCATGTTTTACAAAGCGGATTCCCCCAGGCACATTGATTTTGAAGTTCGTGTTAGGGAAACACAGCTCGGTGGGAACAAAAATACCCCCAGCTTGCATGTATATTTGCAAAGCGGATTTCCACAGGTACATCGATTTTGAAGTCTGTGTTGGGGAAACCATAATTCGGACCAATCAAAACTTGGCAGTTAGGGCGTTTAGATAACGCTTGACATTTTACAGTTATTCAATTGTTCATTTCATGAAAAATAACATTTAACTATTGTGATAGACGCGTATAAATATTTCCTATCAATTGATCTACACATCGTTCCGATCTGTTAAGAAATGTTCGAGTTATAAGCATTCGAAATACGGGTAGGGTTAGCACACAAATCGACAGAACAAATGTATGGGAAAAAAGGAAGTTCTTGCAGTTTTCATGAATTTAAACCGTTTAGAGATAAGCGAATTGTAATGTATAGCATATCAAACAAATCGTGGAGAATTTCCGATTCGATTGGTATGCAAATCATGAGAATTCGTTCACAGTGAAAATAGTTATTAACGTTAACTTTATTTCATAAAAACGTGACCTGTTTTCTGATTTGGCACCCTTCCTGAAAGACGTAGTTCTACGTTAAAAATAAGCGCTCTACCATATGTAACAACTTTGTCGGAGACTGTTTTTGTCTAAAGAATAAATATCTTCCACAAAGTTGTTTTTAACTAAATTGCATTAGGGTAACGATGAAAAAACCGTTGTTTTACTCTAACTTTTATATTTCAAATTCTACATCAAAATTGTCTTTGTACGACTTTTAGAGCTTATCAATACCAACATTTTGCGATGCAGAATTCGTCAATATCTTAATCCTGCTCGAAGTTATTGACAGGTTTTCTCCCAAAAAATTTACTCAAATACAAAAACTAACATATCTTTGAAAATCACATATTATATAGAGTAAAATTTGTTCTTTCAAATTCCGTCAACAAACATTTTTGATGTTTGCCCCAGGAAGAATGGCAAGCAATTGAAGAGAGCGTATTTTTCGGGAAGAAATATCAATGCTAAAATGCACCCCCGGGACTATTGTGCAATGGGTAGGGGTAATGGGGGCAAATTGGTCATGGGGGGCAAAGTGGTCACCTGCTTGTTTGATAGTATAACTATTGACTATTGACACCGTATTGATAGTCACCTTATGTTTGAAGAATGTATTGACTTTTGAGTCACCCTGTACTTCAGTAGTACTGTCACACGTTAAAATATAAATAAAAACAGAAATTGCTCTCACGATTGCCATTCGGCCGTAGTTCCGTGCGCATGGTATCTAAGGAATGTCTCGTGAAATTTAATTTATTCAATCTGCTATGTTGGATAAATCATCAGTTTGGACGACTGTTCACATATTCTAGGAGAGGTGAACATATATTTTGTTCAATCTCAGCGATTAATTAGCATAGAAATTAGTTTGATGTTTGGGGGCAAAGTGGTCATAGGTGCCTAACGATTTACAATGTTCTGTTTACTAAAGCTAATATACCTCATCACATTCTGCTCTTGAAGAAGTTCCTTTTGTGGCTTTGATCCTGGAAAAATATGCCACCCCAACTAAACCAGGCCTCATTTTGCCGAACGTTATATGTTTCTTACAACGTTTTTGTATGCATCGGAAATATTAAATTTAGACTCTAGGTGAATAGACCAAGTTTATTTCATACATGTACCTACTATATCGAATATGATTTGAACAAATTTGGACGAAAAAAACGCATAAATCTATCAAATTTAGCTTGATATGTGCAAGTAACCACTTTGTCCCCACTAGGTGACCACCTTACCTCCAAGCAAAAAAAAAGTTCGATTTTTCACCAATGTACTATTTGGAATTTTTATAGTAAAAACCGTTGGCTATCTTGAACAACAATGAGTTGAACTATAATATTCTAAGAAAAACGGGAATTGTAGCGGTATGTGGACGCTGAAAATGGGCATATTCCTTAGGGTGACCACTAAGCCTCCACTTCCCCTATATCCCCTGAAATCGCACATCGATAGAACGAATGCAAACATAAAAAACGTAAACCCATCAGGGAAAAAAAGTAATAATAACGAACGAATTGTTTTCGTACCAGGCAAAATACTGGATTACATTGAAGGACTCGTAAAATTGCTTCTAGTCGCTTCGCGGCGCTTTTCGTTGCCCTTCCATTTCCAGGAAAACCGGAAGCACAGTGTAGTTTTCCATTTGGGACCAAACCGGAAAAGCAGAGAAAGCAAGTCGCCATGAACTTGTGGTGTCCTCGGTCCGGCGCGAATGTTCCGACTTGGGCTGTTGCATGTTTGGGCCCCCAATGTAATGCGATGTCCCAAAAGCCCTCACCTGGTTCCACCATTCGGTTCTGTCATTTCTCACGGAAATATTTATTTTCCCACTTTCTGCATCTCTCGCTCGCCGCCGCATTCAAACTTTCCCAATTTGACCATTTATCATGTTTTTTTGAGGTTGGGCTTGTGTTATCGCCTTCCCGGTGGCCTTCTGCTTCTCTGGGACAACCGAATGCACAGCATCCGATGCAACGTTGGAACGTTTTTCCATCGTGTTTTTTTTCTCCACTAGTAGCTACACTGCAAACCGGAAAGTGGTAGCGGTGCAAACAAAAACGGAAAACTGGTAAGGTGTGGAATGTAAAATACTTTTCCTGTTGATGCAGTTTCCCATTCGCAACGGACTATTACACGATTTATCTAGTAGATTTTTTAAGCTTCTCTGTTTTTGCTTTGGTCCGTGGCGCTGGTCATAAATAATGTACAGTAACCGGGTGTGGGCTTTTAATTGTAAAACTTTTGGGTGTAATTGAAAGTGATGAATGTAGTCAAGCTTGGGAGAATTTTAAGCCATCGTGGGATTTCAATTTGAACTCATTCATTCGTAGGAGTGGTTACGAAACGATGCCTTGCTGGAAATTTGCATCAGCATCGGGTTTTACATGCAAATAAGAACCAGCGCAACAAATTTCTCAACTTTCACCTGAACTAGTTGAGCCTTTTTTCAATGATAAACATGCTTTTATTTCTATTCTATTAGATGTTCAAGATAATTGTTACCGTTTTCCTGTTGGTTTTTTAAATATGGTAATTACTGCAAGAAATATCCCCAACCAATTTGGATGTAAACAGAGATCGCTTCGCTTTGTGCCTGTTGCAAGGTTTTCAAAATTTTATTGAATGACTTGCTTTGACTCCTGCAAGAATTAAATTGACACCGATCAACATGGATTTCACCCCAAAAGATCAACTACCACGAACATGGTTCAGTTTGCCTCGTTCTACATAAGCAACATTGATACTGGTGACCAAGTCGACACCGTCAATGAAGGGCGCTTCCTAATCCTTTTGGCATATTTCTTTCATTCAAGTTCTATACCTTAACCCAATGTCCTGGAAAAAAAGGTAATGAAGATGGTGATTTTTCGAGCGACATAGCATGCGCTGCCATAACTATTTCTCAAATAGTGACGTCAGTTGTTGTGTTTATATTCGATTGCCTACCACATCCACTTGAAAATGCTATTTTCAGTATGTGTTTTATGAATGAAAAACATACATTTAATTGAAGTTCCCGCTGATTATGAATATGGTGTGACAGCGTGTAGTGAAATTACGTTGAAAATGACGAATGAAAGTGATATTTCAGTACAATATTTTCACTCCTCCACGGCCATAGAAACGAACGAAGCTTCGTTAGTTTTACCGTACCATATAGATATTACTATGGGTCTCAGTGTGGGAAAATAGTGTTCAATTAAGCAGCATTTCACCGAAAATGTAAATGGTTCCGAGGACTAAGAATACGACTGCTCTCTGGATCGTTTTACCATATAAATAATGGAAATAAGTAATAATACAATTGTCATCTGTTAAAAAACAAACCGTTGCAAGATTTCATGAGAAATTGAGTTCCAATCATCATGAAACCGAGAGTACATTGAACATTGTTTTGTTTCTTTCATATACATTTCATAGAGAACGCAAATAATTACGACACGAAATTTTGCATGCGAATACTTCGCCTACTGCTTCACCTCGATATGTATCTCATTGACCATAACCGTATGCTCACACCTTACGCTTAACTCTAATCATGTTAGTGTTTTTACTGAACGACTACGATCAATGCTATAGTGTTAAGAATGTATAATAAAATTCATGTAGACGTTTTTGTTCAATGAATAAATGTTAATGTAAAACTCCTTTCATAAGGTTCTGTACAATATCTGACTGCAGCTTGTTCAGTACGGAAACCCCACTTGATTCAAAAGTGCCGCGTTCTAAAAAGAGCCGCGGATAATTTGTAAAGAACCGTGACCTGTTTTTATATTTGAAAATTTGTGACTTTGTATGTTTGTTTGTAGCGTTGTCCCACATTAGTAGAAAATCGACCCTCTTCCTGTTGACCGTTTGATATGAAATTAGGAACACCCCTTTATCTCTGTTGCCATTATTGAACTGCGTATTCCATGATCTTCACAATTCACGATGGCGGCTGCTACAAAATGGCGGACTACAAACTTTCTCAAAATCTTATAAATATGGGTATCAAATGAAAGGTCTCGATTAGTAGAACACAGTTATTTGTGAAAAATGAAAATCCAAACTGGCCGCCGCCACAAAAAGGCTATATACATTTTTCAAAACCGCATCAATATTGGTATCAAATGAAAGGACCTATGTGTTAAAATTACCTGCTTAATTTTCAAAATATACCATAACCGATGCTCATTTCTGAATCATTTCTTGGTCTTAAAGAGCAATACGGGAAGGAAAGAAGACGGCATGTCAATTGTGCCTACACTGATTTCTATAAATAACACAGCGAAGCCTTCAACATCTTTTTTCGAATTTCCTCATTAGAATTTCTCACTTTACATTTTGTCAACAGGAGGTTCGACAAAACACATAATCTGATTTGTCGGAATTTTTCTTTCTTCATTCGGGTAAACATTCCATTCGGGTAATGGTCCCATTCGGGTATTTATTTCGTTCGGGTAAACGTTGCATTGGGGTTTTTGTTAGGCTCGGGCGATTGTCATTCGGGTATGTGTTACATTCGGGTAAATGTGCTTCGGGTAAACCTATTTCGGGTGAATGGAATCCAAACAACCGGAGTTCGAATCCCATCGAAACAATTTTCTTAAACATCTCCATTTTTAACATTCATATCCTCCTTCCACTAAAAGTCAATTAAATAATTCCTATTTTGAACAACATAAATGTTCTCATATATACAAATGGCGATTTGTGTGAGGCTTAATATTTCACGTAGATATTTTACGCAATTTGTTTTTTCACAATAAAGCATAATAGATAATAGTCGTATAAGGTGCAAATGTGAGTCATACTCATATATTCATCCAAACTAATTAGCAAGCATTTGCCATGTATGTATATTGCCTTCACTTTTTTATGTATATGTTAGTTAAGCGCACCATATACCACCAAAAATATGGGATATATGAAGCTGTGTATACGCTGCTTATACGATTTGCTGGTAATTACGATGGGTATGGGTAATTAGGGACTGCTGTAAAGTTATTCGCACGTCGCTGAGGGCGTGTGATATTTATTTGATAAACGTGAAACACGATCGCGTGTTTTTTCGCATTTATCTTGTTTTCACTTTAAAAAATACCCTTCTGTCAAAAAACATGAGTCGAAGAGCTGTTTGAACCTATTCTGAAAATCAACACTTATTATCAATTATGTCGAGCAAGTTTTGAAGAATCATTTGTTTTCCTTTGGAATATGCCACCACATACTAGTATCAAAATTTACCCACGAAATCAGGAACTAACTTTTTCCTAGTGTCGGATAAATTCTCTTCTGTCAAAGCACCACATCATAGCTAACATATTGTGTATAACACAAGAGCTCATTTCACTCATGTCAATGACGCGTGAACTTTGTTTAGTATATTGAATGAAAACAGCACGAATGAATTTCGAAAAATCTGCACTCAGGCACCTTCCTTACTGTCTATACCTCAAGGTGATTATCATAAAAGTCAAGTTGATCTTCATCGCTTACAGTGTTTTTTTTATTGAAAGCTAGTTTTATTTCCATATTTAGAAAAAAATGAAAGGTCCAGGGGTACACAAAAATAACATGATGGTTTTGCGATGTATCGAAAAGAAATTAGCAACTTTTATAATAATTCTACTCAAAGATGGGTGAACTTGTTTTAGTGTGCATGCAAACACATGCTTGTTTATATGTCAACAAAAGTTTGTGCAATCGATTCATTCCGTTTGAGTTGTTCGTTCTCGCTTTGACTAGAATTGATCTTAAGAAAGAAAGAAAGAAAAGAAAATTCTGAACACTTAATGTACTGAAAAGTGTGCTACCTTCTAGTGGAGGCGATCTGGCGTATTGGTAACATTCATGCCTCTCACGCTAAAGGTCACGAGTTCAATTCTCACTCCCGACATTCTTCCAAAAATGGAAGTAAAAGTGACGAACCAGCCAAATGAGTTGAAAGTCACTATAATACAGATAAAAAAAAATGGGTGGGTTATATCTAATATATAACCGCAAGGTTGACGTGGGACTACCTTAGCTTAGCAATCATTTGTTTGTATTGATTAAATTTTAGATTGAATGAAACGATTTCCGAGTTCAATTGAATCCAATATATTTGCTTTGTGATTAAAAAGATTGTATGATGCCATATAAGGTCAATTCATGCAATGTGATAGATCATCGGCGTGTTCTTCATTACAAGTAAATTTAGGACAGTCATTTTTTTACGATTGGTATGATGGCATCTTTGTTTTGAAGTTGAATATTAGTATAACTAATTATTTCTCTCAGTGTAATGATTAATCGATTATTTAGGGTGATTAATCGTATCGAATAACAAACTGCTGGAAAGTATTCGATTAGCTGATGAACGATTAATTTCAAAAATCGGGGATCACTACTTACATGTATTTGCAAAGCCAATTTCCCTACGCTCCATGGATTTCAAGTCTGTGTTAGGGAAACACATTTCAGTCGGAACAAAAATACCCCCAACTTTCATGTATTTGCAATGTAGATTTCCCCAAGGCTGCTTGGTTTTGATGGCTGTGTTGGAGAAACCGTAAATCGGGCCAATCAAAACCATACAGTTAGGGCGATTTGATATCGCTTAACATTTTACAGTTATTCAATTGTTTCTCTAATGAAAAATAACATTTTTCTAATTGCGACAGAAGCGTAGAAATATTCCCTATCAATTGATGCACACATCTTTCCGATCCAGTAAGAAATGTTCGAGTTATAAGCATTCGGAATCTTTCATTTTTTCCTGCATGTTCTGTGTTTAGGTTTTCATTTTACCCCCCACATACTCCAGTTAGACGTAGTCCCACGTCAAAAAAAAGTGCTACCTTCAACCAAATCGCAAAACGGTTTAAAGTGCACCACATAAGTGTGAAAAATATCATCCACAAGTATAACAACGAGTTCTCCTTGAATTGGATCGTCCAGTAGTGACATCTAACGACACCCATCGGTATCAACCCGTGATGTGGCCTAAAAATTTAAAACCAGCATTGGAATGATTCAAAGAATCAAAGCCAGGAACACCTTGAAGACATACAAAAAGCGGAAGGTGCCTAAGAAACCCCCAGAACAACAATCTCGAGCCAAAACAAGGGCACGAAAACGGTATAACCGGATACTGGACAACAGCAACCAGTGCATCCTAATGAAGGAGGAAACATACGTCAAGCAGGATTGAAGAACGCTTCCAGGGCCGCAATTTTTTACGAAATCGGTGGAGGAGGAGGTAGACGATACTGAATGCAGGATTACGTTGGAAAAATTTGGAGAGAAGGTTCCAATATGGCAAGCTATTTGTACTTGAGGTCTGCGGTCTCCTATTTTCTTCACAAAAGGTACAATCAATGTTCAAATTTACAAAGATGATTGCTTGACGAAAAGATTACTGGTCCTGTTCAAAAAGCATCAGTCCCCCTCTCTCTCCCCTCTGGCCGGATTTCGCATCTGCGCATTAAGCTCATCCAGTATTACCGTGGCTCTCAAACAATAACATCCAATTCGTCGAGAAAAACATCTATCCACCAAATTGTCTAGAGAACCGACCAATTGAACGTTACTGGACGATTGTGAAAAGAATTGCATCCAGGGAATGCACAACAGCTAATGTGGCAAATTTCATGAAAGGTCTTTCGTAAAAAGTGCGTTCGTTCTATAGAGCATCATATTTTGACTTTTGTTAGCCACACTATTGTTTAACATTGAACTGATCTTCAATAAACCAAAAACAAAAGTTGAAATAATAATCGCATTTTATTTTTATTCACGAATAGATGTTGCTAAAGACTTTTCGATACACCGATACCGTCAGACCGATATGGATATAGATAACCTTTATGGTCTTTTTTTACTCTTAAAAGCACTTTCCAACTTCATTTTGTGATGAGGTGTAATATTATCACACATTCACGCAACAGCACCTGTAGCTATGTGGATAGCGCGGTCGTGTAAAACAGCGTGACATTCCAGCCGGCCTTGGTTCGATCCCCGTTAAATCGTTCAGACTTTTTCTTGGGTGCAATCCAAAAAGATATAAAAAAAAGAAAAAAAGAAAGAGATGTAACGAACATTTTAAAGCTTCTGAAACAGATTACTTTACTTGCTCATTTGACGTTTCAGCACACGAAATAGATTTTTTTCTGCCGAAGATGAAATGTTTTCTGCCAACGCTAGTTTGTGTGTAGAATTAAATTCGCCATATTTGAGGGTCATGAAAGAGAATATTTTCGGCACTGCTAGTTCAATCTCGTATCTTACATAGAAGTAATACAGTCCATTTCTCTGCTGGCAATAACACCCACAGGTAGACCCAGGTAATTCTACCGCTTTGCTATTTGTCTACTTCAACAGCTCTAGCTTCTGTTAATTGTTCATCACGAGCAAATTATCGCCTTTTCACCACCTCCTGCTCTCAAAGATTGCATAAATTTTCCAGCTCCATTACACCCAAAATAAGCACCATCATCCGCGCTTAACATACTTAATACGATTTTAATTGCAGAGGAAAGTGCGTAAGGCACGTAACTCGTTGTTCTCCTTCCGTACGTGCTAATTGAGAACTCGAATCAGCCCGGTAGAACCGAATGATCTATGTGTGTAAGGTAATCATGGGCCTCGAGAATCGCACGCAGAAACGTGTGCATTGCGTAATTTGATTGATTGCTTTGGCGGAACCTCATTAGGGATTCTGCCGCTCTTTTGAGTTTGAATGGGTGTGAACACGTGTTAGATCAGTTCGCACGTGGGAATGATGGTGAGCGAATGCAATTGCTTCTGCTTCTGCTAAGGCGCGATTCCATTGAAATCGGATTTGGAGGTAAGAATGGGAGTTACGTGACAGAAATTGATTGGAGCATCACGCTACCTGGAAAGTGGTTATCTTGCGCTACCTTGTTAATTAGAGGATTGCTTCTTGTTGGTGCCTGATTAACAATCGCTCATTAACGCAAACTTATGTTGATTATCGATTGCTTATGAACATAGCGCCCCTCTTCACGATTTAAATAATTCATCATCTAGTATTCTAGTTAGCGTTAATTGAATGTTCCAATGTTGTCACAACGGCCATTGTATTTTCATTCGACAGTAAATATTCGATTGAAATTCGATTCACCCCTATGTCGAGTTTGAAATTTCAAAATTTCCAGAATATGCTTTATTCCTTACGACTTACAACTATAACAGTGTTGTCATAAATTTCAAAAATCAATTGCTTCGAACCTACAGCTATTTCATTGTTACAGCAATTCCATGGCAAACCGATATAGTGGTCTCAGATTTTCGTCAAAAGTGATAATTTTGTTCTTCATCGCAAAACATTAGACCTGTATTTTTTGACGTAGAACTACGTCTTTCAGGAAGAGTACCAAATCAGAAAACAGGTCACGATTTTATGAAATAAAGTCAATGTTAATAACTTTTTTGACCGTGAACGAATTCATATGATTTGCATACCAATCAAGTCGGATTTGTTTTCAATATTTATTTGATATGCTATACATTACAATCCGCTAATCTCTAAACGGTTTAAATTCATGAAAACTGGAAGAATTTTCTTTATCCCATGTATTTGTTCTGCTGATTTGTGTCCTCACCCTACCCGTATTTTGAATGCTTATAACTCGAATATTTCTTAACACCTCGGAAAGATGTTTGTATCAATTGATAGGAAATATTTCTACGCGTCTATCACATTTCATTAAATGTTATTTTTCATGAGATGAACAATTGAATAACTGTAAAATGTCAAGCGTTATCTAAATGCCCTAACTGCCAAATATTGATTGGCCCGATTTACGGTTTCCCCAACACAGACTTCAAAATCGGTGTGCCTGGGGGAATCCGTTTTGTCAAAACATGCAAGTCGGTGGTATTTTTTCCCACTGAGCTGCGTTTCCCTAATACGGACTTCAAAATTAATGTTCCTGGGGGAATCCGCTTTGCAAATACATGCAAGTCGGGGGTATTTTTTGGGGTTGAGTACCTAAAACGTAATTTTAAACTGAGAAACCTGGGAAAATCGTCATTTCAGATACTAGAGGTGAATGAACTTTGGCGGTTCGAGAACTACGTAAACATGAGATGTGAAATAATTTCAGAGCGAAATGTAAAATACAGTGATCGTTTAACAAATCTTCCGATCACATATTTTGGTAATCCTAGGAATCAAATCGAACGTGAAAGACGTTCATCAAATTTATTTGTAACGAAGAACATAATCTATTACAAAAATTTCGATGCATTCTAAAATGATATTCGAAGTGGTAAACAAGTAGTTCTACGTCGAAAATATGCGGTCGTGTCCTAGATACAACTCCTTACATTTTTTTTATTTTTATTAGGGTGCCCAATCCATTTTAGGGTGGTCCGAAAAATCATTTTGTCCACTTTTTCCCAAAAATGATTTTTTTTCAAATTTTCATAACTTTTGAACATAATTTGCTTCAATTTGATATGTGGATCATCTAAATAGGTTCAGTGGTTCAAATGTTTTGAATTTTTGAAAAAAGTCATTTTTGGAAAAAAGGGAAAAATTATTTTTCAGGTCACCGATTAACTTTGGAAGATCATGTCTTAAAAACGAAAAAAAAAAATCTCTGAAATCAAGATATGTTTTGTAAAAAGCTTTCAAGAAAAAATATTAAAAAAATATAGCGTCCTCTAGCCTTGAAAACAATAAAAAACGACTACAATCAATAATTACGAAAATTAAATCTATTGCTTTTGCAAGTTAAATATTTCTTTAATAAAAGGCTAGTTCATTGGCTTCAATTTGATATGTCGATCATCTAAATCGGTTCAGTAGTTCAAAAGTCATGAACTTTTGAAAAAAGTCATTTTTGGGAAATAGTGGGAAAAATTGATTTTTGGACCACCCTAAAATGGAAATGGGCACCCCAACGAAAAAATGAAAAATCTCGAGTCTAATATTTACCAGAGTTGCACAAAATGTTAATTTTGGTTTCGTTATCAATGATTGTTTTTGTTTTTTATAGTTTTCATGGTCTTGGGACCAAAGGCGCCATATTATTTTATATTTTTTTGGAAAGCTGAGAGTTTTTTACATTACATATCTCGAAATCAGAGAGGCGTTTCTTTTTTGTTTTTAAGTTATAATTTTTCAAAGTTTACCGTAATTATTTCGTAATTATTCATTGGATTTATAGTTTTCATGGTCTGGGGACCAAAGGCGTATATTATTTTTTTTAAAGCTGAGAATTTTTTACATAACATATCTCGAAACCAGAAAGGTGTTTTTTTTTGTTTGTAAGTTATTATTTTTCAAAGTTTACCGTAATTATTTCGTAACTATTCATTGCATGTATTATTCATAGTTTTCATGGTCTCGAGACCAAAGGCGCTATATTATTTTATATATTTTTTTGAAAGCTGAGAATTTTTTACATAACATATAAAATCAGAGAGGTGTTTTTTTTGTTTTCAAAATTAAAATGAACACCAGAGAGGTGTTCAATTTAATTTTGAAAAATCATAGCTCAAAAACTGAAAAAACTCCTCTCTGATTTTTGTATATGTTATGTGAAAAAAACTCAGCTTTCAAGAAAAAATATAAAAAAATATAGCGCCCTTGGTTCCGAAACCATGTAAGGTATAAATAATAAATACAATGAATAATTACGAAATAATTACGGTAAACTTAGAAAAATCATAACATAAAAACGAAAAAAAACGCCTCTCTGGTTTCGAGATATGTTATGTAAAAAACTCTCAGCTATCCAAAAAAAAAAACAAAATAATATAGCGCCTTTGGTCCCGAGACCATGAAAACTATAAATAATAAATACAATGAATAATTACGAAATAATTACGATAATCTTTGAAAAATCATAACTCAAAAACAATAAAAACGCCCCTCTGGTTTCGAGATATGTTCAACCAAACTCTAATCGATTACTCACAAGATATTAAATTTTCATCTGCTGTCGCACTGTATAGTGAAAAATGTCGGAAAACTCGAGCTAGTGCTCTGAAAATTAAATTTTCATTTTCCAATCTTCGGCAATGGTTTTGTTTGTATTGGGGAAAGCATCGTTATTTTTTCGACACTGATGCCAGACAACATCATCGAAACAGCTATAAAAACCACTCAATAAAATGTTATTCCTGAGTCATAGCGTTTCATGTCATTAAATTCAATAGAATAAAATTGTGTTGATATCAATACAATTATTATTCCTACGTTTGATGGGTCTATAATGTAAGTTTTAGCAACGTTAACATTGGGTAAGAAAAATTGTATTGCAGAGCTCGGAACACTGCCACGACTGTCTATGCTTTCAATAACAGTAAACGGAAAAGTATTACATTCAATCATAATGCCTCGGCCAACGAAGAGCGTTAAGGCTCTCCAACGTGAATATGTGAAAACAATACGATCAACGAAGGAAAAAATTAAGAAATTGTCAACATCGAGTTACTATGCGGAAGAACTTGTTAATACCAACAGGGCCCCAATTCGCATGTGTTATAAATTTGCTCATGTTACGCTCGCGTGTAATCAGAATTTTGCTTCATATGCAAATGCACCTTCTATATATATTTATATTTGCAATTGTTCATCGGAACATATCGTTCATACATATTACTCTAGTATTTTTTTTATTTTTTGAATCGATATAAAGGGTGTGTCACATCAAATTGCATCACGGAAAAAACGCTGTAGAAATTTAATTTTTAGGAATTATATCTTCAGCTTTCGCTTATAATTAGATAAGAGTGTATAGATCACGTTGGCCATGCTTCACTGTCAATTTTCCGTAAATTTGGAAAAATGTCGTCGAACGAAAAAGAGCGTCGTGAATTAATTCTGTGCACTCATTTCGAGAATCCGGAGTTGTCACATCGGGACATCGGTAAGATGCTGGGAATCGTCCAATCCACGGTCAGCAGAGTATCAAAACGATACTTCGAGAACCTAACCATCGACCGGAAGGTGAAGAACGGCAAAAATGGATGCTCCGTCAGTGAAAAAGATCACAAGCGCGTAGTTAAGCAGTTTAGACGTGATCCGAGAAGTTCGGTCCGGGATGTCGCCAATAAGCTGAATTTGTCAAGTTCATTCGTCCAGCGGACCAAGCAGCGGGAGGGCCTGCGTACATACAAGGTTCAGAAGGCTCCTAACTGCGACGAAAGGCAAAACATGGTGGGGAAGACGCGAGCCCGGAAGCTGTACACCGAAATGCAGACGAAGCCGCGCTGCCTGGTAATGGACGACGAGACCTACGTCAAAGCGGACTTTCGTCAGCTGCCGGGCCTGTTGTTCTTCTCCGCAGAGGACAAATTCAGCGTTCCGGAGGAGATTCGCAAGCAGAAACTATCCAAGTTTACCAAAAAGTACATGGTGTGGCAAGCGATCTGCTCTTGCGGAAAGCGGAGCGCCCCCTTCGTGATGACCGGCACGGTAAACGGGCAGGTTTACCTTAAGGAGTGCCTACAGAAGTGCTTACTACCACTATTGAAGCAGCACGAGGGCCCGACCATCTTCTGGCCGGATCTCGCTTCGTGCCACTATTCAAAGGACGTGTTGGAGTGGTACGAAGCCAACGGGGTCACCTTCGTGCCAAAGGAAATGAACCCGCCCAACGCACCGGAGCTTCGCCCAATAGAGAAATATTGGGCGATTATGAAGCAGGCCCTCCGGAAGAACCCAAAAGTTGTCAAATCGGAGGCGGACTTCAAGAGAAAATGGATTTCTGTTCAAAAAAACTACAACCTGACGTTGTATAGAACCTTATGGACGAAGTATGAATAAAAAGAAAATGCCAAAAGTTGTTTAATAGTTTTTATTTTACTGTCTAAAATTTTCAAAAGGATTGGTCTAGTGGGCGAATTTCTACATTGTTTTTTTCCGTGATGCAATTTAATGTGACACACCCTTTATTAAATTCTTAATCCTATTTTCAAAGACAGTTTTGGACACGTTAAAATCGAACACAGCACAAGCACTATTGAATTCACGGAGACAATTCTCTAAGGGGTTATGGAATCCGTAGGAAGTCCTATGGCGATTGATAAACAATAGATCTCGCTCACGTAGTTGTCGGAATGGTACATAGAATGATACATTATATAATAAGAATGGACAGTCAATATTTCCACTTAACAGATCAAACACAAATATTTTTTGGAGGTTGGCACGCCTAGAAGTTAACGATTCCAACGCGATCAGTCTGCGGCGGCTCGAGTAGTCGGGGAGATGGTCTGGATCTATCCAAGGCAGTTGTCGGAGAGCATATCTAATGAAACTACGCTGTACTCTCTCTTTTCGTGTGATTTGGGTGCTGTGAAACGGAGATCACACGCAGACAGCATACTCCAAAATGCTACGTACTAATGAGCAGTATAGCGGTTTGATTGCGTAAACATCTCTGAAGTAAAATGTTTATTTGTTGAATTGTATTTTTTTTTCAAATTTATTCAAAGACTCGTGCCAATGTAGCGCCACACAGTCTGATAAGTGAATTGATCTATCTACGTGTGCTTTGCTCTTCTCTCACAAACACTATTCCCCTATTTTTACACGTGGGTTTACCTATACTACTACAATGGCTAGCTTCCACCTTCACCTTAAGCGAAGGTACAGAGCAAACGACTTCCTATGAAGAATGCATTCTTTTGCGAGACGCTATCATGAGGAAATGTGATAATCTTGCCATACGATTCGAAATAAATGACATTGAGCTTCGTGTTTCATTTATATGAATCGAAAATGATAATAGATTTCCGAGTGTAACAAACACGTTTTTAAAACATCAATTATGAGAGAAAATTAGCTCTCTCGTATCAAATATGTGTTCTATGTACAATATTTTCTGCAATCTATATATATATATATATATATATATATATATATAAATGGATTTCTGTCTGTCTGATTCTGATGGACTTCTGCCATACAAATTAAACACAAATTTCTACATTACTCGGGAATTAATCAAGCAAATGAAATGAAATTTGGCATAAGGTGCAATAAATGATTCTATGGTGATTAGACTCTCCACCCCCTTCTTTAAGAGGGGGCTGCCATACAAATGAAACACAAATTTCTGCATTACTCGAAAATTAATCAAGCACATGAAATGAAATTTGGCATAGGGTGCAATAAATGTTTTTACGGTGATTAGACTCTCCACCCCCTTCTTTAAGGGGGTGCTGCCATACAAATGAAACACAAATTTCTGCATTACACAAGAATTAATAAAGAAAATGAAACCAAATTAGGCATATGAAGGTTTTAGGGTGCAATAAATGTTTCTATGGTAGTTCGACACTTCTCCCCCCTCTCTAAAGGGGGGCTCCCATACAAATGAAACACAAACTTCTGCATAACTCGAGAACTAATCAAGCACAATTTGGGATGTGAGGGTTTTTGGGTACGAGAAATGTTTCTATGATGGTATGACACCCCTCCTTCCTCTGGAATGTAGAGGGGTTCCTATAAAAATATTACACATATTTCAACCAAAAATATTCCAACCAAACATGACAATTGAAAATTTTCGGAAAACTCTGAAGGAATGTTTGAAGGTATGGATAACAAAAAACAAATTTTGGGCGGGACGAAGTTTGCCGGGTCAGCTAGTTAGGGATAAATCTTGAACAAAAAATGTGTCTGATTATAATGTTATATCATGGATCAAGTTTTGACTGAAATGCGAGGTTGTTTAAAAAAAATTGTTAAGTTAGGGTCAGGACTATGTCTTTTAAGTATTCCAAGTAACCGAGTGATAATTTTCATTTTTTACTTATCTTTAACATTTCACCTTTTACATTTTTTACGTACATTTATTTATGATAATTTATGATTTGTTTCTTTTGATTTTCGTCGGCGGTCTTCGTCTGTAACCCTCCATTCCACAGTATCTGGCAGATCCTATCCCCAAATATTCGTGTGACCTTTTAAAAGAATGGGAATACTCGGGAAGATACGCAATGAAATGTCTGAGGGTACATCGGGGCAAGTTGAAACGATTTTTTCGAAATTCTTAAAAAATCACTAAATCGCTAAAATGAAATCTGTTTACAGCATATACAAGGTATAACAGATGAATTTCGATGAAAAATAGGGATTCAAACTGGATGTTGTGTAATTCGCCAGCACGGGAATCCACCATTTTGCTCCTATGTTGCGAGTCACGTCTTACCTGGGCTAATGCTTGAATGCGGAAGAGGCCGATCACGGAGCTTGGTGTCGCACGACCGTAATCGTTTGTTGATGCGTTGCCAGGGGAGATGCCATAACAGGGGTGTATATGCTGGGGCGGATGCCATAAAGCTATTGGTACTCTGCAGTGCTACCAGCATACATTCGAGCATCCACACAGATGTTTCGGAAAATATCAATTTTGAAAATGTTTAGTTTTCATATTAATTTTTCCAACTTGCCCGTAGAGCGGGGTAAGAAGTTGAAACGCGGAACTATCATGAGTTTAATGAGCGGTTTTGCTTCTAAAACTCTCTACAACTAATTTATAAAATACTATATTGAAGGAATTACATATAAACATTTGGAAAACAGGGTTTTGGTATACGTGAGATGTGGGGGAGTAGTCTAATACACACGAATTCGAAACTACATACTGGGAATTAATATACGAAACAATAATTTTTACTATCCCCCCTATTCTACGCGGCGAATGACGTGAGATGGCTCACGGTGTTCTCGAAGGCGAATGGGGTGACTATAATTTGTCACTTGGTGAGATTTGAAGTCATGTTCTCATATGTTATTGACTCCGGTATCAACTAGGAGATAAAAAGTAAGGTGGCTTCCAGAATAAAGCGAGAAACTTTGCCATCTCACCTCATTCGCCGCGCGGAATAAAGGGATATAAATATATTTATACTATCTTGAACGCTTTCATGTCAAAGTAGAGTCACCTGAATAGCCGCAATCGTTCGTAATCGTAACAAATATAGAGTCGAATCAACAGCTCTTGCGCGAGCAAAAAATCGTACAACAATCAATTTCTCGTTACATAAACGTTTCAAAAAAAAACTATTATCCTTAATTGCGGATTCTCAGTTTTGAAAAGAACGAAAAAATTGTATAAACACAGATTTTTCCATAGTTTTGACAACTCTGTACGCGGTTGATGACTAGCGTAAACAGGGGAGCTATATTTCGCTGCATTTACATTGAATGGATTGTCCAGAGACTTTGTTAGAACCAGAAAATAATTGCATGACAATGATATACCTTTCCCTTTCCAAGCACTCTTGATTGCATCAAATATCAAAAAATATGAAAAACAAATCGCCCAATATATTACATTACATTGTCATATCTTGCGAAGCCCATTTTCCATTCTCTGCTTCGTCTCTCTCATTTCAGATGACAACCATCAATCACACACACCGGCTGCTGTC
Source organism: Toxorhynchites rutilus septentrionalis (assembly GCF_029784135.1). Lineage (NCBI taxonomy): Eukaryota > Metazoa > Arthropoda > Insecta > Diptera > Culicidae > Toxorhynchites > Toxorhynchites rutilus. The sequence goes on along the minus strand of NC_073744.1, from coordinate 28,880,080 downwards.
GACCCATCTCAGCTTCACCGTGACAGCCTAGAGTAGGGACGGTGGAACAGTTTTTAGCGGAACTTAGCCCAGCTCAACACACACCATGCGGGAATGCTGAAGGCAGATCCCGACGGTATTGTTCCGGCATTGTTTCAGGCGTGTTTTCACCATCACTCCCGGATTCACACCGGTATCCGTCGGCAGGGGTTGTGTGGCAGTAATCAATTATTATAAAATCGATCGGACCGCCGGATAGTGTGGCAGCTTTTATGGCGGTGGAAAGAGTGTAATAAAAGTCATCCCTTCGTCCGAGAAATGAAAGCACGCAGCCAAAGGGATCAATCAACAATATCAGCATCGTCATCGCACTGATGCTGTCATCATCATCATCAACACCACCGGCATTCTTATCAGTAACGTTGGCGTTAATGGGAAAGTGGCCCACAACCAACCAGCTTCCGACCGAGACATGCGTGGGTGTGATAGCAGAGTATTTTATTGCAAACAGTTACTAACGAAGCATTAGAACTTTATAGAGGTAGAGTCGCGCAGAGGCATTTCCCATCTAAATTCAAATTAGTCTGCAGTAACAGAGATGATAGTATTTTATGTGGTCGGTCGGAAACTGTGGCATTTGGTGACAAACTTTTGTGAGAAGTAATGGAGCGCAAGCCGATGGTGAATCGTGTTTTAGCTGAAACTGGAAGAGTGAAGTGAACGAGAGCAGCGTTCTCCTGGTCCTTATATGGACGCACTAGTTGTATCGCATCTCGTAAATGAACTCACTGTTGGTAGCCAGCAACAAAGCTTGTCCTCGCCGAGTTCCAGCGCCGTTTCTGGTGGCTTTGGGACGGCCGCACCGTACGCCCTGTTGACATTGAACCAAACGTTGGGTCACGCCGTAGCTGGCGCTACCGGTACAGGTGGCTCAGATGTTCTGAGCGTGGCTATAGCCAGCACAACAGCCACTGCTGGGTCGATCACCTCATCGACCGTACCGGGGAAGGCACTCGAGCACGAGCCGGAGATCGATACGATCCGGAAGGTGATCATATGCATTGTTCTACTAGTTGTGATATTCGGTACCATCGTTGGCAACATCCTCGTCTGTGTTGCCGTCTGCTTGGTACGGAAACTTCGACGGCCATGCAACTATCTGCTGGTGTCGCTAGCGGTATCCGATCTGTGTGTTGCCTGCCTAGTGATGCCGCCAGCGTTGATGTACGAAGTGCTCGGCGAGTGGAACTTCGGTAGAGTTTTCTGTGATATCTGGGTATCGTTTGACGTGTTGTCGTGCACGGCCTCGATACTTAACCTGTGTGCAATATCCGTCGACCGATACTGGGCCATCACGAAGCCGCTGGAGTACGGGGTAAAACGAACTCCACGCAGGATGATGCTCTGCGTGGCATTGGTTTGGTTGGCGGCCGCTTGTATCTCTCTGCCACCTCTTTTAATCCTAGGCAATAAACACACGATTGGCGAGGGATCCGATCAGCGACCGTTTTGTGCGGTCTGCGAAGATGTAGGTTATCAAATTTACGCCACCCTGGGATCTTTCTACATCCCACTGGCTGTGATGCTTTTTGTATACTATCAGATATTCCGAGCCGCCCGGCGAATAGTAAAAGACGAGAAGCGGGCCCAAACAAGACTGGAAAACTCCCTCGCGGTGGATAAAAACCAAGCCATGCTCAAACCCCCCGAACCAGTGGTTAACAACTCAACCGGTTCACCCCACCAGAAGAAGCTTCGCTTTCAGCTAGCCAAAGAACGAAAAGCTTCCACCACGCTCGGCATCATCATGTCGGCGTTTACCATTTGCTGGCTGCCGTTCTTCATCCTGGCCCTGGTTCGGCCCCTGATGGATGATGACTACCCGACGCTGTCGTCGTTTTTCCTCTGGCTCGGGTACGCCAACTCCCTGCTGAATCCCATCATCTACGCGACCCTGAATCGGGACTTCCGGAAGCCATTCCAGGAGATACTGTACTTCCGCTGTTCGAACCTGAACATCCTCATGCGGGAGGACTTCTACCACAGCCAGTACGGAGAGCCCGGTTCGCAGCGGTTCGTGCTCGACAACGAGGGCCAGCATACGGCCCGCGAAAGCTTTCTCTGAGATAGACAGCAAGCTACAATCAGTGCACCGCCGCTTCTACGTGACCTGCACCACATAGCGCCGTAATGCTTGAGTGTGTGAGAATGTGCATGCGTGTGTGTGTGTGTGTATGTGCACATGAGTGATCGTTTCCAAAGGTACTATTACGAATAATCCACTTAGATGAAATGTTACCATAAAACCAGAAGTAATCATAACAAATCAAGCCACACCATAAACAACTGTAGAGGTAATCGTTTTAGGTACATAAGTTTCGTTGGTAGCTGAAAATGTGTTGGCATGTGAAAACGCGACTGAGAAACAAAGCTCACTTTAGTGTAAAATGTTTAGCCATGTAATCATAGACGGTGTAAAATGTTATTGTGATGAAAATTATTAAATTAATAATTTATCATCGGACGCAATTCGGAAGTGTTTCAATGGCATTCAAGTTTCTGTGAGGGATACGTCGAAAAACTTTTGTTTCTTGAAGCAAGTTCGTCTCTCGATTTCCAGACGAATTCGTCTATAATCTGTGCCACTTATCACTACAGCTAGAAGTTCCTATGTTATGTTCCGTAGAGCTCCGTAATACTTCTCGGTTGAATCCGGCTGGCAGTGGTATTGACATTCACGACATTCGAATACGGCGAATTTCGGCCTTACTTGTATTGATAACCTACTGCTCAAGCGAGAATCGATAAATATAGAACAACATTATCAATGAACACCAGTGGAATGAACATCAACATCAGCTTGCCATGAAGTTCATTTTTCATTGGCTTCTTCATTTTCGTCATGATATCCATAACATCGAAATTGAAGATCATTGCGTGTTAGTGAAAATCTGAAAAGCATAACATTTAACGTCAACCAAATGAAAGTTAGAGGAGATGTGTCTAAGACGCGCCTGCCGGGCAATTTGACCCGCCTGATCTTACCGTAAACCAGCAAGAATAGAAATGCTATGGATTTAGGCAATCGTGCTAGTCAATGATAGAATCCTACCATGCAATTTTACATTTGTAACATGCTTTAAAAAGTCACAGGAGGGTTGTGTCCGAGACACGACCGCATAGTTGACGTAGGATTCCGTTTGACTATCTGTTGATTTTGGATATGTTTGAAGAATTATATCGTTGAACTTTTTGATAATGATTTGATTTTAATGTCTCTGTTAGGGAACACATTTCGGTAGGAACAAAAGTTCCCCCTACTTTCATGTATTTGCAATGCCGATTTCCTCCAGGCAGCTTAGTTTTGATGTCTCTGTTAGGGAACTGATTTCGGTGGGAACAAAGGCTCACTCTACTTTCATATATTTGCAATGCCGATTTCCCCCAGGCAGCTTGGTTTTGATGTCTCTGTTAGCAAACTGATTTCGGTGGGAACAAAAGTTCCCCCTACTTTCATGTATTCACAATGCCGATTTCCCCCAGGTTGCTTGGTTTTAATGTCTCTGTTAGGGAATACATTACGGTAGGAACAAAAGCTCACCCTACTTTCATGTATTTGCAATGCCGATTTCCCCCAGGCAGTTTGGTTTTGATGTCTCTGTTAGGGACCCGCCGCATGTGTCGTCAATTTCGACCAATCAGAAATGTGTTTTTCCGTTAGGATAGATGTTGAGATTCTTCAATTGTTCGATAGTTAGTTTCATGACATATATTATTTTCTTCAATATAAAAAATTGTTATGGAGTACCGAAATCGATTGACGCATAAATTTCATCAATCCATCATGAAATGGCTGTGCAATAAGCGTTTGAAATTGGACTATTTTCGCGATGTGCTCGATTTTCGATTTTCAGTTTGTACCCCAATATGTTCCCGAAAGACGTAATCCTACGTCAAAAATAAGAAAAATAATTTTCTTTGGAAGCGATTTTCGATGTAATTTTCTAAATAATTTCTATAAGTTTGCTTGGAACCGATTCAGAGGCGATAACTGTGGGTCATATGTATTGAGTCGAGTTCCCAGTGAATATCTCAGATGAAGAAAATGGTAAGAAAGAATTCATTTTCTTCTCAATTTCATATTTTCCGCATCAGCTTACCATCGGGCAGTATGACATACCCTCGATCGGGGCAATTTGCTCGCTTTCGGCCGGATAACATTCTCACAAGGGAAATAGCTTGCATGTGAGGGATACGAGATGATATCTCTACATGGCACGAATAAATGTCTTCAAAAGTAATCATAATGAACAAAAATGAGCAAACCATCACGATATTTCTAAATCATGTTCGATAAATCACACAAACAATTGTTTTCACATACTTTGAACTGACCTCAGTATGTTTTCACAAAATACACAAAATGTCTCCAAAACGAAGACATGTCTTCACATCTGGCATATGTTTTATGTGCTCAGAGAATGCCTGGTGTGGACTGGTGAATTAATGTACGAATACTGGGAGAACACGCTCACCGGTTTCTTCTCTTCGCTGGTGGGCATCAACGTGGTTTGACATATACTAGAGATGTGCCAGATTTTTTGTATCGTACACGAAAATTACTCACACAGATAAAATAGCGTGCTGAATCACGGCATTTTGTTCATAAAATTCAACAAATTCATAAATTTGGTTCATTCAAACACGTTTTCCGGTTATTTTTTTCCCACAGAATTGAACTCCAGGAAATGATCAACTATAAAAGTCATAACTTTTACCGTGTTTTAATTCAGAAAGCGCGTGAATTTCGCTCATTAAAAATGTCGAACAAATAGATGCTTCTCCTGGAAATTGATTATCATCAAGTTACATGGACGGTTCAAGTTTATCAATCGCTGCTGATGATTTCTAGTATTTTCTAGTACGCATTAAGGAAAATGTACGGCATACGATGCTGGGTTTTATGTCGGCCGTATCAGACTGCAGTAGAGAAACGTTGGTAAATCATATTTTTCCTGGTGAATATAGAGGAATAATGTATGAAATCGTGTAAAACACATATTTCTACATCAAATATTAGATTTTTAGGGAAAAAATATATATCCATTTTTCATTAAATTATAAAAAATGAAAAAAATCCATACAAATTCAGGTAATTTTGCGCGCTATTTACTAACACTAACGAGAGGACCTTTATAGCATACCTGGTCACTGTCTATGTACGTTGGGTGGGCATGAAGGAAATAGATTGATGGAATCTCTCATTCGTACAAGCTTTATAGTCTCTGAGAGAAACAACTCATGGGCATATTATACTTCTGCTGGGCCATTTAACACCGTATGATTGGAAATTTAGAATTTGGGCGCCTTACATAAAAAAAATCGTAGCACTTTTGTTATTCAGTATCTAAAATACAGAACGATTACAGATGACTGAGGGTTAACTAATCTACGTACTGACGTAGTTGTTACTTCAAATTTTAAGAGCACGGTCAAGATAAATCCATTCTCGCTTAGGGGGTGCCGTATTACACACTTCACCTATAAATCGATTAATGTTTTTCTGGTTTTTGCGAGTTCGCACTGGATTGTATAGTATAACTCTTGCTATGTTTTATGAATCTATTCCGTATTGGCCTGAAATGGCATACACCCACAATGATATGGGCTTTGTGACAATAACAGACGCGAGCTGAAAACGAACATAGTCTTGTTTTGATTTACGGTTCAATGACACTGGCTCTAAATGAGCAACAATGATGTTAAATGAAAGGGCCTCAACAGCAGAAGTCGAATATCGTGTTCCGATACCATTTTGGAACAGAAGATGATGGCTCCCGGTTCGTTGAAAACGGCCCTGGATGACCGAAAATGGGATTATTGAAGAGCAAGGCGCTTATATCAATGTATAACAGGTGAAGCAACATCATCACTTCAATAAGAAGAGGATTACGGTTTGTGGAGCGGGGTTGTTTGTTTTGTTATTGCTAGGATACGCCATTTTCGCATTTTCACATGCGAGAGTAGTGGAAATGTGAATGAATGATTTTGTAAATCATTCCTTCTTTTTCACATAAATTCGCGAAAGCCGAACATAGTAGGCATCGTTTGAATAAGCGTCGTAGCAGTTTGTAGAGAGTGGCCGGCAGCGTTCTGATGCTGTTTGTAAACAATACCGACGGCAATTCCAATATGGCTGAAAGTGCATTCCATATGATTGTTTCACCTGGTAGAATAGTGCGGGGCAAAAGTGAGCATTGGCCTTTTCAAAGCAAATGAGCATAAAAATTCGACAACAGTGTATTCGTTTGATACATTATTAGACCAGCAGCTCCCACATATTAACAAGATACATTTCATGAAAGTGACAAAAAGTTATGAGGTAAAAAATGTTTTGCGATGTTTTGATCTATTTTTTTCTGTTTTGGAGATGACGATTTATTTACCTCAAATAACTGGAAAGTTCGAAACTACACCGTCAAGGAAACCTTCATTCTATAGTAGATGATATTGCGTATTCGTTTTTGTGAAAAAGTTTAATAGCTTTTTTTGAAAATTCGATTAGATCAAAAATTGCTTGTGGGGCAAAGGTGCGCAGTGGCTGTGGGATAAAAGTTCGTACTAGCGTTTTGCTCTGAAAAAAAATTATAAAATGTTTTCAACAAATTTTTTAACGGGACCCACGAGAAGAAAACTTATTTGAAGAAATGCACTCCAAAAATGCTCAAATGACCCGACAGAGGCTTCGGGAGGGAGTTTCGAAGTGTCGGATTGCGGTAGACCTCGGAATTTTTGAATCAGCTCTGAGGAAGACGCACATATCAGAAAGTGATTTATGATTTTAATCTTCTTTTTATGACATTTCTACTTCTCCTGGGATGTGTCAGCGAGCACCTTGGGCGGTTCAGATAGGTATTTACGAGTGAGCAGCCTGAGGATCTGGCGGACCACTGCAGGGCACTGGACAAAGCTTTCTATGGTATGACTCTCAAAGATTTACGGCCTCTGGCGTTGGATTTTGCGGAAGCCAAGAACCTCCAGCACGATTTCAAACAAGTTGCAAAACTGGCAGGAAGAGATTGGGATTCTAGTTTCATGAGGAACCATCGTCTGTCTCTTCGAACCCCACAACAGCGCAACGAGGCATCAGCGCTCCAAGGCAAAGCGTCGGAATCCTCAGAACCGAAATCCAAGATGCGGAACAAAAATAAACAATTGCTTAAAAATAATTAAAAATGAACTTCAAATGAAAAATGTTTTTATCATCACCATGCATTCGCGAGTATAGATTACGTACATACAAATAGTTTCTGTGAGAACTTGAGTGTTCGAAATGATTTATATCAACATATCTATTGTGGGTGGGACGAAGTTCGCCGGGTCAACTAGTTTGTTAATAAAAACAAATTATGTTTCAAATTTTGGACATTTTCGGATATCTTATATTGTCAGTCTCCTCCCTCCCAAAAATTTCCACGTGGTATGTTCGACCATAACACCCTCTTATCTTCGCCCATAAAAAACCATAGAACACCCCCCTCCTGCCTACTTTACGGTGCCTACACTCTCTAGTAATGATGCTTCACTCGCTTCTGATGATAAACCATTTATTTTTGGTATAAGTTATCTCAGGAGTTCAATTCAATAAGTGTGCACTTTTGCCCCGTACGGTACGCACCTTTGCCCCCACTATGGGTGCGCATTTGTCTTTTTGTATTAAAATATGTATTTGTCCAACTATAAGCAAAACACAACTTGAGAAATGCTTGTACTACGTTTCGAAGGTAATATATAGTTACAATTTGGTAAGCAAACGGAATTTTATTTCCTTTTGTTTCAAGAGTTATTGGACGACAATAGTTTGCACCGCATTACTCTATATATAGAGGCGCCTTGGTGAAGAGGAGTTAGACAGAGAAAGTGTTAGAAACTAAGATCATGTTAGAGCGAAATGGCGGTAGTAAAAGAACATAGAAAGCGGAAACGGAAACGGATCTCTCACGCAAAGGTCACGAGTTCAATTCTTACTCCCGACATTCTTCCAAAAATGGAAGTGACGAACCAGCCAAAAAGTGTTGAAAGTCACTATAATACGGAATAAAAAAAAAGAAAAAGAAACGGAAACGGAAAGGGAACGCTCAACGCCGTTCAACGCTAAACGTCACACAACCGCACAACGGTCAACACTCAACGAAAACTAATGTTGGCTTTCCCAGATTCGTGGTCCTTTCTTTTTGACTAAATATGAAAATCACACACACAAAAACTTAACGTTCGTGATAATCACCTGAAACTATTGACAGTAATGAAAGTGCCTGAATGAAGGTTTTTCGAAGTTCGTTCATGCTTTTTTCATTCTATATACCAGACAATGTTCATGCGTCTCGACTATTGTGTTATACTCATTATGACAGATATGGTATTGAGTTTCAACAGAAGAGGATTCATCCGACACTTTGAAAAAACTTATTCCTTTATTCGTGAATAAATTTTGATAATTTGTAGCACTGCTAGTAATACTTAAGCATGGAATAGAATGTGCCAAAGGCTCGTGGGCTATCGAGAAAGTAACCGACCATCGACCGAAGAAATATTTCCACGAGGTGACATTTTACACTAAAAACAATATTTGTCGATATTTGTTTATTCCATTCAGTTATGAATTACACAGTGTAAACAATGGAAGTCAACAAAAAAAGAGAAAATTCGGTACATTTTACAGGTTTTCTTTGTTAAAGGCGATAATGCAAGCAAGGCCGCTGAAATTGTGAATGTTGTTTATGGTACCGATACTATAGCATCTAATTACGTGTAATTTTGGTTCCGTTGATTCCGTTCAGGCATTTTTGATGTTGGAGATGTACTTGGCACAGTTGTCGCCAATGTCGATAAAATCACAGAAATAATCGAATTTCACCGGCATTAGTAGTCGCCTAGAATCGCCTAGGAGCTAAAGATCAACACATAACACAGTTTTAAGCCATTTGCGTAAAGCTGGATGTAAAAAGAAGTCCGATGTTTGGGTGCCATTGAATCTCCATCTGCGAAGCCTTGGCCAAACGATCCAACTTTTAAGCGGATTGTGATTGGGGATGAGAAACAGGTCACATACAACAATATTGTGGGAAATAGATCGTGGTGAAAGCGTTGTGAAGCAGGTTGAACGCTGGCTAAACCAAGATTAACGGCCACGAAGTTTCTACTGTGGATTTGGTGGGATTTGAAAGGAATAATTAATTATGAGTTTCTTCCGTATAGCCAAACACTAAATTCAGATCTCAACTGTCAAAAACTGGACAGTTTAAAGCTAGCGATTGACTTTAAGCGGCCAGAATTGGCCAACAGAAGAGGTGTTGTATTTCGTCCGGACAACACAACGCACGTCTGCAGTGACTCGCCACCGCGTAACACTTTCCAGCGCCACGTTGAAAAGCAGACAGGAGAGTCCATCGCCTTGTCGAAGTCCCCTGTGGGTCTCGAACGATTCCGACGGATCGCCTGAGATCCGCATACTGCACCATCAGTCTTGTCAGCTTTCTGGGGAAGTCGTGTTCGTCCTTGATTCTCCATAGCTGTCGTCAGTGGATACATCAAATGCGGCCTTGAAGTCGACGAAGATGTGGTGAGTAGGAACCTGATACTCGCGACACTTCTGGAGGATCTGTCGCAGTGTAAAAATCTGATCCATCGTCGAGTATGAATCCGGCCTTATATCTTCTCGCAAATTTGTTTACTATTGGCGATAGATGGCGATAGAGGATCTGAGACAGAATTTTGTAGACAACATTCAGGATCGTGATTGCACGGTAGTTCTCACAATCCAACTTGTCACCATTTTTATAGATGGGGCAGATTACCCCGTCCTTCCCCTTCCCAGTAGTTGTTCTGTGTTCCTGATCCTGACTATCAACCGGTGTATTCACTTCACAAGTTTTCCCGGATCTCCCTTGAAAAGTTCCGCTACGAGATCATCTTTACCGCCTGCGTTAGGCTTCTTTAGCTGATTATTGGCCTCCTTAACTTCACCCGTCATCGGGGGTGGTACATCGTCGTTATTCACTGTACCGGTGTAGTCCTCATCAAGACAGTCTTGGTCTGCGCTCTGTTCAGGTGTTCATCGTAGTACTACCTTCACCTTTCGATCACCTCGCGTTCGTTCGTCAAGATGCCTCCTTGATGCTTCCTTGTTTCTGCACATTTCAGCCCGCGGCACAAAGCCTTTGTGTGAGGCGTTCAGTTTCTTGAACAATTTCCGATTCTCGAGAACAATAAAGATGAGATGGATGATCTCCTCACACTCTATTTCTTCCAGACGGCGCTTTTTTTTCCCAAAAACAGATGTGTTTGCCACCTTCGCTTCAGTCTATATCGTTGCACGTTTTGTCGAGTCGCTCACTGCAGCATGGCTGCGCGAACTGCATTATTCTCGTTCAGAAGCGCTCGGCACTTGTCATCAAACCATTCGTTCCGTTGTCCTCGTTGTTCATACCCGATAACGGTCTCTGCGGTGCTACTAATTGCTGCTTTCAACGTGTTTCATCGTGCATTCATCGAGAGGAACACCATCCAGTTCATTCATCCCCGGTAACGCAGATTCAAGGCGCTGCGAGTATGTTGAAGCAACATTCGCCTCCTGCAGTCGTCGTAGGTGGTACCTTTGTAAGCGCTGATGTCTTATGTTATTGACGACTGATAGTTTGACCATCACCAGGTAATGGTCTGAATCGACGTTAGCGCCATAATAGGTTCTGACGTCAATGATATGCGAAACGTGGTCAATTTGTGTTTCTGTTTGCTGAGCAGATCTGTAGGTGTAACGGTATTGGAGGCTGTGGACGTTGATAATTGGGGCTGTGGACGTTGATAATGCTAATGTTGAGGATGGGGTCTCGAATCGTCAGTCTGCACATTCTTACATTGATCGGCCACCAGCCAATCGCCCGTTTCTGCACCTCCCCCATCACGACGAAAGCTGTACTCAGCTCGTGTGTATTGCCGCAGCTCTGGTAGATGGTATAACCTCCTAGGAACGACACTTTCGAACATAGTTTGATAGCTTATTCAATGTTTATTCTAATTGGCATTGCTATATAGCCCAATTCATTGAACTTACCCTGAGGTTTTGAAGTTTATTTCAACAAATTTGAACAAAGAATATATTCCTCAATTGCGAACTAAAATTTATGAGTTAGAAATGATAATTGGCTTAACATACCATTGATTCAGTGAATATCGACCCAGTTCCTCCACAAAAATGGAACCGTGATAATTCAATTTGTTTATTTCAGCTTTGAAGTTTTGGTTGTAACTCAAACCACCTCCATAAAATTAATTATTGAAAAGATATGTAACCGAAAAACCTTCGATTCGTGAAGTGGTCATTTGGAAGATCTAGGTTAATCTATTGTATAGTATAGGCCCAAAATGAAAAAGAATAAAAATACAATGCCACAAACATTCGAATCCTCGAGCGAAAATGAACTAATGTCGATAATGTCGATGACCTCAATCTTGATCATGGTTTGTTCAATGCGCATACGTTGGTTCATCCACATTGTTGCCAAGGCGCCTAGAAGTATATCCTAAGGTGGGCCAACTTGCTAAAACCACTCTTCAGCCATCTTGGAAGTCTACTGTTTTTTTTTTTTTGTAAACAAAACACAATGCGCTAGTATCGAAGCTCGCTCGTGATCAGTCTGTCTCTTCCACGCTACAAGCAAATAATTCCCCTTCTGCTTTCTTCCATACTGTTTTCATATATCGTTCCCCTAACCAACTTAGTGACGAAATGGCCTCACCTTAGGATATATTTCTAGGCGGTTGATTGTTACTATGGCAAGCGGCCAAGCGGCGCGCTGCAGTTTGTTCATGTTGTCCTTTGTGTGTAGCAGAAATAAAGTTTCTTTGTGTTGGGTTTTGAGTGTTGAGTGATGTTCACCTTTAGAATGCTCAAGAAAAGGCAATATTCTGAAGAGAACCTAAATAATGAATTGATCAATATGATGACAGTAAACTCAGACAATGAGAAATGCAACATCCACTTGAAAAGTGATTTCTAAAACCGAACAAACCATGATCAGAGGTAGACAAACTATAATCATAATTTCGCTTTGAAGAGAATCGTTAAAAACATGAATTTGGGTAATTTGAAAGCCTTATGTTATTATTAGCAACTAGAGACTTAGGCCTTTCCAAAAGAGCAATCTCGTCTTGATTATATGTGATTTTCATTTAAAAAATCGGTTTATATTTATTAGTTGCGTGAAAATACCCTAAATCGGACAAACCAAAATCATTTACCCTACTTGTAGATAGTCTGCTTGCAAAAGTTTGAAAAAAGCGAGTGAAAGAACAAAAGCAAACAAATGACACTGAGACAAAAGCAAGCGAATGACGGTGAGACGAAATCCCTACTTCTTTTAACGATATTTTCCAGGCCAGTAGTTAAGTTTTTATTTGGAAATAATATCTCTCAAAAATTCATATACGCTATCATACTGAAATGTCTTCATATATTTCATAATGTCTTCAAAATATCTTCACAAAATCAAATGGCTTAGCAGTAGCCCAAATGTCTACAAAATGAAGACATGTCTTCAAACTGGCATCTCTGCTTGTAGTACATGTCAAACCACATTGTTACACTTAAAAAAATCTTCGATAGAAAACCACCAAACAAATTTGATAATGCAACCATTAGTAGGATGTACTAATTTTGTGTACATATTGTCAACAAACCCGCATCCCTACCAGAGGTTAGTATAATTTACTCGATAACATTAGTAAACTTGAATGTTTTCAAATCTCAAGACTGGTAAGCAAAGCGCGTTTTAATTATTTGTTGTAGTCATAAGGCAATACAGAGGTATAATAAGGATATAATTCTGATACGTACATTTTCGGCGGGAAAATGTAGCTTACTAATCAGGGTTCTGCTTGACATATATGTTTATTAGTACGATCGAAAATTACTATAGATTGATATTATTTCCCAAAAAAAACTACGAACATCTTTGCATTACTACCAAGAAGAACTCTGTTGCGAACAGTCCCTCCTGCTAGCATGTATTTAGTCCTAGACGCATTGATCCCAAGCCCAATCAGTCCTGCTTCGTGTTTCAGTTGGGTATACAAGTCGACTATCGTCGCATGTGTTCTTTCGATTATGTCCACGTCGTCGGCGAAGCAGATAAACTGACTCACCTGAGATCCGCACACTGCATCGCACACCGTTCATCGTTTCCTGAATCAGTCTGGTCAGCTTTCTGGGAAAGCGGTGTTCGTCCATGATCCTCCATAGCTGTCGTCGGTCGATTGTATCATATGCGACCTTGAAGTCAGCGAAGATGTGATGCGTAGGGACCTGATACTCGCGGCACTTTTGGAGGATCTGCCGTAGTGTTAAAAATCTGGTCCGTCGTCGAGCAACCGGGCATGAATCTGGCCTGATAAATTCCCAAAAATCTACTTACTATTGGCGATAGTCGGCGGAAGAGGATCTGAGACAGAATTTTGAAATTGTTACAGCGTGTAAAGCTGAGGTGCAGCTATAGGAAGTGGTCAAAGTGTAGTATCTTTTACCATTATTTTTTCTTGCATCGCCTCCTGTGACGCATTTCTGAATTTATTTTTGATAGGTTGTCAAACGGACGGAAAACTCCTACTCTATTTTTTCTCTCTCATCTTCTATCCCTAAAATGTTCTCTCTACGTGGTGAAAAGCAAAATGTTTTCTCAATAATTTCGGTTGATCATGAACAGGGTCGAACCTGACATCCACCACAGTAATTCGAAGCCACTGAAACAGCTCGATTCGATTTAAGATATACGAATTAAAACAATCAACCTGTTTAAGAGAAAAGAACTGGTGAATATATTTAGAACAAGAAAAAAAACTATAGTCATATGCGTCAGTAGAATTCCCTAGCATAATCATACATAAAACACATCATAAATAGAACAATGGGTTGGACTTTAACAACTAATAAATTATGGAACAATGCAAAAACTGGAGCATCCTGATGATTTCGTAAACTCAAACCGAAAAAATACCACTTTCCTTTGTGGAGAAATAACAGTCCGAGAATCCTAGAGTGAAAAAAAGAGCAAAAAAAGTTATTGAGTACGTTGCAAATACTGAATACTTGAACACTTAAACACTTAAAACGCTGCAGTAGTACCAGAATTTAATGTCAATATATTTCATGTACAAAATGACGGAAGGTGAGACACCTCGATGAAAGATATCATTGCGAAGCAACACATTAACGGAACTAAATTATTTGTACTGAAATTAACACAAACAGATACGAATATCAGCTGAGTCTAGAAAATGTGCAACTCGTTTTACTATCTATACACTTACGATCAATGAATCAAGATGTGCTCTATTTATTTATTTATTTACAAGAAACAATTGCAACACTACTGCTAGATAACGCGATAGGTTCGACGAGTATAGTCTCTATTTACAGTTAAGTGATCTATTTTATTGTTGAAACGAAAACAGACAAAAAAAAGCCCAAAATAAAAAAGTTCAGATGTTGGAGAAGCACGTGTGTTCATAAAATCAGCAGAAAAACAGAAAGTTAATTATAACTTCCTCTTTTGTTTTGTTTCTTGATGATAACGCTACTCGCGGCGTTTGTTTTTGGTGGAACACGGAGAGCAAAAGCGTTGCTCCGTTATGTTTTGTAAACCTTCCAAAGGTATCAAACCAGTTGCCGAGTAAAGCTGACATGAAAAAAGTGTAGGGTAAAAGTGAGAACGCCCCAAACCCGCACAAAAAAAAACCGAAGCTGAATAAAATACACATGGAAAGTTAGATCAAGGCAGAACACACAATTCAAAATACAATCGCTTGGTGTTTTACTTTAATGATGATGATGATGATGACCACCTCACGGTTGCTCCCAAAAGAGCGGTTCGAAATTCTGCGGGTTGTGAGTTCGGTCGGTGTTGAATTGGAGGCCCGAATGGGCAAACGCGGCGTGGAGGTGTTTTTTTTTGTTCATCGACCATCGTTTGACGTGGTTTCCGGTTTATTGAGACACGGAAAATTATACGCGTAATCAAGTGCGAGATGTTTCCGGTTCTAGGAATTAGACTACGTTACGGTGACAACAAAGAGGCTTAAAATTTTTACTATGTATATGAACAATTGCTTCTCGTTGCATTTTCTATGACAATCTTGGACGATTTCCACAGAACTCTCACCTAGTGCACTATCACGAAAACGCTTCGCCTCTCGGTCTCGCCCGTGATCAGTTTAAGAGTGGATGATCGCAAGCCTCCTTTTTATAAAGGTCTACTTAACCAACAGTTCGTCGTCTCTTGACGCGAGGCACTTCTATCGTCCCGTCAATGGGTCTATTCAGTGTTTCCTCAGCATAGAAATACCACCACAAAAAAAAATACAAAACTATCCGACTTGCTCGAAAATCATCATAAACAGCGCAAAGATTTACCCAAAAGTTGGACCGTAACTTGGCCATCCTTTCGGTTCCACAACCTCTCACTTGCACTTGCGAGGTAGCGGTGGCATTTCGTTCGTCGGAATGAAATACTGACTGGAGCCGACGACTGAAGTTTTCCCATAAATTCCAGACCCATAACATAAGCGCTGAACAACTGCACCCGAATCGGAATTCTCGGATAACCGGCGGCAGTCGTCCGCGCGAAAGATACTTCCCGCCCAGAGGGTAAGTATAGCGCGGAAGGAGCACTCTTATCCCGCATCTTTGACTTTGGATTGCTGATTCTCAGACGGTTTCGCGAACAAAGATTATGGATTATGATTTCAGTATGCATGGAAAAGAGATGCTAGGGGTAAAGAAAAAGTATACCTTTTTTGTTTTTGTTTTTTGTTTTCGCCAACATTATGAAGTGGGCTCATTCTTCGTCATCAGTACCGTCTATTAATCATAAAGCGAGCTCTGGAAAGCCGCATATGGCTTTGATTTATGTTGGGGGCTCGAGGGCCTAGCTCTTTGAATTTCTCAGTGCTGCGGCTGAGTCTACGATAGGAGATAAGACTTAATTACCAGCTTGTACGATTGACAATGGAGTTCATTAGGAGAGCGATAAGACTGTATAGAGTTTCGGAGATCTATATAATCTCTATATAATATAATACATGTCAATGGAGTATGATATCATCGCTGTAGAACTGAATAACCTGATATTAGGAAAACCTCTATCTTCAATATAAAATCATTCATTCTGGTGGAATGACAAGAGATGACGATGTAGGTCCATATGACCAAGTGACGATTTGAGTCAGCTGATGGGTTCGTTTATTGTTTGGAGTCTATATTGATGCGAGTATGTTTAGCATTTGCAATAGCCTGTAGTCAATAATTCCGTTGGATAGTTTCCTTTGAGAAACGATTTTGATTTACAATTAAAATTACTGTTGCAGGATCACACGAAACACATCATTTTCATTTTAGGTTCTGAATTCTATGCTTGTGATTCTCTATACTGGCTAGAAAAAGATGGCGGCTTAGAAGACCCTGGGTAATATCTTGAGATATAATATCAAGCGTTTGTGATATTGTCGCAACGAAATAGCACGAAACTACAAGAATCTTACAGAATCCGCAATAACACGATTCTGAAATCCTCCAGCAAAAATTAAACAATAGGCAATTGTTTGCTGTTAGCGTTGACGGTATTGAGCTTCGTGTGCTATCACTCGATAGCCCTTTCAAAATAAAAATGTTGAATAGAATAGAGCAGGAGTTTTCAGGTTTTTCTTATGGCGGAGCACATTTCATACCATTTTTTAATTAAATCACATCCTGTTTGCATTGAGTAACGTCAATAGGGTCAGCTCCATTTAGGATGCGCGTCGCAGTTATACGACATCAGGCCCGGAGTGAACAAGGTAAATTTGCTATCTCTATATGCCCAGTGAAATGAAATTGAAGAATTTTCTTTTCAATGTGGGGTCTCAAGTGGGAGAATTTGCTATAACTTCGCGGTGCATCAATTTCCCGCGGAGCACCATTTGAAAGGCCCTGGAAGAGGGTGACAAGTTTTATCGTCGTGGGAATTTTTTGTCGAACAAATCTCCTCCGACTTGCACTGTGGTCACGCGTATTCTAGAGCTTGCCAAAGAAATCTCAACTAAGTACTAATAAAAATGACGCAAGTAAAGGGTGTGTCACATCAAATTGCATCACGGAAAAAACGCTGTAGAAATTCGCCCAGTAGACCGATCCTTTTGAAAATTTTAGACAGTAAAATAAAAACTATTAAACAACTTTTGGCATTTTCTTTTTATTCATATTTCGAGCCCAAGCCCGTATGCTCGCACTTTCCTCTTTACCCCGTCCATAAGGTTCTGTACAACGTCAGGTTGTAGTTTTTTTTTAACAGAAATCCATTTTCTCTTGAAGTCCGCCTCTGATTTGACAACTTTTGGGTTCTTCCTGCTTCATAATCGCCCAATATTTCTCTATTGGGCGAAGCTCCGGCGCATTGGGCAGGTTCATTTCCTTTGGCACGAAGGTACCCCGTTGGCTTCGTACCACTCCAACACGTCCTTTGAATAGTGGCACGAAGCGAGATCCGACCAGAAGATGGTCGGGCCCTCGTGCTGCTTCAATAGTGGTAGTAAGCGCTCCTGTAGGCACTCCTTAAGGTAAACCTGCCCGTTTACCGTGCCGGTCATCACGAAGGGGGCGCTCCGCTTTCAGCAAGAGCAGATCGCTTGCCACACCATGTACTTTTTGGCAAACTTGGATAGTTTCTGCTTGCGAATCTCCTCCGGAACGCTGAATTTGTCCTCTGCGGAGAAGAACAACAGGCCCGGCAGCTGACGAAAGTCCGCTTTGACGTAGGTTTCGTCGTCCATTACCAGGCAATGCGGCTTCGTCAGCATTTCGGTGTACAGCTTCCGGGCTTGCGTCTTCCCCACCATGTTTTGCCTTTCGTCGCGGTTAGGAGCCTTCTGAACCTTGTATGTACGCAGGCCCTCCCGCTGCTTGGTCCGCTGGACGAATGAACTTGACAAATTCAGCTTATTGGCGACATCCCGGACCGAACTTCTCGGATCACGTCTAAACTGCTTAACTACGCGCTTGTGATCTTTTTCACTGACGGAGCATCCATTTTTGCCGTTCTTAACCTTCCGGTCGATGGTTAGGTTCTCGAAGTATCGTTTTAGTACTCTGCTGACCGTGGATTGGACGATTCCCAGCATCTTACCGATGTCCCGATGTGCAACTCCGGATTCTCGAAATGAGTGCACAGGATTAATTCACGACGCTCTTTTTCGTTCGACGACATTTTTCCAAATTTACGAAAAATTGACAGTGAAGCATGGCCAACGTGATCTATACACTCTTATCTGATTATAAGCGAAAGCTGATGATATAATTCCTAAAAATTAAATTTCTACAGCGTTTTTTCCGTGATACAATTTGATGTGACACACCCTTTAATACTACGTTGAGACGGCAAAGTTCCTCTAGGAACGTTAGTGCCATTTAGGAAGAAGAAGAAGAAGGCGATTGTCTTCGTCGGTCTAAAATCTCTCGAAATCTGTTCACGGGAAGTCTGAATGATCCCAAAGTAGTTGATGTCTTTGATCATTTAGGTTTCCTCAAAGTCATCCTTCGTTCTCTTAGTATACCTTTTATGTCCTTTGACGCTTTGGCCCTTTTCAAGCCTTCTATAAAGTCGTTGGAAGTCAACTCGGCCGTGTTCTTGGCAGCACGTTTTCTCTTCGTAACACGGGGACCTTTCATGTTAGGGGCAAGAAGAGTATCAATAGTAAAGGTTTCCAAAAAAGTCACTGGAGGTTGTGTCCGAGACACGACCGCATAGTTGACGTAGGATTACGTTAGGCTATTTGTCGCACGCTGATTTTGGATATGTTTAAAAAACAATATTGTTATACTCTTTGATAATGCTCTGGTGGCCCTGAAATGGGCCGTTTTGTTTGGTTGTTGGGTTTCTTTTTCACTCCACCAGTGTTTTTTTTTCCCCTGTTGGGTGTGAACCACTGCGTCCATTATTTTGAACTACTGTGATATACCACTATTTTTATACTACACTTCAAGCTTATCTACTACTTATTGATGAAGGAGTAGACTGAAAGCTATAGCGAGCCAATCAGGAATAATCTATTTGATAAAATTTATAATCCTGATCGGCGACGCAGACCAAATTTCGTAGGGCTCCAGAATAGCTTTATCAAGGTGTTGAAGTCTGCGTTTAGTTAGAGCTCCGCAGTTACAGAGCAAATGTTCCGAGGTTTCGCTTTCGGCATTACAAAAGCGACAAATATCATCATGTGCTAAACCTATGTTCTTAAGATGGTATTTACTCGGGCAGTGTCCTGTTACAAGACCAGTGAATGTGCTTAAGTATTTCTCATTAAGGCTTAGCAGCTATTGAGTAATTTTAATACTCGGCGTAAAAAATTTTTTCACCTGTTTAAGTTTTGCAGCCATCCAATTGGCTGTCACTTCCCGGTCTTCCCATTTTTTCAGCTCGCTTTTCAACACACAGTCGGAAAGTCCACAGAATGGTTCTGGACCAGTGAATGGTGAGTTTGAGCCGTTCCTGGCAAGTTCATCGCTCGTTACCCTCTATACCGCAATGGCCAGGAATCCAGTACAATTGTACCGAACTTATCTGATTAATTGCCGTAAAAGGGAAATGTATTCCCAGACAATTATTGAAGAGCACTTGAAGGCATTTAGAGCTTTAAGTGCCGCTTGACTGCCAGAGAATATGCAGATGTTATCAATAACCAATAACTAGTGTTACATTTGAGCTTTAGGCATCAGTGATAGAAAGTTGTTTCAGCTCCGTTGCACGTTTACGGGATCGGCGCTCATATTGCGTGAACATATATTGTGACATATTTACTCGTGTAAAACTTTATGGAACAACAAAACCTTCAATTCACTTCTGTTGGTTTTTTTTGCAGCGTTAGTATTTTTCGGAGCCGCTGCTGCTTATTTCTGCTTTGGCGTCTTCGGCCTTCTAAAGTTTTCGTTGACATCACCAGGGCGAGCTAAACGACGGATAGCGGGTTTGATACACTGGATGTTGTCATGCAGAATCTTACGATACACTCTTCCTCTACCGAGTCCCTTGCCTCCTTTGCCTCCCTTACCGCATTCAATCGTATTGGGTGATGTGAAGAGGAGTACTTGCAATGCACACTAGAAACAAAAATTGTTTCGGATGCGCTTCGCTCCTCTCCTTTGTATCCTTTGTCGCATCCAGACGTGTTGGTTGATGTGGAAAATACCTGAAATGCACACTAGAAATCCAGATGTTTGCCGATCTGAGCGTGAAATGAGGAATGAGAAATCCATGTTTCAGGTTCAGGTTTTGTATTATAGAGACTTCAAACTTTTTCAATTTATTCGTCTCTAGCTTTGAGAAACCCTCATTTGCCTTGAGAAAGGCACTCGATCCCTCGCTGTCCAGTTCGCCCAGCAACGATGTCATTCAGTCGGTGTCCTCACGAAGAATGATGATGAGAAATCTACGAATGCTATGTCCTTTTAGATCAGTTGGTATGTGAGAAATAGGCGCCTCCAACTCACTTGCGATGCAGATATTTGGCTTGTTGGTGAACGAAAGAGTCGAAACGGGCGCGAAAAAGAAATGACTTCAATTTCAACCAATCAGGACCGTTTGGATAGGGGTTGAGATTTTTCAATTGTTCGATAGTTAGTTACATGATATATATTATTTTATTCAAGGTGAAAAATTGTCATAGTGTGCCGAATTCGTTTGATGCAAAAATCTCATCAATCTATCATGAAATGACTGAGCATATAAGTGAAATATAAGCGTTTGAAATTGGACATTTTCCACGATGCGATCGATTTTCGTTTTTCAATTTGTACCCCAATATGTTCCCCAAAGACGTAATCCTACGTCAAAAGGCGACAGCCTTCGGAATACTGTCGTGAGGTAGTACTTATAGTATGCCTGCATCCGGCATTCGGTTTAAATCATAGACTTCAAATAACCCCAAAAATATTCCAACGAGGGTAAATTCGAGGGTTCATTACGCGAAATCATTCGCATGCGCGGTGTGACATGTTGCTCCACAGCACCTCCATAAGCAGGGTTCCCAATCGCGGTACAAAAAAAATCGGTGACCGAGACCGTCTAGTGATCACCTATAAAACCATTAACATTCTTTCCGGCATCATTTTTGAAGAAAAATGGACCTATGATTCCACCGGTCTAAGAAGCGCACTGAATGCCATCATGCACTGTACGACATATCTGACGATGCGTCAGGCTGTTGAGTGAAAATCGTGTGCAAACGATCTGTAGTTGCTTAAAATAATTGCTCCGATGAACTATTATGTCGACCGTAAAATGATCGAGCTGAAACATGGTGTACGTAAAACAAATCTGCACAATTTGCGTTATTCATTCGTAAATAAAATTTAACACAAAACAAGTGATCGAGCATAAAATACGAAATGTATAGCATATTAAACAAAAAAAGAAATGTGGAATTATGGAGGAACTGCTCCCTGCTCGAGTGGTTAGCGTCACACATTATCATGCCGGGGGTTCGGGTTCGATTCCCGTTCTGGTCGGGAGAATTTTCGTTAAAGAAATTTCTCCCGACTTGCACTGTGGTCACGCGTATTCTAGAAGCATATCAAACATTCTGCCAACTAAATGATCTAGACATTCAATATAGTTATAGCTACGATATAAAGTTTAACGTAGCATTTCATATTTAATCACAATCCGAACAACCATTTGAAAGCTCAGCTCCCTAATTGGTCAGCGGTATTGAGTCCTGATTTACTCTTCTCACGGAAGCAAACCATCGACAACACATTAGGGAGCGAAGCTTTGTTCTCTTTTCGCCGAAACTGTTCGCAAACGTGATTCATTTATTTTCGAAATGGATAAACGATCCGGAACATACATTGTGGAAAACACACCCAAGCGCAGAGAAGAACATATTATTAGCTGCAAACAAAGAGGAAAACTCAACCAACTCGTGGAAGTTCCCCCATATGTCCAACGTCTATGTCTTCATTCGTTCCTGCCATTTTCAACCAGACGGATACATTGTTTCCTCCGCTGATCCCCTCGAAGAAAGGGTAATAATATAAGTTTGAGATTTTATTTCACTGCCAGCGGATAATCACAGCAAACTTCAAATTGTTGTTTTCTATGATTTTGTACTCCGTCGTCTATCTTTATGGATCCTCCACCCGTTTCTGTGTACGGTTACTCAGGCCACAAAGCGACGACGACACGATGGCATCGGGACATAATTAAGTTTTTATCTTCCGATGATGGAAAGCGGTAGCGGGCGAGCTCGTAAAAAAGTTTCGACATTTTCGACAATGACGGCAAAGTCTGAGCGTTGATGGGAACGCTGATGACGAAATGATGTACTACCGCCTCTGTTCAAGTGTTTTTTTAGTACTCGTTCAAGTGAAGACTTTGGTGTATGATCTCGTTATCGTTTTTTTCGCCTAATCCGGAACCAGAAATTGGTTCGGATATAGAATTTGAACCTATATTATATTAGTGACACAACCCCAGTATATAGCCTACCTGGGAAATGTCGAATTAGTTAAATGCACGGATGCACCGGTTACAATGTTGAATCTATTTAGGTAGGGGAAGTCCGGGCAAGACGCCCCTGTTAAGCAAAACAGGATAAAACATGTATTTTTACTGCATATTTCAACGTTTCTTCACATCCACATCCATCCGAACACTTTATGTTTAAATGTAAATTTCCCACACTTTAATGTTATGAATTATTGAATAATGAAAGCCCTGATATTCCTTGAGGTATAAGCTACATTTTAACATCATTTACAGGCATTGATATAGCCTATAATTTAAAATATTAAACATTTGCAAAAAAGTGACAATCAAAAACAAAGATAAAATGCTTGCGTTAGCAAATTGCGTAAAAACAAGCATCGTTAATTTTTCAGTTTTTGTAGTTCTTTCAATTTTTTTGTTTGCATTTTTTCATGTTTAGTGCCAGAAAAGGTGAGAATTTACAATAAATGGATGAAAAAAAATATATTTTGGGCAGAAATATTCATTAAAATTAGTATTGTAGTAGTGTTCGGAATTTGAATCATACATAGAAACTTGATTCAAATTCCGAACATTTAATTTTAAAAGTAAATTTACTAAACTTCAATGTTATTAATAATTGCATAATGAAAGCCCTAACATTCTTTGGTTTCTAGGCTTCATTTTAAAATTAATTTACAGGTATCGATACTGGCTATAATTGATAATACTAAACATTTACAAAAAAAGACTATCGAAAACCAGTCATAAAATGTTTGCATTAGCAAATTCCGTAGAAACCAATCATCGTGAATTTTTAATTTTTTGTAGTTAAAACTATTTTGTTTGCTGTTTATACGTTCGTTCGGTAAGAATCTCGTTACGAATCTACTATAAATTGTTAAAAAAATCTTTTATGCAGAAATCTGTATTTTATTATAAATTAGCGTTAAAGTAGTGTTCGTAATTTGTATCAAGTTTCGACGCATAAATCGAAGTCCGAAAGAAAATATTTGAACACACTATTTTCCGGACAAGTACAATTCAATTCTGGAGCAACAATATAAAAAGGCCATTTGTTAACAAATGCTTGCGAGCTCTTTCCTTGCAGAACGCAGGTCGCAGGTGCAAACCAACGAGAGTAAAATTCATTTTCTCAGCCAGGTTTTCAACTAAAACCACAATAACAAAACCGGGGTCCTGAAGTGACAGGACGAACTCGATTATATACAGATTCGATTATACAGCCATTCCATGCCAACCCGATATAGTGGTTCTTCGATTTCCGTGAAAAGTGGTAGTTTTGTTCTTCATCGCAAAATATCAGAACCGTATTTTTTATTTTTTGTTAGGGTGGCCATTTCCATTACAGGGTGGTCCAAAAAAATATTTTTCTCTCATTTTTTTTTTTTTCCAAAAATGACTTTTCTTTTCAAAAAACTATAACTTTTGAACTACTGGACCGATTCATATGATCGACATATCAAATTAAACCAGTTAGCTGGTCTTTTTTGAGAAAATACTACATCTACAAATTTGAATTTTATTTTCATAATACGTATTTGTTTTTTATAGATTTCAATCATGTTTCCCTTTCTTCCAAAAATGACGTTCCAAAATTCATAACTTATGAACTACCTAACAGATTTGGGTAATCGACATATTAAATTTGAGTCAATGAGCTAGTCTTCTTTGAAAAAATGACACATTTGAAAAAAAAAATGGAATCCTATTCACATAGATCTAGTCGCATAGGAATATCGAACGAAGACTCAATCATGTTAACTTTGAAAAATAATAACTCAAAAACGATAAAAAATACACCTCTGATTTTTGGATATGTTATGTAAAAATACTAAGCTTTAAAGAAAAAATATAAAAATGTATAGCGCTCTTGGTATCGAAACCATATAAACTATAAAAAACGAACACAATCGATATTTACGAAAACAAAATCCAATTTTCTTGTAAGTAAAATATTTTCCACGAAAGATTAGCTTATTCGCTTTAATTTGATATATCAACCTAAATCGGTCCAGTAATTCAAAAGTTATGAATTTTTTAAACAAATGCATTTTGGCTGTTCGGAATTTTAGACAAAAGTGTTTGGAATATGAATCTGTGGCATAAATGGTGTTCGGAATTAGAGACAAACGTGATTAATGCATTTTTTTAGTTTTTCACCATGAAAATATATTTGTAAATCAATTTTTGTGAAGTCAAATGAAAAAGAAGGCTCTATTGTATCCAAAAATCAAATTATTTTCGCGAAAAAGTACCATTTTGAGTAATGAGACACTGTTTAATGGCCATCAAAGCTTAAGTGTTCGAAATTCGACAGTGTTCGAATTGTTCGACAAAACGGTAGCCACGTTTGTTTTCTTTGTAATGAAATGATCAATAACGATTACGAATAGGCAAACCAACAGAAATAACGAGAATTCTGAACGCATTCATATTACACCATTATGAAATAAGCGAGGTAAGATGGCCATATGCGTGTCCAAAATGCATCACAACAACGAGTCAAAATGTCCAACGATATCGAAGCGTTTATTTTGGATCACATCAGATCATCTCGAATTTTCGAGGCATTTTTGTTATCAAACGCCGAAAACGCCAAAGAATTTTCAATCATATATTTTTGTTTACAAGCGTATCAATATGTGCCGCTGTACATAAATATATTGCTACGTGCCGCTGTTCACAAATGTGCTGCCAGACTTTTGGCCTTTGTATTTATGAGTTTTTGTTTTGATTCTATGGTTTGTATTATTCTTAGTAATGAATGAATTTTAGTAGTCAGAAGCATTGAAATAATTTTGTTCGTTCTGGTTCTTATTACATAATACAAGAAAAGATATGTCAGCATGGTTTCATGCTTTTTAGAAACCATCTGGGTATAAAACAATTGCAGTAAATATCTGAGTGAATTGGTAACACTGAAACAGACTAACTCTTTATTAATCTCCATACTGGAGCGATGTGCCCCATTATGAGAGGGATTATAAATTGCATTTTGATATAGAAAAATAATTTTCAACATTTTTATATTCAAACTCAATTGATAGCTCTGGTAACAATTGAGAATGTATTGGAGTTTGTAAAATTTAAATAAGTTTTAAATGCTCCAAAAGTCTTATGACAGAAGCGGTCTAAGTTGCATGAAATCATGCAGTTTTTAATTTATACGTGGTTTTTGGTGCTACAATACATTTATAATGAAAAAGGAAGTTGTAAGCACAGAAAGCTCCCCTATGCAAACGACTTCTGCAAAACGTTATTATCCTTCCTGTTTTGAGGCCACAACAGTAGCGTGGAGACGAATGAGTCCTGTGTGACCCAGACTCGTGTTGTGCAATAAACTGCCCCAAAGCCTTTCATCGCATGGCAGTAACTGAAGCCTTTGAGTTTTCCAAGCGCATCTGATGAAGCGAAAACCAAAGAGAGGGAGAGAGGGGGTATGTGAGTAATATAAATATTTAATGAAATTTAAGGGAACATTGCTCCGTTACTACGACGTAGAAAACACGGCAGCGAATTGTATGGACCCCAAGCTGCGTTGTCTGGATGCGCTGCTTGTTTTAATGTTGCTTCCGTTCACTCTATGATTCCTCTTGTGCCAGAATGGACGTTGTGGGCGAGGGATTATGAGATCGAGCAACAGTTCTTCCCCGGGGTTCACCGATGTGGATGTACTTTATGCTAGAACTGTGGGATGTAAAAATTTCAATATGAGATAGAATGTGGAAGGAGGGCAACATGTAGCACGACTACATTAAGTATAAGATGTCATGGATATTTAACTATTCAGTGTGTGCTCAGATAGTTGCTTATTAATTTTAATCAGCCTGTTGGAGTCGAAACAAATATTCCTCAAACTATACTGCTATTAACCGTTCCGAGCGTCACGTCCTTCAAGATCACTAGTCGGTAATCAATGGAATATCGATGGTGGCGACACGACGGTCGCTCTTGTTGTAAACCATAAAATCTGAGCGGTTTTCAGAACCCAGTACAACTTAAAACAATTGTATATTTATATTTATGATATTTATGCTTGTAGCGGTAGCTTGGTATGAGATCTTCCAAAAAAGTTTTGATGACACTGAACATGGTCGATGGTTTGCGTGGTTTTGAAAAAAAGCAGTAGAAGATATTGACTGATGATTCAATCTCGCCCTCGTGAGAACAATCCAAAAGCTGGTCATATGTCGAAATTTGTTTCCTTATGTCAATACACGTTTTGCACTGAGTATTCATCTCGAAGGTTATCACAGCGGTCTTTTTCACACCCACTCGGTCACAGGCTATCATATATTTGTTCTTCCATAATTCCACATTTCTTTACCATTTCAATCTATCTTTAACATTGTATGAAAACATCAACAATATGTGGGTGTGTTGCAAACATACAGGGTCATTCTCCACCATATGGCATGAAAAACATCACCGAACAAAATTTCACCACTGTGTGCGATACCTTTCATACACAACACTCCGAAGGGATTCTGCATTGGACTATGTATCGAGCAAAACCGCTGTGTCTGATATCAGCATCAGGAAAAACTGTTGCTCGCTCCAGCTTGCTAGCTGCGAGAAACCAAATATGGTTTACTGTGAAACTGTGAATGTTTAGGTTAGCATTTACTGCCTGTCTAGTGGCCCTGTCGCAACATGAGATGAAAACAAAACGTCGTGTCATGTGAACACAAGAATGTTGTGGAAGTTTTGGTAACCATTGAAGAAAGCTATTGTTTAACAGATAAGTAAATTGGAAAAATTCTAGTTCAGCTAATCCATGCCAAACCGTTTTTCGAGAAAAGTGATGATGATGATGATGATGATGATGATGGTCCCGCCACCTTCCCCTACAAAGGTTTGAGCAAGGCGAGTTATCTAGAAGATAATATTTTTTTCCTCAGCTTTGAAATCAGTTTAACAAAAAAAAACGAACTGATTTTACTTACAGATATAAATTCAAAAAAATATTTTATTACATTATCAAAAAAGAAGCCAATACTCAGTCTTGTCCGCCACAGAGCCGATACGATCCCGACTAGGTCCGTGCAGCCAATTGGTCCACCAGAGCATAAGTCCAACCGCCAGCCTAGTTTTGGATAGACAATGAGTACCCCCATACAGAGATGTTCTTTGCTTCACGGATAACCATTGCAGAGCGTCCAGCATCAAAGATGAGGAAGTGAACCTATTGCATTTAAGAATCAATCGCATTATTTTATTCTGCAAGCGCTGTAACCTCGATATTTGTGTGTCATTTGCTAAAAATAGAATGGAAGAACAAAAGTCCAAATGAGGAGAGATGATTGATTTGTACAGTAGTATTTTGCTGTGAATGGTCAAATCGTTTTTTAATCGACATAAGATTCCATACTTTTTGGCAATTTTGCTGATGACAGTGTCAATGTGAGTGTTGAACTTGAGTTTGTCATCAATAATCACGCCAAGATATTTAATTTCCCGAACACGATCAATAGTCTCATCATCAATCACAATAGAAACGTTTTCATTAGAGCGATTTCGCGAGATTATAAGATATTTTGTTTTACTTATGTTCAATTTTAACTGCTTATATTTCAACCATCTACTTAAAGAATGCAAATCTCCATTCAAATGTAGCACGACCTGATTTAAATCATTAGCTGCAATGAATAACACAGTATCATCAGCAAAAAGGTTGATGTCACAAAATCGTAAAACTCGTCGCATGTCATTGATGTACATAATAAATAAAATGGGCCCTAATACACTTCCCTGAGGTACTCCAAGATTATTCCCTACGGGACTGCAAATGAAATCGTTGAAAATAGTCCGCTGAGTTCTGTCATACAAATAGCTTTCAAACCATTTGTATGCAGTACCCGTAATTCCAAAGCGCTTAATCGTGTTCAACAACAAGGGCCTAGAAATTGTCTCAAAAGCGCGTTTTAGGTCCCTGAAAACAGCAATGATGATATCTTTACATTCTAATTTCTCTTTCCATTTTGCTAACACCAGGTTCAATGCGGTTTCACAGGAATGACCTTCCCGATAACCCGATTGTTCTGGTATTAGCAAAGCGTTACAGTTTAAATAGTCCAACAGCTGACCTTTAACAACAAGTTCCAAAATTTTCTCTAATGTGTGCAACACGTTGATGGGACGAAACTCTTCGGCTTTAATCGTTCCAGCGACCTTTTGAATAGGAACTATGAAAGATTCCTTCCACACCTGGGGCACATGCCCAGTTATTAAATATTTATTAATAAGGTCCAGCAAGATGTAACCAATGACATGAAAGCAATCTTGAATAACTCTAGCATTAACATTATCAACACTATCCGTTTTTCCTAAAGAAAAGCAAATAGTCCTAAGCTCATTTAATGTAATTGGGTGAAAACATTCAAATCTACAATTACTATTAACCAGCTGTTTTATTTCATCAGGTTCATCGACCAATCCAATAGATTGATTGATCAATGAAACACTATTGACAAAATATTCGTTAAACTTAGATGCTATAGCTTGTTCAGATTGTTCAAAAGTGCCATTGAAGGTTATGGACCGTGGGTTGCTATTACTAGGTTTCACTAAACGTTTCAGAATTTTCCATAACTCGTTGCTGTTGTTTTGATGCTGATCAATTTTCCATTGAATATATTCACAACGAGTTTTCTTAATCGATTGTGAATATCTATTACGCGCGATCGTGTACATAGTCCAATGATTTTCATTATTCGTTCTACGAAATTTGTTGTACAATCTGTCTCTTTTACGCTTAAGAACGCAAAAGATCCAAATTGTACCACGAGATTCGAAATACCATATTTTGAATATTTGCTCCAGCACTTTAATTTCATGAAATCGTCGTTTTAACTAAATCATCTACAACATTGATAACTAAAGTCTCATGATCGGTTATTTTCAAATTAGTATCTGTGACTGTGCTAATGGTTTCAAAATTGGAATAAACATGATACTGTGCCTGGAAATACGCGTAAATTCATCTACTGATTGTTTTAAATTTAAGAAATCTGCTAAATGCTTCAAATGGTTCGAATTGTGGTTATCACGCCAATTAATATTAAATTCGCCAGCTACTATATTCAATTTGCTACAATCAAGGAATATTTCGAGCCAGGTTTCTAAAAATTCAATAAAACGCTGGTCGCTAGAGCTGGGAGAGTGATACAAAACACCAGAGTTGCCCATCTTCATGCCACGTTCAACTGTAATGCCCAAGAACCAGTTTCCATCAATAACTTCGTTGAGGCGAAGATTGAATTGAACTGATTCTTTGACATAAATAGCAACACCGTCAGTATGTCTAGAATGTGGTAGACAAGCAGCAACATTATATCCCGGAATACTATACTGATCAAACGATTCTATTTCAACGATGTGTGTTTCCGACAAGAGGACTAAAAGTGGACGCTTTTCTTCAACAATCTGACGTAAAGCTACATAGTTTGTTGACAGTCCCGCAATATTCAAATACATAAACACTCTGAGCAAAATGCGGCATGATTGACGTCCAAATTCATTTTCCGTTCTCTATTCATTTTCAAACAATTAACACATTTCAACACAGTTGACCTGCATTCAGATGTCTTGTGTTTCTGACTACACCTAGAGCACGTTTCACAATTTTGTTTGCAATCCGTGCTCTTGCGTTCAAATTCTCCGCATTTGAAGCATCTTAACACATTAATCGCGGGATTTACGGAGCACCGATCGAACCCCACATTTACTTTCTTTGCGCTCAATAAAGAATTGTATGTTTCAACATCTACTTCAATTATAGCGTTATACTTATTGTATGTGAAGCGTGGAGTTTCGAATACCTTTGAAACTTTTACGTCTTTTATTACGATGTTTTCATTTTGACTTTTCAAATAATCAATGAAAACATCGGAGGAATGCTGATCGCTCATGCCCACAATTTTTAATCTCGGCACCGATGTGGGAACAACAGCCTGATATTTTTCACCCAGATTGTTTTCAATGTCATTTTTTACGTTTTCTATATTTGCTCCAGTTGCACACTCAACAAAGATGGAGGCATCTCTACCATTTCTGAAATTACTTATTTTGTGTGTTCTTGGATCTAGTTTCGTTTTTAAATGCTTACGAGTATCCTCGCAAGCTTGTTTGGACTCTTTAGGTTTTATCACAATGACCGACTGAGTCTTAGGAAAATTTTTCTTGATACTATTGCTCTTTATTTTATCACTAGCTAACCCGGCAAACTTCGTCCCGCCCATTTACTTGATTAATTCTCGAGTAATGCAGAAATTTGTGTTTTATTTGTATGGCAGCCACCCCTAAGAGAGGGGGAGGGGTATCTAACCACCATAGAAACATTCATTGCACCCTAAAGTTTCCATATGCCTAATTTGGTTTAATTTGCTTGATTAATTCTCGGGTAATGCAAAAATTTGTGTTTCATTTGTACGGCAGCCCCCTCTAAGAGAGGGGGAAGGAGTATCTTAACACCATAGAAACATTTATTGCATCCTAAAACCTCTACATGCCAAATTTGGTTTCATTTGCTTGATTAATTCTCGGGTAATGCAGAAATTTGTGTTTCATTTGTATGGCAGCCCCCCCCCCTTTGAGTGGGGGAAGGACTGTCTAACCATCATAGAAACATTTGTTGCACCCTAAAACTTTCACATGCCAACTTTGGTTTCGTTTGCTTGGTTAATTACCGAGTAATGCAGAAATTTGTGTTTCATTTGTATGGCAGCCCCCCCTTAGAGAGGGGGAGGGGTCTCAAAATATCACGAAAACCTTCCCCGGCCCCAAAAACCCCTACATACCAATTTTCATGTCGATCGGTTCAGTAGTTTCCGAGTCTATAAGAATCAGACAGACAGACAGACATCACTCCATTTTTATATATATAGATCATCAACATTGTTCGTACCTTTGACTACATCTGCGAAACTCATTCTATTTAGATCGACATCATCATTATCATTGTTTTGAAATTTACATTTCTTCCGTTTTGGAATATTTTGGTGCGATTCAGAAGGAATTGTACCAGGTTCATTGAGCGGTTCAAAGTGGTAGTTTAGTTATTTATCGCAAAACATTAGACCCGTATTTTTTTATTTTTTCAGTAGGGTGACCATTTCCATTTTAGGGTTGTCCGGAAAATCAACTTTTCCCTCTTTTTTTTTTTTTGACGTGGGACTACGTCTAACCGGAGTATATGGGGGGTAAAATGAAAACCTAAACACAGAACATGCAGGAAAAAATGAAAGATTCCGAATGCTTATAACTCGTACATTTCTTACTGGATCGGAAAGATGTTTGCATCAATTGATAGGGAATATTTCTACGCTTCTATCGCAATTAATAAAATGTTATTTTTCATTAGAGAAACAATTGAATAACTGTAAAATGTTAAGCGTTATCAAAACGCCCTACCTGCCTTGTTTGGATTGGCCCGATTTACGGTTTCCCCAACACAGCCATCAAAACCAAGCAGACTTGGGGAAATCTGCATTGCAAGTACATGAAAGTTGGGGTATTCTTGTTCCGACTGAAATGTGTTTCCCTAACACAGACTTCAAATCCATGGAGCGTGGGGAAATTGGCATTGCAAACACATGTAAGTAGTGATCCCCGATTTTTGAAATTAATCGTTCATCAGCTAATCGAATACTCTTCATCAGTTTGTTATTCGATACGATTAATCGCCCCAAATAATCGATTAATTGATTAATCGTTACACTGAGAGAAATAATTAGTTATACTAATATTTTTCATTTGCTAGAAAGCCATCTGGAATCAAAAAAGTGTTCATTCTGCCTGAAAATTAATCATTATCTTGTACGCTTCCCTAAACTGGTTAAGGAATCTCAATTCGCGGCATTGAGCTTCTTTTGCGAGTTTAGGGGAGCGTTAAAGATAATCATTGAATTTCAGGATAAATCTGCAGCGGCCGTACGTTTTTTTTTGACGTGGGACTACGTCTAACCGGAATATATGGAGGGTAAAATGAAAACCTAAACACAGAACATGCAGGAAAAAATGAAAGATTTCGAATGCTTATAGCTCGAACATTTCGTACTGGATAGGAGAGATG
This sequence comes from Toxorhynchites rutilus septentrionalis, assembly GCF_029784135.1. Classification (NCBI taxonomy): domain Eukaryota; kingdom Metazoa; phylum Arthropoda; class Insecta; order Diptera; family Culicidae; genus Toxorhynchites; species Toxorhynchites rutilus. Next base: position 28,847,455 of record NC_073744.1, on the reverse strand, counting down.
TTTGCATCTCTTGATAGGGAATATTTCTACGCATCTATCGCAACTAACAAAATGTTGTTTTTCATTAGATAAACAATTGAATAACTGTAAAATATTAGGCGTTATCTAAACGCCCTAACTGCATCGTTTTGATTGGCCCGATTTACGGTTTCCCTAACACAGCCATCAAAACCAAGCAGCCTTGGGGAAATCGGCATTGCAAATACATGAAAGTAGGGGGACTTTTGTTCTCATCGAAAAATGTTCCCTAACACAGACTTTAAAACCAAGCAGCGAAATCGGCATTGCAAACACACGAAAGAGCCTAGAGGCGAGTGAACTGAAAAGTTTAAACCCTCTTAAAGCCAAAACGAAGAAAAAGAACACACGAAAGTAGGGGGAGCTTTTGTTCCCACCGAAATGTGTTCCCTAATAGAGATTTCTAAACCAAGGTGCCTGGAGAAATCGGTATTTCAAATTCATGCAAGTCGGGGGTATTTTTGTTCCGACTGGAATGTGTTTCCCTAATACAGACTTCAAATCCATGAAGCGTGGGGAAATCGGCATTGCGAATTCATACAAATCGGGGGTATTTTTGTTCCGATTGAAATGTGTTTCCCTAACACAGACTTCAAAACCGAGGTTTCTGGGGAAATCGGCTCTGCAAATAAATGCAAACTGCGAGTACTTTTGTCCTCGCTTGCCTTTGTGCAGAGTGGAATATGTCTGTCCTAACATGATCTTCTAAACTTAGGAACCTGGGAAAATCGTGCAGCCACTAGAAGCGAATGAACTTCCCAGTTTCAAGCAAATTCGAGATTCGAGAAGTATGTACACTTTTGGGATGTAAACTTCAGAGGGAAATGTAAAATAAAATAATCGTTTGATAATTTTTTTTTTGTCTTTATTGGAAAGATTTTCAGCCTTAGGCTGGTTCATCAAACGTTTGATAATTCTTCCGTACATATATTTTGTTCTAGTCATCATACCAAACGTAAAAGGTCCGTCATTAAATTTACTTGTAACGAAGAACAATCAATCACAATAAATGAATTGACTTTACACGGCATTTGTTCATTTTTTTCACTCACAGAGCAAATATATTGAACTCAATTGAATTTGGAAACTGTTTCATTCAATCAAGAATTTAATCAATACAAACGAATGATTGCTAAGCTAAGGTAGTTCCACGTGAACCTTGCGGTTATATCATAGATATAACCCACTCATTTTTTTTCCAAAAATGACTTTTTTTTCAAAAAAACATAACTTTTGAACTACTAGCCCGATTCAGATGATCGACATATCAAATTAAAGCCTAAAACGAAAATTCGTTATTGCTCTTTGGCGTTTTTTTTTTACGCTATGATTTTTCAAAATTATCCGATGGTTCAAAAAATCATTTTTCACTTTTTTCCCAAAAAAAAATTGAATTGTTCAAAAATTTATTACTTTTGAACTACTGGACCGATTCAGCAGATTGATATATCAAATTAAAGCCAATTAGCTATGACACATTTGATTTGCCAATTGATTGAATTCTAGTCGCGTACATCCAGTCTAGTCGCATAGAAATATTGAACGAAGACTGAAAACAAGTTAACTTTGGAAAATCATAACTTAAAAACGAAAAATATCACATCTCTGATTTTTGGATATGTTATGTAAAAAAACATCAGCTTTCAAGAAAAAAATATAAAAAAATATAGCACCCTTGGTCTCGAAACCATGTAAACTATAGAAAAATAATACAATAAATAATTACGAAATCAAAATTCAAATCAAGTTCAATATTTTTCAAAACAGAACATCTAATTAGCTTTAATTTTATGTGTCGATCATCTGAATCGGTTTAGAAGACCAAACGTTATAATTTTTTGTGTTGGGAAAAAGAGGGAAAAATTGATCTCTAGAACCATCGGTTAACTCAGAAAAATCATAACTCAAAAACGGAAAAAAATGCCTCTCTGGTTTCGACATATGTTATGTGAGAAATCCTCATCTTTTCAGAAAAAAATGCATGCTTTTGGTCCCGAATTTTCACAAAAAAATACCAAATTTTCACAAAAAAATACCAAAATAATTTTGGAAAAAATTTCGCTGACAAAAATGTTATTTGAAGAATTAAAATTCATTTTTCTCAAAAACGTATTTTTTTTAAATTCCCAAAAATATATATATGAATAGCCCTTACAATTTCCAACAAGTCGTCCATACATCGGAAGATGGGCACTTTTACAGGGAAAAAGTTTTTCGAACAACAACTTTTTCATGTTTTCTTTGAAAAAAACTACAACTTATCCTAATTTTGTTTAAAGTCAAGATAGCGATATATAGTATATTCTACAAAGTTTTAGATCTTATTAAAATATGAACTTTTGTCGAAGACGTCAACTTACGTCAACATACCTCGATATAAAGCAACCTCGATATAACGTAACTCGATATAGCGTAACTTTTTGAGATGTAAAAACGAACAATACAAAAATAGTTTTTGGAGTATAAATTATTTCGAATGAATGTTTCTAGTAAGTTTTCGAACAAATAAGTACCGTAAAATGGTGTAGCATTGGTAGTTTTCATTTTGGAACTCAATTTTATTTTTTGATAAAAACGAGCTTGTGGAAAAGCAATGTACGGATTGTTTTGTATTACAGTCCACGACAATTTCCCTTGTGAAATACGCATGCCTTCAACCTGATATTGTTGGGCAGTCTTCTCACTTGGTATTATTATGGCATTTCTTTTAACTTTTAGCATAACTTTGAACATGTTTCAAGAACAAAATTCAGAGGAATTTCCATTTGGAGATAAAGTAAGTCAAACATAGAAATTATAAAATAAACATTGATACTAGCGATCAAACGGATATCCGGAATATCTTGCCAATATTTGCTATCCGACTGGAAACCGGACATTGGAAAAATCCACAATTTCTCATTAACACAACATAAATAACGGACGGCGCCAGTGGTTGTGTGGTTAGCATAACAGCCTCACAATCCGTTCGGCCTGGGTTACTAGTTGGAGTCATTGGGATTTCATGAGGTCAAAAATCTCTGGTTATGTCTTCCTTCGGCAGGAATGTAAATGAGGTTGGCCCGACTTTTGAGTTGTTGAGTCTGATAGGTAGGAACAGATGTAATCGCCTCCCTGATGTCGGTGATTGGCACTGAAGTGTCGGAAGTAGGCCGACAAAAAATAAGCGAATATAAAAAAAAACAACATAAATCATAACAAAACAACTCATTAGACTCATAACATAGCGAAATCATTCATCCGATATTGAAAATAAGGTTTGATTACTGAAATTCCAGAGTTTTGTTTTTGAATTCAATTAACATTTACTCACAACATCATTTCATGAACAGTAACCAAAATTACCCAAAATAATAAATTTTTGAAAGTTGATGATGGCAACCGATTAAGCTTTACTTCGTAAACCAGGCTATCTTCAGAGAAGTCTTCGCTGTAATACTACAGCAAGGAGCTGTAAAATAAACTCTAGCAATCCTTGCCCTCGATTGACTGCTTAGAATTTAATGACCACCAAATTCAGATTCGAATGCAAACGTGATTCACATTTCGTCGATTTCGTTAGATTTTTTAGTGCGTTTCGTGTATTAGGTTTGATTCAGTTTCGTCTCTTTTCATTCATTTTTAGGTCTTGAAGACGACGATTAACTGTTACTCTCAGAAGATTCATCGCAAGATATTCTATGCACTCGAATAACATTTCAAGAACTTCTAAATAGCCTAACTTCTAAGTAGTTGAATCCGTATCAGAAAAAAAACCCTGTTGAAGATTACTTGCAGAAAACTGGAATCTCTATTAAAGGAAATCCACGGAAACGGGAAATTTATTCATAGTTCATTATTTTTATGTAAACATGTGTTTATTTCTTCTAAAATGTAATCCTTCAGCTTCAGGCAATGTCATCCAGTTTCGTATCCGCAAATAAAAAGCCGAATATCCGACTGCCGGATACCTTGAAACTATACGGTATCGGGCCAAACTACTATCCGTTTCATCACTAATTGATATTAATTTCACTTAAATTTTTTCAGGCCTTTTCCTCTACTGAAAACTGATCATGTTTGTTTACGAAAATTATCTTAAATGGGCATAAGAAAGTTTTATAAATACTGCTGGGTGATAGAAAATTAGTTTTTGCGCATTTTTGATTAATCGTAAACAGTTTTGCATCAATCGAAAAAAAATTTTTTTTTGCTTCGATATAACGTAACGAGAAAAAAAATTAAGTTGCCTTATATCGAGGTATAACTGTATGTCATTTTTGTATGAAAAAAAATGTTTTGCTCGTAACATTTTTGTGTGTAAATTCCCACGTTTGACATGTTCTTGACATGTTTCTAAATAGAGAAAAGTTAGCAGAGCATTCAAAATGCGATAATTTGTGCAAAAAAAAATGTTTTGAATTGAACAAGATTAGCATTTCTTCAAAGAAAAACATAAAAAAGTTGTTGTTCGAAAAACTTTTTCCATGTAAATGTGCCCATCGTCCGATGTATAGAAAACTTGTTGGAAAATTTAAGGGCTATTTATATCTATTTCTTTCACAATCCATTCATTGACTGAAATTTTGTAGGTCAGATTTTTTTTTTAAGTTTTTTTTTTAATTTTGAGTTTTTCCAACTTGTTTTCGAAAAATCTTAACTTAAAAACTATAACATCTATAAAAAGATTGTCAGTGAATCAAATGTAGGAAATTACTTAGGTTTTCATTAAAAATTATCAAAGATTTTTTTGGAAGAACAAATTTTATTGAAAAAACAATATTTTGAAAATTAAAATTCATTATTCTCGAAAACATATGCTTTTAAAATGCTGAAAAAATAGATATGAATAGCCCTTGGAATTTTTAAACAAGTTTTGCATACATCGGACGATGGGCACATTTACATGAAAAAAGTTTTCCGAACAACAACTTTTTTCATTTTTTTTCTTTGAAAAAATACTCTTAATGTTTAATTCGTAACATTCTTATGCATAAATTATCGCAGTTTACATGATCTGCGAACTTTTCTCTATTCGGAAACATGTCAAGAATATGTCAAACGTGAGAATTTACACACAAAAATGTTACGAGCAAAACATATTTTTTTTCAGGAGTCTTAATACAAAAATGACCTATATTCTAAAAACTATAACAGATAGAAAGTTGACGTCTTCGACAAAAGTTCACATTTTAATAAGATCTAAAACTTTGTCGACTATACTATATATCGCTATCTTGACTTTGAACAAAATAAGGATTAGTTGTATTTTTTTTTCAAAGAAAATATAAAAAAGTTGTTGTTAGGAGAACTTTTTCCCTGTAAAAGTGCCCATCTTCCTATGTATGTACGACTTATTGGAAACTTCAAGGGCTATTCATATATATATTTTTGGGAATTTCAAAAAATACGTTTTTGACAAAATTGAATTTTAATTTTTAAAATAACTTTCTTTTCAGCGAAATTTTTTTTCAAAAAGTTTTTAATATTTTTTGGTAAAAATTCGAACAATTTCTTACATTTCATTCTTTGACTTGAATTTTGTAGGTATCATAGTTTATAAGTTATAAATGAGGGGCTTAGAATGCAAGGGGTGTAAGTGACTTGATCGATTTCTCTTCATCAACTTTTTCTTTAGTTCCAGTTAGCAAAACGTTCCAATTTAAGTTTGCTATATAATCCGATAGTTGAGGTTCTGATCTATCTTCCACATTGTCGAATACAGTTGGGAATGCATTTGCAGCTAATTTATGACCAAACGAGAGAGTCGATGGAGAGAAATCGATCAAGTCACTTACACCCCTTTGCATTCTAAGCCCCTTGAAAATATATGTTATAAATTTAAGAAAAAAAATTCGGCTTTTTCCAAAAAGTTGTCTAATCAGTTTTGGAATATTTCAAGTATGCAAAGTTGCTTCAATGACCCATGTCTTTACACCCACAACGTTTCCCTGCTATCTGAGATGGTGCTGCCAACGGCCAGTCGAGTTGGCATGAAATTCGTCAGGTGTAGTATTTTTTTCAAAAAAGACCAGGTGATTGGCTTTAATTTGATAATTTGATTTGGTATCATCTGAATCGGTCTAGTGGTTCAAAAGTTATGAATTTTTGAAAAAAGTCATTTTTGGAAAAAAGAGGAAAAGTTTATTTTTCGGACAACCCTAGAATGGAAATGGTCACCCTACTGAAAAAATAAAAAAATACGGGTCTAATGTTTAGCGATAAAGAACAAAACTATCACTTTTCACGAAAATCTAAGAACCACTACATAGAAGTCATTTTTTGCGGTTTTTTTAAACGCGGTTTCATTTTACGCGGCTTTTTTTACGCGGTTTTTGAAATTTACGCGGATTTCAGAATTTACGCGGTTTTTTTTACGCGGATTTCAGAATTTACGCGTTTTTTTACGCGGCCCGCATTAACCTCATAAAATTCAATATGTTAATTGATGTAACTTTTCACGAAATAATTTAGTATTGTATCACTGATTAGTAGCTGAAAGATAAAGGAAGATACAGATAGCAGGATTGTAGCATGCAAAAAAAAAATCAGGTAATCAGTTGTTAGAATATGGGTTACATTTTAAACTAATAATTCACTGTTTGTTAGATTTTTACACGGATTTTGGAATTTACGCGGTTTTTGTTTACGCGGCACATATCCCCCGCGTAAAAAGCGACTCCAGTGTATATCGGTTTGGCATGGAATGGCTGAGTTACTACATTGAAAAACTGAAATTCAAGATATAACAAAATTGAAGTGAATTGTACAAAGTAATTTTCCTATTTTCGGGATAGTAATTACCGTAACTCTATCATATTATTCGCAGTTAAGACTTTTCAAAGTTTAAACCATTTTGTAACGAATTTTGTAACAAAATATATGCACCGCACCATATCACAAAACGGCTAATGCGGTCTTAAAACTATATCAACAGTAGCAACGTCGAAAATAAAAACCGCAAACAATGCTTCAGAAAACTGTTTAAAAAATAAATTTTGAAAACGCATGATGTGTTCCTATTTCTGCGCACCCATAATATGTTCATTTGGCTATAAAAAAAAGTTATTTTTCTTATAACTGGCAAACATTGTTAACTCTTTGTGGTCGTTTGTCTGCTCTCAGCCACCACACCTTTTTTACCGTTCTGGTCGTTTGTCTGCTCTCAGCCACCACAGCATGAAACCATGCTAATCTTATATTTTACTCAACCAAGTATCAGTTTATGCTTTTCCTAAACGAAGCTTGATGTTTAGTGAACCCACACAAGACAACGCACAGTGCGTTGAATGCATAGGAATGTGGGACAAAAATCATAACAGCAAAATTTAGTCATTGTAACACTTTGGTGTGATGGAAAACATTGTTCATAAGTATCAGAACTACTGTTTGCATAAATGTCTCATATTATTTGAATAATCGCATAGGTGTCTCAAGCGACAAAATCTTCGTTTATCTAAAGTGAAAAGTTCTGATCATTTCGGGTACGCAGAAATCATTATTTGAGTAACTACTGGTTGAAATTATGTTGAAGCAGTTGTTTTTAAAGAGCACAATAATTGTTTGCATAAGTGTCTTATGTCATCTGAATAATCACATGCATACAAATTTGTGTTTGATAAAAGTGAAAAGTGCTGATCTTTTCGGATACACATCGCTCGCATTAATTACACATTTATTGCATCAATGGCAAAAGTATCTCATATTCAACGGATGATAAAAATAAAATTATGTATTGATTATACTTCATATGACTTACTGACTTTTTTTTCCCTTGTTGGGTGTGAACCACTGCGTCCATTAGTTTGAACTATTGTGGTATGCCCCATTTTTTGTACTACGCTTCAAGCTTATCTACTGCTTATTGATGAAGAAGTAGACTGAAAGCTATAGCGAGATAGGTGCCAATTAGGAATAATCTGTTTGATAAAATTTATAGTCCTAATCGGCGACACAGACCAAACTTCCTTGGGCTCCAGAATAGCCTTATCAAGGTGTTGAAGTCTGCGTCTTGTTAGTGCTCCGCATTTGCAGAGCAAATGTTCCGAGGTTTCGCTTTCGGCATTACAAAAGCGACAAATATCATCTTGCACTAAACCTATGTTTTTGAGATGGTATTTACTCGGACAATGTCAATGTCAGAAAGACTTAGGACAATGTCCTAAGTCTTTCTTATTAAGACTCAGCAATTGTTGAGTAATTTTAATACTCGGCGTGATAAATTTTTTTGACTGGTTGAGTTGTACAGCCATCCAGTTGGCCATTACTTCCCATTTCTTCAGCTCACTCTTAAACACACATTCAGAAATTCCACAGAATGGTTCTGGACCAGTGAAGGGTGAGCTTGAGCCGTGTCTTGCGAGTTCATCTGCTTGTTCATTTCCCTCTATACCGCAATGGCCAGGAATCCAGTACAGTTGTACCGAACTTCTCTGACACAGTTGTCGTAAAAGGCAAATGCATTCCGAGACAATTTTTGAATAGCACTTGAAAGCATTGAGGGCTTTAAGTGCTGCTTGACTGTCTGAGAAGATGCAAATGTTAGCATGTCTATAATTTCTTTTAAGGCAGACATTTATACATTCTATTATTGCAGCTACTTCTGCCTGGAAAACTGTTGGCCAGTTCCCCATAGCTACAGAAATTTTTATTCTGGGACCATACACTCCAGCACCTGTTCTGTTACCCATTTTCGACCCATCGGTATAGAACAGGATTGAACCATTACGAACATCGGGACCACCCTCATCCCATACTGAACGAGAAAGTTCGATCACTCTGTATGGAATGTCATAATTGGTCCTTGGTTCCATCCAATCGCTGTTCATCTCTGAGGTTGGTCCAACGGGTAAGAGATTCAGGATGCTCAAGTGACCAGTTTTGTCCCCGTCTAATATTTTTTATATCTTTTTAGCTTTAGAGCGCTTCTATTAGCCTCCAGCTGAACATGTTGACCCAAAGGTAACAAGTGAAGGATAGCCTCCAATGCCTTTGAGGGTGTGCTTCGCATTGCTCCTGTTACAGCAACGCATGCCAGTCGTTGGAGTTTGTTTAGCTTTTTTGTATCTACATTCTCCTTAGTCTTTGACCACCATACTAATGAAGCATAGGTTATCCTAGGCCGCACAATTGCTGTATAGACCCACATAACCATTTTTGGTTTAAGGCCCCATGTTCTGCCTATCATTTTAGAACATGCCCATAGGGCAATGTTGGCCTTACTGACTTACTTGGAGACTGTTCCAAAAGATTTCACATGAAGATGAATTATAAAATATGATTTTTATATGAAAACATCACATTGAAACACATTGTTAAGTTAATACATATATTATATAGTTCACAAAAAAATTTAAATGTTCATTTTTCATAATCTTGCATGTATCTCTGCTTTTTCAAGGAAAAATAATTCCGACCAGTACGACACCCATGCCCAAATTTAATACGACCGCAAAGGGTTAAGTAACATAATCAATGTTAGAAAAAAAAATGGAATTATTATTTATTACCCAAGGGTCGATAAAAATCGTTGATGAGATTTATTCGGTGGACAAACACATGCATAGAATCATTCGTGTGAGTAGTTTCGAGGAACCCAAAATTACATTCAAATCAAGAATTGTGACTGCTCTTTTCAATATAAACACAACCCAACAAAATCGCCATCAAAACCGACGACTTATTGGCTTAAAAATACGATGGATCGCATATTGAGTTGTCCTGAATTAGCAATATCATCTCTGTCGATATTATTTATCGAAAAATATAAACTCGTATATTGAATACCCCTTGCAGCGATAAACCTTTTTTCTATCACACTGGAAAATTGAATCTGTATCCTTTTCCGCGCAATCAAAACAGCTGGATACTTTTTTCCCCGGTATCACGGGCAGCAGCTTTTTTATCACAGTGTAGTGGAATTACGACTGAATCAAATTGAAAGTAAACTAAGCCGATAGCTTTTGGGGAGTAGGGGTCGAATTGAAAAAAGTGGTGAACAATCGGACGGTGTGATTGATGCGTGTCCGATAAGCTACAGAAAAAAGTGTTACTGAAATCACTGCAATCGCATGCCGCTTCTACAGGTAAATGGAGCAATATTAATTGGCATCCTCCCCTGAGGTGAGGAAACAAATCCCTAAAATGCACCGCACCGACACTATCGTGTCCGAAAAATGCGGGTCGTGTACTCTCCCACACGTGGACGTGGATAAATCCAATCAATAGTGTCCGTATTGGGGTGCTTTGGGTGGATCCAGACTGCCGCTGGATGTTTTGCCGTTTTTCGACCGGTTCAATTTCATGCTGAGAAGAAGTCGAAAAGGTAGTTGTTTGGTTGCATGAGACTGAACATAAATATAAACAATACGAAGAAGAGATGAACGCACTAGATGCAATATAAAATTTCAAAACTTGTTATCGTGTAGAACATATAGGTTCTGGAAGTTGATAAAATAGTTGTAGATTAAAATAAGATGGCATGTATAATACGAGGAGTGTCATAGGATAAAAGTTAGCCATAAATTCATGCACACATCGAATTTATGAATCTGTTTTTCACGAGTAGACGCCATGAACAAAACAAAATATTCCCGGTAAAGGTAAACATGAGAAGCGAAAACCACAAAAGGGGAGGGTTGGACTGAAATGCAGCTCGGCATCATTTGGCCGGGATAGTCTCCTATCTCTAATCCACTCAACTTCAACCAATTTTCAAATATTGATGGAAGCTTGGATATTTTGGTTTGTTTTGGGGTTGTGTATCCGACGAGTGCAGGAGGAGCAGGTAAATTTGCTAGCAATTATTTATTCACGTGGTGTTGCTGTACTTGCAAACAATGTAATTTTCGGGTGAAACCCCTATCGATGCCAGCTTCCGGTGATGCTATGAGCAGGAGATAATTATCTGTATCCCGGGACTGCCGACCGAAGCGCTGCTTTGGAAGGAGCGGAGATTAGTTTTATTCAGTTCAATTATGATTTAGTGATCCCTACAAAGGGGATTTTAACTAAGGTTATTGCTGTTAAAATAATTCACCCAGGGTAAACATTTTAACAATGCTGCTCAAGTAACTACAACGGAGATGACTACTAGCCAAACATCACAATAAAACGATTCCGATGGAGTGTAGGTAGATAAATTTCTAATCAGTACCGCAAATCGAACTCGCGCCACAAAATGGGGGTCATTTCCTAGAAACACGAGTTCGGTAATCGCCACGGGTCGATAATCGGCACCCGAAAATGATGATGAATGATGTTGTGATGCTTGCGTCGGCCAATGACGGTAATAGCCGATGCTTTACGCATAAGTACAGGTGCGTATGTGCGGCTGGACAGGACTGGACGTCGCTCCCAGGCTCCCGATGAAAGATAAATCTCCACTACGTGCCATGAATAACGGACTGGAATTATTGGCTGCGAATTAGCGACGGAAGAACAGTCTTCCAGGTATTTTTACTTCATTTTCCGCACCGTAATCGGCAACAGATGTGGCTGGCCGTAGGATATCTGAGCTGAGCATTAAATATTGCCATTGCTTGGTATGTTCGGTCGGACCAAATCCCAGAACTGTCGATGATATACATAACGAAGTGAGTTCAGCTCTAGTATAAACCTGCCGGTGACGGCAATTGAACACATTCACTAATGTTACGCCAGGAAGATTAGTGATACTGGCTAAGCTGTGCGTGATAGATGCTGTGATGTGAGACATTAAGTAGAAACCGCAATTTGTCGTCCTTCTGGAAATATATGCGGGTTTGTCGGGCAGAACAATTTTATTGCAATATTTTTTTTCCATGTGATTTCCTATCACAGACGTTGTACAAAAATACCCTGAAGAAGGATTTGCTACGATTTTACTCCAAACCTCTGTATTTATTCCTTATCGGAGAAATTTAGACTCGTATCCCTTGTTTTGTCCTTAAGGTGCATTTTCCCAAATTAGAGTGTAAAATAAACTGTTTTGTCCATTTTGCCGAATCATCCGTTTCTAACATTTCGTTACTTTTGAGCGAAACTCCTAAAAAACAAAATAATGTGTAGGGGAGATCAGGGTAAACCCGACACCCCCCCCCCCCACTATTGTAGTTAGAAGCAATTTTTTTTAGAAAATTTTCCGATGCGCCCTGTTCATACTTGTCATTTCTTCCATTTTGAGTCAGTTCATAGTTTATCGCCATTTTTCAGATAACTTCCAACAACCGACCCATACTGATCAAATCGCGCTGGGAAAAAACGATCTCACCCTCCAGTGAATACACTTTGACTAAAATTCTATTGTTGTGAAAATCGAAACAAAAAGCAGTCAAATGAGTACCAAGGTGATTTGTTTCAAATGGTGCTATTTTCATTTCGCACTGTTTTTTTTAATGATATATCAGATGAAAATGTTTGTGTTTCACAAAATAATCCCCATAACGGTTCGAAAATTTGGGAAATCGTGAACAGCTGATTAGATATAAGAAACTAGAATCGTAAACCAGAATATTGTAAAATAATGTAAAAACAAGGAGCTGTTATTTTTATTACGCTCAGTGTACAAAAAAGTTTGTGTACGTACATCAAAAATAAATATTTAGCAGATTTTTTGCGATCCTAATACCTTATGTGTCACGTAGTGTGCTGGTTAGGGTGGCGATGGATGTATGGAAAAAAATCATCATCGAATTTCAAAAACCGACCATGTACATTTTGTTTCAGATCGATCGGACATCGGCCTCAAAGCGCTATCAGAACAGTCCATTTCTGGAGGGTTGTGTAAAGTTCTAATCATTAGTTGCTCATTTTCATCTTGAACTTGAGCTTGGGTAGACTGTACAATTCGTAGTTGCTTCCCGTGATTGACCTGAACCAACCAAATTTCATTCTCGTTGTGCAATTTTCGGTGATTCGAGCTTTAAATAGTCAAAAACGACGCCGGCCACGTCCTTACAGTCAGCAGAGTCGTCTCTATAGCGTGGTTCCCTAGCGTTTATCATGGAAGGGATAGTTGTTAGTGGGGAGGTTTAAGAATCAGGATTCACTGCGGTGAGTGATGTGATTTTTTTAAACGCGAGTTCTCGCGGGAAGGATAGTGATTTATCGTGCTGCGAACAATTTCATTTCAACTCATTTGAATCTATAGACATCCTGAGAAGGATACCGGGAAAACATTTTATAATATAATATATCGTCGATGAATTGCGTGGGTTATCATGTCGCAAACTATTTCACTTTCAACATATTTGAGCACCTGACGGCGGAGAATATCCGTATGCATCCTAAGAAGGATACCGAAAAAAAAACAGGAAATATGACTACTCATCGATATACTTCGGAATTTATTAAGTCGCGAACTATTTCATATTTGACATTCATGGCCATGGATATTTACAGCCAACCTGAGAAGGATACCGGGAAAATTTCTTGATAATATAATGAACTGACAATGTATTTTTGGCTTATCGCGTCGCGAGTTTTTTTTTTATTTTAACATATACAGACATACATAAACACACACCTATCCAAATATTTACAGAAACATACAGTATTCACAAAAATATACAAATGCAAAGCTACTAACGAATACAAAATACTTTTACATGTTTATTTTAATAAACACCAGACCTATTTGTAATCATTAGTTGCTCATTTTGTACAATAATCTCTATTGTTATGAGCTCTGTACCAGTTACTCCTGTATCATTATTCGATTTTGAAATAACATTTAAGACGAGACCATTCTTTAAATAGAAACATATTTCGTTCTCCTATTTCGTCCAACACGATCATTTCGAACAATACCATAACCATTGATAGTTACAATGGAGTCATTGATACTTTCGCTTAATCATGTTTCACTCACGCATATTATATCAACATTACTAACTGCCACGATCTAACGCAATTCTTCAATGTTGCACAGCCTACGAGCACAAATACTTTGACTATTTACAGAACATATCGAAAGCTTTCCATTGTATAAGGCGGATTTCATTACGGTCCCAGGAACGCACAAATTCGTTGAGGTGTAAAAACTGGAATCACTAGCCATTACGTAAATAAGGAAAGGACACAGCAATAAAGAGAGGATAATATATGAGCATTCTTTCGAAAACACTATTTACATAATTCATTTTTTTTTCTAATAATGTGGCACATACAGTAAACAGTACAGATTATATTCCAGAATCAACAGCAGCCAGGTAAAAGTACCATCCACAGTCAGCAACAGCGGCAACGGCAAAGGCAGCATCAGCAGCATCGGTAGAATCAGCAGCAACTCGAACAGACTTTTAGGAGGGGAGCGAATGGAATGTGAGAATAGTAATCCCCAAATATTGTTTTGGCGCACAACCTTTACGCCTGCTTCACCATAGCGTCAGTTCAATACATTGATGTAATGTCAAAGGCACCAATATAGACTTTATGATGACGGGAAACAAACAATGTGAACTGCTTGGAAAAAGATTGAATATTTACAGCAGCAGAGATTCATTACTAATGCCCAAGCACCAATAATTCTATCCCGCTATCTCCCCTCCTTGTTTATATGAATTGTGATGTATAGCATATCAAACAAATCTTAGAGAATTTCCGATTCGATTGGTATGCAAATCATGAGAATTCGTTCATAATGAAAATAGTTATTAACGTTAACTTTATTTCACAAAAGCATGACCTGTTTTCTGATTTGGCATCCTTCATGAAAGACGTAGTAGACATAGACGTAGACGTGGCGCTTGGGAGCAGCAAACCGTTCTCATTGTACAAATTTCGGTAATTCAAACTTTGAATAGTCAATAACGACGCCGGCCGCTTCCTTACAGTCACCAGGAGAAGGGAAGGAATGTTAGTATGATATTCGCCGCCCGAAGACCAGAAGGGTCGCCTCTATAGCGTGGTTTCTAAGCTTTTATCAAGGAAGGGATAGTTGTTGGTGGGGGGAAGTAGGAATCATAATAACCATGGATAACAGCTATTACAACCATTCTCCTTAGGGGGTTTGGACCATTTGGTCTCGTTCTCAATAGTTTCAGATTCTTTTGAAAAATCGAGATGATCATTTTCATTCGCACCCTAAACTATACGTTTTGCCTCATATTCCGAAAAAAACTAAGTCCAAGTGTGTCGATTTTTGACAAAAAAAATTTTTTTGTGAGATGACAGTTGATCTCGACGTTTCATGCAATTTCAAGACATTTGGCATCAAAGAAACATTTTTTGAAACACAATTTATATGATTTTATTCATTGTAATGAATTTCTATGGAGTGCTCAAATCGATTGATGCAAAAATCTCGTAAATCCACCAAGAAATGACTGTGCAATAATTGTGGTAGCAGAGGAAGGTTGTCACCCTTATCATAGTTTTCGAACAAATAGGATACGTACGCAAATCCCATCCTTGTTTTCGTACGAGCCATTCGTCGTATTTTCAATTTACAGTCGTACTAGATCAAGTTATTGGTGTACTACATTATCGACATCGTTGACAGTCAGGAGGTGTTTACGTATTGAACGTGTTTAATTTATGATACAGAGTTATCTGAACGTTCGAGTTCGAGTTTGTAGTTTTGATTAGTGCGGCTTAATAAAAACGAAGTATAAAGCAGGTGAGATTTCTTAAAACATGTCCGGAAGATTTGTACTCTCAATAATATAATTGTTATAAATTGTAGAATGCAGATAATCTTCCGCTAGAGGAATAAGATCCGGCTGTTCTAAATTACAGATTGCCGGCTATCATACTATCGGACATGCAACCAGTGTGTCCGCTCTATTCTCTATGGACCAGTCAGCTGTTAGCATTGAGAAAATTCCTGCTCTGCAACCGCCGTCCTGTAGCAGCAGATGACCCTATTGTGTCAAATTTTGCAGCAAGGTTTTGTCGCAATTACAAGTTCAGCAACCGGAACCAACATGTTACCGCAACCGGAACCAACATGTTACCGTGACAACAAGATACAGCAAACGAGGAAGAGCCAGAATGGGTTTCGGCAGGACCTACCTCTCGCCTGGACACAATCAAACTTTGTGGATTCGATGAAGATAAGGCGTTGATTGAGGTATCTTTCGATTAGTCGACATGCTAGCACAAAATCAAGTCAACAGTAATATGATTGCTCAGCAACAATTTTTAATGCAAATTTTCAGCACAAAAACTAACAGACCGATATTTTACGCCGATTGCTCATGAAAAACAACGTTGAGAATCCCGCTCCAATGCGATTATTCCGCTCCAATGCGATTATGAGAATTTTTCGATGGTAGAATTCAACTTGTTGAAGAATCTTCCCGACTTGGCAAAACAGCGTTTGCTGAACTTGTTCAACAAGTTTCTGGAGCTGAATATTGTCCCGCATGACTGGAGACAAGTGAGAGTGATAGCCATACGGAAACCCAACAAGCCGGCTTGCGATCACAACTCGTATAGGCCGATTGCAATGTTATTCGTAAATTGTTAGAGAAAATGATTCTACTTCGTTTGGACAAGTGGGTCGAAACAAACAATTTGCTATCAAATACGCAGTTTGGCTTCCGCCGAGGTAAAGGGACGAATGATTGTCTCGCGCTGCTATCTTCTGAAATCCAAATCGCATTTGCTCGCAAAGAACAAATGGCTTCCGTTTTTCTTGATATCAAAGGGGCATTTGATTCAGTTTCCATGGAAATTCTCTCAGAGAAGCTTCATAATCGTGGACTTTCACCAATTCTGAATAATTTCCTGTACAATTTACTGTCAGAAAAGCACATGAATTTCTCTCATGGCAACTCAAAATCTTCTCGTTACAGTTTTATGGGCCTACCGCAAGGCTCCTGCCTAAGCCCCCTCTTGTACAGTTTTTACGTCAATGATATGGATGATTGTCTAACTAGAGACTGCACGCTGAGACAACTTGCAGACGATGGAGTTATTTCCATCACGGGTACTAATCCCGTCGCTCTGCAAAAGTCGTTGCAAGATACCCTGAACAATCTGTTCACGTGGGCCCTCAAGCTGGGTATCGAATTCTCTACGGAGAAAACTGAAATGGTCGTTTTTTCTAGGAAGCACGAACCCGCCCAATTCCAGCTTTACCTATCCGGCAAAACGATCCAACACTCTATGTTTTTCAAATACCTGGATGTATATTTTGATTCTAAATGTACCTGGGGGAGACACATTGCGTATTTGAAACAGAAATGCCAGCAAAGAATCAATTTTCTCCAAACAATAACCGGAACATGGTGGGGTGCCCATCCAGGAGACCTCATTCAGTTGTACAAAACAACGATATTGTCAGTGTTAGAATATGGCAGTTTTTGCTTCCGATCAGCTGCCAGGATTCATATTCTCAAGCTGGAGAGGATACAATATCGTTGCTTGCGTATAGCCATGGGGTGTTTGCATTCGACACATACGATGAGTCTCGAAGTTTTGGCAGGAGTACCCCCGCTTACTCTTCGGTTCACAGAATTATCCTACAGATTTCTCATCCGTTGCAAGATCATGAATCCATTGGTGATTGATAACTTCGAAAATCTACTCCAACTGACTCCTCAGTCAAGTTTTATGTCTTTATACCATGAGTACCTTACCCACGACGTGCACCCTTCACCAGGCATCTCCAACCAAGTTTGCTTCCCACACTTTTGCAATTCCTCTGTCATTTTTGATCTGTCCATGCGACAAAAAATCCATGGAATACCAGATCACCTACGCTCCAATGTTATTCCGTCGATATTTTCGGAAAAATATGGGAAAGTTGGATCTGATAAAATGTTCTTTACTGACGGTTCATACATAAACGGGTCCACTGGCTTCGGCATCTTCAATGAAAATTCCAGTGCCTCTTTCAAACTCAAAGATCCTTGTTCCGTGTATGTCGCAGAAATGGGTGCGATATACTATGCTCTAGGGATCATTGAAACACTGCCCATCGACCATTATTTTATTTTTTCAGACAGTCTCAGCTCAATAGAGGCAATCCGCTCAATGAAAGTTGATAAACGCTCATCTTATTTCCTAACAAGAATAAGACATCTATTGAGTGTTTTGGTCGAAAAATTATTCAAGATTACCTTAGCATGGGTTCCCTCTCATTGCTCGATTCCGGGGAATGAGAAAGCGGACTCGCTAGCTAAGGTGGGCGCTTCAGAAGGCACACTTTTTGAAAGGCAAATTGCCTATAATGAATATTTTCACATTCCTCGTCAGGACACACTCGTTAGTTGGCAGCGCATGTGGAGTGAAGATGAGTTCGGTCGTTGGTTACACACGATTATCCCTAAGGTCTCGACGAGTGCATGGTTCAAGGGATTGAATGTAGGTCGTGATTTCATTCGCATGATATCTCGGCTTATGTCCAATCACTACAACCTAAACGCGCATCTCTATCGCATTGGGCTCGCAGCAAACAATCTTTGTGATTGTGGCGATGGCTACCACGACATCGAGCATGTTGTCTGGTCGTGTATCCGGTTCCATGCTGCTCGCTCTCAGCTCACTAGAGCACTGAGAGCACAAGGCAGACAATCGGATATCCCCGTCCGGGATATCTTAGGTAGCCGGGATCCTGATCTTCTGCTTCATCTATACCTGTTCCTCAGAAACGCCGATGTCAACGTTTAATGATGTTTCCTTCGTTGTGTCCCCGTTTCATATCCCTCCTATCCGATCGATAAACTTTTACTTAGTCGCGGCAATACATACACACACTCTTTACAGATGCACGGGCCAAAGGTTGTGCAGTCCACTGATCATTCAACAAGAGCCAAAGGTTGTACCGCTCATGACAACTCTACACGAACTGATGATTGCGCCGACTAGTGACCATTCTATCCTGGATTCCTCGAGTCGAGAAAGACGCACCACGCTAGATATGGGGTACAGACTAGGGAGCGTTGCTGATTAATGGTCAGCTGCATCCCAATAGGAAGTAGCCCGTGTCGGGCACACATATAGAGCATCGAAGACTGCAACATACCGATTATGAGAACACTTGTAATACTAACCTCGAGCCAACCGCGAGTAATCGGTTACATATTACTAACATAGTTGTAAGACAAAAATTGTCAAAATATTGGACTCCCGGCCCCGTCAGGCTAACGCCACATGTGCCTTAATAAAAAATATATTTTGGAAAAAAAAAACGTTGAGAATGCAACTGATCCACCACAAATGCAACAACAGCAACAATCAACCCAACAGCCGCACTATCCATCCCAACGTGAGCTTCAGTTCCATACCCAATCCATAATGCAGAACGCTTTGCTCCGTAGAAAAACTGCAGGAGCAACGCAAGGTGCTTTGTGATCAGAACAGTCGAATTGCTGCCGCTGTGATTAACAACGGTGAACCAAATGCAGCCGTGCAGCAATTCGTACAATCGATTTGTCTAAACATTCAGCGAAGTCTTTTGGTTCTTAGTCAAACTGCTAACCGGCCGGTGACAAATATCCTAATGGTACATATTTCTCTGCAAAGCCGTCTGCAGGAGCAACTATTCTTTGTCACGCAAAAATTGTGTCAACAGAAACGTGGTGGTCCCATGAGTACTAGAAGTTCTTAGAAAGCATCGAATTCTACAGATCACTTCTTACATGTTACGATAGAACTGGATTCTTACAATGCATTTACCAGTGCAGAAATGGTTAACTCTTGCAACATTCAAATTTAATGTTGTTTTGTACTATATATTACCGTTCCTCATGATCAAATTTCATATGTTGTGGTTGTTCTTTTTCTTTTATTACTATTTATAATAACGTGCTTCGTTTCATCATTGTCATATTTTTTTGGGCAAACGAAATCTTGATACAAATTCTCACTGCCTGATTTATGTTTTGCAAAATTGCATCGATTGATTTGTCGTTAGGTTCTCCCATCAAGTTTATTAGTATAAGACGATTGTAAATTATAGGAACGAATGTTCGTTCTTTTCTCTTTGTTATTTTTTTAGACTGCAATCGCTAAATATTTTCTGGAAAAGCCGTTGTTTAACCTCACCACCAGCAAGCGTCAGCATCTCATATATTGCCTAAAAACTGTTTCAATTATTCTCATGTGAAACTTTTACCCCTAGCTTTGCTTGAGTCTCGTGTTCAAGTATCTAGAAACAGCGGCAGCCAAAAAGGAGAAATCGACTACTACTAATACTACGGAGGTCGGCGCTCTCGTCGAAAAATTCCTCCGGAAGGCTGTTGGATGGTACCCAGAACCAACGAGGTCACTTCGATTCTGGATACAGCACAAGCGATGGAAGTTTCGATTGTAAGCGTTGGTCCCAGGAGGATCCGCACGATAGTATTGGTCCCTATTCGCCCAAATGGTCGCCCATTCCAATGCATACAGGCTTCAGTGGGAAACCACCACCAACTTCAGTTGCACCAACAGCAGCAAGAGCTACAGCTGGTCGTTCTAATGTAGGTTCGCTTGGGGAGCACGCACCCCGCTGCAGGATCAGCACGATCGAAAGAAGCAGTCGAATAAGTAATATGATCGCATTCGGAAGAGTTCGAAGTCAACTAACCTATTCGTTCATTCACAGGACCGACATTTCTCCAGAAGGTGATTTGACACTTGGTAGTGTCCGATGGAAAGATGTGAACGTTAGGAAATATCCAACCTTATAGGTATACCACTACATTTCATTCAAATTGTATATCATAACATCTTTCATTACTCCAATTACAGCACCAACACTAACATCCCCCTACGCATGTCGCGTTACACCTGAATATTCCATGCTTCTTATTCAAAAAGTAATAAAGTTTTGATAAAACTCTTAAATAGTTTTGAGAAATACGCCGTGCATGACTATTCGAATCAAAATAACGAGATGTTGTACGAACTTTGTACATTCACTGGTGTTTCTTTATTATCCAACAAACATGAAATAATTTTTCGCGAGGAATGCTGAAATTCTTGATCTTAGCTCGATCTGGTTCTATTGTCAATCACTCTCTCTTAATGAGTTGAATTATTAATAAACTTTGTTAGAAAAATGTGTATTATCTCGCTTTCCCAGCATTTGTGTCAGAAAACAACTGATAGCATCGATTGAATAATAATGATCAACACTGGACATCCTAATGTATTCTTGTTAGGTCTTCTACAATATTGATTATATCACCTTCGGCCACTTCCTTCTCAGTTTCATCCACGTCGATCTGCAATACAAATGCATCGTACATTTTTTCCCGACTTAAATCTAAAAAGCTTCTACAAGGTCTCCATCAATAAATCCCCCGCAACGTTCCGTTTTCATTTCGGTATGATAACTATGCCAATAGGAATAATCAATCTTACCAACAGAATTGATTGTGTCAGTCAAACTTTCTTGTATCTTTCGAAGAAATTCATAATTCATAATCAGGTGGTATTCGTGTGACCAGACCGATAGCTGACCAAAATAACAAACAGCCCGTTGTCGGCGTCGTACGCTCACCAATGTTTTGCATCACGAGCGAACCGTGGCGGAATATATTCATCATATTACCGAGATGGAATTGAGCATTTGCTGTCGTACGTCGTCCGTTGTTGTGGCCCTTCAAATTAATACAAAAATTGTTCGTATGATAAACAGAGCTACGGAAACCCTATTTACTACTAGCAAACAAATAGATTGTTCTGATATCCTCCCGAGGAAGGCATTGTCATCTAATATTTCTACTGCTGGCATCCAATTTGGTTGATAGTCGTGAGCGATCTCCTCAAAATTATCTAGCGTGACAGATCGAATCAAATCACCAACCAAAATGAAATCGCCTGTTAAAAAAAACTGTTACTCTGAGGAATCCAAGTGATTGCATTAATCTAGTTTATCCTTGGTTTTACAATATAATCCAACACGTTATTGAAATGGTTACATTCAAGTCGCAAATCCTTATCATCAGTCCACTCATACAATCGTTCGGTTGAATTGATGCTAGCCAATACACGGCCATTGAACTTAATGAAAGAATAGCACGCACTCTTGATTCCTTTCTCGCTAACTTGAGTGAGGGTTCCATCCGCGTAGTGATAGATGATAATCCTTCCTACTTTGTGTTCCGGTTCCGCTTGATACACCAGTGCTGTGACGACGATGCATTCGAGTCGTTACCCAACTTCTCCGAAATCAATGACATAGTATACTCCGTTTGCATGAATTGATGTGCAATTTCAACTTTTTGACCAAACTCGGCACTGCTGGCTCCTGGCTTGAGCAGTACCATGTTGCTCGAGTAAGTTACATTTGTCGTCTGAGTTGACGCGCTCTGTCTCGAAGGAGTCAGACCACTCGAGTCCTGAAGTTGCATTCGCACCGTTATAACATCGAATGCTTGAGAAACTGATGCGGTATGACGTGGCGCCTCACCATGTTACCGTTCGAATGTGCAACTTTAAATCTCATCAATTGTACCAAGAATAACCGAATTTTTGATTGCAAGAGCCAAACTGTCCTGATACGCTTCGGCATTAAGTGAGCACATACGATTTATTTCCTACAGGTTGACATTCGAGAAAACTAGCTTGTGGTTAGAGCTGTAAATAACATTTGGGCGATCCGAACAGGTAAATACCGGTACGTTTTCAGAATTGTCGGCTGGGTTCCAATCGTTACTTTTTTGGTGTGTTGGTCTGTATTTTTCTTCATGACGAAGTAAAACATATAATCGTCTCCGAGGACACACAATAATTAAGGGCAACCAGTTCCGAACGGCTGGAGCTTTCGTCCAAGGGAGAGATGTTCAGACATGTTACATCATAATCTAGTGTGGCAGTGTTAAGGGAAAATAATGTTATTATTGTGAACATGGGCAATTGGTCGTTCCATACATTTTGTGCACCAACTTGCCTGCTTCAATCGTCATCGTGGTATACTACCGATTCTTTTTTTTTTTTTTTTTTTTAATTCGTTTATTTTTACAGGCTCAGTTACTTTAGTTTAAAGGAGCCGAACTTTAAATATAATTTTAAAACTATATATATAAACAATTTTCTTACATCTATGGTTAGTAAGGTGGAAAACCGATTACTCGCGGTGTACTCGAGTTTAGAAGGGTGACATATGTTTAGGAGAAGGATGGGATATAAGGAAATTGTAACAATGTTGATGAACACTCAATTTATAAATCTATTCGTATATCTATAGTGTATTTACATTTCAACTTATTCTACTATTTATAGCAAGGGGACGAATTACCCGCAAAGGAAGGAAAGGAGGGTATAAGGATGTAGGGGCAATCACACACGAAGATCTATAGCTTTAAGGAAAACATATATATGGGACATGTAATCAAGGTCTAACCGAGCCAACACATCTCTCACCGGCACATTGGGCTGTCTTCCTCGGGCCCGAAGGGAGTTTTTTAAATTCGATCTGGCGATCAGATACACCTCGCACGACCAAACAATGTGCTCGATGTCGTGATAACCTTGGCCACAAACGCAGAGATTGCTGCTGGCAAGATTGAAACGGAAGAGTAGTGCATCTAACGAACAGTGATTGGACATGAGTCGGGAGAAGGTGCGAATAAAGTCCCGACTCAAATCCAGACTTTTGAACCACGGTTTGAGGCTAACATTTGGGATAATCGAGTGAAACCACCGGCCCAATTCATCTTCGTTCCACTTGCGTTGCCAGTAAGCGATGGTATTTTTGCGGACTAAAGAATAAAATTCATTGAAGGCGATTTGACGCTGATAAATATCGCCTTCAATTGCACCTACCTTTGCTAATGAGTCAGCCCTCTCATTACCCGGAATGGAGCAATGTGAAGGGACCCAGATAAAGGTAATGACATAACAGCGTCTGGATAAAGCACTCAAAATTTCTCGTATTCTCTCAAGGAAGTACGGCGAGTGCTTTTCCGGCCTCACTGAACGGATAGCTTCGACAGAGCTAAGACTATCCGTTACAATGTAATAGTGTTCAACAGGTCGTGAGGCGACGCTGTCCAGCGCCCAATGAATTGCTGCCAATTCAGCAATATACACTGAGCAAGGATTCTGAAGACTGTGTGAGGTGCTAAAAAATTCGTTGAACACTTCAAATCCTGTGGACTCGTTTATAGTGGACCCATCAGTAAAGTACATATTATCGCAATTGATACCCCCATACTTTTCATCGAAGATCGTTGGAGCGATCCTCGATCGTTGGTAATCTGAATATCCATGGATATCTTGCTTCATGGACAGATCAAAATGCACAGAGGAATTGATGTAGTCAGGGAAACAAACACGGTTGGGAATATACGAAGAAGGATCAACCTGCATGGAGATGAATTCATGATATGAACTCATGAATCCGGAGTGAAAATTTAGCTCGATCAGCTGCTCAAAATTTCCGATCACCAATGGGTTCATAACCTTATACCGGATGAGGAACCGAAGAGATAATAAATTGAAGCGATCTTTTAGTGGGAGTAGGCCTGCCAAAACCTCGAGACTCATGGTATGCGTTGAGGGCATACATCCCAACGCGATACGGAGACAAAGATACTGAATTCGCTCGAGTTTAATGAGGTGTGTTTTGGCAGCTGATTGAAAACAGAAACTGCCATACTCCATCACTGAGAGAATAGTTGTTCGATACAACATTATAAGATCTTCTGGGTGGGCTCCCCACCAGGTGCCGGTAATTGTACGGAGAAAGTTTATTCTTTGTTGGCATTTTTTACTCAGATACCTAATATGGGCCCCCCAAGTACATTTGAAGTCGAACCAGACCCCAAGATACTTGAATGACATAGCATGAGTGATCGGTTTACCCAAAAGTTGAAGCTTTGGTTTTGCTGGTCTATGCTTCCTAGAAAAAACCACCATCTCTGTTTTCTCCGTGGAGAATTCGATCCCTAGCCCAATGGCCCAGGTTGAAAAATTGTTCAAAGTATCTTGTAAGGGTCCTTGCAGGTCGGATTCGTTTGGTCCTACGACAGACACCACTCCATCATCTGCAAGTTGTCTTAGGCTGCAATTTTGTGTAAGGCAATTGTCGATGTCGCTTACATAGAAGTTGTACAAAAGGGGGCTTAAACATGAGCCCTGGGGGAGGCCCATGTAAGAGACCCGACTTACTGCCGAATCTCCGTGAGAAAAGTTCAAATGTTTCTCACAAAGCAAGTTATATAACATATTATTCAATAGAGGCGGCAGATCCCGAGAGTGTAATTTGTCCGACAAAACCTCTATTGAAACAGAATCGAAGGCCCCCTTTATGTCCAAGAATACTGAAGCCATTTGTTTTTTTCGGCGTAAGCCATTTGAATTTCCGAAGAAAGCAACGCAAGACAATCATTCGTCCCCTTGCCCCTGCGGAACCCATATTGTGTATCTGAGAGTAGGCCATTCGTTTCAACCCATCAATCAAGGCGAAACAAGATCATTTTCTCCAACAATTTCCGTATACAAGACAGCATTGCTATTGGGCGGTACGAATTGAAGTCGGACGCGGGTTTTCCGGGTTTTTGAATAGCTATAACTCGTACTTGTCTCCAATCATCTGGAACAATATTATTCTCCAGAAACCGATTGAATAAATTCAACAAGCGATGTTTCGCCACATCAGGGAGGTTTTTCAGCAAGTTGAACTTAATTCTATCCGATCCCGGAGCAGAATTGTTACATGAGAGCAGAGCAAGAGAGAATTCTACCATCGAAAACTCGGAATCAAGATCGCACCTACCTTGTGGTATATCTCGAACAATTTTTTGCACGGGAGCGGAATCAGGACAAACCTTCCGTGCAAAATTAAAAATCCATCGATGTGAATATTCTTCGCTTTCATTCGTTGAAGAGCGATTTCTCATGTTTCGAGCCACTTTCCATAATTTTTTCATTGACGTTTCTCGTGACAAACCTCCCACGAAATTTCGCCAATAAGCACGTTTTTCCCTTTGATTAAGTTTTTAAATTGATCTTCAAGGGCTAAATACGTTTGAAAATTTTCAGGGGTTCCACGTTTCCGAAAAGCTTTAAATGCATTCGATTTTTCTACATAAAGCTTGGAACATTGGCTATCCCACCATAGATTGGGAGGCCTTCGGGAAATGGTGGAACCTGGGATGGGTTTCGTTTGAGCGCGAACCGCGCTGTCATAGATCAAACGAGAAAGACTACCGATTCTTATCCAATAACAATTAGTCCTCCAAGTGGAGTTGGCATCGGGATCAACATCGTTGCTTCTATCTCAACGTTATACTGTTTCCAGGCGATTTTCAGAAAGTTCTATCCTTCAAATTTATTTCGTGAGTTTTGATGTGTCGTCCCTTCAGATCTTGGTGAATAGCACAATAAGTCGCGACACGCGAGTGCATTTGCGTTAATTTAAAAAACACCTTATGATTCACTTGAAAACTTGAAGACTGCGAATCTCAAATCAAAACAGAACAGAAGTTTTTTTTTTTTATTAATTCGTTTGTTTTTACAGGCTCAGTTACTTAAGTTCAAAGGAGCCGAATTCTTAAATATAATTTTAAAACTATATATATATATATAAACAATTTTCTTACATCTATGGTTAGTAAGGTGGAAAACCGATTACTCGCGGTGTACTCGAGTTTAAGAGGGTGACATATTTTTAGGATGGGATATAAGGAAATTGTAACAATGTTGATGAACACTCATTTCATAAATCTATTCGTATATCTATAGTGTGTTTACATTTCAACTTATTCTACTATTTATAGCAAGGGGACGAATTACCCGCAAAGGAAGGAAAGGAGGGTATAAGGATGTAGGGACAATCACACACGAAGATCTATAGCTTTAAGGAAAACATATATATGGGACATGTAATCAAGGTCTAACCGAGCCACATTCGCGCAAATAACTTAAAACTGTTTTATGGTCGATCTTCGATTATTTGAGTGATTTTATCGACATTCGAAATAATAGATTTTTTCCCCCAACCTAATATTTGGTAGAAAACGGCCAACAACGCAATATAGAACAGTACAAACTCGATAAGTCGAGAAAAGTATAGAAGTAGAGAAAACTAAACTGCGTTTAGTTTGAATGAAGAAACTAATCACTGAATTGTTTAACCTGCAGGGAAAACCCAACAACTCAAATGAGAATAAACAGCCTGTTCAGGGTTCCGAAAATCCATCTGCTGCCGTACTCTGAAACAATAACACTTTCGACGAGATTATTGTCTTCACAAAAAAAAGTTCTGTCTGAAATGGCGTTTAAAAAAGCTCAGTTCTGTTCTCGTCGCAATCATCTGTCATGTTGGCTGTCGCGTTCAATGTCAACAGTCACGTCCAGTACAAAGCGACACACAGCTGAAAGAATTGATTACAGCTGTCACTTTTCCACATCAAACATGTATATTGAATAAATAGCCCAAGTTTGGGGAAAACCAGCGGGTTACCGGCTTCGTACCGGTTCGTACAGTTCAAGAAGTCTATATTTAACCCTCCGCTTCTTATCTCTCGACTCCCCCTCAGCCTAGAAGGAACAGAGAACGCAATATTCCATCCGAACGAAATATAAAGCATTAACATTTAATGGGAGCTTTTATGTGCATGTTAAATTTTTATCGTCATTACCTTCCTTCTTCGTTAGGACTCCGTTTTCGGTGCTCCCCCTCCTTCTCCGTCATTGTGGCCTCACACCGCAGTTAACGGTGGAGCATATCTTCAGCGGCGGCGGCGGCCCCGGGAATCATTCTTCTTGATGACAGCTCTCTGCCGGGATAGAGCTTAGGAAGCATTAGTGCTGTGTGGCCCGTCTCGAGAAGACGTCGGCTGCTGACAATCAAATCCTCTGACAGAGAGTGTCAGATCTGTGACGGGGCAACGCAGGAGTTCTTACCCTCCCCCGGCGCATTGAGTGGATGATTTCCCGCCGTTTTTTCCCCCCGGTGAATGTTCAATAGAACCAAACATTTGCATATTGCTGGCGCGGAAGAACCGACACTAACGTAAAGTGAGGTTTTCAATAGACAATTTGCGGGATGGGAGTACTGTCAGTGATTGTCTGGAAATTGGCAGGTTGAATGCAGGATTTTATTCCATTGTGTTGTGGATTGGTTGTTGACGTAGTTCCCAAGCTTTGTTAATGTTCAGTTTCATACTTCTTCTGGATAGAAGGAAAGAATCAAGTTTTCGGTTTTCGGCGGCGAATCTTCCATATAAATTTTGTCGCGTCAACTTTCCGATCCACATATTGCATTCCGGAGTTCGATATACAGAGTTCTTTGTGACGGAATCTTCTCACCACGAATTTATCCTGCCAGAAATGTTCACAGGAAAAATGTATACAACAAATAAAGTCAAAAGTAATACCTGCTGATGAGCGCGGGAAAATTGGTGGCAGAATTCCCACCGAAACTTTTGATTCCTGATGAGAGAACTCAAAATTTGGAATAATTTTCCACCCGTTGGCCAATTGTTGCCCGGTTGGATGGACACGCTGCCGAATACGGAGAACGGATAAACCAAGTAAAGTTCGGTAAGCAACATTCGAAAGACTTTCGTGGTTTTGGAGATAAGTTTTACATGGAAATGGAAATTTACTTCCCAGGTCCTGGTAGAGCTTTATTTGCGCTCCCTCAAGTTGCTCCCAAATAATACAATGAAGGCTTTTAATAATGGAACCTTTAAAACGGTGAAAACTGTGCTTCATGGAAATTAATAAATGCTTCTTCCACGCTTAACAGATTGAATAAGCTTCCGGCAAAACCCCTAATTCCGTTACTAATGGAATCAAATCAAACTTGTCACCGTCCAGTTTCCGTAAAAAATCTGCATCACGACGAATTCACCCGACCGTGGAATAACCCTTGCCGCAGAACCCCCTTCCAGAGCCGACCGTTCGCAGGGGATGGAATTTCGTGATTCGACGTGGCATCAGATCGATTGCCGGAACGTGGCACACTTTGGGCGCTTGTTTTTGTCGCTGGTCCCGTTTATGCCCCGGAAAATCCAAACCCATTAAACCGTAAGCTGCGTGCAACAGATAAAAATGCGTTATGAATCGAGCGCCTTTACGAAGCGTAATGGGGGAGAACAGGTTGCAGGGATCCGGTAGATAATAAAAACGAAATAAATAATACTCATATATATTCCACGCTCGTGACTTGAAGCAGAACAGGAATGATTGGAGCGGCGGTTCGAGATCGCTGCAGGAGATTGGCCTAAATATGATTCGAAAATAGAGATGATGAAAATTATCAAATTATCGAAAGAGAACAGTTATTATTAGAAAGCTTGTTAGCGAGCAAAGAGAAATGCATTTATCGAATATGTTTTCTGCTCAGTTCGTAAAATAATTGAATAATCGGTCAACACAAAGCAATTCATTCAAATTTGAAAGGATGTGTTTTGTTATCATGTCGAAGTTAGTTTGAAAAAATAATGCGTCTCCATGAAACCGACTCATGGAGACGCGGATCTATAAACTCGAAAACATGCAAGTACGCGACAATATTGTAGACAGTGCCCGAAATCATCGAAGATGAAAAATAAAAACCGACTCTCCTCTCAGTAACTTTGCTTCGACTGGGGCTACTCCGGCATTCGCCGTCCACATGATTTGAATTGACTAGAAAATGAATTAACGAGCGTTGAGAGCGAGGATGACTAATGAACCGTTCTATTCAATGGTTATTCTAATTGATGTGGCTAATGAATACAAATCTTCCTCTTCATTCAGCCTGACAGCCTGACGTCCATATACTGAACTCAAACATCGATACATGCATACGGGATACATGAGAGAGAGAAACGAATTCACTTTGGAGGGAGTCGCTTCAATATGCATTGAAGTCCATTTGACGGGGAAGAATGAATTGAGATAGTCGAGTCGTAGAGTGAGATAGCAACTAAACGCCCGAGTGACTGTTGAGTCGTGTTGACGGAGAAACTGCTGGAAGAAGCCAAAACTCATTTCCAATTGAATATGAAGGCGAATTTCTTCATGGTCCCTTGACTATCCTCAGTTGAATATGACTTTGCCGAGCCCTGATTGCAGGCAAGCAAAGGTCCAAAGACGGTTTTATATTGTTCGTCACGACACATAGGGGAAGTGTTACGTTTCACACAAGATAAAAATTATTGCCATTTTTTTATATTTGCATGCGCAGGGGAAGGGGGACCTTACCCGACCCCCTTTATTGCGATGGCCATTATGCACCTAAAATCATTGTTGTTTATTTGCAATTTCCGTGTTGGAATGTATAGTATAGCTCGTTAACTATACATGGTAACTTCGATATAACGTACATTTTACTTTCAAAATCGTACGTCGTATCGAAGCATAATAAAGCTGTTTAGGTAAGGTTAATAAATAAATTCAACTAAAAGACGAAGCCAACCTTTCTGATGATGTTTCCCTTCGTACTGTTGATTAAAGTTTGATTCATTTAGAATCTGAAATCACAAAGCAGTTGTATTCCGGGATTGGTTAAAGGTACAAAACGAGCTTTAGTATCAAAATACAAATAATTTTGTTTTATTATTAATCCGTTTATTTTTACAGGCTCAGTTTAAAGTTTAAAGTTTAAAGGAGCCGAATTTTTAAATATAATTTTAAAACTATATATATAAACAATTTTCTTACATCTATGGTTAGTAAGGTGGAAAACCGATTACTCGCGGTGTACTCGAGTTTAGAAGGGTGACATATTTTCAAGAGAAGGATGGGATATAAGGAAATTGTAACAATGTTGATAAACACTCAATTCTTAAATCTATTCGTATATCTACAGTGTATTTATGTTTCAACTTATTCTACTGTTTATAGCAAGGGGGCGAATTACCCGCAAAGGAAGGGAAGAAGGGTATAAGGATGTAGGGGCAATCACACACGAAGATCGATAGCTTTAAGGAAAACATATACATGGGACATGTAATCAAGGTCTAACCGAGCCAACACATCTCTCACCGGTACATTGGGCTGTCTTCCTTGGGCCCGACGAGAGTTTTCTAAATTCGATCTGGCGACCAGATCCATCTCGCACGACCAAACAACGTGCTCGATGTCGTGATAACCTTGGCCACAAACGCAGAGATTGCTGCTGGCAAGATTGAAACGGAAGAGTTGTGCATCTAATGAATAGTGATTGGACATGAGTTGCGAAAAATTTATTGTTTTTTCAATAAAAAAGAAAATCAAAAAAATATTCCTTTGTAATTTGAATATGTGTACGTTATATCGAAGTATTTTCTACTGGTCGGTGAGGTCAATGACTATCTCTTTTTTAAACTCATTGATCGGACTTTTAGTTGTTTCAGACTGTTGAACATTAATTATTAATTTAATTAACACTTTTTTTAACTTTTGTATTAAATTTAGGCATGGGTGCCGTACTGGTCAGAATTATTTTTCTTTGGAAAAGCAATGGTACATGCAAGATTATGAAAAATAAATATTTTTTCATTATTTTTTGTGAACCATATATGGCGTAGTGGTAACATTCATGCCTCTCACGCTAAAGGTCAGGAGTTCAATTCTCACTCCCGACATTCTTCCAAAAATGGAAGTAAAAATTGACGAACCAGCCAAATGAGTTGAAAGTCACTATAATACAGATAAAAAAAACTTAACAACGCGTTTGAATGTGATGTTTTTGTATAAAATAAATGTTTGTCGCTTGAGACACTTATGCGATTATTCAAATAACATGGGCCTTTTATGCAAACAGTAGTGAAGTGAACCTATGAACAATATATTCCATCACACCAAAGTGTTACAATAGCTAAATTTTGCTGTTATGTTTTTTGTCCCACATTCCTATGCATTCAACCCACTGTGCGTTGTATTGTGTGGGTGACTACTTTGTTTGATACTGATACTGTCGTTATCTATTACTCATAGAAGCACCGTATTGATTCGTGACATCAAGCTTCGTTTAGGAAAAGCATAAACTGATGCGTAGTTGAGTAAAATATAAGATTAGCATAGTTTTTGCTGTGGTGGCTGAGAGCAGAAAACAACCACAAAGAGTGAAATTCTGTTCCGTTGCAAAACATACGAATGAACTTTATTCTATGATTTGTCAACAATAGATGAACGTAGACTCCAGAACATAGAATATAATTTTGTTCCGGCTTTCGGTATGCTGATAAAGTTAATTTTTAGCACATGTTCTGGCATCCCGATTTATTACATTAAATGAGCTGAAAGATAACATAATATGTTCTACTCCCCAATACATGTATATCATTTGTATAATATATATGCTAGAGCCAATATGAGCGAGCGAGACAGGAGACACACTTAAATGAAAGCATATGAAAGCTTTTCGTATAGTTTGCCAAATACACGGCCCAGACAGAGAAAGATATATTCTCGTTCATGTTCTTCTTTATCGTCTTAGAAAACACCTTCCATCTTCATTTTTTGATCAAGTGTAATATTATCACGCTCCTTTATAATAGCGCTGGCAGCTATATGGATTGCGTAGTCGTGTGAAGTAACTTTGCATTCCAGCCGGCCTTGGTTCGATTCCCATTGACGTCATATGGACTTTTTTTTTGCACAATCCCAAATGCAAAGAGAAAAGAAAACAGAAAGGGATGTCTGCTCGCATACATACAAATCATTTTTAAGCTTATAAAATAGCTCATTATTTGCGCATTTGAATCTCATGCGCAGGAAATGGCATTTTTTCTGCCAAAGATGACATGTTTTCTGCCAACGCTAGTTTAATTGTAGTATTCAATGACAAGAAAATATGAAAAATTGATGCGATCTTTTGGGTGAGGGACTTACCCAAGTGTTGCCACATTTTTTATCTGTACCGAAAGGTATAAAAATCTTTCCCATCTAAAGTACAGATGGGAAAGCTCTGTCCTATCGAAATATTCGTTATAGAGAAAAATTTGTTTTCTACAGAATATCACGCTTACTTACTAACTTACTATTTACATTTACTTAATACGAATACAACATTTGCTGTAAATGTACACTAACATTTGCAAGCCTCGAATCACTCATGCGTTTGATGGTGCTCATACATAGTCTTTCTAAGTTTAGATTTCATACTATCATTCAATAAAATTCTAGATATGCCGCCACGATTTTCAATCAAATCTTTTGATCTTAAAATTGCGTTCATCGTATCATTGCTGAACTGATTTCGAATCTCATTCTTGTTCTGATTGTGTTGAGAAAAAATCACTCCGCGTATGCCGAAGAGTGAGGCATAGTGAGATCGTTAGAAACAAAGCATCGAAGCGCCATCGACATTTATGTTTTGCCCAGCAATCCTGCAAATGTTGGTTTTCTGAAACAAAGATTTGCTTCCGTAGCAATTTTACTTTTAGTGCACGGAATTCGTTCTCCAGATTTTGTAAAACCCCATCGTAGAACCCTTGAAACACTTCCTATACAACGTTGATAAAGCTGCTTAAGTTATTAAAAGTTTCGAGCTTCCCTATGCTGTTTGATCAAATTTTCAGAACTCAAGATTGTGATTATCGTATCGTTGTTCTGAAAAAATCACTCAACAGTTGTCGTGAATTGATGCACAGTAAGAATATTAATACTCGAGCAAACTGTCGTTTCTTTTCAGGCAACCGATTTTTGTCCAACAGAGATTTCATTTTGTAACAATTTAGACACGGTATTCATTCGCCATCGTAAAACCCATAAAATAGTGAAAACGCTTCCAATACTTCTTTGATGCTTGTTATATTGGGAATGTTTCTGGAATTCAACATTGCAGCAGCCTTGAGGGTCGAATAATCGAAATCAAATCTCTGCCTCATCTGTTTTACCAACTCCACGTGTTATTGATGTATCACTCCAGAAAATATGGTCCTATCTGTACTTTAGTACAAAAATCTGTAATCTGTAGAGTAGTGCGGGGCCAAGTTGCGCACCTAACTGTTGTCGTCCAACAACTCTTTTTTTTTATCCCATTTATTTATTAGGCTCATTAGCATTTACCTGTAACAGAGCCGGGTTTAATACATGTACATATGTTAATGTTTCTATAAATTGTGAATTACACAGTAATTAGTAGTAACCATGTAGGCGTTAAGTTTTCTGTTCCATTACATTATGATAAATTACACAGTAGTAGCCATTTAGGAGTAAGGTTATTCTTTCTGTTCATCCATTGTTCAGCAGACTGGACAGCGGAGACAGTTGATATTGATCATTGTTGGGCTATTTATAGAACAGCAGCCCGATGTTTCTTGCAGAACAGAGCAGTTGTATGGATGAATCGATCTTTGTTCCACCGTGGATCGATTTCCATCGCTGATGATGGTTACGTGGACGTAGCTATTCTATAACAACACAAAGATGGTCAATTGAGGGCCCTGAGTTTGAACTCACGATCGATCGCTTGGTAAGCGAACGCGTAACCAAGTGGCTACGAAGACCCCCCCAACAACTCTTGAATTAAAGGAAATACAATTCAGTTTGCTTACCAAAGTGTAACTATATATATTACTTTCGAAACGTAGTACAAGAATTTCTCGAGTTTTGTTTGTGGTTACACAAAAACCTATTTTAATACAAAATGGCAAATGCGTACTTTTGCCCCAAAGTAGGGGCAAAGGTGCGCACCGTACAGGGCAAAAGTGCGCACTTATAGAATTGTACTTCTGAGATGACTTGTGACAAAAATAAATGCTTTATCATTACGTGAAAATTTTTGGGAGGGAGGAAACTGACAATATAAGATATCTGAAAATGTCCAACATTTGAAACAGAATTCTTTTTTATTAACAAACTAACTGATCCGGCGAACTTCGTCCCACCCACAATTGATATATTGATATAAATCATTTCGAACACTCTAGTTCCCACAGAAATTATTTCTATAATAATAATACATAATTTATACTCGCGGTATATAATTTCTTTCCTGATATATAAGCCTGATGCAGACTAAGACGCATCAATCCTGATACTGTCTGTTTTAATCCGTTGCTCCGTTCTTGAGTTAAATCGTGAGGAACGGCCAGTTCCTCAGACTGCTCACTCGTAAATACTTGTCTGAACCGCCCTAGCAGATATAGAAATGCCAATAAAAGAAGTTCAAATCATAAATCACTCACTGATATGAGCCTCTTCCTCAGAGCTGATTCAGAAATATCGAGGTCTGCCACAATCCGACGATTCAAGACTCCCTCCCGAAGCTTCGGTCGGGCCATTTGAGCATTCCTGGAGTGCATTTCTTCAAATCAGTGAGTCCCATTAAAAATTTGGTTGAAAACATTTTTTTTTTTTTTTTCAGAGTAAAACTCTGGTGCGAACTTTAACCCCACAGCCACTGCGCACCTTTACCCCACAAGCAATTTTTGGACTAATCGAATTTAAAAAAAAAACTCTTGAACTTTTTCACAAAAACGAATACGCACTATTATCTACTATAGAATTAAGGTTTCCTTGACAGTGTAGTTTCGAACTTTCCAGTTATTTTAGGTAAGTTAATCGTCATCTCCGAAACTGAAAAAATTGATCAAAACAACGCAAAACTCATTCAAGTCTGGACAGCGCAAGCAATCAGTCGTTTACTTTCGCGTTCCCGTAATCGTGATCGAGTGCCGTAAGCTGTTATTAACCTTACTCGCCCTGGTGTTTTTATTATCACGCGTTTACCGTGGTCTTGTGGACATTGTGTTCAACCTCGCAATCAGCGAGTGGAGAAGCCGCAACAAGGCCTGCCAAAGTGGCTGGCTTTCATTTCTCGCCAATTCATCGCCATCGCAAATTGGAGTCGGACACGGTGGTCAGTCGCACGCACACAATATCAGTGTGGAAGAACGCGCTTAGTGGTGTGATACACCATTTCATTTGTGCCGAGCGCCCAACACGCGATCAGCCGATCGCTAAGTTCAATTGTACTGGTGCATCTCGTGTGAATCGCTGTGAGCGAGAACGTGAGAACGAGCACCGGACTGAAAAGTGCACAATCGCAGCGGCGTCTGCAATCATCCGATCGAGCAGCAGCCGTTACCGCAATCATCGCACTGGTGTGCGTTAGCAAGTAGTTTTATTATTTTTTGTTTTTCTTTGTTTTTTTTTATTAGGTTATAGGAATCATTCAAACTATTGCAATTATCAGCCACATAAATGATGGATGAAGGTGGGGGGTCTTTTAATATGGAGATCTCCTTCGATGACTCCCTTTCCGTTGCACAAAAAGGTGCCGGAAAGTCGCTTAAGCGCGTTCCGTGTGATACAGAAGAGTCGTCGATTAAAAAGCCCCCCTCTAAGAAATCCACAAACCTCGCCACTCATCCCCCGAACCCCCCCGTTTTAACTCAACCATCGACCTCGCATTCCTCATCTGTTGCTCCTGATCCCTCTCAACCATCCACCTCATCTCCCCCCTCTACCGTCCCCGTTCCCTCCCAAACCTCGTCCTCGTCTTCTTCTTCTGTTTTGTCCTCTCCCCGTGTCAAGGTTTATCCAGAGGATGCACCTGGAACTGGTCCATGGGTTGTTTTCTTCCGGCCCAAACCCAACGGGAAATCGCTGAACGTCATTCAGATTATGAAAGATCTGACAAAAAATTATTCCTCCGTGGTCGAAATGAGAAAGGTTAGACCGAACAAACTGCGTGTTGTCGTGGCTGATCGGAAGCAAGCTAACGAAATTGTTGTCGACAATAGATTCATCCTAGAATATCGCGCCTATGTGCCCTGCCATAACGTAGAAATTTCGGGGGTGATTACAGAAACGGGTCTGACGAGCGAATTTATAAAAAAGGGAGATGGCAGATTTAAAAAGCTTCCTCGGTCGATAGTTAAAATTTTGGACTGCCAACAGTTAGGAAAAGTGTCCCAGGAAGAGGGAAAAACAAAATTCACGCCGTCCGACTCGTTTCGAGTAACTTTTGCTGGTTCCGCCCTCCCTGACTACGTTATGGTAGACAAATTGAGGCTACCACTGCGACTCTTCGTGCCAAAGCCCATGACTTGCAACAAATGCAAGTCAGTTGGTCACACAGCAGATTATTGTGCCAACAAGGAGCGCTGTGCCACTTGCGGAGAGCAACATGTGGGGAAATCCTGCAGTGCGACTGAGCATAAGTGTCCATATTGCGGAGGATCCCCACACGTGCTCTCAGCTTGTGAAACTTACAAGAGTCGCTGGGAGAAGCAGAAGCGCTCTTTAAAGGAACGCTCGAAACGTACTTTTGCGGAAATTTTAAAGGGCGCTTCTCCACTGGCTCAACAACAACAACCAATCTCAACACACAATACCTTTTCCGCGTTGCCAGTTGATGAAATGGAAGCGGACACAGCTAGCGAGGGCACACCGTTTATTTTCAAAGGGAATCCCCGGCGCAAAAATGTGACCACTCCCAAAGTTCAAGAACAAGTCCCCACGATTATATCCTCTGTTAGCTTGCCTAAAAAATCGAGTGCAGCGGACAAGCAAAATCAGGTTCCTCCTGGCTTCCGTGGGAATATTTCATCTTCGAACGACCCAGCACTCGAGGGGACATCAAAAACCCCAACTGTCCCTATTTTTCCGTCCAGTTCAACTTCCCAATCGGGATTTATAAAGTTGTCTGACCTTTTGGATCAAATCTTCAAGTGTTTTAATGTTTCCGACTCCATCAGAACCATTGTCATCTCAATGCTTCCAGTATTAAAGACAATTTTGCAACAATTGATGCAAACATGGCCCCTCCTTGCAATGATTATCTCTCTTGATGTCTAATTCAAATAGAGAGGTCGGAGATATCACTGTTTTACAGTGGAATTGTCGTAGTCTTATCCCTAAATTGGATACATTCAAATTTTTAATTCATAACTTCAATTGTGATGTTTTTGCTCTGTCCGAAACTTGGCTTTCTTCGCGAGATGATATCTCTTTCCACGATTTTAATATTATACGCTTGGACCGTGATGATAGATACGGAGGGGTGCTTTTGGGGATCAATAAGAGCCACTCATTTTTTAGAATTGACCTTCCAACTATTGGAGGGATCGAAGCTGTTGCTTGTCATGCAAACATCAGAGGCAAAGACCTCTGTATTGTCAGCTTGTATTGGCCTCCGAGAGCTGCGGTTAGCCGCAAACAACTTGATGACATGTGCTCACTCCTTCTTGAGCCACGATTGATCTTGGGAGACTTCAACTCTCACGGAACTGCCTGGGGGGAACAGTACGACGACAATCGTTCATTGTTGATATATGACCTTTGTAACAGCTTCAATATGACCATTTTGAACACTGGGGAAACAACACGTGTACCTAAACCTCCTGCTAACCCTAGTGCTCTTGACCTCTCGCTTTGCTCGAATTCACTATCGTTAGATTGCAAGTGGAATGTAATCCAGAACCCCAACGGTAGTGATCACTTGCCAATCAAAATTTCCATCACCATTGGGTCGAATTCTTCTGAATCTATAAACATGGCATATGACCTCACAAGACACATTGACTGGAAAAAATATGCGGACGCGATTGCTCTAGCCATCAATTCCAGAGATGGTTTACCTCCATTGGAGGAGTATAACTTCCTTTCTCGTTTGATATATGACAGCGCGGTTCGCGCTCAAACGAAACCCATCCCAGGTTCCACCATTCGCCGAAGGCCTCCCAATCCATGGTGGTATAGCCAATGTTCCAAGCTTTATGTAGAAAAATCGAATGCATTTAAAGCTTTTCGGAAACGTGGAACCCCTGAAAATTTTCAAATGTATTTAGCCCTTGAGAATCAGTTCAAAAATTTGATCAAAGGGAAAAAACGTGCTTATTGGCGAAATTTCGTGGGAGGTTTGTCACGAGAAACGTCAATGAAAAAAATATGGAAAGTGGCTCGAAACATGCGAAATCGCTCATCAACGAATGAAAGCGAAGAATATTCACATCGATGGATTTTTAATTTTGCACGGAAGGTTTGTCCTGATTCCGCTCCTGTGCAAAAAATTGTTCGAGACATACCACAAGATAGGTGCGATCTTGATTCCGAGTTTTCGATGGTAGAATTCTCTCTTGCTCTCCTTTCTTGTAACAATTCTGCCCCAGGATCGGATAGAATTAAGTTCAACTTGCTGAAAAACCTTCCTGGTGTGGCGAAACATCGCTTGTTGAATTTATTCAATCGGTTTCTGGAACATAATATTGTTCCAGATGATTGGAGACAAGTACGAGTTATAGCTATTCAAAAACCTGGAAAGCCCGCGTCCGACTTCAATTCGTACCGCCCAATAGCAATGCTGTCTTGTATACGGAAATTGTTGGAGAAAATGATCTTGTTTCGCCTTGATCGATGGGTTGAAACGAATGGCCTACTCTCAGATACACAATATGGGTTCCGCAGGGGCAAGGGGACGAATGATTGTCTTGCGTTGCTTTCTTCAGAAATTCAAATGGCTTGTGCCGAAAAAAAACAAATGGCTTCAGTATTCTTGGACATAAAGGGGGCCTTTGATTCAGTTTCAATAGAGGTCCTGTCAGACAAATTACACTCTCGGGGTCTGCCGCCTCTATTGAATAATATGTTATATAACTTGCTTTGTGAGAAACATTTGAATTTTTCTCATGGAGATTCGGCAGTGAGTCGGATCTCTTACATGGGCCTCCCCCAGGGCTCATGTTTAAGCCCCCTTTTGTACAACTTCTATGTAAGCGACATCGACAATTGCCTTACACAAAATTGCAACCTAAGACAACTTGCAGATGATGGAGTGGTGTCTGTCGTAGGATCAAACGAATCCGACCTGCAAGGACCCTTACAAGATACTTTGAACAATTTTTCAACCTGGGCCATTGGGCTAGGGATCGAATTCTCCACGGAGAAAACAGAGATGGTGGTTTTTTCTAGGAAGCATAGACCAGCAAAACCAAAGCTTCAACTTTTGGGTAAACCGATCACTCATGCTATGTCATTCAAGTATCTTGGGGTCTGGTTCGACTCCAAATGTACTTGGGGGGCCCATATTAGGTATCTGAGTAAAAAATGTCAACAAAGAATAAACTTTCTCCGTACAATTACCGGCACCTGGTGGGGTGCCCATCCTGAAGATCTTATAATGTTGTATCGAACAACTATTCTCTCAGTGATGGAGTATGGCAGTTTCTGTTTTCAATCAGCTGCCAAAACACACCTCATTAAACTCGAGCGAATTCAGTATCTTTGTCTCCGTATTGCGTTGGGATGTATGCCCTCAACGCATACCATGAGTCTCGAGGTTTTGGCAGGCCTACTCCCACTAAAAGATCGCTTCAATTTATTATCTCTTCGGTTCCTCATCCGGTGTAAGGTTATGAACCCATTGGTGATCGGAAATTTTGAGCAGCTTATCGAGCTAAATTTTCATTCTGGATTCATGAGCTCATATCATGAATTCATCACCATGCAGGTTGATCCTTCTTCGTATATTCCCAACCGTGTTTGTTTTTCTGACTACATCAATTCCTCTGTACATTTTGATCTGTTCATGAAGGAGAAAATCCATGAAATTCCAGATTATCTTCGATCGAGGATCGCTCCTACGATCTTCAAAGCAAAGTATGGGCGTGTCAATTGTGATAATATGTACTTTACTGATGGGTCCTCTATGAATGAGTCCACAGGATTTGGAGTGTTCAACGTATTTTTTAGCACCTCACACAGTCTTCAGAATCCTTGCTCGGTATATATTGCTGAATTGGCAGCGATATACTGGGCGCTGGACAGCGTCGCCTCACGACCTGTTGAACACTATTACATTGTAACGGATAGTCTTAGCTCTGTCGAAGCTATCCGTTCAGTGAGGCCGGAAAAGCACTCGCCGTACTTCCTTGAGAGAATACGAGAAATTTTGAGTGCTTTATCCAGACGCTGTTATGTCATTACCTTTGTCTGGGTCCCTTCACATTGCTCAATTCCGGGTAATGAGAGGGCTGACTCATTAGCAAAGGTAGGTGCGATTGAAGGCGATATTTATCAGCGTCAAATCGCCTTCAATGAATTTTACTCTTTAGTCCGTAAAAATACCATCGCTAACTGGCAACGCAAATGGAACGAAGGTGAATTGGGCCGGTGGCTCCACTCGATTATCCCTAAGGTTAGCCTCAAACCATGGTTCAAAAGTCTGGACTTGAGTCGGGACTTTATTCGGACCTTCTCCCGACTCATGTCCAATCACTGTTCTTTAGATGCGCTGCTTTTTCGTTTCAAGCTTGCCGACAGCAATCTCTGCGTTTGTGGCCATGGTTACCACGACATCGAACACGTTGTTTGGTCGTGCGAGCTATATTTTGTCGCCAGATCGAATTTAGAAAACTCCCTTCGGGCTCGAGGAAGGCAGCCCAATGTGCCGGTGAGAGATGTGTTGGCTCGGTTAGACCTTGATTACATGTCCCAAATATATGTTTTCCTTAAAGATATCGATCTTCGAGTGTGATTGTTCTTACATCCTTTCCCCCCCATTTTCTCCTCCTTTTCGTCCTTCGCGAGCTATCGGTTCCATAACATTAGAATAAGTTAAATTGTTAATACATATTAGATGTAAGGATAGTTTAAGAATTCAGTGTGATGTGTGAGTATGAATGTGAAAGTGAGTGTGAGTGTGAGTGTGAACATGGTTACAATCTCCTTACATCCCATCCTTTTCCTAAAGAAAATGTGTCACCCTTCTAAACTCGAGTCGACCGCGAGTAATCGGTTTCCTATTTCATTAACCGTAGAATTAAGAAAACATGTTAATAGTAAAAGTATAGTTGAGAGTTTGGCTTCTTTAAACCTATGTAACTGAGCCTGTACAAATAAACGAATTATAAAAAAAAAAAAAAAAAAAAACGCAAAACTCTTTTTACCTCATAACTTTTTGCCACTTTCATGAAATTTCATGAAATTTCATGAAATATCTTGTTTATATGCTTGAGCTGCTGTTATGAATGTATGTATCAAACGAATACATTGTTGTCTAAATTTTATGCTCCTTTGCTTCAATAAGGTGCCAATGCGCACCTTTACCCCGCACTACTCTACCGTGCAGAATATGTACCGAAAAAATCGAAAACATCTTTAGGTGTGGCAACACTGCTTACCAGACTGCGCAAGTCGGATATCGTAGTCCGATTCCATTTTAGAATCGAAGATGGGGGCTTCCGGTTCGTCGAAAGGGATTTGTACTTTCAAACCATCTAGTGTTTGGCTGAGAGGAACAGGAGCTGGTATAAATTGATGTTGATTTATACAAAAAAAAACTGTTCGTTTTCAGAGGTTCGAGACTGAATCGAGTATCGAGATTTGTCACCGTCTCAACAAAAGTTAAAAAAAATTTAAAAAAATTCGGTCTCAAACATAAACAATAGGGGGAAGTAGTCTTACTCCGACCGATGGTCTTGAACCGACCTTCTCTTGGATCCCAGAAATGGCGCCACCTACCGAACTTCTAGCAGTGTCAAATGCAAGGTGTCATAACCAAGTATGGAAAAGTTCATTTCTCCACACCTAATTATAAATCACTCTCGTATCTGCTTGGAATAATCAAAAAGAATGAAGCAAGCAATCGTGAGATTGCACGATGAATCATTTTTCATTCTCCGACCATCTTCATTCGGGACTGAGAGTGAACATAACAAAACTGTTCGTGCGTAACTATATTCGGACACTTGTTCTACAAACACGTAATTAATTTGCCGCGGATGAATGTTTATTGAAACTCCGTATATGTGAATTGATCGCACCAGTAATCCGAACCGTATTGTACAATGGGTTTTTTTCGACTGACTTTCTACAACAAAGAACAGCTGACCGGCAAAGAAGTACTACTCCCAGTCCGAATACGTGCAATGAAACGGACGGTGAAAATCTGAGCGTATGAGTGAGATAGTAATAGATCGCAAACGCGATCCACACTTCTAATATTCTCTGTTGTTAACTGGTTCTCGCTCAAACAAAAACAAAGAATGGAAAACAACATTCAATGAATGAATACTCCATTGGATCGCACGAAACAAAATAACGAGTGAGTCAAAATAGACTCAATCTACGTGTATGTATGATTTTATTTATGATTTTATTTTATTGTACTCTTTTTCTTTTTTTTTTATTAATCCGTTTATTTTTACAGGCTCAGTTACATAAGTTTAATGGAGCCAAA
Organism: Toxorhynchites rutilus septentrionalis; assembly: GCF_029784135.1. NCBI lineage: Eukaryota > Metazoa > Arthropoda > Insecta > Diptera > Culicidae > Toxorhynchites > Toxorhynchites rutilus. The sequence continues at coordinate 28,804,491 of NC_073744.1, read as the reverse complement.
CTCTTACATATATTTCAACTAGCATATATCAACATGTTGTTTCCTTAATTCTATGGTTAATGAAATAGGAAACCGATTACTCGCGGTCGACTCGAGTTTAGAAGGGTGACACATTTTCATTAGGAAAAGGATGGGATGCAAGGAGATGTGTGTTTACACTCGCACTCACATTCACATTCACATTCTCATTCACACTGACACTTCACACTCAATTTTTAAAACTATCCTTACATCTAATATGTATTTACAATTTAACTTATTCTAATGTTAGTAGGAAGGGAACCGATAGCTCGCGAAGGACGAAAAGGAGGAGAAAAGGAGGAGAAAAGGATGTATGAACAATCACACTCGAAGATCGATAGCTTTAAGGAAAACATATATTTGGGACATGTAATCAAGGTCTAACCGAGCCAACACATCTCTCACCGGCACATTGGACTGCTTTCCTCCAGCTCGAAGGGAGTTTTCTAAATTCGATCTGGCGACATGATACAACTCGCACGACCAAACAACGTGTTCGATGTCGTGGTAACCATGGCCACAACCACAGAGATTGCTGTCGGCAAGATTAAAACGAAAAAGCAGCGCGTCTAACGAACAGTGATTGGACATGAGTCGGGAGAAGGTGCGAATAAAGTCCCGACTCAAGTCCAGACTTTTGAACCACGGATTGAGGCTAACCTTAGGGATAATTGAGTGAAGCCACCGGCCCAATTCATCTTCGTTCCATTTGCGTTGCCAGTTAACGATGGTATTTTTACGAACTAAAGAATAAAATTCATTGAAGGCGATTTGACGCTGATAAATTTCGCCTTCAATTGCACCTACCTTTGCTAATGAGTCAGCCCTCTCATTACCCGGAATTGAGCAATGTGAAGGGACCCAGACAAAGGTAATAACATAACAGCGTCTGGATAAAGCACTCAAAATTTCTCGTATTCTCTCAAGGAAGTACGACGAGTGCTTTTCTGGCCTCACTGAACGGATAGCTTCGACAGAGCTAAGACTATCCGTTACAATGTAATAGTGTTCAACAGGTCGTGAGGCGACGCTGTCCAGCGCCCAGTGTATTGCTGCCAATTCAGCAATATACACTGAACAAGGATCCTGAAGACTGTGTGAGGTGCTAAAAAAATTGTTGAACACTCCAAATCCTGTGGACTCATTCATAGAGGACCCATCAGTAAAGTACATATTATCACAATTGACACGCCCATACTTTGCTTCGAAAATCGTAGGAACGATCCCCGATCGATGATAATCTGGAATTCCATGGATATCCTGCTTCATGGACAGATCAAAATGCACAGAGGAATTGATGTAGTCAGGAAAACAAACACGGTTGGGAATATACGAAGAAGGATCAACCTGCATGGAGGCGAATTCATGATATGAGCTCATGAATACAGAATGAAAATTTAGCTCGATCAGCTGCTCAAAATTTCCGATCACCAATGGGTTCATAACCTTACACCGGATGAGGAACCGAAGAGATAATAAATTGAAGCGATCTTTAAGTGGGAGTACGCCTGCCAAAACCTCGAGACTCATGGTATGCGTTGAGGGCATACATCCCAACGCAATACGGAGACAAAGATACTGAATTCGCTCGAGTTTAATGAGGTGTGTTTTGGCAGCTAATTGAAAACAGAAACTGCCATACTCCATCACTGAGAGAATAGTTGTTCGATACAACATTATAAGATCTTCGGGATGGGCTCCCCACCAGGTGCCGGTAATTGTACGGAGAAAGTTTATTCTTTGTTGACATTTTTACTCAGATACCTAATATGGGCCCCCCAAGTACATTTGGAGTCGAACCAGACCCCAAGATACTTGAATGACATAGCATGAGTGATCGGTTTACCCAAAAGTTGAAGCTTTGGTTTTGCTGGTCTATGCTTCCTAGAAAAAACCACCATCTCTGTTTTCTCCGTGGAGAATTCGATCCCTAGACCAATGGCCCAGGTTGAAAAATTGTTCAAAGTATCTTGTAAGGGTCCTTGTAGGTCGGATTCGTTTGATCCAACAACAGACACCACTCCATCATCTGCAAGTTGTCTTAGGCTGCAATTTTGTGTAAGGCAATTGTCGATGTCGCTTACATAGAAGTTGTACAAAAGGGGGCTTAAACATGAGCCCTGGGGGAGGCCCATGTAAGAGACCCGACTTACTGCCGAATCTCCGTGAGAAAAGTTCGAATGTTTCTCACAAAGCAAGTTATATAACATATTATTCAATAGAGGCGGCAGACCCCGAGAGTGTAATTTGTCTGACAAAACCTCTATTGAAACAGAATCAAAGGCCCCCTTTATGTCCAAGAATACTGAAGCCATTTGTTTTTTTTCGGCGTAAGCCATTTGAATTTCTGAAGAAAGCAACGCAAGACGATCATTCGTCCCCTTGCCCCTGCGGAACCCATATTGTGTATCTGAGAGTAAGCCATTCGTTTTAACCCAACGATCAAGGCGAAACAAGATCATTTTCTCCAACAATCTCCGTATACAAGACAGCATTGCTATAGGGCGGTACGAATTGAAATCGGACGCGGGTTTTCCGGGTTTTTGAATAGCTATAACTCGTACTTGTCTCCAATCATCTGGAACAATATTATTCTCCAGAAACCGATTGAATAAATTCAACAAACGATGTTTCGCCACATCAGGGAGGTTTTTCAACAAGTTGAACTTAATTCGATCCGATCCCGGAGCAGAATTGTTACATGAAAGGAGAGCAAAAGAGAATTCTACCATCGAAAACTCAGAATCAAGATCGCACCTATCTTGTGGTATATCTCGAACAATTTTTTGCACGGGAGCGGAATCGGGACAAACCTTTCGTGCAAAATTAAAAATCCATCGATGTGAATATTCTTCGCTTTCATTCGTTGAAGAGCGATTTCTCATGTTTCGAGCTACTTTCCATAATTTTCATTGACGTTTCTCGTGACAAACCTCCCACGAAATTTCGCCAATAAGCACGTTTTTTCCCTTTGATCAAATTTTTGAACTGATTCTCAAGGGCTAAATACGTTTGAAAATTTTCAGGAGTTCCACGTTTCCGAAAAGCTTTAAATGCATTCGATTTTTCTACATAAAGCTTGGAACATATGCTATCCCACCATAGATTGGGAGGCCTTCGACGAATAGTGGAACCTGGGACGGGTTTCGTTTGACCGCGAACCGCGCTGTCATAGATCAAACGAGAAAGGAAGTTATACTCCTCCAATGGAGGTAAACCATCTCTGGAATTGATGGCTAGAGTAATCGCGTCCGCATATTTTTTCCAGTCAATGTGTCTTGTGAGGTCATATGCCATGTTTATAGATTCAGAAGAATTCGACCCAATGGTGATAGAAATTTTGATTGGCGAGTGATCAGTACCGTTGGGGTCCTGGATTACATTCCACTTGCAATCTAACGATAGAGAAATCGAGCAAAGCGAGAGGTCAAGAGCACTTGGGTTAGCAGGAGGTTTAGGTACACGTGTTGTTTCCCCAGTGTTCAAAACGGTCATATTGAAACTGTTACAAAGGTCATATATCATCGATGAACGATTGTCGTCGTACTGTTCCCCCCAGGCAGTTCCGTGAGAGTTGAAGTCTCCCAAGATCAATCGTGGCTCAGGAAGGAGTGAGCACATGTCAACAAGTTGCTTGCGGCTAACCGCAGCTCTCGGAGGCCAATACAAGCTGACAATACAGAGGTCTTTGCCTCTGATGTTTGCATGACAAGCAACAGCTTCAATCCCTCCAATAGGTGGAAGGTCAATTCGAAAAAATGAGTGGCACTTATTGATCCCCAATAGCACCCCTCCGTATCTGTCATCACGGTCCAAGCGTATAATATTGAAATCATGGAAAGAGAGATCATCTCGCGGAGAAAGCCAAGTTTCGGACAGAGCAAAAACATCACAATTGAACTTATGAATTAAAAATTTGAATGTATCCAATTTAGGGATAAGACTACGACAATTCCACTGTAAAACAGTGATATCTCCGACCTCTCTATTTAAATTAGACATCAAGAAAGATAATCATTGCAAGGAGGGGCCATGTTTGCATCAATTGTTGCAAAATTGTCTTTAATACTGGAAGCATTGAAATGACAATGGTTCTGATGGAGTCGGAAACGTTAAAACACTTGAAGATTTGATCCAAAAGGTCAGACAACTTTATAAATCCCGATTGGGAAGTAGAGCTGGACGGAAAAATAGGGACAGTTGGGGTTTTTGATGTCCCCTCTTTTTCTTGTCGGCATTCAAGCGCACATGAATCTACCTTCCCGCTCACCAATAACTTGCGTTAATATGGTCTTTTGCGTTGGCTTAGATCGTTTCATACTAGAAACAAAAAAAAATGTCATTGCAATAGTCCACAGGAAACAACTCGATTTCAACTATCTATATATATATATAAAAATCTCGTGTCACGATGTTCGTGGTCGAACTCCTTCGAAACGGCTCGACCGATTTTTATGAAATTATGCTCAAAACATATGGTAGGGATGAGAATAGGTCGTAAACTACATATGATACCGCTAGGATACCAATTACCGTATGTTTAATATCGAATAGGGTGGCCCTATGCAGAAAAAAAGGATTTTTTTGAATATTTTATTTGTATTTTTTTTCTTCCTAAATTTGTTATAAAAATACATGTAACCTTCAATTTTCACTGCCATCATCTGTTTTTAATAGCGACTTTAGTATTTTGGTATAAACTATGTCCAAAAAATTTTCCAAACAGAACAAATATATATTTACGTTGTTCAATGAAAGATAGCTAACTCAGCTTCATCGAACTATCATCCACACATTCTCCAGTAACATCAGATCGGCTAAAACCAGGTGCATCGTCGGCACACTGGGAGACTTTTTGAATGAGCACAATTCATTATTTACATTCTTCATATTATACATGCTCGGATTCCAAGGTTACAACCAGTCATCAATTCTGATAAAACAACTGGAGAACATGTGTGTAGATGCGCATGTTGTTGAAGACTTTGCTGGAATCCTGGTAGAAGAACGCACAGCGACTAGAGTAATCGTGATTCGAAGAAGAAACAATAATCTGGAGTTCATCGTTGACACACATCTTCTTCTTCATTGATACTAACGTTCCTAAAGTTCCTCATGTTCGCCGTCTGAACGTAGAATTACTTGCGAACGCTAGAGAGGTAGAGAGCGACCGACTGCGATTCCTACGACACAATAAACAGTGAGGAAAAATACATTCACTTGCGAGACGCTGTCATGAGCAACGCCGACCCTGCCTTTGCTATTACCTTCACGTTTGTTCAAACAAAAAATGAAGTCTTCGATGACCAGTTACAACATCAACCCGATGGCCATGATGGATTATGAGTGACTGTACGATACTGTCACCACAAACATGATTCATGGCCCGATGTTGATCTAAAACCTTGATGAAAAATGTACAAAGCGTTTTCCCAACGACACGAACGCAAGCGTAGGCGGATGTCCAATATATCAACAAAGAAGTACTGATAATGGTGGACAACCATGCACAAATATCAACAACGCAGCACATTCACAATCGTTGGGTAGTACAATACTCGCCTCAGCTGAGCAAAACATTCAATGTTCATACTAATGTTGAGTTCTGCAAATCAATGAAGAGCAATAAATACAATTTCAAGTCCGTGAATGAAGCAATATGGCTGTTTTTGCAATTCAGAATACCGATGTGAATTCTCCTCGATTAAATGACAACGACGGAAGAAAGCGCTACCAAATTCGTCGGTACAACACCTCCAATGAAGTTGTCTGGCGTATCTTTGGTTTTCCAATTCATAAACGGGTTCTAGCAGCTATAAATTTAGCCGTCCATCTCGAAAACAGCAAACGTATATTTTTTACCAACTAATGTTTATGGCAGAACAACGTTTGCCGGGTCAGCTAGTCTACCTATATTTTACTAACGCGATCGAGGCTCAATGATTGCTCATTGAGTGAAAAACGAATGATTCTACAGAGACACTCGCTGGCTCAAGCAAAAGTTTTCAATTTGATTCTCTCACCGTCTAACGTCATTCCGAGAGGCAAATTAGGGAATACAAAATTCTCTGAGAATAACAGGTGTTAAATAAAAAATGAGAATTTTTTCAATCACATATAAAAAAAATTTTTTTTCATCGATTTCAGTATTTTTTATTAATAACATAATGTATTTTCTTCAAAAAAATGTCAATGAATGTTTGAGTAAGGGCCGTGGTCTGCTGTTCGACGCAACTTTGTCGCGATGCTCTCACAAGAACGTTGTACGGCACTAACGTCCATTTTCCGGATACAATTCCGGATTCTTGTTGTCAGTTGCTTCGTGTCCTTGGCCCTCCAATTGTTATTATACACTAGGGCACTGAGTGAGCCAAAGAAATCCTCTATTGGGCGGCACTGGGGCAAGTTTGTTGAGTTACGATCTTTCGGCACGAACGGTATCTTTTTCTCCTCAAGATACGCCAGCGTCTTCTTGGCGTAATGGGAAGACGCCTTGTCCGGCCAGAAGACGTACTTCCCATCCGCGTGATGCTCGTTCAGGAACGGCAGCAGGATTTTATCGAGGTACTCTTCTCGATAGATTTGTTGGTTGATTGCCAGACCGCTCGGCTTAAACCAAGGCTTTGAATTGCCCCGGTCGAAAATGGCGATGTACAACATAACTTTTTTTTCAAACTTGTGCTTGAACTTGTATTTCACTTCAGGCGGTGTGGATGACTTGTCGCTGGAGTAGTAATTATCATTTCCAGGAATATGCGTTTTGGACAGCGGAAAATAGCTTTCGTCGTCCAGAACGAAAGACGTCCCGCGGTATTTTTTGGTCATCCACCGACACTGTGATTTAACCGTCTCAGTCTGCTCCTCCGTGTACTCCGGCGACCTCGTCTTCTTCCTGCAGACGATTCCTTCCATCTTGAGGGTCCGATAGCTCAATACGTGGGAGCAGCCATATTTCCGACCGGCGTCACGCAGGCTGGTTGCTTCCTTGTTGTCAAACAGCTTCTTTAACGATGTCTTCCTCTGCTTCGTCATTATCGTCTCCGGACGACCACTTCCGACCTTCCGCTCTACGTTCAGGGAACCCAGGATACGATATACCGTACTGACAGGTACATTTTCTTCCTTAAAATGTGCCACCGTGAACTTTTTTCCTTGCTGGAAATGCGTTTTGTAGAACCGTACAATGCGTTCGCGGAGCACGTGCTGTTTCGACGCCATCTTTGTTTTGACTAAATTCAAACTAGCAAAACCAAACACACGTAGTTATTTAACATGTTCCCTCATGTGCTTAACATCAATTGAGGCAACGCATTTGCAATTTGATGGGACATCTGATCAGGGCCATTTTCTCCTATATATTTGAATAAATTCGTCATTCACGCACGTATTATTTTGGATGCTGTCTGTCGTTCTACTGATGGGTCCTGTTTCAGATCAAATCATCTACGCTGTATTGGGTGTATGTGCTAGACAGAATATCAGATATAATCGGGAATGGTGAGATTGAGCCATATTTGATTTCCATCGGGACTAAACAATTTTGTATAAATTCCAACAGTAACTACTCCTTGTTTCAACACAGCAGTTCCTGTCGTTACACTCTACTTGCAAAAAGTACTGGGATGTTCTCACGTGACGAGGAAAATCATTCGGCTCATTTAACGGAATATCCATCGATTGCTAAAGTCTGCTTCATTTAATATTGGAACAAATTCTTTTGCTCATTGTGGCGCTCCTAGTGGACGGATTTGGAAACTTTTTTCATCCACGTGTCGGGAAATTCATTACCTTTCACCATGTATTTATGTCATAACACAAAACGATAGCATTTTGTAAACAACCGCCATGGAAGCCGAACGGAGAGATAAAATTGTGCACAGTTTTCTTGAAAATCCATTGTTGTCGGCATCTAAGCTAGCTAAACAGCTTAAAATGCCCAGAAATACCGTATGGCGTGTTATCAAGCAGTACAAGGAAACATTGACGACGGCTCGGAAGCCGCATTCGAAGCGTCGGAGTGGAACTGTCGACCGGAAACTGCGTGGGAAAGTCATCAAGGCCGTCAAGAGGAATCCCAATCTTTCAGACCGCGATTTGGCCAATAAGTTCCAGGCCGCTCACAGTACGGTGCGACGAATTCGTCTCCGGGAAGGAATAAGGTCATTCCGAGCCAGCAAACAGCCAAATCGGACGCTGAAGCAGAACAATATGGCCAGAATCCGTGCTCGAAAGCTGTACGACCAAGTGCTGACCAAGTTCGACGGATGTATTCTGATGGACGATGAGACCTACGTGAAGGCGGACTTTGGGCAAATCCCAGGTCAAAAATTTTATTTGGCGACGGCTCGGGGGGATATACCTGCAAAATTTAAGTTCGTGTTTGCGGATAAATTCGCCCGCAAGTACATGATTTGGCAGGGGATATGGACAGAAAACCAAAGTCTTTCTCACTGACAAGACAATGACATCAGAAGTCTACAAAAAAGAGTGCCTACAGAAACGGATTCTGCCGTTTATTCATGCCCACGACCGTCCAGTAATGTTTTGGCCGGACCTCGCAAGCTGCCATTACAGCAAAACGGTTATGGAATGGTACGCAACGAACGGGGTCAGCGTAATACCGAAGGACCTCAACCCCCCAAACTGCCCCCAGTTCCGGCCGATAGAGAAATACTGGGCAATCACGAAGCGGAGGCTTAAGGCAAAGGGAAAACTTGTTAGGAACATGACTCAAATGAAGTACTGGTGGAATCAAATCGCCAAAACGGTGGACGAAAAGGGTGTGCGCCGCCTAATGTGCCGTATTACGGAAAAAGTACGAGAATTTCTTCGAAACAGCAATGAATAATTTTTTTATGAAAGAGTAAAGAAAATGCTACATTTGTATGAAAAACAAATTATGAATTCGTTAATAAATGACTGAACTACACGCAATTGTTTGTGTTCCAATATTAAATGAAGCAGACTTTAGGTTGCTCCATCTAACGATTTCGCTGCATACTCAAAATATTTCGCATCTAGTTTCGGATCCCTTGTTTTGAGTTTTTCATCCAAGTGAGATCCATAATTATCATGCGGAAGAATTAATCTTTCTAACTCCTAGAAAGAAGAGCCTTCCGACGTTCAATTCAGTTGAAAGCCATGCGTACTGGACCATTTGTAACAAAGAATATTGCGTCAAGATTCAACTGATTAAAATGATGAATCGTATATCTATGACCTTTTTAAAACGAGGGTTCTCGTCTGGTCCTCCATCCACATTAATTATCGAACTGCAACGTACGTTGCATCACTGTATCCAACTGATTCCTAATGACCAAAGTGCCCTAGATTCTTTCTGCACCTGTGATAACCGATAGAATAAGCTTATGTTTAGCAGCCAAGAAAAATCATGGTCTGGAAAATTAACGCGATATTTGAGATGCATTAATCGGTGCCTGCCCATTACAACACGTGCTTCATCATCTTGACTCAGAAAACACACCGCATTCGGCCCCAAAATCGAAGCTAACTGCTCAAGCATATAGGGGCGCGTGAATTAATTTGGGAATAAAAATTGAATTTTGTTACACAACGAGAAAGGCTACACCCACCCCCTCTCCCTATGTCACATTAAGTTCCCCACCTTACATGTGTTACGTAATTTGTGCACGACGCCTTATACGCATCAACTCAGATTATAAGCTAACGCCCGAATTTAGGCAAAAAAAATTGCTCTTACGTCGGAGAGGATAGCGAGTCGTTAATATAATCGAAAGAAAACCCATTTAAATCGTCAAATTATTTACTTTTTTACTATAATCACTGTTCATGTTTTAAGCAAAAAAATTGCTGGATAAATTTCTTGTCTTATGGTAAGTAACACAGCATATTTCGCAATAACGATTTCGAGTAATATGCGTTTGAAAAATCTTAATAAATCGTTACATTTTTCGTAGAGTGACCCCCCTATATAGAAATCAATAACATAGTCCTATGTCAAAATAAAAAAAATTATATGGTCCCACCTCATTTCCCTACGAAGATTTGAGCAGAAAGAGTTATCTTATTGATAATAATTATATTGAGGTATTTTTTCTAACCAGTAAGCAAACTAAATTGGAGAAAAATGGACTGGTTGTATCACAGACATAGATTATTAATCGAAAAAACACATTAAGCCACTATTTGAACGTACTTTTCCATGGCATGTCGAGAAAATTCCAACCCGAGAAAACTCTAAGCGGATCGATAATTGAATCCAATACCTATGTCAAAATAATTTTTTTTTTTTTTATCTTCGCTTATTTTTCGTCGGCCTATTTCCGCCACTTTAGTGCCAATCACCGACATCAGGGAGGCGACTCCACCTGTTCCTACCTATCAGACTCAACAACTCATGAGCCGGGCCAACTTCTTTTACTTCCGCTCCGAAGGAAGACGTAACCAGAGATTTTTCGCCTCAGAAAATCCCAACGACGCCAGCTGGGATTGAACCCAGGCCGATCGGATTGTGAGGCTGTTACGCTAACCATACAACCACTGGCGCCGTCCTATGTCAAAATTAGTCATGAATTAAAAAATAATTTTAAATCTTCAACTAAAGGAAATCTTTCTTTTTATCGTTTGCTCATCAATTATTATACTAAGACAGTCACTGTGAAGCTTGCATGTCGATACTACCATGTACTTTGTTTTTTATGTTTAACTTCTGTTTTTTCTTCATTCCAGCCAATGGTCTTTATTTCGCAGTTCATTTTAACCCATATTTCTTTATTTCGTCAAACTATAGTAGACAAAAAATCACATACATTACATTACAATTACAATATACTTAATGTATACTTTATAGCTATATTTATGAAAATCAATTATAAGAGGTATCATGTCTTTAGTATTAATAATAAATTACAAACTGCAACGCAGCAAACATATATGACAAAACTGTAATTCACGAATACAATGATCTTTCAGTCAATGACTTTTTCAATAATTTCTTCGCCATTGTCACATCAATTACATTACCGTACTTATTGTACGTTCTCATCATTCTATTAAGTGGACCATTCATAGCATATAAAGTTCGAAATGAAGTTGGTTTGAACAAATTACGTGCTCGCAAGGCTCGTGTTGGTGCATAAAAATTTAGATTTTCGAGTATGTTTTCAGAGCTAATCCTGTGTGAAACTAAGTCAATTAAACATGAAATTGTGGCATTTTCTCTGCGTTTCTCAAGTGTTTCAATATTTATTAACATACAACGAGCTTCATATGGGGGAAGGGTAGATAATGTCCAGCCTAGCTTTCTCAGGGCAAATAATAAAAATTGTTTTTGTACTGATTCTATTCGATTGGAGTGCAGTTCTTGATAGGGTGCCCATACAACACTGCAATATTCTAAAATAGATCTTACAAAACTTATATACAATGGTTTTGTTGTGTATGGATCACTGAAATTGTAACTAAATCTTTTTATGAGACCGAGCATACTATTTGCTTTATTGATAATTGTATTGTAATGTTCGCCAAAAGTAAATTTCGAATCAAGAATTATACCAAAATCTCTAATTTTGACGCATCTCTAGTTCTCTCCTAGAGAACATATGAAGTCATAAGTTTCATGTTTTCGAGTATACGATATAATATTACATTTTTTCACATTAATATCTAAAAGACTTTTCACGCACCATTCGAAGAAAACATCTACTTCTTGTTGGAAAATCACAAGGTCACTACATTTGGTTACTTCCATGTACAATTTCATATCATCAGCATATATTAGAATGTTGAGGTTAGTTTGGTGAGGTAAGATTCTACCCACTTCAATAAAGTTCCTGTTACTCCCATACGTTGGAGCTTGAAAATAAGCATTGGAATATCTACTCTGTCGAAAGCCTTGCTGAAGTCTGTATAAAGAGTCTCGACAACGTTGCCTCTATCCATTACCGCAAGAGAATAGGATACAAATTCTAACAGATTTGTGGCAGTGGATCTTCCTTTATAAAAACCATGTTGATTCGGTGAAATATAATGTTTTAACTGATTGAACATTTTAGTATTGACAATAGATTCAAATAATTTGGGAATACAAGATAATATGGCGATGCCACGATAGTTACTTATGTCAGAACGGTTACCAGATTTGAATATGGGTAGTAGGAATGATTTTTTCCAGACAGAAGGAAATATTGCGAATTTTAGCGATAAATTGAAAAGCAAGGACAAAGGATGAACGAAAGCCGATGCCAACTTTTTCAACAACATTGGAGGGATACCATCCGGCCCGGGACCTTTAGATGAATCTAGATCCTCCAGTGCGACAAGAAGTTCGTTAGCGGTAATATTATCAATTGAGACCGAGTTTGCACATTCAGGTAAAACGAAAAATAATCGTAATCTCGAACCACATTATTTGTTGTGTAGTTACCTTGGAAAAAACGGGCGAATTGATTACTAATATCACTATCATTTGATCCAACGTATTCTCCAAATTTCATACTTGATGGAAAATTATTAGATATCATCTTATCGCTGGCAAAATTAAAAAAAAAATCTTAGGATCGGATTTAATATTATTTATTTTCTATCCTTGTAATTTACCTTTCATATTCTAGTGATATTTTCGCATCAAGGTTTTTACAAATATCTTTGTATATGATTAAATTATCCAAAGTTTCGCTGGCTTTGTATCTTCTATGAGCTTCTTGTTTTTTTGTTTTTGAGATTTTTAATATCACAAGTGAACCATACTGGTGTTTTTAAATTTGTATTCAGTTTTTTCTTTCTTGTTGGAACATGTTCGCTTATGATTTTATACTGATTATCATCAAAAATTTCAACAGCTTTGTGTATGTTCCTTTCATCTTTAAGTAGAAATGACCAATTTATATCATTAAGCTTACAATTAATTTGTTCGTAGTCTGCCTTTTTTAAATCAAAATTTATCTCAAAATCGCAATCGGCGGGGCGTGTACTTGTGCTATCGATAAATAAAGAGTATTCTATAGCGGTGTGGAATTTTTCATTTTTCCAAAAAGGACATTCAGCTTTCGAAACATGGAAATCTTCTGTGCAATTAGTAAACAAAACATAAAACTTTCACATGATTTACACGACTTCCAACAACAAGGGTTCGATGTCATTGATATAAAGCAGAGAAAGAAGCGGCTCAGAACACTTCCTTGAGGTTCACACAGATTCACTGGTTCCGCCGATGATTTACTGCCCCTTTAATTAGGATTTTATGAAATCAAGATGTACTTTAATCTTTTTCAACCGAGACACGAAGATGACCTGCTTTCCTATCCAGAAGACGACATTGTTGTTGTCGGCAACATTGATGACATAACTCACCAAAGTACCATTCAGTGTGAATTGTGCAATTCACAGACTCAAGTTAACTAAGGTGGAGAACTTCAAACTCTCTAGCGTGTTTACTCGAGAGTTACTTTCACATGATACCCTATTCTACCAACGATTCCTTCTAATGGAAGCTAACAGCATCGGTACGAACCACTCCCAAATTAGTATCATTTTCAAAGGAAAAGATGCAAATGCGCACAACAATAAGGGGTTCATCAATGTCACTCTCTAATTGTATTGTTAGTTGCATCAATAATCCACCGGGTGGCTTCCACTGATGGTATCGGTGAAAGCCACGGGATATCGAGCAGCACGAGGCGAGAACTTGTTACGGGCGTTGGTTGAACACAGCATCTGGAAGCGTTTGATCTTCTTTTCTTTACACTACATTCCATTTCGCTAGCCCGAATTGAATTGTGCAACGATTAAGTGCATCCTTCGAATTCCATTTCTCAACTACAATAGTCGCTCCTGAGGATGGGAGGGGGTTTTGCGATAAAAGAAGGAAGTCTCGCAGTGTAAAGAAATCGCTTTAATCATTGTATTTCAACCTTCTGACACGAATATAATTTTGCTTCGCACTTCGGATTACACCGATTCTGATTGCTAGGTACCCCATTAATAGTTCCATTAATTCCAATAACCTAAATCACTTCTGGGGCGACGATTTCGCCCGGAATTCTCCCGCAACATCCAGCGAGGACAATACAACGGCCCCGACCCCCGACGCAATTCATTTTCATCTGACAAAACAGCAGATTATTATTCTCTCCGCAAAGCGGCGCTGGCCGAAACAATACAGATTGGTATCGTAAATCACAGGGGGCCAATAATTGGCCACTGGGACCAGATGAACAGCGAGCGATGATGGCTGTCGCTGTCCAGCGTACCGAAATCTATTTATAGGCATTAACGGCTTCCGACCTCGGAGAAATGTATTGTTTCCAGCAATACCATGCTGATCGCGGCTGAATGGGTCATAAATATTGCTCTCGGAGAATTCTCGGACATTGCCGCACAGTGGTCCCTGAGAAAATTTTGGCGGCCAAAACCCAAAAAACCAAAAAAGTTGCAAACAAAATCCTATAGTCTATCCTATATTCTATAATGTAAAGGCATCTAGGATCACGTGTTTCACCCCATTCCGTGCGCGCATCATTGCCCTGACAACGCGATGAGATACCAGTTTCGCATGCTCGCCGGTGCCACTATTTCGTGTGTGGTTTTTATAACATGTGTTTTGGTAAAGTTTTGTAACGAATGTTTTTGGCTCATTGTGTTTCCTGAAGCATTTTCAAGGGAGAATTTGCATTTGTTGTCAGTTTTAAAATTCGGTTCATTGTAGTATGTATTAACTCCACACAAAGTAAGTACTATTTTGGAAGTGGCCTCCCAGTTGTGTAATCAGAATTTGTTCGATCATTTAAGAACAACTTGGTAGGATATAACTGCCTCAACTTCCGTGAGGAATTCATTATACGACTTCGTTATAGGAAAAACAAATTTAACCATCATTTCGTCATCTTTGCAAGCGCTTCTACGAAAGAAAATTGGGAGATTTGTTAGTAAATAGGTAGAGATACCCAGTTCTTGGCCGATGCTACGGCTGCTACTATGCCGGTCTTTCTCGGCTAATTCAGCGATTTTGTCGCAATTTTCGACGACAGGCCTTCCGGAGCGTGGCGCATCTTCGACGACCTCTACACCAGAACGAATACGTTGAAACCCTCGTTGTGCGGTGGAAATGGAAACTGTATCGGGTCCATAAACTGCACAAATTTTATTGGCAGCTTGAGATGCATTTTTGCCTTTGTCATAGTAGTACTGTAAAATATGTCGGATTTTCTCTTTATTTTGCTCCATATTTGCGACACTATAACTCACGAACGACTTAACCAAACAAAACACTGTCGAGGGCTATATTAAAGCGCGCAAAAATACCTTTCCAACAAGCTATAGTATGACTCGATACAATGAATACAACTAGAACTACGCGCTTACAACGACACCTCGCGGAAATACCACAGGACTTTTTTGACAGCCTAATATTAATGTTACAATGTTTTCTTAAGTTGAATATTATTCCTACGGTACATGTTTCTTTTTAGCTGTTTTTTATTCATTGTTGTGTCAATTAATTCGCAGTGCTGATTGTATATACGCATCATGTGATTGATGGGAGCATTGTTTGCATAATTTGTTTTGGATGTTTTGGTTAGAAACAAATTGCGTGTTTATAGTTGACGCCCAGTTACATAGAAATTTAATTTTTCTAGTAATTCAGCTGATTGTACTCGTAGCGAAGTTAGATCATTAACAAAAGAAAGCATTGTAAATTTTCTGGCGTTCCTTTAGTGCTTGGATGTTTATAAGCATGCAGCGTGTATCATATGAAGGAAGTGGGAATGAGGTTCAGTTCAACTTACGGAGTGCAAATAAGGGAAACTGTTTCTGAACTGACTCAATGCGTTCTTCATGTACGACCATATACGGGTTCCAAACGATGTTACAGTATTCCCGAATGGGCCTTACATATGTGATATACAAAAGCTTTATTGTGGATGGGTTCTGGAAATTATGTGAGAGGCGTTTGACAAAGCTTGACACACTGTTTGCCTTATTGACTACAGAGTTCGATAATATAGTAATCGAAGTTGAAAATAAATTTGGTGCCTTTTTAATTTGTCATTCGTGAGTTTATCTTTCCGTCCACGGAAGAAACCGTTTCATTCCTTGTGGTCTACTGGAAGTGGTGGTGATCATCGCCGTTTATCCATTCACATCCGACGGGTACAATCGGATAACGAACTAGTGAAGATTGGCTTGCTGTTTGCCGCTTTTGAATCTTGTTCACCAGAAGGAAGGGGAAAAAGGTCAGGTGAGCCCAGACCCGATGACCCCATTCTAAGACGGGTCCGAACAGTGAGTTTACAGTGCAAGACGACGCCTAGATCTCTAACTATTTCACATTTCTCCACATTTTGATTTCCAAGACGTATTATACATGATTTTTTCTGGTAAATGTAATGGAGTAGCATTTTTTTACATTCAGTTTTTAGTAGATTTTTCTTACACCAAGTATGGAATACATGTATTTCGTTTCGGAATGCTTCGATGTCTTTTTCATTACCAATTTCCGCGAAAAGCTTCATGTCGACTGCAGACTCAAGTACATTTATACGCTTGAGAACGAAGGAGATGTCATTAACGTACAGGATGAAAAGAAGAGGACCAAGATGAGAGCCTTGTGGGACTCCCGAAATGACTTTTACTGGATTTGAAGAGAATTTTGAAATGACCAATTCGTTCACGATTTGTTAGATAAGAATTGAGCCAGTTTAAGAGTCCTTGTTCCATTTCAATTTTCTGCAATTTGAAGAGTAGTAATGAAATGTCAATGCGGTCAAATGCTTCACTGAATGTCAGTGTAAAGAGCTTCTAAGTGTTTGCTATTTTCCATTGCCTTCAAAATAAAAGTCACAAATGCCAACAGATTAGTTGCAGTTGAGCGGTCTTTGAAGAAGCCATATTGCGTACACGTTATTCTATTCTGTACCTGTTGGAAGACTTTATCATTCACTATTGCTTCGAATAGTTTAGGAATGCAAGAGATAATGGCAATTCCACGATAATTACGTACGTCAGATTTAGCGTCTGATTTAAAGATAGGTACCAAAAAAGGTTGTTTCCATTTTTCTGGCAATATTCCAGTTTGTAGTGACATATTGAAAATGCAATATAAGGGAAGGGTGAGTTCCTCAGCCAGATTCTTCAGAAATACAGGTGCTATTTCGTCAGGTCCTGGTCCTTTCGTTCCATCTAATTTCTTTAATGCATGGCATATTTCTTGTTGTGAAAGATAGTTTACCGATATGTCATTTGGATATTCCGGTAAAAATGAAAAGTAGTCCCGATCGCGATTTTCTTCGGAAAATGTGGTATAAACTTCCTGAAATAAATTTGCGAAGAGATTACAAATTTCATTCGAAGAATGCCCTACATCTTCATCGAGATGCATCTGCGATGGAAAGTTATTGCTTTTGAGTTTAGACTTTACCTAATTAAAGAATTTCTTCGGACATGATTTGACTTCTGTTTCGACCTTTCTATTATACTCTTCGTGAGCACTTTTAATGGCAAAATTTAGTTCTTGAGAAATATTCTGATATTCCAGCAAATTTTGATTACTTTTGTCTATTTTGTATTTTTTGTGTGCTTTTTGTTTTCTATTCTTTAAATTTCTTATTTGAGCGTTATACCTAATAGGATATTTTCTGGTTGAATTCCTTTGTCTTCTTTTCTTCGGCACAATTTCTGATATTATGTTATTCGTTCGCTATTTAATAAAGTATGCCATTCTATGGCTTGTAGGCTACATTTGATTTCTTCAAAGTTCGTCTTGTTGTATTCCGGTACTTCTTCGTACTCCCAGTCGATGGGCAATTGTCTGTTATGTACAAAGATTGAGTATTCAATTGCTGGGTGAAATTTTTCATTTTTCCAAAGGGGAGTCATGGACTCATTCACTCAAAAGTCGTCGGTGATGTTAGTAAATAATAGGTCTAAATAATAATTTTTGGAATTTTTTACGTGATTTATTTGATAAAGACCGAGATGTGCAATTTCGTCAAATATATAATGAAGGGTTTCATTTTCCCCGACGACTGGAAGTAGAGTGCATTTATTATCGTTATCGGGAATGGAGTCTATTTTATTTTGATTGAAGTCGCCAAAGATATGCAATTTCACTTTTGGCTCTAGTTTTTCTGTAATTCGATTTGTCGGTTGAAAAACCAATTCATACGACTTTTTATTTGCAGGTTCGGGTGGGAAATACACGGTAGCAAATATTTTATAGGATACAACATTTTTTATGTTATTTAGGGACTGCGGCACCGAGTAGTGAAAATGATTCATCTCGAGGAGGGAGGTCTGAAAAAAAAATTACGAAGAATGTAAAAAATGTAAATTTTGAACTTTGCTCATTGCCCCTTCTTCCTTTTGGTTTTTTGGTGAAACAGAGTTGAATGATGAACTCAGCGTATCCGAAAATCCCAGTCTACAAAAAAATTGGATTTTTAGCCCAAAAATCTGAGTTTTGGCCACCTAAATTTTCTCATGGACCACTGTGTGCAGTAGCGAACAAATTTTTATCACATGTGGGACATAGAAAAATAATGACAGTTTTTTCAGTGTGCGAGCAAAGATAAACTTGCGGATTACTTGTATTACACAATACCAGAGATAGCCATTATGACTCTCACTCATCATCCGAAAAGAGCGCCTTGTTGCCAACTTTTCAAAAGTTCGCAATGTCTCGTAAATTGACTTTTCGTAAACCATTTATACAGAATTTTGAAAAATCACTGCACCATATGTCGCCCCTTCCTCCCTCCTTCGCAGTCATACGCCAGCAAAATAACCATAACCATATCACGGGCTTTTCCTCCTGCCAGCGATTAAGGAGCTCATCTTCGGATGGATAAGATGGAACCATTTGTCTTCTCAACTAACCCAAATCACGACATACTTTCAAAAGAATGGAAAAACAAGACACACGCACACACACACATCTCATGAACCTCTTCTGTTATAACCGAATTTACGAAATGCCTCTTAACTCAAAACACACGCCGAGGCAGATGCTGTGAGTGTCTCTGTGTTTCTATGTCTGTTTTTGTATTCCGTAGGGCTTCGGTGGAAGGAAATTTTAAAATCTCATTTCTGCCATTAGTTCCCGTACACCAAACGCCAGCAGCAGCAGCCACCAGGAAGCGAGCTATGCATGAAATTTTCCTCAGTTGTTCTCCCTAAAGTGACAATACATTAGCTGGGAAAACTCCACCGAGAAAATGATTAATTGAGTTCAATTCATCACGACATGCTCCAATGCATGTTTGCGTGTGGTTCGAGCGCACACAGAAGATGCTCACGGTCGTGTGTGTGTGTGGCTAGGGAACCATCGAGGTATGAGCCAAACGAAGATTTCTCGAGCAGACAAGGGACTTAGACTGCCATCTGTTTCGTATTCTGGGGCGTTTTGCGGCCCCGTTCATAAGTCGGTACATATTTGCATACTCCTGCGGGGAAACGTTTCCGTTTCCAATTTATACGGCATAAGGAGAGATTTACGGGTAACTTACCTGTTCCTCGATTGGAACGACAAGTTCTGTTTTAGGGCTGCCCAAGTACCTACTCGAAAAGTCTCGAGCTTCTAGCTTCTTAGATGAATGAGCATATCATTTTTCGAACACCCCACGCTTCCCTAATTGGAATGTATGAATCGCGGAAGGAAGGCCAACCCACTATCTCCGCGACCATACTCCCCGGAGAGAACAGAACCGCACGCCTGCACCCGGATACAATACCCGAAACGGAACGGGAATGATTGATTTTCTCAACAGCGGTACAGGCATCCACCACGATTGTGCCACGAATGGCTTCCGAATGGCTGGAGGGGTACAGAGGGACATGGGACATCCAATATCGATAAATGTGCATTCTCTAACAGACCGCCGATGAAGTTCGGATCCCCTCCAGGGACACAAGAAGACTGTTTGATTTGCGATATTACACTCGGTGTTACCCATTCTATTTTTTACATTCCGCGAATAATATCTTCCGCCTGGTTGAATGGGCCAATCCGTCGTTCAGACCGGAAGAGCACTGTAAACCGGTGAACAGAAGGGCAATCGAAATTGTTTTTTTCCCTCTCATCAATTTACTCGTCCACCAAATGCTGCTAGCAACTCTAGCTCACGGCCTAAAGTGGCGACCAAAATGCTGCAGTCGAACGAAACGTGACTCAGAAACAAAAAAGCATCCGAAAAATCGAAAAAAAAAACAAAACAATACACAATTTTGTGGTCACTTGTGCGTGTTTTCCCGGAGGATGAGATTATTTATGGGTCCTTTCTTGCTGCTCCTCAATGTCGGATGGCGTTCCGCTTTGCCAACGACGTTAGGATCACCTTGGAATACGAGACACCAATTCCAGTTTGTGACATATTTTGCTGTGGCCTTTGGTAGCGATTTGAAAGCGAGATGAAAATTGGCTTCAGGTTATTTTTGCTCGGTTTGAACAGAAAAAGTTCCTTGGCAAGTGACCTGCAAACTTGGTACAGTAGAACCTCGATTATGCGCGGGCGGATGATCCTTGGTGCGGTTTATCCGCTGAAGTAAGTTCTATACAAAGCTTTCCGAAATATGTCAGTCTTGCGTTTTTGTTTTAGTCGTGTCTTTCGCATTATCCGACCACTGCACAACGGTCCAGGAGGTGCATTGAAGTAGAAATAAGCATTCAAAACTTGACAGTTATTCTCTAGACAAAAACTGTCTTCGACAAAGTTGTCAAATATGATAGAGCGTTCATTTTTATGTTGTCAAAAATGGGGTGATTAAAATTGTCGATGAAATGAAAAATATAACTTTCTTATCTTTATAGATTGATGTAAACATAGCTCCATGTTGTAGCCCCAGTTATTTGAGACGAAGGGCCGGGCCGGATATGGAAGTGAAAAGTGCCCCCAAACCAAATGACCCGTTCTATGGAAAATATTGCATAGGGTACTAAATAAGAAATTTTGACTATTTTTCGAACCCCTATGATCAACATAGGATCTGTGGTAAAAAATGTACTTTTCAATATTTTTCACGCCATTCTCGATAGCGTCGAAATAAAAATTTGAAAAAAAACTGAAAGTGCATCTTACTATGGTGTATCGAGAAATATTAATAGAAAAATTTCATCAAAAATTTAAGAACTAAAAAAATGTTGGAATATTAAAAAAACCAAGATTTAGAGACTCACCACCACTCTGATTCGTATTTAAATGTATTTGTACGTCTTTTCTAGATATGTGTGATTTTTTCAGAATTGTAACTGTGTTTTTTTTTTAAATCGTTTATTTTTACAGGCTCAGTTACATAGGTTTAAAGGAGCCGAACTCCTTACTGTATTGTTACTAGTATATATACATTTTTCCTTAATTCTAATGTTAATAATATAGGAAACCGATTACTCGCGGTCAACTCGAGTTTAGAAGGGTGACATATTTTCTTCAGGAAAAGGAGGGGATATGAGGATATGTTGACAATGATCACACTCACACTCTCAATCACACTCATCACACTCAATTCTTAAACCTATCTTATATCTAATATGTATTTACATTTCATCTTATTCTTAAGAAGGGATCCGATCTCTCACAAAGGAAAAGGAAAAGGAAAAACTAAGGGTATAAGGACAATCACACACGAAGATCGATAGCTTTAAGGAATACATATATTTGGGACATGTAATCAAGGTCTAACCGAGCCAACACGTCTCTCACCGGCATCATGGGCTGCCTTCCTCGGGCCCGAAGGGTGACTACTAAATTCGATCTGGCGACAAGATACAGCTCGCACGACCAAACAACGTGCTCGATGTCGTGGTAACCTTGGCCACAACCACAGAGATTGCTGTCGGCAAGATTAAAACGAAAAAGCAGCGCGTCTAACGAACAGTGATTGGACATGAGTCGGGAGAAGGTGCGAATAAAGTCCCGACTCAAGTCCAGACTTTTGAACCATGGTTTGAGGCTAACCTTAGGGATAATCGAGTGGAGCCACCGGCCCAATTCATCTTCGTTCCATTTGCGTTGCCAGTTAACTATGGTATTTTTGCGGACTAAAGAATAAAATTCATTGAAGGCGATTTGACGCTGATAAATATCGCCTTCAATTGCACCTACCTTTGCTAATGAGTCAGCCCTCTCATTACCCAGAATTGAGCAATGTGAAGGGACCCAGACAAAGGTAATGACATAACAGCGTCTGGATAAAGCACTCAAAATTTCTCGTATTCTCTCAAGGAAGTACGGCGAGTGCTTTTCCGGCCTCACTGAACGGATAGCTTCGACAGAGCTAAGACTATCCGTTACAATGTAATAGTGTTCAACAGGTCGTGAGGCGACGCTGTCCAGCGCCCAATGAATTGCTGCCAATTCAGCAATATACACTGAGCAAGGATTCTGAAGACTGTGTGAGGTGCTAAAAAATTCTTAATGGTTCCACGTTTCCGAAAAGCTTTAAATGCATTCGATTTATCTCCATAAAGCTTGGAACACTGGCCATCCCACCATGGATTGGGAGGCCTTCGACGAATAGTGGAACCTGGGATGGGTTTCGTTTGAGCGCGAACCGCGCTGTCATAGATCAAACGAGAAAGGAAGTTATACTCCTCCAATGGAGGCAAACCATCTCTGGAATTGATGGCTAGAGCAATCGCGTCCGCATATTTTTTCCAGTCAATGTGTCTTGTGAGGTCGTATGCCATGTTTATTGATTCAGAAGAATTCAACCCATTGGTGATAGAAACTTTGATTGGCAAGTGGTCACTACCGTTGGGATCCTGGATTACATTCCACTTGCAATCTAACGATAGTGAATTCGAGCAAAGCGAGAGGTCAAGAGCACTTGGGTTAGCAGGAAGTTTAGGTACACGTGTTGTTTCCCCAGTGTTCAAAACGGTCATATTGAAGCTGTTACAAAGGTCATATATCAACGATGAACGATTATCGTCGTACGGTTCCCCCCAGGCAGTTCCGTGAGAGTTGAAGTCTCCCAAGATTAATCGTGGCTCAGGAAGGAGTGAGCACATGTTAACAAGTTGCTTGCGGCTAACCGCAGCTCTCGGAGGCCAATACAAGCTGACTATACAGAGGTCTTTGCCTCTGATGTTTGCATGACAAGCAACAGCTTCGATCCCTCCAATAGGTGGAAGGTCAATTCTAAAAAATGAGTGACACTTATTGATCCCCAATAGTACCCCTCCGTATCTGTCATCGCGGTCCAAGCGTATTATATTAAAATCGTGGAAAGAGAGATCATTTTGAGAAGAGAGTCAGGTTTCGGATAGAGCAAAAACATCACAATTGAGTTTATGAATTAGAAATTTGAATGTATCCAATTTAGGCATAAGACTACGACAATTCCACTGTAAAACAGTGATATCTCCGACCTCTCTATTTAAATTAGACATCAAGAGAGATAATCATTGCAAGGAGGGGCCATGTTTGCATCAATTGCTGCAAAATTGTCTTTAGTACTGGAAGCATTGCGGTGACAATGGTTCTGATGGAGTCGGAAACATTAAAACACGTGAATATTTGATCCAAAAGGTCAGACAACTTTATAAATCCCGATTGGGAAGTTGAACTTGACGGAAAAACAGGGACAGTTGGGGTTTTTGATGTCCCCTCGAGTGCTGGGTCGTTCGAAGGTGAACTATTACCACGGAGGCCAGGAGGGACCTGATTTTGCTTATCCGCTGCACTCGATTTTTTGGGCAAGCTAACAGGGGGTATCACCGGAGGGACTTGTCCTTGAACTTTGGGAGTGGTCACATTTTTGCGCCGGGGATTCCCTTGAGAAATAAACGGCGTGCCCCCGTTAGCTGTATCCGCTTCCATTTCGTCAACTGGCAACGTAGCGAAGACATTGTGTGTATTGATTGGTTGTTGTTCTTGAGCCAGTGGAGAAGCGCCCTTCAAAATTTCTGCGAAAGTGCGTTTAGAACGTTCCCTCAAAGAGCGCTTCTGTTTCTCCCAGCGAGCCTTGTATGTTTCACAAGCTGAGAGCACGTGTGGGGATCCCCCGCAATATGGACACTTATGCTCAGTCGCACTGCAGGATTTCCCCTCATGTTGTTCTCCGCAAGTGGCACATCGTTCTTTATTGGCACAATAAGCAGCCGTGTGACCAACTGACTTGCACTTTAGACAAGTCATTGGCTTTGAAATAAAAAGTCGCACGGCTAACCTCAATTTATCTACCATCACGTAGTCAGGGAGAGCTGAACCAGCGAAGGTGGCTCGAAACGAGTTGGACGGCGTAAATTTCTTTTCTTCTCCTTCATGGGAGACTGTTCCGAGCTGGCGGCAACCCAAGATCTTAACAGTCGTCGAGGGCAGTTTTTTAAAACGGCCGGTACCTTCACTCGTAATGTATTCGCACGTCAAGCCCGTTTCGGTTATCACACCCTCAATTTCGACTATGTGAGAGGGAATGTAGACCCGATACTCAATTGTAAAATGCTGATCGACAACAATCTTGTTTGCGTCTTTTCGATCATTCACGACAACTCGCAATTTGTTTGGTCTAACCTTCGAAATTTCCGAAACGGAGGTATACCTTGCCAGATCTTTCGCGATCTGCATGACTCTCAACGCCTTTCCATTTGGCTTAGGCCTGAAGAAAACAACCCAGGGACCAGTTCCTGGCGCATCTTCTGGATAGACCTTTACACGGGGAGTGGAAATAACAGGGGGGGAAGGCGAGGACGGGGATTGAGAGTGGGAAGGCGAAGGTTGAGAAGGAGCGGGAAGAACAGAGGGAGAAGACGAGGTTGAAGGTAGAGTGGGATCGTTAAGGGCAGATGGGAGATTTGCTAGTTTTTTGGAGGGAGGCTTGGTAGGGTTAGCTGACTCGTCCCCAGAAGAAGTATCTTCCGTATTTGGAACACGTTTGAGTGACTTTTTTTTATCCGTTAGGAGGGAACTAGAGTCAGAGACCTCCATATCCGAAGGTCCCCCACTCTCTGCCATTTTAAATTTTCACTTATATTCTAAGTATTTTTTTTAACAATATTTCACAATAAAATAATTCACAAAAACAAAAAAAATAATTGGTTCTCAAATGGGGATCAACACTAGGGTAGGAGCCTACCTGTTGGTCTCAAATGTTCCTATCTCACGCCTCCACGAAGATCATATGACGACATTTTTAGATCGGGCGTGAACTGGAAACACACACCTGGTCTTGGCTCCGAGAACGGGTGTCGAAAGTGGCTAAGTGAGGGGGTGCGAGCGAGTCAGAGCGCTATATCTCTCCCGGGGAAGGCTTCCCGGGTCATGGAGGCCTTGCCAACCCGCTGTCTCCCGGGCAAAGGAGATACACCCAGAAAATGGAGCTACGTTCACGAAGAA
Source organism: Toxorhynchites rutilus septentrionalis (assembly GCF_029784135.1). Taxonomy (NCBI): domain Eukaryota; kingdom Metazoa; phylum Arthropoda; class Insecta; order Diptera; family Culicidae; genus Toxorhynchites; species Toxorhynchites rutilus. The sequence continues at coordinate 28,779,160 of NC_073744.1, read as the reverse complement.
TACTCAGAATGCGATCGCCCGAGGAGGGTTCCCGAACTGGAGCTGGTCCTGGAACGGGCGTAGGAGCGAGCGGCCAGCGGCTGGAGGGCGATGTGCAAGAGCGGGCCACCAGCCGGGTTCAACCCGAAGAGCTACCGCCACACGGAAACAGCAGCCATCGACATCACCAACGAAACGCTGCGCCTACGAGGCGTGTTGCGACTGTCAGACGACAGTCGTCCACACTTGTGGGTACTACTAGGCGACGGATCATGTGGACACACGAAATGAATGAATTCGTGATCCGCGCCTATTACATCTGCACTGCTTTGGAGACGGACATGAGCGGTCGCCCTCGAATACTCGCAATGTTCGAGGAAGCGTATCCAGAGTTCGTCGGGAGGCTTGACCAAAACGCGATGAACGCGAGGCGTAGAGCGATTGTACGCAACAATATGCTCTCCCAAACGCAAGTCGACGAGATCAAGCAGCAGGTGCAGAGAGAACTAAGCTCCAGAACAAGCAGAGCAAGCGATGTGTCGAGACGAAGTTCAGTACGGCTGAGCAATTCATTCGCGAGTGGGGCACGCGAATCAGCACCAGTGGAGGCCACAGTACAACAACCCCCTGAGCCGGAAGATCCACAGCCAGATCAACAACTACTACGCGATCTGGTCTTCCATTACGACGAGGCGATCTCACAGTTCCGCGACACGGACCCTTTGTCGCGTCCCAGGATCCCGAAGTTGCAGCATTCCCGCAGGCTGACAAGTGCAGTAAAGCTCATGAACGAGCACGTCTTCCGCTGCACTTGGTTGATGCTGAGAACATGGAGGAGCTGCAACTGAAAGTTTACTGTGCTGCTGTGGCGACCGCCAAAAGTTTAGGATACCGTATTAGGCCAAGAGGCGGACTGCTCCAACATCTCCGTGAAAGGCGTGAGCCTCCATGGCGAAGGAGATTGGAGCAACGGATCCTAAACAAGCGCGCCGCAATTGGAAGACTGATGGCGTACAAAAGAGGCAGCAGATCGGTGAAATTATGTCGCCAAGTTGCTGTGATCGTGCGGCCTACTGAACTTCGCCAGCTGGGAGCTCACCAGCTGACGGAAAAACTCGACACACTGGTACAGCAATTGAGCGTCCTAACTAAACGGCTGAAACGTTACTCTGACTCTGCAAAGCGCCAGGAACAAAATCGGATGTTCAGAGATAACGAAAAAGCGTTCTACGACCACATTAGCGACGAGAAGCCCGACTACCGCGAAGGTTTGCCAGATATTAGCGATGTGACGAACTTCTGGGCTGGTATTTGGGAAACCCCAGTACAACATCGCGAAGGGCAAATGTGGTTAAGACGGGAGGAGGAGAGTTGTGGTGAAATTGGAGAGATGCCAGCTATCATCGTCGGTGAGAACGATGTCCGCGAAGCCTCGCGGTACCTGAGGAACTGGGCAGCACCGGGCCCCGATGGTGTCCAGAACTTTTGGCACAAGAAGCTGACCGTCGCACATCCAAAGATAGCTGAGTGCTTCAACAAGGTGCTACGTGACCCACACAACCTTCCTGAATTCGCCACCCGTGGCGTCACCTTCCTCCTCCCGAAAGACAGCAACACATTGAACCCATCAAAGTACAGACCGATAACGTGCCTATCGAGTCTGTACAAAATACTGAGCAGCATAATTACCGCCAAAGTTTCTGCTCACTGCGAACAGCATCACATCATCGCAGAAGAGCAGAAAGGATGCAGGAAAAATACGCATGGCTGCAAAGACCAGGCCATCATCGACGCAGCCATAGTCGGCCAGGCGGTATATAACCAGCGGAACCTAAGTATGGCCTACATCGATTACAGGAAGGCTTATGACTCCATACCTCACTCGTTTCTCGTCCGGGTATTGGAGCTCTACAAAATTGATCCCGTCGTCGTTAGGTTCCTGCAGCATGCGATGAGGCAGTGGAGTACGTCTCTGCACCTTAGTGATGGGGAAAATGTGTTGCAGTCTAGAACGCTGCAGATAAAGAGGGGGATATTCCAAGGCGACTCTTTCAGCCCGCTTTGGTTTTGTCTGGCACTGAACCCCCTCAGTAGGACGCTCAATAGAAACGGTCATGGCTATAAAATAAGGTATGGCGACGGCGCCCACGAAGAAGTGACCCATACCTTCTACATGGATGATCTCAAGGTCTACGCTGATTCACGTCAGCGTCTAGGTGTAGCTATCCGGGTTGTCGAAGACATAAGCAGGGACATCTGCATGGAGTTCGGCCTCGACAAGTGCCGCTGTGTCCATCTGCTGAAAGGGCAGCTTACCGAATCCGGAGGTTACGAGGTCTATGACGGCGAGTTCATAAGAGACATGGTTCGTGGCGAATCCTATAAATATCTTGGATTCCGACAGCTCACCGGGATTCGCCACTCCGACACCAAGACGGAGCTGCGAGACAAGTTCTTGAGTCGAGTGAACTGTGTCCTGAGGACTTTCCTCAACGCGGGGAACAAGGTACGCGCGATCAACACATTCGCGGTTCCCCTGCTGACCTTCAGTTTTGGTGTAGTCAAATGGAGCAAAACTGACCTAGAGGACCTTGAGAGGAGGATGAGGAAAGCATTCAAAGAGGCCGGAATGCACCATCCTCAATCGACACTGGAGAGAGTTTCACTGCCACGCAAAGAAGGGGGACTTGGAGTAGTCGACATATCTGCACTGTGTGTTGCCCAGGTACGACAACTGCGCGAGTACTTCGCAGAACGCGCCAACCAAAACGCGCTATACCGGGCTGTCTGCGCCGCCGACAGAGGATACAGCGCTCTGCACTTGGCGCAAGCGGAGTACCAACTCAACTGCAATCTGCAGACAGTGGAGGAGAAGATTGCAGCTTGGAAGCAGAAGGCAGTGCATGGTGCCCACCCCCATCAACTGGACCGGCCACACGTCGACAAGGCCGCATCTAATCTGTGGCTAACGCGTGGTAAACTCTCTTCAGTAGTAGAAGCCGACATGATAGCCATCCAGGACAGGATAATGCCGACGAGAAACTGCAGGCGGTACGTCTGGCATCAAGACGTTGATGACATTTGCCGGATGTGCCATCAACCAGGTGAAAACATAGAGCACATTATGGGAGGCTGTCCCGTTTTGGCCAACGCAGCCTACACCGAGCGCCACAACAACGTGGCCCGTATTGTTCATCGACAACTGGCGCTCCAATGTGCTCTACTGGAAGACAACGTACCAAACTACCGGTACCTGCCTGCACCTGTCCTGGAAAATGACCGTTTCAAGCTGTACTGGGATCGCACTGTTCTGACCGACCTCTCGATCCACCACAACCGCCCAGATATAATGGTTTACGACAAGAGCGACCGCAAAGTCACCATCATCGATGTCGCTATTCCACTGAACCAGAATCTGGAGGAGACCCACGGTCGCAAAATCTGCAAGTACCGACCATTGGCCGTGGAGCTCAAGGAACTGTGGGGGCTAAGGGAGGTCCCAAGAATTGTTCCAGTCGTTCTCTCTGGAACTGGAATTGTCCCGAAGACACTTCTGGAAGCGCTAAAGGTGTTGAACATGGAGAAGGAATTGGCCGGCATCCAAAAGTCGGTCATCCTTAGCACCTGCGCGATTGTCCGACAATTTCTCGGTCAGGACTGAAACAGCACGAGCATGCAGATACGTGCATTCCGCAGAGCCTAGTCCCCCTTTGGCATTCAGAAGCCCGGGGGCAGGTGAAAATTCTGGCTAGGTTCGCCTAGTTAAGAAGTGAGATAAGTCTGCCAAAAAAAAACTTATAATTATTAAATATTTTCTCTCAGTATATTTAATGTTATTCACCTATGAACGCACTCCAGTGCAGATGAACGGGAGCGTGCTGAAAGCTCGTTGGTGGTGGGAATGTGCCTACGACACCACTACACACAGTCGTCGGTGAAAGCTTACCCGCACTGTCACTGTTGGCACGATGACTCGGCGAAATCTCCAATGTCGGCGAAGCAGCGACAAAACAAAAAACCAATGCTTGGCTTTCCGAGGATGAAAGCCTCTATCCACTTGCAGGCAGGGCACTTCACTCACTATCCAGATAGCGAAATGAACTCTTCAGCGGCAAAAAAAAACAACAATCACGCGGTAACCGATAACGGAACTTGGACGCGACTTTCCTTCGTCTGGTTACTTCGGGCAATCGGCGAAGAATGGTATGTAACTGTGTTGCGTGATACAAAAATATTTATTTATAAAAATTTTATATTTTTTTACAATTTTGAGACTCAGTACTGGGCGGACTCGATTATATGTGATTCGATCATATACAATTTTGGACTCGACTATATACAGTTTAGAAAAATAATAATAATAATTTTTCTGAATCCCTATATAGTTCACTATAAGAGCTATAGTGAAAAACGTAGTTTCCCTTTTTTCACGCCATACTCAAAAGGCTTGGGAATGAAAATTCTACAAAATACTCAAAGTACGTCTATTGTGGTGTACCACGACAAATAATAATTTTTTTATAGAAAATAAAACTTTTAAAATAAAAGTATTTTTTTAGTATTTCCAAATTTTCAATTTTCATTTACAGGTCGGACTCGATTATCCGGAGTTTTTATTTTTTGAATAACTTGTATAATAATTTCATATTGAATAATCAATATGGGTATCAAATGAAAGGGCTTGACTAGCAGAACACAGTTATTTATATAAAACGTAAATCCAAGATGGCGGCCACTACAAAATGGCGGATTGCATATTTTCACAGAACCCCATCAATATGGGTATCAAATGAAAGGGCTTGACTAGTAGAATACAGTTATACATGAGAAATGCAAATCCAAAATGACCGCCACAACAATATGGCTATATATTTTTTTTTCCAAAACCCAAACAATATGGATATTAATTTATTCATGTAAAATGCAAATCCAAAATGACCGCCATCACAAAATGGCGCCCTATTTGTTTTCAAAGCCCCATCAATATGGGTATCAAATGCTGGTGCTCGACTAGTAGAACACAGTAGATCATGAAAAATCCAAATCCAAGATGGCCGCAGTTCCCATGTAAGCAATGAATTTTTAATGGTTTCATTCAGCTTACCCTGTTTGTATGTTTGTTTGAATGTTCGTAGGGTTGTCCTACATTAATTCAAATTTTACTTGATCACTGATTGATCTGAAATTTGGAACATACCTTTGATTCTACTGTCATTATAAAATTGCGTATTCCATGATCTTAAAAAATTCCCTCAACATTGGTAACAAATGAATTGATTTGACTAAAAGAATACAGTACATCATCAAAATATTCCAAAGAATGTCAGGTAATGTTGAATGGTTTTATTGTAGAGAAGTATACAAATGATACAGATGATTTACTAAAAACTAGAGAATAAAATAAGTAAAAAAAACTTTCTATGTTAAACGGTTTAATGTCTGAAAGCTAGAAAATAATTAGTCAAGTAGCAGTTAGGACAGTTGTCACATCCCTTCCTTCATTAATCTAGAGCAATGATAAGACTTAAATAAAATCGTGGGGTGTATGATGGAACAACTAACTGTGAATAATGTAAATCCAACGTTTATTTCTTACCTAATTTTCTTCGGAATATTTTTATGATGTACTGTATTCTTTAATTTTAATCAAGTGACGCTGATGTTCTAAATTATAACTGAAAACTTAATAACTAGAAGGTATATTTGTGATTGAAGAGATGTATCTCTTTCTAAATGACGTGCGAGATATCCCGAGGTCAAAATTTATACTATGTCTAGTGAACTCACGACACATACTCGACATTGGCTCGTTGTGTCCGTGATTCGTGCGTGAAAACGGTATCCAGAGGAAGTTGTGAGATCTCAGATTCCTTTGCTGGATATTAAAGTTCACAAGTTATAAAAGCTCGGAACAGTCTATGTGCGACAGTTCCAAGTCAGGAATGAAACATATTCTGGCAAGGCTGCGGCGATTAGACGAAGAATCCAGCCCGATGAGTCTGCAGCGATGTTCATAACTGGAAAGGTTTCTGGTACCACTCCAAAGTGAATGCCGTAGAGCAAATTTGATGAATTTCGTATCGAGTATCGAACGAACGAGGGAACAATATACGGCCTTTATGGAGTGTATGTCCCTGAAGTGTTTAGTTGCACGAAACATAAATCCGAGCATTTTGGATGATTTCGTCATTATATATGCAATGTGCTCACGGAATGTAAGCCTAGAGTCGAGCCTAACTCCTAGGTCCTTGACCCAACCGACTCGTTGTGATATACAGTCCTGCAACTTGTAATTGAAGTGGACTGTAGTGCGTTTACACGAGAATTAAATAATTGAGCATTTGGTGGGGCTTAGAATCATTCTATTTTCGCCATAGTATGCAGCAAATGCATGGATTTGCGACTGTAGAAATGCAGCATCATTTTCACTATTAGTCAAATAGTACAATTTAAAGTCGTCTGCGTAAGACAATTTTTGGTAATCCAAAACAAAATTGATGTCGTTCAGAAATAGCAGGAAAATAGACCCGAAGTAACACTGTGAGGCTTGGAAATAGTGTCACCAATTTTAACAGGCATCTGTCGATTTACTAGATAGGATTGCAGCCATTTAAGAAAGGAGCCGTTGAAACCGAGACGACTAGGTTTGGCAATTATTCACTGGTGATTGATGGTAACGAAAGCCGCCGAAAAATCGATGTAAACTGCATCTATTTGATAACGCGACTGTAGATCAAGAGCAATGAATGATGTGTAAACAACTAAGTTAGTGGTTGTGTATCGCTTCGAAATAAATCCATTTTGTTGTTCAGTATGTATTGCAAATGTAGGAGATGTAATCAAAGACGATGAGTTCGAGTAACTTAGATATTGCACATAAGCAAGCGATCCCTCTGTAATTCTGCACTTCTTTTTTGCTGCCTTTCTTAAAAATTGGGAAGACATAAGCATTCTTCCATATTTCTGGAAATATGCCAGAATCTACTTCTTCAAAAACACAAATTCCCGGTATAAATTTGAAAATATATTACACATTTACACATTTAGTGAACATAGAGAACATAGAGATCGAAACGTAGAATATTTCTAGTTGTAATAGTAGAGCGGTGAAAATTGTGTGACAATAAATTTTTATGACATCAAGTACCTAAACACGGACGAATGTAACAAAATTTGTAAAAAAAAAATAATATTTTATTATTTTCCACCATCTGACCAACAAAGCCACTGATAGAGGGTATCCACTTGAAGTCAGACCCAAACTGCATGAGCATCTCCCTACAAAGCTTCTGCATATTTGCTGAAAGATTTTTAGAACATACTAATACAAACATTTTGCGTTGCAGAACTTCTCAATATACAGGGTTTTCCAACTTTAAATTCCGAATTAGAATTCGAATTCCGATGAAACTTTTATTTCAAATTAAAGTTTGAAAGTTTATGCCATTATGTGTGAAATACAACATCATTCAAATGTCCACCTAGGGCTTCCTCGCACACCTTGATCCGGAACAGGTAGTTTTCGATGACTTTTCGGCACATATGGGGCGGTATCTCGGTCATAACTTAACGAATGTTGTCTTTCAAATGTTCAAGAGTTTGCGGAGAGTTGGCATAAACACGGTCTTTCGCATAACGCCACAAAAAAAAGTCTAGCGGGTTAAAATCGCATGATCTGGACGGCCAATTGGCATCACCAAAACGCGAAATTATGTGTCCCTCAAATTTCGTTCGCAATATGGCCATGTTCGGTCGTGTTGTGTGGCACGTGGCGCCGTCCTGCTGAAACCACATGTCATCCGTATCCATATCTTCAATTTGTTTCGGTTAACATGCGGCCATAGCGCTCACCATTCACAGTTACCGTCTCGCCGTCCTTATTTTCAAAGAAATACGGCCCGATGACTCCACCAGACCATAATGCGCACCAAACAGTGACTTTTGGCGGATGCAATGGCCTCTCAACAATCACGTGTGGATTTTCTGAGCCCCATATACGGAAATTTTGGGTGTTCACATAGCCACCGAGCTCGAAATGTGCCTCATCGCTGAAGAAAATTTGATGCGAAAATTCAGCATTTTGCTGCTGTTGTTCGTTCACCCAATCGACGCCCGACGCATTCCATGGTCACCACGCTCTAATTTTTGTACCAGTTGGACTTTATATGGATGTAGGTGCAAGTCCAAATGCAAAATTCGCCACAATGATGTGTTTGACAAGCCCAATTGCTGAGCACGCCGTGGAATCGAAACATTCGGGTCATCCTCCACACTGGCAGCAATAGCAGCAATATTTTCGGCCGAACGCACATTACGATGATGCACAGGTTTCATAATATCCGCTACGGATCCAGTTTGTTCGAATTTACGCACTACATTAGCGATTGTGTGCTCTGTAGGCCGTCCATGACGACCAAAATCCGTCCGTAATGCTCGAAAAACATTTGCCGGGTTTTCATCATTTTTACAGTATAATTTAACAAAATTAACACGTTGTGCGATGCTAAAACGATCCATATTGTAAAATGGCAGACATTCAACTGACGATATGACGCTTTGGTTGACAGCTATGCCAAACGGTTGTCAGCGCAGGGTTGTATACTTTCGGAAGCCCGAAATGGAAAACCCTGTATAATTGTACTCAAAGTTATTAATATTTATTCCCAAAAATACGCTCTTTTCATTTCTTCGTCGTTTTTCTGGGGCAAACATGAACAATGTTTATTGGCGGCATTTGAAAGAGCATAATTCAATCCACATAATGTGAGATTTTCAAAACCATGTTATTTTTTTTATTTGAGTAAATTTAAATTTAAATCGTGAGTTTTTGGGTGAAAGGCCATCAATAACTTTGAGTAGGATTAAGGTATTGACAAGTTCTACATCGTAAAATGTTGGTCTTGATCAGTTCTAAAAGTCACACGCAGACAATTTTGACGTAGAATTTTAAATATAAAAGTTTTGACAAGAAAAAAAATGTTTTTTTCATAGTCACCCTACTGATACTTAGAAAAAAAAAGCGCTAAATCAATCTATCTATAAAGATAAGAAAGTTAGATTTTTTATTTCACCTAAAATTTTGGTCATTTTGGTCAAGCGCTCCATCATATGTTATAACTTAACATTATAACATTTTTTCCTGCATGTTCTGTGTTCAGGTTTTCATTTTACCCCCCATATATTTCGGTTAGACGTAGTCCCGCGTCAAAAGTTCTGAGCCAGTCGGGCCAGGGTGTAGTTTACAGGTAGTTTGTACGCCGTTCGTATTATTTCTGACTGGGAAAACAAACCTTTACATTTGTTGAAGACAGTTTTTGTCTAGAGAACAAATATATTCCACAAGGTTGTTATCTAATTGCATTAAAGTGACCATGAAATGGCTTGGCTTCAACTTTTGTATCTCTCTATCTTTTATATCTCTCTCAACTCATGATTTTAATTTTAATTTACTCAAAAACAAAAAATAACATATTTCTTGTCCTTGGGCACCAACAACACGTTGTGTACCACCGCATACCTTTCACGAGTGACTCACAACGTCTAAATCCGGCTTAATGTAACCACACCAATACAATTCTATATAGGGGAGATGGGGGTAAGACGGACATGTTAAGGAAAATTTAGATTGTATTTTTGGAAACTCATGTTTTCAAAAATTTTAAAGTAGTTTCTTACAGTTCAATATACTGGTTTTCGAAATAACTGGCCAATTGTTTTATAATAATGTGTTTTTCCGTGTTTTTTACTGAAATCAAAACAAGCCGAAAAGTAGATCATTTTTATTGGTGCGGGTATAATGAACATGTATTGGGGGGAATATGGACAGGTTCATAATATACGAAGCGTATAGGTTTATCGCTCGCGAGAGGAATAATTTCACTCTCTCTCTCTCTCAGTGTATGTGCGTCCAGTAACTGATATAGAAAAAAGCAATATAAAAAAGAGTTCAATATTCTTCCCTTCACTCTTTAGAGGCGAATGAACTGAAAAGTTTAAAGCCTCTTTAATCCAACATCATCATCATCATTCCCTTCACTTCCTCTTTTTCAGCATTCTTTGTGTGGACACCGACTGGACAACATCGTTGCCGGACGAGCTGGACGGGGAGGGATCGAGTGCCTTTCTCAAGGCAAGAGGGCGGAGGTGGTAGCGCTGGAGTAGAGTAGAGTAGAGTTTTCAAAGGGCCTTTCTCAAGGCTAGAGACGAATGAACTGCAAAAGTTTAAAGTCTCTATAATACAATACCTTCCTTCCTTCCTTCCCTTCACTTTATATCATGCATTGGACGTGATTATAAATGTGACTGTCCATTTCATGATATGTTGGAGCAATGAGCGTTCGCATACTGCTGTGTAGTGGCTGAAATGGAAACATAATTTTAAAAAATCCGCAAGTATCATATCCATTGTTTACCATTAACTTGTAGCATGTAGCATGTTGAATAGATGGAATGCCGCCTTAAGAAGTGTCACCGTTTCCTAAGAGTAAAGCAAGATTTAGACGTTGTGAGTTACTCGGTTACTAGTAAACGTCAATCGATCCGAAGAATTACGAACGCACCCGTACCACGAAAATTGACATTTGAATTGCCTATATGGGGCTTCTCGCAGCCGAGCTACTTCGAAGTTTTTAGTTTTAAAACGAGCGATTAGCTCCACACACATATATCAAATGTCGAATTTCGTGGTATGGGAGCGTTCGTAATTGTTCGGATTGATTGACGTTTACTAGCAACCGAGTAACTCACAACGTCTAAATCCGGCTTAAGAAGCCAGTTGTCATGTTTCGTCAAATTAGTTTCCTCCAACTAGCACTGTGGACACGCGTATTCTAGAGCTTGCCACTCAGAATGCTTTCAAGGCGTGTTATTTGGCTAGAAATCTCAACTAAGTATTAATAAAAATGACGCAAGTAATACTACCTTGAGACGGCGAAGTTCCTCTAGGAACGTTAGTGCCATTTAAGAAGAAGAAGAATGATGCATTAATTCAGCGAAAAAAAGCACGGAACGATCGTGTTGCTCCAGAAAAGGCAGCAGATGTTTTTCCAGACACTCTCCTTCTTTTCAAAGCATGTGTGCAGATAGCCTTCCAAACCAGATATTTCCTTGCGAACTTCGACCATTTCACATGATTTAAAATGTCTGTTACCTCTCCCCTTCTGATTGCCGTACAGAGCAAGATGTATGAAGTCCGCCTTGACGTAGGTTTCGTTCTCCATGGATCTATCGAACGATAAATGTCAAGGATCAAAATTGGCCAAGAGATAGGAAGGGGGAGGGCGGGATAATATCTATACATTGTTAATTTTGTTTTACATAAAATAGATAAAACTAAGGTACACATACTACATGAGCTGAAAAGTCCCGACATTTTCAATGAAAACAATCGTTTTTTTTTTGGGTAAAGCTGTATTTATTCCTCAACATAGTATCCTTCGAGGACAATACACTTAGTCTAGCGAGTTTCCAACATTTCGATTCCCTTTCTGTAGTATGAAACGTTTAAGTCTTCGAAATATGCCTCAGGAGTGTGGTAATGCATCCATCCATTTCATCCATTGTCGCAAAACGTCGAAAGAAGTCCACTCGATTACGCTTCAACAACGCCAAATCGGCTGTTGAATCATCAACGCGTCGCTGTTGTTGTTCGACGGTCAGCAAACGCGACACTCATCGCGCGGATAGCTTTTTCATGTCCAACATGTCGTGCAAAATGTATCCCACTCGTTCTTTTGAAATGCCTACGGCCTCAGCTAACTCGCGTAACTTCACATTACGATCGTTCAAAGCGAATCCATGCACTTGTTTTACGATTTCTGAATTCGTAGCCTCTTTTCGCCTTCCAGAGCGAGGTGCATCTGCGGTACTTGTTTTAAATTCACTAAACCAGCGATAAACTGTTGTTCTCGAAGGATCAGAAGTGGAATAACATTTCGTTAACCACTGCATTGATTGTTCAGGAATTTTTCCCCTCAAAAAACAATGTTTGGTCAAAATACGATTTTTTTTTTTTACATTTTCTATGCGAATGCTCAGGCAGTGACTCTCAACAACTGTAGTTTGTGAACAAATAAACGAAATGTCATAATACTTCACACATAAGCTAGTGACAGATGAACCTCTTGAAATGAATCTTGTTCATTTTTAGTGGCCCCATCTGTTGAAAAATTCCGGGACCCTTCAGCCCATGTAGTACTATGCTTCATTTGCGAAACCTTTCATTTTACATCATGACATGGCCAAAAAGGTCCCCTACTGAATGCTATAATTATTTCTTAAAAGCGGATCCGGTAAGGCGTGTAAAGTAAATGTTTTTTTTTTAATTTTCTTGTGCGATATAAATGCTCTGTAGATCTGAAATTACTCTGTAGACACTGTAGAAAGTGCTCAATTTACTGAAGCAGATGGGGTATTATCAGGCATCCGCAAAAGCCAGCAATGTTCAGCGTCTACACGATTGTCCGTCATGTCCTAGATTCTGAAGTAAGGAACAAATACGCAGATACGTTCCTTCCTTGGAACTGACTTCCCCGTTTTTAGAATCAAGGCTACACGAAACGCGCACTCGATATTTACCGACACATGATAAATAAGAACTGTTTAATTCTCCCCTAGAAAATGAAGGACATACGAAAGCCGGAGTTATGCGTCAGAACCCGAATTTACATAAAAGCTGTTTTGAAGGTCAACACAGAAGTCCATATCAACATTTGAGGAGGCGATCTGGCGTAGTGGTAACAACCATACCTCTCACGCAGAGATCACGAGTTCAATTCTCACTCCCGACATTCTTCCAAAAATGGAAGTAAAAGTGACGAACCAGCCGAAATGTGTTGAAAGTCACTATAATAGAGAAAAAAATATCAACATTTGCAAAAAACGGTTACTACCAAACAGTCTAACCGGAGATGGAAAATGAAAGGTGGGAAGATTTTTTAAATCTGTGACGTCACAGATTTTGTTTATGTATGTTATTTTTCTTATAATAGTCCACTACATAGGAAAAGTGTTGTTATTAAAAGTAAAAATAAAGTTTTTTTTCCTAAATCAATGCTAGCGTTCAAAATCATAAGTGCCCCACATTTTAACAGAAACAGAAATTTCAGCATTTTTGAAGTGTTCTAAACTTAATTTCAATTCAATTCTACTTCTCGTTACGTCGAACAAAAACGTAAACGAACAAAGTCAGAGTCACACAATCTTTTGTTCCTTTGTCCGATAAACATTTGACAGTGCATGGGAAAAAAAGGTTGCAAGTTTTTTTTCATGTAAAATGAAGTTGGAAAATAAATTTAATTGACTCCGTATGACTTAGATTGAGACGAAAAATTTTCCGCTTGCGTCTTAGTTTTAGACGACTGAAGTTCTCAGAACCCTAATTGTGAAAAAAGTAATTACAATTGCTGACAAAAGTCAAAGTTTCATAAAGTTGCTCTAGAATTAAAACATAGTAGACATTAGAATACTATTTCTGAAATCAAAGAAAAAATTGAACATTTTAGTTCGTGATATGTTTTGTTTTTTTTTTCAAAATGCGAAAAATATGATTTGGAAATCTGTAATTAGCTTCTGTATATCCTCTTTCAACGTTATTCGTAGACACATTCAATTTTGTAACATTTGAGTAACTGACTGGTATGGCTGGTATGTGAACTTCCTATCTTCCTGGCTACTAACACAATCAAAGTTCAATACGACCAAAACCCGTGAATCTTCCCACCTTCTATTCTTCATCTCGAGTCTAACCAACGTCGACAAAGACCCGAAGCCGAAGTGTGATAATCTGAAAATTGTTTTCTATCATGTCCTTGTCGTTCATAAAACCAAAAACATAGCTGGCTTCAGAGTCTATTTTTAGACGCCGTTGTTTCCGACTCTGGATGACATCGTTGGAAGGTTAGCTTCAATGGTTTTTGTTTTCCGACATAGGCGACACCACTCTATCCCGGTGCCAAAACCGTAGTGCGGAATGTCACCGAACAAATGCGCATCGATTTTTACATGTTAGTTTTGGGGAAAACCAACATTGCCCCATTGGAAAAAAAAACTCTATTCAGCTGTTTAGTTAATAGTTAACGAAGGCTTGCGGTTCGCTGGAATTTACTCTGTGTGAATAAACGGCGCTGGTCGAACGTGCGAGTTAATTTTATCAATCCTCTCGGTCTATCAAAAAGGGTGATGCTCGGCCGACATTACGAGAAGTATTCCGGGAAATCAGAAAGCTTGAAATAGTCGAGAGGAAATAAATGTAATCAATTTCACGGCAAGAGACGTACGTTTTTCTCGCGTTCTCCACTGGGAAAGTTTCCTTTCTTTCAATCAAAATGAAATTGATGTCAATCACGGTGAGCTATTGGATCTCGGGGCAAAGTTCGCATCGTGAATGAATTAATCTTGTTTCATAATCCTGCCAGCAGGGGAAACTACTCTTCTATCGACTCGATTCCGCATCTAGTCCAAAAAAGAGTGGTTCATTTATCATTTCCGTGTTTCAATCCAACCGACGGATTCAACATAACATATGAGCCAGGACCGGCAGAGAGCTTTGAAAGGATTCCAAATTTTCCATCCATACCCCGTTCCTACCGCCATTGGACCAGTCCTTCCTGTGGCAAAGCGGAGACTTCAGCCTCAGTTTGAACAAACGAAGTCAATTTCTCATCAGCAGAAACAAAAGCCGGTGGCTCCTGTTTGTCCTCACGCTCCGCTCGTGATATGGATTGGGACAGGACACGGACGAAGTGTCCTTATACAACGGTTATACAAGGCCACATACGAAGCTGGGATGACACACAGGAAGGATAAAATTGAAACTCTCTTCCAAATTAGAACGCCGTCCGTCCCTTTATTTTAACTATGACAGCAAAATTTTAAGATTAGATTTCGATTCAATCGACTTATTCATTCATCGTTTGCGAACCTCTGATTGCACCCGATATCACATTGGCAAGTCTTGTAGAAGAAATCCATGAGTGCGGTCATAATTCACAACATGAGTCGGCAAGCTTCTTGAACCTTGAAAATGCGGTCTTTTTATACCGGCAAATAAATCACTCGAGACATAATCGATTTCCACTCGCTTCGTTATACGTACCAAGTTCACCAATGCGGGGAAGGTTAGCTCCGACGGTCGAAGCAGAAAAAAAAACCGAAACACATCCTCTAGTAGTAACATAAAATTTCTGTCTGGCATAGCTCCAAACAACACTGGCTCAGAGGAGTTCCACCGATGGCTTCCAGGAATGGTGTATCCTTACGTTCGGTGCGGAAAATTCCCAATGACCGTGAGTATACTGTGGAACATGTGTTTATTTGCCACTCGGGAAGGAGTGGAAATAAAAATCAAACTCGGAGCATTTTTTCTGCGTGTAATCGATACGAACATCGTAAGCTACAATAATTATACTTATAATTTTATTAGCATCGTTGCGAGCGTATCTGGCAAATTATTTACATCGTTTCCCGGCGGAAGATCATGAGGCCTTGGTATTTTATTGTGACAGCTTGAGAAAAAGAAACATCGCAAACTGTTGCGTGTTGACAGAGATGTCACTGTCAATCCACGATTCATAAAGGCAGCCCAAGGATCATCATTTAAGACCCATCTGTCATGATGTGGTGGATAACATCGAGGGTATAGAGCAGTGAATATAAGCCAACAGAAAACCACACATCAACGGATAATCGGAACGCACTCAAACGAGAGATCCTTTCGCGTTAACACCGCTCCCCTCTCTCGTTCCCCACACATTTTCACTTGGGATAAATTGGACAAACTTTGGGTGAAATTTTCGATGATTTATGGCTCTTCGTGGTAAACACCTGCCCGCACGCTAGCTCCTCCAAAATGATGGGCCCTTGCAGTCATCAATCTTCCCATCGAATTGTTATGGTTTTTGATAAGCAGCGTAGGCGAAAAGTTGTCTGCCGCGAAATACCCTTTCGTTCCGTGCCCAAATTGACAGGTTTGAAACTTGATAAAAGCGTTTTTCGGGAGAAAAAATAAAGCTTGCCCGAACGCCTACAGCATTTCGAGGGACTGTGGAGATCTCATTCCAACGGCTGCCATTGCGTATTACTGAAATCATTTGTCAAAATTGCGTCAAAATTTGGCAGCCGGGTGGAAGGGACGATTTTGCTTAACGCGACTTTGCGATGCTATTTCCTACCAACGTTGCGTTATGTGCTTATGTGCATTTTTGGAGACTTTAACGCAGGGGTTCTCAAACGATTTTGAGCAAGAGACCCATTTTCCAAAATGAAGTGATACCTTAGACCCCTATAGCCAAACTTCTTCAATCATATGAAATACTTAACAATTGAAAAACTTTCCTGTTCACTAACCCTTTATAAAGCCGTGGAATCGACTCAAACTTCAGAGAACATAATCCCTACATGAACACGTATTTACTTTGATAAAAAATAAACTATTGAAACAGTTGAAAAAGGATGACAGTATAGTTGCCACTGTCCGTTAAACCCAAAAACACTGTCGCAAAAATGTTTTAGGCAAAAATTTAAACAGTATTTCTAGTGCAGCGAATTTTTTATATATATATAGACTTATATAGAAAAATTTGAAAATTTTAATTTTTCATCAATTGCACCATTTATTTTTATTGAAAAAACTGCATGAAAATTGAAAAAACGAAACAGTGAAAAGTTTATCATCTTGTTGCATTTTCAACGAATTCAAAAAAATTTGCTGCCGGTGCTCTAAAATCGCGGTTTTTCTACATGAAAATGACTCACAAATCGATATCGTAAATTTCTAGCGTCCTCAAAAAAGGAGTATTGCCAGATACCTTTAGAAGTCTTTGGGTAAGCAAAATATTGAAATAATATTCCAAGTGGGGTGAAGAGAATATTTATGTGCGTGACAATATAGTTACCACGGTCTGATAAAGGGTTAAGTGACCTGACATCATATTCTCAAAGAAATTCAACAAAGTAAATAGACATTAAATTCGGTGTATATCAAGAGTAATGCAACCAGAACTTCTGATAGGATTGGTTGAGCTTCTGCTTAACACGTTGAGTGCCACGGTTTTATAGAGACTCTATGAAATTATTAAACGTATTAGGGCCATCGTTTCTTATCGTAGAGGAAGGTATTTTTATTCGAAAGGGAATGTTTATAAGCTTATATGCTTATATTAGTTACCTCTATTTTCATATGTTATACTGTCAGTCACCGGTGACTGACGCAATCTGATCGAAAACTCGGTGTCAGTCATCGGTGACTGACGTGGCAGTCAACGTGTTAAGCTCCTCATCTGTGCAGAAGGTAAAGAACCCTTCTTGCATCGTCGACATTGGCTTCTACCATGGCTGTGATAAATATTGTAGCAATTTATTATTAATTGGAGAATTTGTAAATTTAGGATATCCTCAATCCTCTTAGTAAAATCCGTCGTCGCGAAAAAAGAAAACAAAGAGAATCCTGGAGTTATTTGAAAAAAATAGAGAAATATTGAAACATGTTTTGGTATCTTCTCTGTTACTTTTTCATAAACAGCAAAAAAGTGTGTTAGTCGTTTTGGCGGAGAAACTGCGCGAAGAAGCCAAAAGTCATTACCAACTGAATACGGATAAAGTCAGTCAGATAGTCAGCTGACTATCCTCAGTTGACAATGACAAGGCAGAGCCCTGATTACGCTACGCGAAGGTGAACTAAGCATTTTGTAGATTTCTTTAAATTACTTTACTTTCAATGAAAAGATGAGTGTATTATCATTCAAGCTCCGATGAAGCTTCACAAAGCGTTCTCACAATATGCACAAAGAAAACTGCACAGTACTAAGCATGCTTTGGCATGGATTTTGATTTAGGATTACGTCTTTCATTTCTGTACCGGCGTGTGAGTTCAAAAACAAGAGGTTACATCGTAGGTGCGAGGTTTTTAATCGTTAATAACTCTTTGCCGACTGAATGAAGAGGTATGATAATTACTTATACTTCAAAGATAAGATTTTCCGAGTTTGGGACTTAAGTGCAAGCTTGTTATACAGTAAAATACAAGGAACATGTTTCGATTTGAATTTGACCATGACGGCCTTCTATTAAATCGAGTATATGTGTCAAATATAACACAAGTCAAAACGTGTCTGAAAGTCTTGTACATACATTATCTCGCACGAACTTGTTCACGCTTTTTTACTTGCCGCACAAAGATGTTGGATTGGATTCACAAAGATGTTCGGTGCTTGGGTGCCACACCAATTAGCCCAAAAAAATATGATGGATTGAATTTCTATCTGCCAAAACATGGCCAAACGGATCGCAATCGACCCATTTCTTAAACGGATAGTGACCGGGGATGATAAATGGGTCACATACGACCATATTGTGCGAAAACGATCGGGGTCAAAGCAGCTCAAACGGTGACCAAACCAGGAAATGGCCAGGAAGGTTTTACTAAATATTTGGTGGGACTTAAACAGAATCATTTTTTATGAGTCTCTTCCATATGGCCAAACACCAAATTTACATCTCTACTATCAACATCTGTACTGTTTGAAGCTAGCGATCGGCCAGAAACGGCCACAATTGGCCAACAGTAGAATTGCTTTGTTCCATCAGGACAACGCAAGGCCCCACATGTCTATATTGATTCCCCAGAAAATACGGGAGGTTGGTTGGGAAGTAATAAAATCTAGTCCGAATCTGTAATTACCACCTTTTTCTCGCATTGCAAAATTTCCTGAGTGATAAGAAATTGGAATCAAGAGAAGATTGAGAAGATCGGTCACTATAGTTTTCGCCTATAAGAACCAAAACTTCTATGAGAGAGACATTATGAAATTACATTTCAAATGGCAATAACATATACAACAAAAAGGTGCATATTCGACTCAAATCGGACAATCCTAAATATCTCAAATAAAATTTTGAATTTTTCGCAAAAATATTGGTTTAGTTTTTCCCCAACCTAATATATTCTACTAAAATATTAGTCATTCTCATAACAAGTTGATTCGCATAGTACAACTTACACAGTATCTTGAAAGTTTCAAATAAGAACTTGTGTTAATTAATAGGGGTCGATGTTTAGACCTCAGTTGTTTAGAAATCAGTTTTACTTTGTGTCGACCGCTGGGAAAGCGAAATCGAACCCAAGGGGTCGCTATCACTTTGAGAAACCCTGCTTTAAAGGGTGGATGGAGATACAGTGTTCTTGTTATTGAATAATCTCATCCCGATTGACACTCTATTGACATTAGTGGATTTGAAATTCTTCTTGAGAACTCTGGTGTGAATCAAGTGTAAAGAATCCACGTAAAATCAATCGACGACTTTTGAATATATTCAAATATATTTTCAAAACCTGTGAATATATGCTTCGTATATAACTAATTCTCGAAATTGATTATCCTGTTTTTGTTTCTATAGATTTTAGGCGCGAGATGCCAAAGGTTTTCCGGAAATTCGAATCATTTGAGTTCGCTTGTCATTTACAAAACTAACCAAAATAGGTCACATTTTTGAGAAATAATTTCTATAATTACTACTAATAATTACTACCTTTGCTGCAAACGGATTTTGATGATTGGCATACCAATCGAATCGTAAATTCTCTACGATTCGTTTGATATGCCATATATCACATCTGCCTATACATTTGTTCTGTGCATTCCTTTGCTTACCTATCCATGTTGTCCAATGTGAACAATATTAATAAACCACTGCGAATAAAATGCGAATTTAAATCACAGTCTCACACCAGCTAGCGAGCAGAAACCAGTCTTTCCTAATGCAGATATCACGCCCAACGGTTTTGCGCGATACAAAGAAAGATAGGAGATATCCCACACTGTTCAGTTTCTGGAGAGCAACTAAATATTGCATTAAAAGCTCCACCCCTGTGTGATTCTCTACCAGCGGGTATCCGCAAAAATAGCTGCCCACAGTAAAGCGAGCAGTCATTTTCCAACAATAAAATAGTTTACACCATCAACCAAACAGGAGAACCAGAGTAAGTAAAGTAATCAAATCCATCATAAGTAACAGGAGCGGTTGCGAAGCTGCATCAGCAGCAAACGAGTTTCTATTTTCCTGTTACTGAACGAAAATACAACGCGTGTGTGTCACAACGTGTTTTATTCTACCAGGGTTGTCACATTTAATTCTGTAAAATTTTCTGAAAAAAATTGTACATCTTTATTTCTAGTCAAAAGATCTGTATAAAAAATATGTATCAGAAAGTTAAGAGAAAAAATGAAAATAAAGGTTTACTTTCAGTTTGAACTTATTTTCCTTATTTATGGGCTGTTAAAGTCGTGTCAATAAAACAAAATGAATCATAGAAAAGTTTTTCGCCTTTGAATTGTATGATGTTTCTACATGGCTTTGTTGAACTTTGCCTTCAACGTTTCCTTCAACTTCATCCTTGACGCTCCTCCTTGAGCCGATACATAGTTCTTCGCTCTTAAAATAGAGTCGATAATTGTGGAAGCCAAACGATTTCTGGACTTTGTTTTGTTGGCACTGTGAAGCAAAAATATTTGCTCAACACATGCTGATGAATGTCTGTCTGAACCTTATGTACTCGGAAATTACTGAACCAATCAACATGAAAATTAGTATGTAGGGGTTTTTGGGGCCGGGGAAGGTTTTCGTGATAGTTTGAGACCCCTCCCCCCGGCTGCCATACAAATTAAACACAAATTTTTGCATAATTCGAAAACTAATCAAGCAAATGGAGCCACATTTGGCATGTGGAGGTTTTAGGGTGCAATAAATGTTTTTACGGTGGTTAGATAGTCTTCCTTCTTCTCTAAGAGGAGGCTGCCATACAAATGAAACACAAATTTCTGAATTACTCGAGAATTTATCAAGCAAACGAAACCGAATTTGGCATTTGGAGGTTTTAGGATGCAATAAATATTTCTATAGTGGTTACACACTCCTCCCGCTCTCTAAGGGGAGGGCTGCCATACAAACGAAATACAAACTTCTGCAGAATTCGAGAACTAATCAAGCATAATTTGGGATGTGAGGGTTTTTGGATATGAGAAATGTATCTATAATGGTATGACAACCCTCCAAAAATATTCCAAAAAATATAAAATAAAAAATACACTAAATATACCAAAAATATTCCAACCAAACGTCATTAAAAATTTTCGGAAAACTCTGAAGGAAAAAGAGAAAATTCGGAAAATTAAATTCCCATATGTTCTACAATTACAGTGGCAAGTGCTGTTAGTCCATTTGATGTTTGCGCTAGCGAAATTGATCTTTGTTCGAAACTGGAAATGGATTTTAATGTGATGAAACGCATTCCTATATCCTATCTATCTATACCAAAAAAAAGGATCGCCGGATGTGTTGATAAGAGCAGAACTTGAGGAAGGAATTGTCAGATTTAGGGCTGTCTTTATTCTATCATATTTTCTGTATAATACATTTATTCCATGTAACGGAGAAACATGTTATTTGCAAGTGGTTGAAAAATCTTGAACGAGAATTGTGTCTGAAAATAATCTGATATTATAATGATGAGTTTTGTTAGTAATACTAGGAATTTTATAGTAAAAGGTAAATTCAACGGGGTCGAATAGAAGATTAATCAATGAACAGTTCTACGATTGGACCCATGCACTTGCTCATAGTAAGAAAACGTGAAAATAACAAAAAACAAATTTTGGGCGGAACGAAGTTTGCCGGGTCAGCTAGTGTTATATAAAAAATCGTCAGCTTTCAAGAAAAATTATTGAAAAATATAGCGCCCTTGGTCCCGAGACCCTGAAAGCCATAAAAAAAACAAATACAATGAATAATAATGAAAACAAAATTCTAATATCTGAAATTGTAGTTTATTTAAAAAAAGACCAGCCTATATGCTTTAATTTGATATATCTAACATGTGAATCGGTCTAGTAGTTCAAAAGTTATGAATTTGAATGAATAATGAATAATGAAAAAATACGGGTCTCATCACTAAAGAACAAAACTACCACGTTTCACGAAAATCTGAGAACCACTATGTCGGTTTGGCATGGAATGGCTGAATAGTATAATCGATTTAGTAATAGGATCGTTTTAATGAGTCAATAATACGATTGGCGGATTGATTATGATCATACATAATTTGGAACGGAAAAAAATAGTTTAAGCTCTTCAAATCGCTCAACATTTCGCTTAATAACTGCGTCAAACGAAAACCATCTCGTTGCGTTGCGTTCAACTTTTTTATAAATCAAGATATCTTTGTATGCACTGTAATAAATTTAACATTTTAAATTGAATTTCAAAAAAATCTGTAAATTCTGTATTTTTGCTGAAAATCTGTATTTCTGTGTATACAATTCTGTATCTGAAATTTGGCGAAAAATCTGTAAAATACAGAATATTCTGTATATGTGGCAACCCTGTATTCTACCTTTAACCAAGCAGAGCGAATTAATTTATCAGTTCGTTTCAGAACTATTTTCCCAAAAGAGCCTCCGCTCTCGTGCTTTCTATCCAACACACCCAGTGGTGAAGTTTCGTTCGAAAGAGGAACCGCGACGATTTTCATGCCGTCTAGTGAAGAGTGCTGCATTTTTACATCACACGCACACATTGTTCTTGATTTTATGGCCTGTCAAAGGTAGATTAAAGCGGTTAAATAATATGGAACAATGGTTGTGTTGAAATAAAATGAGGGGTCTAGAATGAAAGGTGTGTAAGTGATTTGATCGATTTCTCTACATCGACGCTCTCTTTGGGTCATAACATAGCTGCAAATACATTCCCAGCTGTATTTAACAATGTGAAAGATAGGTCAGAACCTCATCTATCGGATTCTATAGCAAACTTAAATTGGAACGTTTTTGCAGTTGAGTTATTAACCAAATATAAAGTTGATGATGAGAAAAAGATTAAGTCACTTACACCCCTTGCATTCGAGGCCCCTTAAACATAATCGCCTGTGGTCGAGTGTGTTTCATCCGCGGAAAAGACCTCTGCGATGGCGTTCGCGATGAATACTCAGTACAATGCGTACATTGATATAAGGAAACATATTACGACTTATCGTCAGCTTGTATATTATTCTCGCGAGGGCAAGAATCAATCGTAAATAAACCATTTCAATTGCTTCTACAAAATCACGCAGGCTATCACAGACGCGGACTACCTGTAGCTGTAGTGTGTGTGTGTCTAAAATAAAAGATGATTTACATGCATTGACAATAGGGACAACAATTTGAACATATGGCACGGTTGTGCATTGTTCTCACGGAGAGAAGAATGAATCATGAATCAATCATCTTGAGCTGATTCTATAAAACCATACAACCCCTCGACACGTACATACGTAAGGGGGGTCTTCACAGCCTAATTGGTTACGTGTCCGCTACTTACGATCAACGATCATAAGCTTATACCTCAGGGTCCTCAACTGACCATTTTTGTGTGTTATTCTAGCCACTAAGTCCACGCAACAATCATCATGTGACGATAATCCCAGTCCCTCACTTTACAGTCTGCTGCATCGATAATTGGTACTATTAATAACACAACAATGATTTCTTGATTGTCAATGCAGATGTAAATCTCTGCTTCTAGACACACACACTGCAGCCACAGGCGATTCTATATTGGTATCATCACCACCAATAACTCAAAAACTTATAAAATCAAAAGTGATTGGGTTTGATTATATCATACAAAAACACTCTCCGCCTAATGCCGGATTTACAATCCTTCATAATGAGCGCGATTTTATTTCTTCAATAACGATTTTTATTCGTCAACCATTCAGAGCAAAACGCGAAATCACCCATGACAGTGCGAAAAAAGATAGAACTCTCCAAGCTGTGATTGCGAAAATCACGTTGCTTTGACAGGAGATACTACATACATCAGGCAGGTGGAACAATATATGCTAGATGGGAGGAACGATATATTGAAATAAATTTCAGCTCTATACATTTCAAACGCTTCATCAAGTGAGGGCTGAATCGATCACCTATTACAAGCGTATTGCTACCCAATCATAACTATTTTTACACATTTTTATTAATATTCGATTAAATTAGTTTTTCAATTATTAGTTATCTGGAATTTTATACTTGCATTCACACTCCTAGCGATATGATTTTGTTCCACCAATCTAGATTATGACAGATTGTTGACAGATTATCGCGCACCATTGTAAAGAGCTGCACTGAAAAATATCGCGAGTGAGTATATCACATGCGATTAAAAGTCTGCATTGTAAAGAAAGCATAACTGTATGAGAACCGACGCTGACAAAGGATCGCTAGCAGAATGACTGATGAATCGTGATTAAGGCGTTTATATTTTGTTCCGCCAGCATTATTATTTCACCTTTCATAACCACCTCAATTTACTTTTGGTAACGCATGTAAACATCATCAATGTGTGCGTGTTCTACGCTTCTCCTGTGGAAACGTGCCTCTGGACGCTTCCTTTCTGTTGATGGTGTTAATCTAGGTAGTGCGGACTGAATCAAAACGGCTGTCAAAAAAGATCCAATTGAAATGTCAAAAGAGATCCAACGATCAGGAGTGTTATTTTTCTTATGATAATCAACACTATAAAAAGGGTATTGTTATCAAGGGCAAAAATAATTAAAATTATAAAATGAACGAACTACATTTTTCCGTCAATTGTTTAATTAACCATTGCATCTCTGAAAGAGCATCTCAGCCTTTCACTGAGCAACGCATTTTGAATGCCCCCTTTCTTTGACATAACGTTTTTCCGAACGAAATAAAAACAAACGAAGTCAGAGTCACGTAAATGTTTACACCACCGATTTGAAAATATTCGATAAAAAGTGGAACGAAAAGATGCCAGATGATTTAAAAAAAAAGTCTGTAAAAACATGTGAATGTCCGTTAAAAATGTGTAAAAGTCTGTAAATGTGTGAAGATCTATAGAAATGTCTTTTAACGTTAATTTTCACATATTCATCAATACTTTGTGCATCGCGATGCACGTGATATTGTATTTTGTATATATATATATATATATATATATATATATATTATATATATATATATATATATATATATATATATATATATATATATATATATATATATATATATATATTATATATATATATATATATATATATATATATATATATATATTATATATATATATATATATATATATATATATATATATATATATATATATACAGCCATTCCATGCCAAACCGATATAGTGGTTCTCAGATTTTCGTCAAAAGTGGTAATTTTGTTCTTTATCGCAAAACATTAGACTCGTATTTTTTATTTTTTCATCAGGGTGCCCATTTCCATTTTAGGGTGGTCCAAAAAATCTTTTTTTTCCACTTTTTCCCAAAAATGATTTTTTTTCAAAAATTCATAACTTTCGAACCACATAACCGATTTAGATGATCGACATATCAAATTGAAGCCAATGAACTTTAATTGAAAAATATTGAACTTGCAGAGAATATGGATCCTATTTTCGTAACCATTGATTGTAGTCGTTTTTCAATGTTTTCATGGCTTTGGACTAGGGGGCGCTATATTTTTTTGTATTTTTTCTTGGAAGCTGATAATTTTTTACATAAAAGATATCAGAGGTGCTATTTGTTTCTTTTTTGAGATATGATTTTTCAAAACTAATCGATGGTTCGAAAAACAATTTTTCCCACTACAAAAAGTCATAACTTCTGAACTATTGGACCGATTCATATCATCGACATAACGATTTGAAGCTTACGAGTAATTTTTTGAAAAATTATTACTTTTGCGAAATTTTTTTTTTCAAATTTTGCTTATTGGCTTTTGCTATATCGATCATCTAAATTGGTTCAGTAGTTCAAATGTTATGGTTTTTTGCAGAAAGTAATTTTTGGACAAAGGGGAAAAATGAATTTTCGAACCACCGGTTAACTTTCAAAAATCAAATCTAAAAAACAAAAAAAAATAGCATCTCTGATATCAAGATATGTTATGTAAAAAATCCTCAGCTTTCAAGAAAAAATATAAAAAAAATATAGCGCCTTCTTGTCCAAAGTCATAAAAAAATAAAAAAAACGACTACAATCAATAATTACTAAAATAAAATTATTTTTTTCGCAAGTTAAATATTTTTTAATAAAAGGCTAGGTCATTAGTTTCAATTTTATATGTCGATTCAGTGATTCAAAAGTTATTTATTTTCATTTGTCATTTTTGGGAAAAAGTGGAAAAAAATGATTTTTCGGACCACCCTAAAATGGAAATGGGCACCCTAATGAAAATATAAAAAAAAATACGGGTGTTTTGCGATAAAGAACAAAATTACCACTTTTGACGAAAATCTGAGAACCACTATATAGGTTTTGCATGGAATAGCTGTATATATACCCGGGAAACGGTCCGAAGAAGCACAACTGATCTCATTTATGTCCAAACGCGAAGAAAAAAGTGCATTTCATCACCGAGCGGCGATCAATTTATTCCCTCACAGTGTTCATAAAGACCCACTCCCGCATTACCATATCCCGGAAATAGCCACCGTGCTGCGCAAGTATGTGTGCTGTGTGCGAGCGAACGCTGGCAGTGCACTATTTCGCTGCAAATAATATGCAAATTGCGATATGGCGTTCGCTACTGGGTTCGAGTCTGCAATCTTTTGCTCCGGCGTGGCGCTGGACTGTGGTTACAACGTTTCCGACAGATGGGGGAGGGGGGCTTGATGGTGAAAATCTGAAAGAAAAATGTAAAATAGTACAAATGTGCTTCTCGCGTGCACCAGTGGTAGCGGTTCTGACACGATGTAAACACTTTAAGTGCCCGAGTAAGAGCAGAAGTATAGGGTGCAGCGTGCAAAAGTTGGAGTCCCTGGAACCGCTGGGTGCTAGGAAAGCTCACAATTGGACGTTTTCACTATTGAACATGAAAATTACTCTCCAAACAAAATTTGTCTTCACCTATTAAGCATTCCAGATTGCGATCGCAAATTTCGGCTCAATTGAGACCTTTTTTTCCTCATTCAGTGTTTGTAGATTTGTACCAGAACTAATTGCACCTCATCAACATCAACGGGTTAACTACGTTCCGCCTGGCGAGGGGTTCACGTCATTTCCGACATCTGATAATCGGCGAGCGAGAAGCTAACACCAGACAAGACAAGATTGCTAGAGTCAAGCTGTTACTGATATGATTTACGACGGAGATTGAAAATGTGCCACGGGTTTCCTCGAGCTGGCTGCTGGAATGACAATTACATGAGCAAATTGGCGGAAACTGGGAGATGGGTTAAGGGGCGGAAATAACCGCGTTTGCACGTGGCAATTAAAACATTAGCTCAATTTATCACTCATGAATGAGCGCACGCAATAATCGCGCGAAAATAGTTTTACATTCATCCGCGGAATGTGAGCAATCATCGCGGAGGATTAGATTCGGGGGGCATTCGTGTGCACGCGATTTGCATCTTATCTAGCTCACTGGGATGGAAGAGAATGCGTTGAGCGCATTGTTATGAATTGCACGATATTTAATTTTTCGTGACTTTGAGAAAATGGAAGTAATCAGAGAGAAGAAAAATCTATTTAATTAGTCCATGTTTCTTTCAAATTTGGGAATTTATCATGTGAAGAAATATCATGAGCTTTATAGAAATCGCATCAACCGCTTACACTAGCACGAGATTTGTACAATGGATATATTCATATTTCTCCATGCAATTTAAGTTATGATCAATATACGACCCGTCAACATATAGGGTAGAATTACCAACTGAATCGTTTGTTTGAGAAACCCCACAAACGCCACTTTTATCAAATATGACTTGTTGGCAGTTTTTGAGTCCTTGAGGGTATCTTTATCGGCAATCAAAATTTCAGAAAAAGTTTGTTCTACAAATCCCTTTAAATATTGATGTATATTCTTCATTTCTTCGTGACAAATGAAATTACTGAAAACTCCCCAGCATCACTCTATGCATCCATTGAGCGTCATTTCTTGTTATATTTGTTACATTAGACTACACTCTGTCCAACTTCTATAAGACCACCCTGATTCTATTTCGTTGCAACACAAACAGTTGTCATACATCGTTGAATGCTTAGAAAGAAGTATATTTAACGTCAATTTCGTTCGAAAGAGTTGTGTGTTTATCTATTGTGCCTAAATATGATAATTTCAGCTGTCCAGTTTCTATAAGACTATTTCAAAATTCATAAGTATTAGCAAAGAAACACTCAAAACGATCGGTTGATTACATGTCAATAATTGGCCATTGGCCTTGCCATTTCGGCTAAAAACCTGGAAAATTCGTGTTGGAATACTATGTACCGAATGTTGCTGAACGATTTTCTCGATATTTTTTCCATGTTTCCGAAATTGCGACCTTGAGCTCTTAAATCATGGTGTACCGTTTTCCCTTAGTGTAGAATCTGCGTACAAGGGTCCCCCTAAGATTTTCAACAGGATTCAAGCCTGAAGAGCGAGCCGGCCAGTCCAAAAAAAAGTTTTCGGTCCCTTATTCATTGCTTGCTGATATGAATATGATATGATATGTGAATTTTTTTGTGACGATATCCACGCAAAAACGGTAGGAGAGAGGATTCCAGAACATGTATGTAATCCTTGAATGATGTGAAACCTATCTTGAGCTTTCTGGTTGCACAGAATCCCTCCCAAACCATGCACGAGCCTCCTCCAAAATTCCTGGTTTTAAAAATACTGTTGAAACCATCAGGACCATCCTAATTTAATTTTTTTTTCGTTAGTGAAGATAACCTATACATTGAAGAACTTTCCGTTATGGTACATAGCTAAATGTATTCTTTTGGAAACATTCTTTGTCACAACATACCATGTCCCACTGTCGGTTCATGTGAGCTTTGGCAAAACTCAG
Source organism: Toxorhynchites rutilus septentrionalis (assembly GCF_029784135.1). NCBI lineage: Eukaryota > Metazoa > Arthropoda > Insecta > Diptera > Culicidae > Toxorhynchites > Toxorhynchites rutilus. Next base: position 28,750,339 of record NC_073744.1, on the reverse strand, counting down.
ACGTCTTCCGATGTGAGATGGTGTAAGATGAGGAGTTTTAACCTGTTAAACCCTCTTTATGTGAGGATTTTTGACCCAAACTTGACGAATTGTCATCCGAGTAACATTCAAATTGAAATATTGCTGTATTTGTATAAGCGATTTTGAGGTATTCGAAGCTGTTCTAGCTATTTCCCGCTTATTCCGGACCAACATTTTTTTGGTGAAATGCATCGATTTGTCTTTCTTTGTTAATTTTCCATGTTTATTGATCAAAGCAACTGAAACAAAGGAACAATGTAACTGGTCTTATAGAAACTTGACACTCGAAAAATACAAAACCATTGGGTTAATCTCAGCGCTTGCACACACACATATGAAAATCATGCCGTGTATGGTAGTCACCAATACCAATACACTAGAATATAAGTTGAAGCATTGTTTGTTTACAACGGCACAAAGCAGCCAGATCATCACCTGGTCTTATAGAAGTTGGACAAAGTGTATTTGCATTGTTCAAGGAAACATATTTTTTAAATGGTGTTCTGGTGCACAAATGTTGAACGCATATCCATCCATTCAACCAAATGTTGACCGAACGCTCGAACCTCAACATCTAGGAACAGTTGGTTTCTTACCTCAACAACATTCGTTCGTGAAACTAAGGCGTTTTAAACTATATCCTAAGGTGGGCCAATATGTTTTTTTAAAATAATTTTCCGATATGGTTATTAAACATCCATGATTATCTTTGCTTCATCATTTACCCCCCATTATTTGTTAATTTTTCCTGCTTTTCGTTCTTTGATCTATCATTTTGACAGTTCAATTTGAGAGGATTAAAATTGCGAAAAAATTGCGACAAGATAGAATTTTTTTGAAAGAACTAATTGTGGGCAATGAAATGACAAATTTTCTCAGCTTTATAATTAAAGTTATTCTGAAGTCCTAAATTTCTGAGTTTGTTGAGTGACAGATTGAAGTTAATGAATAGAAGAATTAGATTTTATTTGATATGTCGATTTTTTGAATCGGCTCAATGGTTGAAAAGTTATGAATATTTGAAAGAAATCATGAGATTTATGTGTCTTTTTTATTTCTTAAGCTTCGAACCATTGAGCGTCTTTCAAAGATCGGCATATAAAATGGAATCTCATTTTTCTATGAATCCGCAAACATGCCTAGTAGTAACATAAAAAGCCTAACTTAAAAAAAAAGCACAATATAAATTTTTTTAGCTTTGCAGTTTGTTTGACACATGTTTTCAATGAAAATATATATATAAATATATGAAGTGAATTATATCGCATACACGATTCAAGGAAGTTAATGATACTTATATTATAATTACATTACTATAGCCATTCAATGCCAAACCGACATAGTGGTTCTCAGATTTTCGTCAAAAGTGATAATTTTGTTCATTATCGCAAAGCATTAGACCCGCATTTTTAATTTTTTTATTATGGTGCCATTTCCTGTTTAGGGTGGTCCAAAAAATCAATATTTTCCACCAAAAATGCCTTTTTTCAAAAAATCATAACATTTGAACCACTGAACTGATTTGAATGATCGACATATCAAATTGAAGCCAATGAGCTTCTTTCTTCAAAAGATGTTATCGAAAAAAATGGATTTTATTTCCGTAATTATTGATTGTAGTCTTTTTTTATTGTTTTCTTGGCTTTGGTCTAGAGATTGCATTTTTTTAAATATTTTTCCTAGAAAGCTGAAGATTTTTTACATTACATATCTCAGACCCACTTTTTTTCGTTTTTGAGATATGGTTTTTCAAAGTTGACCGATGGTTCGAAGAAACAATTTTCCCCTTTTTTCCACCACAAAAAATCGTAACTCCTGAACTACTGGACCGATTCAGATGATAGACATATCAAATTGAAGCATTTGAGTTAGTTTTCTTTGAAAAAGTATTACATTTGCGACAAATTTGGGTTTTCGTTTTTGTAATTATTGGTTGATTTAGTTTTTCATAATTTTCTCGGGTAAAGAAAGAGGGCGCTATATTTTTTTCTATTTTTCTGGAAAGCTGAGTTTTTTACATAATATATACGAAAATCAGAGAGGTGTAATTTTTTGTTTTTGAGTTATTATTTCGCAAATTTAACATGTTTTAAGTCTTCGTTCAATATTCCTATGTGACTAGATTAGACTTATGCGACTTGACTCCATTCTTTCCGCAAGTGTGATATTGTTTTCAAAGAAGGTTAGTATATTGTCTTCAATTCAATATGTTGATCATCTGAATCGATTCAGTAGTGCAAATGTTATGAATTTTTGCAAAAAGTAATTTTTGTATAAAAGAGGAAAAATGATTTTTCGGACCACCGGTTAACTTTGAAAAATCTTATCTCAAAAACGAAAAAGCCTTTCTGATATCTAAATATGTAAGGTAAAAAATCCTCAGCTTTAAAGAAAAAAAATATTAAAAAAATAGTTCCCTCTAGTCAAAGCCTTAAGACAATAAAAAACGAATACAATCAATAGTTACGACAATAAAATAAAAAAAAATATGATTTTATGATAGTTCGAGACCCTTTAAAGAGGGTGTGGTGGGGGGGGTGTCTGCCATGCAAATGAACACAAATTTCTGCATTACTTGAGAATTAATCAAGCAAATAAAACCAAATTAGGTATGTTAGGCATTTTGATTATGAGAAATGTTTCTATGATGATATGACGCCCCTCCCTCCTCTGAAATGGAGAGGGGGTCCCGTAAAAATAATACACATACTTCAACCAAACATGAAAATTGAATTTTTTTAATGTGATAAAACGCACTCCTATATCTTCTTCTATCTATATAAATAAAAATGGATCACCGAATGTGTTGATAAGAGCAAAACTCGAGAAATGAATTGTCCGATTTAGGGCTGTCTTTATTCTATCATATTTTCTGTATCAAACATTTATTCCATGTAACGGAAAAACATGTTACTTGCAAGTGGTTGAAAAATCTTGAACGAGAATTGTGTCTGAAAATAATCTGATATTATAATGGCGAGTTTTGGTAGGAGTACGAGGAACGCTATAGTTAAAGGTAATTTTAAAGAGTAGATTAGAAAATCAATCAATGAACAGTTCTGCGATTGGACCTATGAACATGCACTTAGTAAAAAAACGTGAATGTGATAACGAAAAGTTTCCCGCGTCAGCTAGTAAATACTATAAAATGAAACGTCTCTTGAAATAAAACCATTGAAACTTTCGCTGTTTTTAACAGCACATATGTTCTTTCCCATTTTTGTGATTTAATGAATTTCGACAAACCTGAAATATTACTACATACCAATTATGATGTTTTCATTGTCAACATCACATATGTGAACAAAAAAAAATATATAGATTGGTATCTATTTCACCGGCAACCATAAAACTGATTCCTAGAAACTAATTGATGCTAATGTTTCATTACCTTGTAAATTCTAGATGCAATATCACGACTAACAGAGGATATTTTCAGAAATAAAAATGGCTTTTCAAGAGTGTGTTCGAAACTGAAATAATGAGATTTATTCAGAAATCATATTTTTATGTTGTATTCTAAGCGTACATACATTATTCAAGCGAAAAATTGTTTAATCATTCAATTTATTCCGATGAAAAAGCTTTAAAATATTTTTTTCACATCAGATATTCTTGCCACGTTTTGATTTTTTTTATTCAATGTCCAATTTCTATGGAGAGGCTTTATTCGTAAATTACGACACATTTGTCATCATTGGTGGAATACGACCATAAATGTTGTTATGAATAGCACGGCAAGTTAAGATTACAATACTTCTTCTTCTTTTTCTTCTTATATGGCACTAACGTTCCTAGAGGAACTCCGCCGTCTCAACGTAGTATTACTTGCGTCATTTTCATTAGTACTTAGTTGAGATTTCTATGCTAAATAACACGCCTTGAATGCATTCTGAGTGGCAAGCTCTAGAATACGCGTGACCACAGTGCAAGTCAGAGGAAATTTCTTTGAAGAAAAATTTCCCCGACCAGAACGGGAATCGAACCCGAACCCCCGGCATGTTAGGTTTGACGCTAACCACTCGGCCACGGGAGCACGAAGATTACAATACACATGGGTTTATTTTGATAATGCATCTATTAACCGATAAAAATGTGTTCTAATATTTGTTCACAGCTCTTTCAGCGTCTATATATATATTCTTTATTCTATCCCATTCGCCATGTTTATCATAATGATGCTAACATTAATAACATTATATACAAACCTCCCACCTTATATATAATGTCTCCCACCGCTTCAGAGACATCTCAACATTCTGTTAAATTGTTAGAGCGTAAACCATCTGTCAATTTTTTCACTGTTTACATTTTCTTACCACATTTCGTTGCCACTTTTTTCTCTCAAGTTCCACTTCTCTTCTCTGGTACTGTTTTAATATGGTGTTGTACCAAGGTGTGTATATATTAGGGTGCCAATGAAAATGATCATCTCTTATTCCAAAAAGTTACCTCATAAAAAATGTTCACCACCTCGAAAAAACACCCTATGCCAAATATCAGCTCAATCGGACTTAAGGGAGAGTGGCGCATAGTGGTCAAAGTTTGGGTTTTTTGAAAATCGAAAAATCACCCAAGGGGGGAGTAAAGGAAATCGGGGTGTTCAAATTTTTTTTTTATGCCAAATGTCTTAAAATAGCTCGAAACGTCGAAATCTAATGTCATCTCGAAAAAAAATGTTTTTTGTCAAAAATCGACACTCTGGACTTAGTTTTTTTCCGAATACGAGACGAAATGTATGGTTTTGGTTTTGGTTATGGTTATCTCGATTTTCCATTCTGAACTTGCTGCGAAATGTTGATTTGCACGATAATATACCCTATGCAAAATATTAGCTCATTCGAACTTCATTTATTAGTGTTACAGACGTGAAAATTTCAATTTTTCATTTTTCATCCATGACAATGCGTGGCCCCATTCTGCTCGCGTAACTTAAGAGCAATTGAAAAAATTTAAATGGACTGTGTTCGAGCATCCTCCTTACTCCCCAGACCTCGCCCCCAGCGACTATCACTTATCCCCGGTGTTGGAACGGGCGTTCGGCGGTCAACGATTCGGTAACACAGAAGAAATTCGTGACGCAGTTACGCAGTTACTTCAAAAAGTTGGACGCTACGCACTTCGCGCTCGGAATAGAAAAACTCGTGCCACGCTATGAAAAATGCCTCGAACGTTACGGCGATTATGTGCAAAAAAAAAGAAAATAAAACGTAGATTACGAAAATCACCTTGTTTTTTGTCCTAACTTAATTTTTCCGCGATTTCTGAGGCACTGAAACTTATTTTTTGAACGACTCTCGTATATAGATGACCTATTTCAATACATACTTTTCAATTAACAAACAATCATTCCCCGCCGCACCATGTAAGTAATTCAAACGTCTCATCATTTCCTGTAGAAGAAGAGAAAACATTCCATCACAAACCATTTATCTGGATGAATATTCAGCTCCCCATTTCTTCCATCTTCTAGGGCCATTGTTATGACACAGAATAAAATATGATAATGAGGCGCACAACTTGGGGAGGCATGGAGCAAAGAAAACAACTTTACAGACTTCTCCACGATCCCTGTTTAATATTTTATCAACGTTACTCGGTGCACACTGCTATGCAGCGGGCAGCAGTGCTCAGCTTCCGGCCGCATGTTTGTTGGACCAAATCATAAACACAGCGTTGCCGAGGTAGCGTTTCATGTTTAACGAACGGGGCAGGAGTTGGCATCACATCGCAAGCCTGCCGCATCGGCAGCTTCGTCCAATTGCTCGAAGCTACCGGGACTCCACCAAGAACATGTTTTTGCATCTCGCGGTGAGACAGAGCGGCGTGTCACTGCCCCCATAAATGGTGGAGGTGATCCAATTTTCCGGAGCCCCCATTCCGCTTGGGTTTAAAATTCATTTGGAGAGAAGTTCTCATGTGGCAAATGTTTCCGGTACCTTCCTCCTAACTGGACTGACTGCATTTCTCTCCGTGCTCAACGAGCTCTGTTGAACACTCTTGTGTGCGTTCAGGCAACCAATCCTCGTACTAATCTCGTTGGGAAATGAAGAAAAAAAAATACTTGGGACAGACTGTGGTGATGCAAGGCTTTAGTGGCAAGTTGGAAAGTCCTGGAAAGTCTTGCTACGTTCCTGTAGTTTCAGAGTGAAAAATACTGAAAGCAGGAGTGTTAATGGGGGGATGAGCAAAAAACACCAGTTGGGTGGCTTTATTTGCTATGGATCACTCTGTATCTGGGACCTGCTTTGAGTGGAAGTGTAATATTCGAGTTAGAGTGAATAAAACGGCGGAAACTTATAATGCGAAGTGAAATGCTCATCCTCAATCTACTAACTGTTATTATATTCATTCTTAAATTACACCTTTCAATGATTCAAGTTGAGTTAGAGACGAAATTAAAACAAATTGCTTCCAATTGTGAGAAACGCTCGCGGTGTTTCCTATCGTTTGGGAATTACTTCAATTTCACTAGAATAATTCATTACTTTTGAACTACTGATTCAAAATTCGATTCAGATGATCAAATTATCAAATTAAACTAAATAGCTAGTCTTCTTTGAAAAATATATTAGGCTGTCAAAAAACGCCTGCGGTATTTCCGCGAGGTGTCGTTGTAAGCGCGTAGTTCTAGTTGTATTCATTGTATCGAGTCATACTATAGCTTGTTGGAAAGGTATTTTTACGCGCTATAATATAGTCCTTGACAGTGTTTTGTTTGGTTAAGTCGTTCGTGAGTTATAGTGTCGCAAATATGGAGCAAAATAAAGAGAAAATCCGACATATTTTACAGTACTACTATGACAAAGGCAAAAATGCATCTCAAGCTGCCAATAAAATTTGTGCAGTTTATGGACCCGATACAGTTTCCATTTCCACCGCACAACGATGGTTTCAACGTTTTCGTTCTGGTGTAGAGGTCGTCGAAGATGCGCCACGCTCCGGAAGGCCTGTCGTCGAAAATTGCGACAAAATCGCTGAATTGGCCGAGAAAGACCGGCATAGTAGCAGCCGTAGCATCGGCCAAGAGCTTGGGATAAGTCATCAAACCGTTATTAACCATTTGAAGAAGCTTGGATTCACAAAGAAGCTCGATGTATGGGTGCCACACACGTTGACGCAAAAAAACATCTTTGACCGTATCGACGCATGTGAATCGCTGCTGAATCGCAACAAAATCGACCCGTTTCTGAAGCGGATGGTAACTGGCGATGAAAAGTGGGTCACTTACGACAACGTGAAGCGCAAACGGTCGGGGTCGAAGCCCGCTGAAGCGGCTCAGACAGTGGCCAAGCCCTCATTAACGGCCAGGAAGGTTCTGCTGTGTGTTTGGTGAGATTGTCAAGGAATAATCTATTATGAGCTGCTTCCCTATGGCCAAACACTCAATTCGGACCTGTACTGCCAACAACTGGACCGCTTGAAGGTAGCACTCATGAAGAAGAGGCCATCTTTGATAAACAGAGGCAGCATTGTCTTCCATCAGGACAACGCCAGGCCACACACTTCTTTGGTGACGCGCCAGAAGCTCCGGGAGCTCGGATGGGAGGTTCTTTTGCATCCGCCGTATAGTCCGGACCTTGTACCAAGTGACAACCTGTTTTTGTCCATGGCGAACGAGCTAGGTAGTCAGAAGTTAGCCACAAAAGAGGCCTGTGAAAATTGGCTATCCGAGTTTTTTGCCAATAAGGAAGCGAGCTTCTATAACAGGGGTATTATGAAGTTGGCATATCGTTGGGAACAAGTCATCGAACAAAATGGCGCATATTTGACTTAAAACAGATGATTGTAACTAATTTTATGAACAAATGAAAATTCAAAAAAAATACCGCAGGACTTTTTTGATATATAGATAGATAGATTATTTGGACTACCGAAAAGTTTGAAAAAACTATTAATATTGGAACATTTTGATTTCAAATGAGGTGTTTTTTTTGTGCCAGAGGGCACTATATGTTTCTGTATTTTTTCTTGAAAACTAAAGCCTTTCTACATAACACATCCAAAAATCACGCTTCTCCGTTTGTTTTCATTTTTCTATTTTGAGTTCTAATTGAGTTATGGAGACTAGCCTTATGCTTTCATATGTCGATCATCTGGATCGGTCTAGTGCAATAGTTATGAGTAATTTTTGGAAAAATGGAAAATGATTTTTCGGGCCACCCTAATAATAAAAAAAATAAAAAAAATACGGGTCTCATATTCCACGTTACGAAACAAATTTTCACGAAAATCTGATAACCACAATGACTTTATACAACCACAATGGAATGGCTGTATAAAGGGTCACACTATGAAATATTAAGTTAGGCATGTAATGATTTCTAAGGGATTTCAATAACATATTACGCAAAATCGCCATTGCCATATATTTTATAGTATATACCATCATACGGGAAATTTATTCATCTTTTTTTTTATATTGCTTAAAACACAAACCTAACCTATAGTTGAGATAGTGAAACAAGAAAACTAATTAACGAATATAGTAGGTATGTTTTTAAGATTTTACTCGCTGCTTACGCTGTGGGGTAACGTGACAAACAGCATGTTTGCATACAATTCAGGCGCTCAATGGTCTGCTTTCCTCATTCATACATTCATTATTATGCATTTGCCGACAGCATGACTTATTAACACGTTCGACGCCCAACGCGATGTTTTTGAGTTTCTTGCAGAGCCCAACTTGCGAATAAATTATCAAATGAAGATCAAACTTAGTTTGTAGACAACTTTTACATGATCTAGCCATATTTTTTTAAAATTTGAAGACGTATTGACAATTATAACACATGCCAAAGTCATATTATATGGGTTTCGCGAATAACTGCAGTACAAGTCATCCATACTATAAATCAATAAAAAGTATAATATAAACATTATAATAATATGGTTATGATTTTATAATTTTTCTACATATCCAATAGTTACGTTTTGGTGCCTATTTAATCATATTAATTTCAAAAATTCTATTCAATTTGAACGAGGAAAGTGTCACCCATTACAACTACTCGACTTGATACATGCTACAATTCAATGAAAAACAACAATGGATATGATACACAATACGGATTGCGCAATTTTTTATTTGGTGTCCTCCGCAGCCACTACGCAGTAGTATGTGATCGCTCACTGCTCCAACATATCTGTTCCGATGTTACAGTTTTTAGGATCAAATATTTCGTTATTCCATTATTGTGGTGAACTATGCCAAAGAATTTCGATTTTTTCGGTTTAATGTTGTAATACCTACTGAAAATAGACGGGATGAATAATAAATGGCTCCGGATTCTGTCTACCATTACAACTTTTACAACCCGTTTTAAGTTCAGTTCAGTTCATATAACAAACCATTTTTCTAGGGCCACCATTTGGAGTATAAGATTAGTAAATTTACAGGTTTCTGAACAGTTACCAAAACACAACTCTGAGGCAATTGTTCCCAATAATCAAAGTCCTGTGTCAAGCTTCCTTCCGTAGCCTTTCTACTTTTTCGCGGGTTTTAGTTAAATTGAAGCGTGTACTGCGTAATTAGAAATTGATGTGAAAAATCGAAAGAAAAATTATTATCAAATACATGTAATCTAGAAACAAAATTGGCTACGAATGTGTTTTTTTTTTTGAGGAGGAAAACTTGAGCTCCGGAAACTTTTCAATCGACCGCACATATTTCGGAACTCTCGATAGGGTTTCACAGTTCGATTGAGATCGATTCGAAAAAACCCGAAAGCACTTTCAAATTGTTGAAACTTAAATTTCTCGAAATATGAAACAGAAAATAGGAAATAGGAAATAGGAAATAGGAAATAGGAAATAGGAAATAGGAAATAGGAAATAGGAAATAGGAAATAGGAAATAGGAAATAGGAAATAGGAAATAGGAAATAGGAAATAGGAAATAGGAAATAGGAAATAGGAAATAGGAAATAGGAAATAGGAAATAGGAAATAGGAAATAGGAAATAGGAAATAGGAAATAGGAAATAGGAAATAGGAAATAGGAAATAGGAAATAGGAAATAGGAAATAGGAAATAGGAAATAGGAAATAGGAAATAGGAAATAGGAAATAGGAAATAGGAAATAGGAAATAGGAAATAGGAAATAGGAAATAGGAAATAGGAAATAGGAAATAGGAAATAGGAAATAGGAAATAGGAAATAGGAAATAGGAAATAGGAAATAGGAAATAGGAAATAGGAAATAGGAAATAGGAAATAGGAAATAGGAAATAGGAAATAGGAAATAGGAAATAGGAAATAGGAAATAGGAAATAGGAAATAGGAAATAGGAAATAGGAAATAGGAAATAGGAAATAGGAAATAGGAAATAGGAAATAGGAAATAGGAAATAGGAAATAGGAAATAGGAAATAGGAAATAGGAAATAGGAAATAGGAAATAGGAAATAGGAAATAGGAAATAGGAAATAGGAAATAGGAAATAGGAAATAGGAAATAGGAAATAGGAAATAGGAAATAGGAAATAGGAAATAGGAAATAGGAAATAGGAAATAGGAAATAGGAAATAGGAAATAGGAAATAGGAAATAGGAAATAGGAAATAGGAAATAGGAAATAGGAAATAGGAAATAGGAAATAGGAAATAGGAAATAGGAAATAGGAAATAGGAAATAGGAAATAGGAAATAGGAAATAGGAAATAGGAAATAGGAAATAGGAAATAGGAAATAGGAAATAGGAAATAGGAAATAGGAAATAGGAAATAGGAAATAGGAAATAGGAAATAGGAAATAGGAAATAGGAAATAGGAAATAGGAAATAGGAAATAGGAAATAGGAAATAGGAAATAGGAAATAGGAAATAGGAAATAGGAAATAGGAAATAGGAAATAGGAAATAGGAAATAGGAAATAGGAAATAGGAAATAGGAAATAGGAAATAGGAAATAGGAAATAGGAAATAGGAAATAGGAAATAGGAAATAGGAAATAGGAAATAGGAAATAGGAAATAGGAAATAGGAAATAGGAAATAGGAAATAGGAAATAGGAAATAGGAAATAGGAAATAGGAAATAGGAAATAGGAAATAGGAAATAGGAAATAGGAAATAGGAAATAGGAAATAGGAAATAGGAAATAGGAAATAGGAAATAGGAAATAGGAAATAGGAAATAGGAAATAGGAAATAGGAAATAGGAAATAGGAAATAGGAAATAGGAAATAGGAAATAGGAAATAGGAAATAGGAAATAGGAAATAGGAAATAGGAAATAGGAAATAGGAAATAGGAAATAGGAAATAGGAAATAGGAATTTTTTCGGTTTTTCTGTTTTTTCTGTTTTCCTGTTGTTTCTTTATTTTTCCACATTGCACTATTTGTCGAAACCAATGCTATTTCGATTTTCATCCCTCTAGGTGAATAACACTCATCCCGTTTCTTACGTAATCCACATTTACGTACACTGGAATTCGGATAGATAAACAACGACCGCATTGCTCCGGAAGTTATAAGCTTTTCTCGTTTGCTATAACTCAAAACATCCAACGGATGGCTCCAACAACATGTTCCGCATCGCAACGATACCGATAAAACAATGGATCCAGCGCTATGAGCGCTTGTTTCGGAGACGAAGAAGGCTACCCAACAACCCAACGAACAAAAAAAACCCGCACTCGGCTGACGGACGGTACACCGAATGATCCGATGGTCCAGCCATGCAAAGTTCATCGCCGAATCCACATCCTAACATCAGCAGCGCGGAAGGTAATGTACGAAATTTGCCAAGCATTCCGCCAGCATTGCTTTCAGTCTTTTTTGTGTGTTCTACATGCCACTGCGACCACACCCACACCGGGTCTTCCGAGGGGCACCATCTCACGAGAACCCTAGCAGCTGGCAGAGGGAACCGTGTGCAGTTGTAACAATGATGCATAATTTATTATCTTTACGATGGAAGAGATCCGGGTTGCAATAAATTATAAAGCCGTAGATTGCAAACGCTCAACCGGCAACACACACCGGAATACTGCTGCTGATGCCGTTGTTGTCTTGGGATGGGAACAAACGGAAATTGCGATGATATCCAAATTGAACGTCTGCATTGTAAAGTATTGCAGTTGCTGCAAGAGTTCGAAGGAGGACCGGAATTTTATATTTCGACAAATTGCAGATCTAAGCGTTTTCGAATGTAACTTCTAGATGCCATTGAGTGATTGTTGATTCGAGAATCCAGATCGATCTGGGAACACAAAGCCACACCATCAGACTGTGAATGGGATTGAAAATTGAAAATGGAGCATTCTTTCTCCAGGAAAATCTCTTTGTAAGCCACTTTCAAGAAACTGTCTTCCACTCAGAGGTTTGTGTTCATCAGAACGCTTGGATGTTGTTGCAGGGAATATCAACAAGTGATGTGAACGAATATGCGCTTCATCCATCCGTATACATTCCCAGAAAGCAAACATTACGTTAGCAGTTTTGCATAGATGAGATGTGATGCTTTCCCACCACCACCATCATTCTTTGCGGTATCAGAACAACAGACAGACGGTGGTTTCTTAGGATTTAGCAACTTCTACCAGCGAGGATTCGCTCGATAAAATCCCTCCGTAAGAAGTGTGTTATACTGCGACGGAATAATTTCGATGTGTTTGACTTTTTTTCCACAATATGCGCTGTATGCAAACGTATTGGAAAGCAACGAAAATCTTCATTCGTTGGAAATTGAACAGCTTCTTCTTAAGTGAATCAATTTTCGCGCGTGTTCCTACTGAAGAATAGTTAAATGGGTAACACTAAAGGAAATTCGATGAAACGAATGGTCATTGTCTGATATTGAGATGATTCAATATACGATCAATGAACCAAAGCAGTACGAATCGGTGGCTCCTTTAAATTATAGTGACCAAAAGTGATGCAGTCAATTTTAGGTCAAATGAAAGAAATTCGTATAAACGCTCTATATTTTTTTTAACTGAAATAATGATTAGTTAGCATTCCAACAACTGAAAATGAATAATAATTAGTTTTCCATGTGTTCTATCGAGTAGTATCAAAAATCCTTTTTGACATGATCGACGAGGCTTTTTGCCGTTTCGTGGGAATTGATTTCTAGGCAAGGTCTCGAGCCGTTTCTGAAAGTGGGTGGCTGCATTGTCATCATAACAACCTTTTTTGTCTTTATATGTTCGGTAAGTGGAATCAGCAATGCTACGTTTTTTCTCCATGAATTCTTCCCGGTTGAAATCGTGGAGATGTGGTCTTCCCGTGAGGTGAAAATGTGGTCCAAACCATGAGAGTTTGGCACAACATTATGCGCGATAAGATATGTACAGTAGTAACATTCGTGCCTGTGAGGCATATTACTTTCTAACAGATTATCAGTCCCAAAAAGTTTTAAATTGTTTAAGATGGAATGAATTTCTCTCTGACTCTTACGTAACGATTTTTCTATAACTTTCTTGATTATTATTATATAGTTTTGATACAATATAGAATCTCTATCGAGCACAATTTTCGTTTATTTTTCTACTGTTTTTGACAAAACGTGTTACACTATTAGGGAAATTGATGTTGGTATGTTCAGTCGAGAATATGATCTTGGTTGTTACTTTTTTGAATGCTCTAGTTCAGCGCACCTGTGTCAAATAAGGTATTCAAGTGTTTCCAAACATATGAACAAAATTGTCTTGTTCATGATTTACAGTAGTTTCACAGGATGATAGCTGACCAGGCAAATTTCGTCTTGCCAAAAATTTATTTTTCGTTATCACATCCACGCCTTCTTACTAAACGCACGCTCATGGGTCCAAACGCAGAACTTATTCATTGATTGATCTTCTAATCTACCCTTTAAAATTAGTATATTTGACACTCCACCATAGAAACATTTTTTGCCTCTTAAAACCTCCATATTCCAAATTTGGCTCCATTTGATTGATCAGTTTTTGAGTTATGCAGAAATTTGTGTTTCATTTGTATGGCTGTTTTCTAACTTGATTGCCTACCTAGCATTTTCATTGAAAATTCATTGAAAAATGAACGAATAATATAAAGTTGAATTCAAGTGGATTCAATGTCCTGGTTATCACCGGAAGCCTTTCCACCAGGACACCACATAAAATATCCCAGTGTTCTTCGGTGGACGATGTTGGTTGATGCACGGTGGTTGGTTGATGCACTACGAACAGAATAAGGCAACGGTTTCTGCAGAAAAATAATCTTCCTTGAGTGAAGTTCTGGTTCGACCAAAAAAATAAATAAACAAAGCCCGAGTCACGAAAACGTTTGTTCCTCTGATCGAAGAAACCTTTAAAACAGATTCTGCTAGAGGAAAAAAGTAGCAAGAAACTTTTTTTTAGTGCAAAATGCACTTTGAAAAAATATTTCATTGAGTTCGCATAACCCAGATTGAAATTAAAAATAATTCAATGAAAATGAACCAACTTAATTTTTTCATTAATTAATGCTAGCGTTCAAAATCATAAGGGTCATTTTGGCAGAAAAAAGTATTATTGAGGTGTTCTAAACTTAATACTTAATACTTAATACTTCTCGTCAAATGTTAAGTTTTTAAATTGAATAAACTACAATATATATTTCATTCGAGTTCATTCAAAATTAACATACTTCGGCTGTCGCGCTTTGTTTTTCTCATCTTGTAAGGAATGCAATGTCGAATGCAATGTCTTTTCAAAAAGAAAAATACTCTTCGAATCGTTGCAGTTAGGTATAACTATTGAAATCGACAAAGAATTTCAATATTTCAAATAAACGTTTCTCGAATTCTCGAAACCTTCGACCCTCAGAGTAATGAAAAATTTCTACAGAAGGATCATCTTTCTTGGATGACCTTCTGGCTCGACCAAAAACGTACATAAACAAAGTCCGAGCCACAAAATTGTTTGTTCCTTTGATCGGAGAAACATTTGACAGATAGTGCATGGGGCAAGGAGTTGCAAGATTTAGTTTTTCATGTAAAAAAATCCACTTGAGAAAATAAATTGGATTGTCTCCTTAAATGAAGCTTGCATTCATGTTTTCCATAAAGCTCATCTAAAATCCTAAAATAATAGACATTAAAATACAAATTCTGATATAAGAAAAGATGAAAGAAAAAAGCCTTTTAGTTCACATGTTCTTTTAAATAATGGATGTATTGCGAAAAATATTTTTTGCAAAAAAAAATAGATTCTGTGTATCCTCTTCCAACTGACTAATATGTATGGTATGTTAATTCCCATCTGTCAAATAGCTACTAATACAATCAAAGTTCAACACAACCTAAACTCGTGTGTCTTCCCACCTTCTATCCTCCATCTTCAATACAGGTACATTACGCTAAAATGAAAGCTAGGCAAGGTTTTTGCCATCGCTGGTTCGTGTTTATTTTATTGTTTTAATTGTTTCTAAGAAATGTTTTATTTGTGTGAGATAATAGATGGCGATGATACTATTTCTTATTTAAAATAAATTGCATTGCCAGCAGAACAGTATCCAATACCATCTTATTCAGGTGGATGAACTACAACTGTAACAATTTGTTCGAGAGCTGTCTTCATTCTACGACGATTTTTCGGAACAAGATTTTCTGATAAAAATACCACGATTTCGAAGAATTCATAGATGTTGGTTACGATTGGTTAGCCTTTTCCGTGTGTCATTCATCATCGAGGTATAAGTGATTTCTTCCATAAGCACAATTTTCAAAAGAGTTTTGAAGCAATCTTCAGTTAAATCTACAACCAAAAAGTCACTTGATCACGATAATCATACATTCATCATTAAAAAAGATTTCAATAAATGTTTTAAAGGCAACCCAAAAATAAAGAATAAAGTTATATTCATGACATTTCCATTCTATGATGAGATACATAGCAATAAATTAAATCTTAGGAATAGTGTTTTGGTGAAAACAATCATGTTCAATATTATTTAGAGTAATTTTGTTTGGACGATATATTTTATATTTCTTCGTTTTTGAGAAGATATTTTTTTCTCTCCATTTTGAAGTGAAGTGAAGCCTATTAAATGTTCAACTCCACATTGCCACATTTCAAACATTTAAAAAATATTTACAAACTCTGATTTTTGGAGATGCGTTTAAAAATCGGAAAAGGTCAGGGCAGAACCTACAGTTTTGCTTCAGCACTCGACATGAAAAAGCATTTAAAAGAAAATTTAAAAGCCATAAAAAATTAATACTACTGTCCATGAAAAAATGTTTTTCAAGTTGTAATATTTCCTGAACATATCAATCTAGCAAAACGATTGTAACTATTTTGATTTTTAATTATTTTTTCGTTTTATTATTCTGTGTATTCCTAAAATATGAATAAACAAAAAAAAAGAAATAATGAATATTGAAAATATTATTTGTATTATTTGTTCAGAGCACGTCAATCCTACCCATATTCAGCCCATAATCCCATAATCATGCCCATACACTAAGCATTAAGCGTTCGAATTACTCGGATGAACTTTTTTTATGCACTTCATACCGAACAGCCATATGAGATGGAGTCGCGCGGTCCGTAAATGAGAAGAGAAAACGATGGAGTAACATTGTTTACCCTCCGTTCTGTCATTCTCTGAGTGCGATAGAGCATGCACTCATCGTCTGAGCACAAGCACTTCCTCCCAATCGAGCACCCACTCTCGTGAGTGAAAATCAACCTTCCACCCCAATTTATGACTGACCAAAAAGCACGAACCCAACTCAGACCACTCATTTGGTCACATTCACTCAACCCGAATCAGCTGAGACACTTTTCCCCCCATTCAACGAAAAGATTGTGTATATGTTTTGTTTTGTCCTCCAATCGGGGGTCCCTACCCATGGCACCTACCTCGTTTCCTTGCACTGCTTCGAGGGAATGCGGAAACAAAAAAGCGCAATCAGATTCCAAATGAAGCGACGATGAATCGTCCAAATTCTTCGGTCATGGCTAGGAACGGGACCGGAACTATTGATGAACCTCGAAGTTTGACGATTTTTGTAGTCTTCCATTGCCATAGTTGCTCTGGCGTCCCATACTTGTGTTATAATACTTTCAAACGAATTCCCCTAAACCATCCTTTTATGAAACAATCCTTTTCGTATAGGGATGATAATGCGCAAGTTGCAACCGTCGATTGTTGGAACCGATGACGTCAGTCGCGTTGGATGCAACAAACATTTGAATAACCTTCTGGATAGAACACCTAAACTATAAAAATAAAAATAGAAGAGCAACTTGGAAATAGAATAATCAGAAGTGGATATCAGCTGCGCTCGCTTTTAAATCTGGTTCACCGAGAAGCTTTATATTTGGGAAAAAAAACAAACGCTCGGAAAAATAAATGTAATGAAATGAAGGTTGTTTGACTCATCTGACATATAACTCAATAAGTTTACGGTACGGATATTTCGGAATCCAATAGAAGTTCTACACATCAAGATATAAATATGTGCGTAAAATAATCTAATACCTGAAAGTTTTAGCTTTAAAATGATGTACATCCCAACTATATGCGTTGATTTTTTACGAAGTTACAGCGTGTCAAAAATCGCTTAAATTTCCAACTTCGCACTCTGTTTCTCTATTTTTTTTTGTTGAGTGTAGATCATCACGCTGTTCATGGTAGAAACAAAAATAAATGTGAAGAAGAAGAATAATTACTTTAGCTGATACTGATATAATTACTGATACTGATACTATCTAATTATCAATGATATACTCCCGTTTTTACAGAGCACTTAACTGGGTTGGGATAGCGCCTAGCGACTACAATAAACTAGTCAAAACAATAAAAAAGCAATATCATCCCATTTCATCTACCAATGCTTTCTATACCACTCCATAGATTCGGAAAATTCAGGCCAATTTCATGAGAAAAAAAAACAAAACTATTTTCATTGGCATGCATCGCTTTGCTTTGCTCCAAAAAAAATTGTCGAGTCTTCAAAAAGACATGAGGTTTGGCATTGCCCTGGTAGAACACGACGTCTATCCTATTCCTGTGAGCAGTACGCGTAATGATAAACATTTACATAAACATCAACAACAAAAAGCGTCCTCTGCTCGCCTTCCTGCAATGCAACATCGTTAATGAAAAATATGTTCTACTACCAAAACGTTCGAGGCTTGCGAACATCTTTGAAAAAACAGAGAAAAATCGACTTTTCATTTCTTCCCGATATTGTAGCCCACCAAGATAAAAATATCATGTACGTAAAATATTCTAATACCTGAGAGCAGTGTTGCCACACGTACAGATTTATCTGGAATGGTACTGATTTTTTCGTTATTTTTCGTACAGGTTCTGTACGGAGTACAGATTTTCGTCAAAAAGTACAGATTGGTACAGTTTTTTTTCCATTTGTGAAATTTCTTACATTTAAACAAAGCAACATTAAGGTACATGACGACTTTTACATAATAGCATTTACAATGCAATAATTGATCAGTTTCATAAGGCCGAAATCCCGTACAAGGATCGTCTGAAAGGATTCACGTCGGACGGTGCGACGAATGTTTTGCCCCAGATCAACAGATTGAATCGTTTGTTCCAGGCTGAAAAACCTGAATTCACAATGCTACATGAAGAGCTGAAACATTTTTATTTGATCATTCTCACTAATATTTGCGAGGAATCTTATGTTGTTTCAATGTCCAATGCTATTAAATAAGAAGATTTTTTGAAAAGTCACAGGAGGGTTGTGTCCGAGACACGACCGCATAGTTGACGTAGTATTCCGTTAGGACATCTGTTGATTTTGGATATGTTTGAAGAATTACATCGTTAAACTCTTTGATAATGATTTGGTGGCCCTGATAGAAGATGCCGAAGTAGAATGAGATATGATGAAAACCGATCTCTGTGACCCTATACGAGATGCCTGCTGTGTTATGTATGGATGAAATGAAAAAGAAAAAAAACTCACCAATGCAATATAAGCTAATTACCAATACTGAACACAATTATCAATTTTTCTCATCAGTAAAAACATGTTACTTTAATATGGAGAAACATATTTAAAATGGAAAAGGTAATTTTATTTTATAATTTTTACTTTCTGAGTGTTTATTCAACCTAATGCGAATTTTAATTGGACTAAAAACACCTAATACTATATGTATAGCATATGGGAAATCACTTTTTTATTTAATATTTCTTCACTTTTCCAACTTTTTTTTCACTTTTCTCGCCACATGAATTTTCCTTGGGTGAAAATGAATACAACAAAACAGACAGCTTAAACTCGTTTCATATATCAAGTCATTTTCAACACAACTGCTACCATATACAATTTTACAATTACACTTGGGCTAAATTTTCACAATACACGATCGATCATTGATATGAAATTTCACGAAGCAACCAACAATTTAAATATTATTTGCTAGAATTAATTGTATCACTCACCCTGCTTGCAATATAAAAAATTCCCCGACTTGCATATATTTGCAATGCCGATTTCCGTCGGGCAGCTTGGTTTTGATATCTCTGTTAGGGAACACATTTCGCGTGGGAACAAAAGCTCTCCCCACTTTCATGTATTTGCAATGACGATTTCCCCCAGGCAGCTTGGTTTTGATGTCTCTGTTAGAGAGCCGCCGCATGTGTCGTCAATTTCGACCAATTAGAAGGGGATATTTCCGGTAGGATAGGGGTTGAGATTATTCAATTGTTCGATAGTTAGTTTCATGAAATATATTATTTTGTTCAATATAAAAAATTGCTATGGAGTGCCGAAATCGATTGACGAAAAAAAATCGTTTAAAATTGGACAGTTTTCACGATGTGCTCGATTTTCGATTTTCAATTTGTACCCCAATATGTTCCCGAAAGACGTAATACTACGTCAAAAGCGACAAGAATTTTAGATTGGAATAGCAGCAGAAGAAATTATCAGAACAATGAACAGCGAAAGGCGGATCATTTCAAAGGTTATTGGTCGCAGTTTTTTTTCGTGGAGCTGATCAAACAAATGAGAAAAAGATTCGATTTTGATGATTCGACGCTCCGGAAGTCTCCGGCAATGTTAAGTCCCAGAGGCTTTTCCAATTTGCCTAGCATTAATGTTGTGTTGAAAGCGTTTCCAGAATTCTACAATGGGAATGTACAAGATGTGGAGAATCAATTCTGTAGCCTAAAGATAAAATTACTTCGTAAGAAAATCGCAATAGAAAACGAGCATGTGCAGGGTTGGTGGACAAAGATTGGATGCCTAAAAAGAATTGACGGTTCACTCGCCTTTTCTGCGCTTCGATGCCTTGTTTGTAACGTTCTCACTATGCCTCACTCCTCGGCAAGTGTCGAGGATTTTTTTTCTGAATATAATCAGAACAAAAATAAGCTTTGAAATCGGCTCAGCAACGATACGACGAATGCTATTTTGAGATTAAAGGATTTGGTCAAACATCGTAGTGGCAGCTCGAAAATTAAAAAAAAAGGTAGTATGCAATCTAGATTTAAAAAAAAACTATGTATAAGCATCATCAAACACACGAATGACTTGCAAATGTAAATGTAATATTTGTAGTAAATAAATGAGTATTTTTTTAATGCTAACAAATAATTTTTTCCTCTACAACGAATATTTTCGATGGTACAGATTTTTGGTATAGATTTTCGAAAAATAAGTGCAGATGAGTAAAATGTTTGGCCCCTATGGTACAGATTTAAATGTGGCAACACTGCCTGAGAGTAGTAGCTTCAAAATGATGTACATCCTATCGATTTGCGTTAATTTGGCATTGCCCTGGTTTGGCATTGCTCGGTTTGGCATTGCCCTGGTAGAACACGACGTCTATCCTATTCCTGTGAGCAGTACGCGTAATGATAAACATTTACATAAACATCAACAACAAAAAGCGTCCTCTGCTCGCCTTCCTGCAATGCAACATCGTTAATGAAAAATATGTTCTACTACCAAAACGTTCGAGGCTTGCGAACATCTTTGAAAAAACAGAGAAAAATCGACTTTTCATTTCTTCCCGATATTGTAGCCCACCAAGATAAAAATATCATGTACGTAAAATATTCTAATACCTGAGAGCAGTGTTGCCACACGTACAGATTTATCTGGAATGGTACTGATTTTTTCGTTATTTTTCGTACAGGTTCTGTACGGAGTACAGATTTTCGTCAAAAAGTACAGATTGGTACAGTTTTTTTTCCATTTGTGAAATTTCTTACATTTAAACAAAGCAACATTAAGGTACATGACGACTTTTACATAATAGCATTTACAATGCAATAATTGATCAGTTTCATAAGGCCGAAATCCCGTACAAGGATCGTCTGAAAGGATTCACGTCGGACGGTGCGACGAATGTTTTGCCCCAGATCAACAGATTGAATCGTTTGTTCCAGGCTGAAAAACCTGAATTCACAATGCTACATGAAGAGCTGAAACATTTTTATTTGATCATTCTCACTAATATTTGCGAGGAATCTTATGTTGTTTCAATGTCCAATGCTATTAAATAAGAAGATTTTTTGAAAAGTCACAGGAGGGTTGTGTCCGAGACACGACCGCATAGTTGACGTAGTATTCCGTTAGGACATCTGTTGATTTTGGATATGTTTGAAGAATTACATCGTTAAACTCTTTGATAATGATTTGGTGGCCCTGATAGAAGATGCCGAAGTAGAATGAGATATGATGAAAACCGATCTCTGTGACCCTATACGAGATGCCTGCTGTGTTATGTATGGATGAAATGAAAAAGAAAAAAAACTCACCAATGCAATATAAGCTAATTACCAATACTGAACACAATTATCAATTTTTCTCATCAGTAAAAACATGTTACTTTAATATGGAGAAACATATTTAAAATGGAAAAGGTAATTTTATTTTATAATTTTTACTTTCTGAGTGTTTATTCAACCTAATGCGAATTTTAATTGGACTAAAAACACCTAATACTATATGTATAGCATATGGGAAATCACTTTTTTATTTAATATTTCTTCACTTTTCCAACTTTTTTTTCACTTTTCTCGCCACATGAATTTTCCTTGGGTGAAAATGAATACAACAAAACAGACAGCTTAAACTCGTTTCATATATCAAGTCATTTTCAACACAACTGCTACCATATACAATTTTACAATTACACTTGGGCTAAATTTTCACAATACACGATCGATCATTGATATGAAATTTCACGAAGCAACCAACAATTTAAATATTATTTGCTAGAATTAATCGTATCACTCACCCTGCTTGCAATATAAAAAATTCCCCGACTTGCATATATTTGCAATGCCGATTTCCGTCGGGCAGCTTGGTTTTGATATCTCTGTTAGGGAACACATTTCGCGTGGGAACAAAAGCTCTCCCCACTTTCATGTATTTGCAATGACGATTTCCCCCAGGCAGCTTGGTTTTGATGTCTCTGTTAGAGAGCCGCCGCATGTGTCGTCAATTTCGACCAATTAGAAGGGGATATTTCCGGTAGGATAGGGGTTGAGATTATTCAATTGTTCGATAGTTAGTTTCATGAAATATATTATTTTGTTCAATATAAAAAATTGCTATGGAGTGCCGAAATCGATTGACGAAAAAAAATCGTTTAAAATTGGACAGTTTTCACGATGTGCTCGATTTTCGATTTTCAATTTGTACCCCAATATGTTCCCGAAAGACGTAATACTACGTCAAAAGCGACAAGAATTTTAGATTGGAATAGCAGCAGAAGAAATTATCAGAACAATGAACAGCGAAAGGCGGATCATTTCAAAGGTTATTGGTCGCAGTTTTTTTTCGTGGAGCTGATCAAACAAATGAGAAAAAGATTCGATTTTGATGATTCGACGCTCCGGAAGTCTCCGGCAATGTTAAGTCCCAGAGGCTTTTCCAATTTGCCTAGCATTAATGTTGTGTTGAAAGCGTTTCCAGAATTCTACAATGGGAATGTACAAGATGTGGAGAATCAATTCTGTAGCCTAAAGATAAAATTACTTCGTAAGAAAATCGCAATAGAAAACGAGCATGTGCAGGGTTGGTGGACAAAGATTGGATGCCTAAAAAGAATTGACGGTTCACTCGCCTTTTCTGCGCTTCGATGCCTTGTTTGTAACGTTCTCACTATGCCTCACTCCTCGGCAAGTGTCGAGGATTTTTTTTCTGAATATAATCAGAACAAAAATAAGCTTTGAAATCGGCTCAGCAACGATACGACGAATGCTATTTTGAGATTAAAGGATTTGGTCAAACATCGTAGTGGCAGCTCGAAAATTAAAAAAAAAGGTAGTATGCAATCTAGATTTAAAAAAAAACTATGTATAAGCATCATCAAACACACGAATGACTTGCAAATGTAAATGTAATATTTGTAGTAAATAAATGAGTATTTTTTTAATGCTAACAAATAATTTTTTCCTCTACAACGAATATTTTCGATGGTACAGATTTTTGGTATAGATTTTCGAAAAATAAGTGCAGATGAGTAAAATGTTTGGCCCCTATGGTACAGATTTAAATGTGGCAACACTGCCTGAGAGTAGTAGCTTCAAAATGATGTACATCCTATCGATTTGCGTTAATTTTTCAAGAAGTTACAGCATATCAAAAATCACTTAAACTTTCCGACTTCGCACTCTGTTCCTCTAATTTTCATTGTCGAGTGTATACAGTGAGGGGCACAATAAAGTGTCCAATTTATTTTTTTTCCGTTTCTTTCATTTTTCTGGTTAAAATTCAACGAAAACACATCGTAATCATTTTTAAGATATTATTTATTATGTTCTTTTCAAGTTTTGTTAATCTTACGCTGGTGAAAAAGAAAGTTTTTCTGGTAGAAAAAAAAACAGTTAATATTCCAAAAAAACAGAGGAAAAATAAAGTGTCCTACTCGAAAATCAATTTAATTTCGATAAGTTTCCACCATGAGGCCCCTCGAATTTGTTTGTTTTGTGTATTTTGACGTTTCATAAACAACTGGCTTGGCTCTGGAGCATTCAAACAGGTATACATTCGAATAAGTTGTAAAATATGGATAACGCAAAAATTTCCGGTTCCATTCCGTTGTCTATCCGGAAACTGGTTGTTCGTGATGTCATTAACTGTCAAACGCACCGGGAAGTGGCCAAGCACTCCGAAATCAGCAAGACAGCGGTATCAAAAATCATGAAGAAAATGAAAACGTTCGGATCGGTGGTGGATCGCCCGGGAAGAGGACGGAAGCCCAAGACAGATGCCAGAACGGACAAGTAAAAATTGACGGAATCATGACAGCTGAGTTATATTGCAATATCCTGCGGGAAAACTTCGAGGTATCCCTCATCAAGAAGGGCCTCGAAGAGCGCTTCGTTTTCCAACAGGATAACGATCCGAAGCATACGGCCAAGCTGACGAAGTCATTTTTCCGTTCCTACCGCATCAAACCCCTTGAATGGCCCCCACAAAGTCCTGATCTGAACCCCATCGAAAATCTGTGGGCTATCCTCGATGCTCGGATTTATAAGACTGGTGGTGTTTTGACAACACTTGCACAACCTTGTTGAAAGTATGCCCAAGCGCTTGCAGGAGGTGTTGAAGGCTAAAGGAGGCCATACCCATTATTAAATCGTTCTTGTTTGCCTCCAGTTTTATTTGAAGCTGTACTGCCCCTTTTTTTTTTGGGATATTAACTTTTTTTTCTATCAGAAAAACTTTCTTTTATACCAGCGCAACACCAACAAAACTTGAAAAGAACATAATAAATAATGTTTTAAAAATGATTACGATGTGCTTTCGTTGAATTTTAACCAGAAAAATTAAAGAAATGGAAAAAAAATAATTTGGACACTTTATTTATCCCCTCACTGTATTAGTCGTATTACTGACCTTCCCAGCTATATAAAAAAGAACTCAAGAACTAATAGTGACTAGCGCCATCTTAACGTAGACGGAGAAATTATATGTTTTCCTTTTTCAAGTCATTTCACATTCATTCTCCACTCAATCTTCCATGCGATATTAAGTGGATCGGAAATGCGTATCCTACTGAATAAAAGAAAGAGGATGACATATAAGTGGGAAAGGGAGAAAAAGTTTCGAGGAAATAAAGAGAGGAGGTCGGGAAGAAAGATCGGAAACGAAAACACTTTCGTAGAGAGCACCAAAGCCGTGAGTGGTGAAAATAACGCCCGCACGCGGAAAATTTTAACAAAATCGACACAAAGGGAAAAAGCGGGAGTCCGTTTCCGTGTGACGTGCGATTGCGAGTCATGAAAGTGTTACCCGAGCTAATGATGGAAGAGTTTCCGCCTCGATCAAACCTGATCGAATTCCAGGACGTAGTGCCATTTTCCCCGAGTTTTCCAGTTCCTACCGTGGTGCAGTGAGTGATTTAATATCAGAAAAAAAAGTTACATGAAACCCATAAAACCCGAAATAACGTCCTCTTCTCCTTCCAGTTACCTCAATGTGAGTAAGAATCCACCCATACCTTAAAGACCGCATGAAAGAGAGTGTTTGAGTGTACCATGACAGCCTTTCTCGACGTTAATGGCTGGTCAGGGGCAGGAACGTTCGTTATGGAACACATTTCTGTGGGAACAAAAGTTCCCCAACTTGCATATATTTTCAATGTCGAGTTCCTCAGGCATCTTGGTTTTGAAGTTTGTAGTCTCATACAATATATTATTTTATTCTTTTTCACTACAATGAACTGTTATAGAGTACCCAAAATGATTGATGCAAAACTCTCGTACATCTATCAGAAAATTACTGAGCAATAAGTGAGAGTACAAGAGGAAGCTTGTATCTTCGATTTCGACCAATCAGAACGAGGTATTTCCTTTTGGATAACAGAATTGTTCGATAATTAGTTTCATGGCATGTATTATGTTATTCAATGTAAAAATAAAGATTATGAAGTGCCGAATTCGATTAACCCAAAACATCTTATCAATGCGTCATGAAATGACTGAGTGTTCGCGACCGACAACGCGAAAGTGGAGCAAGTATCCAATGAGGCAACTATCCTTTTCCATTCCCATTCCCATCCCTATCCAGTTCACTCCCGCTCACCAGAAATACAATGAAATGCATATAAACAAATATATGCATACAATTGATCTCTATCAATATTCATTCTTTCCAATTCCAACCTTTCAAGTGTGGAAGTTCGCCAATAAATCCATCCGATATTTATAAGTTAACCAAATGAAGTGCCATATTATACAGTTTCCTGAGCATATTATGCATATGATACATACATCCAGGCCTCCTTCAGTCGAAGGATCTGCTATCTCCTTGAATGGTGTGATCCACCACTGAGCAATAAGCATTCGAAATTGTGCATTTTTCTTGATGCACCCACATAATGTTCCCGAAAGACGTGATCCTACGTCAAAAATTCTATTTCCACACTTTCTTTGACATGACACCCAAGAATTGAGCTGTCAGCACTGCCGCAATCTCAGTGGTCATTTCTAAACGTTCCGCATTCTCTCTTCTCTCTTTCTCCTCCGCAATTCGCAATTCTTTCGTCAATCAAAATTCAAATTCTGTTCTCGCTCTTTCTCGCGTATCTTCAAAAGAGTGACTGAGTGGCTACTACTCGGAGTATAATGGAGAATCGCAACCGGAGTCCACTTCTCCGCTCCCTCTCTGGCTCTCTTTGATGAAGCCCCGAATCGTGGGAGTCACTCACCCTCCCATCTCAGGTGTGGGTGCCGGTTGTTATTTGGACACACAATGCGCAACCGTTTTCTTCTCCGTGCGAGGATGTCGTGCTGCGGTGTGCCACAAGTTTTATCGCAAAGTTGCGCCGCTCCAAGACCCGTACGGACAATCAGTACGAAAAAATACGTTCTCCAAGCGATAACGTTCGGTTGCTAGCAGCGCGCCGGAGGATCGTCGATTAGCTTCCGTGGGTACAACGAATCTTTTTGTGTGTTTTTTTTGTTTGGGGCAAAACATAATAACTGTTGCGGCGCATCCGGTTTTGGTGTGGACGCGGAAGTGAACACGCGACAAAGCAAGCGGAAACAGAGACCTCGGCACGGTTCTCAAGCATAACAGAGTTCGTCGAGTGGGAGTGCAGCGGCATATCAGGAATGTGCAGTGTTCTCCGAGAGGAATCCTCGGAGTGGAATAGTTGCGCATCAGTGGGGCTGAGGAATGTCATATTTGTCGCGCGCATTTTAGTGAAATTGCATACCTAAAGTGGCATGTGAAAGTGTGCATTATGATGATGATGGTGATGATGAGTTAATGAAAATGGCGTGATTGTTGTAGTAAAGTGCATTTCGTAAGTGACCATTGTTCGTTCATGCAGCTGATCATATCTGAAACGAAAATGTCGTTCCGCACATGAAATGAAACGAATGAAACGGTGTATCGTGGGCCAATATACAATGCTATCTTATCAAAACCGATTACAAGCGATCGTTGCGGTGTGAATGCATGTTGAGAAGAGCCGGAGCTCACATTTGTATAGACATTATTGTTTCCAAAAAGCGAAAAACAACACGAAACATAGAATCGCTATTCAAAACAGCTGAGCGGGGAAAATTCTTTGAAATAACGATTCTGAGACCAGTGCTATATCTTTGTTGAAACTCAAGAGGGGAACGAAAATCCTCTAATCGAACCTTCCCAAACGGAAAGTGTTACGAAACGGGTATTACGAGCGAGATAAAAAAAGGATTAGACGTGACAGTGTTCGGAACGAGCCAAGAGCAGTAATAATTTCACCAAGTATTTACACGCTGTCGCTTTGCTTGTATCGTAATTGAATTTAATGTAGCGGATTTCAACAAACGAACAAAGAATAATAGCTTCGAAAACGACGTGTCAACGAAAGGTAAACATAAAAATGCGGCTTTGTAGGTTGAAAAATCGTTAGATGATAGACTCGAATATGGAAATAAGTATGCCAGTCTGAGGGTCAAACGGTCTCGCTGTACGTGATCTCGATGGCATTTTCAAGTTCCGTTTGAAATAATCCACTTGAAAATTTTTACTCAAAAAAAATTTTTTTTTCGTGCTGTACCTATACATTCCATCCAGACTGTGAATGGGTTCGGCGAGTTTCCAGAAGTAATACCATCGGTGGAGTAAACTAGAGTATGACTTCTGATTCGGGCATTTCCAAAAAGAGTTTACTTTGGAACATGTGGCTGAGCGTTGCTGTTTTGCAAAATCATTATCGTATGTCTACCCATATAACGGTCGTTTTGTCTTCAATATCCGACTTCAAGAACAAGTTAATTTTTTATTTGCTCGGTGATTGTTGATATGAGATAAGTGTACCAATTATGGAGGAGAAATGTATTGCAGAAATTGGCGAATCAATACTCTACTATAGTTCAAAAGTATACAAAAGTACTTTTTTTGCAGTTTGAACTCTGCTTTTGGAGATTCTCACTGATATTTAGATCATTATTTGGCTAAATTGTATAAAAAACACGTCTGAAATGTCACTTCCATGTCCCTATTATGGTAATAGTGTTCCTGATGTTTCGTAATAAGTGTACCTATTATGGTAATAGTCGGTGTCACATGTAAAAAGTGTTTAAAGGATTCAAAAAATATTTCAATAATATTTTTTAAATAAAACTTAAGCTCTAAATCTTATTCCTAGTATGTAATACTATGTCGTTGATTGTGCACTCGACAAAAATTATAGAAACGGAGCGCGAAGTCGAAGTTTTGAAGTGATTTAAGAAACGCTGTAACTTTGTGACAAACCAACGTATCTTAAAGCTTCATTTGAAGCTTCAAGTCTTGAAATGTAATACTTGAATGCTTCTATCTTTTTGTGCGTAGATGAAGTGGATAACAATACTGGAAAGGAAAAAATCGATTCTTTTTGTTTTTTTTTAAATATGTTGTAGATTAACACAGCGTTTTATGAACCAAGTCAATAGTCAATCCAATTAACCTTATCAATCCGCATTTATTTGATTTCATGAATGCTCCTGTAGGTCATTTTACTACAGGAAAAAGTTTTGATGGAATGAAAAATTTCTCTTTCTTCTAATGAATACTTTTTTAATAATGCGATTATTCCCAAATTAGAAGACAGCTTTGAAAATTCCAATAAATTCTGTACAAGACTCATTATTTATTATTCATTATTCGGCAATTTTTGAATAATTTTTGCTTTTGCTTTGATCGTTTCTCTTCATTGACTTTCTCTTACGATAACTACGGCCTTCCAGACAGATAATTTCAATATGCAAAGAACATCAACCAATTATTTGTATTCAAAATTAAAAAAAAACTATGAACTTCCGGGATGATAATCTGAGAGAGGGTACACGCAATTAACTAAAATAAATGAAAAAAGAATTAACGAGCATTACAAGTTCCAGTTATGATTTATCTTCTGTTGATGAGAAATTATTGTTTTTTTTCTATTATTCGATATCCGGCCAGATACCAAATATTGATCGGATGGCAGGATACCGAGTATCCCTTTCATCTCTAGATTAGACTGTTGTTATGTGCTTCCCGGTTGTAAAATAATTGCCTGCTCCTCGTGGCTAGGCCTCTCTGCTAGCCGACAGGAAAATCACAAAGGCGTGAGCGTTGTGATACAGTTTTCGCTTCTCTTCAGGAACTGAACAAAGAATATTTAAGATTTAATTTTCAACAGGGTGGATCGAACAAATATGCTTCGGTCGGACACGCATAGTGATATTTCACAACACTACTGAGCGTTCAAAAGTGCCCTATGATATGCAACTGCATAGCGTGAAAACGGGATGTACAACCATAGAGTAGTGCGGGGCAAAGGTGCGCATTGGCCTTTTTGAAACAAACGAGCATAAAAATCCAGCATAATACATTTAATTAAAGTGACAAAAAGTTATGATGAAAGATAACTTTTACGTTGTTTTGATCGATTCTTTTGCAATTTTGCGGATGACGATTTAGTTACCTAAAATAACTGGAACGTTTGAAACTACATTGTCAAGGAAACTTCATTCTATAGTAGATAATAGTGCGTATTCGTTTTTGTGGAAAAGTTCAAGCGCTTTTTTTTAGAAATTCGATTATTTGTAAAATTGCTTGTGGGGCAAAGGTACACACCAGCGTTTTGCTCTCAAAAAAATTTATAATATGTTTTCAACCAATTTTTTAACGGGACTCACAAGGAGAAAACTAATTTGAAGAAATGCACTTCAAAAATGCTCGAAATGGCCCGACAGAGGCTTCGGGAGGGAGTTTCGAAGCGTTGGATTGCGACAGAGAAAGAAAAATAAACGATGCTTAAAAATAATTCAAAATTAATTTCAAATAAAAAATGTTTTTTTTTCACCATTTTCACCACTTAACCGTTATTGGATTGAACATAATGATTAAGTTGACACACTTATTTCGAACTATTTTTTTCAACAAAAGTACAATGTTTCGCATGGAATCATGTACCAAAATCGATAAAGAAGTGATTTCCAATGTTTAAAAATTATATTAGAACCTTTAAAATCTATCATCGTTGCAAACAAAATTTCATGTGCCAAAACGTTGCAAATATTGCAGAATACATTTGATGACTTAACTATACTCGACAAAAAAATTAGAGAAACAGAGTGCGAAGTCGGAAATTTTAGGTGATTTTTGACATGCTGAAACTTCGTGAAAAGTCAACTATCGATGAAATGCGCATCATTTTGAATGAAATGAACCGTTTATTTTAAGAGTCGCGTATGATTTTATATTTGTGGTACGATTTGCGATTAAAGGCTCCTCTAATTTACTCCAAACATTGAAAAATCGGCTAGAACAAACGGCTAAACGTATCAATAAGAAACGTTCACGGATGAATCTGTTAGTCCTGGATATTTTTGAAATAACAAAGGAAAATAGATTTTTCATTTCTTCCCGATATTGTTGCCCGCTACACCTACACACACCAAGATAAAAATATGTTCGTAGAATATTCTGATACTTGAAAGTTGTAGCTTCAAAATGATGCGCATCCCATCGATATGCATTGAAAAAAATCACTTAAAAATTCCGACTTCGCACTCTATTCCTCTTATTTTTTTTGTCGAGTGTATGTCTAAAACACGGGTGTATGAATGGTACAAGGCACTCAACGACGGCCGAAATAAGATGAACAATTCGCCCCGTCAACTAATGAAAATATCAACAAAATAAAAGAAATAATGCTCGGAAATCGTCGAGACTGTTCGTCATATTTTGGTTGATGTTTTGGGCATGAAAAAAAAGTCGCAGCACGACTAGTGCCACAAGATCTCAATTGTCTTAAAAAAATTCCTATACTATACTATTGGCTAAAGACATGCATTAACGATCAAATTCTGATCCCACGTTCATCCAACGCAAATAATCAAATTATCGCTTCGTGGGACCCGTTTGGACAGCATTCAAGATATAAAAACGAATTCGCTGCTTGAACTTGAGGGAATTCCTGAATACAGCTATGAAAAGTGTTCGGAAGACTGGATTGTTTGTTAGAAAAAGTGTATTGCTTCAGAAGAGACCTACTTCGAACAAATTTAGATGATAAATAAAACTTTTCTCTTTATAAACACAATTCCCCTGTATATATTTGACAGAATGTAATTGGTGCCGTGGGTATTTGATATCATCCAAAACCTAGCACTTACAACAAGGGATCTTACACAATGTGTAGAATTTGATAAGTTATGAAACGCACGTGACAAAGTGAAGCAACTGTCAAGTTGGTAAACATACTGATTTCTTTAATTTGAGAATTTGTCAAACTGACAGTTCATTCTCAGATTTTTGTTCTACGATGTCAAACTCCTCATCAGGCGGTACGGTTCGTAAACCTAACAATGTCACGTATGTTTACAGTAGTGATTTTAAGCAAAAATTAATTGAGTTGATTGAGGAGAGACACTCGAAAAAAAGGGTTTTCAAGGGTATTCTGAAGACGCTCTTGAGCTGCGTAATTATTCGTACATTGCCACACTGCGTGATCGATGAGTCAGACAGACAATGTTTTCCACGAGATTTATTCTGTGGAGATGCACATCTAGCGGGTAGTGGTTGGACATAAGTCTACTCATGGCGCGAATAAATTTACAACTTTTATCCAAACAACTGAGCCACGCTCTCGAAGAAACATTTGGAATAATTGAATGTAACCACCGTCCTAGACTCCCAGTGCTCCAATCGGTTTGCCAACTGAAACGGGCACTCTGACGCAATGATTGGAAAATTCCATTTGTCCATCGAATAAGTCGTCTTCCAGGGCACCCACCATTGCGCGGGAGTTCGGCTCGTTGTCAAGAATTGAGCAATGTGAGGGGACCCATACAAAGGTTATCTCATAAAACCTTTTCTTTTATTCGTTTTTAAAAAACATGGACAACCTACGTTCTGTTTGGACACTGCTCAAAAAATTGTTGCCATAAGATAAATGATGTTTGTTTGTCCCGCCGAAAATATGATTATGGTTTGTCCTCTTTTTTGAGAGCTCTAGTTCAGCGCACCTGTGTTAAATCAGGTATTCAAATGTTTCAAAACATAGAAGTAAAATTGTCTTTTTCATGATTCACAGTAGTCTTATAGGATGTTTTTACGGATTCACATGTCTTAAAGGATTATAAAATTCATCTTCTATTGGTGCCAATGCGCCCTTCATTTGAGCTAACTTTTAATCAACCACCAGATGATTATTTGGTACGTATTCAGACCTTTTCTGGATTATAGCACTTACAAATATTCTATGTTGTCCTTCACGCGTAGCAGAAATGAAGTATCTCTGTGTTGAATGCTGTTTTCCTTTAAAAAAGACAAACCATGATCATTTTTCTGACAAACCATGATTATAATTTCTCTTTGAAGAAAAACGTTAAAAAACATTATGGCAACTAGAGGATTGGGGGTTTTCAACAATCCCAAACTCGTCTTGATTATATGTGATTTTCATGAAGAAAAATTGATTTGCATTTACCAGCAATTAGAATAACCATCTGCTAGAATGTCCATCAATCATCCTCACTCTCAACGCTCGTCAATTCGTGTTCTTTTTTTTTCTGTATTATAGTGACTTTCAACGCTTCTGGCTGGTTCGTCACTTTTACCTTCCATTTTGGAAGAATGTCGGGAGTGAGAATTGAACTCGTGATCTTGAGCGTGAGAAGTATGGAGGTTACCTCCACGCCAGATCGGCTCCAATTCGTTTTCTAGTCAATTCATGTAATGTTGATGGCGAATGCCGAAGTCGAAGTCGAAGCGAAGCTACTGAGAGGAGAGTCGTTTTTCATTTTCCATCTTCGAAGATTTCAGGCCCTGATCCTAATATTGATTAGCATGTAAAATAATTCACTCTTTTCCAACTAAAAGACAAATTAGCATTCGTCTACATGCTTTTAACCAAGTTTTTAAGACCGTTTTCATCATGGTACTTGTTAGTTGCATCACTTGCTGATAAAGATTCGATCACAAGTTCTCGATCGGATTCAGGTCCGGGGATTGTGGCGACCTTTTAAGCAGTTTTCTGCGACATTATCGGTATTTTGTTTCTATTTCGAAACGTTTGAATTAAATTGAATCAGTGTCTGATGCAACCCTAACAATTGTAAACAATTCCTCTTGATAGTCAGCAGCCACCCGTGACATTTGCAAGGTGAATACAATAAGAGGTGTGCGCTAGAAAAATTAAAGTTGATAGTGAGCACTTTTTGTTCTACCAGTCAGCAAAATGCCCGAGAATATACACTTTAAGCTATAATTTTTCTCCCCCATGTGTATATTTACTTAGGGTATTTTGGCGTTAGCCTTACCGAGAAATCGATTCTTTAATATCTGAACTTATAAACTATGTTTACAATACAAACCCGATTACTAGCGGTTGACTCGAGGATAGAATTATAATGGTTTAGTAGGTTTTTTTTCAGTGCGTAACCGATACGGGATACTTTCTATTGAGATGCATCTGTCCATTGAGCAACGTTGCAACGTTGGCCCTAGTCTGGACCCCACATCTAGCATAGTGTGTTTCGTTGACGCGATGGTTCTCTAAAAATGCCGCATTTTTCCGAAAGGATCTCATGTTTTTGTTTTGATTGAGGAAAAGTATTACAAATTATATTAAAAACTAGCTAACCCGGCAAACTTCGTCCCGCCCATTTACTTGATTAATTCTCGAGTAATGCAGAAATTTGTGTTTTATTTGTATGGCAGCCACCCCTAAGAGAGGGGGGAGGGGTATCTAACCACCATAGAAACATTCATTGCACCCTAAAGTTTCCATATGCCTAATTTGGTTTAATTTGCTTGATTAATTCTCGGGTAATGCAAAAATTTGTGTTTCATTTGTACGGCAGCCCCCTCTAAGAGAGGGGGAAGGAGTATCTTAACACCATAGAAACATTTATTGCATCCTAAAACCTCCACATGCCAAATTTGGTTTCATTTGCTTGATTAATTCTCGAGTAATGCAGAAATTTGTGTTTCATTTGTATGGCAGCCCCCCCTTTGAGTGGGGGAAGGACTGTCTAACCATCATAGAAACATTTATTGCACCCTAAAACTTTCACATGCCATCTTTGGTTTCGTTTGATTGATTAATTTCCGAGTAATGCAAAAAATTGTGTTTCATTTGTATGGCAGCCCCCTCTAAGAGAGGGGGAAGGACTGTCTAACCATCATAGAAACATTTATTGCACCCTAAAACTTTCACATGCCATCTTTGGTTTCGTTTGATTGATTAATTTCCGAGTAATGCAAAAAATTGTGTTTCATTTGTATGGCAGCCCCCTCTAAGAGAGGGGGAAGGAGTATCTTATCACCATAGAAACATTTATTGCATCCTAAAACCTCCACATGCCAAATTTGGTTTCATTTGCTTCATTAATTCTCGAGTAATGCAGAAATTTGTGTTTCATTTGTATGGCAGCCCCCCCCCCCCCTTTTGAGTGGGGGAAGGACTGTCTAACCATCATAGAAACATTTATTGCACCCTAAAACTTTCGCATGCCAACTTTGGTTTCGTTTGATTGATTAATTTCCGAGTAATGCAAAAAATTGTGTTTCATTTGTATGGCAGCCCCCTCTAAGAGAGGGGGAAGGAGTATCCTATCACCATAGAAACATTTATTGCATCCTAAAACCTCCACATGCCAAAATTGGTTTCATTTGCTTGATTAATTCTCGAGTAATGCAGAAATTTGTGTTTCATTTGTATGGCAGCCCCCCCTTTGAGTGGGGGAAGGACTGTCTAACCATCATAGAAACATTTATTGCACCCTAAAACTTTCACATGCCATCTTTGGTTTCGTTTGATTGATTAATTTCCGAGTAATGCAAAAAATTGTGTTTCATTTGTATGGCAGCCCCCTCTAAGAGAGGGGGAAGGACTGTCTAACCATCATAGAAACATTTATTGCACCCTAAAACTTTCACATGCCATCTTTGGTTTCGTTTGATTGATTAATTTCCGAGTAATGCAAAAAATTGTGTTTCATTTGTATGGCAGCCCCCTCTAAGAGAGGGGGAAGGAGTATCTTATCACCATAGAAACATTTATTGCATCCTAAAACCTCCACATGCCAAATTTGGTTTCATTTGCTTGATTAATTCCCGAGTAATGCAGAAATTTGAGTTTCATTTGTATGGCAGCCCCCCCTTTGAGTGGGGGAAGGACTGTCTAACCATCATAGAAACATTTATTGCACCCTAAAACTTTCACATGCCAACTTTGGTTTCGTTTGCTTGGTTAATTTCCGAGTAATGCAGAAATTTGTGTTTCATTTGTATGGCAGCCCCCCCTTAGAGAGGGGGGAGGGGTCTCAAAATATCACGAAAACCTTCCCCGGCCCCAAAAACCCCTACATACCAATTTTCATGTCGATCGGTTCAGTAGTTTCCGAGTCTATAAGAATCAGACAGACAGACAGACATCACTCCATTTTTATATATATAGATAGATAGATAGATAGATGCAGCATTGAGCACTTTTTTTCTGCCAGTACTGTATTCCGGAAAAATCTAACTGGCAGTATTCTGGACATTTTGCAAACAGCTCGACTTAAATCTAATCGAGCTGTGCAAATGTGACTCTTGTCTCGGTGCAAAATATATGTCAAAATCTGTGTTTGTGAAACAATTTACTATTTATGGAATTAGCAGG
The DNA here is from genome assembly GCF_029784135.1 of Toxorhynchites rutilus septentrionalis. Lineage (NCBI taxonomy): Eukaryota > Metazoa > Arthropoda > Insecta > Diptera > Culicidae > Toxorhynchites > Toxorhynchites rutilus. The sequence goes on along the minus strand of NC_073744.1, from coordinate 28,714,302 downwards.
CCGGGAGGCTGTTTAAAATTTCCAAAGTTTGAATGAAAATTATTGATTAAATACTTGTGGGACAAACACAGTTTTCTAATGAAAATTATGAATGAAAATCAATTTTTCCGTGTCAAATGTGTATTCTATGTAGCTGAGTCGAACGGTTTGCAGAAGGCATAAACCGTTTTCCATGGAATCCGGAAATCCGATTGAGTTTCAAAGCTATAGAAGCTGTTGCAAACTCTAACAAGGGTATTCAAGAGGATTTTTCGAATTTCATGTTTCATTAGTGAACCATATTTTCTATAACAGTCTGCCTCGTTTAAAATCCCCGCAAGCGTTGGCATATTGGAACTTTCAGATTAATTTTATGTTAGGAGTACCTCTCCTCCTACTGAGAAACACGGAACAACAAGAAAGTGGACCGACTTGCGAAAATACACGCAATACTTGAATTAGCATCGGAAACGATGCGTAATAGAACAACGTCCCCAAATAGATTCGAGGAAATTATTATGCGTCCCACTTGAACTGAGAAAAACTCAACAACTTTCAACGCTTTCGAGAGTTCTTGTTCAATTTGCATTTCGCAATTTCAAAAAAAATGCAAATACTTTGAAACACTTTTGTCTAGGATAAAAACAAACACTAGCCGACCAAATCGTTGTCCTCTTCATGCCACATTGCGACCAGCAACCAACGCATAGATAACTATCTGCCGCTATCGAGTACGTGTGAAGTAATGAATGAATATCTTCCTACCCGTGGGAAGCCACCTCCACCCTTCGAAAGTAACCCTGAAAGGGTATGTTGTCGTCCGACGATGTCAGAGCAGGGGAGTGGTGATGTGGTGTGGTACTCTGTGTACACTGCGCTACTCGTCCATGGTGCCACTGCTTGATGATGTGTGGTGTCAATGTCAAGTGGTTAATGCTACGCCCGCCCACCGCATCACACCACAAAACCGTTGGAGCAGACCCCGAAAGCGCGGTGACCGGTCGTTGCTCGCGTTGGTTTTGCCCGATAGCTGAACCTAGTGTAATGTTGTTGTAGACATAGTGCCAGGAAGAAACAGAAGGTCATTTACAGCACCGTAACTGAACGCGACTCGGGTACGAGGGCCACCGGGTCTATTTGGCAAGCTGCCAAAAGTGTGATGTTCTTTATTTTGTGGTTAGGCGTATATTTTTTTCACTTTTCTAAATAAAATCCCTGAATTTTGCCGGGAAACGAGTAGGGATTTGAATTTATCGGATGGTAATGTTCGTTTCAGCCACGCAAAAAAAACATGCCAATCGAATGCAGATAAAACAAGGCTACTAGTGTTTACGGTTTACGGTGTATACAGTTTGGTGAACACAAACACGTGAGATGAAGAAACGTCACGAGTGTGATGTGACGCGGCGCTCAATTCAAATTTGTTGACAGCAGGCAAAGCTTAACGACGGCGATAAAAACGAAACGAAAAGGTGTGTTTGCTTACCGGTTTGTGTGTCATTTTGGAGAGTGAAAAATCGAATTACATGAATATTCAGTGGCCAGTGGCGATGGTAAATATTACACAGTGCTGCCCGAGAAGGTGAAGGAGAAAATACGGAGGAGGAAAAATGTTTGCCAAACGCAATCATCGTTGAAAATTTGTATGTTGTGTATATAAATATATCCCCGATAGAGGGCGAAATGGATGACATACAGCAACAAGCAACGAAGCAAGTAGATATAACGTGCTTTTAAGAAGACGTGCGCCAAAGGTGAGTACAGGAAATGGGCGTCATTCATTTCTAATAACGATAAAATAACATTCTAAGCTGGATGATCCACTACATGCAAATTCGTATTCGCAAACTCGTTACTAAAAACAAAGATCTCCGCTGGATTCACTGCCAATTGCTGATCTTTTTAACATATGATACGCCTAATATCAGCGACTGCCGCATCTCGCGGGTGGTCGTCAGAGTATTTTAACACCTTCAACGTATTTCAAAATACAACGTTAATCTTCGCCACGCGAATGATGGTATAGATGGCTGTTCCATGCAGAATTCAGTGTCATAGCATTTAACACCTATTTTCTCTTTGCTTTATGCCAATCAACAAAGACATTTTTGATGCAGTGGTGTAGTGTAGGGGGGGCGGGGGGTTGGTCCGCCCGGGTGTCACCCTTTGAGGGGGGACACCCATAATCATGAAAAGTATACAGAGCGGACTCGATTATATACAGTGTTAATTTCTTTTCGCAGTATATAATCGAGTCAAAAAAAATATTTTTATTCGTTTTTTTTGCATGTATTTTTGGTTTTTTGAATATAAAAGAGGAATTTGATTTTTGATTCATCCTCTAAAAGTCATAAAACTCATTCTCACATGAATAAAATAAATTTATTATAATACTCTCAGGAAGTGATAGACGTTCAAATTTGATGAAAAAAATCCTTCTACGCATATGTTCGAATTTCAACAATGACAGAGTTATTGAATTTTTTTTTTGTTTCGTACTTTGTTGCCTCAAACTGGCTCTACATTACAAAGTACGCTACGAAATACAATTATGTTGCTTCCATTTGAAAGACGGGAAAATTTAGTACAGGATATAGTAGTGGAAGATCTAAATTAGTTCATTTTAATAACATTTTGGAAGTGAAAAACTTAAAAGTTACTAATTTTCAATATGTTATTATTAATTTCATCGTAAAAATTTATATTAAACTATATTGTTTCTATCAATCAAATAAAAGTTCTCAAACCACTCAACAATTGGTTCTTTGACACCCAACTTCTATCTTTCTTAATTTGGCTGCAATATCGATATAAACAATTCTTGGTGAAAATTCAAGCAAAATTTTCAAAAACATTTTAACGTTGAAAGCTTACATTCCTTCTTGAAATAAGTCATATTAGATATTAAAAAAATTCAAACTGTATATAATCGAGTCCGACCTGTATTATATTGAAAAACATTACGTCATCCTACATCTTTCATCTACATAAAACTGCCTATTCCAGATCGGGAAAAAATCAATTTGGCCGCCACTAAAAAATGGCTGAATGGCTTGACTTAAACATAAATTCAAGAAGGGCACCGCCACTAAATGGTCGACTATGTATTTTTTGCAATCCCCTCAAAATAGGTATCAAATGAAATGGTTTGATTAATAGAAAACAGTACATCATGGAAAATATTCCGAAGAAAATTAGATAAGAAATAAACGTTAGATTCCATTACCCACAGTTAGTTTATTCATCATGTACCTACCAGGCCAGGCCCTTTGAATGAAATTTATTGCCTAATGTAATTTAAATGCTTTGAGCTTCTTTACGAATTTTTTGTAATACAGATCGGACTCGATTATATATAGACTCGATTATATGTGATTCGATTATATACAATTTTTGGACAGTTTGAAAAAAGTATTTTTTTTTTTACATTTCAAATTTGACAATTTTTCGAGAAAAAATGTATCCTTTGAACGTTAACGTGGAATTTGGATGGATATTATATGTGCAGGGTTTTCCATTTCGGGCGTTCGAAAGTATACAGCCCTGCGCTGACAACCGTTTGACATAGCTGTCAACCAAAGCGTCATATCGTTAGTTGAATGTCTGCCATTTTGCAATATGGATCGTTTTAGCATCGCACAACGTGTTAATTTTGTTAAATTATACTATGAAAATGATGAAAAACCGGCAAATGTTTTTCGAGCATTACGGACGGATTTTGGTCGTCATGGACGGCCTACAGAGCACACAATCGCTAATGTAGTGCGTAAATTCGAACAAACTGGATCCGTAGCGGATATTGTGAAACCTGTGCATCATCGTAATGTGCGTTCGGCCGAAAATATTGCTGCTGTTGCTGCCAGTGTGGAGGATGACCCGAATGTTTCGATTCCACGGCGTGCTCAACAATTGGGCTTGTCAAACACATCATTGTGGCGAATTTTGCATTTAGACTTGCACCTACATCCATATAAAGTCCAACTGGTACAAAAATTAGAGCGTGGTGACCATGGAATGCGTCGGGCGTCGATTGGGTGAACGAACAACAGCAGCAAAATGCTGAATTTTCGCATCAAATTTTCTTCAGCGATGAGGCACATTTCGAGCTCGGTGGCTATGTGAACACCCAAAATTTCCGTATATGGGGCTCAGAAAATCCACACGTGATTGTTGAGAGGCCATTGCATCCGCCAAAAGTCACTGTTTGGTGCGCATTATGGTCTGGTGGAGTCATCGGGCCGTATTTCTTTGAAAATGAGGACGGCGAGACGGTAACTATGAATGGTGAGCGCTATGGCCGCATGTTAACCGATTTTTTTTGCCACAAATTGAAGATATGGATACGGATGACATGTGGATTCAGCAGGACGGCGCCACGTGCCACACAATACGACCGAACATGGCCATATTGCGAACGAAATTTGAGGGACGCATAATTTCGCGTTTTGGTGATGCGAATTGGCCGTCCAGATCATGCGATTTGAACCCGCTAGACTTTTTTTTGTGGGGTTATGCGAAAGACCGTGTCTATGCCAACTCTCCGCAAACTCTTGAACATTTGATAGACCACATTCGTGAAGTTATGACCGAGATGCCGCCCCATATGTGCCGAAAAGTTATCGAAAATTACCTGTTCCGGATCAAGGTGTGCGAGGAAGCCCTAGGTGGACATTTGAATGATGTTGTATTTCACACATAATGGCATAAACAAAACTTTAATTTAAAATAAAAGTTTCATCGAAATTCGAATTCTAAGTGTGTTTTATTTCAATTTACTTTCGGAATTTAAAGTTGGAAAACCCTGTACAGTGGGGTGAAAAACGTGATTTTGAAGATTTTGCTCGGAATTGGAATTGTTTATATCGATATTGCAGCGAAATTAAGAAAAATAGAAGTTGGGTGCCAAGAACAAATTGTAGAGCAATTCGAGAGCTTCAATTTGATCAAGATTGATAGAAACAATCAAGTTTAATATAATTTTTTGGGATAAAATCAATAATTACACATTAAAAATTATCAACTTTGAAATTTTCACTTCCAAAAAGTTATTTAAATATACTAATTTAGATGCTCCACTACTATATCATGAACTAAATTTTCTCATCTTTCAAATGAAAGCAACAGAATTGGCTTACGCAGCGTACTCTTTAGTGTAGAGCCAGTTTGAGGTAACAGAGTCCGAAACAAAAAAAAAGTTCTATAACTCTGTCATTGTTGGAATCCGAACATATGCGTAGAAGGTTTTTTTTCCATCAAATATGATCATTTATCACCTTCTGAGAGGTTCTGAAAAAAAAATATGACTTTAAGGGGATGAATCAAAAATTTATTTTTTCCTTCTATTTTCAATGAACGAAAAATATATGCATAAAAAAAGAAAAAAAAATTGACTCGATTATATACAGTGAAATGAAATCGAAAACTGTATATAATCGAGTCCAAGCTGTATGTATTAAAAATTATTTGTATTCTACTAAACTTTGTAGCCTCAGTGAATACATTTGTTAGTAGAAGAGAATATTTGGAATGTTTATTTAAAGATACGTATAGTTAATTTCGAACGAGAATTGAAATGTACTGCTTCCATTATCGATGAATTCTTTTCATAATCGATATGTAATTTTATATATATTTCTGAGAGGTGGCTATGTTCAATAATTGAAACATACAAATCAACACTCGGCATAAAACAAACAAAGCTTCAAAATTGACAAAAACACGTTCACGTGGCAGTCGCAACAAGTCATACTCGAAGAGCTGTAATTGACCGACTCTGATCGATTTGTTTCACTCGGCTACTGACAAAAAGTGACTTTTTCTCATGCTACTTGCACAGGAAAAACAATGCGAATCGTTTTTGCAACTGTCAATCATTATAAAGTCTGCTTCATTTAATATTGGAACAAATTCTTTTGCTCATTGTGGCGCTCCTAGTGGACGGAGTTGGAAACTTTTTTCACCCACGTGTCGGGAAATTCATTACCTTTCACCATGTATTTATGTCATAACACCAAACGATAGCATTTTGTAAACAACCGCCATGGAAGCCGAACGGAGAGATAAAATTGTGCACAGTTTTCTTGAAAATCCATTGTTGTCGGCATCTAAGCTAGCTAAACAGCTTAAAATGCCCAGAAATACCGTATGGCGTGTTATCAAGCAGTGCAAGGAAACATTGACGACGGCTCGGAAGCCGCATTCGAAGCGTCGGAGTGGAACTGTCGACCGGAAACTGCGTGGGAAAGTCATCAAGGCCGTCAAGAGGAATCCCAATCTTTCAGACCGCGATTTGGCCAATAAGTTCCAGGCCGCTCACAGTACGGTGCAACGAATTTGTCTCCGGGAAGGAATAAGGTCATTCCGAGCCAGCAAACAGCCAAATCGGACGCTGAAGCAGAACAATATGGCTAGAATCCGTGCTCGAAAGCTGTACGACCAAGTGCTGACCAAGTTCGACGGATGTATTCTGATGGACGATGAGACCTACGTGAAGGCGGACTTTGGGCAAATCCCAGGTCAAAAATTTTATTTGGCGACGGCTCGGGGGGATGTACCTGCAAAATTTAAGTTCGTGTTTGCGGATAAATTCGCCCGCAAGTACATGATTTGGCAGGGGATATGGACAGAAAACCAAAGTCTTTCTCACTGACAAGACAATGACATCAGAAGACTACAAAAAAGAGTGCCTACAGAAACGGATTCTGCCGTTTATTCGTGCCCACGACCGTCCAGTAATGTTTTGGCCGGACCTCGCAAGCTGCCATTACAGCAAAACGGTTATGGAATGGTACGCAACGAACGGGGTCAGCGTAATACCGAAGGACCTCAACCCCCCAAACTGCCCCCAGTTCCGGCCGATAGAGAAATACCGGGCAATCACAAAGCGGAGGCTTAAGGCAAAGGGAAAACTTGTTAGGAACATGACTCAAATGAAGAACTGGTAGAATCAAATCGCCAAAACGGTGGACGAAAAGGGTGTGCGACGCCTAATGTGCCGTATTACGGGAAGAGTACGAGAATTTCTTCGAAACAGCAATGAATATTTTTTTTTTATGAAAGAGTAAAGAAAATGCTACGTTTGTATGAAAAACAAATTATGAATTCGTTAATAAATGACTGAACTACACGCAATTGTTTGTGTTCCAATATTAAATGAAGCAGACTTTACCCATCTTCGATTCACACACACAGACGAGCTGGGATCCATCATCAAGGGGAGGTGTTATCAGATACGTGCCTATGACGGGTTTTGTACATGCTAACTGACATTTAACACTCCGAGAGAAACAACGTCATGTTACCACGTTACCAACCGGAGGGGGCATCGATGCATTCATCAACGTCTGCACTAAGTGATCGATTCGTATCCTACCTACCATTTTCATGATTGGAAGTAAAATTCACAGCGGCTAGGCTCGTGCCCACTCTATGATCCAATTTTTCAATAAATAATCGGCTGTCCATCGGGTTCGTTCGATTTGATTCCCTCTGTCAGCCCAGCGGCGATTGATTTGCGGTTCCCGGGCACCCGGTCCGAAATAATGCAATTATTCCAACATGTGCCGACCATGTAATCCATCTTCATTTAATTTATTTTAAGCTCAAACATGTTTTTATCATATAAACGAAAATGGTTCGAGATTTGCGAAGCTTCAACGTTTGAACCGGAGTCATTCAAAGCAACGCGTTGGGAAAATTATATCATAGAGCAGTCGATATGAACCAAAAAGACTAAAAAATTAAGATTCGGGTAACTTTTCTCCCGAAAAATCTTGACACTTTGTTAGCTCAGTGTATGTCGTACGGAAATTACATAAAGATACTGTCTCTTCTTCAGCTTCGCTCAATCAATTCAATCACAATTGACAAAACTGCTCCATTTCAAGACTCATCCGTCCGGTGAAGCACACCTAACCTTATCGACGGTTGTATTTAATCGCCATGCTATAATCTTATCGTGGCACGATAAGACTACTTACGCGAGATTGCGAGTGTCCAAGCTTTGAAGTTCACCTGCGAGGCGAAAGATAAAACAAATCACAGGAATTCCGCAACTTGAGGCCTGGCGCTTGCGTTATTTTTATGTAGTGTATTGATTCAGCCCCAGCGTGCTCGCTCGAATGATTCACAAGCTCCCTTCCCTGTTTCAGAAGCACCCGTGTTGTTAATAAATTTTCCGAAAACCAACCGATCAAAGTTCACTCAGCAGACAGCGACCTATTACGCGTTGTTTACAAAATTTATCGCACATCTTTGTAAACAGTTCTGCGCTGGCCTTTTGTGGGGCGGCTTAATGGAGTTGGAGAAGGAGGAGAAAAAAAAACTGAAAATGCATACTTGTCAGTGCGCTGTAAACAAATTGCCATATTGGGTCTGAGACGGACGGTTTATTTTTCTGCGATGCCTCACGAGGTAAACAATCGATATGAAGCCTATAAATAGAGTAAATGATTTAATATATTACGCATTTCGATTGGAATTATTGTGCATGTGTCTCGGTGTTTTTATTATATCCTATTTATACATCGATGGCGGGGAAAATAACGTAATACTCATTTCTGCTGATGAAAGAAATTCTTTATTTTTGTCCAGATCCAAAATTGGAATGACAAAAAAAAATTCCACAAAAGGAATATTCGTATCATTCCTGCATTGATACGATTCAACGAATGAACAGTACTAGCAACTTTTCTTCAATTGGTATCACGGAAATGGTTTTATCACGGAATACAATAGAAATATCAAAAAAATCTAATACATAGAAACAAATGGAAACGATAGTATAATGCAGTTATTGACATACCCCCCTGATAGGGCAGGATCGTGATTTCCAGCGGATAATTTATCCCAGGAACCACACTCGGATCACAGATGAAAAACCGAACTTAATGACAACGAATTTAATTTGCGATCTTTATCCCTCGAAGGTTGGATTAAAAAGAAGGTTGTTTCGTAATCCACTATCTGTTTACCCTACGTTGTGTTAATACAATGCAGTACTAGCGCTGTCAACATTGGGCAACAACAGTCTTGAGAACTGTCACCCCCGAGCTTCGAAAGATTTGTGGTGTCCGCTAGACAGAAATAGGATGATAATATAGTCGAATTTCCTCGCAACAATGCAGAGTAAACTTCGGCTGTTGAGTGTTCTCGATTGGACTTCCACATAGCAATGTACAATAAAATTAGTGGTGAATTTTTTTTAACGCACCCACACAATACCATGCAAGTTATGATGTTTCGAAAAATATATCTGTAATTTTCTGATCATGAATATATCACTTGTCCCCTAGATCCATGCCAAACATGCTAAATTTGGTTCCATTTGCTTACTTAGTTCTCGAGTTATGCAGAAATTTGTATGGTAGACCAGTAAAGTTCAAATGGTCAGTCTTTTAGTGAACATAGTTATTCTATCCTACACCATATACATCAATTCAACTGATTTCTTACATATCTCTGGAAACTCAGAAAAATTGAGTAGTTCTATAGTTGTGAAACGCAGTGTATTGTCCGCTTTTTTATCAGTGTCACTTTTGTCTAGTAATCAATGGAGACTTTTGTGTTGGTGTCATTCACTCACTTTTTTCACGACCACTTTACAAATCGAAGTTTTCCCGGTTACTGTATATAATCGAGTCAAAAAACGTCGGAGACCGAGATTTTGAGCGTTAATAGCTCCTAAACAACTGAACGAAATGGTATGATAAACACTTCATTCGAAAGATAAAATGTCTACGCGTTATATACCATTCATTGAGAATTGATTCAGATGCAACTTCAAACAAACGATCACTAAATCAACGATAGTCCTACGTCACTCTTGCGGTTATACCACAGATTTAACCCACTTCCTGTTTTTTATTAGTTTTTTATGCATATATTTTTCGTTTATTGAAAATAAAAGAAGAATTTAATTTTTGATTCATCCCCTTAAAGTCAGAAAACATCTTTCTCACACGAAAAAAAAAAAATTTCCAGAATCTCTCAGAAAATGATAGTCATATTTGATGAAAAAAAATCCTTCTACACATATGGTCGAATTTCAACAATGACAGAGTTATAGAACTTTTTTTTTTGTTTCGGACTCTCAAACTGGCTCTATACTAAAATGTACGCTGTGTAAGCCAATTCTGTTGCCTTCATTTGAAAGATGAGAAAATTTAGTACAGGATATAGTAGTGGAACATCTAAGTTAGTGAATTTAAATAACTGTTTTGGAAGTGAAAATTTCAAAGTTAGTAATTTTTAATGTGTGATTATTAATTTTATCCCAAAAATTCATATTAAATTTGATTGTTTCTATCAATCAAATTAAAGTTCTCAGACCACTCTACAATTTGTTCCTTGACACCCAACTTCTATCTTTCTGAATTTCGCTGCAATATTGATATAAACAATTCCAGTTGAAAATTCAAATAAAATCTTCAAAAATCACGATTTTTACCCCACTGTACATATAATAGCCACTTAAGTTCCACTATAACGTTCAACTTAACGTTTTTTCACAAGACATATTTAAAATGAAAAAAAAAATTTTTTTTTTTCAAACTGTATATAATCGATTCCAAAATTGTATATCATCGAATCACATATAATTGAGTCCGACCTGTAATTAGTTTTATGGATATGGTTTGAGTTACAACCAAAACTTTAAAACTGAAATAAACAAATTGAGTTATTTATAAAATTTGTTTGACAAATGAGAGTCATTCATTCTGTTTTTTGGCATTTGTTTTATTTTTGGGCTGTAGCCCATCTGTAATAAATTTTTTTCACAGTTTCGTTTTTGTTGAGGAATTGGGTCGATATGCACTTAATCAACGGGTTCTTAAGTCAATCATCACTTCTCAGCTCATAAAGTTGAGTTCGCAGTTGTGCAATATATTCTTTGTTCATATTTATTGAGATAAACCTCAAAACCTTAAGGTAAGCCTAATGAAACGCGCTTGATAAATATATCAATAACAATAAACTTTGAATAATCCACCAAACATTGTTGAAAGTAAAGGATGCTCATACACTATCTGTTCGGAGATCAAATATTTGACACTTTTTGACAGATAAAATTTGATCAACGTGTCCTGATCAAATATATTCGACACAAAACACGACAATCAAATATTCAGTTATTGTCAAAAATGTGAAATATTTGACCTTCGAACAAACAGTGTAGTGTAGTTATGAATTTTAGATTCTTTGAATATGATTGTGAAGACATTTGAAGATATTTTTTCATACCATGTGGAAACATCTGGCCTCCTTGCTGAAGGGGATGCCGGGTGATTTTTTCAAATGTCTTCACATGATACGAAAAAATGGCTTTAAATCTTTATCAGATTAGCACTCCCTAAGGCAGTTTTGAATTGTTATTATTTGAATGCAATCTTCATGTTATTCGATAACTCAAAACATGCAGTCCTGACTCTTGCTCACCGTTTGTATATACATTTTCCGATACTTCCACTAACACTCCTCATTATCTATCATATAGAATGCACATTTGATACGAAAAAGTAAATTATCATTTATATTTTTAGTATTAAAAATGCGTTTATTCTACCTGAAAATCCACTATCATTTTCGCGTCACAAATTGGAAGACGAAAAGTCAATGCCGCCATCGCGAATTCGCGTTGCCGACATCGTACTCCGAATTTGGGTAGCGATAATGACAGTAATGAATTTTAAAGTGAAATGTACACACTTCTAAAACAAAAATTGTGAATGGAAATTAGGGTAAATGATCTTGGTTTGTCCAATTTAGGGTGTTTTTACGCAACTAGTAAATGCAAATCGATTTTTCTACATGAAAATCATATATAATCGATACGAGTTTGGGTTTGCTGAAAAGCCTCAAGTTTTAGTTGCTGATACTACCATAAGGCGTTGGAATTATTCAATTTTTTCTGTTTTTTAACGATTTTCCTCAAAGAGAAATTATGATAATGATTTGACCACCTCTGATCATGGATTGTCCAAAAAATGAACATGGTTTGTCCAGTTTTAGGAATCATAATTTTTGAATGAAAAAATTCGAATTTTCAAGAAGATGTTGCATTTATCATTGCTTGAGTTTACTGTCATGATATTGATCCATTCATAATTTAGGCTTTCTTCAGAATATTGTCCTTCCTTGGGCATTTTAAAAGTGTTCACCTCAACACACTCAACACAGAGAGACTATATTTCTGCCATGAGCGATGCACACAATAAACAAACTGCAGCGCGCCAAGCGGTTGCCATAGAAATCATGTGAACAAAACAACATTAATTAATTGGACAACTCATGATCAGAATTGAGGTCATCGAAATGCGATAATTCAATGGTTTAGCTATGAAAATTTGATACAAATGGTGTGCAAGCATGATGTTTACGATATTTGTGGGTTTTAAAATCCAGAAAAGGTCTAAATACGTGCCAAATAATCATCTGGCGATTGATTAAAAGTTAGCTCAAATGAGAGGCGCATTGACATCAATAGAAAGTGTATTTTATCATCCTTCAAAACATGTGAATCCGTAAAAATATATATATATATAAAAATGGAGTGATGTCTGTCTGTCTGTCTGATTCTTATAGACTCGGAAACTACTGAACCGATCGACATAAAAATTGGTATGTAGGGGTGTTTGGGGCCGGGGAAGGTTTTCGTGATATTTTGTGACCCCTCCCCCCTTTCTAAGGGGGGGGGCTGCCATACAAATGAAACACAAATTTCTGCATTACTCGGAAATTAACCAAGCAAACGAAACCAAAGTTGGCATGTGAAAGTTTTAGGGTGCAATAAATGTTTCTATGATGGTTAGACAGTCCTTCCCCCACTCAAAGGGGGGGCTGCCATACAAATGAAACACAAATTTCTGCATTACTCGAGAATTAATCAAGCAAATGAAACCAAATTTGGCATGTGGAGGAGGGCTGCCGTACAAATGAAACACAAATTTTTGCATTACCCGAGAATTAATCAAGCAAATTAAACCAAATTAGGCATATGGAAACTTTAGGGTGCAATGAATGTTTCTATGGTGGTTAGATACCCCTCCCCCCTCTCTTAGGGGTGGCTGCCATACAAATAAAACACAAATTTCTGCATTACTCGAGAATTAATCAAGTAAATGGGCGGGACGAAGTTTGCCGGGTTAGCTAGTATACTATAAAACTACTGTAAATCATGGAAAAGACTGTTTTATTCACATGTTTTGGAACATTCGAATACCTGATTTGACAAATGTGTGCTGAATCAGAGCATTCAGAACGGTGGACAAACCATGATCATATTTTCGACTGGACAAACCAAAATCATTTACCTTAACTTTTTCAAATCAAATTAGCATGCTGTGTAATTAAAAATTGCTTTCTTCTGCAAGTGATAAATATGTCTCATACGTAAATTGTGTCTGAAGATGATTTCATGTTAAAATGATAAGTTTTAGTGGAAATATTGGAAATTAAAAAAAAATAGGGTTAAAACTTTTATTCAAATTTTAGCTATTTCAAACCCCCCCTGGGCCTCCTAATCTGTTATAGATAGTTTTGGTTCGAAACTTGAATACCGCCAACAGACGACAATGCTGTTGGTTTGTTAACGCGGGTTGGCAAAGCATCGAGACAGATCACTTTAAATCAGAGGTGGCCAGGTATAACCATGGTGCGGGCCGCATTAGAATTTTCATTATAGCCGTGGGCCGCAACGGTTTTTTCTCACTACTTATCATAATGAAATGTAAAATATACGCATTTAACTGGAACATTTTATGAACTCACTTTTTATTTTAACATAGAAAGCATTCAGTTCTATACCTGAAAAATTCATAACTCGAGAACAAAATGAGATAAAAACCCAAAACTTTCATTGAAGACATTAAAGTATCCAGAATTAACATGTTTGGCAAAATTATTCGACCTTCTCTTCTTCACGCGGAGTCGCAAACGTTAAGGCCAATCGTCAATCTTGAGTTGAACGCGTTCATAAACAAGCCGTACCGATCTCGGGCCTATCGCCCACATCAGCTGTTTCTTTATTCTATTGTAGTGTACGAAACACGAATCGTTCATTGATAGAAAACGATTCGAGCAGCTCATAGATCTGTTTTGGCGTTTTCCAGTACTTAAACAACGGGACAGTTGCCACACGCTTCTCGTACAGACCGAACTTTATCGTTGTTAGGAAACTGAATAAGTTCTGATGGAACCACGAAACTTGGTGTGAGTGAAGGGGAACATCGAACCACACGACTGCAGTGTTATCACTTTTCTCTGCTCCAAATTTCACTGACAGAATGATGGCTATTCTTGATAATGCGAATACGGAATCACGAATAAAGTGGACGTTCCTTCCAATCATCAAAAAGTTTCTACAATATTTTTTGTTTGTTTCAATATAGAAAACCCTTAAATACAAACATACTCCGACATCGTTTCGATTTCACTCGAACTACTTTTTTGAGTCATTTTATCTAAATCAGCTTGAGAGATAGCGAGATAGATATTTGTGGATTCGAACGAAGAAGTAATGAAATGAGCATGTTTTATTAGTCCTGGAAATCACGCTTCTGGGACAAATCTGGAGTAGAAATCCAAGACATCGTGGTTTTGAAATTTGTCACGCAGCTTTAAATCACACTGCAATTCAATGAGTTCTATGTGCATGTTTTCAGCAGCATGTACATCATCGAAACTGAATGAGGTAGAGAAAATTGGAGAATTCATTCATGTGCTTTGAAGTACCAAAATCTGCGAGAAAAATCAGCATTAATCAACTGGAGATAATCAACATTTTTGCTAGTTGTCGAGAAATTCTCAATGTCAGGAAAATGGCAATAAATTTCTCATTTATTGTTTGAACTCGAGTTTGTTTTCAAGTAAAAAAAAGAAAAAGAAAAGAAAAGAAGCTTGGAACTGACGATGATCCAATGCGTGCGAGTTGATTGATGATTTGGACGATATCCTTCAAGACATCCTCGAATCCCACATTCATAGGAAAAGGCAAGCCAATCCCTCGGTAACTTCGAAATTTTTCTCTCATCTATCAACTCTGGATAAAATACATAGTCGGCAGCTGGTTTTTCCAAATTTTCAAAAAAACAAATTTCCAGCGCCGGATGTGGCAACAAACTTGTCCATTTTTGACGCATGTTTCGACTACATACAAATCAAATATCAAATTTCATGGTATGGGTCCGTTCGTGATTCTTCGAATCGTTTGACGTTTACTCGCAACCGAGTAACTGAAAACGTAAAAACCCGGTTTTTCTGCCGTTACTTGCACGAATTTATGAGAGTGTGAGCAGAACAGAACCAAAAACGTGAAAAAGTCATTTGAGTACCAACGAGAAAAATTGTCAGAAGGTTAAAATAGCATGAAAAAACGGAAAATGAAATAGAAAATGATTAACAATAATTACTCATAAAGTTATTTTTATTCAATTGTATGGAAGAATTTTCAACTATATTCTTAATTTCAATTATGAATATTTTTTTTTTCCAAATCATGCTGCGGACCGCAGGTTGGCCACCACTGCTTTAAATGTATTCGATTTGAAATTCGATTGTATCGATTTGTAATCCCAGGTTCAGCTGGGAATGACGGTAAGGGAAGTGGGAGTATTTAAGATGGACATGTTTAAGAAGCACTTCAACTGTATCTTTGGAAACTCATGTTTCCCAAAACTTGAATGTAGTTTCTTACAATTCAATATAGTGTTTTTCGAAATAACCGGCAAAATATTTTAAAAACAACTGAAATTTAAACAGACCAAAAAGTAGCACATTTTGTGCGATGCGGGTAATATGAACATTAGGGTGCCAATGAATGTATGGGAAAAATCGACCCTAAAATTTTAAAAAAGTTACCCTATACAAAATGTTCACCACCTCGAAAAAACACCCTATGCCAAATATCAGCTCAATCGGTCGGACTTAAGGGAGAGTGGGGCAAAGCGGTCAAAGTTTGAGTTTTTTAAAAATCGAAAAATCACCCAAGGGGGGAGTAAAGGAAATCGGGGTTTTCGAAAAAAAAATTTTGATGCCAAGAGTCTTAAATGAAACGTCGAGATCTCGAGAAAATTTTTTTTTGTCGAAAATCGACACTCTGGGACTTAGTTTTTTTCGGCATGCGAAACGAAAAGTATGGTTTAGGGTGCCAATAAAAATAGTCATCTCGGTTTTTCATTCGGAACTTGCTACGAAATGTTGATTTGCACAATAATATACCCTATGCAAAACATTAGCTCATTCGGACTTCATTTACTGGTGTCGTAGACTTTAAAATTTGAGTTTTTTGAAAATCAAAAATCAGCGGAAATCGGGTTTTTTTTTTAAAAAAGTTGATGCCAAAAGTCTTTAAATTGCATGACACTTTGAGATTTACAGTTATCTCAAAATTTTTTTTTTCCAAAAATCAATTTTTCAGACGAAAAAACGACCAAGTGCCAAAAAAACATTTTTTTTGGTAAAAAAAAAATTCGAGATAACTGTAAATTTCGACAAATAATGCAATTTCAAGACATTTGGCTTCAAAAAATTTTTTTAATTCCTCGATTTTCGGTTATTTTTCGTTTTTCAAAAAAACTCAAATTTTAACGTTTGTAACACCAGTAAATGAAGTCCGAATGAGCTAATATTTAGAATAGGGTATATTATTCTTCAAATCAACATTTCGTAGCAAGTTCCGAATGAAAAATCGAGATAACTATTTTTATTATAACCCTAAACCATACTTTTCGTTTCACATGTCGGATATAAACGGAGAAACCCTTTTGCTTTTAGATAGTCCACATTTGGCAATTTCATATTCGTTTATAGACGCAGTGCAATCCTTGAATTCCTTAGGAATAGAATAAACAAACTTCTCACAATCCATCTAACTCCCACAGGCAACTGTCCGTTTCACCCCATCAATCCAATTATCTCGATAATTTAAATTTTCCAGTCAAAAATGAATTTAGTTTTTCGTACATACCTAGTTTTTCGTACATACCTAGTTTCGCTTCTCTGTTAACTCACCAACCGAAATATAACCATCAACCAATTGAATTTTGAAATCCCCACGCGGAATCATGTTTGATTTTCGGTTTTTGTTTCACTTTTCTGCTTTTGATCAGTATTCATTGTCATAAGGTAGTTTTTTGCGCCGTACAAACAACGTAAATTTCAAATCGACAATGTGAGATTTTCTTTTTGGCCATTTCTTCGTAATACTGAATTTTCGCTTCGAGTTAACAAAAGATCGAGCTCTGGCCACTATTATTTCCACAATTATCACAACTGCCCAAGTGAAGTAGGAAACGGTTCTATGATACGGCACTATATTACAATAGCGCATATTCCCAACATCGATTCACATGCAGTGCGATAAAATACCGATCCTGCCAAGTTTCTTATCAGATTAGGCGTATAATGTATTTCCCTTCCCATTCGGAAATTCCATCTTCGGTAAGCTTGGAGGCCCCCCCCCCATCTGTTTCTAGACCTCTAGACGGAATCGAACAGAACCATTCGACGTCGCTATAAACGGTGGCACGCATTGTAGCAGGAAACTCAGTCCATTATGTTGAGATTAAACCGTACATAGTTGAGTACACTTCTCAGTAAGACTTGCAAAATTGTGCTAAATGGGCGGAAAACCACCAATGCGACTTAATGCAGCGGGTACAGAGAGAGAGAAGTGCCTACCGGCGAATAGATTGAACAATACAACTGCAATCGTCCGACCCTAATCCTATTACGGTTGAGATTGTGCGTCGCTACTGTCGTAGCTCTCCACATAACAGTAGGACTGTAGGGTATAAATTGCTCTATTCATGGGTTTTAAAATACTCAAGTGCGCTGCTAAACAATGTAACTGGGTTTAGCTACAGTGTGTTGTTTAGTTTGGCTGCCCGGAGTGCTAAACGTTGCCATGCGAACGAATTATTCTCAAGAACACTTCAAAGTTAATGGACGAGCGATTCTATGCAAATGCACCGGAGTAGGCTCTAGCAATAGTGAGGGTCTAACAGAGGAATTGAATTAAGCCAAATGAGTGGTGTCATTGCGAGCGCTATTACTCACATCTAGGGCCGAGGTATTAGCCGGAATCGATTTTGCAATCAAACAGATGCTTCTGTCAAATTTACTGCACCAAATCATAAATCAACACTCGAAACACACCGCGATTGGTCGTGCAAGGGAACCAGTTGCTGATAAGATAAAATTAAACGGGTGGACACTTATCATGACGTTTATTTGATTGTGAATTTCCTTAGGTACAAGACGGACGACGGAGTGCACGTTCCGGGCACAAACACTCACTCGAAGTGTTGGTTCACCCGTGACCAAGTTTGTGTACGTTCGGTTATCGGAAAGATATGTATTGCTTTTTTTCCGATCCCTAGTCATCGTCTGCTTTTTGGCATTTGGAAGTTTTTTTTTCTTTTTCGGATTAGAAGCCAGCTTTGGACTTGGAAGATTGAAGTCCTGTGGAAACTGCTTCTCGTAAATGATGGAAATCTACCAGTTGTTGTACGGTAAGCTACAGGGTGGGCCATTTAAAGTGGAAGCATCTGGCAACCCCATAACTTTTGACAGAGATGTCAGATTAACAAATGTCATACCGCGTTGGAAGCGTCATTTCAGTACAATTTTAACCATGGAACAATACACACCTAAACAACGCGCTGAAATTGTTCAGCTGTACATTCAAAATAACTTCTCAATTGTGTTAACTAAACGTGCGTGGAAAAATAAAAATAAAGTTAAAACATCGCCTGGAGACAACACTATACGTCGATTATATGCCAAATTTATATCGTCTGGTAGTGTTGGTAATGCCAGTCATCTGTCCAGACAACGACCAAGACGTTTCGACGAGAATATTGATGCCGTTCGAGCCAGTGTTGCAGAGACTCCATCGAATTCGTGTTGATTTGAAAATGTTTCCGTCTAAACGGCGCTACATGCCATACAGCGGCTGCCACGACCAAATTATTGCGCGAAATGTTCCCCGGAAGATTAATATCGAAAAACGGCGATTATGACTGGCCACCGAGATCACCTGATTTGACGCCTCCTGACTTTTTTTTATGGGGATATTTAAAATCCAAGGTATACACTGGTAAACCAAGGACCCTGGCTGCGCTGAAAGACAATATCCGACAAGAAATTGCTGCCATATCGGCCGAAACATTGGGCAAAGTGATGGAAAATGCCGAAAAAAGGGCACATTTTGCGGTCAAGGCCAGAGGCGGTCATTTACGAGATATCATAATCAAAAAGTAGTTAGAACAAATCTCCTTGGACCAAAATAAATGAATTTCAAAAAAAAATTTTTAAATTCCACTTCTTTACTTTGCTATTGCAAAAACAAATCCTGCCACTTTAAATGGCCCACCCTGTACTTAGAATGACTCTGTTGCTTTCATTTGATGAGATGAGAAAATTCGGTACGGAATACATTTGTAAAACGTTTACATTAGTGAAATTAAGTAAAAGAAAAAAGAGTCTGTGCCTGAGGGTACGGGTTAATGCTGGAAAAATATGCCTTGTAATGATATATTCTATAACATCTATCGTAAGATCGAGATATTCTTAAAAGTTAAAATCAAACACTGAACTTAATTTTCTTCCAAAATTGCATGTTAAACTTGATGGTTCATGGTGGCAACACTTGCCCAAACGCACCTTCATCACGAGATGAAAAATAGAAGTTGGGAAGATTCACGGGTTTTGGTTGTGTCAAACTTCGATTGTATTAGTTGCCAGGAAGATAGTAAGTTCACATATCAGGCATACCAGTTAATAACTCAAATGGTACAAAATTGAATGTGTCAACGAATAACGTTGAAAGAGGATATAAAAAAACTGATTACATATTTCCAAAAAATATTTTTCGCATTATAAAAAAACAGAACATGTCACACACTTATTTTTTCTTTGATTTTTTCTTATATCAGAAATAGTATTCTAATGTCTACTATGTTTGGATTTTAGAGCAACATCAAAGAAGTTTTTCTCTTGTCAGCAATTGTTATTATTTTTTTTCACAATTAGAGTGCTGAAAACTTCATTCGTCTAAAACTAAGACCCAAGCGGAAAACTTTTCGTCTCAATCTAAGTCATACGAAGTCAATTAAATTTATTTTTCAAGTGCATTTTACATGAACAAAATTCGAGGGGTTGTATCCAAGACACGACCAGGTCAGGACGTAGGACTACGCAATCGGATATTATTTGCGAATACTTCGAAAGTTCGTAAATAACTCTTTAGTAAAATCCGTTCGCAGCAAAAATTGTTATTAACATTAAGTTTATTTCATAAAAACGTGACCTGTTTTCTGATTTGGCACCCTTAATGTAAGACGTAGTCCTACGTCAAAACTTGCAATCTTTTTTCCCATACACTTTCAAATGTTTATTCGTCAAAGGAACAGAAGATTCTGTGTTGAAGACAATATGAAGTATGTGAAGATAGTTCAGTATGATACGACCCTTCCACATATCGAAGGTTTTCCGGTTACATACCGTTCCAATAATAAGTTTCATGAATATGGTTCGAGTTACAACCAAAATTCAAAGCTGAAATTAACAAATTGAGTTATCCAGTTTTTGTGGAAGGATTGGGGCGATATTTACCCAATCAACGGTTTATCAAGTCAATTCTAATTTCTAAACTTTCTGAAGCGGCCTATAGAAGTTCAATATTATTGCTCAATATTTTGGTTTGTGCGAAATAATTGTTCGTCTATGGGCAATATTGGAATTCTGCATAAGGTATATTATCGTGCAAATCAACATTTCGTAACAATTTCCGAAGAAAAAATCGAGATAACTATTTTTATTGGCACTTAAATACAAACGTTTCTAAGTCCCAGAGTGTCGATTTTTGACAAAAAAAAAATCTCGACGTTTCATGCAATTTTGAGACATTTGGAACAAAAAAAAATCCTTTACTCGCTTTGGGTGATTTTTCGATTTTCAAAAAACTCAAAGTTCGACCGCTCTGCGCCACTCTCCCTTAAGTCCGGTTGAGCAGATATTTGGCACTAGCTGACCCGGCGAACTTCGTCCCATCCAAAATTTGTACTTTTATTGGTATAGATAGAAGAAGATATAAGAGTGCGTTTCATCACATTAGAATCCATTTCCAGTTTCAAACAAAGAACCATTTCGCTAGCGCAAACATCAGATGGACTAACAGCACTTGTCACTACGTAATTGTAGAACAAATGGAAATTAAATTTTCCGAATTTTCCTTTTTTCCTTCAGAGTTTTCCGAAAATTCCCCCCACTCCTTAGAGAGCTATGAACGGCTATGAACGGATTTTGATGATTTGCATACCAATCGAATAGGAAGTTCTCTGAGATTCGTTTGATATGCTATTCGCACGTTAAAAATTCAAATGCTGAGAATGAGTACTACAACATGTGAACAGACACTGCACAAAGAGCAATAATCGGCCAGAGCGTAAAAACAAAGCATTGGCAATTTTTGTTACACAGTCTTGCTCAGTCTTGCTAGTGGTCACCACCGTACGACTTTTTATGGAGGCGTATGTACTGTATCATTAATGAACATTCAAACCACCGTCAAACTGTCATATGTCATCTCGACTTTTTATCGTTTTGTTCATTAGATGTTCATCGTTCTGTAATTGAACAACAGTGTTCACGGAGAACGCTCTGCGCTTAAAATGTTCATTCAACACATTCGGAATTGATAGGGGAGAGTTCGATGGTTGCTTTGATTAGAGCAATCCGTGTAAATACCATTCATCGTTTATGGATGTGTGAGTGAGGAGGCGGATGTATGTGTGCAGCTACGCAAAACAGAATAAAGAGAGAAAAAGAATGCATATCATTAACAGTGAAATGACATTCAAACTACAGTCAAATTAGCCGGAATTTAAGGATGGTTATGACCACGAATGGAAGAAATAGCATATTTTCACCGCTTTTCTGTGTACGTCCGACAGAAAGAGAGAACATTTAAACGTGTAACTGATGGTCGTGTTTGCGGCTGTGCATTTATTTCTGGTGTGACTATTGAAGCCGAACAATGCATCATTGGTCATGTTCACAGTACATATTGAGCCGCAACTGTCGCGAGAGCAGTATGTGATGGTCACCAAAAATGTCGACCTTTTCAAACACTGACTGTTGCCAGTGAGAAATCAATCCAATCCAAGTCAAATCTAAGATGAAACTAGATGGAGCGATAGAGAGCGTTGGTTTTCATGCCACTTGGTGGAAAGCGCTTGTGTATTTTTGCTTCATACGCACACATTGTTGTCAGTTTCTATCCGAAGTAATAGAAAAAACTAATTGATTTTTATAAGCTTTTGTCGAGAGAGAGAGAGAGAGAGAGAGAGAGAGAAGGAGAGAGCTCGTGAGAAGTTGGAAGTGCATTCGAACTTATTGGCGTTCTTCGAAGGAAAATCTGAGGTTGAATGAAATAAAACGATCAGAGAATATACCGATTTCACTTTAACCCCGAAGGACTAAGATGAATCAATCGAAAATGACGCTGGCTGAAGTGAAAGGAACAAGTTAAAACATTCATTTTTAGTTCTTAGTTTCGGAAATGACAAGCAGTGTGGCCAAAATCCACATCCTGATTTTTTTTGCTCAAGGCCTGGGAATCTTACTTTGGTGATTACCACTCCATCTGAAAGAATAAACAAGACTTATAACGCTCAGTAGATCAAAGCGAGCAAGTCAATCATCACGTTTATCACGCACCTGATGAAATCGTTTCCAACCTCTGGGGGAGTTTTTGGTCAGCAAGCTTAGAACTGTACACATAGAAGAAATCATACACAATATAAGGGTGGGTTTAGACTAGTGATATATTCATGTGAAGAAATATGATGAGATTTATAGAAATCGCATCAACCGTTTACACTAGCGTGAACTTATTTACCTGAAGTAGAACTTCATCCAACTTTAGTGATTTCTCACCAGTGAGAAATTCTCAAGCGTTTACATATGCTGAATTTGGTTCCCGGAATAAATCGCCACAGAAAACGACTGCAACAGAAACCACCGCTTATAAAATGTGTAGTAGGCTATAAATATTGTGGCGCGGTATTGTATTTCAAAACAAGAATTAACCGGGCAAACGTATCGCCCCAGGCAAACGTAACGCCCCGGGCAGACGTATACCGTCCGACGCTCGCTAGAGCTCGGTCGGACATTGCTAAAGGATCGTATCCTATGTTTCAAACTAACCGGGCAATCAGTGGATCCCAGGTTTGCGTGCGAGACACCGCCGCTTCCGACGGCGGGTCGGCGGTGGACTCGGATTGCGTCATCTTGGCGGCATGGGCCGCCTCGATTCCTTATCCTCGCCAAATGGGGACTTCGTCCCCATTACATTGTCCTCAGAATAAATTTCGAAAAACGAGAACAAGAGAATAAATTTATAATAGAAATGTGAGGCACATGATGTTTTTCCCGCGCCAAATATTTCTAGCCTACTACACTTTTTCTAAGCGGTTGTTTCTGTTGCAGTTGTTTACTGTGGCGATTTATTCCGGTCACCGCTGAATTTATTCAAGTTATATATACCTCGAATAAGTGTATCATATTTATTCTCACCAGTTTACACCTATTTTCACGTGAATAAATCCATCTATAGTTATAAATCTCCCTAATGTAAACTCACCATAAGGTACATCTCCATGGTGTCACGATAGAAAATTATCAATCGTTAGGCCATAGGACATCGTGCAGCAAACCCTCCGAGGGGAAGACCTCCGAAGTCTGCTATTATTGCTGGCAAAACAAAATATCACTCTAGCCGGTGTGTGGACACACCAGGAAATGAACAGCAGATCTGAAGGTGTGGAAGTTCAAGGCAAACGTTTATCTGTACTTCTCCCTCGGTATCTCCGAATCTACGGATGGGATCTGTTTATACAAGTGTTATTTCAAATATAGATAGTGTTTACTTTCTTCCCCACCGGTGGCGGTTCCTCTCCGTTGAAAACAGAATCCACGTACCATTTGGATGCTGGTATCTATCGGTCCCTGTACTCGACAGTGTAAAGATGGAACGTAAACCGCCCTGGGGAGAGGTCTGCAGTGTATGTGTGAAGGGTTGTAGTGATGCAAATGCAACTCATCCGATAGCAGATCATAGCGTTGCTGTTCATCGAAACGTTGGCCCAATTTATTTTATTATTAATTCCCTTTGATGTGGAATTTGTTGCCATCAAAAACGTGCTTCCAAATAATGAAACTAAGTTGCAGCGTACCAACCGAAATTCGGTTGCTTCAGCCCTGCCTCCATGACACTCCATCACCATAAACGCTAGTACACAGTAAAGCCTCATCGTACCCCGTCCAGCGGGAATTCGACGGTGACGATGCTTGCTAATTCCACCTGTCGCTGTCGTTACGCCAATTAGTCTCACCTTATGCACACGGACCTCCCGAATGCGGAGCATGTCAGCCTGGCGATAGTGACAATGATATTCTAATATACGATTATTTTGTCCCGCATCGGGTGTTTAATTATTTTGTCCCGCACAAGCGCACCCGATGATGATAGGATGCTGGCCCCAAATTGAGCAGCGATATTTCCTCGCCAACATGCGATGTTTTGTTGTTTGCGCGTGCACTATCTTCGATTATAATCGGCAGGTCCTGAGCCAACTGAAATACTTCCCATCAAAGCATATTGCCTCTGCGGCTTCCAAAACATTTTCATTAAAATTCGCATAAACTCTAGATCCCTAAAATGGCCTGATAAGGGCAGCGTTCTCGCATTCCATTCCGCTCCAATCTCGGGCTGCGAATGTGATACTTTCATCCAGAAGTCAACCTTGTCATTTCTTCACTAACAAAGAGTTTGATGGTTTCCTCTGGTGTGGTGTGGCATGCTCACAACAGTAATAACAACCGTGGCGCTGCGTGGGAGGGAGCCAGCAAATCGTTTGATATTACGTTCCATCAAAACGAGTTTACGACACAAATCTCGTCTTTCTCGACGACTCGTGGGGGTCGAACTTCCCAAATATGGCAGAGAGAGGTACTTAAAACAATCTTATCTATGCCGGGTTTACGCGTGCCATGACTGTCATGAGGACAGCGGGGAGGGGGACAGAATTTGTGTTTATTTCAATTTGTTTGATACCATCAGATGGATGCAGTTGTTAGCAAAGTGGATTCGAAATTGATAGCAGTGAGGAATCCGGTTTCTCGACGCGATTACGGCGAAAGCGTAGGATTGATGTTTCGTTTCGTGTGCGGGATGATACTTTTAGTGAGTTCCATTACGGCATTTGCTCTCTCCATCACATATGAGAATGAACCCCGAAACCTTGTCCAGCATTATGTGAACCTCTGTAATCTATTATCCTCAGTTGAACGGTTCTCAAGATAGAACTAATTGGAATCTTTATTCTGAAAAAAGTTGATGTGTCTGGGACTAAGGGCACGAACGGGATCTCGACATAGGACTGTGATTGTGTGTAGTAATTTCATTTGAATTGAGTTTTTCATTGTTCGAAATCGGTATTTTTTTCTCTTTTGATACTTCAAATGAAAGCCCTGAAAAAAACCGAAAGCTTACGAAATACTTAATCTAATGCAATCAATAACTCGATATTTTAAATTTTGCGACTTGGTCTCCTCTGACTTAACACCGACTATATTGACTCTATGATCATCTGAAATTTAGAATTATTTGGAGGATCTATAACATTTGATGATTATATAAACCAGCATAGCACACGGGCTCTTTGAACCTTTATGGGTAAGATTTCTTGCTATGTACATTGCCTGTTGTGGTTGGAATGGTAGTTCAATTGGTCTGATCTTCAGAATGTTTTGTGGGACGCAGAATATATGACATTTATATAAATTCAAAGACAGAGTAGCTTGCACTGAATCCGGAAGCGTAAACAAGAGGAAAACACTAAGTTGAGTGTGTAAGAAACGAATGATAGATCCAATGTAAATACACATTGGATCGAGCGAACGATAAATTTCAAAAAATTAAATTGACCAAGAGATAGGAAGGGTGAGTGAGGAATCAGAGATGCCAGACATGTCTCCATTTTGAAGACATTTGACTTACTGTGAAGACATTCCATTCTGTGAATACATTTTAAAGACATTATTAAATATATGAAAACACTTCAGTATGATAGCGTGCGTGGTTTGAGAGATGTTATTTCCATGAAATTCTAACTTTTGGCCGAAAATATAGTCAAAAGACTTTTATCACAGTGTCATCCGCTCGCCTTTTCATCAGTGTCACTTGTTTACTTTTGTTCCTAGTAATTGACGGAGACTTTTTTCACGGGGTTATTCACTTGATTTTCTCAAACTTTTCCAAGCAGAAAATCCACAAGCATAAAGAATGAATTCAACAACAAAGCGGTTTTTACTTCAAGTTCTGGAGAGCTGTAAGCGGTCTGAATACATCTCTAGAAGACATTAGCTTATTTGCGTCCGAGAATTCGGATGATTGTTACATTGTATTTTTATTACTTTGGGCCTAAACTATACAATCAACTATACAATTAACCGAGATCTTTCAAACGACCACTTCTCGGATCGACGGTTTTCCGGTTACATACCGTTTCAATAATTAGTTTTATGGATATGGTTTTAGTCACAACCCAAACTTGAAGGCTGAAATAAACAAATTGAGTTATCACAGTTCCGTTTTAGTGGAAGAACTGGGGCTATGTTCAATCAATCAACGGTTTATCAAGCCAATTATCACTTCTAAACACATAAAATTTAGTATGCAGTTGCGCAATATATTCTTTGTTCACATTTATTGAAATAAACATCAAAAACTCAAGGTAAGTTTAATGAAATGCGCTATATAACAATAGCTATCAAACTTTGTCCAAAATTAAGTTATGAGTTTTAGTTTCCTCCGATATGATTGTGAATACATTTGAAGACATTTTTTCGTGCCATGTGAAGACATTTGAAAAAATTACCTGGAATCCCTTTGAAGGATATTATTTGAATGGCGTTACCGTTCCCTGTGGAACTTTTGCCATCTCAACGTATGCATTAACTAGCGTCATTTATTAATACTTAGTTGAGATTTTCTAAGCCAAATAACACGCCTTGAATGTATTCCGAGGGGCAAGCTCTAGAATACGCGTGATCACAGTGCAAGTCGAAGGAAATTTCTTTGACGAAAAAATCCCCCGGCCAGAACGGGAATCGAACCCGAACACCCGGCATGATAATGTGAGACGCTAACCACTCGGCCACGGGTGCACTCCAAGGATATTATTTATACATCG
This sequence comes from Toxorhynchites rutilus septentrionalis, assembly GCF_029784135.1. Taxonomy (NCBI): domain Eukaryota; kingdom Metazoa; phylum Arthropoda; class Insecta; order Diptera; family Culicidae; genus Toxorhynchites; species Toxorhynchites rutilus. Next base: position 28,687,066 of record NC_073744.1, on the reverse strand, counting down.
TGAATTCATTTTACATAAAATGGGTAAAACTGAAGCACACATATAAAGAAACAGGAAAAAACTGGAAGATTTTAGGATTTAGGATTTATTTTTAGGAACTGTTTGACTGGATCGGGAGAAAAAAACTGGATGAATCCAGTTTAAACTGGAACATTGGCAACGCTGTCCGTCAGACACTCGTTCGCATCCCCCTCCGAGGCAATAAAAGTTTAACTCGCTCGGCAAAACGAGGGGGTATGATTATTTGCGATCGTGAGTTTGGACCGAGTTACTTCGGATGGTTCACAGAGAGGCAAACGATTAGTTCGCATTGAGCAGCCAGTGCAGGATGGGAGATGCATGCAAGGCGAACGCAAATGAATGCCGTTCGCGATGGACGGGAAATTTAAATGCATTACTGAATTGATATAAAGGGTGTGTCACATCAAATTGCATCACGGAAAAAACGCTGTAGCAATTTAATTTTTAGGAATTATATCTTCAGCTTTCGCTTTAAAACCAGATAAGAGTGTATGAATCACGTTGGCCATGCTTCACTGTCAATTTTTCGTAAATTTGGAAAAATGTCGTCGAACGAAAAAGAGCGTCGTGAATTAATCCTGTGCACTCATTTCGAGAATCCGGAGTTGTCACATCGGGACATCGGTAAGATGCTGGGAATCGTCCAATCCACGGTCAGCAGAGTACTAAAACGATACTTCGAGAACCTATCCATCGACCGGAAGGTGAAGAACGGAAAAATGGATGCTCCGTCAGTGAAAAAGATCACAAGCGCGTAGTTAAGCAGTTTAGACGTGATCCGAGAAGTTCGGTCCGGGATGTCGCCAATAAGCTGAATTTGTCAAGTTCATTCGTCCAGCGGACCAAGCAGCAGGAGGGCCTGCGTACATACAAGGTTCAGAAGGCTCCTAACCGCGACGAAAGACAAAACATGGTGGGGAAGACGCGAGCCCGGAAGCTGTACACCGAAATGCTGACGAAGCCGCATTGCCTGGTAATGGACGACGAAACCTACGTCAAAGCGGACTTTCGTCAGCTGCCGGGCCTGTTGCTCTTCTCCGCAGAGGACAAATTAAGCGTTCCGGAGGAGATTCGCATACAGAAACTATCCAAGTTTGCCAAAAAGTACATGGTGTGGCAAGCGATCTGCTCTTGCGGAAAGCGGAGCGCCCCCTTCGTGATGACCGGCACGGTAAACGGGCAGGTTTACCTTAAGGAGTGCCTACAGAAGCGCTTACTACCACTATTGAAGCAGCACGAGGGCCCGACCATCTTCTGGCCGGATCTCGCTTCGTGCCACTATTCAAAGAACGTGTTGGAGTGGTATGAAGCCAGCGGGGTCACCTTCGTGCCAAAGGAAATGAACCCGCCCAACGCGCCGGAGCTTTGCCCAATAGAGAAATATTGGGCGATTATGAAGCAGGCCCTCTGGAAGAACCCAAAAGTTGTCAAATCGGAGGCGGACTTCAAGAGAAAATGGATTTCTGTTCAAAAAAAACTACAACCTGACGTTGTACAGAACCTTATGGACGAGGTAAAGAGGAAGGTACGAGCATACGGGCTTGGGCTCGAAGTATGAAAAATGGAAAATGCCAAAAGTTGTTAAATAGTTTTTATTTTACTGTCTAAATTTTCAAAAGGATCGGTCTACTGGGCGAATTTCTACAGCGTTTTTTCCGTGATGCAATTTGATGTGACACACCCTTTAGGGCTGTGGGAAAACTTATTTCTCAATAATTTTTAAAAAAAATTCATTAAGAAGATTAATTGATTTTATTCATATCATGAAATCGTTCGACTTCAATTTATAATATAGTTTCAATTTGGCCTTGATATGTTCTGGAAGCGAGCTAATTTAGGTTTCAGGAGACGATGGTTAATTGAATAAGACACGCTGCTGAATGATGCTTGTTGTTGCTTTACGTCGTGTTAAATCCTGGGCTTATCGTGTGATATGGGGTGACTTACTCAGTAGTATTGTCAAGTTATTAAGAGTATATTCAATAAGTTTCCAGCACACCTTATCATGCGCGGGTTCGGGTTCGATTTCCGTTCTGGCCGGGGGATTGTTCGTGAAAGGAATTTATTTCGTAAATGTAAGGTCAGTGTTATTCGGCATAGAAATCTCAACTAAGTACCAATGAAATGACGCAATTAAATGCGTTAAGAAGGGAATGATGCTTTTAAAACGTTATTTGCCATTTAAGAAGTTTCAGAGAATTTCAAATTAACGCAACCCAAAGATGTGCAATATCGTAATGCTTTTGAATCTGAACGACCTTTTTATTCGGGAAATAAACGAAATGTGCTGTATTTTGCCAATTAGATTGTTACCTGTAGCCAAGCTTCTTGAACGCCACGGAGAGTTCGATGACATGGTTATGGGAATCAACATTAACGGTGCTATGTTTTGGGTAGCCGAGGCTTGAGACAAGGTATCGGCTGATTTCATTGTGAAGACATGGAACATGCATATATCCCGTCGTCGGTTGTAAAAGAACGCATATTTTCGATTCAGCAGAAATAGATGAACCAAGGCAATACCGTGCAAGACGAGGACGTGGAGTTTGAGGCTCTGAACGACGATGGCATAATCAACATTGTTTTGCATCCAAACACATCTTTCTACGATGGTGAAAATTCAATTTCGACTGCCGATGAAGCGAATACTTCATCCATTCTAGGACCAAAAATGTGTTTCAAATGAAACAGCCTTATGTGGAATCGATAAAGTTATCACTTGGACTGAGGAAAACGGATTGCCATTGGAAAGACAATTGCGAGAATTAGGTAGAAATATTTTAGGGAAAATCACTCATTCACAAAATGTTAGCTTTTAATTCTTGCTTTGTGGCATATTATGCATATTAGAGTGCCAATGAGTAAATTATTGATTTTAAAAATTATTGATTTCGGCGAAAAAATACAAGAACAAGAATTTCGAGATCACAGAAGATCTAACGGTTCAGGTAATTTGAAGATATTAGGCATCAAACGATTTTTTTTCCTAAACTCCGATTTCATGTACTCCTTGAGTGTTTTTTACGGTTTTCGAGAGATCAAACTTTGACGACCTTACGACACAAAAAAATTCTGGAAAATAGTATAGTGTTGATAGTGGGAATCAACGTTTTCCAGGAAGTCCCTTTCATAAATTGTTTATGAATAAGTTATACAAAAAGCCACAACTTTTTTAGAAATTGTATCAGAATGTGTGATCATTACTTTTCTAATTGAAATTGAAAAGCAGTGAAAATACTTCCTTGGGCCTTGGCCCTTACCAAGACCATCGGCACAAGAATTGTGCACTAGTGCTGCTCCATTTGATATACTAAAGCACTGAGAGACACAAATATATTCCAATTCTATTATGTATCGTCTATATATATACATATACGCTGCATCAATTTTACATTCCGGGATGAAAAAGCACAGGTAAATGAAAATATCTAAGAAAAAAACCTTCATCGATCTATTGGTGTGGCTTTCTTTTTTTTCTATTATTCAACTCATTACCGGCAAGTTTTTTTTTCTTACAAACGAAAACTATTGCTGTTATTTTTATTGTTGGCGGTGGGGAAATTTGATATTCAAAGTACAAATGCGCTGAAAAAACACAATGGCATTAAGGGCTACAAGGTTGCTATTCAGTGGAATATATTGAATTTTTGCGAATTTTCTTCGTCAATAAGATGCCCACTGGACCCGACGGGGGAATATTCACACCAGAAATCTTGTTAAAATCATCGTTACATGTCCCGATGATTTTTTTCTTTTCCTCTACATTCGAAATTATACGAAACGTCCTGAAATAATGTTGTTGCGAGAATCGGACGACGAACGAGTTAATGCAGTCTCCCCATACGAGCGGTATAGAAAGCACATCCAGCACAATTTCAATCCAACTCTCATTGTTAGTAAAAGCATATATTTAACAATAATACACATATTACACTAGCACAAAAACTAGGTGCATGTTATTAGTAATTACTCGACTATTTGATAAACAATATTGTCCTCTGGCGAATAACCGCAACGGTTCAAACCACCCAATAATTATGAATAGACAATAATGAAATAATACAAATTAAACATAATTTACTTTGCAGCACACTTCCAAAATTCTCCGGTCAAAGATCCAACGGAGGCTTCTCAATGCAAAATGAATAGACGACTTGACGTCGAAAATCAAGCCAATTATTTATTCGCAGCCTGATATACTCTAAAATTACATTTTAACAAGTTAGTCACCCAGCGCGAAAGTATATATAGATCTAGATGCTAGCCAAAGACGTCCGCAAATACATACCAATCCAACTTTCATATCATTAGGAGACTCGTCAATCATCCGAAACATAAATGAATAGAAATCATATCTTTATAATTTTCATTTTATGATTATTCTATATACTCTATATTTATATTTAAATGCCTATTTGATCAAATTCCTATTCAACTTGAACGAGAAAAATGTCACGCATTTACGGCTCGATTTGGCCCCCTAGAAAATAAACACGCACCCATATGTGTGACGACGAGGGAGGAAAGGCAACGAACGCTATACGCTTCGTATCCACGATAATCTTCCAACCATACTGCAAGAGCAAATTTCGATTCAACTCATACTGCCCGGTAACCGTCATATTTATAGTTATAGTTATGAATATCAATCTTCCATTCATCAGTCAACAACATAGGTTTTTTTATCAATTTCGAGTTTATTCAACTTTTTTTCATAAAATTTTAAAGTAAGATTTTTTGAAAAAAAGTTGAAAAAACTCGAAATTTAAAAAAAAAAATCTCACAAAATTATTCATATTTTCAGTAGAAAATATCAAGGAAATTGTTGAAAAAAATGACATGGGAAGGAAAAAGTTTTTCGAACAATAACTTTTTTCAAAATAGTTCCTTTGAAAAATTATTATCAATTTTTAATTCGTAACATTTGAATGTATAAATTATCGTGATTTACATGCTCTACTAACTTTTTTCTAGTTAGAAACATGTCAAACACGAGAATTGACACACAAAAATGAAACGAGTAAAACATTATTTTTTTCAAACTAAAAGATCTACAAAATGTTGGTTAAAGAATGAAATGCAGGGAGTTATTTATATTTCCAATAAAAAAACAACCAAATTTTTGAGAAAAAAATTCATTAAAAAAAATATTTTGAAAATTAAAATTTATTTTTCTCGAAAACATGTTTCTCTAAAATTCTGATGAAAGAGAGATGAATAGCCCATACAATTCCCAACAAGTCACCCATACATCGGAAGATTGGCACTTTTACAGGGAAAAAGTTTTCGAATATAATTTTTTTTTGTTTTCTTTGAAAAATTACTATTAATGTTTAATTCGTAACATTTCAATTTATAAATTATCGCGATTTACATGCTCTGTTAACTTTTTTCTAGTTAGAAACATGTCAAACATGTTTACACACACAAATGAAACGAGTAAAACATGTTTCTTTCGTGGGTCTTCATTCCAAAATGCTCTATATTTCAGAAACAATAACAGATAGAAAGTTGACGTCTTCGACGAAAGTTCATATTTTAATAAGATCTAAAACTTTCTTCAATACACTATATTGCCATCTTGACTTCAAACAAAATTAGGATTAGAGGTAGTGCGGGCAAATTGGTCATGGGGGGCAAAGTGGTCACCTGCTTGTTTGGTAGTATAACTATTGACTATAGATACCGTATTGATAGTCACCTTATGTTTGAAGAATTTACTGACTTTTGAGCCACCCTGTACTTCAGCAGAGCTGTCGCATGTCAAAATATAAATAAACACAGAAATTGCTCTCTCGATAGCCATTAGGCCGTAGTTCTGTGTGCATGATATCTAAGGAATTTCTCGTGAAATTTAGTTTATCCAATCTGATATATCTCAGAGATTAATTAGCATAGAAATTACTTTGATGATTGTGTTGCCGCTTGTAGCGTACGGCAGCCGTGGGACCGAGCTTCCTTACCGATGACCAAAGCACTCCAGAATGGCCTATAGTAGTACGCAACTACGAGGCGATAGGCCACTCCGGGGGATTCTACCGACGCACCGATTCACAATGATGAATTGAATATACTCCGGACGCGGAGCCACAAGGCTCCGTTCACCGGATAAATATGCCACTCCAACTAAACCAAGCCTCATTATGCGGAACGTTATGTGTTTCTTACTACTTTTTTGTATGCATGAAAAAAAATAAATTGAGACTCCAAGTCCAAGCTTATTTCATACGTGTATCTACTATATCAAATATGATTTGAACAAATTTGGACTAAAAAACGCATTAATCGATCACATTAAGCAAGATATATGCGAGTGACCACCTTGCTCCCACTAGGTGACCACTTTACGTCCAAGCAAAAAAAAAAAGTTCGATTTTTATTTTTTTTCCTTAGGGTGACCACTATGCCCCCACTTCCCCTAGTTGGTTTTTTTTCAAAAAAAATCGAGAAAAAGTTGTGATTAGAAAAACTTTTTCCCTGTAAAAGTAGTGACCATCTTCCAATACGACTTGTTGGAAATTGTAAGAACTATTCATACAATGTTTTTGAGAATTTAAAAACGTTTTTGAGCAAAATGAATTTTAATTTTTAAACCAATATTTTTTCAAAAAAAAATTTCTATTTTTTGTGAAAATTTAAACAATTTTGTATATTTCATCCTTTGACTCGAATTTTGTAGGTATTATAGTCTTTGAGTTATTATTTTTTGTAAATATTCAACAAGAAAATTTTGACTCTTAAAAAAATAGTCAAATATTTTTTTGAATATTTCAAGTATACAAAGTTGCTTAAAAGACCTATATTTCTACATCCACAACGTTTCGCTGCTATCTGAGATGGTGCTGCCACCTCCTAAGAGGGGTTGGCATGAAATTCGTCTATGGGTGATCCAGACCAAAATTATTTTATTAAGGTGAACCCTACACACGGCTCAAAACTGTTTTCAACGATAAATATCTCATGCAGTATTAAAAATGGATGACGGATACTTTTATGTTGACGTAGTACGACTCAATAACCGAGGGGTACGTGAAACGATTGTGTCACATTCACCCTAAACCCACTCACCTCAATTCTGAAATCACTGTAATGAGGGCGAAGTCCCCATCTAACGAGAATGAGGAACCGAGGCGGCCTCAAGCCGACAAGATGATGCAATTTGAGTTGGCCGCCGACCAGGTAAACGTATGCAGTCCGACGCTCGCTAGTGCTCGGTCCTAACTAAAGGATCGTCTCCTATGTTTGAAACAAACCGGGCAATCGATGGAACACAGGATTGCTTATCAGAGGCCGCCGCTTCCGACGGCGGGTCGGCGGCTTGATGTCTCCTCGGTTCACTGTCCTCGTTAGATGGGGACTTCGTCCTCATTACAGTGTTCTCAGAATTTTACTACGAAAAAATAAATTCACATTAAAAATTGCACTTCAGTACCGTAATACGTATGTACCAACATTGCCACTTTTCTTTTAAACGAACGGGCAGCGTCAACCATATGAATAGATCAACTTTATAATACCTTATAAAAACTGCATTCTCTCACTTTTGATTATTTTGAAAAGGATTTTATTCAACGCCGCTATTCTTCAAATTGCGCTACCCACGAAAAAACGAACTTTTTGGATATAAATGAACGTACAAGACAAATAGGATCACTCATCAAAAATCAGAATTAAATATACAAATACTACCTAATAAAAAAATTTGCGTATTATTCGAATATATCCTTTTTTGGATAAGTCTCTCATTCGGGTAGATGTTACATTCGGGTAATTGTTACATTCGGGTAACTGTCGCATTCGGGTAAGTGTCAATTCGGGTAGATGTTACATTCGGGTAGCTGTCGCATCGGGGTATTTGTTACATTCGGGTGAGTGGAATTCGATAAATGTCTTTCGGGTAACTGTCTTTTGGGTGAGTGGGTTTCGGGTAAATGTGACACAATCGTTTCACGTACCCCTCGGGTATTGTGTCGTACTATGTCAACATAAAAGTATCCGTCATCCATTTTTAATGCTGCATGAGATATTTATCGCCAGACCAATGACTAGTGAGTAAAATAATACCCGGAGTTATGATACCATTCTTAGGATTTAAAAATAATAATTGCAAATAAAACAAAAATATTCATTTATTATTTATTTTAAATAGCTTTTTAAGCATAGCACTGAACTCAACTTAGGGATTTTGTCAATCATATCAATTGAAGAAACAATTTAATGATTACTTTCTGTATGATATATCCTAAAACATGGGTCAACTCATAAACCTACATCACATTCTTTGCATTCGTATCTACTTTCTCGGCGAATGTTATGTTTGCAACATATAATATGTGAAGAAGTGAAAGACTGGCGAGAGCGTATATATACGCCTTTCGTAGTGAAAAGGGTCAAACTACCTGCTTAATTTTCGAAATATTCCATAAGCCATGGTCATTTTTGAATGATCTTAGCGCCTTAAAGAGCAATACGGAAAGGAAAGAAGACGGCATGTCAATTGTGCCTACACTAATTTTTAAAAATGACACCACGAAGTCTTCAAAATCATTTTCAAATTTCCTCAATACAATTTTTCATTTCACTTCGTATTTTTGTTACTTTTTCATGTTGTTTTGATTCAATCTTATTTATGAACAAGAGATTCTACGGAACTCATAGTATTCCATTCGAGTCAATGTTGCATTCGGATAAATGTTGCATTCGGGTAAGAGTCGCATTCGGGTATTTGTTACATTCGGGCATTTGTCGCGTTTGGGTAAGTGTCCATTCGGGTATATGTTGCATTCGGGCATTTGTCACATTCGTGTAAATGTGTTTTGGGTAAACGTTTTTCGGTTGAATGGCATTCGGGTGAATGGGACACGACCGCGTGAAACTGCAGTTATGGTGTGAGTAGATTTTTTTACCACATCATATTCAATTGAGATACAAATTACATAGAAAGAAACCTTAAATACTAACAAATATTACAGTTTGGAATCGGTGCATGGTATTGGTTAGCAATTCGTATGATCACTGATATCAAGCGTTTGACGAAAAAATGTTTGCGCATTTCACAGATTAAAGCAAACGGATTCAGTGCGAAGAGTTTTTGTAATTTGTAATTTTTTGTAACATTGTAACATACATCGAAGAAGAAACAAAAGCATTCATTCGTATGTCAATAAAAGATGACTCGCAAAAGAAAACCCCGTTTGCTAGTTTCCCGTTTCGTTTCAGCCAAATGACGCACTTTTACGTGTAATGGCAATGAGATGTTAATATTTCATGCAAAGGTACTCTCTCCCCCACCGGATGTATATTCACCGGATGAAAACAAAGCCGAAGAATAAAACCAGATGATTACGGAAAAGCAGTGAGCCCGACCCGACACATCTCGTTTCCCTTGTAACCATCCGCAAACAAATCCGAATAAAGGTTGATTATGTTCAGAGAGAGAAGTTGTGCGAGGGTTTTGTGGGTAGGGGGACGGTGTCAGACCACGGCGGGTGGGTACTGTGATTCCATGTTTGCGTTCACTCGTACGACAGTTTTTGGCGGTCTGACGGTACGAATTAATGTTCAACACATATTGATTCAACGCAGACACGTTTTTATGTGTATTGTTCGTCCGTACATATTGTGTGGGTTTCCCATCATGGTTCTCGCATTTTACGGCCGTAGCCTTTACTCCACCCGCACTCGGGTGATATCATTCTTTTATTGGATCGGATTCCAAGATGCTCGATAAAGAATTACTGGCGTATCGGTCGAGCACTGTAAGGGTTGTGAAGAATGCATTAAACCGAGAAGGAAGATGTTTTTTTTACTGTCTTCTATTCGTAATTTGTTCAGTTTGTTCTCTTATCGTGCTCAGTTATATAATTTTATGACTAGTGCACGAATGTACAACACAGCTAGAGATTTGGCATTTTATTGTGTTAGAGAAACGAATGAATCGTCCGTCCGGCCCTTGTGAATGTCACTTTCTACTGAGAACCTTGCCAACTTTCAAACTTGTAAGAGCGCTCATAATATCTGTCGCCGTTCTCGAAAATATCTCCTCGGAGCGCGCCTAATTACAAGCGAGTGTCAAGTGTGCCAGCATTTTATACTTAAATAATCACTGCTTATAATTAGACCTCAATTTGTTTTATTTCTTGGCCAACATTTTGTACACACAGTAAATTTACAAATAAGTTTTGTTCACTTCCGCTCCAACAGAAACTCTCGTACTTGATGGGCAAATGCACTTGTTCACAAATAAAAAGTCTAATCCAAAATCGCAAATACTTATATCGGGCAATCATGTGGACTTCTCCGTGCAAACCCACGTTGGCACAAGCGTGTGCGCCCGCTTTGATGGATATTCTTCACATTTTCCCACGCGCATGAGGTAGCGTCAATTTAAGTCATCAACAGATGCCGCTAACATGTGCACACGATCTCTATCAAGGGGACGCGAGAAGTGTTTATTAAGAAATGAATCCACTTCGGTCTGCCGCTTGGGGGGACGTCTCCCCGCCCTCCCCCTTGCGACAGTTGATCAACTCTCGTATAATTTGATTGACACTTGCAACGTTCGCCACCGTGTTTGGGTTACGTGTGTGTGCGCGCATCCGGCTACCTGTGATTACACGTTACAGTCGGGCTGCAATAATAAATGTGATATACACCGTGATATTCATCGCCTCAAATGACTTCTGGCGGTGTGTTCATTTGCGAAAACATGGATAATTTGTAGCTAACCGAGGGGTTAACAGTGTTGCTTTGTGTCTGAATTTGATCGATGGGCGTTGAGTGTTGCGGGTCGGCGTTGGAATTTCTATTTTTCGTTGCTCCGATGGTGAGTTTATTTGAATTTCTTTTGAGCACTATGGACAAATATGGTGTTGATGTATGAAACCCTAGACATCGCGTTGATATACCCAAGATAGTATTCAAGTTACAAAAAAAGGATAGGGAATCAAGCCCCAGGTCCATCTGAAATCATTCCCAAGTTCCTTCAGAAGTACTTCAAAGCTCTTATCTAGGCCCTCTTATCAATCAAAATTGCTTAATTTTTAAAAACATTATACTATACACTCTGTACAACTTCTGACGAATTTCATGCCAACTCGACTGGCCGTTGGCAGCACCATTTCAGATACAGGTCGGACTCGATTATATACAGACTCGATTATATATGATTCGATTATATACAATTTTGGACTCGATTATATACAGTAGCGGAAAATGTTTTTTTTTAATTTTTTTCCAAATATGCCTTATTTAAGCTAAATTTTCATAAAAGATTTAGAAAATTTATAGGGGAAGGTGGTCCTATCCCGACCGAAAGTCCTGAAGCGTCTTCCCTTGGAACTCGGGAATGGTGCTACCTACCAAATTGCTAGTAGTATCAAATGGAAGGTGTCCCAACTGCCTTTTCGTTTCCGTTTCCGTTTCCGTTTCGGTTTCGTTACCGTTTACGTTTGTACATGAGCTCTTTTGCTACCACCGTTTCGGTCTAACACTTTCTTTGTCAAACTCGATTGCATCTTTTCCGGTCTATTAGGGTTTTATTTTAGGGTTTTCATTGAACCGGAAGTCACCATCTTCGTTTCCAAAATGGCATTGGAATACGATATTCGACGTTCGTTGGTAAAATCCTTACGTCCAATACCCATATCGTAGGGGATTTCCATCATTTTGAACACTTAGAACCATTATCGGCCAACTGGAAGCAGAAACAAGATACCGCTCGTCAGTTATTTTTAACATTTTACGGATATAATTTGGGGGGTCACGTTACATCAAAGAAGGGGCTACAAAGGATTAATAGTTTGTTGCGGAAAAGGATAGTTTTAAATACTGTTTCTGAATTATTCTCAATAATTGTAATGTGTCAACCTTAAATGCTAGACATATCACTTTGCTCTTCTTCATTATCCCTGGATTGCACGAGGAAGGTAATCCAAGATCCCCACGGTAGTGATCACCTGCCAATAATTTTATCGATCGCCAATGAATCAGGTTCTCGTGAGTCAGTCGATATTGCGTATGACCTCACGAAAAATATTGACTGGAGAAAATTTGCAGAAATAATATCTGAAGCACTTGTTTCAATGCATGAACTTCCTCCACTCGAAGAGTATAACTTTATATCGAGTTTGATTTACGAAAGCGCACTTCAAGCTCAAAAGAAACGTGTTCCTGCTACCACTTTCCGACGTCGTCCTCCATCACTTTGGTGGGACAAGGAGTGTTCAAAGGTCTACCTTGAAAAATCATCCGCTTTCAAAAAATTCAGGAAAACTGGATTAGTGGAATGGTTTCGAAAGTACCAAGCTCTAGAAGCCAAACTAAAAGTTCTGATTAAAGCAAAAAAGCGTGGATATTGGCGGAAGTTCGTCAATGGTTTGTCAAGGGAGACAGCTATGAGCACTCTTTGGAATACGGCTAGGAGAATGCGTGGCTGGAACCATACAAATGAAAGTGAGGAATACTCTGACCGTTGGATTTTCAAATTTGCAAGAAAGGTTTGTCCCGATTCCGTTCCTGCACAAAACGTCGTACGCGACATTCCGCTCCAAGGCGATTATGAGAATTTTTCGATGGTAGAATTCTCAATTGCACTTCTCTCATGTAACAATTCAGCTCCGGGGTCGGACAAGATTAAATTCAACTTATTGAAGAATCTTCCCGACTTGGCAAAACAGCGTTTGCTGAACTTGTTCAACAAGTTTCTGGAGCTGAATATTGTCCCGCATGACTGGAGACAAGTGAGAGTGATAGCCATACGGAAACCCAACAAGCCGGCTTGCGATCACAACTCTTATAGGCCGATTGCAATGTTATCCTGTATTCGTAAATTGTTAGAGAAAATGATTCTACTTCGTTTGGACAAGTGGGTTGAAACGACGATTTGCTGTCAAATACGCAGTTTGGCTTCCGCCGAGGTAAAGGGACGAACGATTGTCTCGCGCTGCTATCTTCTGAAATCCAAATCGCATTTGCACGCAAAGAACAAATGGCTTCCGTTTTCCTCGATATCAAAGGGGCATTTGATTCAGTTTCCATGGAAATTCTCTCAGAGAAACTTCATAATCGTGGACTTTCGCCAATTCTGAATAATTTTCTGTACAATTTACTCTCAGAAAAGCACATGTTTTTCAATCATGGCAGCTTGAAATCTTCTCGATACAGTTTTATGGGCCTGCCACAAGGCTCCTGCCTAAGCCCCCTCTTGTACAGTTTTTACGTCAATGATATAGATGATTGTCTAACTAGAGATTGCACGTTGAGACAACTTGCAGACGATGGAGTTATTTCCATCACGGGTACTAATCCCGCCGTTCTGCAAAAATCCTTGCAAGATACCCTGAACAACCTGTTCACGTGGGCTCTCAAGCTGGGTATCGAATTCTCTACGGAGAAAACCGAAATGGTCGTTTTTTCTAGGAAGCACGAACCCGCCCAATTCCAGCTTCACCTATCCGGCAAAGCGATCAGGCACTCGATGTTTTTCAAATACCTTGGAGTATATTTTGACTCTAAATGTACCTGGGGAATACACATTGCGTATTTGAAACAGAAATGCCAGCAAAGAATCAATTTTCTCCAAACAATAACCGGAACATGGTGGGGCGCCCATCCAGGAGACCTCATTCTGTTGTACAAAACAACGATATTATCAGTGTTAGAATATGGCAGTTTTTGCTTCCGATCAGCTGCCAGGATTCATATTCTCAAGCTGGAGAGAAGACAATATCGTTGCTTGCGTATAGCCATGGGGTGTTTGCATTCGACACATACGATGAGTCTCGAAGTTTTGGCAGGAGTACCCCCGCTTACTCTTCGGTTCACAGAATTATCCTACAGATTTCTCATCCGTTGCAAGATCATGAATCCATTGGTGATTGATAACTTCGAAAATCTACTCCAACTGACTCCTCAGTCAAGTTTTATGTCTTTATATCATGAGTACCTTACCCACGACGTGCACCCTTCACCAGGCATCTCCAACCAGGTTTGCTTCCCATACTTTTGCAATTCTTCTGTCATTTTTGATCTATCCATGCGACAAAAAATCCTACGCTCCGATTCTATTCCGCCAATATTTTCGGCAGAATATGGGAAAGTTAGATCTGATAAAATGTTCTTTACTGACGGTTCATTCATAAACGGGTCCACTGGCTTCGGCATCTTCAATGAAAATTCCAGTGCCTCTTTCAAACTCAAAGATCCTTGTTCCGTGTATGTCGCTGAACTGGGTGCGATATACTACGCTTTAGGGATCATTGAAACATTGCCCATCGACCATTATTTTATTTTTTCAGACAGTCTCAGCTCAATAGAGGCAATCCGCTCAATGAAAGTTGATAAACGCTCATCTTATTTCCTAACAAGAATAAGACATCTATTGAGTGTTTTGGTCGAAAAATTATTCAAGATTACCTTAGCATGGGTTCCCTCTCATTGCTCGATTCCGGGGAATGAGAAAGCGGACTCGCTAGCTAAGGTGGGCGCTTCAGAAGGCACACTTTTTGAAAGGCAAATTGCTTATAACGAATTTTTTCACATTCCTCGTCAGGACACACTCGTTAGTTGGCAGCGCATGTGGAGTGTAGATGAGTTCGGTCGTTGGTTACACACGATTATCCCTAAGGTTTCGACGAAAGCTTGGTTTAAGGGATTGAATGTCGGTCGTGATTTCATTCGCGTGATATCTCGGCTTATGTCCAATCACTACAACCTAAACGCGCATCTCTATCGCATTGGGCTCGCAGCAAACAATCTTTGTGATTGTGGCGATGGCTGCCACGACATCGAGCATATTGTCTGGTCGTGTATCCGGTTCCATGCTGCTCGCTCTCAGCTCTCTAGAGCACTGAGAGCACAAGGCAGAAAATCGGATATCCCCGTCCGGGATATCTTAGGTAGCCGGGATCCTGATCTTCTGCTTCATCTATACCTGTTCCTCAGAAACGCCGATGTCAACGTTTAATGATGTTTCCTTCGTTGTGTCCCCGTTTCATATCCCTCCTATCCGATCTATAAACTTTTACTCAGTCGCGGCAATACATACACACACTCTTTACAGATACACGGGCCAAAGGTTGTGCAGTCCACTGATGACTCAACAAAAGCCAAAGGTTGTACCGCTCATGACAACTCTACACGAGCTGATGATTGCGCCGGCTAGTGACCATTCTATCCTGGATTCCTCGAGAAGACGCACCACGCTAGATATAGATACTAACATAGTTGTAAGGCAAACATTGTCGAAATATTGAACTCCCGGCCCCGTCAGGTTGACGCCATATGAGCCTTAATAAAAATATATATTTTGGATAAAAAAAAACCTTAAATGCATTTTGTTGATTGGAATAAGCGTTATGAAAAATCTTTTTAATTTATGTTTCATTTCGGTTATTGGATACTTATAAAAACAAATCAAATCATTTCAGCTTAATTTAAGCATTGGTATTCCGTGAACTAACGATTTTCTCTAGGATGTTTCCAAGAAGCTCTCGCAAAATAAATTGTCTCTCCAATGGCAAACGGTTTTCCTCCGCCCAAGAGATAACTGTATCGATGCTGCGCAACGCCAATTCTTTTGAAATGCCTTGTCCTGCATCCTCTTCTATGTCAATCGAATGGGATTCCATTGCCGATGAAGCATTTGTATCTTGCGTAGTCGAACATGTGTTGTCACCATCATAAAACGACGTGTTTGGATGTAAAACGCTGTTAACTATTTCCTCGTCGTTCATGACATCGAACTCCACGTCCTCTTCTAGCACGGTGTTGTCTTGCTCCGTTAGTTGTTGTTGAATCGATTGTAGGCGTTCTTCCATAACCGATAGCGAAACAGCCGGCACTGCATTCCACGTCTCAGCTACCCAAAATATAGCATCTTCATGTTGATTTGTTTAATTTTGTCATCAAAATCGCCAGGACGGCCAGGAATTTCACGCATCAGCTTCTGTCGGTAGTTTGATTTCACCATCTGGATAATATTCTGGTCCATCGGCTGTAGCAATGCTGTAGTATTCGGCGGTAAGAACGTTGTAGAGATTGCACCATCGGCAGATCGAAGATCGTCAGAGCTGCAGTGCGCTGAACAATTGTCCAACAGTAACATAGCCTGAACCGGAAGTTAAGGCCTCCAAAAAAGATGTCACCTTGGGAACGAACTCGTTGACAAACCATTCTCTGAAAAGCTGCCATCCATGCATTTTTCGATGCCGTATAATAAACCGGTAAATCATGGACATTTTTCAATGCTCTTGGTTGCTTGGATTTACCAATAACCATGAGCGGAAGCTTGTATGAGCCATCAGCATTGCTGCATGGCATAAAATTTACTCGCTCCTTGTTCCCTTTCCGTCCGGGTACCGATGACTCGTCCATTGAGACAAATGTGGACGAAGGAGTGCATTTAAAAAAGAGACCACTTTCATCGGCGTTGAATATTTGGCTGGGAGACAGATGACGCTGACGCACTATGATCGAGAATTGTTCAATAAAGGGTGTGTCACATCAAATTGCATCGCGGAAAAAACGCTGTAGAAATTCGCCCAGTAGACCGATCCTTTTGAAAATTTTAGACAGTAAAATAAACACTATTGAACAACTTTTGGCATTTTCTTTTTATTCATACTTCGAGCCCAAGCCCGTATGCTCGCACCTTCCTCTTTACCCCGTCCATAAGGTTCTGTACAACGTCAGGTTGTAGTTTTTTTTGAACAGAAATCCATTTTCTCTTGAAGTCCGCCTCCGATTTGACAACTTTTGGGTTCTTCCGAAGGGCCTGCTTCATAATCGCCCAATGTTTCTCTATTGGGCGAAGCTCCGGCGCGTTGGGCGGATTCATTTCCTTTGGCACGAAGGTGACCCCGTTGGCTTCGTACCACTCCAACACGTCCTTTGAATAGTGGCACGAAGCGAGATCCGGCCAGAAGATGGTCGGGCCCTCGTGCTGCTTCAATAGTGGTAGTAAGCGCTTCTGTAGGCACTCCTTAAGGTAAACCTGCCCGTTTACCGTGCCGGTCATCACGAAGGGGGCGCTCCGCTTCTCGCAAGAGCAGATCGATTGCCACACCATGTACTTTTTGGAAAACTTGGATAGTTTCTGCTTGCGAATCTCCTCCGGAACGCTGAATTTGTCCTCTGCGGAGAAGAGCAACAGGCCCGGCAGCTGACGAAAGTCCGCTTTGACGTAGGTTTCGTCGTCCATTACCAGGCAATGCGGCTTCGTCAGCATTTCGGTGTACAGCTTCCGGGCTCGCGTCTTCCCCACCATGTTTTGCCTTTCGTCGCGGTTAGAAGCCTTCTGAAGCTTGTATGTACGCAGGCCCTCTCGCTGCTTGGTCCGCTGGACGAATGAACTTGACAAATTCGGCTTATTGGCGACATCCCGGACCGAACTTCTCGGATCACGTCTAAACTGCTTAACTACGCGCTTGTGATCTTTTTCACTGACGGAGCATCCATTTTTGCCGTTCTTCACCTTCCGGTCGATTGTTAGGTTCTCGAAGTATCGTTTTAGTACTCTGCTGACCGTGGATTGGACGATTCCCAGCATCTTACCGATGTCCCGATGTGACAACTCCGGATTCTCGAAATGAGTGCACAGGATTAATTCACGACGCTCTTTTTCGTTCGACGACATTTTTCCAAATTTACGAAAAATTTACAGTGAAGCATGGCCAACGTGATCTATACACTCTTATCTGATTATAAGCGAAAGCTGAAGATATAATTCCTAAAAATTAAATTTCTACAGCGTTTTTTCCGTGATGCAATTTGATGTGACACACCCTTTATATGCATCAATGCATGCAGCATTGTTGGACAATTTTTTCGCCGGTTATTTTTAAAAACTTTATGTTGTGTCTCCTAATGAAGTTGATGACGTATCCACGACTACCTTTGAACTTTCCATCGTGGTAGAGTTGATCGTACAATTTCTTTGCTTGGATTGTCAATATGTCCTGGCCAGCCTGAGGGCATCCGTATACTAGCACATAGGATTTGACAGCGTCAAACATGTCCGGGTCGCAAATGCAATTTGCGACCACTGTCACTCGCGAGAACTGCCAAACTCTCAAGCTGGTGTAAAACAAGGCACTTAACATACTACCAGGTGGGTCAAAACGTGAAGTGGTTTTCTGCAGCCATTTAAAAAATACACAAAAGTAAATTAAGACGATTGAGCACAATTTGTGGAATATACTAATACTTTATGAAATACTCATTGCTATATTCATTATATTCATTACGTTTTACGCTGCAAGCGTTTCATTTATTGTCTTTGCGTTGAAGGCACCATAATGATTTGCGCCATTTGGAAAACGAAATTAAGGACGAAATTAACACACTTCTAGAACAAAAAATAATGAATGAAAATTTACTTTTCTGTATTCAATATGTATTCTATGTAATAGAGTAATACGTTTCCTCGAAAATTGTGAAATAATATGAAACTGAAATTGTGTTTGATGCTGATTTTATATTATAATGGTGAGTTTTTGTGATTATTGTGTTGTAAAATATTTGGAAATATACAACCAAATGGCTAAGTAAGCGTCAGGACTACGTGTTTTAAGTAATCGAATAACTTAAAAATCTACATACTATTTATAAGATTTCAAAACTACCTTCTTTAAATTTTCACGAATTTAACGATTGTTTCGAGTTAAATATGACGTTTACGTTTACGTGCGTTTTAAGCCAGATGTAAAGAAGGTATTTTAGTGCGGTGATAGCTGTGTTCTTCGGCTGAAAAATAAAGCTAAAAATTTGTTTCGTTTCGAGTGATGTCGTCACACAACTGATCCGGTTCGAATTTTCGATTGTCATTCTGTGAATGGTGCTGCATAGTATAAATTGTGGATTAGATTTTTACGGAAATGATGTTTGATGATGAGCGTTGGAGATGTTTTTCCGCACGCAAAACGCAAATTTTCGAATAAAGCATGAGCAGCAGCTA
This sequence comes from Toxorhynchites rutilus septentrionalis, assembly GCF_029784135.1. Taxonomy (NCBI): domain Eukaryota; kingdom Metazoa; phylum Arthropoda; class Insecta; order Diptera; family Culicidae; genus Toxorhynchites; species Toxorhynchites rutilus. Next base: position 28,668,090 of record NC_073744.1, on the reverse strand, counting down.
AATACAACTGAAATTATTGAAATAATGCAGAATTCATTCAAACCCTTTTATTTCACTTAAATTCTTTCAATTTCTTAAGTTGGTTTACATTATAATATAATACTACATTTCAAGTGATCAACCTAGGGTTCTACGTTTTATATTATCATTCAGACCCTTGTGATCATCATGATCATTACATTTCACATAAATTTTTTTTTCAAAAAACAATTCTTTTTTTAGTTAGCGAATGGGCGCACCTTGTTCCATAGATTTGCCTTGAGTTCGCCGAGTAATTTGATAGGTTTGGCAATGACAGCTAAATTTGTAGCACATCTTGACTCGCGGATCATATCCCCTTGCCCGGGGCTTGGTCCTGGCTAATAGGAACATGGCGTTCACGTTTCTGTAAAAACCATATGTACAATGCATCATCAAGCAGTAGATACTTCGCCTTCTTGAAAGTTTTTCGCTTGTCTATATAAATTATTATTTTAATAAAAAAAATCTATTACTTAGAGCCGGGTAATTTAACAAAACTTTGTACAACTTACCCATTCGGATTTGCCGCTGTGCAATTCGTTCTTCGATCTTTACTTTATTTTTCTTCAGTTGGTACACCGTTGCTTCAGCAATGTTATATTTCCGTCTTACGTCACTGATCGACAACCCATGGTCGAAATCAAAGAGTATTTTTCTTTTTTCAGTAAAAGTTAAAACATTTCTTCGCTTTCTGGTTTTTAGTTGCTCGTAAACAACAAGACGAATTCAAATAACGGGTTGCAGTTTAGGATTGAAACCAAACGAATCAAAATACACTGGACACTGATAGCAATGAGTGATGACACTCACACATGTACACACGCATTCTCACAAATACATGTATAATCTCATGAAAATGAAAGTTGTTTTACCAGCGTGGGAACAGTAAAGTTGAATTCGTATTTTTAAGATATTTAATGATAATAATAACAAAAGTAAGAGAGATAACAGTATGATGTAAAAGGATGAATTGTAGAGCGGGTTGAGAGCTTTAATTTGATTGATAGAAACAATCCAATTTATTTTGCATTTTTGGAAAAAAATGTTTAAACCCCCCTTAAAAACAATTACTTTCAAGCTTTTAACTTCTTAAATGATATTTATTTCAATTAATTGAGATGTTTTGTGCTCCCGTGGCAGAGTGGTTAGCGTCATAACTAACATGCCCGGTGTTCGGGTTCGATTCCCGTTCTGGTCGGGGGAATTTTTCGTTGAAGAAATTTCCTCCGACTTGCACTGTGATCAGGCGTATTCTAGAGCTTGCCACTCAGAATGCATTCAAGGCGTGTTATTTGGCATAGAAGTGTCAACTAAGTACTAATAAAAATGACGCAAGTAATACTACGTTGAGACGGCGAAGTTCCTCTAGGAACTTTAGTGCCATTGAAGAAGAAAGAAGAAGAAGAATGGAGATGTTTTATAACTTCATTCAATACCAAATTTTCTCATCTCTCAAATTAGAGTAACAGAATCGTTCTAAGTAGACTACTTTTTAAATTATAGCCAGCTTAAGGCAAACATAGTCTAAAAAAAGAAAAGTTCAATAACTCTGTTATTGTTGAGATTCGATGATGTGCGCAGACGGATTTTTTTCATCAAATATGATCCTCTATCACCTCCTGAAAGAATGCGGATGTTTTATGTGAGAAAGATATTTTCTGATTTTGATTGATGAATCAAAAATTAAATTCTACTTTTATATTCAAGAAACAAAAAATATATGCATATAAAACAATAAAAAAAATTTTTTTTGACTCGATTATATACAGGATTCAATTATATACAGTGAAAAAAATCTGGAGACTGTATATAATCGAGTCCGGGCTGTAGCAGTGAAACGTTGTGGGTGTAAAGACATGGGTCATCTAAGCAACTTTGCATACTTGAAATATTCGAAAAATAATTAGACTACTTTTTGGAAAAAGCCAATTTTTTTTCTTAATTTTATACAAAAATTTATAAACTGTAAACAAAATTAGGATTGGTTGTATTTTTCTTCAATGAAAACATGAAGAAGTTGTTGTTCGAAAAACTTTTTCCCTGTAAAAGTACATATCTTCCGATGTATGGACGACTTGTTGGAAATTGTAAGGACTATTCATATATATACTTTTAGGAATTTAAAAAAAATACGATTTTGAGAAAAATGAATTTGAATTTTTTAAATAACTAATATTTTTTGTGAAAATTTAAACAATTTCCTACATTTCATCCTTTGACATGAATTTTGTAGGTATCATAGTTTTTTTGTTATAAATTCTTGTAAAAAATTAAGAAAAAAAATTTGGCTTTTTCCAAAAAGTAGTCTAATTGTTTTTCGAATATTTGAGTATGCAAAGTTGCTTAAATGACCCATGTCTTTACACCCACAACGTTTCACTGCTATCTGAGATGGTACTGCTAACTCCTAAGACGAGTTGGCATGAAATTCGTCTTCTATAAGACCAGGTGGTGATCCTGTTGCTTTGTGTCATTGTAAACGAACAATGCTCCAATTTATATTCTAGTGTGTAGGTATTGGTGACTACCATACACTGCATGATTTTCATATGTGTGTGTGCAAACACTGAGCGTAAACGAATGTTTTAGTATTTCTCAAGTGTCAAGTTTCTATAAGACCAGTTAAATTTTCCGTTGTTTTAGTTGTTTTGATCAATAAACATGGAAAATGCCGATAGGAAAATTCCTCACGGACAGAAAAGAATGACACATCGATGTATTTCACCAAGAAAACGTTGGTATCGGAGAATTTGCTCGTGGGATTGGCCGAACCCATCAAGTAGTGCTCAATTATTTGGCGAATCCTCAAGGATACGACAAGAAGCGATGAGCTTCACGTGAATCGAAGCTCTCTGACCGGGATAAGAGGAAAATAGTTAACAGTTCGGCTGAAAAGTTCATAAGGTTGACGTCTAGATGGCGCCTCTTGCAAAAATCTACTTGACTATCACAAATCTCCATCTTTCAATGGATACGTGTCAAAATTTGACAGCAATCGGTCGAATGGTTCGTGAGTTACAGCATTAAGAGTGAAGCAACTTTTGTTATTGTGAAAAAAATAGAAAAATCAAAAATCAATGAAAACAATGGCAAAATTGCATGAATTGGGCTTCGAATTGCTTCCGCACCCACCGTATCCTCCAGTTCTGGTCCCCAGCGACTATTTTCTGTTCGCAGACCTGAAGAGAATGCTCGCTGGCAAGAAAATTGAGACCGATGATGAAGTGATTACCGAAACTGAGGCCTATTTTGGAAAAAAACCGAAAGAGTACTATAAAAAAATAGTTTTACTGTGTTTCCTCATAAACTTTTCAGCCGAACTGTTAGAACAGCTTCGAACACTTCAAAATCGCTATGCAAATAGAGCAATCTTTTTTTTTTTATCCCATTTATTTATTTATTAGGCTCATTAGCATTTTAGCTGTAACAGAGCTGGGTTTTAATCGTGTACATGTACATATGTTTATGTTTCTATAAACTGTAAATTACACAGTAGTTAGTAGTAGCCATTTAAGCGTTAAGTTTTTGTTTCTGTTCCATTACATTATGGTAAATTACACAGTAGTAGCCATTTCGGCGTAAGGGTATTCTTTCTGTTCTTCCATTGTTCAGCAGACCGGACAGCGGAGACAGTTGATATTGATCATTGTTGGGTTATTTATAGAACAGCAGCCCGATGTTTCTTGCAGAGCAGAGCAGTTGTATGGATGAATTGATCTAATTTCGACCGTGGATCGTGATCGATCAAATCACTTACACCCCTTTCATTCTAAGCCCCTCAAATGTCTTGTGCCGAAACGAAACGTCGAAAACATGGCTGTATGAATGGTAGAAGGCACTCAAAGACGGTCGAGAAGAGATGAACGATTTTCCACGTTAATGACGACCATCCAACTCTTCAACTGGTGGAAACATCGACAAAATAAAAGAAATAGTGCTTGGAAATCGTTATTGAAGTTTGACAAAGCTAGCTCGTGAATTAAATATCTCTCACGAGACCGTTTGTCCTGTTTTGGTTGATGTTTTAGACATGAGGAACAAGGTCGCAGCACGACTAGTGACAAATTTTGATTCCACGTTCATCCAACGGCGAGACAGGGGTGACTTTTTCATTTATCCGAAACTCAAATTATGGCTTCGTGAGTTTTGATAGCATTGACGACATAAAAACGAATTCGCTGCGTGAACCGAAGACAATTCCTGAATACAGCTATAAAAGTTACCGGTACATATTTGACAGAATGTATTAGATTATTATTATTATTATTATTATTATTCATTTCGTAAGTTTTTCGCAAACGAAGACAGGATTTTTAAACATTTTTGAGAAGAAACATAAATATGATTCTACCCACAGAGCCATTCGCATGTTCCGGTGTCTCGGGAAATACTAGTTCACGTTGCGGAACCGTTTAAAAATAAATTCATAAGAACGATAATTGTAGACTATCTTCGACAAAATTTTCAGATGATCTGATGAAGCTTGGCTTTTTTATGGCTTTGATTGATTGCATCTATATACTCGTATATAAACCAGCTGTTGCTCAAGGATACCCGCTTCGGAATGGTTATCTATGCGCGGTGTAGTGATATAACGATCAACGCAACGTCCCAACAGCTGACCCAACCAGATTCATGCGAATTGATGACCACATCCGGCCATATCGCTCGATCTCGACATTGTAACAATTTGATTTCACCGTACAAGTGCTTTTCACAGGATTTCAAATTTCTATCCAGGCCACCACCAGCTTCTGCTCAACGCCTATACCAACCGTACACACCCTCACATCAACATGATGTATGAGCCCAACGTCGTTGTCGGGGTGTTGATAAATGGACGCTATTTGCCGCCGACTGCATGTGCCACCCCCCCATGTTTCTGTGTGAGAGACGTCTGTGCAGTTAGAATCGAGAGACGTTTCAGTTTCCACAAACGGTTTCTCCATTTCTCCAACCTCCCCCAGCGGGGTTTGTGTTCCCACAGGTCGCCACGTGTCCACGCCAGTGTCTGGGTGATAACGTGCTCGAGTGTCAACACTTGGGCATCATGGCGTTCCCGACCGGAAGACAGCATTCAATTATCGTGCATTTCTGTGCGCTGTGATTCAACCCGAATGAGATCCCCCGGTTTCATTTTTCGGTGGATTTATTTACAAACGGTGAAACGAATGTGTTCATTCAATTGGGTGCCATTCGGAACGGACCCAGAGGCAAACGCAAATAAATCGATACACTTCAGAGGGAGACGCGACCCGGGAGAAACACATCGGCGTCCGCACGAGTCCGGTTCCATAAATAAACACAATCGTCACTAAATTTAATGTTTCGCGGGCATGTGCAGCATCTGGCGTCTGGAGAGCAGTGGAATCGAACTTTTTCGATCGCCAGAGGGTTAAAAAACGACTTTGCGAATCTGTAGTAGACCCTGGATTCGGTGGATGAATCGAGGAAATGAGATTCGCTTCCGAGAAGTCGGTCAAGGGTAATCACCGATCAGCGATCAAGCATTAAGCATTGGAAAAATAAAATATATTAATTGACTTTGGTTTAAATTAGAACTAAATTGGTTCGGTGGTTCAAAGTCTTAATTTGTAGGGAGGTTTATTATGTGTGCATGTTCTTCAAACGTCCGATTTATCCTATTATTAGGGTACACCCTTGAATTTAGCTGTAAATCTTTCAGACCTCTCAACCGACATGCTTATTACGAGATCCGACGGGTTTTGGAATCCGATTGATCGACCGATATCGACTTTTGCATTCCTTGGTTCTGTCAATTATTGTTGTTTACAACTCGGTCCGGTTATATGGCCGAATAGTGGCTAACTTTAAACTCCATGTTAAATGTGAACATCTCCATGTGAAACCGAAATATGAAAATCGCTCATGCTCATGCAATAAATGTTTACTATCTCCGTGATTTCAACGATTTCAATCCTCGCAAAGGATATGTTGGTAAACAAATGACGCCATATTGATTTTGATTTTGGGTGCCTATATTCAATTGATGTCTAACCCCTGATATAAATGGAGTGATGTCTGTCTGTCTTTCTGTCTTTCTGTCTTTCTGTCTTTCTGTCTTTCTGTCTTTCTGTCTTTCTGTCTTTCTGTCTTTCTGTCTTTCTGTCTTTCTGTCTTTCTGTCTTTCTGTCTTTCTGTCTTTCTGTCTTTCTGTCTTTCTGTCTTTCTGTCTTTCTGTCTTTCTGTCTTTCTGTCTTTCTGTCTTTCTGTCTTTCTGTCTTTCTGTCTTTCTGTCTTTCTGTCTTTCTGTCTTTCTGTCTTTCTGTCTTTCTGTCTTTCTGTCTTTCTGTCTTTCTGTCTTTCTGTCTTTCTGTCTTTCTGTCTTTCTGTCTTTCTGTCTTTCTGTCTTTCTGTCTTTCTGTCTTTCTGTCTTTTTGTCTTTCTGTCTTTCTGTCTTTCTGTCTTTCTGTCTGTCTGATTCTTATGGACTCGAAAACTACTGAACCGATCGACATCAAAATTGGTATGTAGGGGTTTCTGTTGTTGGGGAAGGTTCTTATGATAGTTTGAGACCCCTCCCCCCTCTCTAAGGGAGGCTGCCATACAAATGAAACACGAATTTCTGCATTACTCGAGAATTAATCAAGCAAACGAAATAAAATTTGGCATGTGGAGGTTTTAGGATGCAATAAATGTTTCTATAGTGGTTAGATACTCCTCCCCCTCTCTTAGGGGGGTGCTGCCATACAAATGAAACACAAATTTCTGCATTACTTGGAAATTAATCAAGCAAATAAAACCAAATTAGGCACATGGAGGTTTTAGGGTACAATAAATGTTTCTATGGTGGTTAGACACCCCACCGCCCTCTCCAAGGGGGGCTGCCATACAAATGAAATACAAATTTCTGCATTACTCGAGAATTAATCAAGAATATGAAACCAAATTTGGCATGTGGAGGTTTCAGGGTGCAATAAATATTTTTACGGTGGTTAGACACTCCGCCCCCCTCCCTAAGGGGGAGCTACCATACAAATGAAACACAAATTTCTGCATATCTCGAATACTATTTAATCAAACAAATGGAGCCGAATTCGGCATGTGAAGGTTCTAGGGGGCACGGAACATTTCTATGGTAGATAGGCACTCCTCGCCTCTCTCTGAAGGAGAGGGGGCTGATCATGTGATAAACGCACTCCTATATCTTCTTCTATCTATATAAATAAAAATGGATCACCGAATGTGTTGATTAGAGCAAAACTCGAGAAAAAAATTGTCCGATTTAGGGCTCTCTTTATTCTATCATATTTCCTGTATCAAACATTTATTCCATGTAACGGATAAACATGTTATTTGCAAGTGGTTGAAAAATCTTGAACGAGAATTTTGTCTGAAAATAATCTGATATTATAATGACGAATTTTGGTAGAAGTACTAGGAATTTTATAGTAATTACCTTTTTATTACTTTTACTTTTACTTAAAGGGTAGATTAGAAAATCAATCAATGAACAGTTCTGCGATTGGACCCATGAACTTGCTCATAGTAAGAAAACGTGAATGTTTGAAGGTATTGATAACAAAAAACAAATTTTGGGCGGGACGAAGTTCGCCGGGTCAGCTGGTTATCCTATAAATATACTCGCGTTTCCGCTGGAACTTTTTCAATAATATGGAATCATTATAAGACACAATTTGCTTTCAAGATTTTGACATCACTAGTACACAATATGTTACTCTGTTACATAGAACACATGTTTGATACGGAAAAGTCAATTTTCATTCATAACTTTTATTTTGAAAGCGTGTTCATTTCGCCCATTGCCACTTTCGCTTCACAGACATGGAACACCAAGCTCAATGTTGTCAATGTCGAATTGCGTGGCAAGGTTGCCATATTTGCACAACTCGGTTGGATCGAATTATAAAAAATAGGATTTCAGAATGTGGGTGACGGCCGTGAAACTATTTGAGCCCCGAAAATCGTGCAGACATTAGAGGCGAATGAACTTTCAAGTTAAAAGCCTCTATAGTAGAAAAGTAAAAGTTGAAGTTGTTGATTCATGCAAGCCGGGGGTACTTCTGCACCCGCATGTTTTTTTTTTGCACTTCGAGAAGTGTTTTCCTCACACGGATTACAAAAGTGGGTACCAACACAACGCTTTGGGTCGGTTATTCAAGATTGCGTTGAAAGATATGCCTTCATATATTTTGCTCACTGAATTTCTAAGCATACCATTTGATGATAACCATTTGCTGCGATAACGCCTATCGATTCAACAATATGCGTTTAACGCACATGTCAAAATCGAAACTGAGTGCCTGAAGTTCATCAAATCAAGCAAATTCGCGGTTCTAGAAGTACGTATACTTGAGAGATGCAAACTTCAGAGGGAAATGTAAAATAAAATAATCGTTTGATAATTTTCCCGTTCACATATTTTGTCCTAGGCATCATACCAAACGTAAAAGGACTGTCATTAAATTTACTTGTAACGAAGAACATTATCTATCACAATGCATGAATTGACCTTACATGGCATTTATTCAATCTCTTTACTCACAAAGCAAATATAATGAATTCAATTGAATTCGGAAATTGTTTCATTCAAACAAAAATTTTTCTCAATACAAACAAATGGTTGCTAAGCTAAGGTAGTCCCACGTCAACCTTGCGGTTAAATAATAGATATAACTCACCCATTTTTTTCCCTTCAGCATTTTTCATCGTAAAATGCACCGTGCAACGACTAATCAGCAACCTTCCGCCATCATTGCTCTATTGTACCACTGGTGGAGTGCCCAAACAATACCCTCAATACCCCCAATCAAACTAAACGGTCATTTTTAGGGCCACCAAATTATTACCAAAAACGATAAAAAGGGAGTTTTACAAACATATCCAAAATCAATATGCGTGTTACCACCTTCCTGTAGCTTTTGGCGTAGGACTATGATTTCTATATAGGGGGGTCACCCTACGAAAAATGTAACGTTTATTACGAGTTTTCAAATGCATACTACGCCCGATGGAGTCAGTATCGCAAGAGAGATTACTTATCGTGTATTACTTATTTATTCTCGTAAACGGCTGCTGTCGAAATTTCAGCCGAATCGGACTTGTAGTTTTGTTTTGACCGTGTGTGGAAGCGGGCGTGTCTGCGGATTTTAGAAAAATGGACCGCCGCCACGGTCAAATTGGTCGAATTGCACTACTGCTGTCCCATCCACCGTATTCTCCAGATTGCCCCCGTGCGACTTTTTTTTTATTTCCAAACTTGAAAAAGTCACCCGCCGGGCAGAAATTTGTAGGCTAAGTACATATCGGGCTGCCCTCGTATGTTATAATATATACCATTAGACGGCAAATTTATCCAGCAATATTTTCGCCTGAGACATCAACAGTGGAAATATGCAAGACCTTTTCCGGATGTTTCATGCATCACTAAAATTTCATGCAAGATTTCATCAAACAGCGACGAAAGTGTCACCCATACAGTGATCGTTCGTTAATTGGGACGGAAAATTAATACAACTATCGATTTTTACTCGCTAACTGGACAGATATACAGCAAAAGAAATGCTTCAAATTGAAGATGAAATATATTATCGATATATAACTTCTTTGCAGCCCAGTTAACGTATACCCTGTTATATATAAGTCCTGTTAGCGAATGACTTCTGTATATGACGGGGTGATGAACATCTTAAGCGTGTGTCTTCCGTGCTGCAGCAACATGGGCAATTGTACAGCGAAAAATAATATCAATACTAGGAGGATGGCAGTGATTATCATGCGAGGACTTATTGAGATCGGCATTATATCGCGTCTCAAAAATGAAACGAAATGAAATATTAATAATCTTCATGGCCCATATTTATAATTCTCAATTACTCAATTCCTTTTATGATAGATTGAGCAGTATGACCAATACGACTTGATTATGATAGTCTGCAAACGAACATTATTTCACCGAAAAAGCTACTGCTCCCGAAACCTTTGAATAAGACTAAACCCTGCTCTCTTCACTTGCCATAAATCAACGTTTGGTTATTATCATAGTCAGATACCATATTACCATATAGTTGTCCATCCGAACGACCTAGACATTCGATGTCCGTGCATAAGTCGTTAGCCGTCAGTCAATCATACTGGAAAATTATCCTCCATACAACGATTGGAAATCCTGAGATATATCAATTATGGCCATGTGCAATGGTAAATGGTAATTAAATTTAATGCTGAGAACTGACCTTTGGCCGTCAAATTTCCTGATTAAGACATAATCGACAATGGAAACATGTTGCAATTACAGCTGAATGGTCAACTTCTCAATTTCCACTCCCAATGGATGGAAGATTGCTCTCGTACACTTGAAAACCCTAAAGTAAAACTTTGTGGCCCATTTCAATTCAAAGAATGTGACAGCAAAGGTCGCAGAAAACTTTGTTCCTCCATTGCCATTGCCACCCACCACCCGCACACCTACCAAAAAAAAAAGATACCACCCTCTGTTGACCCCGCAGTGGAAATCTCTCCGAACAAAGTAGATAAAAAGTTGTTCTCTTATTTAGGATGCTTCGTTCACCACCTCGCTAGCTGGTGTCCTGATTGCAAATAACCCGACACAGCATATCCGTGAACATCGATTTGTCGCCGAAAGAACGAACTTTCGGGGTGATATTCTGTAGCCTGTTTATCTGAACCACCTGATCTCTGCATTTTGTTATTCGTTTGGAAAACAATCAACTGTCGAAGCTGGCGAATCTTTACCGAGCGATGCAATTACTCGTGCCAGAAAAACGCCAGCGTTGTCCTTTTTGTCCGCACATAATTGTCGGGGCGTGTAAGCACCACTCGTAATCATCGTCATCATCATTACCAGCAATAATTCGATCAATTGATTGATTGAAGAAATCGCTACGAACGCAGCGCTGCGCGAATTATTGTACAACAGTGGGAAGAGTGCTATAAATCCCGCTCGTGAATAATCAAACAAATGAGTTGATGGGTGAACAAGTGGTACTCCAGCGCATAACGTATGCAAATACGCCCTTTCCTTTTGCAACGCGCCGTCATTTCCGTTTGCCGCCATCGACAACGTGTAGCATGTATTGATTAACATATCGACACGATTCTAACAGAACTCCGAGCGACGTCGATAAGTGTATCGAGAGCGGAGGAAGACTTCAAGTGCGATAACACTCGTAACGCCCACAACAGAGCAACAGCAGCGCCAACAGTAGCAGCAGGTGAACCGTAATCCAATTGTCTTGCTGAATAATTAATATTGCTTCCATTTCGAGCATCGCGTTTTGACATTTGATGAGTGCAGCAGTCTAATGAATTGATTATATGGTGTCTCGCTACTTTGTCGGGAAAATTTACCGCAGCTATCAATAAATGGCTGTTTCGGTGTTTGCGCCGGTTTGATGGGACAGCAACGCCTTGTTTGACAGCTAATTACAGACTGACATCTATGGACAATAATAGAGACAGAAAGCGCGGATGGAAAACAAATGGCAGGTTATTAATTGGAAATTATTTAATTGACTCCGGCCGGTTTGTATACGCCCACCGCAATAATTAGCGACGTGTTTGGACCGGTCGTATGATTGAAGCGACAGCGAAGTATCGTGTGAACTTCTACCATAGGCTACAAATTGTGGGCATCAGAACATCTGTTCTTCAAAACCACGAATGTATCACTCGTTCGCATTATCGACTAGCCGACCCGGCAGTACAAAGTGTCCTGCTCAAAATTGATTCTTAGAAATTAACACTTGTTTCGTGATATTCACAAATTTGAACTGAGCGAACTTCCGTGGGTTCAATCCCAGAAATTCTCATTGATTGAACTTCTACTAAGTATCGGTGCTTCATATGGTGGATTTAGCTCTTGAGTCTATTTCATCTTGTAAGGATGTAGCCTAAGATCTTATTACAAAATACATCACAACGAGGTTTGGGAGGTGCCATATTGTCAAGAACGCAGTGCAGTTGACTGATTTGGGTCATTTCGGATGGATCCACTTGCGGCTGCGATATTTTCGTTGCTTCGTGCGGGGTGGCTTCTCGTTGGCACGGGAACATCCAACAGCGAAAATGTAGACTCACTAACAAATTTGGTCACTAAACTATACACGTTGCGTTTGTGATGGATGTTGATCGAGTAAAGCCTCGAATTCTTCATCTTCAAACTTCTTTGGCGGTCCGGAACGTTCTTCGTCTTCCAAGTCAAAATTACCCCTTTTAAACCGTGCAAACCACGTCTGACACGTTCGCTCAGTTGGTTCATGGTCGCCATAAACTCCCACCAAAATGCGATGACTTTCCGCAGCTTTTTTCTGCATATTGAAGTAATAAAGTAACACTCCCCGCAAAAACACTCTCGTTGGTACGAAATTCAACATATTCGAAGTGGCAAAAACTATGTTGTTTACGCTTCAACTTTTTGACATATACTGAAAAAGACGCGCAATGACAGTAGCTTTCCAACGAATGTCTGGAAATTTGATTCACTGAAATAATAATCAAGTTACGCCATCTGTTGTAAAACCGAAGAAACTGATAAGTTTTCACACGTAATAATTATTAAACGTTGCTCGATGATGTGCTTCACCATGATGAAAATGTTGATTTCCACTAAAGCGTTGACTGATCAATAAAATGTGATAGAGGTTCGTTCACACGAAGACACAAAACTGTCAAGTCGCTAACGGATGACAGTTTTTATCAAAGAAAACATCAAGTCATCAATAAATTCGCAATGACGAATGTAGAGTGTCGACATACGGTGGGTTGAGGCGATTAACTGTATCAGATTAGCAAATACGATACTAGGTACAGATTGTTAAAAATGAAATGAAAATACTTACATGATGTTATCGATCGAAGCGTAAAAAATCGATGTTTTACCTTTTAAAACATCCCCTCCTTGATTTATAGCCTTCACACTATATCACTAATAATTATCTTTTTTCATATTCATTTACAGAACTGCAACGAGAATCATATAAAATATTGACCATCAACCCAGCTAACGGTGAGTATTAATGTACAAATTGCAAACAAAAAAAAAGATTGAATTTCCAGAATGTTTTTGAACGTCTTAGACAGAAAACAATAAGCGTATCAAAACAATTTTCGCAGAGATTGGTTGGTTCTGATAGTAATTTTACGTTGTTCAGCTAGTTCTTCTAACGCAGCATGGGTCGTTGATAAGGAATCTCAGGGAAAACTTTAAACAAAAACTCGAATCGCGTAAAACAGATCAAAATGGTGGAAAGGCACAACTACATATTCACTTTTACGGACGGCGAAAAACAAGATTTACTACTCAAAACAATGCAAAAAAAACGAAGAAGACCGTGGTTTTAGTTTTTGTTTCAATCACATCAGGATTCATAATTTGTGGCTAAAATTGATTGTTAACATACAAGAATTTGAAGTTTCGAAGATTCTTAAAAATTTCACAAAGATTTTCAAAAATAGTTTTACCATCTTGGACTCATTATTGAAATTTATTTGAAATTTTGTTGAAATGTCTTCTTTTTCATATAGAAAAATAAAAAAAAAAACAAAAAATAAATATTGCAAATTAAAGATTTTTTTGTAAATAAGTAAAAAAGTACTAGTTTTTCTCAGTGTATATTTTTTTCACTTTTAAACATCAGTACTCTGGAACTCTTTCTAAGGCACTATTTTGATAGGACTCATAGTTTTTGAGATATAAATTATCAAAGATTTCTCTTACTTAAATCGATACGCCCTTTACAAAAGCTACGGTTGAGTCAAGAAATTCGCAATTGCTGTGAAAACCTCATATTTCCTCCAATTCAAAGGGAATACAAACTTTCATTCGAATCAAAGATACATGTTTTTAAAACCTGCGTTTTTAGGACGATTTCAATTGAAATTACCCTTATGGATACCAAAAAAATGAAGTGGTGGACAATGTTTTGGATTGATTACTAAATTTTCTATATTTTACAATTTTCCTGTAAATTTTCTGTGAATTGAAATGAAACCGCTTGAAAATCATCTTATATAATCGCATCTAGCAGTAGATATATATTTTTAACAATATATTTTTAACATTATAAAAGCGAAGGCAACATGGAGAAACAATGCTTTACAGTAGAACAAAATAGACTTAGGGAAGCAAATAATACGATAGGCAAAAAAAACAATGGATCAGAGGAATTGAACGTGTATTAACATTCCTATTGAACGGGATATCACTATCAGTATCAAATAACAGGAAAAAATTATCGGATAATAACTGGTTCTATTTAAAAACGTGCCAAAAAAAACTCCTAGGATGAGTTGAAATTCGTCCATTCTCAAATATATAATCCACAAATTCTGCTATAAAGCACCTTTCAAAGAACGGCAACAGAAAATGCGGATCAAATCGGTTTTGCGGTGGCGGAGTGGAGGCGATAGGAACCGATGCGGAATGAATTTTAACCTTCAGTTTTCAACCGTAGAACACAGGTCGCACCACTGACAAAAAAAAACCTTCTTCACATCCGGCGTGGAATTGCGCTGCACTTTGACGTTTCTTTCCATCCGGAAACAATGTACGAATTTGTAAAATTTATTGTTTGATCGATCTCCTAAATTAAATCCATTATTAGTACATTATTATGTTTCATCACCATGAAACCGTTAAACTTAAAAAGTTTTTTTTTACTTATTTTATTTGCTAGTTTTAGTACATTATCTGGTTCGTTAGAATATTTCTCTACAATAAAACTATTGTACTGTATCCTATTAGTCAAATAATTTCATTTGATACCGATATTGAGTGGTTTGCAGAAAATACATAGTGTGTTCTCCAATTCAAGTTCCTTCGTTTGAAACACATATCTCATATCAACATTTTTTTGAGATAATATGGAATCAACTATTTTGTAGCGGTGGCCAAATTGGATTTTTCAAGATAATGGGATAAGCAGTTTTAAAATGACAGCAGAAATAAAGGTGTTTTGTAAATTCAGTCAGTTCCTATTGGTCAAATTTCTTTTAATGTGGAACAACCCTACACTGCCCATGTTTGCATAGGTGACGTAACCACCAATACCACTCAATGATGTAACATGTTTTTTTTTGTTCTTAGCTGAATGAACACGACTGGAAACAATTTATATTGATTAATCTTTCTCTATTCAACAAATATTAACAGTCAAAAGTGACCCGGAGGGGTTATATGATTTTGTTATTTTAATTCAATAGGAAAACACAGTTGGCGCTTACGTCAACCATGCATATTTGGGCAGTACAGACATACATACATACAAACAGTTTAAAAAAGTAATTTGCTATTTTGTGATTGCAGCCATCTTGGATTTGCATTTTTCATGATCTACTGTGATCTACTATTCTAGCCCTTTCATTTGATACCCATATTAATGGGGTTTTGAGAAAATATGTAGTCCGCCATTTGGTAGTGGCAGCCAACTTGGATTTGTATTTTTCATACATAACCGTGTTATACTAGTCAAGCTCTCTCATTTGATACCCATATTAATGAGGATTTGAGAAAATATGTATTCCGACATTTTGTAGTGGAAGCCATCTTGGATTAGCATTAGCATTAGCATTAGCATTGAGCAAGTTGCACAATATCGTAGGTGGTACGAATTCAGAATTGTTCAGTTAAAAGCAAGCCTCCATCCGTTGCTGATGATTAGTAATATCTCTTAGATGAAGGTGTGCTTTCTCCAACAGTTAAGAATTGTCCTGGCCACGTCCTTGCAACTGCTAAGGAAAGGGAAGGAATGTTAGTTCGATATTTACTTAAGAGAGATGCAGAGAACTCTACGACCTCTCATAAATATCTCGGGAATTTAGGATATGTGTTAGTGGAGAAGGTAAGCCATAGGATACACTCAGCCGGTGTTACTGGCGCAATTAGTTGTTACTAATAATTTAATGGTAATCATATTACTATTCCTATTACTATTACTATTACTATGGCCAATACTATCACTATTACTATTCTTATTCCTATTTTATTACAATGACTATTACTATTACTATGGCTAATACTATTACTATTACTATTACCACGATTATAAGATATTAAATCGTAGAATGTAAAAAACACGCTCCGGCATCCCGATAGTAGTCCTAATAAGTAGCTAGAAGGAAATAATTGGGTTATAAAATTTTGATTTGATTTATATTGTTAAAACTGTAAAGCCCGTGGAAGTAAGAGTGATTTTGGTTTCTCTTCTGCCAAATGCACAAACTCTCTATTTCTTCAGCTTTATCTCTTCCACAATTTTATGATCAACCTATAAAATATCACGAATGCGCTGCGACCGTTCGATAGTTCCAATAGTTGTCCAAGTGTTTTATCGTATATTGAATAATGATCCATTTGTTCCATTATTCCCCCGTTGGCCAAAATTTCAATACCTGTATATCTTTATAACCAAAAGCTGAGCATTTCTCTCGACTCATGTCCAATCACTGTTCGTTAGACGCGCTACTCTTTCGTTTTAATCTTGCCGATGGCAATATCTGTGCTTGTGGCCAAGGTTACCACGACATCGAACACGTTGTTTGGTCGTGCGAGGAGTATCTTGTTGCCAGATCGAATTTAGAAAACTCTCTTCGGGCTAGAGGAAGGCAGCCCAATGTGCCGGTGAGAGATGTGTTAGCTGGTTTAGACCTTGATTACATGTCCCAAATATATGTCTTCCTAAAAGCTATCAATCTTCGTGTGTGATTGTCCTTATATCCTTATTATCTCCTTTTCCTTTCCCTTCGCGAGAAATCAAATCCCTTCTTACTAACAATAGAATAAGGTGAAATGTAAATACATGTTAGATATAAGATAGGCTTAAGAATTGAGTATGATGAATGTGAGTGCGAATGTGAGTGTGAACATTGTCAACATATCCTTATATCCCATCCTTTTCCTGAAACAAAATGTCACCCTTCTAAACTCGAGCAAGCCGCGAGTAATCGGTTCTCTACTTCATTAACATTAGAATTAATAAAAAATGTTTATATATACTTGTAACTATACAAATAGGAGTTTGGCTCCTTTAAACTTATGTAACTGAGCCTGTAAAAATAAACGATTTAATAAAAAAAAAAAAAAAAAGCTGAGCATGACATTCAAGAGGTAAGGGAGGTTTACATAAAAAAGGAGAATTTGCGAGATAATATTATTCACTAAAAAGAAGACATTGTACCTTTCACCATTTTGAAATGTAATCGAATGTGCTGTAGTGCGCCAATGGAGTTTTGGATGTTTATGCGTGTACAAAATCACTCCATCATCGGACAAGCAATGAGTGGTGCTGTCATAATGATTACATCTTCCGTTTTCTCCGGGAATCTGGTTATGCTCATGGTAATAAATCCAACATATATTGTTGTTTTCTCTAATTTAGTCCCCATATCGTAGAAAGGAGTCGCTTTGGACTACTGTTATTTGTGTTTCAAAAATTTCTGAAATCGCCACTAAAGTTTCCTCTTCACCCCATAAGTTCCCATTCTACAACGCGAATAATGCATCATCTATTTTTTTTGGCGGTGTCCTCTCCTTGAGCATCATCGTCAACGCAAAAACGCGGCAAGAATCGAGCTATGTTCTTTCTAATGTATATCACCACTAATTTTCTGAGCATCTTGATGGCTTCTGATAGTATTGTCCTGATGTGGCAATTCCAAATAGTTGATGTAGAAGTGATCCGAATAGACAATCTCCGTCCCCCAAAATTTTTGTTACTTCAAGATTCATGTGAATCTCAGACAGATGAATATGAATTTTATCCGAATCAATCATTTTCGATGCAAAAAATGCTGTAAATAAACTTTTTAAAATAGGCATTAGGTGGTGACGGGTGTGTCACAAGTAGCGGAACTAAATTCATGTCGGAGTTCCGGTTTTTTTTTCCAAATGTTTTTTGGTTTAGTCCTGCTACTTATGACTCGCCCGAGACAGGGAAAAGGAAAATTAGGGAAATCAATCAGTACTAAGGCACCATGCATAAAATTATGTTAAACCATGCATAAAATTATGCCAAAAGTACTGATTTTGAAGCAACGTCACCGCCCTCACCCCCATCCGTAACGCAAGTCAAAAACCTCACATAAAAAAGTACCACGACCACGACCTCCCTCCCCCTTGTATACGTTACGGAATTTGTGCACGAAACCTGATTTATTTTCCTCATCCTGTAATTTGGAATGCCCAGCATCCTGTTGGGACTGTTTCGTTTGTGAGTAAGCGAAAAATAAATCGCGCAGAGAACACAGAAATAGATAGTTGAATTTTTGAAAACGGTTCTGGATCACGACGCCATGTTTAGGATGCTATCAAATCAAACATGTGAGAATATTTAATTAATGAAATATATAATAATAATATAATTTTAATATTTATATATAAATATGAAATGCATTATGTTAGATAACTTTTATATATTAACAGATATAACAGTGGGTATTGAAAAAAAAATAAATTAAATAAAATAAAAAATAGAACATCCTGCGAAAATTTTCAATTTAAATTAATTGAGATTTAACCTAGAAAAAATTAATTTAGAAGATGTAATTTCGTCGTATGTAAAGAGTTAATTTCCGATTAGCAACGTTGAATTTATTAAAGTGATTAATTGAAATGAAAATGAGATTAAGAAATTTCTTGAAAAGGAAACTGAGAAATGAAACAACTACATGCATTTAAGTCCGTCTGATTATAAGGATTGATTACAAAATACTATAGAATCTCAATTATTAGTGAAAGCGAGTTCCGAAAGAATTATATAGTCCTTCTTTGTCAGCGAATGGACGGTTCCTGCTTTGATTTTTTGGTAATGATATCTCCATCTCTGACAACTGGTTTACACAATCCGAATAATGGATAAGTTAAAGAATTCTCATCGTTAGGGTTTATCGTTTATTCTAGCTGTTTTAGATATTAATAATGATCTCGCCACTCAATTCCGCCGACAATCAGGGTTCTACTGTATACCCATAACCACCAGCGGAATCATCTGACAGTCGATTTGGGAGCACAGCCAGTATGAAATGCAATACCAGATACTCTCACGTGTATCAACGGCAACGAAAGCGGAAAGGAAGAACAAAAAAGGTCGCATACCACCACCCGCGAGAATGATAGTATTTGTTTACTCTGCTACAGCTGTTGTACCGAACCAACATTGGAAGCGCCATACACTTTTCGCTTTCCTCATTCCTCTTATTTTTATTCACAACTTACCCACGCTCTCTTAACACGTTGAGTCCCCGGTTGGCTACTGGGGGCCGACATTATAAATACCGTCCAGCCCACGCCAGACACTGTGAACTGAAGTGGACTTTTCATTAGAAAAAAAATCGGAGTTGTGTACGAAAGCAGCGAAGCTAAAAACATATTTCAAGAGAAAAAAAAGACGGGTGGGTAATGTCGGGGACATAACCGGAGTGACGAAGGACTATACAAAGGGGACAGCTTTTGTTAAATATATATTTTAAATGTATTGTTTTATTTTCTTCTCCTACGTGAATACCTACCTATCTACCTGAAAAATGAATTTGTTTACTGTTTTCTCTTCATGAACATGTTGATGGTTCTGAAAAGAACCTTTGGTGTTGTGTTTTTGTTATCACTCGATATTCCTATCTTGTTCGGTTAAACCTTCCTGTTTAGCGATTGCGTTTGCCACTCGCCACAGCTTTCACAGTTGGAAAATTTCTTCCCATCCAGCTTGTGACATATTGTACAGTAAATTACATTCAATGGCACGTCGCATTACCACCACTCAGTGTCGGATTGGAGGTTTTTTTTTTTATCTGTATTATAGTGATTTTCAACTCATTTGGTTGGTTCGTCACTTTTACTTCCATTTTTGGAAGAATGTCGGGAGTGAGAATTGAACTCGTGACCTTCAGCGTGAGAGGCATGGATGTTACCACTACGCCAGATCGCCTCCACCGGATTGGAGGTAATTTTAACGTTTTTTGGTTTTTTGAACATTTGTGATGACAGTGGTACAGTGTCGACTTTCAATGTGGGGTCATAATTTGGACCCCGAACTCTATGTTTACAAAAATGTCCAACGAAATATGTCGCATTACAGGTCCGTCCAATTAGCTAAATGTCGAGATAAGTGTAAATTACTGTACTTTCAATCTAGAAGCAATTTAAGAATTGGTGAAAATCAATAAGCTCAGAACAACTGCCAAATTCACATACCCATCATATCCTGGCGAACAAATTATGAAAAAATCAATTTGTGTTTTATTATTATTTTGGATATTGTTTTAGAAAGCATTGAACTGTATTTCCTAAACTCTTTTTTGGAAGGTTTAATGGCCCTGAAAAGCGCCTTGTTTTATGGAATGGTTCCAATTTAGAAAACTTAGTACTCGTGGTTTTGAAAAAAACCATTTCGAACGCCCTCGATGCCGCCTTGTTCTGGATTTGCCACCAAAGCAGTTTGTAAAAAGAACAAACTTTTTTCTTCTTTTTCTTTTTTCTTTCTTCCGAACCGAATGTGTTCTGTTCCGAATGCGGGTTTTCTTATCGTCGCGAGCAGCTTTGCCAGCTAACTCGATCACTTCGGTGGCCGAAACTATATAACGCCGGCTAGGTGGACTGGTGCACTGGTACTAACGCGCTCGGCCTAGCTACTCTTGCGGGGAACTTCAGATCAACACGGTTCGAGCGGGATTTTGCCTTTCCCTTCACTTTTCCCCCTTTACCATGTCCAGACATGGCTGCTTGGGTTGGTTTGTTGATGTGTTGTGATGCGAACCGATGTGGTGTACGGTTTGAATGAGAATGATCGTTACGGCAGCGGAGCGGGGATTTTTAAGCTGACTGGCTGGCTCGAGAATTACGCATGTGTGAGACTGCGACCAATGTTTCGCTCATTTTTTTTTTCTTTTTCCTTTCCAATCGTGCTTCATTCTATTTCGCTGCTGCTCTGGTTGCCCGTTTTGGTCGGTACGATTTGAGGAGCACAAAATGGACCAATCAAAAATGGGCACATAGTGCATTTTGACAATGCTTGATATTTCACAATTATTCAATTATTTATCTCAAGAAAAATGAAATGTTATTCGTTATGATAGATGCGTAGATATATTTCCTATCAATTGATGCAAAAACCTTTGCGATCTATTGAGAAATGCTCGAGTTATAAGCGTTCCAAATATTGCATTTTTTCCTACTTGTTCAGTGCCTAGATTTCCATTTCACCCCCTATATCTTCCGGTTAGACATAGTCCTACGTCAAAAATAGGCGACACTGGGTCCACAAGGACCAACCCAGGCCAGACAGAAAATTCACTGTCGGATCCCCGCACGGTCGGGGCTTAACGTGCTAACATATAATATGCAGATGGCACTACGCACACACTCGAGACTTTACGTGCTGAAATATAATATGCAGCTGGAACAACGCACACACACTTCTCCCAACCTAACCTAACTATCGATACAAACTCTGATTTCGTATTAACACTGGATGCATAATTCCGAATGAACACACTTCACACGCGATTTGAATTAGACATTATATGCCGTCATTTATTAAATACTAAATCTGTTTCACATGCGGATGTGGATTTCTGCCAATATCGCGAAAATGGGAAACGAAAATGTTACAGTTGAATCTTCATTCGGAAGGGGAAAAAACTAAATCTATAATATTTTCTGCGGACATGGCGGCCATTTCCTTAGCTCTTCTACGAGAGGCGACGAGGCACGAATAGTGCAGTGGGAAATTTTAACACTATCAACTTAAACAAACACTTTTCAATTCCCAATTTCGACCTGCCAGGTCGGAAAATATTAGCACAATTTTTGCTGAATGAGTAATCACTAAAGCACTAAATTCAAGAATCCTTCGCACTCAAAACAAATTAAACCCGGAAAAATGAGACGCCATTTTGGCGTAAGAGATTTTATATTCGGCTGCGGTTTTCTGCCACTTTTCTTTTGAAATTTCTCTTCTATTTAAGCTTACACTAATTCGATATAACGCGCAAATAAATTTTCACGATGCAATATTCCTCAAATGTTCAAGATTAGACCCGACGGCGAAGAAAACGATCACAGAAAAACAATGTAAAAACCAACGAATCTCGATAGCGCGAAAAAACTACGTCTGCTCAGCACGACAGTCAAGCAGCGAATCTTTTGTAGTGGAAGCCATCTTGGATTCGCATTTTTCATAAATATCCGTGTTCTACTAGTTTTTGATACCCATAATAATAGGGTTTTGAGAAAATATATAGTCTGCCATTTTGTAGTGGAAGCCATCTTGGATTTGGATTTTTCATAAATAACTGTGTTCTACTAGTCAAGCTCTTTCATTTGATACCCATATTAATGGAGTTTTGAGAAAATATGTAGTTTGCCATTTTGTAGTGGAAGCCATCTTGGATTTATATTTTTCATAAATACCTGTGTTCTACTAGTCAATTAATGAGGAAAACGCTACAGACAAAGTAACAAAGCTACAAACGTACATACAAACGGGTGAAGCCAAATAAAACCGTTTAAAAAGTTATCAGGAACGCGTTGTAGAGAACTAAGGTGGCTTTGTATAAAATGTATACTGACGAGAAAAAATATTTATTTCTGTGATTCAAAACAGAGTAACTTCTTTTTTTCATCAGAAATCATGTTTTCGTTCCTCTTTATATGGACGTAAAAATAAGATTGCGTACACGGGTAACCATTCCGTTCCTAGGGGGGGGGGGGGGGAGAAATGTGGATTGAAGTCAGTTGAATGAAAAGGCAGATTTGTATTCATTAGTCGAGTCAGTTAAAATAACCACTGACTGGACTAGTTCACCAGTCATCCTCACTAGTCAACGCAAATCAATTCATTTTCTAGTCAAGTCACTTTTTGTTGTGGGCGACAGTCGAAGCAGTTCTAGTCGAAGCGAAGCTACTGAGAGTAGAGTCGGTCTTCATTTTTCACCTTCGAAGATTTCGGGCCCTGACCACTATTCAGCCACCTTGGAAGTCTGCTGTGTTTTGTTTGTAAACTGGTTGGAACTGACAACTGTCATAATAGCCTTCATAAAAAAATATCCAGTCCGTACTTGTTGATTGTTTATTTCTTTCGTTTATTATCTATCTATTCTAAAGCGATTCGCGTTTTCGAAACGCGTTCATTAAAGTGTTTAATAGGCATTTAATTTCTGTCGACATTTATTAAAGCTTGAATTTGGCGTGAAAGATATATACTCTATCAGATCTACATACCCGAAGGCAGTTTCATATCGTTATTTCTTGAATGAAAATAATTATCTAATGTTTTTGAAGGCTTGACGCACGTAGTCCTAACTTTTACTGAACCATTTGTTTATAGGTTTTCTGTTATTTTAATGTAAACTTATCATAATAATATAATTTTTTATTCGATACAGTTTTTGTTTAATACTTGTCACCAATAGCGAGAAAACGTGCTCGAATTAAATTAAAGCTCAAATTAAAAGTTGATTTTAATTTTTAATTTTAATTCTAAAAGTGCGTTCAGTCATCCTTCAAATACAATAAAATTTTCGCTGCACAATGGCAGAAAACGAAACTCGATGCCGTCAACGCGAATTGAATAAATGGACATTGAGGATAGTGCTACGAGATTTTTTCTCCTCTTACTCCAGTATCCTACTTCAAAAATAACAGATTTACATTTGGCAGATTTTAGAAGTATAATATGTAGTATTCTTATGTTGTTCAGATTAGAATTACAGGCATTTGAAAAAAAGCTGTCCTTGTATAATCTATTCTCAAATCACAGGAGATACTCCGATTCATTTGCTTTTGGTAGAAGTGTCGATTCTTTGAAGCGGCAGGAATTTGTGATTGTGGCAGTGCCGCTCAATTTGACCGAAAAACCCTAAATGGATTGCATCTCCATTGCGTGTATAAAACAACTCGCTTCATAAATGCAACGAACATTTTTGGAGTCTGGCTGGGATGTGCTATCCCATCAGCTAAACAAACAGGATATGGCACCGACAGATTATCATAGGTTCAAATCCCTGCAATATTCACTTAAGGGCGAGAGCTTCAACTCTATGGACAGCATAAAAAATGCCTTGAACAGTTTTCGACGAGAAAACAAACCCAAATTAGCATGGAGGATATTTGAGATGAATAGAAAAATTCGAAAAAAATCGAAATTAAAACAAAGACATTTAGGATAAAAAGAGAAAATTCGAGAAAGAGGTACGCATATGTTTCGCAGTGAAAATCATCATTTAGGTCAATTCTCTCAAATAAAACGAAAGTATTACGAGTTAATGCAAATGTACAATTGATGCAAATTAGCTGTACATGAGAGGAATGGTCAAAGTAGAAATATGACAAAGTGAATTTGTAAATCCAATCGTTCTGCTCAATGCCAATGATAAAATAATCTTCTGTCTCTGAAGCTTTCATCCCTTTACCTAGCATAGAACTTTCTAGGAACACATCCAGTAAAAATAGAAAATTGTACAATACGCTAGCAGCAAAAAATACACCATTACTAACTTTTCGGAAAGAAATCAACTTCAACCCTCCTGTCAAGATATGTAACGTGGGTCGGCAAGTCTGCTTTCGTCCGGGGCTATTTCAGCAAGCACAACGATGACGGAAGCGGGATAATCAATGTGCCAAATACACATAAAGCCTCGGCCAGGAAAGCATTCCCATCTCCCCGAGAGGGGGGGAGGGTACTACCATGGCTGGAAAAAATAACATAACAGCGAGCTCATCACCTTTCCCCCCATGGTGAAACCATAACGTTCAGATGTTTGGCCGTTTGAATTTTGGATTTTCAACCCTTGACGATACCTTATACGACCACCATTACCACCGTCGTGTACTATTATTACCGGCCAGGTGTGCAAACAGTGTAACTGCACCGACGTCCATAACCCCGAAATAGCATAACCCAAGCTATATAGACCTTCCCCCATCCCCGAACGAAACCCTGAGTGACATGAACAGCCACCGCCATTTCATGGTTCAGCAGGTAAAAGGTCGTCGCATTCAATTCGACCCTGCACGGATCACTTGTGAGCCAACCGGGCCATGGAAAGTGACTCACTTTTACTACCGCTTTCAAGCGTCCGTGATTGCCCCATTCATAGTGTCGTTTGGGATGTTGCTGTTGCTTCGCCCAAACAAAGAAGCTTGCGTTCCGAAACAATATTATGCGAGCATAATTTGACGAAAATTAGCTCCTGTTTTGTGGCCATTGGTGGAGAAAGAATACGGTCCGAGCAATTACTTAAAAGCTGGTGATAGACGTCATCAGACTGAAAAAGTTTCTTCGCCAGTCGACATGCTTATTTTTTTTTTGTTTGTTCTACTCGCTCCCTCCTAAGGAATATAGTAGGATAATTGAATGTGGTTGTAGTTTCACCGGAAGCTGCACCATCCGGGTGGGTGCTGCGATTGCAAGACTTCTACAAACGCACCACCCACCCCGATGGTGCAGCTCACGGTGAAACTACAACCACATTCAATTATCCTATTATATCCCTCGAGAGGGAGAGAGTAGAACAAACAGAAAATTAACCTGTCGACTGGAATTATAGGACGCCAGAGGATATCTATAGAACTTTGTCAAATCAAAACGGAAAATATAAGTTTGTGATTGGTTTGGACAGGGGTCATACTTTTAAGTGCAAATTTCCGCTCTGTAAATTAGCCTTCCACTTTCCAGATTCTCCAGAACTCGGTCACAGAGTATTTTATCTGTTTCCAAATCTGGAAGAGTTCTTCCACGAAAAGACATTGACCGCTAAACCGAACCGCTTCGAAATAGATGCCGTATGTTCCGAGGAATAATGTTATTTGTTGTGAGACCCTCAAACCTGAATCTCCATAGGCCAATGCTATTAAAATTATAGAATCTGAAACTCGAAACCGAACATCTGGATTAAGAAAACTGTTTCCGCATCCGAATGCGTATCCGTCATCCACGTATCCCAATGAAAAATTGGAAATCGCGTAATTGCAACTAGAGTCGCTACCTCCAAGTTCAAGTATCTTGTTACCGATCAATTCAAATTAGTGTGTGTAGGTTAAATTTGGTTTTCTTTCGACTGCTATAACTGTATCTAACGACAATAAATACCCAAATTGAGTATATAATAACCCAACATCAGCACGACAGCACAGACAGTCGAGAAAGACATATGTAAGTTACATAATGTATCTATTGACAGATGTTCTCCCGATAGAAACAAAAGAAAGGAGGAGAAAAGATAACTCAGAAGAAGAGGTAAGGTTGACTCTGCCTCTTGTTCCAGAGCCAAGAGACGACACGGAAATGAAGAAACGTTTGGAAAGGGAAAATGTATAGATTAGAAAGTGAAGGTCGATGAATTGAAAAGCGAGACAGTAATAAGGTTGAGAAAGTAAAAAGTGACAGTGAAAGTGAACTTTCTCAAATATTCGTAAACAGAAATTATGCCGATTATTTATTTTATAAAAAAAAACAGAGTTTCTCTGAAATTCGTTAAGAGTATACAGCCATTCTGTGCCAAACTGATATAGCGGTTCTCAGATGTTCGTGAAAAGTAGTAGTTTTGTTCCTTATCGAAAAATATTAGATCTGTTTTTTTTTTATTTTTCATTAGGGCGCCCATTTCTATTTTAGGGTTGTCCGAAGAATTTTTTTTTTCTTAGGTTTGTCTACATCGGTTAGCTTTGAAAAATCGTAACTTAAAAATGATAAAAAACACATCTCTGATTTTCGGATATTTTACGTAAAAACCACAACATGCAAGAAAAAATATACAAAAATATTGCGCTCTCTAGTCCGAGACCATGTAAACTATAAAAGACAAATACAATAAATAATTACGAAAAATAAAATTCAATTTAAGTGCAAGTACGATATTTTTTTCTAAAAATATCAGTTAAATTTCTTTAATTTTATATGTCGATCATCTGAATCGGTTCAGTTATTCAAAAGATATAAATTTTTGAAAAAAGTCATTTTTGGAAAAAGGAGAAATTATTGATTTTTTGGACCACCCTAAAATGGAAATGGGCATCCTTATCTATATATTAAGCTGTCAAAAAACGCCTGCGGTATTTCCGCGAGGTGTCGTTGTAAGCGCGTAGTTCTAGTTGTATTCATTGTATCGAGTCATACTATAGCTTGTTGGAAAGGTATTTTTACGCGCTATAATATAGTCCTTGACAGTGTTTTGTTTGGTTAAGTCGTTCGTGAGTTATAGTGTCGCAAATATGGAGCAAAATAAAGAGAAAATCCGACATATTTTACAGTACTACTATGACAAAGGCAAAAATGCATCTCAAGCTGCCAATAAAATTTGTGCAGTTTATGGACCCGATACAGTTTTTATTTCCACCGCACAACGATGGTTTCAACGTTTTCGTTCTGGTGTAGAGGTCGTCGAAGATGCGCCACGCTCCGGAAGGCCTGTCGTCGAAAATTGCGACAAAATCCCTGATTTGGCCGAGAAAGACCAGCATAGTAGCAGCCGTAGCATCGGCCAAGAGCTGGGGATAAGTCATCAAACCGTTATTAACCATTTGAAGAAGCTTGGATTCACAAAGAAGCTCGATGTATGGGTGCCACACACGTTGACGCAAAAAAAAACATCTTTGACCGTATGGACGCATGTGAATCGCTGCTGAATCGCAACAAAATCGACCCGTTTCTGAAGCGGATGGTAACTGGCGATGAAAAGTGGGTCACTTACGACAACGTGAAGCGCAAACGGTCGTGGTCGAAGCCCGCTGAAGCGGCTCAGACAGTGGCCAAGCCCTCATTAACGGCCAGGAAGGTTCTGCTGTGTGTTTGGTGAGATTGTCAAGGAATAATCTATTATGAGCTGCTTCCCTATGGCCAAACACTCAATTCGGACCTGTACTGCCAACAACTGGACCGCTTGAAGGTAGCACTCATGAAGAAGAGGCCATCTTTGATAAACAGAGGCCGCATTGTCTTCCATTAGGACAACGCCAGGCCACACACTTCTTTGATGACGCGCCAGAAGCTCCGGGAGCTCGGATGGGAGGTTATTTTGCATCCGCCGTATAGTCCGGACCTTGCACCAAGTGACTACCACCTGTTTTTGTCCATGGCGAACGAGCTAGGTAGTCAGAAGTTAGCCACAAAAGAGGCCTGTGAAAATTGGCTATCCGAGTTTTTTGCCAATAAGGAAGCGAGCTTCTATAACAGGGGTATTATGAAGTTGGCATCTCGTTGGGAACAAGTCATCGAACAAAACGGCGCATGTTTGAATTAAAACAGATGATTGTAACTAATTTTATGAACAAATGAAAATTCAAAAAAAATACCGTAGGACTTTTTTGACAGCCTAATATATAAAATGGATTTCTGTCTGTCTGTCTGATTCTTATGGACTCGGAAACTACTGAACTAATCAACATGAAAATTGGTATGTAGGGGTTTTTGGGGCCGGGGAAGGTTTTCGTGATAGTTTGAGACCACTCCCCCTTCTCTAAGGGGAGGCTGCCATACAAATTAAACACAAATGTCTACATACAATGTCTACATTGAGGTTTTAGGGTGCAATAAATGATTCTATGGTGATCAGACCCTCCACCCCCCTCTCTAAGGGGGGCTGCCATATAAATAAAACACAAATTTCTGCATTACTCGAGAATTAATCAAGCAAATGAAACCAAATTAGGCATATTTAGGTTTTAGGGTGCAATAAATGTTTCTATGGTGGTAAGACTCTCAACCCCCCTCTCTAAGGGGGGGGGGGGGGCTGCCATACAAATGAAGCTCAAATTTCTGCATAACTCGAGAACTAATCAAGCTCAATTTGGGATGTGAGGGTTTTCGAGTATAAGAAATGTTTCTATGATGGTATGACACCCCTCCCTCCTCTGGAAATAATAGTGGGTCCCATAAAAATATTACACATATTCCAACCAAAAATATTCCAACCAAACATGACAATTGAAAATTTTCGGAAAACTCTGAAGGAAAAAGGGAAATTTCGGAAAATTAAATTCCCATATGTTCTACAATTACATAGTGACAAGTGTTGTTAGTTTGATGTTTGCGCTAGCGAAATTGATTTTTGTTCGAAACTGGTAATGGATTTTAATGTGATGAAACGCACTCCTATATCTTCTTCTATCTATACCAATAAAAAATTATAGTAGAAGAATGCAGAACTCGAGGAAGGAAGTGTCCGATTTAGGGCTGTCTCTATTCTATCATATTTTCTGTATAAAACATTTATTCCATGTAACGGAGAAACATGTTATTTGCAAGTGGTTGAAAAATCTACACGAGAATTGTGTCTGAAAATAATCTGATATTATAATGATGAGTTTTGTTAGAAATACTAGGAATTTTATAGTAAAAGGTAAATTAAACGGGGTTGATTAGAAGATCAATCAATGAACAGTTCTGCGATTGGACCCATGAACTTTCTCATAGTAAGAAAACGTGAATGTTTGAAGGTATTGATAACAAAAAACGAATTTAGGGTGGGACGAAGTTTGCCGGGTCAACTAGTGAAAAAATAAAAAAAGTACGGCTCAAATTTTTTACGATAAGGAACAAATCTTCCACTTTTCACGAAAATCTGTGAACCACTTTATCAGTTTGGCAAGGATTGGGTTTATATAGAATCACAGTAAATATTTATTGTCGGGGTGGATTCATTTGTTTACATCATGCCGTCACCGGAACAAGAACTTTCCATAGAAGGGAGGGGTGTTAAACCATTATAGAAACTTTTCTCGTGCTCCCAAATCATCACATTCCAATGTAGAAATTAGTGCTTTGTTTGAAAAATGAAAAATAGTTTTGTTTGACATACCTCCCCCCCCCTTTCAGAGGAGAGAGGTATATCAAACCATCATAGCAATATTTCACGTACTCAAAAACCCTCACATGCCAAATTTCGCTCCATTTGCTTGATTAGTTCTCGAGTTATGCAGAAATTTGTGTTTCATTTGTAGCGTTAATAGAATTTTTTGCTGCGAACGGATTTTGAGGATTTGAGGAATCAATAAAATCGGATTATTTTCATATACTATACATTACAATTCAAAATTGTAAAATCAAAGTGTTCCAACATTAAACGTTTGTTCAAACTTTTCGGTACTCCAGACAATACTACATAAAAGTAAGTTATTAGTAGATCATTTAGCCTTTTCAGTATCGTTTATTTTATTTATTTGAAAAAAAAATTTAAAAAAACCTGATGATTAATAGATTATATATCCCCCTTTTGACCTCGATGACAACACAACAATAATTTTGTCAACTGTTTCTGCAGTCCGGTGGTCTAACTGAACAATGGACCACCGTGATTCCTAGTCGGCTGTAAATTCCGGTCCTGGAAGCCCTCGTCACTCTTCCGCCACACTCGGAGTCGCCTTTTCTTGTTAAACAGCTCGAACTTGAACTCGTCCGACAAAATAACGCGCTTCCAGAACTCCAGTGGCTTGTTGACATGGTCCTTCGCAAACTGAAGTCCTTTATTTTGTTGGTGTTGCTGATCACCGGTCGTTTTTTGGCGAAGAAGCTCTTCAGGTCCCGTTCCACCAAGCGTCATCGAATCGAATCGAATTTGTGCGTTTTTTTTTCTCTACATCCCGGATGATAAGCGTGTCCGATGATTCAGAAGGACCCGCTGGGCCACACCACGGCTTACCCTATATTTCTCAGCAATGTTTCGTGGAAACTCTAAACGCTGGAAGTAATGCACAATCAAATTTCGGACCTGTGGTGAGATTCGCTCTCCACCTATTTTCCGGAGCTTCCTCAGCGTCAAAAGCACGTTACTACGCATCTGAAGTTGACTAAATAGCTACTAAAATTATGTTTGTGTCAGATGTAAACAACAAGCTACAAAACCGAGGGGTGCATCGATGAAGAAAACATGGAAAAACAAATTTACGCAAGGTTGAATCTTTTTATGTCATACCCTAAAAATACCCAATTCAGAACAAAAGACATTTTGTTGTTTTCTAGAAAATAAATCAATGATACTGCAATGGCTAAATGGTCTACTAATTACCTACTTTTACGTAGTATTGAC
This sequence comes from Toxorhynchites rutilus septentrionalis, assembly GCF_029784135.1. Classification (NCBI taxonomy): domain Eukaryota; kingdom Metazoa; phylum Arthropoda; class Insecta; order Diptera; family Culicidae; genus Toxorhynchites; species Toxorhynchites rutilus. The sequence continues at coordinate 28,637,052 of NC_073744.1, read as the reverse complement.
TGAAACACCGAAAAGTTTGAAAATACATTTAATATTGGAATACTTTTATTTCAAATAGGGGAGTATCTTTTGCTCCCATCTGTGTAGATACTCTTGCTAAACTCAGACTCCATACTATAAATTAAAGGAGAAGCTCTTGTTTGCCGAATTATTGAGATGCTCAGAAGTGTTCAAAAATGCGAATGAACTATAAACTATTTTCAGTCAATTGCGCTATCCTATACTTATGACAGACATACAACTGTACTAGCGTTGTACCCCGAAAATTGTTCCATGTACAGCGCTAGAACCATGCCGGCAACTCGGTACAATCGCTGTATCTGTACCGACCAGTTTCACCGCTGTAAAGGGTATTTCAATAGGGACGCTACAAAAGTAGACCGATAGGGACAGCAAACGACGCCATATTTTTTCCCGCTTATGCCGTTTCATAATGGAGAGATATACGATCCAACAACGAGTCGAGATTATTAAAATTTACTACCGAAATTCGGAGTCAATGGCCTCAACTTTAGAAGCGCTACGTCCAATTTATAGTCGTCATAATCGTCCTGACAGATCAATGATTGAGCGTCTAGTGGACAAATTTTAATCCACAGTCACAGTACAAAATGTTCCCATGCCAGTGAGACAAATAAGTGCCCGTAGTGTCGAGAATATTGCTGCCGCTAACGCATCAATTGAGGAAGACCCAATTAGGTCTCTCACACGACGTTCCCAAGCGTTGGGCATATTTTTGACGTCGTTGTTACGATTTTTGCGAAAAGATCTTGGCCTATATCCCTACTAGATAAAATTGACGCAAGAACTGAAGCCGCTTGACTACCAAAAGTGTCGTATGTTCTTGAATTAGGCTAAGCAACAACTTGAAAATGATCCGGATTTTCATCGAAAAATCATCTTCAGCGATGAGGCTCATTTTCGGCTGAATGGCTTCGTCAATAAGCAAAATTATTGACGTTATTGGTCAGGTAGAAATCCACGCGTACTCCATGAGTCAGCATTGCATCCTGAAAAAAATACGGTTTGGTGCGGTTGTTGGTCCGGCGGCGTCATTGGGCTGTACTTCTTCAGTGATGATCAAAACCGGTACGTTACTGTGAATGGGAATCGCTACCGCTCAATGATAACCGAATATTTTTGGCCCAAATTGGATGATATGAAGTTGGGCAATATATGGTTTCAACAGGACGGCGACACAAGCCACACAGAGAATTTAACAATCGATTTATTGAAAACCAAGTTCGGTGAGCGTGTTATCTCACGAAATGGCCCAGTCAATTGGCCGTCTCGGTCGTACGATTTGACGCCGTTAGACTATTTCCTATGAGGCCGGTTCAAGTCTATGGTCTATGCCAACAAACCAGCGACGATTGATGAACTTCGTACGAATATCGAACGTGAAATTGTAGCAGTATCGGCCGATTTATGTTTGAAAACCGTCGAAAATTGGGTTCAGCGTCTGGACTTCTGCAAGCGTGCCCGTGGTGGCCATACAAAAGAAATCGAGTTCCATACATAATGGCATCAAATGTACTTTCACATTAATGAAGAATTTCATTGATATCCAAAATTGTTTTTGTTTTATTTTAAAAAAAACTTTTGCAGCGCTCTTATTGAAAAACCCTCGACTTGGCTACAGCTTGTCAATTCCAACTGTGCGCAGCGCTATAGACGGGTAGTGGCGAGTAGCATGACCAAATTTTGACAACACCGAATCAAAACACTTGTTAAACATTCTTTTCATTGACTTTCTCTTGAGTTAATAACTCTAATTGGAAACTTGTTTGTTGGGTTTGAGAGTTTAGACGCTAAATAAAAACCTTTTTCATTCAAATATGTGGTGAAAATTGGTCAAATTTATGATTGCCAGTTTGACATACGGTACAATGTACAGCTAAAGTATGTGTGCCATGCTACGATGGTACCCGTACAACGCTGGTACAGTTGTATGTCTGTCCATGGTTTTATAGATAGCAGTCATTTGCTATTTAAGATATGAATTAGTTGAGGTTGATATTTCTTGTTTGTTATGAATAGCTCCCTCCCAGCTCCAGTTAATGAAGGGAAATTCTTCCCGCATTCTAACGGACACGGGTTGCAATCATCTATCAGCTTGTGGAGCGCACACAACGAGTCGGAGTTGTTGGATGATGCCCCGATGGTTGTCTTCACCAGTATCCGATAGATCGGGGTCCGAAAAAAAGGCATCTACCACGTCCTACTCGAAATAACCATTCCCCGACCTGATGGACGCGTTCCAGTTAAAATGTAATTACATCGGCTCCAGAATAGCGCGACTTCAACAAGAATAATAACGGCGCTCAGTGAAAAAAGTATCACTAGTCAGACTGCCAACCCGGTGATTGGGAAGGCAGGAATGTTTGTAATAAAGCGAAGAGTACGGTACCTTCAGCGTAAGGGGTTTCGCTTTTCCCGCGCATCATCTCCATGCTACTGAGAGAAGAAAAAACCCGCTGATGAATAGAGTTGCCCATCAATCATTACGTCGCTGCGATTTTTCGCCGGACAGTTCGCAGACAGGAGCTGCTGTGGCCAAAAAAACAAAAAAGTCACAGGAGGGTTGTGTCCAAGACACGACCACATAGTTGATGTAGGATTCCGTTGGGCTATCTGTTGATCTTAGATATGTTTGAAGAATAACATCGTTAAATTCTTTGATAATGATTTTGTGGCCCTGAAATGGGCCGTTTTGTTTGGTTGTTGGGTATTGTTTGTTCACTTCACCAGTGTTTACCGGATGATGATGACAGAAGGATGGTAAACAGTCATTGGATGGTGCGTATCAGATAGAAGATGCCGAAGTGGCATAAGATATGATGAAAACCGCCCCCTGTGACCCTAGACGAGATGCCTCCTGTGTTATATCTGGATGAAAAAAAAAAGTTCACCAATGTAATATCAAATAACCTCCAATACCGAACACAATTATTAATTTTTCTCATCAGTGAAAACATGTTACTTTAATATAGAGAAAACATATTTAAAATTGAAAAGGTAATTTTCTCTTATAATTTTTACTTTCTAAGTGTTTTTTCAACCCAATGCGAATTATAATTGGACTAACAACACCTAATACTATATGTAGCGCATAAGGGAAATCACTTTTCCGAATATTTCCACACTTTTCCAATTTTTGATTTCCAATGAACACAACAAAACAGGCAGCTTCAACCGACCGACCCGTTCTCGAGCGGGAACAAACCTTGGTTTTTATTTATGAAAATTGAAATAAATCGTTTTATATATCAAGTCATTTTTAACACAACTGCTACCATATACAATTTTACATTTACACTTGTGGTAAATTTTTCAAAATACACGATCGGTCATTGATATGAAATTTCACGATGCAACCAACATTAAAGCTCCAAATTTAAATTTTATTTGCTAGAATCAATCATATCACTCACCTTACTTGCAATATAAAAATGCCCCCGACTTGCATTTAATTGCAATGCCGGTTTCCCCCAGGCAGCTTGGTTTTGATGTCTCTGTTAGGGAACACATTTCGATGGGAGTAAAGGTCCCCCTACTTTCATGTATTTGCAATGTCGATTTCTTCCAGGCAGCTTGGTTTTAATGTCTCTGTTAGGGAACACATTTCGGTGGGAACAAAAGCTTCCCCTACTTTCATCTATTTACAATGCCGATTTCCTCCAGGCAGCTTGGATTTGATGTCTCTGTAAGGAAACTGCTGCATATGTCGTCAATTTTGACCAATCAGAAGTGAGTATTTCCGTTATGATAGAGGTTGAGATTTTTCAATTGTTCGATAGTTAGTTTCTGACATATATTATTTTATTCAATATGAAAAATTGTTATGGAGTGCCGAAATCGATTGACCCAAAATTTCATCAATCCATCATGAAATGACTGAGAAATAAGCGTTTGAAATTGGACAATTTTCACAATGTGCTCGATTTTCGGTTTTCCTTTTATACCCCAATATGTTCCCGAAAGACGTATTCCTACGTCAAAAAAGTGTATACATGCTCTGATGGATAGAGTTAGTTAACGTAAGCAAGTCATATTTCTTACCCGCCGCCGTGGAGTTCCGTTAACAAAGAATCCGACTTCTGGCGAAGTGGTTGGAAGCAAAACACTTGTTCGGTGTGGAGCCCTCGGATCATTACCATTTTGATGGATTCATAGCCCCGGCTTCGGCACCGCCACCGGAGGATGGTCTGAGTGCGAGGAATATCTTGCCCAAACAGCACAGTCGGTTTTTATGTGTTGGCGTTGGGCGGCTTCTCTGGATTATAAAACACTGCCGAGACTGTATCGGGGTTTTCGTCGGTTCTATTGGTAATGACTTTTTCACGTCAATGTCGGGGTGACGTTGGCATTGAGGAGGTGGCCGGAATTTGTTGCTCATCGAATTTGCATAGTTGATGAGGCATGATGATGTTTTCGATCGAAAATCGAGCCCGAAACCAAAAGAGAGCCGATTTCTTGGGTGGATCATTTGTATTCAGACGCCCATTGTTTTTCGTCTTATGGATTGGTTGGCTCGTTTGCCAGATTCTTATCGCTCGTTTTCCATCGTCACTAATCTTAAGTGTCTCATGATCATAAACATCAAACAATCAGAATTAAAATACTGAAGTGCTAAAGTTGTTTGCTTACCTTCATTTTCAACACCTTGCAAACGAATTTGACACGCTCTATTTGGCAGCCGGATGGGCTGCACCGTATCACACGGGGACACATCCGGTGATAGTTCCCACTTCGACGCAAAACAGCTGTGTGTGTGTTTTTTTCGTTCATCACACGTACATGGCTCATTAATTTGAAGGCCACTCGATTTGGATCGTTTCCGATTCGAACAAACTCGTTAGCGATTGCTGTGTGGGGGTGGATGACGGCTGAACCTTATGGATTTCGGTCAATCTGGTGTGTGTCACGTTTCCCTACCCACCCACTTGGACAGCTGCAGTTGCTCTGCTTCGAAGACTTCACCGACAGAAGCGACAGCTTTATTTGTTTACTGTCATCCAGCCAAGCTCCATTAGCGGCGACCAGATGAAGGTGGAGATATACAGCAAACAGCAGTCAAAAGCGGTGAGAAAAACAAAATAAACATCGATGAGCAAGCAGCGTAGAACCGTTGCTGGGTCACCGGGATTGTCATGTTTGGGAAGTCGCGCAGGAGTTGAACAGTTGATGCTTGACTGACTTCAGGTGGAGCTAAGACATGCCATGGTAATCACGTAGATTATTTGTGGGCGTCCATGTAATCTACTTTGCATTCGGTTGAAGACCTGAAAAATCATCTAAATTCGCAGTAAGTTCTCAGTAGAATGAATCCCCCGTAGTAGAGATGTGCCATCCGCTCATGAGCTGTTCCGAAGAATCGACTCTTTGAAGTGAGTTGACGCGGAACAGCTCGCAAAAAAAATCAAACAGCTCTTCAGCTCACTTTGATGATGATGAAGGAGAGAAAAGAGCTGTAGAATTGAAGAGAGTGTGTGAGCTGTAAGATTCAAATGAACTGACCGTCTCTCGCTCTTCGTGTTAAGACATCAGTTTAGTTTCATTTGTCCCTCGTCTTTTCAACTGTTATATTCGCGTTGATGGCATTGAGCTTTGTTTACCAGTTTAGGGGGCGCCAAAAATAATAATTGGCTCTCAGGCAGAATGAACACGTTTTTAAAATTCAAATTATTAATGAAAATTAACTTCTGTGTATCAAATGAGTATTCTATTTCAATGAAAAACACTTTGTTTGCAGGCGGTGCAAAAATCTCATAAGATTTTTTTTTTTTTTTGAAGAAAACTTTCTATTGTAATGTAAAGCCTCAGTAAAAATGTCGGAAATGTTGTACTCGCCGAGTCTATTGTAAATAATAGTCTGGAATGCGTGTTTCAAGTAATTAATAATATGGTGTGAAAAATTTCATTTGAATTTTAACATTTTCAAACTGGCTTCGTGGCTATCGAGTTTGGGACCCAAATTGAAAGTCGGCACTGACAACTGAGCTGAAGAGCTGTTCATAAAGAACAGCTCATTTAGATGAGCTGATATGATCAGAGCTGTTCATATGAACCAAATCAACCCTCGAATGTGTGACCTCTCAATGCCACCACGTTCGCTCGGCTAATGTGCTGTAATTTTCCGGATTTTCAATAACCAACTGGCACTGGGGAGACATTGACATCGGCCCAAGCAACAAGTGACCATGGCCAAGGTGTATCAACAGAGTATCCAAGAGTTGGTGCGTGTTTTATTTTTACTATCGGTGCGTGTCGATCCCCATACATATGAGTTTCCGTAAGTTTTCCCATTCAAGCGAAAATAATTTCTCGGTCGAGTGAGCAGAAACGCTCCGCGCCCTGCGTCGATCCAATTATCCGGCGGAAAGATTCCCTCCAAAGTCAACGCGTTGGTTGAGAACAACATGAATATTTCATCTCTGTCGACCCCTTCGGGCACGAAAGGTTCTCCACACACAAACACACACACACAATTTCTAACATCGACGCAACAGCGAGGAATTAATAGAAAACAACGCAAACCTGTTTTGAGTGGGTTCGCCGAAGGTGTCTCCCCATAAACATTCTTTCTCGTTACGTTTATTTTGCTCTTTTCGTTATGGTTATGGTCTCCGGTGGAAATCCTTGCCGATAGGGGTTGATGCATTAGCAGTTATACGAAGGAGAATCTTCCACACCCCCAATACCATCGCAGCTTCGAATGTCAGTCATGCCCTGACTCCATTGTTTCGCGATTAAGCGTTTCAGGTTTAATGGGTTATACATTCCATGAAAAATATATAAAGGTAGCGAATAAAGGTAATGGCACACCAATCTTCCAAGCACCCTGTGCCATAAACACGTCAAAATGCGTTCATTGCAGAAACAAAAGTGACGAGTCCGTCACGTCGGATAACAATTAAATCTTGGGTGCGATATATTCAAAATGTCTTCACAAGTTCAACGAAAAGGTACGTAAAATGAAATATTTTCCAATGAAAATCTAATCTAGACGTTATCATCATCTTCATTTTCTTATTTTTGACGTGACGGAAATATTTTGGATCAATCAATTGGAAATATTTCTACGCATATATCACTATAAAGAAAATGAATTTGTTTCGACGTAGGACTATGTCTTTTTGGATGGGTGCCCAATACGAAACAAATCACGTTTCTATGAAATAAAGTTCACTTTATCAATAAGAACGAATTTTTGATTATTCACACATCAACCGAATCGGAAATTCTCTAAGATTTTTTCTATACGCTATACATTACAATTCCCTATCCTCCAAACGGTTTAAATTAATGAAAACTGGAAGCATTACCATTTTCCTTTATGTTTGTTCTGCCGATTTGTGTGCTTTTCATATCTCCCGTACCTTCTATTCGTTTCTTCCCGTTTTCATCTTATTGATATAAACAAGCCATCCGCGATTTGAAATCACTGATTTCTCTCAATGATTCCAAATGCTCTAATCTCCATTTCAAATTTTGGCCATCAGGTGACCAAATATGCCTCTCATTACTAACGAAATTCTTTTCCAACTTATGTCATATATTCATTTTGCTATACATTTTGGATTTTACAGATACGAGATTAGAGGATGCGATCGCTCAAAACGATAGAAAAACTGAATGGCCTTTATCAAAACTGGAGATGAATGAACTGAAAAGTTTAAAGCCTCTATAATTCAACACGTTCGTTCGTGAAATCACAGTCTCGAGCGAGATAGCGAACACTGCACAACGAGCGGAAAACATTTATTCTTAATGGTGATATCACACACACATATACGGTTCGATACAAGAATGGACACAATGAAAAGAATGGAAGATATCGCCAATGGGCAGTTACGTTCACAATTACGTTCACGTCCAATACAACAGCCTCGAAGAAGAGGAAGCGTTCTGTGCCGAAATGGGCGTAACCAGGGTCTAACGTTTTCAAAACGAAACAAGTAAATCAACTCTTCGCTTCGCTTCGAGCAGGGCTCTGCATAGTCATAGTCAACTGAGGATAGTCAGCTGACTATCTGACTGACTATATCCGTATTCAGTTAGTAATGACTTTTGGCTTCTTTACGCAGTTTCTCCGCCAAAATGACTAAACAGTCAGTCGGGCGTTTAGTCGCTATCTCCTTCTACCGACTCGACTATAACATTTCATTCTTCCCACTCAAATTGTCCTCATTGTATTTTGAAGCGACTTCCCCCAAAACGAATTCGTTCCGCTCTTTCTCTTTTCCATGTACGTGTGCATGCATCGATATTCGAGTTCAACGTGGTTTGACATACGCTAAAGGTGAGCTAGATTTTTTTTGTATCGTACACGAAAATTACTCACACGTATAAAATAGCGTGCAGTGTTTGTGCGCTATTTTGCACGCTATTTATTAATCCTAACGCGAGGATCTTTATAGCATACTTGATAAATATCTATGTTCGTTGGTTTGATTTCACGATGGGTAGACAATAAATCGTCCATTAATGGGGTAACTTCTATTTTGCACCAGAAATCATGTTTTCGTTCCTCTTTATATGGACGTAAACATAAGATTGCGTACGCGGGTATAAATTTGGCGTGGCGAATAAATCCAAATCTGCCTCTCCAATCAACCGCACTTCACTCCACCACCAGTACTCCACCCCAACATGCACCTCGTCGCCCGCGTACACAATGTTACTGTATCGCCCATATAAAGTGAAACGAAAGCATGATTTCTGATGAAAAAAGAAGTTACACCATTAATTGAATCTGAGCCCCCCCTCATTTCATTTTCATTGTCAAATGAACTTCATATTGAAATTGCCCCCCCCCGGTCATTTCAATATGAAGTTCATTTGACAATGAAAATGAAATGAACACAGACCATCTTAGAGCAACGAAAGCGCCCGAATTATGTTCATTGATCAAAATGATTATTTTCACTGCGAAGCGTAGTGAAAACATACTCAACGATATATATATATATATATATATATATATATATATATATATATATATATATATATATATATATATATATATATATATCGTAAATCTGATCAGCCGTTCTCCTGTGATGCTATGTTATACGTACGTGAGAATACCCTTGTTTTATGTATAAGTTTTCAAATCCCAAATTCTCAAATTTTGAATGAAGAAATTTACTTCATGTCATTTGATAACTTGAAACATAGCGTCCTAACCCTTACTTAACCATTTATCGATATCGAAATATCCTAATATTTGCACTAAAACTCTTCTTTATTATATAAAAACATTATCAAACACATTTTTCATATATATTAGGCTGTCAAAAAAGTTCTGCGGTACTTTTTTTGAATTTTCATATGTTCATAAAATTAGTTACAATCATCTGTTTTAAGTCAAATATGCGCCGTTTTGTTCGATGACTTGTTCCCAACGAGATGCCAACTTAATAATACCCCTGTTATAGAAGCTCGCTTCCTTATTGGCAAAAAACTCGGATAGCCAATTTTCACAGGCCTCTTTTGTGGCTAACTTCTGACTACCTAGCTCGTTCGCCATGGACAAAAACAGGTGGTAGTCACTTGGTGCAAGGTCCGGACTATACGGCGGATGCAAAAGAACCTCCCATCCGAGCTCCCGGAGCTTCTGGCGCGTCACCAAAGAAGTGTGTGGCCTGGCGTTGTCCTGATGGAAGACAATGCGGCCTCTGTTTATCAAAGATGGCCTCTTCTTCATGAGTGCTACCTTCAAGCGGTCCAGTTGTTGGCAGTACAGGTCCGAATTGAGCGTTTGGCCATAGGGAAGCAGCTCATAATAGATTATTCCTTGACAATCCCACCAAACACACAGCAGAACCTTCCTGGCCGTTAATGAGGGCTTGGCCACCGTCTGAGCCGCTTCAGCGGGCTTCGACCACGACCGTTTGCGCTTCATGTTGTCCTAAGTGACCCACTTTTCATCGCCAGTCACCATCCGCTTCAGAAACGGGTCGAGTTTGTTGCGATTCATCAGCGATTCACATGCGTCGATACGGTCAAAGATGTTTTTTTGCGTCAACGTGTGTGGCACCCATACATCGAGCTTCTTTGTGAATCCAAGCTTCTTCAAATGGTTAATAACGGTTTCATGACTTATCCCCAGCTCTTGGTCGATGCTACGGCTGCTACTATGACGGTCTTTCTCGGCTAATTCAGCGATTTTGTCGCAATTTTCGACGACAGGCCTTCCGGAGCGTGACGCATCTTCGACGACCTCTACACCAGAACGAAAACGTTGAAACCATCGTTGTGCGGTGGAAATGGAAACTGTATCGGGTCCATAAACTGCACAAATTTTATTGGCAGCTTGAGATGCATTTTTGCCTTTGTCATAGTAGTACTGTAAAATATGTCGGATTTTCTCTTTATTTTGCTCCATATTTGCGACACTATAACTCACGAACGACTTAACCAAACAAAACACTGTCGAGGACTATATTAAAGCGCGCAAAAATACCTTTCCAACAAGCTATAGTATGACTCGATACAATGAATACAACTAGAACTACGCGCTTACAACGACACCTCGCGGAAATACCACAGGACTTTTTTGACAGCCTAATATATGAAATTTCATTTTCATATCATATAAAAATGTTATATATATATATTTTTTTTATTTTTGTTTTTTTTATTTGGGAGAACACACGTTACTCATTTACATAGAACACAAATTCAATGCGGAAAAATTAATTTTATTCATATTTTTTATTTTTAAAATGTATTCATTCCAACTGAAAATCCATACTGTCTTTGTCGCTTCTTATACTCGTAAAACTCTTTCGAAATAACTCAAAAATCCTATATACAGTTATTTCTGAAAATTTCAAAGCATTCTAAAATAATATCCGGAATGATGAACAAGCAGTTTGATCCTACGTCGAAGGTTGAATCGGGTCATAGTCACAACCCCTTACAATTTTCCAAGCAAACAAAAGAATAATTGTAAAATGGCAGGTAAAGGGTGTGTCACATCAAATTGCATCACGGAAAAAACGCTGTAGAAATTCGCCCAGTAGACCGATCCTTTTGAAAATTTTAGACAGTAAAATAAAAACTATCAAACAACTTTTGGCATTTTCTTTTTATTCATACTTCGAGCCCAAGCCCGTATGCTCGCACCTTCCTCTTTACCCCGTCCATTAGGTTCTGTACAACGTCAGGTTGTAGTTTTTTTTTAACAGAAATCCATTTTCTCTTGAAGTCCGCCTCCGATTTGACAACTTTTGGGTTCTTCCGGAGGGCCTGCTTCATAATCGCCCAATATTTCTCTATTGGGCGAAGCTCCGGCGCGTTGGGCGGGTTCATTTCCTTTGGCACGAAGGTTACCCCGTTGGCTTCGTACCACTCCAACACGTCCTTTGAATAGTGGCACGAAGCGAGATCCGGCCAGAAGATGGTCGGGCCCTCGTGCTGCTTCAATAGTGGTAGTAAGCGCTTCTGTAGGCACTCCTTAAGGTAAACCTGCCCGTTTACCGTGCCGGTCATCACGAAGGGGGCGCTCCGCTTTCCGCAAGAGCAGATCGCTTGCCACAACATGTATATTTGGCAAACTTGGATAGTTTCTGCTTGCGAATCTCCTCCGGAACGCTGAATTTGTCCTCTGCGGACAAGAACAACAGGCCCGGCAGCTGACGAAAGTCCGCTTTGACGTAGGTTTCGTCGTCCATTACCAGGTAATGCGGCTTCGTCAGCATTTCGGTGTACAGCTTCCGGGCTCGCGTCTTCCCCACCATGGTTTGCCTTTCGTCGCGGTTAGGAGCCTTCTGAACCTTGTATGTACGCAGGCCCTCCCGCTGCTTGGTCCGCTGGACGAATGAACTTGACAAATTCAGCTTATTGGCGACATCCCGGACCGAACCTTCCGGTCGATGGTTAGGTTCTTGAAGTATCGTTTTAGTACTCTGCTGACCGTGGATTGGACGATTCCCAGCATCTTACCGATGTCCCGATGTGACAACTCCGGATTCTCGAAATGAGTGCACAGGATTAATTCACGACGCTCTTTTTCGTTCGACGACATTTTTCCAAATTTACGAAAAATTGACAGTGAAGCATGGCCAACGTGATCTATACACTCTTATCTGATTATAAGCGAAAGCTAAAGATATAATTCCTAAAAATTAAATTTCTACAGCGTTTTTTCCGTGATGCAATTTGATGTGACACACCCTTTATTGCCTGAATGCGCTGAATACCGCGCATCGATTGCATGCATTTCGATTATACCAATATAACTGCGAAAACTATCGTAGCTATCCACAGTGCATATCATTCTATCCAAAGGAAGGAGAAAAATAAAAAAAAACCAAGCCACCAATTAAAAAATGGCCGCACTCTAGTCAACCTCGGTCACACCGGTTTGAAAGTCTGAAAGTTCGAGAATCGTTAAGTTCAAAAGTCAGAAAATTTGGAGTTTGAAGGTTTGAAAGTTTGAATGTATGAAAGTTTAAAAATTTGAAAGTTTGAATGTTTAAAAGTTTCATAGTTTCAAAGTCGGAAATTTAAAAGTTTGAATGTTTGAAGGTTTGAAAAATTTAAAAAATTTTAAATTTTGAAAGTATGAAAGTCGATAAGTTTGAAAGTTGAAAATTCTAAAACGTTTGAAATTTTGAAAGTATGAAAGTCGATAAGTTTGAAATTTTAAAAGTTTGAAAGTTTGAAAGTTTGAAAGTTTGAAAGTTTGAAAGTTTGAAAGTCTGAAAGTTTGAAAGTTTGAGTTTAAAGTTGAGTTTGTAAGTTTAAAAGTTTAAAAGTTTAAAAGTTTCAAGGTTTTAAAGTTTTAAAGTTTAAAAGTTTAAAAGTTTAAAAGTTTAAAAGTTTAAAAGTTTAAAAGTTTAAAAGTTTAAAAGTTTAAAAGTTTAAAAGTTTAAAAGTTTAAAAGTTTAAAAGTTTAAAAGTTTAAAAGTTTAAAAGTTTAAAAGTTTAAAAGTTTAAAAGTTTAAAAGTTTAAAAGTTTAAAAGTTTAAAAGTTTAAAAGTTTAAAAGTTTAAAAGTTTAAAAGTTTAAAAGTTTAAAAGTTTAAAAGTTTAAAAGTTTAAAAGTTTAAAAGTTTAAAAGTTTAAAAGTTTAAAAGTTTAAAAGTTTAAAAGTTTAAAAGTTTAAAAGTTTAAAAGTTTAAAAGTTTAAAAATTTAAAAGTTTAAAAGTTTTAAAGTTTCAAAGTTTCAAAGTTTCAAAGTTTCAAAGTTTCAAAGTTTCAAAGTTTGAATGCTTGAAAGTTAGAAAATTTTGAAGTTTGAAGGAATTAAAAAATTTTCAAATTTAGAAATTTTTGAATTTTGATATTTGTAATTTTTCAATGTAAGATGGTCACTAATAATGATACAATGAACCAAATTAATATGAAATATGTGCCCCATGAATAATTAGACAGCTTATATATGTTTCTAAGCATATCGCAAACAATTTACACGCCTTTTTACAGCGTAGAACAGTTGATAGGACGACGTTATTTGAGCAGAACTCAGACCGTGTACGAAGGGTAAAACAATTTATGCCCGATCCCATCAGTACGGATCGATTCCGTTCAGTTTATCCATCCAACCGTGGAGGCATCGGACGAAACCCGGCAGGGAATATAATGCCTCGCGGAAATGTGTCACACCCACCTCACCCACTTTCGCTAATGTTCTGGCGGTTTTCGATAAGCGTTTGAGAAGCACAAAAACAACGCTAAATAAATTAGTTGGTGGAACGTTAATAAAAGATGATTGATATCGACATAATTAATCATTTTATTACTGCGCCACAACTGAGTTATTAAACTGCCTGCCTGTGATTGGGAGTGACCGAGATCCACTATGGTTTAATTACGCTTTGAACGACGGAATTTATCATTTGTCCTGTGGACTTGGATGGTTTTCAGCACAAATGGAGTTGAAATCCGGTTCCTCCTCTCCAATAGATAAAACCTCGAATAGGTAATAACAGTGACCCTGGCAGGATGGGCCACAGCCATCAAGTCGTTCGGTTCCTTTTCGATAGATTTTGCCGAATAGCGCAGCAGGCGATTCATCCTCCGGATAGAGATAACAATGCGAGCGTGATGGCGAATATGAGCCCTCGTAACGATAACAGCGATAATAATGATTACATAATCCGTTCAATCTATGAAGAAATGGGTGGAGTAAACTACCAAGTTTGCTATTATGTGTGTTCCTGTCAGCTAGAATGAACGTGTTGTGGAAATCAATTTTCCTAGTAATTATTTATCTTTTGTGCGAGTCTATTGATTCTAAATACGGTTCCGGTTTACATGGATTCCTCCTACCATTTTCGCCGCGTCTTTGAAGTTCAAGAATCAGCCTCCTCTACTTTTCCGTCATTTCCGGGTTTCCTTTAGATGGTCATCACAAAACACCACAAAAGTCCGGGAGTTTGCAAAATTTGCAACGCACCTGTTCCAATGACGTCAAGATATAAACAAATGAAGTTATTCGGACAACAAGTACCTTCTGTTATTCTATATACCCCCATAACTTCATTCAGTGACATTGAGAGAAATGTTGCTTTTAAAATGAATATTTGCAGCATTTTATGCTTGTTCGGATGCTTTCATAGTCTAACTATCAAATACTAAGCAAATACAAATACTTCCCTTATAAGAGGTCGTGAACTAGAACTGACAAAATATATGAAGTATGCCGAAACGCAAATCATGATCGATTATCGAATCGATATTGAGTCCAGGTACGTTGCCCGAACCGCCAAATGTCCACGGTACCATAGCCTAAGATACAGACATCGTCCGACGGTGAGACCGGCTCATCGAACCTGTACCGATTGACATCAAACGAGCATGTATGACACCCCATGACACGGCTCATAAAACACAAATTAGCCTGGCCATGGTTGCTCGGATCAAGTGCCGCCAATCGCCACAATGAAGTCCGAGGTTCTGCGGCCTCTTTCACCCCTCAGCTATGCATGCGATGATGGTCGTGTGATTGCTGACTGCCTCCGTAGCGCTGGTTTACGATGAGTGGTATGACATAGTGTGAAGAGGGGACCCTCCTTCAAACCTCCTCTCTTCGGAATCTATTTGGTGGTTCTGTCTTTTGCAATTATACCGTATGGTGGTGGTAAACGATAAAGTTTTAATGAGTGCTTGTGGGATTTACGAGTTCGTCATCAAACCGGGTGCCGGAGTTTGGTCCTTTTTCGACGCACAAAATCAGGGCAGAGTGTTGGAATAGTTACACACCCACACACAGTAATATTTATTGAGTCGAGAGAAACGACGTATTCGCTACCCATCTCTCTTTGTTTTATGGCTGAATCGATTGCACTCAGCAGACGGTGCAGCGTGACCTTTGGTCCTCGCCTAGGCGACTCCCCCGTTAATTCCAGTAGACGCAACACAAAGTTGCGAGATATAAACTCACGGAGGCTAATAATCACCGTCGGAAGCGGTGGAAATACGAATAATCGGAATTCGCGCTAATATTGCTTTGTTAGAGAATAAATCAATCGCTGCATATTACTCGTACAATAATCATTATCTGATTCCGATTACTTCAATTACAGTGAAAGCTCTCTATAGCGACATCGCAAGGGACCGTCGTTATAGAGAAATGTCGCTATAAAAAACTATCGCTATAGAGAATTCGGATGTCGTTATAAAGAGAGAAACGCTCTAGTCCCTGCGAAACAAATCAATTATATTTATAACAAAGGAAACTGACTGAAATAATTGAAACGAAACATTAAACAATAGACACAAAATTCAGCCCCCAAAATTTTGTCCCCTAACAAAACTTTGTTAATAAACCAGCATAAATCGTTTGGAAAGCATCTTCTAGTTGGTTTTGGGAGTCCATTCCTTTTGACGAATTTTTGAAACCATCCGTCGCTGGCTTTGAATGATTTTTGGTCTAGTTTCGCAGTTTTAAATTTTAATTAAATCTTTCAATTATGTCCAATTAATTTTTTAGCGTCAAAGATTTTCTTGTCTTTGAATTTATTTTGGACTGGAATTTAGATTAAAACAAACTATGCTTCAAACTGTTGTGTGAGTTTAAATTTACAATCTTACCATGTAACAGTTGGACGGACAATACTTTTCGTTTTAGGTTCAATGCAAATACTTTATTTTCTCAAGGACGGGATTCTGGTACAACAATGCTTAAATTTATTTGTTTCAATAAGCTTTCCCTATCTCTTATCAGCTTACAGGTTTCCTATTTGTGTGTATTGTGAAAGCTGAGCTGAATTCGTGTAGAACTGAATAAAGATTGGGAAACTGACATCATTCTTTTTTTGCCTCGCCCTATCACTGTTTTGGCAGAATGAATTTTATTAGCACCAGAAGTAAAACGTGATCCACAACAGCTAATCTGTATTGTATTCCTTTTTACCCACACGGTATCGTTTAGTTAGTTTCCCACTGCGCGTCCCGAGAGCTTCAGAGCGATCACGTCTCTTTCGAGGGTTTTTTTATTACTCTTTCGTTATACGAAATGGTACAGCTGATTATGTGCAGCAGAGTTTTGAATATATGGAAATGTACCGTCAGCAGAATCGCGTCTGAATATATGTTCAGGTTGAGTGATGTTTCAAATTTAAATTTCTCTGCTTTTGTTAAGTAAAGTCTGCTTCATTTAATATTGGAACAAATTCTTTTGCTCATTGTGGCGCTCCTAGTGGACGGATTTGGAAACTTTTTTCACCCACGTGTCGGGAAATTCATTACCTTTCACCATGTATTTATGTCATAACACCAAACGATAGCATTTTGTAAACAACCGCCATGGAAGCCGAACGGAAAGATAAAATTGTGCACAGTTTTCTTGAAAATCCATTGTTGTCGGCATCTAAGCTAGCTAAACAGCTTAAAATGCCCAGAAATACCGTATGGCGTGTTATCAAGCAGTACAAGGAAACATTGACGACGGCTCGGAAGCCGCATTCGAAGCGTCGGAGTGGAACTGTCGACCGGAAACTGCGTGGGAAAGTCATCAAGGCCGTCAAGAGGAATCCCAATCTTTCAGATCGCGATTTGGCCAATAAGTTCCAGGCCGCTCACAGTACGGTGCGACGAATTCGTCTCCGGGAAGGAATAAGGTCATTCCGAGCCAGCAAACAGCCAAATCGGACGCTGAAGCAGAACAATGTGGCCAGAATCCGTGCTCGAAAGCTGTACGACCAAGTGCTGACCAAGTTCGACGGATGTATTCTGATCGACGATGAGACCTACGTGAAGGCGGACTTTGGGCAAATCCCAGGTCAAAAATTTTATTTGGCGACGGCTCGGGGGGATGTACCTGCAAAATTTAAGTTCGTGTTTGCGGATAAATTCGCCCGCAAGTACATGATTTAGCAGGGGATATGCAGTTGTGAACAGAAAACCAAAGTCTTTCTCACTGACAAGACAATGACATCAGAAGTCTACAAAAAAGAGTGCCTACAGAAACGGATTCTGCCGTTTATTCGTGCCTACGACCGTCCAGTAATGTTTTGGCCGGACATCGCAAGCTGCCATTACAGCAAAACGGTTATGGAATGGTACGCAACGAACGGGGTCAGCGTAATACCGAAGGACCTCAACCCCCCAAACTGCCCCCAGTTCCGGCCGATAGAGAAATACTGGGCAATCACGAAGCGGAGGCTTAAGGCAAAGGGAAAACTTGTTAGGAACATGACTCAAATGAAGAACTGGTGGAATCAAATCGCCAAAACGGTGGACGAAAAGGGTGTGCGCCGCCTAATGTGCCGTATTACGGGAAAAGTACGAGAATTTCTTCGAAACAGCAATGAATAATTTTTTAAATTTTTTTTTATGAAAGAGTAAAGAAAATGCTACATTTGTATGAAAAACAAATTATGAATTCGTTAATAAATGACTGAACTACACGCAATTGTTTGTGTTCCAATATTAAATGAAGCAGATTTTACACGAAAATTAATAGTTGCGCGCGAACATTTAATCGTTCACAAAACATAATATAGACTATGTTCGTTCATTCATTGAACTTAGTATTTCAATCAAGCTTATTATTATTGCACTGTGAATGGCGTGACCTTGAAAATTATCGCAATAGAGAATGATATGTATGAGCGGTAATGTGTCGTTACAGGGAATGGTCGTTATAGAGAAATGTCGCTTTAAAGAAAAGAATTTCTATGTGATTTTGAAGGGACCTTTGGATATGTCGTTATAGAGAGATTTGTCGCTATAAAGATTGTCGCTATAGAGAGCTTTGACTGTAGGTAAGCCACAGAAGCTCAGTATTGTTTCGCTGATCATAAAACATCGAAACGCATCCGAAAGCCAATTAACGTTGGAACGTAAAATAAATTTAGATATTCACGATAATGAATAAACTTCTATTCATTATCGACGGTATTGGCTCCCGCGAAAATGTTATCCCTAATCGCAACCATTTCCAGTAAACATTATTTGTAGTGCCGGAATTCGAGGAAACTTTACAGGCGTCGAAACGTTTCTAAATCTAAATTATCGTATTACTACAATATTATCAATATGAAAAGTGGCTTTCCTGGGAATAATTATTGGACGTCGAACATTACGTGTATCGAATCAATCCGTTCGCAGAATGCAGTCGCCCAAATTTGGTTATTGCAGCTGATAATCCCCTTTATTCCGTGAGGCGAA
Organism: Toxorhynchites rutilus septentrionalis; assembly: GCF_029784135.1. Lineage (NCBI taxonomy): Eukaryota > Metazoa > Arthropoda > Insecta > Diptera > Culicidae > Toxorhynchites > Toxorhynchites rutilus. Next base: position 28,618,422 of record NC_073744.1, on the reverse strand, counting down.
TTCCCGCTATCAGCTATCTCACGTCTTCTGCTGTAGGAACATTGTACCACAGCGACCATTAGTTGATCTATTGTAGTGACTATCTCCCGTCACTCGCCGCGCGGAATAAAGAGAAATAACTGTTTCATGTTCATGGAATAGAGCATTCATGGAATATTTGAATCCATTAATTTAGATTCTTCTTTCTCCTTCTCCTTCTCCTTCTCCTTCTCCTTCTCCTTCTCCTTCTCCTTCTCCTTCTCCTTCTCCTTCTCCTTCTCCTTCTCCTTCTCCTTCTCCTTCTCCTTCTCCTTCTCCTTCTCCTTCTCCTTCTCCTTCTTCTTCTCCTTCTCCTTCTCCTTCTCCTTCTCCTTCTCCTTCTCCTTCTCCTTCTCCTTCTCCTTCTCCTTCTCCTTCTCCTTCTCTTTCTCCTTCTCCTTCTCCTTCTCCTTCTCCTTCTCCTTCTCCTTCTCCTTCTCCTTCTCCTTCTCCTTCTCCTTCTCCTTCTCCTTCTCCTTCTCCTTCTCCTTCTCCTTCTCCTTCTCCTTCTCCTTCTCCTTCTCCTTCTCTCCTTCTCTCCTTCTCTCCTTCTCTCCTTCTCTCCTTCTCTCCTTCTCTCCTTCTCTCCTTCTCTCCTTCTCTCCTTCTCTCCTTCTCTCCTTCTCTCCTTCTCTCCTTCTCTCCTTCTCTCCTTCTCTCCTTCTCTCCTTCTCTCCTTCTCTCCTTCTCTCCTTCTCTCCTTCTCTCCTTCTCTCCTTCTCTCCTTCTCTCCTTCTCTCCTTCTCTCCTTCTCTCCTTCTCTCCTTCTCTCCTTCTCTCCTTCTCTCCTTCTCTCCTTCTCTCCTTCTCTCCTTCTCTCCTTCTCTCCTTCTCTCCTTCTCACCTTCTCTCCTTCTCTCCTTCTCTCCTTCTCTCCTTCTCTCCTTCTCTCCTTCTCTCCTTCTCTCCTTCTCTCCTTCTCTTTTTCTCTCCTTCTCTCGCTCTCAAAAAATGACAAATAAAAATGGTTGTGGTTGCATTCCAGCTATCAACCAGTCGCTAGTGGCAGCAATTCTTGGTTGAAAAATGCTGTTCCTTCTTCCGTAAATCACGTCAGTACCCGTTGAAACCATCAGGACCATCCAAATGGAACTTTTTCGTCAGTGAAGATAACCTATACATTGAAGAACTTTTCGGTATGGTATATATCTAAATGTATTCTTTTGGAAGCATTCTTTGTCACAACATACCTTGTCCCACTGTCGATTTATGTGAGATTTGGCAAAACTCAGACGTCTTCCGATGTGAGATGATGTAAGATGAGGAGCTTCAACCATTTAAGCCCTCTTTATGTAAGGATTTTTTACCAAAACTTGAGGTATTGTCACTCGAGTAACATTTAAATTGAAATATTGCTTTATTTGCATAAGCGATTTTGAGGTATTTGAAGCTGTTCAAGGTATTTCCCGCTTATCCTGGCCAGAGAGCTTCGATTTACGATTCATCTTTCTTCTCTCTCCGTGAGCACTTTTCCCTTCGACATTTCCCAGATTTATTGATCAAAATAACTAAAACAACGGAAAATGTAACTGGTCTTATAGAAACTTGACAAGTGAAAAATACCAAAACATTTGTTTACGCTCAGCGCTTGCACACACACATATGAAAATCATGCAGTGTATTGTATTCACCAATACCTGCACACTAGAATATAAATTGGAGCATTGTTCGTTTACAATGACACAAAGCAGCGGACCATCACCTGGTCTTATAGAAGTTTGACAGAGTGTACTTCACCAATATGAAAATGTTCATTTATCTGACGTTTTGATATTTGAGGGTTCGTTCACACGAAGTCACAGAACTGTCCAGTCGCTAATATAATATGTTGTGTATTTGCTGTTACACAACGGAAAGATACGATCAAAGTTTGTAAATAAATTTGATCTATACGCGAGGAACGGCGGAACGGCGATTTCGACATGTCGTTCAACCTTTTACTTTACTGATCTTGATCTCACGTTCGTCTATGACATTTGACGTATAAATTTAGGGTGACCATGTGAATGATTCATTGATTGAATGAACGATTACATTATCGTCTTTCATTATCAATATATCAAGGAATAATGATCACACTGAAATTGGGCAGGTGTAGCGTGAATCCCTCATTCCTCTCCCACACGAAACGTATTATCCCTATTCAATTTTTCGTTGTATCTCATTTCACACTCAGTGAAATGCAGTTAACAAACATCCCAAATTCATATTCATCTACATGTCATAAAGTATGAGTCACCCACTTTATGACTTACCCGGAAACATTTCCCATGCTGTAATCAAACACCACACTTGTATCAACATGTGTACGCTTCGTCACAAGTTGCAAGAATCGGTCGTTTTTGATTATAACCCAATTAAGTTCCGTTTGCCTAAGCAAGGCGAAAAGCCTGGAGGCCAAGCGTAATAACTTCTACTCATCCTCATTCTTTCTCTTTCCATTTTCACCGCCGTGATGCTCCTCCCAGTTCGGAAATTTTAGATAGTGTTGTCTGTAGCTTTTTTTAGATAGTGTTAAGCTAGTATTTAAAAATCAAGAAGTAATGCAGCCTGGTTGGAAGTGTGAATAGAGTAACGTCGGGCCGAGCAGTGTTCGGTCCCAACGACGCGTTTGTGAATTAATCGAAAGCTCCGAACAATTTCCCTCCCACGCGTTGCAATCGACAATTTCCGTTGAAATGTTTAGTTTTACCATTTTTCTTTGTTACATGGCGACCGTGACAGGACCTGAACCTGCAATCTTCGGGTAAAAAGTAAAAAACAATTTAGTTGTGAATGCTTTTCATTTGAAAATGAAATTTTCCCCCATTTCCAAATTGAAAATGCAGTAAAAAATTAATTTAGTGGGCAATCAGTTGAGAGGAATTGATTGCGGACATATTACAGAAACGCAGAATTAGCCGTTTCAAGATCAACCATAAAGCAATTCTAGCCTCAATTGACACCAAAAAACATGATGGATCGAATTTCTATTTGCGAAGCCATGGCCAAACGAAATGAAGTCGACCCATCTCTCAAACGGATGGTGACTTGGGATGAGAAATGGATCACATAGAACAATATTGTGCGAAACGTGGTCAAAGCGTGGTGGAGCATCCCAAACAGTGACCAAACCAGGACTAACGGCCAGACCGGTTCCGCTATGTGTTTAGTGGAACCTGATCACAATTCAGATCTTCGACTGTCAACAACTGGACCGTTTAATGCTAGCGATTGATCAGAAACGGTCACAATTGGCCAACAGAAGCGATGTTGTGTTTCATCAGGACAATGCAAGGCCATACACGTCTGTAGTGGCTCATTAGAAACTTCGGGAGGTTGGTTGGAAAGTCTAGATGCATCCACCAGCGATTACCGCCCTTTTCTCGCATTGCAAAACTTCCTGCGTGGTAAGTAATTCGGTTCGAGAGGAGATTATAAAAATCGATTACAAGAGCTTTTCGCCACTAAGGACCAAGACTTCTATGAGAGAGGCATTATGGCTACCATTAGAATGGCAATTTAACAAAAAAAAACGGTGCATATTTGACCGAAATCAGACAATACGACCAACCGTGAAGTTTTGAAATTAGTAAGTATTTTGTATGAATAACGAAAAACACCAGAGATAGAATGTTTAAAGAAATTCGGGGGTCTACGGAATCACTTAATTTTGGAAAAGGGGTCTCTTGCTTTCAATAGTTTGAGAATCCCCGGATTAAATGATGCAAACTTGTGCACAACAGCACTTAATTAATTGTAATCTTTCCATCCGTCCATTGGAATGTAATGCTTCCCCTTTCTCGATTGGCCTCATCCTCAGAACGCTTCAGAAGACTCATCATTTTCAGGCTGCATAATCCGCGAAAAGATCAAGCTACAGACATCGGATTTATTAATCAAGTGTCCAGTCTTGAAAAGCTTTGCATAAATTTTAAGCTTGTTATTGTACGCGACACGGATCACGGATTCCACTCTTCTCGGAAAAACCCTTGCCGTGAGAGCACTCAATGCAAAACCGAGCGCTGGGAAAGCGTAACACAGAAGGAAAACAATAGCAGTCCCCGTTCCGCCATTATTTCTGTCGTACTTCACATTTTATTTTTATTTCGTCAGTAAAAGTGCTCACTTTTCGGATGATCCGTCAGGATGCTTTCGATATTCCTGAATATTACATTTCACTTATTTTGTTTCTCTTTTGTTGTTCTGTTTTCGGAGGCAAGTTGACTTGCCTTCCAGGAAGCGCCATGTCATCATCTCGTCAACTCCCAGAGGGTCGGACCGTGTAATTGTGTATAACAATCCCAGGTTCATGTATTCTTTTCATGGCGCCCGGCACAAAACCGGTAACACAAAGAGGGAAAATTAGATCCTTATATAGGCAATGCCGGTGGATACATATCCCGCCCTGAGACGAGACCAACGATCCACGGTGACCAGCTCTACTCTCCAATCTCAGTACGGAGCAGGCTTGTTAATAAACTCGGTGCCTCTCGGGCTGATGATGGGATCCCATCGAACATGTTTCGGGTTTTCGACACACGTGGAGAAGATGGGGGAAAATCTCCTGCTGTTGATGTTAATGGCACTCTGCTGAGAATTCAATTATCGAGTGGCTATCGCTGTCAGCGGGTGGGGCGCTTTATTGTCCGTTTGTCATTTCTGCGTAGATCCTTCTTCCTTCTGCGAAGAGCTTCGCGCTGGGTGTGTGCGTATTCCGGGAAGTGGAACTAGAGACATTCAAGAGCAATCAGACGGTGGGAGAAGTACCATCCCGGATGGATCCCTAGCATTGTTCATTTATCACCAAAAATTTTACCACTGGGAAATTTAATGGATTCACGACGGGACACATTCATCCCCTGTGGAATGTGGAGAATTTGTTTCTCAACAGGCGTCTCCATGAATTGTTTCCGAGATGGAGACACCCGGGGGTTGCTAAATTTGTGAAAAATTATCATATTAAATAATCAATTCGCTAGTCGACTTCCCGCTCGAGCCAACCGGTATTGAATGACAGCGATAACAAAAAACGATTACACAAGCCATCACTTCTCATTACCAGCCCTGAGTAAAGCGATGACCCATTAGGGCTTAATTGCTGTTTCAAATAATATACATTTCGGGTTGGAACCGCCCGGGCCGGGCGAATGCGAGGGTCGGCCCTGGCGGTGGTGGCGGTTGTCTGTATTAATTTTATTCCATGTTTCTTTCGTTTTTGGCTGGCTTTGTCCGACGACCTTGCCTCGCAGATGGTGCTGAAATCCCAACCCAACCCAGCCGAACCTCCATCAAAACCATTACTTCCAAATTGGATGATCCTGTTGAAACCGGTTGAGCGGGCCTGGCGAGATAAGCGATGTTCGCTTCATTTCATTACCACCGACATCACCACCGACACCATCTTCGGGATGGGATCTGCTGCAATCGACGAAAAGGGGAAGGAATGAATCCATTATTCGGGAAATTGCCTGTTCTTGCCGTGCGGATTGGGCACGAAAATATTTCCTTCGAGCAAACAAACGAGAGGTTGTTGTTTTCTGCTCAACTTAGTCCCCTCCGTGTCTCAAACTCGGAGAGACCAGGAAGACCTATTGTTTATCCCGGAAGACTGTCATTCGAGGAGATGGGCACAGTTTTCCAGAGGATGTATGCTCGTTAATAAATAAATCAAGTAGCACACATTCGTGGAATGTTCGAGTCAGTTACTCACCCAATGTTCAAAAGATACGAGATAATAAAATGAATCTGTTGTGATGTTTGAAGTAATTAAGTTTGGAACGCATTTGGAACGAATACCACTCCTAGCAATCATCAACATCGTTGAAGCATCTGAAAAACATTTGTTGATTTGCAGGAAATTGTTCAAGCAGGGTGTTTGTAATGTTACTGAATGGGCTGCGAGATGGTTTTCATCATATTGAATGAATCTAAACGACAAGAATACGATAGGTTTTTAACGATTGCTTCAAATACTTCTGGAATTTTTCTGAATGTTGGATTATTAGTTCCGTTCAATCGTAAATTTAAAGATCACAGACCAGGCATCCCAGAAGCACAGCATTCTCACTACATTCGGTATAAAATTTATACCGACAGTCTCTGTGTGCACGCAATTAGCACTCACAACCATAAGTTCGACCAGGGTTGTCAATAATATTTTTAAAAAACCTGAAAGATTGTCATTTAAAAAAATGGACGAAAACTGTATCCTTTGAAACAGTTATATTTAAAGAAGGTCGGCTTTGATTTATCTATAATTACTTTTTACCCATTTCAATTTTTGAGAAATATAATTTCCTTCGAAGCTTCGTTTAATATATATACACTTCACAAACAAATTAAAGAGACACAGTGCGAAGTCGAACAACTTTAAATGATTGTTGACGTGTTGTAACTTCGTGAAAAATCAACGCAAACAGATGGGATTGATACACATTGATGGTACGATTGGCGATGACCAGCTTCTCTAATTTACTCCAAACTTTGAAAAATCGGCTAAAAAAATGGTTGAACGTATCAATATGAAACGTTCATAGGTGTTTTGTGGATACACTAGGCCAAAAAATTGTCTGTTAACTTTAGGGGCTGTCCACAAACCACGTGGACAACTTTAGGGGGGGGGGGAGTGTAGGTGGTAAAACAATGTCCACGCTTGTCCACGGAGAGGGGGGAGGGGGTATAGATCGAGTCCACATGGACAGGAAAAATATTTTTACATTCCAAATTAAATTAAATAACGCATATTCAAGAATTTTAATACTATCCGCATTTATCAATAAATGGATTGAGCCGCCTGAGAGTGCTACTCAGTCAAACGTTCATATATTTTTTCTCATATAATTAATCTTCTTCAGTGAAATTTGGGTTATAAAAATATCTCATATCAACTGTGAACGTCCAAGCTATTTCCTATGATCGAACTTTTATAGTCACGGGGTATGCATAGACCCTCAGAGTTTAAAACTATAAAAATTAAACCATTCCATAATGGTTGAGATTTCATGATATGCGTAAATGATTCTTCATCAAATATAATTTTATATACACTTTGTTACATCTCGAGAACAGTTAGTCTTAAGATAATAATGTTTCCTAGAATTGCGTGTAAAATCATTTTTCCAAAGTATTTTAATTTCATCAATTTCCACTAGTCGTCAAAAAAATGAGTCAGTATTCTGATAAAAAATATACGTGGAATTAGGTAGCTAGTTCGGAATATTTCAGGAGGTGAGAAAGGATCATATTTGATGAAAAAATTCTACGCATTTGGTCAATTCTCAACTAGAGATGATGAACTTTCCTTGAGTCGAATTTTATGTCTTGAACAGACTCTAATTTAGAAGGTAAGCTACATAGAATAATTATGCTACTCTTTTGAAAGATAAGAAAATTTTGCGTAGAATTCAGTTGTAAAACATTTAAATTAATGGATCCAAGTAACTTTCAAAGGTAAAAATGAAACATTAATTTTTATGTTTTCATGTGTTTTTATAAGTTTTCCAAAAATGCATGATAAGCTGGATTATTTCTACAATTCTTTCCTTTACACCACTCTGTTATCCTTCCTGTTGTCTTGCACTAATTTAAATGATTCACTACATAATTTTATGCAAAATTTTCTCAAATGAAGCGTGCTAAGCAGCGTAATTTTAGAATTAAAGTCAGCTTAAGGCATAAAAACGGTCTCAAGGTAAAGTTCAATGATTCTTTTGTAGATGAGTTTTGACCATACACCTGAAATATTCCGGATCAGCTACAACTTGTATATAACAATCTTTCAAACAGATATAACAGATTAAAATATTGATAGATAAATAGATATTCTATTCAATTTATGAGAAAGTTTTCTCAGCAGCTTAAATATTTCTTCAAGTTTTTGAGGAATCAATTAACTTTCTTTTAAGTTAACTGATTTCTCAAAAACTAAATTTCCATCGGGCAGCAGATTTCAAACCAAAAATGTACAAATTTTTACATACACTTGACAAAAAAAATTAAAGGAACAGAGTGAATCGATTTTTGACATGCTGTAACTTTGTGAAAAATCAACACATCAACACAACACATACACATTATTTTAAAGCTTCAAATTTCAGGTATTCAAATATTTTACGTACATATTTTTATCTGAGTGTTAGCGGGTGTAATGGGTAGATCGGGGCAGCGGCTTATTAATTTGGCGTTGAATTGTGCTTTAGTAAACTGTTCGAATTTCATAAGTGATGTTTTGATAAGGATTTAAGCGAAGGAAAACTGAAGAGCAATACAAATAACTTTTCGGGCAAGGTTAGTAAAAAATCAATGAGTCATGAGTTTTCTGATGTATACCCCGATTCTGCATTCCGCCGGATTTGCATTCTATTCGAAACCATTAATTCTTTCGAATAATAATTTTGCATTCCCTATTTTTTTGCCCATTTAATGTTCGAAGAGAAGCAGATTGAACGAAATGCTAAAACAACTACTTGAACGGAATATAGAATGGAATCTCATCAAGTCGATCGAAATATTTCAAATCGATCGAGATACAGAATAGAGGTGGTAGTTTTTCCCCGCTAGCATTTTGAAAGCCATCTAGACACTAAATGAAGAATGATCAATAAGCGGTTGAAAAGTTAAAAAATATGCGTTGAATATATTTCTTATGGCAGAACTATTGCGGAAAACGTTTCGTATTGCGCTGACGACTTAAAGTGAATCGGGTGTGTAAATGAACCATGAACAAGGATTTCCTGTGACCGATCGTACTCCGGAGTGGGCAAAAAACTACACTCGACAAAAAATAGAGGAGCAAAATGCGACATCGAAAATTTTGAGTGATTTTTGGAACGCTGTAACTCTGTTATAAAATATTGCATTAGTCAAAGCAACAACTGGACGTTGTATAGAATATTTTAGAGCTTGCAGTGGGCAGATTTGACCATCGATTTGCGGAGCGTTCATTGTTTCCCGAAATATTCTGATTCAAAATTAAAGGATAAAAAGATCATTCGATAGAGAATACCTCTGTAGTGAATAGCTCTACTGAAACTTTATATGAATCAAATGGAAGCGAAATAATCAGGTTGATTGGATTGTTATTGTGAACACATTTTAAAATTTATAGAAACTTTGAAAGCAAACCAAAAACGTTTTATCGCTTAGAAATTTCGACCCTTTACTCCTCAATCCTTTGTCAAATGAAGATCTATAGATATCAGTGCATGGTCTCTGATCCATCTTTTCTTTTCTTGAAATTCTTGTTAATTGATTAAAAAAATCTATTCATATAAACTTGTTCTGTTTGTTTTTATGCACTTCATAAACTCGAAAAGCTCGCCACTGATGGAACTCATATTATGACACAATATAAAATCCACTTCAAGAATTGTTACTGCCAACCCCTCAGAAAGGTTTAAGATTTTCAGATGAAATAAGCACACTTCTGAAGTAAAGCTGTGAGCGTAAATCAATTCTCTTTTATTGAATACGTATTCTATGTAGTAGCAACACATTTCTTTGCAAGTGTTTAAAAAATCGTGAACTAAAATTGTATCTGATAATGATTTTGAATCCATTTATTTTTATTCGATTGGCGTTGCTTAAGATCAATCTTTGGAATTATGTGATGAAGCTTCGGATGCGGATTATTCAATTGTATATTACGCGTTTCCATGTTGGCGTACTAGATAGCCTTTATATCTTCACAGATAATAGAAAAACAAAGTATTACAAGTATTTCAAAATTAAACTCACATGAAACATATGCTTTGCTTTGCTACTCATTTCGCTGCCATAAAACCTAAATGTTCCACAGCAAAGCGTGGCAGGTCACAGCTAGTAAAATTTGAAATAAACTTAAATGGAATTGGAATTTAATGTAAGCGCAATCGTGTTATTTCCTCAATTATTCTAATAAAATAAGGAAAAATGTCCACGTGGACAACAGGGAGAGGGGTATGAAAATGTCCACGTTTGTCCACGGTGGGGGAGGGGGGAGTATAAAATTGTGCTTTTTCTGTCCACGTGGTATGTGGACAGCCCCTTAGAACTCACTGCAATATTTGCAGAATTATCAAACTAAAATTCTCTCTGTTTTTGGCACTTTTTCGAAATCGATGCGAAAAATTTGAATTTTTTTTTCCGTCAAAGCAATAAATTAACTTTGCACAAAATATATTGGATCATAATTTATTGAATAATTTATCATCAAAAACGAATTCAAACGGAAATATCGCTGTATGGTATAGTATTACAGGAACGTTACAGGAACAAAAAGAAGCTGGTTGATAAGATTAGTTGGATTTGCCATTGAGTTGGTTAGCAAAAAATTGTGTTAGTTCACAAAATTTTTGAAAAAATAGGAAAAAATCTATTTTTAATTGCTTCCCAATATTGCTACCCATTACACCCGCTAACACTCAGATAAAAATATGTACCTAAAATATTTGAATACCTGAAATTTGAAGCTTCAAAATAATGTGTATCCCATCTGTATGTGTTGATTTTTCACAAAGTTACAGCATGTCAAAAATCGATTCACTCTGTTCCTTTAATTTTTTTTGTAAAGTGTATGTAGGGGAAAGTCGGGAAAAACGGACAGGGTGGGAAAGACGGACACCTATGTATGATTGATAAAATACTTTTTTATTTAAAATTTTTATGATGTAAAAACTTGCAATACGCTGTATCAATACCTTTGACACTTACTGTGTAACCTATCTGGCCTTCTGTTAAAATTGTAAACGGAAACAAAGAAAGTAATTTTCAAAGAGCAGCTTCATGTATATTCAGCCATTCCGTACCAAACCGATATAGTGGTTCTCAGATTTTCGTCAAAAGTGAAAATTTTGTTCTTTATTGTTTTTTTTTTTTTATTTTCTGATTTGGGTGCCCATTTCCATTTTAGGGTCGTCCGAAAAAACAATTTTCTTCCCTTGCCTCCCTGTAGGGGTAGTGGGGGCAAATTGGTCATGGGGGGCAAAGTGGTCACCTGTTTGTTTGATAGTATAACTATTGACTATAGATGCCGTATTGATAGCCACCTTATGTTTGAAGAATTTAATGGCTTTTGAGCCGTCCTGTACTTCAGTAGAGCTGTCGCATGTCAAAATATAAATAAAAACAGAAATTGCTCTCTCGAAAGCCATTAGGTCGTAGTTCTGGCCGCATCACATTCTGCTCTTGAAGAGGATACTTTTGTGACTTTGATTCTGGATAAATAAGCTACTCCAACAAAACCAAGTCTCATTATGCGGAACGTTATGTGTTCCTTACTACGTTTTTGTATGCATGAGAAAATTTAAATTGAGACTCTAGGTGAATAGTCCAAGCTTATTTCATACATGTACCTACTATCAAATATGGTTTGAACAAATTTGGACGAAAAAAACGCATAAATCTATCCCATTTAGCTTGATATGTGCAAGTGACCACTTTGCCCCCACTAGGTGACACCTTTACCTCCAAGTAAAAAAAAAAAGTTCGATTTTTCATCTTTTTCTCTAATGATGAAAACTGTACTATTTGGAATTTTTATAGTAAAAGCCGTTTGCTATCTTGAACAACAATGAGTTGAACTATAATATTCTGCGAGAAACGGGAATTGAAGCGGTTTGTGGACGCTGGAAATGGGCATATTCCTTAGGGTGACCACTATGCCCCCACTTCCCCTACCTAGTGCGTGAGGCAAGGTCTTATCCCGGAACTGGTACCTGGTAATAGAGTAGGGCGGGGCTAGTTGGTCATAGGGGTAAGTTGATCAGAGACGATATCTTGGAATCTGAGCGTCCAAAAAAATTGGCGATCTATGGATGAAAAGTAGCGAATTGCTGATGCAATAAAATAAGCAAATTGGAAAAACTTTTTATTAAGTAAGTCATAAAAAAATGCGAACATGATGCTGATTTTTCCAAAAATCATTCACAGTTTGCGCATTATAAAATAGGTTCTGAAAATGGTAAATAATCATGAAAAAAATTGGTTCTAACGTAAAACAAAAGTTTATTGTATGTATTAGTTGTAAATGTTAATGAAAATCCCTTTCAAATTATTTTTATTGAATTTTCATGAATATTCTTTTTCATATATAGAGGGGCTAGTTGGTCACACAAATTGCTCGATTGAGAGCAACGCATATTGAATTTTCAGGTACGCCGCGTTTCCTCACGCAAGCAAATATAGAAAGCATATATTTTACTGTTAAACCCGGTGTATTTGAAACGAGACAACCTGATACCAACCACCGCACAAACCACTTGCAATATAATTGTCATATTTGTATTTGTTGCTGTTTAATTTTCATTAAATATAATAAACGCTCACATTGAATATCAGAACTCACAATAATGCATTGAGTAATGTAGCATACCTGGAGGTTATTTTAATATACTTCGGGGCGCACAGTAAAAATGTCATCAAAACAAATGCAAGCAAGAAACCGGTTGTGCGCCGCAGGGATGTCAGGTGATTTTTTTCATGTGTCTTCTCATGGTACGAGAAAATGTCTTCAAATGTCTTCACCATAATATCGGTGGAAAGTTCAAAAACGGAACGGTGATAACTCTATTTGTTTATTTCAGCTTTGAAGTTTTGGTTGTAACTCAAACCGTATCCATGAAACTAATTGTAGAAAAGGTATGTGACCGGAAAACCCCTTCGGTTTGTGAAGTGGTCGTTTGAAAGATCTAGCTTAATCTATTGTATAGTATAGGCCCAAAATTATAGAAATGTAATGTCACAATCAGGGATGGTAAAAATCACATTCAACGATCAATGAATAAGTATATCCCTCTAGTCGGATGTTTTTAAATCACCCCCAGCAGGCGAGGCTCTTTTATTCTTCATATGTACACAGAGAGAATACTTGGAACTGTGAGCTACCAAGATCTCAAAAAAAGCAATACAAGAGCGGAATCCCCACTGCTTGCACTCTCGAAGCATTACTTCTACTACTCAAGTTTTATCGTGAGTGCAAGCCACAAACGATTAATCCCATTCCATAGAGCGGATGATGAGTTCTTGATCGGAAAGTGTAACAAGAGACGATCAACTGAAATCTTACGACACTCATCGAGGGATTTTTAATTCTCTATTGCACAGACCGCAGTGAGTGGCTGACTCAGTCTCGTGTCGATTTTATTTTGCTGTCGTCTCCCGCCCGATAAACAGCAGACGGGTAATGGATGCAATTGATTAATTTTATTACCAGTAGATTTGGGCGAATCTCATCCCGCCCAAAATCGTTTTTAGATTCCAATAATTCTGAACATTCACATTTCTCTCCAAATATTTTTTCCAATAGTAATTCAATTAGTAACTTCACGAAATACCTTTCGAATTCGATTGAATTTCAGACCCTTTTTTATTTTGTAGATAAAACGGATCACATATTTGATTAATTCAATTCTGTGTGGTTATGTTCTTCGTTGCGAATTAATGTAATGAAATAGTATGGACGTATGATATTCATGTATCGTGGACTTCCGACATATGTGGCAGTAGATTTATCGAACGATTAATGTTTTTTATATCCCTTCAAACTTGTTTCATCTCTCAAGTGTACATACTGCTTTGACCGCAGATTTGCATGGTTGAATCTGGTTAATTTCAGGTATTCAGTCTTCATATTGTCGAATGAATACTGTTGGAACAATAGGTATCGCAGCAAATGATTATCAACATCCTACCTTATCATCAAACGGTATGCGAATAATTTCAGTGAACTGACGGCATTGGAATATATGCTTTGTGAGGACCACACAATTACTATCAGAGCGAATAAACGTCCGACTGGAAGTCATGAACATCAATTCAATGTGCCCAAGATAAATTTATCCTTTGAAGGTCATTAACCTTTCTAAAGACGATCAGATGGAATATATTCCAATGTCGTCTGGAATAACCTGTCCAACACCTTATGATCGTAATATTGTTTTTGCTATTATTCTGATGTTTAATAACACGGCACTCTATTGATTATTCTCCGAAAATGAATAAAAAATATCCTTGAAGTTAGCCTACGGTTTTAGAAGCAGTGCAATATGGTGAGCCAGTCTCAGGATAAGAAAACATTTAAAAATAAAGCTTTTTTTTTGAATGAATCAATAGTAAAACAAAACGTCAAAAAATTTCTCAGCTTTGTGATAGCAGATAATCATTATCCATTTGAGTTGTATGAGTATTGCATCCCCCCACAAACTGTGGATAGTCTATCTGCATACAAATTATGTAGAGTGCCACAATTCGAAAAAAATATGAGCAAATATTTACGTGCTTACACAAAAAAACCCATGTTGACATATTTGCGCTAATTTATGTTTTTTTCATTAATTCAAGGTAATCAAGGTCTTTTCTAGACACCAGTTTACTCGGCCCCGAAAAAAGTGGTCTGTATTTGGGCAGACGGAAAAATATATCTCGCAAGACCACGTGTTCGATGTCGTAATAGCCTTGGCCAATAACGCATTTACATTAACTCATAAAATTAGTGATTTGAGGGAGATTATTGTTTGTAAATAGTCTCTTAATTAATTTAAACACCATCTGAGAAATCCTCTGTGAAACATGAAACATTAAAGTCGTCCTATCTGCTGTAGCGCATTTTTTATTTTACCCAGTTTCATCGAAGTAAACGCGCTCGGAAAGGAAAATTGAACGCCCGGACGAGAGAGCGAGAATCGTACGTCATAGAGACACTCATTCCCATGGAGCAAATTCTTGTTAGGAGTTGAAAACAAAACGAGGAAGGAGAGTAACTCAATTATTCGAACTAGTTTCAGTCTAGCAATGCTTTGGTCAACTCAGAGTTACCGAGAGAAAATCATTTGGTTATGATGGGTGAGGATTAATAGTTAGTCGCAGTTTGCACAGATTGCGATGTGTGCAGTTTGCGATTTATCGTAAATCACATCATGCTCCCTTGTTTTCCATCCTTGGTCACAATCATTCGAATTTTCGAGCGCAAATGAACTAATATCTTCTAGAGACAATATGTATTCAGATCGCTTCGTTCGCTGAAACTAAAGCCCTACTTTTTTGACGATATTTTCGGCCAATAGTTAGAATTTCATGGAAATAATATCTTTTAAAATCCAAGTACGCTATCATATTAAAATGTCTTCACATATTTCATAATAATGAAAACATGTCTTCAAACCTGGCATCTCTGGTGCGCCGCAAAGTGGATAGAGACGAAATGGATGGAAATAATTTGAAATTTTCATTAATTTGTTTTTTTTTACTTGACTACATATATAAAATACTATATAACTATATAAAACATATAAACTATATAAAACATATGCTTTTCCCAAGAAGAAAACTGGTAAAAACGGAGTGTTTGGACTCCAGCGGTCATCAAAGCAGTGCACGAACGTTTCCGGCCAAATCCAGCCCGTTCGGCAAGAAAAATAGCTTGTGAAATGAACATGTGCCACACTTGCAAAATGTTATCAAAAAGGACCTTAGATATTCAGCATTTAAAAAGTAGTAAATTTACGGATTTACAAAATATTCGCAAAAATATTGCCGACAGGGTTGCTAGATCTCGGTTGCTGCTGGAGACGCACGCAGGTCACGTTATTTTTTCGGACGAAAATTTGTTTACTCTGGAGGCAACTTTGGACAAGCAAAATGGCCGTGTTTATGGAGCATGTTTTCGTAGTATACCACCCGATAAAAAAGCAGTCGAGCGAAATCAAAATGCGTCAGCTGTGATGGTTAGGGGAGATATATCGACCGAACGGAAATTACCATTGCTAGACTTCAGTATCTGTGGCTATGTACCCAGTCTACTTTGTTGTGTCAGGTTGGTCCCAACAAATGGTGTCGACAACGATACCGATATCGTGCCATTTTGCAATGATTTTGTCGACCTATCCTTCGTGTTTGACAACCAATTACGGGCCAACACTGTGCCAATCTGGCACCGCGTCGACCGACCGAAAAACTACTCGACTCTATTATGGTTTTATTTTGTTTTTCATGATAATGAGAATAAAAAGTGATGAAAAAAAATAGACCGTTGATGGAAATTATTTATTTCTTTATAAATATAAACAAATATATTACACATTACATTTAATTGTATATGATATTGTATGTATATGATTTTCTATGATCTTTTTTAGCATATTGCATATTGCATACTGCATCACTGAAACAAAACATTAATTGATTAAATTATATCTGATTCAATTCATATTTTACCGTACTAGGTACTTGCTATCGTGACGGTATTTCTCGTCGTATCACGATGATTGCGTATAATTTTACGGATGTGCTCAGATATTGTTTCTTTACAGCGTGGCGAGGGGCAGGAGTGGGTGGCCACCAACTGCTGGATGCTGCTGTTACTTACTGCACGGCAATGGATTCTGCATCGTGTGGGTAGTCTACTCTGGTGAAACCATTTGTATGCGGAAGCATGTGTCCCTTCCAAAGACCACGAAACGTACGAGTGTAAACCAACAACTACTTATTTGAAGTACTGTGGCCTCACTGAAATGAAAATTGTATTCACAGCAAATATCGAAAAAAACTATATACATTGAAATTTTCCTTACCCCTGAAGGTGATAGGTGATAGCATAACCATCCCAGATAATCCAGCTCCATCAGGATTCCAAATCGGAGGAGGCATGTATACCGACCAATTGTTTGGTGTTGCTGTCTTATTTGCTGCACGGCAAATGAATTCTGCATCATGTAGGCGGCCCAATCTGGTGAAACCATGTGAACAAACTGAAAAAATATAATATAAAACAATAAATCGTAACCTAATTGAAAAACTTCTCGTACTTACGACATCTGATTCTCGATACATTTTCTGTTTTGTTTCAAATGACAGTTCGGTGAGAAAGATAAAAAACAATACTTGCAGTGATGCCGTTTCGCTCAGTTGATGTATCGAGTTCATTTATAGCTGAAACTATAGGCAGTGCTGCTTGCGGGGGGCAAAGCGGGATTAGATTCCGGCACTTTCGTAGCACTTTATGGCGCTCGGTCGACATCGGATCGATAACCGCTCGAAAACAGTTTAGAGCGGGTATGCTATGAAAGTTGGGCGACGTTAGGCATCTGAGTTTGGACACAATTAAAAAACATTTGGTAAAGATTTGGGACAAAATTCCGAACGAAGTTGTGCGTGCGACTTGCAATGACTTCGAAAAGCGTCTACGGGCCGTTATTAAACACAAAGGTGAAAGATTTGAACTCAACTAAGTACATTGTAATTTTATTAATTATAAATGTTATTGAAATCGATTCCGAAGAGAAATATAATCTGGTTCGAGTTTGTGTATCACTTTCACGTTGCCACCCTGTGAATGCAACACGTTGATAAGTTTTTCACTGCATGCGTACTATTTAGGATCTACTGCGTGAAATCATGCCGTTTTTTGAATAAAATAAATAGTGTATTTGATGAAAAATTCAAATTTTGTAAATCTTGATAAAAACATGGTTTTTCTCGCTGCACTAGAAATATTGTTTCGATTTTTGCATAACCAAAGGCGCAATAAAGTGATTTTACAACGCAGCGGCAAACAGTGTTCTTGGGGTGAACGGACAGTGGCAACTATATTGTCACCAATTCTCTCAACTGTTTCAATAGTTTATTTTTAACCAAAGGTAGGAGCACCCGGGGCAAGAGTGCCCATCTGATTATTTTGCCTATTTCCACCTTTTACAATTATTTAACTACAGAACTTTGTTTTATACAGATACTGCATATATCTCACATATTATCAGCCAGAACCTTAAATATTTATCATTGGAAAACAGATAAATACTAACTGAGCTTCTTACAACTGCAATCTATATAAGAACGCACAGGTGCAAATTAACGAAATACCCTCAGTTTCTATATGTTTGCATGACTCCACCCATAAATACAAATAAAATAATAATTTTTCTTCAACTTACTTTATGAACTAATTTAAATCGTACGCATTTATTCCAATAAGAAATAAATTCTTCCGGGGCAAAAGGAGCCATTATTACCAGGGTAAAAATGCCATAGTCGTAGCCTCGAATTCGATCTGTCAAACGCAAATAGTATAATCGTGGTTTTGTTTGTTGTGGTCATGGTTTGTAAATATGAACGGATTTCGTTCCGAAACCAGTGGCAGATGGACTATGGTTGTTGCCGTACATTCTGTAAATCATGGAGACGAGCTGCGGAGGAATATAGTTTGCCCAGAAGAACATTGGCCAAATATGTGCAGAAGTTAGGCCGTTTTAAATCTGTGTTTTCTAAACAACAGGAGGAGTAACTCGTGAGTATATACATCCTTAATATTCAGAAGTTATTCTATGGGCTGACAACACACGACATCCCGAACCTAGGGTATAAAATCGCAGAGTGAAATAATTTAGATCACCCTTTCGAAAAAAAAAATCCAAATTGGCCGGAGAAGAGTGGCTGGGTTGAGTTTGTATTCTTTGGAACCACCGTGAATTTCACAGTGCAAAAATTATATTTTTTATAAGATTGGCACTCTTGCCCCGTCGAGATGGCACTCTTGCCCCGTACCTGAAAAATACAAGCCAAAAACATAATTTTTGTAAATGAAACATTTTCATAGTAAACATAATTTTTGAACAATTTGATGCAACACTGTGCCAATCTGGCACCGCGTCGACCGACCGAAAAACTACTCGACTCTATTATGGTTTTATTTTGTTTTTCATGATAAGGAGAATAAAAAGTGATGAAAAAAAATAGACCGTTGATGGGAATTATTTATTTCTTTATAAATATAAACAAATATATTACACATTACATTTAATTGTATATGATATTGTATGTATATGATTTTCTATGATCTTTTTTAGCATATTGCATATTGCATACTGCATCACTGAAACAAAACATTAATTGATTAAATTATATCTGATTCAATTCATATTTTACCGGACTATGTACTTGCTATCGTGACGGTATTTCTCGTCGTATCACGATGATTGCGTATAATTTTACGGATGTGCTCAGATATTGTTTCTTTACAGCGTGGCGAGAGGGCAGGAGTGGGTGGCCACCAACTGCTGGATGCTGCTGTTACTTACTGCACGGCAATGGATTCTGCATCGTGTGGGTAGTCTACTCTGGTGAAACCATTTGTATGCGGAAGCATGTGTCCCTTCCAAAGACCACGAAACGTACGAGTGTGAACCAACAACTACTTATTTGAAGTACTGTGGCCTCACTGAAATGAAAATTGTATTCACAGCAAATATCGAAAAAAACTATATACATTGAAATTTTCCTTACCCCTGAAGGTGATAGGTGGTAGCATAACCATCCCAGATAATCCAGCTCCATCAGGATTCCAAATCGGAGGAGGCATGTATACCGACCAATTGCTTGGTGTTGCTGTCTTATTTGCTGCACGGCAAATGAATTCTGCATCATGTAGGCGGCCCAATCTGGTGAAACTATGTGAACAAACTGAAAAAATATAATATAAAACAATAAATCGTAACCTAATTGAAAAACTTCTCGTACTTACGACATCTGATTCTCGATACATTTTCTGTTTTGTTTTAAATGACAGTTCGGTGAGAAAGATAAAAAACAATACTTGCAGTGATGCCGTTTCGCTCAGTTGATGTATCGAGTTCATTTATAGCTGAAACTATAGGCAGTGCTGCTTGCGGGGGGCAAAGCGGGATTAGATTCCGGCACTTTCGTAGCACTTTATGGCGCTCGGTCGACATCGGATCGATAACCGCTCGAAAACAGTTTAGAGCGGGTATGCTATGAAAGTTGGGCGACGTTAGGCATCTGAGTTTGGACACAATTAAAAAACATTTGGTAAAGATTTGGGACAAAATTCCGAACGAAGTTGTGCGTGCGACTTGCAATGACTTCGAAAAGCGTCTACGGGCCGTTATTAAACACAAAGGTGAAAGATTTGAACTCAACTAAGTACATTGTAATTTTATTAATTATAAATGTTATTGAAATCGATTCCGAAGAGAAATATAATCTGGTTCGAGTTTGTGTATCACTTTCACGTTGCCACCCTGTGAATGCAACACGTTGATAAGTTTTTCACTGCATGCGTACTATTTAGGATCTACTGCGTGAAATCATGCCGTTTTTTGAATAAAATAAATAGTGTATTTGATGAAAAATTCAAATTTTGTAAATCTTGATAAAAACATGGTTTCTCTCGCTGCACTAGAAATATTGTTTCGATTTTTGCATAACCAAAGGCGCAATAAAGTGATTTTACAACGCAGCGGCAAACAGTGTTCTTGGGGTGAACGGACAGTGGCAACTATATTGTCACCAATTCTCTCAACTGTTTCAATAGTTTATTTTTAACCAAAGGTAGGGGAACCCGGGGCAAGAGTGCCCATCTGATTATTTTGCCTATTTCCACCTTTTACAATTATTTAACTACAGAACTTTGTTTTATACAGATACTGCATATATCTCACATATTATCAGCCAGAACCTTAAATATTTATCATTGGAAAACAGATAAATACTAACTGAGCTTCTTACAACTGCAATCTATATAAGAACGCACAGGTGCAAATTAACGAAATACCCTCAGTTTCTATATGTTTGCATGACTCCACCCATAAATACAAATAAAATAATAATTTTTCTTCAACTTACTTTATGAACTAATTTAAATCGTACGCATTTATTCCAATAAGAAATAAATTCTTCCGGGGCAAAAGGAGCCATTATTACCAGGGTAAAAATGCCATAGTCGTAGCCTCGAATTCGATCTGTCAAACGCAAATAGTATAATCGTGGTTTTGTTTGTTGTGGTCATGGTTTGTAAATATGAACGGATTTCGTTCCGAAACCAGTGGCAGATGGACTATGGTTGTTGCCGTACATTCTGTAAATCATGGAGACGAGCTGCGGAGGAATATGGTTTGGCCAGAAGAACATTGGCCAAGTATGTGCAGAAGTTAGGCCGTTTTAAATCTGTGTTTTCTAAACAACAGGAGGAGTAACTCGTGAGTATATACATCCTTAATATTCAGAAGTTATTCTATGGGCTGACAACACACGACATCCCGAACCTAGGGTATAAAATCGCAGAGTGAAATAATTTAGATCACCCTTTCGAAAAAAAAAATCCAAATTGGCCGGAGAAGATTGGCTGGGTTGAGTTTGTATTCTTTGGAACCACCGTGAATTTCACAGTGCAAAAATTATATTTTTTATAAGATTGGCACTCTTGCCCCGTCGAGATGGCACTCTTGCCCCGTACCTGAAAAATACAAGCCAAAAACATAATTTTTGTAAATGAAACATTTTCATAGTAAACATAATTTTTGAACAATTTGATGCATAGCTACTTCTAAATAGGAGTATAAATGAACAAACAAGCAAAAATTATGGAAAAAATATAACAAAAGAGCATTCAAAAACGCGTATTAGCTTATGGTGGCACTCTTGCCCCGGGTTCCCCTAAATATGTGTTCTTAATCATGTAAGTATTATGTTCTCTGAGTCGATTCGTTGCCTAGTTTCCACGGTTTTCCTCTTCTTCTTCTTCTTCTTCTTCTTGAATGGCGTTAACGTTCCCTGTGAAACTTTTGCCGTCTCAACGTATGCATTAACTAGCGTCATTCATTAATACTTAGTTGAGATTTCTTAGGCCAAATAACACGCCTTGAATGTAAAGGGTGTGTCACATCAAATTGCATCACGGAAAAAACGCTGTAGAAATTTAATTTTTAGGAATTATATCTTCAGCTTTCGCTTATAATCAGATAAGAGTGTATAGATCACGTTGGCCATGCTTCACTGTCAATTTTTCGTAAATTTGGAAAAATGTCGTCGAACGAAAAAGAGCGTCGTGAATTAATCCTGTGCACTCATTTCGAGAATCCGGAGTTGTCACATCGGAACATCGGTAAGATGCTGGGAATCGTCCAATCCACGGTCAGCAGAGTACTAAAACGATACTTCGAGAACCTAACCATCGACCGGAAGGTGAAGAACGGCAAAAATGGATGCTCCGTCAGTGAAAAAGATCACAAGCGCGTAGTTAAGCAGTTTAGACGTGATCCGAGAAGTTCGGTCCGGGATGTCGCCAATAAGCTGAATTTGTCAAGTTCATTCGTCCAGCGGACCAAGCAGCGGAAGGGCCTGCGTACATACAAGGTTCAGAAGGCTCCTAACCGCGACGAAAGGCAAAACATGGTGGGGAAGACGCGAGCCCGGAAGCTGTACACCGAAATGCTGACGAAGCCGCATTGCCTGGTAAAGGACGACGAAACCTACGTCAAAGCGGACTTTCGTCAGCTGCCGGGCCTGTTGTTCTTTTCCGCAGAGGACAAATTCAGCGTTCCGGAGAAGATTCGCAAGCAGAAACTATCCAAGTTTACCAAAAAGTACATGGTGTGGCAAGTGATCTGCTCTTGCGGAAAGCGGAGCGCCCCCTTCGTGATGACCGGCACGGTAAACGGGCAGGTTTACCTTAAGGAGTGCCTACAGAAGCGCTTACTACCACTATTGAAGCAGCACGAGGGCCCGACCATCTTCTGGCCGGATCTCGCTTCGTGCCACTATTCAAAGGACGTGTTGGAGTGGTACGAAGCCAACGAGGTCACCTTCGTGCCAAAGGAAATGAACCCGCCCAACGCGCCGGAGCTTCGCCCAATAGTGAAATATTGGGCGATTATGAAGCAGGCCCTCCGGAAGAACCCAAAAGTTGTCAAATCGGAGGCGGACTTCAAGAAAAATGGATTTCTGTTAAAAAAAACTACAACCTGACGTTGTACAGAACCTTAGGGACGGGGTGAAGAGGAAGGTGCGAGCATACGGGCTTGGGCTCGAAGTATGAATAAAAAGAAAATGCCAAAAGTTGTTGAATAATTTTTATTTTACTGTCTAAAATTTTCGAAAGGATCGGTCTACTGGGCGAATTTCTACAGCGTTTTTTCCGTGATGCAATTTGATGTGACACACCCTTTAATCCGAGGGGCAAGCCCTAGAATACGCGTGACCACAGTGCAAGTCGAAGGAAATTTCTCTGACGAAAAAACCCCCCCGCCCAGAACGTTAATCGAACCCGAACACCCGGCATGATAATGTGAGACGCTAACCACTCGGCCACGGGTGCACGGTTTTATAAAGGGTTAATATATGGCCTTCTTTGCTGCAAATAACAGCATTTACATATGTTTTATTTCTACTTAGATTGTCACGACATAAAGGGGGGGACCCCGGTCTGGAAGGACGAAAAAATCGAGCGTTTTTTTCCTTTTTGGGAAGCTTATGCCCTCCGAAATGTTGAAGAAGAAGAAGTGTTGTAATCAGAGTTTCTATTTTCCCCTACATTTTTGGAGGCAGCAATGTGTTTCCCTAAAACGGACTCAAAAATCACGCGTCAGGACGGTACAAGCCGACTGTGGGCACACTTCATTTCACGTTTGGTGAATTTTGACTGCACATCGTGTGCCGGCGAGTGTAATGAATTGTGATTTTCTCGAAACATGGAGAGGAGTTTAGTTAAGCATTTTTTAGTTAAGCAGGAGTTAAGCATTCCAAGAGAGTCCTTTTCAGAGTTAAAGGCGAATGAACTGAAAATGTTTAAAGCCTAGAGAGGCTACAGAAAAGGAAGCGAAGAAACTGTTGGCCGAAGACGAATGAATAAAAATAAATAAATCGAACTTTGGGTATATTATACTTAATGCGGCATGCCCACCGTTAATATTCACATGTTGGGAGCCGATCTGGCGTAGTGGTAACATCCATGCCTCTCACGCTAAAGGTCACGAGTTCAATTCTCACTGCCGACATTCTTCCAAAAATGGAAGTAAAAGTGACGAACCAGCCAAATGAGTTGAAAATCACTATAATACAGATAAAAAAAAAATCACATGCTAGTGATGGGGTTCCGCCGCATATTCATTTGTGATAAAACATTGTAAAAATATATCACAAATCTCTTTCACATTTGTTTTTCGGTAGTTTCTTGCAGCTATCACTCTTCTCGATTAAACTTGACATTTTTTTCATCTAGATGAAAGAATTCCCCAACAAGAAAAGATTAAATTCATTCAACCAACGTCTCGGGGAACACTTTAGCTTCTGGCTGCAATATTCATCAAAAATTTATTGTGTGTCGCATGTTTTCATTGGCCACCCTCTCTCACCCCATGAAAAAAGGATGATGCTCCGATGTCAATCTGGTTTGTGCAGAGGAGATTGAATATTTTTTTCCACAGCCAGTATTCTCGTTACCATTATAACGTTATTAAAAGAACTTTTTTCCCTCTGAAACCTCAAAACGTCCCCTTCCCCTCCTTAAATCCGCCCATCACTTGCCTCCTGAAGGAGCTGCTCGAAATCACGGCAAATCTGAACAGTTCCAGTGGATGATAAAAAGCAAGCTTGCTTTCTTACCGCCAACAGCTTCGCTTCGCGCTTATCTTCGGTTTCGCACTTTGATCAGAAAATGCGCATCCAAAAAATGTTTCCTTATTTTCTGTCCCTCGGTAACTTTTGATGTTTCCTCGTGAACTTCATGTGGCTTCCCTTACCGTTTCCGCGTTCTTCCTGTCTCGCTGGTTCGTCACCTTCGCGTGGTGCTTATTTTTCTTACATTTGCGGGTAAAGAATGCGTGAAGTCTCAAAAGCGATCGCGGGAAGGGGAAGGACACATCAATCGACTTAGTCGAGTCTCAGTGAGTGAGACAACATTTTGATACGATTAACTCCAGTATTGACTGACTGGAATGACTTTCCTTTCCGAGTGGAATGCTACGGTACCAGGAATTCTAAACATCGAGTTTAAACGTGGCATAATTATATCATCAATGGCAACGTGTGGCGGCTCCGCGTTAAAGTAATCAAATGTTTTTCTACCCATGCTCAACTCACGGTTGTCATCAACTGTTTTTAGTTCACAAACACGGTCAACATCAAATAACTTCTATACACTTTATTTCTCATTTTGTTTTTTTGTACCAAAGACACGATACTCTTTATATTAAATTATCTGAAGAAAACTCAACACGACCTATCGCGTGGCGTGAGTCTCTAGAACTCCCTTAACACTGGTTACTAAAGTCCTAAGCTAGTAGTTACAACAATTTGTGTAGAGTTTCACTGGGAGGAGCCAAGTTGATTTCAAAGGGGAATAGCCAATCAATCGAATGCAGTGTTCGATGTGAATGGGGTCAAGAAATAATAATGCTTACTGCACTCGTAAGCGCGCATATCGATTTCATGGGAAATCGTAAAGTGTCACGACGACTTTGTATATGGTCGCGTATTTCATCAGAATAGAACTAGGTTTGTTTTGGCTACTGGTTTATTGCCTTTAGCTGCGCGCGATATGATGTAAGAGTACATTCATATCGTCAGCGCACGTTGGCTTGTTTCTATGAATGAATGTGGGGAAAAGCAATTAACTAAATAATGCAGTTGTGCTTGAGGAATGTTTCATGGGAATTGTAAATCGAAGTGACTACGCATGAGTCATTTATTAAGAAACAATCAACTGCTTATGAGGATGGGTTTTGGGGATGGATTTAAAAAATGGGTTATGGAATGATATATGGCCTATGAAATATGGGATTTGAAATGAGATTTGGAAATGGGATTTGAAATCATACTACACCATCCCTCTTCGGGAGAATGATGTAATAAAATGAAATCATTCTTAGTATTCTGGTTTTCAAATAATTGTTCCTTGGCTTCTCTCAATGTTACAAAGTTTGATACATATAGTTTTTATTTCATTGATATAAATTTTATTCGAAAGTTCATGTGAATATTTTTAAATATATATATTGGATTTGTAAGATACTTAATAAATAATGTAATTTTAAACAGTTACCAAGATATTAAGGATAATTAAAAGTTTAACTAACTACTATACTCTTGTAATTGAAATATTTTTGAAATTATAGGGAAAAAAAAAATTTTTTTTTTTTGTGTTAAAAAAATTCGTTTGGAATGGAATACAAATTGTTTGTCATATTTCTTGTTTATGTTTTTATTAATCTATTTTTGTGTACAACTTTTTCATGGTTTGTTCTAGGGTTTAAAATTTTACAATTAGGATCTAATAGTTCCTGCACTATGTATGGTCCATCGTAGAAAGGATCTAATTTCCTTCTGTTTTCTATTTTCAAATAAACTTTATCGTTTATATTTAAATGAATTGGGTTACAATTGTTTTCAGTATTGGTTGCTCTTTGAACTTTCTGATTTATTAACTTATCTCTTGCAATTTCGTTAGAACGTTGTATTTTAAATTTCAATTCTTTGCTATATTGTTCAAAATTATATATTGGTTCTGTTCCATTTTTGAATAATTCCTGTGGTAGTTTAGCTTTATTTCCAAAAACGAGTTCATGTGGTGTAAAACCATGGTCTGAATGTGGGGTTGTATTATAGTTGAAAGCATAGAATTTTAACCATTCATCCCAATCAGTTTGATGTTCATTAACGAAAGATCTCAGGTATTCATTTAAACACCTGTGATTTCTCTCTAACGATCCAATCGTCTGAGGGTGATAAGCTGTACTGAATTTTTGTTCGATTTTAAGCATTTTACAGATCTGCTCAAAGACTTCGTTATTATACTCAGTTCCTTGATCAGAACGTAAAGTTAGAAATGTTCCATAAGTCAAAATAAAATTGTCTACTAATGCTTTAGCAATTACATTAGCTTCTTTTGTGGGCACAGGAATCAATACGACATATTTTGTCAAGTCGCATTGGACACTAACTGCATATCTATTGTTGTTGTGACTTCTAGGTAAAGGTCCAACTGTGTCTATGGAAATAATTTCGAATGGATAAGATGAAGTTGTAGTTACTACTTGTTTTTCCTTGGTATGCTTTATGATTTTGTTTCGTTTGCATAATTCACAGGCCTTAATGAATTCTGCAATCGATCTTTTCATATTGCTCCAATTGTACACCTCTCTTATTTGAAGGTATAATCTATGTTGTCCGATATGTCCTCCAGTAGGGGTATTATGATAATTGTATAATACTTTTTGAATATTTTCCCTTTTTGTTAAAAATGTTGGTGGATTGTAAATAATAATTTCTATTAAATAGACTCGTGCATTTGCTAACGTTTTAAAGTTTTCAATTGATAGCATTTTAAAAATTTCATCTTTAGTTGAGAGCGCTAATTTATTTTGGTTCATTTTAATCATTGATTCTTCCACTTTTAGAAGTGCAGATTCTAATGTCTGACTCCCATTTAAAATTCTTTGATGCACTTGCGCAATAATTTTATTGTTTTTCTTTAATATAAATTTTATTTCATTTTTGTCAACTTTTGTTTCAAGTTTAATTAATTTGTTGGTTTCTGATGGATTATTTGTCATGTACGTAGAGAAGTGATCAAGTTCTCTTGGTACAGAAATCTCTTTATCTGTTGATGTTACTATTCTGTCATCATTTTTTATGTTACGAGTCATTGCTCTCGTGCTTACTCCTAATATGTTTAAATTTTTTAGTTCGTCAGAAGTTGTTATTATTCTCGACAAAGCATCTGCTCCTACATTCGATTTTCCTGATATATATTCAATTGAAAAATCATATTCTTCTAAATCAAGACGCATTCTGGTTAATTTTGATGTTGGATTTTTCATTCCGAACAGATAAACTAATGGTCTATGGTCTGTTTGTACTAAAAATTTTCTACCGTATAGGTAAGGTTTGAAATAATTAATAGCCCAATGTATGGCTGTTAATTCCTTCAGAATAACTGGTTTATTTTTCTCGCCAGGTGTAAAAGTTTTACTTGCAAATGCTATTGGTAAATTTCCGTTTAGTGTTTGTTGTGACAATACAGCTCCACAGCCAATGTCTGAAGCATCTGTTGTTAATATAAATTGCTTCGTAAAATCTGGATATTGGAGTAATCTAGGTGACATTAATGAATTTCGTAATATGTTGAATGCGTTTTGGCAATTATCTGTCCATCTGAATTTTGAATCCTTTTTTAGAAGTTGGTTAAGTGGATTTGCAATCAATGCAAAATTTGGTACAAATTTTCGATAATAATTACAAAATGCAACGAATCTTCTGACTTCATCTGCATTTTTTGGGATTGGGTAATTTTGAATTACTGAAAATTTAGAATCATCTGGTAACATGCCATGCTCTGTTATTTTATGACCTAGAAAGGTAACTTCAGTGCTAAAAAATTTGCATTTCTGAGCATTAAGTTTCAAATTATAAAATCTTAATCGTTCAAAAACTTGAGTCAAATTTGAAATATGATGATTAACTGAACATCCCGTGACGATAATATCGTCAATATAAATAAAGGATATTTCTGGAGTTAAACCAGCCATTGCAATGGTCATCATGCGTTGAAAACTGTTTGGGCTTATATTTAATCCAAACGGTAATCTCGTAAACTGATAATGTCCATTTTGTGTTGAAAATGCTGTAAATTTTCTAGACTCATTGTCCAAAGGTATTTGATGAAAACCTGACATGAGATCTAAAGTTGAAAAATATTTTGCTCTTCCAAGTTGGTCTAAAATATCATCAATTCTTGGTAGAGGAAATTTGTCTGCTAAAATTTTCTTGTTCAGTTGTCTGAAATCGACAACTAAACGCCATTTCTTGTCATTGTCACAAGATTTTTTTGGTACAAGAAGAATTGGTGAATTATATGGTGAAACCGAGGGTTCGATTATATTACTCTCTAACATTTTATTCACTTGTCTATTTATTTCATTATGTTGAGCATGAATCGTCTTGTAATTAGGAATATATACAGGTACTTTGTCGTTAAGAACAATATTCTGTGAATAGAAATTGTTTCTAGTCACATCCTCCTCTGGGAGACAAAATATATCTTGATATCTAGCAATTAAATTTTTAAACTTGTCTTTAGCATATATGGGGATTTTTTCTGTATCTATGATTTTAAAAATTTCATCGAATCTCTTATTATTTTTGTTATTACTATTAAGTATTGTATAATTATTTAAAATACTTAATGTAGGTTTAAATTCTGAATAGTGTATATACAAAGGTTTGTTTGTGGTATTTACAAATTTTACATAGGGTTTTGCTGGTGAAATTATAGTATTTCCACAGAAAACTCCTGGATAAATTTCTTCCGAATGAACTACCATATCTTCTATAATATTTAAATATGGTATCCTTCTAACTACTTCACTACGGCTTGGTAACATGAAGCCTTCTTTTAAATTATCTTCTATTGGTATTGAAATCTGTACATTAGCTATATTAAAGGTAAGTAGCCAATATTCATAGTCTATTAAACACTTATAATTTATTAAAAAATCCCTTCCTAGTATACCGTCTGCTTGTATTGGTAGGTCTGCGGTAACTAGATGAAAATCATGATTTAAAGTTAAAGTATTATTAAAACACATAGCTGTATTTGTTATACCTAAAGTTTCTACACTGTTTTCCGTAATTCCGGTTAATTTAATTTTATTGTTACTATTTACAGGTTGAGTTGGGAGAATATTTCGTGCTTTAAACAACGAAATATCTGCACCGGTGTCAATGATTAGGTTGCATACTTTATTTCCAGTCATGTGCACTTTGACCTGAATAAAGTTTGATGCATTTAAATTTATTGTCAAAATCGGTGAGTCTGACCGTAACAATTGTCCAGTTAGTCGACATCTGCGTTCAATTGTTACTGGTTGACTAAAAAATAATCAGAATTGTAATTTCCTGATTGCGTCGTTTGATTGTTGGGGTTAGGTACTGTATTGTTGTTATTGAATGGTACCAAAGCTTGGCAATTATTATCCGATTCAATTTGTGGATAAAATTGATTATTGTTAGTATGTGCGTTCCGTCGAGGAATATTTTGATGATTTACAGCGTACATCCTAGCTGGAATGTTATTTCTATTGTAAGTTCCGTTAGGATTTCTATTGTTATTCTGGTAGAAATTTCTTTGAGTAGGATATTGTTGTGACCCTTGGTTGAAATTTCTGTTAATGGGATATTGTTGCCAATTCCGATTGAAATTTCTGTTGTTATTTGGGTATCTATTCTGATATCCGCATTGAGAATAATTTCTCTGGTTGAATCGATCGGTCATCATTGAATTTCTATGGTTAATATTGTGGTTTAAGTACTTGTTATTATTCTGTCCAGAATTGTTTGGTTGCCTGTTTTTTATCGAATGCAGTACTACTGCATTTGTGTCTCTATTTCCCGTCTTCTCGTTCTCCACCATGACATTGATGGCTTCTTGGAGATTATCAAATTTTCCAATTCTTAACATCATTTTCGTTTCTTTATTTGATGTCTCGTCGATAAGTGTTTGGATTGCTGCCTTTTGAGACATTTTCCTCGCTACATTGTCAGGAATTTGTTCTCTAATATAAGTGTCTTTCAATTTGTCTGCTAAAACATCGAGTTGTTTAATAAAATTCTCGATTTCATTGGCGTTTTTCAATTTTAAATTTTTCAAATTAGCTAATGCTAAATCTGAATTTCCTTTTTCTTCACAATTTGACTTTATCTTGGTTGTGATCTCGTCGTATTCGATGGGAGTTGTGGAAAATAAGTTTCTTGCTTTTCCACTCAACTTTGTCAATATTACTTGAATCGCTGCAGCTTTATTTACATCTGGTACTATTGTACTAGTCAGATTAACTGCATCAATAAAGGATTTTACTCCACCTGGACTTCCATCATAGGTGGGTATAAGTGTTGCTAGTTCAGCAGCTGTCTTAATACTTAACGCCATTATCTTTTTGTTGTTTGCTCTTAGATACCAAACTACAATTTTTGCTAGTATTTTGAGCTTAAATTTTCTCTTGACCAGATTTATTTCACTGCGCACTCTTAACAATGAGTCTTCAGTGTCTGGTTTCAAATATTGGAGTAAGCCAGGAGGTTTTTCGCTTGTTTCCGGCTCACTGTCATATTCTCGTTGTATAACTTGAGAATTGTCAAGTAATTTTATACACTTTTGGTATATTACCTTCAATGCTCCGTAGGTTTCTACTTCTTCATTCCACTTAGATGCATTGATTCTGAATTCGAATGTTTTTAAAACTATTCTATATTCCTCCAAGTTTTCTTGTATTTGCTGTCTTTTTATTTCAATATTTTGTAAGGTCCTAGGTCGAAGTTTATTTTTGGTTAGGTTTTGAAATTCTTTCTTTAAATGGAATTCGATTTCTCTAAGTCGATCCATTGAAGAGAACTTGTTCGTTTAATTTGTACACCCTACTTCTCATTTTGTTGGTGTAATCTCTTGCCAGTTTCATAATCTATCCAGGTAATTGGATCATCTCCAGGCAATTCACGTATTCGAGTTAACAATTCTTCCCAAGAATTGAATACTTCGCTCGTTTGTAATGGAGCAAATGGTCCCGTTCCTTTACCTTTTCCTACTTCATCTAGGAATTCTAGAAATTCTTTGAGCTCGACTTCCGAAATCATTTTGTATGTTATTTGTATTTAATTATTGATGAGAAAAAGATTAAATTTATTTTTAAATAGGAGGAGAGAGGAAGAGAAAAAAAAAATGTATATACGCATATGTGTTTTTATGCTATCTCCTGTAGACCAGCGATAGTTCGAGCGGCTCTCAAAGCTTCTGTCCGCGTACAATTTTTATACAGTTTGTAAACTTTGTTTAATGCAAGCAATAGTGTGATGATTAAAATCACACACAATATAACTTCATTAGTTTCATGGAATCGAGAATGCTGCTCAAGGTAATTTAGAACTGTGACCTGTGGATCTCCAGTATTCGTTACCTTTTTAGAGCTAAACAATCCCATGTTAGTTCATATTCGAATTCCTTAAAGTTTCATTATTATTCGTGTTACATTCGTGATTCATTAATTTATTTCATTAATTTATTTCATTAATTCTTTGATGATATTTGAATGATAAAAATTATTTAATTGTATAATATCTACTTGCATTTCATTTATTTAGTCTTCTTTTTTTTTTCAAATAACTCACTCTTGTTTCATCATATCATTTTGATTAAAAAAAAATTTCTGAAGTGAACTTTCATCGTATATAATCTACAGACGTAATCGATAAAAAAAAACAGATTTAATCATTTACTTGAAAACTTCCTTTGGACCACCGTCTAGGTTGATTTGCTGCTCATCTGTTTGCTGCTCACGCTGCTGCTGCTAGTTGATGGCCTTCGCCGGGAATTTTCTTCTGCGCCTCTTTTGGTTTTCTATCTACCCGCCTGCCAGTTCCTTACTGCTGGCAGTGGTCTCGCCTTCCAAGGAGCACTTGCGAGCCAACTCTTAGGCAGCTTTTTTCCATGTTCATTGCACAGGTCGTTGTTCACTGGACACTTCGGTAATTGTTGTTACAGTCCGTTATCTGACTTTTTTTTTTTTTTTTTTTTTACATGGCCCTTTCGCACTGCGATACAGTTAGTCTTTCTTCTGGCACTGTTTCTCTCACTACTCAGTTAGCTGCTTTTTTTTTCTCTGGCACCGTTTCGCACTGCGATAAAAAAGTTCTGAAGTGATAATCAGTAACGTCCATGCTTTGTTCACTCCAATTTTTGGGTTCACATTTACTATCACAGTTTAGTACATTGTTGTGATACGGCTGGTTGGTTTTGCACACACTTTTTCTTGCTTTGTTTCACTCAGCCACACCAAGAATTTCGATTACTAATTCTTATCAGCGAACTTCATTTCACTCTTGCACCGCAGTACTCTTGCTCACTTTCATCCTCAATAATATTGCACTGGATCTCCTGGAATTCCGCCGATTTTCCGATGAATTCAAATACCGTCGCACATCTAGAGCTGTTACATCGGATCGCTTTTCCTGTGGCTCGTTTTACGTGTCGAGCACTATCATATCGCACTCGCATCCGAAGATTGCATGAATTCTTTTTAAAACACGGTCGCCATCAAATGTTTTTCTACCCATGCTCAACTCACGGTTGTCATCAACTGTTTTTAGTTCACAAACACGGTCAACATCAAATAACTTCTATACACTTTATTTCTCATTTTGTTTTTTTGTACCAAAGACACGATACTCTTTATATTAAATTATCTGAAGAAAACTCAACACGACCTATCGCGTGGCGTGAGTCTCTAGAACTCCCTTAACACTGGTTACTAAAGTCCTAAGCTAGTAGTTACAACAATTTGTGTAGAGTTTCACTGGGAGGAGCCAAGTTGATTTCAAAGGGGAATAGCCAATCAATCGAATGCAGTGTTCGATGTGAATGGGGTCAAGAAATAATAATGCTTACTGCACTCGTAAGCGCGCATATCGATTTCATGGGAAATCGTAAAGTGTCACGACGACTTTGTATATGGTCGCGTATTTCATCAGAATAGAACTAGGTTTGTTTTGGCTACTGGTTTATTGCCTTTAGCTGCGCGCGATATGATGTAAGAGTACATTCATATCGTCAGCGCACGTTGGCTTGTTTCTATGAATGAATGTGGGGAAAAGCAATTAACTAAATAATGCAGTTGTGCTTGAGGAATGTTTCATGGGAATTGTAAATCGAAGTGACTACGCATGAGTCATTTATTAAGAAACAATCAACTGCTTATGAGGATGGGTTTTGGGGATGGATTTAAAAAATGGGTTATGGAATGATATATGGCCTATGAAATATGGGATTTGAAATGAGATTTGGAAATGGGATTTGAAATCATACTACAGTAATATGCACAAAACACACCGCTAGGTCGCGCTCGGCGGGGGTGTAGATAAATCTCATTCTACGTCCTGTGGGAAGCCTGAACACACAGGTCTCTTACACGTAACGAGCAAATCACAAGAAGCAACCGGAGCGTGTCGTGATTTTTCATCACCTTGCGGCTGCTGATTATGGTTTTCGAAATTGCGGGGAATGAGAGCGAATTTGGGTGGCTTCCGCGGTGAAATGCTGCCATGGGGAAGCTGGAAAGCTACAAGCCAAGGACATGCCCAATATTTATATCGCCTGTTGAGCTCGAATTAGAATTAGGATGGAGCGTTAGTGGTGGCGGCGACGGCTGCTCTTTCAATTAGGAAGAAATTATGTTCGGTGTGGGGGTCCTATGGTTCGGCACTGGGGTATCAACATTCAAATTATCACCACAGCGGGAGCGGAAAAAATGGTGAGAATGTGTTAGCTGGAATTAGGAATCGTTGGTGGTAAAGACATGTTGTGTAAACATGTTTCAAATTCATTAGGGAGGATTTAATTCAATTTCTACTTCTGAATGAGAAAATGTTATGTGCCAAACAGCTATGGTCGCCCTAATTTGAATGAAGTCATGAGATAGAAAATTTGATGCTGAACGAAATGTATACAGGTAAACTTCGATATAACGTACATTTCACTTTCAAAATTGTACGTTGTATCGAATTGTACGTTATATCGAAGCATAATAAAGTACACACAAACGTAGTCTATAATACATTATTGTGTTACTGTTTTAGTAAAGTTAATGAATAACTTCAATTAGAAGACGAGCCAGCCTTTCTCATGATGTTTCTCTTCGTACTGTTGATTAAAGATTGATTCATTTAGAATCCGGAATTACAAAACCAGCTGTATTTCGGGATTGATTGAAGGTACAAAAATTATTTTAGCATCACAATACAGATTATTCATTGATCTATCAGAAAAAAAATATTGAAAAAAATGTTCCTTTACACTTTGGAAATGTGTACGTTATATCGAGGTAAAATGTATGTTAAAGGGTGTGTCACATCAAATTGCATCACGGAAAAAACGCTGTAGAAATTCGCCCAGTAGACCGATCCTTCTGAAAATTTTAGACAGTAAAATAAAAACTATTAAACAACTTTTGGCATTTTCTTTTTATTCATACTTCGAGCCCAAGCCCGTACGCTCGCACTTTCCTTTTACCCCGTCCATAAGGTTCTGTACAACGTCAGGTTGTAGTTTTTTTTTGAACAGAAATCCATTTTCTCTTGAAGTCCGCCTCCGATTTGAAAACTTTTGGGTTCTTCCGAAGGGCCTGCTTCATAATCGCCCAATATTTCTCTATTGGGCGAAGCTCCGGCGCGTTGGGCGGGTTCATTTCCTTTAGCACGAAGGTGACCCCGTTGGCTTCGTACCACTCCAACACGTCCTTTGAATAGTGGCACGTAGCGAGATCCGGCCAGAAGATGGTCGGGCCCTCGTGCTGCTTCAATAGTGGTAGTAAGCGCTTCTGTAGGCACTCCTTAAGGTAAACCTGCCCGTTTACCGTGCCGGTCATCACGAAGGGGGCGCTCCGCTTTCCGCAAGAGCAGATCGCTTGCCACACCATGTACTTTTTGGCAAACTTGGATAGTTTCTGCTTGCGAATCTCCTCCGGAACGCTGAATTTGTCCTCTGCGGAGAAGAACAACAGGCCCGGCAGCTGACGAAAGTCCGCTTTGACGTAGGTTTCGTCGTCCTTTACCAGGCAATGCGGCTTCGTCAGCATTTCGGTGTACAGCTTCCGGGCTCGCGTCTTCCCCACCATGTTTTGCCTTTCGTCGCGGTTAGGAGCCTTCTGAACCTTGTATGTACGCAGGCCCTTCCGCTGCTTGGTCCGCTGGACGAATGAACTTGACAAATTCAGCTTATTGGCGACATCCCGGACCGAACTTCTCGGATCACGTCTAAACTGCTTAACTACGCGCTTGTGATCTTTTTCACTGACGGAGCATCCATTTTTGCCATTCTTCACCTTCCGGTCGATGGTTAGGTTCTCGAAGTATCGTTTTAGTACTCTGCTGACCGTGGATTGGACGATTCCCAGCATCTTACCGATGTCCCGATGTGACAACTCCGGATTCTCGAAATGAGTGCGCAGGATTAATTCACGACGCTCTTTTTCGTTCGACGACATTTTTCCAAATTTACGAAAAATTGACAGTGAAGCATGGCCAACGTGATCTATACACTCTTATCTGATTATAAGCGAAAGCTGAAGATATAATTCCTAAACATTAAATTTCTACAGCGTTTTTTCCGTGATGCAATTTGATGTGACACACCCTTTATATCGAGTGACGTTATATCGAGGGTACGTTATATCGAAGTTTCCCTGTATCAGTTTTTTAGGTATGCCTTTGGTTAAATATACGATAGCGAAGAATACGAAGTGTTCGATGAGGGATAGATTATATTTGATCATATCGAAGAAATCGCATTGTTTGATGAAAGGAACAATCCCAAAACCGATTTATCACGAATGCCACAATCGATCGTCGTTCCCAACTGGTGGGGTATAAGTTGCGCTGTGTTTTACAATGAGGAATCGATTCCTGCCCCGGAAATTCTGGTGGATCGACCGATTGTGACAAGGTTCAATATAGAATCGGAAGCTATGGAAAGTGTTCATGTACGATTTAATCGCGCGTAAGGTTGTTAATTTTATGAGTTGTCGAAGATATATAATGGTGGAACAAGAATAAATCATATATCAACCATCTTTAGTTGCTCTTACAAAGCCACGCAAACTTATCGCACCTTTTTTTGTAAACATTCCTATTCCTATTCCGTTTTTCCATCGGCAGCTTGCATTGGTGATCAATATCTTGCTTAACAAGGATCGATTAATAAATGCTAGCACTGAGGTGCGCGAACCATTCAAAAAACGATAAAAAACCAACTTGAGCAAATTGACAAATTAACTCCCAACACCATCATGCACATTATTTAATTCCTCCATTCTTCCTCCATCCAAAACCTCTCAACATCAAGAAAGAATGTTGTCTGCCCGGATTCTGGATTGCGTCTGTTATTTTGAAATCGCGAATGGGCGTTGCTTATATTGCAATATTTCCTTTTTCCACATCGCCCGTAAAACCGTGTTTCGCCGTGGTATTTGAATATTGTAACTCACCGATGCATAAGTAGAATCTTATTGCCAGTACAGGTAGGTAAGCACCTGAACCCGGTAGAACAAATGTATAGGAAATGGGAATGCTTTCAATTTTCGTTAATTGAAACCGCTTACGGATTAAGGAATCATAATATATAGCATATTAATTTCCGATTCGGTTTTTCAAATTCGGCTTCGGCATCAAAATGCATTTGTACTGAAAGTAGTTACTAACACGAACTTTATTTTTATAAAATCGTGACCGTTGGTACACTTACTGGAAGACGTAGTCCTACGTCAAAAACAAAAAAAAACACGTGTAAGGGCGTGTGTAAAGCAATAAAAGAGGTTGTTGTTTTTCCCTTTTTTTTCTCTTCCCTCCCACTCCCCAAAGAAAGGAAGAATAAAAGAAAGCGAAAAAGAAAGAAGGAAGAAAGTATGATAGAAAGTAAGAAAGAAAGAATGTGAGAAATAGATGAATGAATCGAAAAGCAATCAAATGTGTTTGGTTATTATTATTTTTTTAACCAAAAATGGAAATGAGAGTCATCTTGTAATACGACAGTTAGGTACAGACTACAAACACTTATTTTCTATTTCTTTATTTGTCATAAGTGAAATTACAGTGAGTGGTGGACATGAACTGTAGATTTCTTAAACGACAAGACAGCACAAACCAATATATTTTTTTACTAAACTGGGTAAAGTCCAAAGTCCGAAATTTAATTTGAGAGCCCAAATGTCAGACTCTTTTTTCTAATTTGCACTGGTGCACTTGTATCTTTGAGATTGGGCCTCAAAAATACATTCCAGACGAGCTAATCGACATCGGATACTTATTTGAGTAATAATCAAATATGAAAGACGAACCTAGGTGCTAACAAAAAAACGAAGAAAAAGAAACGAATTGTAAATAATATTTTAAAACAATTAGAAGGTTAGAGAGAACATAAAATGAAGACACGAAAAACAAATTACTGGAGCAAGAAGAAGGTAAAGAAAAAACAAAAAACGTTACAGAAAGAGTGAAAAAATGACTAAAATAGAGCATAAAACATGCTTTCGGTATAAATTGTTGAGCAATTAAATTTTGATTCCACTTAACAAATGACATCAGAACACCTCTATCTTCGTATTCTCTACAGCCAGCTTCCTCTTTTAATCGTTTAGTTGGCGCCGATTTCCAAAGACATTACCTATGTTCAGTCATCAGCGACTCCAGAACTTTCAACCAAAATTGGAGCTACCCGAATGCGTTTCAATAGTGTCAGAATCACCAGAATCGTCGTTACATTTACTCAGACATTTTATTGATTCTCCGGCAGCACAACTTTGTGTATTTGAACAGAAAACAAACACCGTCAACAATAAATACCTTAAGCCACCTTCCCCCTGGGGGGCGGTAATTACTGCACAATCCACAGCCTTGTGAGTTGTGTGAGCAAATATATGTACCTCCCAC
Source organism: Toxorhynchites rutilus septentrionalis (assembly GCF_029784135.1). NCBI lineage: Eukaryota > Metazoa > Arthropoda > Insecta > Diptera > Culicidae > Toxorhynchites > Toxorhynchites rutilus. The sequence goes on along the minus strand of NC_073744.1, from coordinate 28,580,193 downwards.
AAACAGCAACAGCACTATTTGAGCTACTCATTAAGTACACTTGATGTGGACCACTCATCCGGGCGGGATTTCGCACTCGAGAAGTACGAGTTTGTTTACACTAGCAACTTGGCAACCGAAATAAAATTAACGAGCAGCTTTCGGAGCGCACATAAATAATCCGCTGAGCTAGAATATTAACTCGTCATAAGCGTGTCGAGTCAATGCAGGATCAATAAATCATCGAATCTCAACGACGAATAAAAATAATAATAATACTAACAAAGTCCCGCTACGGGCATTCGATTACAGAAGTGCGCGAAGCAATCGAACCGAACACGATTCAATTTCCGGCAGCAATCGATCCCCACTTTCGGTGAGAGAGGGGAACCCGGACCGAAAATAGCATTGGGACGGGTGCCAAACTTGGGCGTTATGTGTTTTGACAGTAATGTTGTGAAATTTGACATTCCGAACAATTGCGGTGATTAAGTTAGGTGAATATTTCACCGCGCTTGGCAGTGCAGTGCAGCGTTTGGCTTATGTCTCCTCCCGTGCCCCGAGCGTGGAGTTTTTGGCATCCGTTTCGCCGCGGTCGACTAACGTTTTTCGTTTCTTTCATTAATGGTGTATATTTAGCACAATATACTCACAGGACGGATATGGATGAAAACGCAGCATGAATTATTAATTAGAATTTTTCGCCGGCGAGCGAAAATACGCATGAATGCCGTATCCTTCCTCATAATCTCTCCATTACGGCATAATCACTTTCCTTCTGCAGATAAAAACCGTACGAAGATCACGAAGTATAATCAGGAACGGCGCGTGCCGTCTCCAAGGGACAGGATTTATTTTGAGCAAGCCTGTGCGATGTCAAACTCGTTTATCGTTCCCCCTCCCTGGCGCCACTCATTTGCATTGTTTTGCATTTGCTGTCGGCAATGCTGTTGTTGTTATTGAAGAAGAAGTTATTAAATTTCGAGAAAAAAATTGATATAAATTCCTGTGAGTATGACGTGGGGTTGCTTATAGATAATGATCAAAATAATCTTGAAACTCCGTGTTCAATTTGATTTCATTTTCAGATCCAGACTCTGGAAGGGGATTTTCCGTTCAGATTCAGATTTTATATTCACATGGCAGATCTTCTGATTTCGTGTTATTCTAATTTTCTCATATTTACTCTGATCTTCTCTGATTTTCCCCGATTTTCTCTAAATTGCTCAAGCTTTATTTGTTTTTTAATTTTTTTTTTTTTGCAGATTCTCTCTGATTTTCGCTGGAAAGACACAATCGACGGTCTTGGAAAGATTTTCTCTGACTGTGCCTGTTTTCTTTGATTGTTATTTGATTTGATTGATTTTATCTGACTTTGTCTGATCTCATCTGATTTTCCCCGATTTTCATTGATTTTCTCTGATAGTGTCTGTTTTTATCTGATTTCGTCTGTTTCATATGATTTGTTTTGATTTTTTTTGATTTTCTGATTTTTCTGTTCTTCGTTAATTTTTTTTCTGATTTTCTCTAATCGTTTCGGCTCTTCTATGATTTTTTCTTATTGTTTCTGGACGCATTTCATACCTACTGACCATTGGCACTGGAAAAAAGTATTATAAAAGTCAAAAGTAATTATTCTCAAAAACTTTTATTTAAATTCTGAAAGAAAAATGTGAATAGCCCATACAATAACCAACAAGTAATCCTACAAGTCGAAAGATGGACACTTCTACAGTAAAAAAGTTTTTATAACAACAACTTTCTCATGTTTTCTTTGAAGAAATGCCTAATAATCATAAACTTGTTTGAAGTCAAGATAGCGTTATAGTGTATTTGGCAAAATGTTAGATAATATTTCAAATAATATATGGAATTTGGACTTTTGTCAAAGACGTCAACTTTCTATTACGTATAGCTACTGAAATATATGGCATTTTTTGCATGAAAACTCCTGAACTGTCATATTTGTTATATTAACTATATTTGTCTCACATTATCATGCCAGGTGTTCGGGTTCGATTCCCGTTGTGGCCGGGGAATTTTTCGTCAAAGAAATTTCCTTCGACTTGCACTGTGGTCACGCGTATTCAAGAGCTTGCCCCTCGGAATACATTTAAGGTGTGTTATTTGGCTTAAGAAATCTCAACTAAGTATTAATAAATGACGCTAGTTCATGCATACGTTGAGACGGCAAAAGTTCCACAGGGAACGTTAACGCCATTCAAGAAGAAGATTTGTATATTTGTATGTAAATTTTCGCGATTGACATGTTTGGCATGTTTAAAATAGAAAAAAAATTGCAGAACATGTCAATCGCGAACATTTACACACATAAATGTTACGATCAAAACATGAGTAGTAATCTTTCAAAGAAAACATGGAAAAGTTGTTGTAAAAAAGTCTGACCAATGAATGAAATGTAGGAAATGGCTTAAATTTTCAATAAAAAATATCAAAATTAATTCCAAAAAAATACACTGGAAAAAAAAAATATTTTAAAACGCATTCTTCTAAAATTTCGAAACAAATTGAATAAATATCCTATACAAGGATATAGGGCACTGCTAAAAGGAAAGAGTTTTTCTCACAACGACACAAAGAAAATAAGAAATAGTAGAAGAATCAGTTAAGAATCGTAAAAAATCAGAATTAAGAAAAGAGAAAGGAAATCAGACAAAATCAAATAAAATAAAAGAAAATAAAAAAATCAGAGAAAATCTGAAAAATCGGAGAAAATCGGAAAATCAAAAAGAACAAAAGAAGATCAGAGAATGATTTCATTCCAACTCGTCCTAGGGGTTTTTCTGATATTTTCTGCTTTTGTGTGTTTTCTTCGATTTTCTGTGAAAAAAAAATTATTTTCTTTTGTTTAAATTTTTTTGGAGTTTTATTGTTGCTTTCTTTTTTTCCAAAATATGTATTTTTATTATGGTTCATATGGCGTCAGCCCGACAGGGCCGGGAGTTCAATATCTCGACAATGTTTGCCTTACAACTATATTAGTAATATGAAACCTCATAATAGAATTGTTATGAGCGGTACAATCCTCAGCTCATGGTGAATGATCAGTTGCTTTCTACACTTTTTCTTGTATTTTTCTCGATTTGTTCTGTTTTTTTCTTACCTTCTCTGATTTTTTAAGATTTTTTCTGATATTCTCTTACCTTCTCTGCTTTTTTCTGATATCTCGATTATCTCTTGGCTTCTCCTATTCCCTCGGAATTTCTTCGATTTTCTCTGATTTTCTTTGACTGTCTCCGATTTTATCTGATTGTCTCAGATTCTCTCTGATTTGTTCTAATTTATTGTGGCCTCCTCTGATCTTTTTCTGATTTTCTCTGATTTTTTTTTTCTTTCTATATTATAGTGATATTCAACAATTTTGGCTGGTTCGTCACTTCACTTCCATTTCGGAAGAATGTCTGGAGTGAGAATTGAATTCGTGACCTTCGCCGTGAGAGGTACGGATGTTACCACTACGTCAGATCCCATCTGGTTGTCTCTTATTTTCTCGGATTTTCTCTTATATCTCTAATAATCTGTGATTGTCTGTGATCATGTCTAATTCCTTCTGATTTATTGACTTACCCTGATTTTGTCTGATTTTCCTTGATTTTCTTTGAATTACTTATATTCCCAGCTTATTTTTTTAATTATCATGGATTTTCTCAGATTTTTTTCTATTTTTTAAAATTTTCTATCAATGATTTTTTTCAGGTTTTTTTCTGATTTTCTTAATTTTTTTCTTATTTAATTTCCTATGATTCTTCCCATTTTTTTAATTCTCAATGATTTTTTTCTAATTTCCCTTTTCTTGCTTCTAATTTCTCAGATTTTCTCTGATTGTGTCTTATTTTCTCCGATGTTGAATTCGGAGAATTTTTGGATCTCAGGATTTTTAAATTATTGGATTTTTGAATTTCTCTTATATCTCTAATAATCTGTGATTGTCTGTGATCATGTCTGATTCCTTCTGATTCATTGACTTACCCTGATTTTGTCTGATTTTCCTTGATTTTCTTTGAATTATTTATATTTCCTCTGATGTTCTCATTTTTTCTCCAATCATCATGGATTTTCTCAGATTTCTCTGATTTTTTTCTATTTTGTTTTCTTTTTAATTTTCTCTGAATAATTTTTTCAGAACTTTTTCTGATTTACTTCAATTTGCTCTGATCTTATTTGATTTCCTATGATTCTCCCCATTTTTTCTACTTCTTAATGACAGATTTTTTTTTGTTTCTAATTTCTCTGATTTTCTCTGGTAGTGTCTTATTTTCTCTGATGTTGTCCGATGTTCTTCAATTTTATCGATTTATGAATTTTGGAATCTTAGGATTTTTAAATTATTGGATTTTTGAATTTCTCTTATATCTCTAATAATCTGTGATTGTCTGTGATCATGTCTGATTCCTTATGATTCATTGACTCACCCTGATTTTGTCTGATTTTCCTTGATTTTCTTTGAATTACTTATATCTCCTCTGATGTTCTAATTTTTTCTCCAATTATCATGGATTTTCTCAGATTGATCTGATTTTTTTCTATTTTGTTTTTTTTTTCAATTTCCTCTGAATGATTCTTTTTCAGGACTTTTTCTGATTTTCTTCAATTCGCTCTGATCTTATTTGATTTCCTATGATTTTCCCCATTTTTTTACTAAATGATTTTTTTCTGATTTTCTTAGATTTTTTTTATGTTTCTAATTTCGCTGATTTTCTCTGATAGTGTCTTATTTTCTCTGATGTTGTCCGATGTTCTTCAATTTTATCGATTTATGAATTTTTGGATCTTACGATTTCTAAATTATTGAGTATTTGAATTCTAGGGTCTTCGGTATTGGATTTTGGATATTTGGATTTTTGGATTGTTGGATTTTTTATTTTTTTACTGTTGATATCTTGGATTCTTAGATTTACGGTTTTTCGGATTTTCGGTTTCCGAATTATGTAATTTTTGGATTCTCGGATTCCCGGATTCCCGAGTTTTCCATTTTTTGCATTCTTGGATTCTCGAATGTGAAATTTTTGGTTTTCCGGATAATGGAATTTTTGGGCTCCCGGATTTTCGGTTTTCAGATTTTCCGTATTTTTAGATGTTCGAATTTTCGGAATTCCGAATGATGGAATTTTGGATTCCGGGTTTTCCGTATTTTTTTTTTTGATTTTTGTATTTTCGAATTTATGTTTTTTTTTGATTTTGTAATTTCTGGTTTTCGCTTTTTGGTTTTACGGTTTTTTTGGTATTTCGGCTTTCGGCTTCTCGAATTCTCGGATATTTGTATTTTCGGATACTCAAATTTTCGTATTTTCGAATTACCGGATTTCCGTATTTCCGATTTTTCAAATTTTTAAACTTTCGAATTTTTGACTTTTTGGATTTTAGAATTTTGTATTTGCTGATTTGCTTGTTTGCACTTGCTAAATACTTCCGATTTTCGGGTTTGGTGAGTTGCTGATTCGTTGATTTGCTGATTTGCTGATTTGCAAATTTGCTAATGCGCTGATTTGATGATTTGATGATTTGCTGATTGGCTGATTTGTGGACTCGCTGAATTGCGGAATTGCTGATTTACGGATTTGTCGATTCGCTAATTTGTTAATTTTATGATTTACAGATTTTCTGATTTGCTTCTAGGTTTATGATTTCACTGTGGAACTATGGAACAAACATAACATTTTTCTTGCAGCAAGTGTTGAAAATTTCATTCGAATCGGAGTTGGCTAAGCAAGATTTCAAATCTGACAGATTTCACCTAGGAACGCTCGAAAGGCGATTGATTCGTAATAACAAATTCGACTCAGTAAATTTTCAAATTTTCGAATTGATTTGTAGAAAAAACACCTTTAACTCCTTTTAACTTTTACGGGTTTTCGGCTTTTCGGCATTTTCGGATTCGCGGACAGCCGGATTTTCAGATTTTCGAATTCTCGAATTCACAGATTTTCGGATTTTCAAGTTTTCGAATTTTCGAATCTGGAGTTCTAAAATTTTCGGATTCTCGGATTTTCAAATTTTTGTACATACAAATTTTTATTTCAATTTAAGAATTTTCTAATTTTCAAATTTTCGACTTTTTGAATCTTCTAATGTTTGAATGTTCGAATTTTCGAGTTTTGGAATTTTTTAATTCTCAAATTTCCGAATTTTCGAATTTTCGAATTTTCCAATTTTCGAATTTTCATATTTTCGAATTTTCAAATTTTCGAATATTCGAATTTTTGAATTTCCCAATTTTCGAATTTTGGATATTTGAATTTTTCTTCCGATTTTCAAATTTTTCGAATTTCTGATTACAGCGCGGACTCAATTATATACAGTCTCGGATTTATTTTCACTGTATATAATCGAATCCTGTATTTAATCGAGTCAAAAAAACATATTTTTTTATGGTTTTTTATAATGTATTTTTCGTTTTTTGAATAAAAAAAGGAGAATTTGATTTTTGATTCATCCCCTTTAAGTCTCATATGAAAAAAAAAAATATCCGGATTCTCTCAGGAGGTGATGGATCATATTTGATGAAGAAAATCCTTCTATACATATGCGTATTTCAACGTATTTCAACAATGACAGAGTTATAGAACTTTTTTTTTTTTGTTTCGGGCTCTGTTGCCTCAAACTGGCTCTACATCAAAAAGTACGTTACGGAAGACGATTCTGTTGCTTTCATTTGATGAGAAAATTTAGCGCAGGATATAGTGGTGGAACATCTAAATTAGTGGATTTTAATCACATTTTGGAAGTGAAAAACTTAAAAGTTAATCTTTTTAAATGTGTTGTTATTAATTTTAGACTGAAAAATTATATTAAATTAGATTGTTTCTATCAATTGAATTGAAGCTCTCTAACCGCTTTGTTCTTTGACACCTAACTTCTATCTTTCTTAATTTGGCTGCAATATCAATATAAACAATTCCTGGTGAAAATTTTAAGCAAAATCTTCAAAAATCACGCAAAATCTTCAAAATTCTAATTTTACCCCACTGTACATGTAATAGTCACTTAAATTTCACCTTAACGTTGAAAGGTTATATTTCTTCTTGAAATAAGTCAAATTTGAAATACAAAAAAAAATTCCAAACTGTATATAATCGAGTCCAAAATTGTATGTAATCGAATCACATATAATCGAGTCTGTATATAATCGAGTCCGACTTGTATTTGAATTTTCGAGCCTTCGAATTTTTCGATTTTTTGAATTCTCAAATTTCCGAATTTTAGAATTTTCATATTTTCGAGTTTTAGGTTTTTCAAATCTTAAAATTTTTAAATTTTAGAATTTTCAAATTTTCAAATTTTCAAATTTTCAAATTTTCGAATTTTCGAATTTTTGAATTTCCGAATTTTCGAATCGAATTTTCAAATTTTTGAATTTTCGGATTTTTAGATTTTCATTATTGAATTTGCTAATTTTCCGATTTTTGGGTTTGCTGATTTGTTGATTCGTTGATTTGCTGATGTGCCGCATTTCTTTTTGCTGATTTCTGATTTAATGATTTCACTTTGAGAGTGTGGAAAAATGATTTCTCTTGCCATGAAAGATTATCAGTCTGATAGATTTTATTTGGGAACGCTCGGAGTTCGATTGATTTATGAATAAATCGACTCCTACTGCCGAGTGCTCTGCGTTCGGTGCCATTCAGAAAAAATGGGTCACTCTACTTTTCCACAACACTTGCGGAGATAATTGCACTCCAACAGGCAATTTGCGTACACGGTCCCGGACAAGTCCAATGAATCATGAATTCACAAATTGTCGTTGCTTGAGAACGAAATGGCGAGGCAGCTTGAGATGGAGATGTGCGGTCGAATGTACATTCTCCGCATCGGATGGGCCTCAAGCAATGTCCCACCAGCTCTAGCTAGCGTGAACACGTATACACTGCCTGCTCCCAATCGAAATGATACGCCAAAACCAACTGAAATATGTCCAGAGTCAGTGACAGGTATAGCTGGAAATCATGATGACAAATCCAATGTGGAGTTGTTTTGAAACAGAATAGAATTGAGATTTCCCAGTATCGGCATCGTCAATTATTCTATGGTTGAATCCAGTTTGGTCATTTTGCAACATTTTATTTTTGCAGATTTGTTCGCCAGCGGGTTCGGGTGCTTCATAGCGTACAGGTACGGCAGAATTTGAATACTTCCGGCGGGAAAACCATCCTCAAATTGTGTTTCCTCGGAATATCTCATGAAATGCAAATGTAACATAAGCCAAAACAGGTTTCAGATTACTGTGAATTCCCACGAAGGAAACAAGAGAAAACACACACTCCCGGGGTACGAACAACTCCTGGAAATATGATAACACACCCGCGCAGGATAGCGGTCCACAGCCAAGCAAACACATTTGCTATGTTAAAATATTTGAGTGGTTGGGACAGGTAGGTGCGGTGTAAGCGAAAAGCATTTTCTGCTAGCGCGCGAAAGTTGGAAAACCTTTCTGCCCCTCTTGAAGTGCTAAACCCTTTTTCCTGCTGTCAGCTCTATGTTTTTACGCGCCTCTAAAACTAACACGCCTGGCTCCTGGCAGTAAAAAAGCATAACAAAGCCCCCATTATCAGGTCACTCCAAGCGAATGTGAGAGTGTTGTCTTTTATCCGTTGTGCCGTTGTGGTTACATAACAACTTTTGAAAAATTGCCCAATTGCTATCAGGACGACAATCATAGACGGGGAGATCATTCAAATCATGTTTATTTCTCTAATGGAACCCAAAATAACGTAACGATGAGATAAACTCCGCAATTCAAGACAGTTGCACATTCTCATCGTGGTATGAAACCATATTTTCACACTCGGTTTCGCATTCAGTTAAGTGTGGGAAAAAACGAGCCGAAGCGAGAAGAGAAACTCATTTTTCTCGACACCCAACTTCTAGTAGTGGAAAAGTTGTCTCCTTGTGACTTTACTTTGGCTCGGATCGGCTGCACAGCTTCCGCAACAACTCACAAACATACACACACACACATAAGATAGAACAAGTTAGCAGATCCGAGCAGATTCCATTGCCTCTATCGTGGCATAAATATTATTTCTAACTGCCATTATCTACTTGTGGTTTCTGGAGCTTCTTCAGCCGTCCCTCCTCTGGTATGGTCTCCCAACGTAACTCCCGTTAAGGACTGTTAGTTGAGACTTTCGTCGGTCGGAGCCTGTGAAGAATGACAGACGATAATAATCGAAAGAAAATGTTTGTTCGAGATTCAATTCACATATCAACGGTGCATCGTTTGACATCGGTGCTTTAAACGGTCTTCGATGAATAACAAGCTTGACGAATGGCTTCCTATTTTCCCCTCTGAAAGGTGGTTAGTAAAATTCCATCCACCATTCTCTCACAAATTAATGGAACGACAATCGCTCCCAACATGACGCTCAATCAATCCTCGGTTTTCGAATTCATCAATAAGCATTGAATCCACAACATTGCTCAGATGATACGGACCATGAAACTCTCCGAAAAAAGCAAACCTCGAGCATCTTCGAGGAAGAACGCAGGAAAAAAGGGTCCACGAAATGCGAACCTTTCCTAGCACACATCCATTATCGCGTATGGACACGATTCTCGATTAATGTCCCATACCCCGATTATAAATACGGGGTACCATGCGCAAGCTAGACGTGCTTCGCACCAGAACGCCAAGAATAACATCGGAAAAAAACACAACAAAACGGGCAACCGGATTTATTGAGATCATTTATTTTCATTGGTGCCTCGATTGACTTCTTGTAGCAAACCACACCGGTGCCACACGTGGAGAAATCAGGAAGACAATAACCATTCACCCGGTGAATCGCAAACGATCAAGCGGAAACCGGTAAGGTGTGCCGGAACCGATTCGAGGTGATCCACAAATGGCGACAACAGGAGCGCGTAAAGGCGCGTCCACATCATGCCGAATGATGCCGATCGGTCTGTACCAGGCGGCATATTCGATTCGTTATGTAATGTGGACGCCCCATCAGGTGCACGAAGCCGAAGTCCCGTCGGATGCACGAAGTCCTCACGAACACACAAAGCACAATGTCGTCAACGCTAATTTACTTCATTTTGTTTTGGTTCGACTTTCTCGAACCGGACCCACTTGTTTCGGGTTGGGTTCGGTTTGATTCGAGTCGATTTTCGGCACGTCGGCAAGCCCGGGCGGTACATTTAGTCGGCTTTACCGGGCGGCCAAGGCCGATTGGCGTAATGTGGACGCGTCTTAAGGATAGCTGCCGTTCGACACGATGTACGTGTGTCGAGGGACAAAAATAGAATGTCAGATTGAACCGTTGAATAATTGAAATGGCGACGTAATAGATTTCGACACGAAATACAAACTTTCCTCAGAAGAAGGGGGAGGGGTCTTTGAATGAATAATGTTTTTGAGAATGATACAAGCAGGACATGTTTATCTGGCGGAAGATATTTTCTGATGATTTATACCAAACTAGCTGACCCGGCAAACTTCGTCCCGCCCAAAATTTGTTTTTTGTTATCAATACCTTCAAACATTCACGTTTTCTTACTATGAGCAAGTTCATGGGTCCAATCGCAGAACTGTTCATCGATTGATCTTCTAATCGACCTCGTTGAATTTTGTATGGCAGCTCCCCCTTAGAGAGAGGGGAGGAGTATCTAATCACCTTTAAAAAAAATATTGTACCCTAAAACCTCCACATGCCAAATTTGGTTTGTCTTGAGTAATGCAGAAATTTGTGTTTCTTTTGTACGACAGCCCCACCTAAGAGAGGGGGAGGAGTATCTAACCACCATAGAGTCATTTATTGTACCCTAAAACCTCCACACGCAAAATTTAGTTCCATTTGCTTGATTAATTTTTGAGTAATGCAGAAATTTGTGTTTCATTTGTATGGAAGCCCCCCCTAAGAGAAAGGGGAGGAGTATCTAACCACCGTAAAAACATTTATTGCACTCCATAACCTTCACATGCCAAATTTGCTTTCATTTGCTTGATTAATTATTGAGTAATGCAGAAATTTGTGTTTCTTTTGTATGACAGCCTCTTCTTAGAGAGGAGGGTGGAGAGTCTAACTACCATAGAAATATTTATTGCATCCCTAAGAGAAGGAGGAGGGGTCTCAAACTATCTTGAAAACCTTCACCGGCCACAAAACCCCTACATACCAATTGTCGATCGGTTCAGTAGTTTTCGAGTCCATAAGAATCAGACAGACAGACAGACAGTCAGACAGACAGACATTCAGACAGACAGAAATCCATTTTTATATACAGTCAAAATTCTCTACAACGACAATCTTTATTGCGACAAATTTCTCTATAACGACATTTCCAAAGGTCCCTTCAAAATCGCATAGAAATTCTTTTCTTTATTGCGACATTTCTCTATAACGACCTTCCCCTATAACGACACATTATCGCTTCTATTTACTAAACCATAGCATTCTCTAGAGCAAAAGAATAAATTTGCATTAATTTTTTGCAATAATTTTAAAAATGAAATTCTTGTCTGCGCAATTGTTATATGGATAAAGCTTTTGAATTCGAATTCAGGCAATAACTTGAAGTATCGTTTTTTTTACTTCGAAAACATTCACTGCCCATAATGAGCTGGAAAACACGCTAAAAATAAATTGGTCATAATTCAAAGGTTTGAAAAGGGTACTAAAACAGACAATATTATCTAATGAATTCAATGTACCGCACAATGCGAATTCATTCATTATCAAAAATATGGACTAGAGTCGTAAAAAGGGTAAGAATAATGGCAAGATATTCACTTGGTATATTTTGTCTGGCGATCAGATAAAAAAAATCAATCATTTATTAAATCTTTTATTGAATAAGGATCTGACGCAGCATTCAACAATGAAACTAAAAGCCCACCCTCTTAAAACCAGCAAGTAGGTGCTTTTCAGGGGTCATTAACAAAAAAAATACAATTTACTCATTTATCACTATTTACTATCTAGAGAAAAAATCGTATCGGACTAATGAGCTGAATTTTATATTCATGTTCAATGTTTTTTGTTTCAAGATGGTTAGACATCAATTGTTTTTGTTTCTAATATAATTTGATTGTTTTGCATGAGCTTGGGCGTTACTCTCTTTATAGCGACATCTAAGCTCTCTATAAGGACAATCTTTTATAGTGACAATTCTCTATAACGACGGTCCGTTGCGATGTCGCTATAGGGAGCTCTCACTGTATATAGATTATTTTCAATGTTCACCCCCACTCGAACGTCTTTAGAATAATTTCATCTATCACACATCCACATTGGTTTTATGCTGACAGCTAGCAGGAGCTAGGAGTATTTTATGTTGATAGTCGGAAATTCGAGATCAAAGTGGAATGGGTTTTTTAAACGAATAAAAAGTTTGGGTCTTAGAGGGTTAATGTACATTTCCATCGATCTCCTAGCCGCAACAGCGGGCTGGTGTACATTCTAATGATTGTCAATCAGTGCAACGGGAGTCATCGCTATCATAGGGCCATCGTTCTCACAAAACCCCACGCTCCAAAGATACCATTGTGTCCACGGTTCAGAACTCAAACGAGAGCACTGGTTTGCGTTTTATCTTTTCTCCAACGGACAATGTTGTTGCCATTCCGTGCTGGAATGCTACAATGGAGTCCGTACATGTGCATATACACAATACGTGGTATATACGAGCGGAATTTTCAACAAATTAGCCTCTTCCGACCTGTGGTGAGTTGTGGGCTGGTCGTACATCGTACCTACTACCAGAAGCACTGCATTGCCAATGAGCAGTAGTTAGTGAAGAGCTGAAAAATGTGAAATGCGAGACTGCGAGACGTGAGAAAACCTGCGGGCAGCGGATACCGCACGAATCCCTGTCGCCAAACGTCCATGTAACCATGTTGACAATTTTTCGGGTACCATTATATGCCGGTTGGGCGATTTGTGGTTACATTATAGCATATATGATCATATGCTTAGGATACAGATAGATTTCAACAGAATTTCCTCATTCTTAAAAAAAATAATTGGGAATGTTTTTATTTAAATTTATATGTTTTAATCGAGCTTTCGTCGTTCAAACGTTTGACGATTCCGCAGTTCAGTAGTTCTGTTTCTACAACTTCAACATCGATGTAGATGTATTTGGCTTCTTTAGATGGTGTTCAAAATCTGCAAAGTCCAATTCTGCTTCCTTAGATTTGTGTATTATTCTGAACATATGTAGCTCGAGAGAGGAAAATTTTGCTGGTTTCTGAATTAATCTGAGTGTATTTGGATGTTTCAGTTTGTTTTGTTCAACTTAATAATCAATAGTGAAAAAACAGGTTTAGTCACCGTGTCGTTAAAATGATTCAAGATTAGTCTCACTATTTGGTTTCGGTTGTTATTAAACTTCTCCAGGTTATGTCTAACGACGGATTCCAACAAGAGCCATCTTGTTGAGGACGAATTCAATATTTACAATGACTTGAGCTTCCATACTTCATGAATGGAGTTAAAATCATTTGATAACAGTAATTTCTCTCTGGGCTGTGCGAAAGATAACTATAAATGTGCAGACCGCAATACGTGTTCCTAACGCGGATGAGACCTGTCTTGTCCGTGTTAAGAAAACAACATAAATATATGGGGAATTAGAAGTTTCCTATTCGCTATTAACTATAAGAAGTTTTATAATAAAATTGCAATACACTGTTAGGTGCATTCGATAGGTACAAAATACCAAGGATCCCCCATGAAATGTCTGAGCAAAAAGCATTCAGGTTTAATATTGTGAGACGATTGTCGCAGTTTTGCGACGATCTTCTATCAGTGATTTTATGGCCATGAAACAATAAGCACAATTTTTTTCAAATTTTGCCCGAATTAACCCGTTTTTTCTACAGGTTCTAGAAAATGCTCCTCAAACTTTGTTCCACAGTTATGTTCGAGTGGAGAAAAACGTCATTGTGATCTGCTCAATGATATGATTACTTAATGGTTTATTTTGTCATTTTATTAACTGCATAAAAATACTGCATGAAGCTTTGAAGGAAATTTGATTTATCAAGCATTAGAATCATTTTAGATACATCAAACAAGATCTTCGTAAATTAAAGCGGTTTTACAGGATCCAGTTTTCTTCCAGTTTTTTAAGAGCAATCTTCCAGTTTTTTTTTAAATATTATTGGCAACCCTGCCCTCAACGCGAATTTATTTCGTTTTGTTTTGGTTCAACTTTCTTTGATCCGGACGGACTTCCTTCTCTACATTGTTGTGTCAGATCGGTCCCAACAAATGGTGTCGACAGCGGTGCCGATATTGTGCCATTTTGCAATGATTTTGTCGACCTACCCTTCGTATCCGACAACCAATTACGAGCCAACACTGTGCCAATCTGGCACCACGTCGACCGATCGCAAAATTGCTCGAATCTTGTTGTGGCTTTATTTGTTTTCATGGAAGTTTAAACAACAATTTTAAAAAAACCTCGATGCGAATTATTCAATTGATATCCAATGCGACTTTATATAAATTAATACTAGTACTAACACAATGATATCTGATATATTATAACGAATAATAGCTATCCTACACAACACGTTACAATGAACGAAACAATGTTTCACGGGAACATTCGGAGAATACAATTCAAGCCTTCATAATTATCGTTCGATGATTATCCTAAAATGACTACCGTAAAATTATTTTATGCGGCTAGAACGAAACTTTAGTCCAAATTCCACCATTCTAGACAATACTTTGCGGGTGTGGACGAATCAGATCTTCACTAAAAAGTAAACGTAGAAAAAAAAATTGATTGCAATTGTTGTCCAATTGAATTTTACCTGAACATTCCTATTCAGTTAAAGTTTAGGATATTGAAAGCATCATCTATATCATCAATAAGTGAGTTTAACGCGATCGTTGGATGCAGGTCCTATACCAGCTGCTGACGAAGCAGTTATAAATTCGAGGTTAGGTAATTGTTACGATGGCCAATGCATCAGATGCTTTTTTCTGCAACTGCGACGTTCTCTGAAATAAAATGCTTTCAAGCTAACAATTTGTTGTATACTAGCTGACTGGGAAACTTCGTCCTGCTTAAAATTTATTTTTCGTTATCACATTCACGTTTTCTTACTGAGCGCACGTTCATGGGTCCAATCGCAGAACTGTTCATCTTCTAATCTACTCTTTAAAATTACCTTTTACTATAAGATTCCTAGTACTTCTACAAAAACTATTATTATTATTATTAGAGGATTATTTTAAGACACAATTCTCGTTCAAGATTTTCCAACCACTTGCAAATAACATGTTATTCCGCTGAATGGAATAAATGTTTGATACAGAAAATATGAAACATCAAACATCAAATAGACAAACAACGCTTGTCACTATGAAATTGTAATAGAATTTTCGCAAATTTTTTTCAGAGTTTTCCGAAAATTTTCAATTGTCATGTTTAGTTGGAATGTGTTTGATTGAAATATGTGTTTTAATTTTTTGGAACAACCCCCCCCCCCCCCGCCTTTGTTCCAGAGGAAGGAAGGAGTGTCATACCATCATAGAAACATTTCTCGTACCCAAAAAGCCTCACATCCCAAATTTGGTTCCGTTTGCGTGATTGTGCATTTAGTTCTTGGTCGTCTTATGCAGAAATTTGTGTTTCATTTGAGGGGGGGGGGAGGAGTGTCTGCTCACCATAGAAACGTTTCTTGCCCCCCAAAACCTTCACATGCCAAATTTGGTTTCGTTTACTTGATTAATTCTCGAATAATGCAGGAAATTTGTGTTTCATTTGTATGGCAGCCCCACCTTAGAGAGGGAGGAGGGGTCTCGCACTATCATAAGAACCTTCCCCGACCCCAAAAACCCCTACATACCAATTTTCATGTCGATCGGTTCAGTAGTTTTCGAGTCCATAAGAATCAGACAGACAGACCAAATTCTATTTTTATATATTTAGATATTAAATTGATATGCACATCTGGCTGCATACTGAATAACGCTCAATCGCTGATTTTATACATGTTCATCTGTTCCTGTTGGCTACATTGTCTTTGACATCTTGAATTTGTTGTCATCATTTTACGTCCTTCGTTTTTCTGTTCGCTGAAATTCAAAGAAAAACTAGAAGTGGGTTATATCTTTGATATAACCGCAAGGTTAACGTAGGACTAACGTTGACTTAGCAATCAATAAGTAACGAGCATAAAAATCTTAGACATTTCATCTCTGAATAGAGTGATTATCATACCACTTCGTTTAGCCGGAAAAGAATTATTACCGCTCGATAGGGGAATCGATTCCTCCTCGGAAATACCTAGCGCAAATAGTACCCCCTCCCCAAGCCCCGACATTTGGAATCATCGTTGATCCGGAGCATGATTATTGACGCTTGAGAATGAATGGATTCCTTCTCGGAATTACACAGCAAAAATTAGACCCCCTGCCCAACAATTCCAACTTCCCATTCGTAAACAAATAATTTTATAACGCTGCTTTCGTAGATGTTATTTCTTCGATATGTAATATTATATCCACTTCGATAATATCCACTACATCATATCATATCGTATTCTTCACTATCAAATCCATAGTCAATGGCACCCAACGGTATCGAATTATCATCGACACCACGATTTTCGCTAAATGCTAAATACATCAAATTTGGTGTCCCTGAAAAGGGCCGTTGATAAAGGTACTAAAATAATAATGACGTAAACGGATGCGCGACTATTTAAGCACGCTCTCCTCGGGTACGACGGGCCAGCTTTGGGCATGAAATAACGCATTTTGCGTGGATAGCACACAAATTGGTATCTTCGAATAGGCCGACTAAATATGCCTCGCTTGTCTCCTGCAGTGTCATAACGGCGGAACTTTGAAACGCAAGTCGGTTTTGAAATCCTGGGCAATTTCACGAGCTAAACGCTGGAAAGGTAGCTTACGAATCAGCAATTCGGTCGACTTCTGATAGCGACGAATTTTACGCAAAGCGACGGTTCTCGGTCGGTAATGATGTGGCTTCTTCACACCTCCTGTGGCTGGTGCACTTTTCCGAGCTGCTTTCGTGGCTAGCTGTTTACACGGTGACTTACCACCGATAGATTACGAGCTGTCTGATTGGAACGAGCCATTACCACTGTTCGCACTAGTAGCACAATCGACTGTTCGAAAGAAAATAATGACGAAAGCAAAGGAGCGTCATTTTTTATACTCAGACAGTGTTGAATGTATACCCGACCCCTTTCGATCACATTCTTTTCATTATATTCGTAGCTCAGCCTGAGAGAGAAACCATCTCACATTCCAATAACGATGAATAGGTTTCCAAGTGGGCGCGCTACATACGGATACGTATGATTTCATTAACCTGTTTTCAAAGCACATTTTAAGCTATTGAAACAATTTTTCGAGTCAATGAATAGCAATCATAAAACTTATGGATATTTTATCTTTCGTATGAAATGATTATCATACCGTTCCGTTGATCCAACTCAGAATGATTAACGCTTGAAGAAGGAATGGAATTACTCAGCAAAAATAAGGCCCTTTCCCGACAATTAGAAACGAAAAATTGTCTTCAAAGTGATTTCTTTGATATGGTGAAATATCCACTACACCATATCAAACATTTCGTATTTTTCACTCCAAATCCAGTCATTGTCACCCGTTTATATCGAGTTATCATCATCAATATCTCGGTTTTAGCTAAATTCATAGGCGTCTGAGTGCGACCTTCCTCATTTCACATCGCCGCATCAACTGAAAGGATTTCCAGAGCGTTTGCGAGTTTATATACGGTTTCAATAACTTGTTTTCAAAGCAAGTTTAAAGCTATTGAAACAAGTTTCGGGTCAATAATTAACAATCATGTAACTCGTGGACATTTTGTCTTTCGAATGAAATGATTATCATACCACTCCGTTCAGCCGGAAAAGAGGAATTACCGTTCAAAATCTTACAGTCCAGCGTCACTCTCTCGTTTTCGAAATTTTGAACACCCCGGTACAGAAATGAAAGACGTAGTCCTATGTCAAAAGGTGTCAAAATATAAAATTCAATTGTTATTTGAAGAAAAATTACCTGTATAAGAAAATTCTTCACGCAGTTCACTCTTTTCGCTTTTGTTTATTCGAATGACAGTTCAGTGAGAAAGAAGACAGACACTCGATGCAGTGATGCCGTTTCACTCAGTAGGGGAAAAGGGGGGAATTTGGACCACCTAAGCAAATCGCCTAATATTTCCAAACCAATACGGTCTAAATCAAAAATGTCACATTGTATACTAAGCTACACTTGTTTTCTCTCAATCAATAATGTTTAATCATTATATCAAGCTTAAAACTACCAAATATATCATAAAATAAAGGAGATGATTTTTGAACATTAAAATTCGATGCGGGGTGATTTGGACCATCTGTGGGGTGATTTGGTCCAGTGTGTGTTTCTTCGAAAAAAACATACTTATGTTTATGTAAAGTATTTTGGGGTAATGTTACAATCAGTAACAATGTTTTGGGATCAATACCAGGTGTCTTGGCCAGATTCCAGACCAGAAAAGTTGGATTGACCCCATCTCGAATTCTGCATGAATTTTTTCACTGTTGGTCGAGCATTTTTAAACACTTTTGATGCTTGGTCAAAGAGAATCCGTTCTCGATGGCCTGCGTTGCTCTTTCAAGATCCTCCTTTTTCCAACGTTGTCTGCCCATCCTCTTTTTGTAATTCAGCGACATCTGGAATCAATTAGACCAAAGAAAAGTCTCAAACCTGTAGGACCAATTCAGCCCACAGAAACGTGTCCATGTCACCCCACACAACTTGCAAAAATTAAAATGCAATTAATTTCATTTATTGTTATCAAACTTACAGTTTCGCTGCATCAAATTGTTCCTCTTCTGTAGACGAACAGAACTTTACTGCACAATACACGAAAACTTTGTTTAATCAGCGGGAAAAACCTTAAAACCATGATCGGAAAACTCACATTTTTTGATAATCAAAGTGCTTGTTGTGTTCATGCTACCGTTTCCTTCCACCTGTCAAATTTTACCAAAGTTTTTTTACGTTAGTTACATACGGTTCAATAATAAAAGAAAATTACATTATAAAAAATCCAAGTTGAACCGTACTTTTTGAGATAAAGGGGTGGTTCAAATCACCCCGTATGTCAAACTCACCCCGTGTTACCCTACTAGTTATCGTGTACTTTTATACAGGGTTTTCCAATTCGGACATCCGAAAGTATACAGCTCTGCGCTGACAACCGTTTGACATAGCTGTCAACCAAAGCGTCATATCGTTAGTTGAATGTCTGCCATTTTACAATATGGATCGTTTTAGCATCGCACAACGTGTTAATTTTGTTAAATTATACTATAAAAATGATGAAAAACCGGCAAATGTTTTTCGAGCATTACGGACGGATTTTGGTCGTCATGGACGGCCTACAGAGCACACAATCGCTAATGTAGTGCGTAATTTCGAACAAACTGGATCCGTAGCGGATATTGTGAAACCTGTGCATCATCGTAATGTGCGTTCGGCCGAAAATATTGCTGCTGTTGCTGCCAGTGTGGAGGATGACCCGAATGTTTCGATTCCACGGCGTGCTCAGCAATTGGGCTTGTCAAACACATCATTGTGGCGAATTTGCATTTGGACTTGCACCAACATCCATATAAAGTCCAACAGGTACAAAAATTAGAGCGTGGTGACCATGGAATGCGTCGGGCATACGTCGATTGGGTTAACGAATAACAGCAGCAAAATGCTGAGTTTTCGCATCAAATTTTCTTCAGCGATGAGGCACATTTCGAGCTCGGTGGCTATGTGAACACCCAAAATTTCCGTATATGGGGCTCAGAAAATCCACACGTGATTGTTGAGAGGCCATTGCATCCGCCAAAAGTCACTGTTTGCGCATTATGGTCTGGGGGAGTCATCGGGCCGTATTTCTTTGAAAATGAGGACGGCGAGACGGTAACTGTAAATGGTGAGCGCTATGGCCGCATGTTAACCGATTTTTTTTTGCCACAAATTGAAGATATGGATACGGATGACATGTGGTTTCAGCAGGACGGCGCCACGTGCCACACAACACGACCGAACATGGCCATATTGCGAACGAAATTTGAGGGACGCATAATTTCACGTTTTGGTGATGCCAATTGGCCGTCCAGATCATGCGATTTGAACCCGCTAGACTTTTTTTTGTGGGGTTATGCGAAAGACCGTGTCTATGCCAACTCTCCGCAAACTCTTGAACATTTGAAAGACAACATTCGTGAAGTTATGACCGAGATACCGCCCCATATGTGCCGAAAAGTCATCGAAAATTGCGGATCAAGGTGTGCGAGGAAGCCCTAGGTGGATATTTGAATGATGTTGTATTTCACACATAATGGCATAAAACAAACTTTAATTTGAAATAAAAGTTTCACCGAAATTCGAATTCTAAGTGTGTTTTATTTCAATTTACTTTCGGAATTTAAAGTTGGAAAACCCCGTAGTTCAACTTATGGACAGTTTAGCCTGCGGGGTGAAAGAGGGGTTATTCCAGCACTTTTGCAGCACTTTACACCGTTCCGATCGGTATTAGGTCCATAAACGGCTAAGGCTGAACGAGGCCGATTTGGGTAATGTGGACGCGTCTTTATATATATTTATATTTGACTTTATGTATATTTATATTTGACCATCTGGAGAACATATTATGAGAAATATGCCACATTATTTTCGACCTGATTTTAAAGATGTTATCGCTGTTCTGGATTGCACCGGAATGCCAATCATGAAACCTAAATGTATTTGTTGTAGAATCAACACGTGCCCTAGCTACAAATCTCGTGAAACTGCAAAGTATTCGGTAGCTATAACTCCCGGTTGGGTGGATAACTAGCAATTAGGGTGACCAGTGTGACCCAAACTGTACGAATATGTGATGAAATCCAAAGCAAATCGATCGTCGGTTACCAAAGCCGGCCGTTTTCTGCAGAGACACCAAGATGGGCTATTCGGATACATACAATTCCCACATATCACTCCGGTCCCAGCGGCGCCCGGGAGGGTTCCCTCCTCCGATGAATAATGACAGCAACAGCAACTTGTGTATTTGAGTGTTACAGCCAGCTTCTACACGCACAACAAACAAAGAAGTAAGGCAGGCATCTGGGCGGGTGAGAGCTGTTAGGAGCACTGAGAGGCACTTGTAGCTTGCATCGGGGACCTATGAAGCCTAGAACGACGAGTATGTGTACATTCAACATGCAAATGAATTACCATGAATCAACAAGAGAAGCTGTAAATTTCCGGCTCAATGTTATATATGGGGGAAAGTCTTCCGGAGACGTTGAAGTGTGAAGTTTGCTGGGCTTGTAATCACATCTAAACCGTTGATGGAAAGCAATATCAAGTAGTTGTTACGATTATAGGCTTCTGTGCAGTGCAGCTCTTTGAATCGAAACACATCGCTGAACAACCATCAAAAAATTTCCCCACTCTACGAACAGTTTCAAACGATGCCAAATTAATTAATCTACTTAACGCCGTAATCCAAACTTTTAAAAAGTTCAAGCATTCTCTCGCTCATATACGGCACAAAAGAATGCTCTTACCGTACGCTTACACGCTTTCCAACGCTCCCGCCGCCCACGCCCACGCTGCTACACATATTATAAAGTGTGTCACTTGAAAAACTGTGCTCGTTGGTGCACCCGCCGTTTCTGATAGAACGATGCGAATATTTCGCTCGCACAAGAGCGCTTACACTCACTTTAATAAATGTTGATCCTTTTGTGTGCTGAATTAGTAGTGCACTTGGGGTGCACTCAGTAGTGGGTGGGTGAATGATGCAAAAGTTACTTTGTATACACTTCCGTGCATTTATGCGATTATGGTGTGTTGCGCTATTGTTGGCTGAACACGTGGGAGGAGGGGTCCCACATTCTGTAGTCCCGTTGTAACGAAGCGTAAAACTGGCAGTTATGCTTTGAGCTGTGATTTATGAATTATATATGCGGGAGTGGAGTTTTATGCCCTCCTCCCACCGCCGGACTATATGGCGGCGGGCACCGTGGAAGGATCAAAGAAGAACATTTTTCCCGCTGTAACGTAAGCTACGGGGAGGGTGAAAAAATAACTTCTTAATTACGACGCAATGAGAGTGTATGACGAGGGAAGTGAAGGACCGTTCCGGGGCATACCATTATCGGCTTTAATCTAGAAATTTAATTTGTTCTTCAATAACTGATGAACACACAAACATAAACATGCATTCTTCAAATGACTGGAATAAATTGATATTGATTGATTCCAGATAAAGAAGTATGGAACAAATTTATACTTGGAACCGTACCACTTTTGGTTCGTCAAACGTGAGCAAAGCAATTAATCCTGCAAAAGTTTAATCCAGGAGCTTCAACGAACATAGAAAGAATGATCGAGAATAGTTGAAAACTACCAAGAAAAGTACAGCAGATTATTCAAACAACTTGGAAGTGACGCATTGAGGCGGAATTTGTGGCATGCCAGCTTCGAAAGTCATCCACCCTCAAAGAATTTGCCCCAAAACTAAGTTCACCGATTGCGTATGTATGGCGCGTGTCTGCAAACTTCGCACGAAACTACGCCGTGGCGTTGTGTGTTAATTCTGTAATTACATAAACGGAATAGCAAATTAGTTGCCTGTGAACTAGAATATATGCTCGCACCGAGAGTGCTATCTAACCTTCTCACTAGGAGGCTGGAGGCCAGCCAGAGCCGTTTACCTGCAGGGATTTCAGTAGCGCAATGGTACGTTGCGGGATTAGGAATTCATCGTGTGATAAACCATTCGCTAATTAACGCTGCCAATCTAAGCCGGATAAAGAGGCGAAGTGGGAGCCATTAGAAGGCTGAAGGTAAACTGATATACGACGAGTAACTGCGTGAGCTCTAATGAAGACATGTGTTTCACGGAATTCTTCGGCTTAAATATCCAACTAACAAGAAGCAGCACGTTTAGCGCAAATGCATTAAATTGATGGTTCACGTTTATAAATTGAAAAGGGACTAATTGAAGGGTTCCTTGAGGAATCTTGTCGGATGAAGTTTCAGCATTCTTGTTGAATCCCTCCCCCAATCCAATACAACATCTCGGAATCTATCGGGTATCATTTCCCAAGCAAACTGCTTGCCACTCAAATTGGTAACTGTATCTCGTGCATTGGCGAAAAGCCTCAGCACGGTATTTATTCAGGACTCAGTGGAGAGATTAGCTTCATTCAAATCAGTAAACTTTCCGAAAAACTCCATCCCGCTCGGATTCCGTCTTCCGTCCCCAATTTCTCAGAAGGAAACAACCAAAGAGATGCAAGCAAATGTAAGAAAATTTCTGTCTTGTAACCACCGGAGGTTTGATACTTTTGTTGTCCGTCTCTGTCGGGCCATAAGTTGCGAGAAGTGGTGTGTAACCTTTTGCGATGATTTGCTTCCAGCTCGGCACTCCGTACCGGATCCAATAGGGTTCCCTGTCCGGCCGGGAGGAAAACGATTTTCAACCCACCCACCCCAGAAGGGGAATTCTTTGTTTGACTTCCGTCATCGTTCCCATCTCTCTTCGGACTCTCTTCGAATC
This sequence comes from Toxorhynchites rutilus septentrionalis, assembly GCF_029784135.1. Lineage (NCBI taxonomy): Eukaryota > Metazoa > Arthropoda > Insecta > Diptera > Culicidae > Toxorhynchites > Toxorhynchites rutilus. The sequence goes on along the minus strand of NC_073744.1, from coordinate 28,556,646 downwards.
GGTGTAGGTCCATCAGGTATTTGTTGTTGGAGTGAAAATGTTCTCGGAATGAGAGGTTTTTTGCTTGCGATCGTGATGCGATGCGATAATTCATGGCGTGACCTCACTCAAAAGTGGAACCAAGGACCGAGATTTCATCTAGTTTTGTAAACTTTCTGTCGCTCTTTCCACTGCCAATTCACAAGTTTCGGTGCCGGTCATCTGGTACCGATTACTGCTCATTTGTTCGGGATAATCGGGGATTTTCAAGGGCGGGAGAAAGAATAATTGGAAGGAAGGAAATTTTAACAAAGATGTTTCAAAAGTTTGATTGTTTGTGTTTGCTGTAGCAATTATATCATCACATTGAAAATTGGTGAATTCTGAAATGGTTTTCGGGAATGGCTCAATAAACAAACGTTACGACTTCACGAAATAATAACTGTTTTTTTGCCCATGTACAGTAGTCATTCGTTAAATGGCCCTACTTAAACTGGACTGCTTTTTAACAGAGCATGCGTTAACTAGACTGCAGCCCATTTATATATCAATAGAAGGTCTCATATTCAATTTGAAGTTTTGCTTAGCAGTTTTGCTGCCCAGTTAGCGAACGAGTGCTACGCTATTTTTTTTTTTATTTATCCCATTTGTCATTAACATTTTAGCTGTGACGGAGCCGGATTGAATCGTGTACATTTTACTTGTTTCTATCGTTTATATAAATTGTAAATTACACAGACAGTAGCCATTCAGGCGTAAGAGTATTCCTTCTGTTCAATTACAGACGGTACCATTTTACACAGTAGCCATTTGGGCGTGAGAGTATTTTTTCTGTTCTTCCATTGTCCATTTAGACCGGACAGCGGCGACAGTTGATATGATCATTTTTGTGTTATTAATAGCACAACAGGCCAATGTGTCTTACAGTGCAGAGCAGTTTCAAGCAGCGCTTGAATTTTGTATGAAGAAAGGCCAGGACTCCGATCGTGAATCGATCGGCATCACTGATGATTGTTGCGTGGACGTAGTTTCTCTACAACACAAAGATAATCAACTGAGAGCCCTGAGTTTTGAACTCATAATCGATCGCTTAGTACGCGAACGCGCAACCAATGTGACTATGAAGACCCCTGGACTATTTATGGCAGCCGGGTGCTATGATTGGAGATCGTTAGTAAATTCTCAAGCAAAAGCAAAACTGTCAGTGTTGAACCTGGTTCAGAGCAAAACAAAGGGAAAATGTCACTGGGGAACTCGATATGTTGGCTCCTGTCAATAGGGATTTATTTGGACGTCACCAACGTGAGTTATGGAGTGAATGGAACAGGGATGCCAGGTGATTTTTTTCCAATGTCTTCACATGGTACAAAAATGTCTTCACTATCATATCGGATTAAACTACGAGGGTCGTTCAAAAAATAAGTTTCAGTGCCTCAGAAATCGCGGAAAAATAAAGTTAGAACAAAAAAACAAGGTGATTTTCGTAATCTACGTTTTATTTTTTATTTTTCTACATAATCGCCGTAACGTTCGAGGCATTTTTCATAGCGTGGCACGAGTTTTTCTATTCCGAGCGCGGAGTGCGTAGCGTCCAGTTTTTTGAAGTTACAGTTACAGAATCAATTTTTTTTTATTTATTTATTTCGTCAAACCAGCGTAGACTAAATATGCTGCCCAAATATTACAGTGAAATTTAACGATATCTTATGATATTCAGATAGTCTTTGAGCATTGATCTTGACATGGTTACATCAATTGTTTCACTGTGTTCGTTACAGAGGCTCATCATACGATTAATAGGACTATATTTGGCATAATTCGTTCTTCGATAATCTATGTAAAAAATGTTAGGGTTTCTCAGGTTCCTAATCGGTGCGTAATAATTCAGGTTTCCTAATATTTCTTCTGAGTCCACTCGTTGTGATATGATGATAATAATAAATAGAATCATGGCAGAGTTCCGACGTTCTTTTACGCTTTTAATATTGATTAGCATACAGCGTGCTTCATATGGAGGTAGATGATATGAAGACCAGCCTAGTTTACGAAGTGCAAATAACAAAAAATTGTTTTTGTACAGATTCAATTCTGTCTTCGTGTGAAGTTATGTAGGGGGACCATACAATACTACAGTATTCGAGAATTGATCTGACGTATGTAATATACAATGTTTTTATTGTGTACGGATTGTGGAAATGGTAACTAAAGCGTTTAATGAAGCTCAACATATTATTTGCTCTATGGATGATTGTATTATAATGATCCACGAAGGTTAGTTTCGAATCTAAGATCACACCTAAATCTCTTACTCGTTGACATCTACTGATGGGTTGATTACCCAGTATAACACCATTGTTCAAAATTGAAATTTGGGGTTTTGAAATTTCCCCATTAAATCTTACCATTTGGGTGCGGTCAGTCAAATATGATTCTAGCCATTTCAATAGCTTGACTTCTATCCCTATTTTTTGAAGTTTAAGAAGGAGTAAGGGTATATCAACACGATCGAAAGTCTTACTAAAGTCAGTGTATAGAGCTTCAACTTGATTACCATTATCCATTGCATTCAAAGTGAATGTGACAAATTCCAGCAAATTTGTTGTTGTTGATCGTCCTTTGAAAAAACCGTGTTGCTTATTCGTAATTCGTGTCTTTAGTTGTTGAAAAAGTTTTTGGTTTATTATGGCTTCAAAGAGTTTTGGAATGCAAGAAATAATTGCTATTCCACGATAATTTCTTACATCGGATCTATTACCGGATTTGAATATTGGTACAAGAAAAGAGTTTTTCCATATTTTTGGGAACCTTTCTTTCATTTCTTCAAAATTTCTTCAGTGTTATCGAATCGTTGACCGCCGAACGGCTTCATCACCGTACTATTGTGATGTTTTGGACCGATTAAGAACAAAAGGCCAGGTTTATTGACGAAAGGAGTGTTCCTCATCCACGATAATGCGCAGCCCCGTTCTGCTCGCGTAACTCAAGAGCAATTGAAAAAAATCAAATGGACTGTGTTCGAGCATCCTCCTTACTCCTCAGACCTCGCCCCTAGCGAGTATCACTTTTTCGAGGATGAAAAAATCAAAACTTTGAGTGCTTTGAGGCACCCCTAAATCATGTCCGATTGAGCTGAAATTTTCCACAGATCATTTCTCTGGTCTGGGTCTGGGTCTGGGCCAATATTGCGATATGTCAAATCCGATCGGGTTCCGGAATATGGGTTAATACAAAGTCCATACATTGTAATGTTTTTCGTAGCCATGTTTCACCAGGTGCACATGAACGGTGATTTAGATATCTGTAGCGAATCTACTTATTCATGTGGTGTACCGAGGATTAATCTTGATAAGTGTCTCGATTTGATTGTCTTCAATAGCAGCATGGACTTGCTTGACAACCCAATAGAAGTACTACAAAAATGAGCAGATATCAATAAAGAAAAACAAAAACAACAACAGATCTCTAGAGATACGGCCCGGGCACCCATGGCAAAATTTCTTGTTCGTTCCGATTTTCGGAAACCTTTGGAAGTTCTCGAAAAATAGAAACGACGTAGTTTTACCATTAAAAGCGGAAACTGAATCGCAACCCGCACTATTACCGATTGGAATAAACTGACCGATTCCAGTTCATGTGCGTTTCTTTCAGAATATAAATTTCAGATAAGAAATTCAGCCATATGAAAAAATGTAGACCGGGCAGCACTCTCAGACAACTCAGTCTTTTTGTTGATGAATACAGAGTACTCAGAGTGGGTGTGAAGCTTAACGAAAATCTAGTGAATACAGAGCAGATCTCATTCAATTTTGACTATAAACATGAATATTTTATTTCAATAAATATTTAACGTGTCCACGTGGACATTATCTAAAACGCATCCCCTCCCCATGGTGAGGACATTTCTGTGACCCCTACCCTCCCTAAAGTTGTCCACGTGGTATGTGGACAGCCCCTTATTATATAGATATCATTAGAAGGGAAATTCATTTGGTTGCAATACAAACAGTGAAGAGAGGAATATCATTGAACAGTTGACCGAATAAAAAATGTATGTTTTCTCGATTTTACTTGCCGCTCGAATTTTTCCCACAATGCAAGTTGCCACATTTTTTCACACAGTTCGCGTTAGCTTTCATGATACGGCATCTTTCCTAGTTCTTTATTTTGAAATGTCTTCACAAAATTAAATATCTTCGTAATGAATAAAATGGAAATAAAATAAAATCAAAATGAAGGCATGTGTCTACATTTGGCAACCCTCCTCCAATATGCGCGCAGTTATAGATTATGTCACTACTACATACAAACATACGCATGAGAGAAGCGGAGAAGAACAAATATCGCCGGTGTGAAGTGTTTTCGGTTGCACGCCTGCAACACGTCAAAATCTCGCTCACGGCACGCCGCTTGGTGTGTATACATCGGTAAGAACACACACGATCAATCGTAAGCGTCACACACCCCGTTCAAGCCACGCTGGCACCCCGCTGCAATGAGAACAGCGCTGCAACTATCGAGCGTGTTGGTCATTTTCTGTTAATTTTCGGCTAATTTAATGTAATAAATCGGGATGCCATAACATGTGCTAGAAATTATCTTTGGGTGTATCGCTAACAGAAAATTTATTTCCGAAACGTCGTAGAATAAATACAGCTTTCAAGCAACTTGTTCAAGTTGTTCAGCTTGAATTTATCCAAACATCGTACATCGCCTCCTGTAATTCCTCCGACAACGTTCTAGAAGGTGCCTCTAGAGTCTGAAAAGCGAAGGCAGCTGTACCTAAAACTCATTCGAAAATGGTGGCTCTTCTCAAACGTGGTGGCTTACTTTCAATTGAATGCTTCGTCTCTTATTTATACCTATCAATTCCCATACCCATTTTCACTTTTAAAACAACTGATAATTTATTCTAAACCTATTTCTACTAGTATGTAGTATAATATGTTTGAATCAATGCTTCACATATCGACTAAAAGTATTATCTTTTCTTTTTTTTGGTTTCAGGTTAAAAAAGGCGATAGGATCCCCACTGATTGACGTCAACCGAGCATCGGATCCACAAGAAACAAAAAGGCAAGAAAGTTAAACGAAACATCCCGGAAACAATCATATCAACAGTTCTTTTATTTCTTTTTCTCATAGGAACTCGTTACGATAAGCCGATTTCGAGCGTCGTGCCGGTGGAACCAACAGTAAAGCAGCTTTGTGATACCGTGTGCATGGTGCATATGTGACCAGCATCCGTTCTCGTTCTGTACGATACAACCGCAATCAATCAGTTTTCAAAAACCCTGGCCCCCGGTTCAACTCGCAGAGAGCCGGAAAAAAACCATCACTACCTGACTGAATCCAACGTTCCATTGCGACGGCAAAAGCGGTTGGAAAATTGCATGAAAGCAGAAACCGACAGGAAATCCGGACTCCAGTTCATCACAAAAACCGAAGCGATTACACCAAACCCATCGTTCATTGTCGAGAAGCATCCGCAGCGAGAAGTGGCAATTGCATTCCCAGGAAGTAACAGCTTTTTGTGTGCAAAACAACAGCGCGCTCAAAACTGCAAGAATTGACGACCGCCAACCAACCACCAACCACCACCCGGGGTGCCACAAAAAGGGACGCTTTTCCGCTCCGCATGCTGAACAAGCAGATAATGATGCCATAATTTAATCAAGAAATTTATCCTTGCTTGCTTCTTTGTGATGCATGTATTCCCCCACATGACGACACCGACGAGGACATCGTCGACGACGATCCGAGAGCGGACGACATACGATAATAGGAAAAGATTTTTAGAATCGAATCAAAACGAACAAGCATGTGGAATGTCTCTGGCTGGAAACGCAAGATGTCACTTCCACGGAGGGATGCGGCATGGTATTGTGGAGTAAACGGGAAAGATTGTGTTCTTAGGCAGCAAATTGAATAAATATCTAATGTGGAACAGGTGAGTGGGCAATCGAATCCCACCGCCAAGGCAAGGCCAGTGGTGTGAGAAAAAGCTCGTTCGCTGGAAACGTGGCGATACCCTCCAATGAGACGAAAGCGTCTGGCTGCCACGGATAGCAGCCTGACATAAAACGGATAGATTATTCATACGACGTTGTTTCGCTCCATCGAAAGCCATAGTCTGTTTGGGTCCGGAAACCACCATAAAGTAGAGCCAATTGTGAGCGTAACAAATCCTCAACGAAGGAATGGGGGCGTAACCGGGTCCCTAATCCAGTTTACCATCTTTATGTATGGATCCAAGATTTTTGTCATCATTGTCGACATTGATAGCGTCACCGGTAACACCTACAGTAGCTGCTGCCGTCGCGTCGGAGGCTGCTGGCAGTGCTGTCGAAACTGCCACCGCAGCCATCATCAACTCAACAGCGACCTCCAGATTTCTGGAATACCTGACGAACGGTAGCACAACCGTTTCGCCACAGTCCGCCCTCGCAAATCATCCTGTATCAGTAACCCTCACGAGCTCTCTATTAAACAATCTTAGCACCGAGAGTCCCCTTGCAAACCCGACCGATAATGATATAACTTTCCAGACAGTGGCTGTAAGCATAATACTACTAGCCGTAATCATCGGAACCATCATCGGTAATGTGCTAGTTTGCGTGGCGGTTTGCTTGGTACGAAAGCTACGTCGACCCTGCAACTATCTACTAGTCTCCCTAGCGATCTCCGATCTTTGCGTAGCCGTTCTCGTAATGCCAACAGCTCTGTTGTACGAAGCACTGGATGAATGGAAGTTCGGGACGGCCTTCTGCGACATCTGGGTGTCCTTCGATGTGCTCTCCTGCACTGCTTCAATCTTGAACCTGTGTGCCATCTCAGTGGACCGCTACTGGGCCATTACCAAACCGCTCGAGTACGGCGTTAAAAGTACCCCCCGCCGTATGATCGCCTGTATTGTGCTGGTCTGGCTCGCAGCAGCCTGTATATCGCTCCCACCCCTACTAATCCTAGGTAACGAACACATGACCAACGGCCATCCGTCCTGTTCGGTGTGCCAGAACTTCTTCTACCAAATATATGCGACACTTGGTTCCTTCTACATCCCGCTAGCGGTGATGCTCTTCGTGTACAACCAAATCTTCCGTGCCGCCCGTCGGATCGTGATGGAGGAAAAACGAGCCCAGAAGCGGCTCGAGAGTGCTATTAACGGGAGTGTCACAACCACTACTACCACCCCGACCAAAAAATATGGCCCGGGTGGCACCGTTCTAGTCAGTACCCCGCAGCACAAGCGACTTCGCTTTCAGCTAGCCAAGGAGCGCAAAGCATCCACCACGCTGGGGATCATCATGTCGGCCTTCATCATCTGCTGGCTGCCGTTCTTCATACTCGCCCTAGTGCGGCCCTTCCTTGGCGAGGACCACCCGACGCTCTCGTCGTTGTTCCTGTGGCTGGGCTACGCCAACTCGCTGCTGAATCCCATCATCTACGCCACCCTGAATCGGGACTTCCGGAAGCCCTTTCAGGAGATCCTGTTCTTCCGCTGTTCCAGCCTGAACAACATGATGCGGGAGGACTTCTACCACAGTCAGTACGGTGATCCCGGGTCACAGCGCCTGGTCGCCAAGAACCTCGGTAGCGCTAGGGAGAGTTTCCTTTAGGTTGTAAGAGGCATTAGTTAAACCATGGTCGACGGTATCCATTGGCCGAACAGACGTTTAGTAGTGGCAAGTGTTAAGTAAGATGCTTTTTTATCCCACGGTGGGTGTTCAGCATTTCAGTGAATTAGTTGTGGGATTCCGACTCACAACTACTCATCGATTTTTCGAACTATCATCATCTCTACGGAAGTTTCTTTATGCATTCCAATCTTCCTTTGAGTCCTTGTAAATCCTCTTCGAACATATGCTGTTCATAATTGTGCTTTCAGTGGTGCTTTCAGTCCTTATCCAAAGTCTTTAAGGACAGTTCACCGTCAATGTGATACATTTTACGTTTTCCATAACACAGATTACTATTTCTTGTCTATTTTTTTGATTATCTTGGTAAAGTAGTAATGCTACAGCACAACTTCGATTGGCATTTCGCCTCAGTTCTTAACCAAACCAAACCATACTTCATCCAACTTTTCTTGCGAGAATAATACTCCCAAATGCTGAAGTCTATTGGATACAAATCGTGAGACGATGTGGGCCATTCATGTCGTTTCAAGGCCTTATGGGCCGGCGCTGAATCCTGTTGAAGGCAGAAATTTTCTTCTTCAAATAATTCCTTGGCACAAAACAGTATTTGATGATGTGTTGTAAAAATAACTCTTTGCCTTTGTGTCACACCTCTATGGATGAGTGTGAACATTCCTTTGGTGTCCACTGGAATACAATGTTCGAGCGACATAGCATGCGCTGCCATAACTATTCCTCAAATAGTGACGTCAGTCGTTGTGTTTATATTCGATTGCCTACCAAATCCATGTGAAAATGCTACTTTCGGTATGTGTATTATCAATGAAAACCATACATTTTATTGAAGTTCCCGTTGATTATGAATATAATGTGACAGCATGCAGTGGATATTTGTGAAATTACGTTGAAAAGAACGATTAAAAGTGATATTTCAGTACAACATTTTCACTCCCCCACGGCCATAGAAACGAACGAACTTTCATTGGTTTTACCATACCGTATTGCTCTCAGTGTCGGCGTGTGTGATGTGGAAAAAAAGTGTTCAATTGAGCAGCATTTCACCGGAAATGGGAATGATTCCGAGGACTAAGAACACGACTGCTCTCTGGACCTTTTTACCATATAAATAATGGAAACAAGTAACAATACAATTGCCATCTGTTAAACAACAAACCGTTGCAATATTTCATGAGAAATTGAGTTCAAATCATCATGAAACCGAGAGTACATTGAACATTGTTTTGTTTGTTCCATATACATTTCATAGAGATCGCAAATAATTACGACACGAAATTTTGCATGCGAATTCAAGTATACTTCGCCTACTGCTTCACCTCGATATGTACCCCATTGGTATCCACCAAACCATCACAGCTAAAGCATTCTAAAATGAATCCACTCCTGGAATAAGCTGGAATAAGATGAAAAGATGCCTTTTGACGTAGGATTACGTCTTTCGGGAACATATTGGGGTACAAATTGAAAATCGAAAATCGAGCACATCGTGAAAATTGTCCAATTTCAAACGCTCATTGCTCAGTCATTTCTTGATGGATTGATGAAATTTTTGCGTCAATAGATTTCGGCACTCCATAACAATTTTTTGTTTTGAAGAAAATAATATATGTCATGAAACTAACTATCGAACAATTGAAAAATCTCAGCCCCTATCCTAACGGAAATACCCACTTCTGATTGATCGAAATTGACGACACATGCGGCGGGTCCCTAACAGAGACATCAAAACCAAACTGCCTGGGGGGAATCGACATTGAAAATACATGAAGGTAGGGGGTAGTGATCTCCGATTTTTGAAATTAATCGTTCATCAGCTAATCGAGTGCTTTTCAGCAGTTTGATATTCGATACGATTAATCGCCCCAAATAATCGATTAATCGATTAATCGTCACACTGAGAGGAATAATTAGTTAGACTAATATTTCTCATTTGCTAGAAAGCCATCTAGAATCAAAAAAGTGTTCATTCCGCCTGATAATCAATTATTATCTTTTACGCTAAACTCGTAAACGAAGCTTAATTCGCATTGACGGCATTGAGCTTCCTCGACGAGTTCAGGGGAGCGTCAAAGATAATAATTGAAGTTCAGGATGGAACTGCAGCGGCCGTACGTTTTTTTCTCTGGATCGATTAATCGACGAAAATTATTCGTTCGCTTCGATTATTGGTTGCGCAGTATTCATTCGATTAATAATCGATTTCTGTAGAAAGTATTCGATTAATCGATTAATCGAACGATTATCGGGAATCACTAGTAGAGGAAACTTTTGTTCCTACCACAATGTGTTCCCTAACAGAGACATTAAAACCAAAATCACTATCAAAGAGTTTAACGATGTAATTCTTCAAACATATCTGAAATCAACAGATAGCCTAACGGAATCCTACGTCAACTATGTGGTCGTGTCTCGGACACAACCCTCCTGTGACTTTTTTGTTGTGAACAACGTGCGTCTTTAGCAGCAATCGAGATCTGGCAACCCTGTGGGTAATATCCGTAAATATGCTGTCCTTTTTTAAAATACATGTCCAATGTATTTTTTGGTCGTATCAACACAACAAAATAAATCATTAAAAGATTTTCTCATAATCCTCTGAATTGTATGATGGTTACAGATGGTTTGGTTGAACTTTGCCTTCAAATTATCTGCCCTTGACGCTCCTCCTTGAGCCGATACATAGTTCTTCGCTTTCAAATTGTGGATCTGTGGATTTTTCTGTAATTGTGGATGCCAACCAGTTTCCGGACAGTGTTTTGTTGGAATTGTAATGCGAAAATATATAGTGCAAGTTATATCTGAGTCACTCAATTTTTACCCCATAAGATTCGTCTTGAGTAGCCTTAATTCGCGTTATCCAAGCTTTGTTTACTACCTGCTTCAATGAATTGAAGAAATTGGCGCATCAAACCATTGAGGTTTGGTAGCTTGACGAAATTTTGAGGGTTTATCAGGATCGCAGTTTTGATATCAGCTTCCTAGCTGCATCCAATCCTTTTTCAGCTTCTTCTGCATCGACACTAACGTAAACATCCTCAGGCATCCTCAGAAAGTCTTCAAAAGTTCGCGAAATTGAGAACTTTCTGATTAAAACGTGCAATTGACGTTATTGATGAGCGGTAGAACAAAGTTTAGGAACAGCATATTCGGTTTAGTCATAAGATTGTTTAAATGAGTCAATATACGATTGGCGGATTGATTATGGTTACATACTTAAGAAAAGTTTAAGTTCTTCAAATCGCTCAATATTTCGCTTAACAACTGCCTTCAACGAAAGCCATCTCGTTGCGTTGCGTTCAACATTTTTATAAGCCATGGCATCTATTCCTGGCACTATAATAAATTTAATATTTAAAATTGACTTTGCTGAAAAAAAATAATCTGTACATTCTTTATCTTTGCTGAAAATCTGTAATTCTGTATATACAGATTCTTAAATTTGGCGAAAAATCTGTTAAATACCGAATTTAAACATGTGTCGCAATCAAAACAAACAAACAAACACAGCTGAGTTCACATCGGAGGGCACCCCAATATGTGTAGGGGAAATGCGGTTAAAATGAACCAGTGCTCAAATTCCGATAATTCAACTAAAAACCAATCGATACTTCTTGATTATCCTAATCTTAGAACACATGAAGCTATTTAAGACACCATGTTATGCATGAAACTGTCAAATGTGGAAAAAAAAATAAATGAAACAGAAATTTCTCACGCAGTGCCCATTCGAATGTAATTTTGCGCGCATCGTATTTAAGGAATTTCCCGTGAAATTAAAGTTATAAGAGCTGATATCTACGACAAATTATTAGTTTGGACGACCGTTCACATATTAGGTAAACTGATATTTTGTTTGATTTCAGCGATAAATTCGCATTCGAAATTACTTTGTTGTTTGGGGCAAAATGAGCCACCTACGGATAACGACTTACAATGTTATGTTTTCTGGAGCTGATATACCTCATCACATGTTGCCCTTCACGGTATCCATTTTGTGGCTTCGACCTTGGGAGAATATGCCACCTCAAACAAAACCAAACCACAATATGTGAAGCGTTATGTGGTTCCTACCTCGTCTTTGTAGGGGAGGTGGAGGTAAAACGGACATGTTAAAAAGAACTTCAATTATATCTTAGGAAACTCATGTTTTCCAAGACTTTGATGCAGTTTCTTGCAATTCAATACACTATTTTTCTACCTAATTGGCCAAATATTTTACAAAAAAGTGTTTTTCAATGTTTTTTACTGAAATTAAAACAGATCTAAAAGTACATCATTTTTTTCGATGCGGGTAATATGGACATATAGTGGGGGTAATATGAACAGGTTTGTAATATATGAAGCGTAGAGGTTTACCGATCGCGAGAGGAATAATTTTATTTAACCAAGGTCTGAACTCATCACGAATGTCCGTTAAATGATGAAAAAATCGAATTAATCCACCTAGAAGTGATATCGTGCTTTCCAGCAGTATAAACGGACAGACCCTCAACTATTTTGCTTTTGGTTCCAGTCAGCTTCTAAACAGTCCACATTTGGCGATTTGATTTCCATTTATAGACGCAGGGTATTCCTTAGGAATAGATTAAACAGACTTTTCACAGCTCATCTCACTACCACTGGCAACTGTCCGTTTCACCCCACCAGTACAATTATTTCAATAATTGAAATTTTTCCACTTAAAAAATGAATTTACTTTTCCGTACATACCTAATATTGATTCTCTGTTAACTCACAAACCGAAATATAAGCATCAAGGAATTGAATTTTGATATTAAACCACTCAAAATGCTTAATATTGAAGCAGCTAAAATTACGTTCACACGCGGAATCATGCATGATTTTCGGTGTTTGTTTCCCTTTTCCACTTTTGATCAGTATTCATTGCCATAGGGAGGCTTAAATATAATAGAATAACATGTAGAAATTGTTCTCATTAACAGAAATCTAAAATTCAAAATGTAACTATACAAATCAACCACCTGTCCATATTACCCCCACTGTCAGTATTACCCGCGGTTCCCCTACGTATGAGAAAATTCTAATTACTACTCTAGGTAAATAGGCTCAGATTATTTCATGGAGATACCTACTTTCTCAAAAATGACTCAAACAATTTTCGACATGGAACAACGTATAAATCTAACACATTTAACATGATATGAACAGGTGTTCATTCTACCACCACCAGGTTGTCATTTTAACCGCACACTAAAAATGTTTGATATTACAACTATTTTTCTTTTAAAGAAATATGTACTATTTTCATTTTTTATAACAAAAACGTTTGATATGTTAAACAACAATTAATTAAGCTATAATATTCTTCAAAGAACAACGATTGTAGCTGTATGCGGACGCAGTAAACGAGCATATTCGTTAGGGTTTTCATTTTAACCGCATTTCCCTTATCTCTTTCACGGTGACACTCAGTTCATGTCTGTAAGCTAGTAATAAATTCATAATCGCTAAATGCGCATTAAATTGAATGCAATATTGATTCCAAACTGGTTCGGTTCGAGTTTTGTATTATAGAAACTTTAAATTTTATACTTCTTTCTTCTCTAGCCTTGATAAAGACCTTTTTGGAAAACATAACCTACTCATGCATGAACGCTCATGCCTTGAGAACGGCAGTCTTTGAACTCGCTCGACGCACGCCGGCAACCGATGTTGACACGATGACACCAGGGTTGCCACAATAAAATCTGTATTTTCGACCTAAAAAAATCGTTTTATCTTAGTTTGTTTTCCAGAAAATCTGTATGGATATCTGTATTGAATTTATAAATCTAGTTTTTAGCCACAATTTGAGCTTTATTAGCACTGTTTGGCATGGTTATTATACGATGTTGAAGGTTTCCACGTAGCGCTAGAAAACGTATACTTTGTAGTAAAAACACAATGCTTCATAGAGGTGTAATGAAAGTTTAAACAGTTGCATTTTTTCAAGCTTGTTTGCATTGCGTTACGCAAATACCCTTATAATAACATATTCCTGAGCATAACTGCCAACGAATGAAAACGTAGATTCAAAAACTGGATAACTATCAGCGTATTAATAGGGGACATTATATTGGCATGAAGCCATGTGCTTAGGATAAGGACAGGTTCTGATAGAATTTAGTTATGCTACATGAATTAATCGGTACGTTTTCATTTATATTTATATTTTTTGAACTTTTATTGTTCAAACGTTTACCAATTCATTTCAACAAATGGTTATTTGTCTGTTCTCATCCAGTTCAAATTCAAACTCTAACGAAGATTTTGTGGGTTCTTTAGATTCTGCTCAAAATTTCCAAAGTCTGATCCTGCGTCCTTAGATTTGATGTATTAAACTTTCTGCTTTCCTAGTTGGTCTGAGTAAAATCATTTTCAAAATAAGTAACATAGATTTGCTCATCGAGTCGTTCAAATGATGTAAATCTCGATTCGTCGTTTGGTTTCGAATTCAACTTGAAAATTAACACGTTCAGTTCGTTCAACGACGGGTTCCAGGGAGATCAAGCTTGTTGCAGATAAATTCAGAATGTTCAATGATTTGAGCTCCACTATTTGCTGGATTGGGTTGAACTCAATGCAACTCGATGGATCTATAGAATGTATCTTTCACCTGAAAATTATTTTCACCAAATTCAAACGACAATAGCTAAAATTTTTACGTTTTCCAGCTCGGTAGACTCATCAATTATGATCGAAAAGACCGAATTTTTCATTTTCGCTAAAGGAAAAGTTTTCAATGTTCAGATTGTTAGTATCCCTAATCTCGTGGACTGCCTCATTTATGTATTCCGCAATGTCTGTTCCTAACATGGACTAAACCAATTATTCCGTGTTGAAGGGACGCCTTGCAATCTAAACAAATATTTGGGAATCGAGAAGTCCTCACTGCAACACCATTTAAAAACATGAACTATTGGAAATTTTATAATTATCTGATTAATAGGGAATTTTCGATTAATAGGGACTCTTCAAATCGATTGCAATATAGATCGACATCTCGTAGATTGATCAAGAAATGGCTGAGAAATAAGCTCTCGAAATGAACAATTTTCGTGAAGTGATTGGAAAAAAATATTAGAGTTCATTGAATAAATATAATTATTGTATGATTCTGTATGAAATCCTGAAAATCTGTAATCTGTATCTACAGATTCTTGGTTTGAAAAAATCTTTAAAAATCTGTATAAATACAGATTATTCTGTAGATATGGTAACCCTGGATGACACATTTAACCAGATGATGTTAATGTTTTATGTTTTATGTTTTATACGCCAAACCATGATGTTCCATAATTATATTGCAATACATTGCTAGCGAATGTCAAAATTGACTGGAACAAAAATATCATGACTCCATCATTAATTGTCTAAGCAAAAAGCGCTGAAAATTGGACAATTTTCATGGCGCAATCGATATTTAGTGTTTTTTAAATTTTTATTCTCTAAAGGAAGTTCTACGCATAGTTGTCCCATGTTCCAAAATCAGCCACTGAGAAAAATGCAATCAAAGTTTTCTACCATATTTGTCTACCAGAAGCTTTAAGCATTTCGGTTTAGCAATACACTGGGTTTTTTTTTATAAGCAGAGAACTATTGTTTAATGAAATGTCAAAAGTTCTTCCCACTTTGAACAAACAAGCTAGATTACGGTTCAATTCATTACGGTGGGACAGTTGTGAATAGAATATTAGGAAGGGTGCCAAATAAAAACAGGTCACGTTTAAGTTAACGTTAACAACTATTTTCACTGTTAACGAATTCTTATGATTTGCATACCAATCGAATCAGAAACTCTCTAAGATTTGTTTGATATGATATACATTACAATTCGCTAATCTCTAAGAGGTTAAAATTAATGAAAACTGCAAGAATTTCATTTTTCCCATACATTTGTTCTCCCGATATGTGTTTGCTAACCCTACCCGTATTTCGAATGAAATATTTCTACGCGTCTATCACAATTAATGAAATATTATTTTTCATGAGATGAACAATTGAATAACTGTAAAATGTCAAGCGTTATCTAAACGCCCTAACCACAGAGCTGTGTTTCCCTAACACGGACTTCAAAATTAATGTGCCTGAGGGAATCCGCTTTGCAAATACATGCAAGTCGGGGGTATTTTTTGGTGTTCAGTACTTTTGTACTCGCTTTTCGTTGTGCAGACCGGAACATGTTTCCCTTAAACGTACTTTTAAACTGAGGAGTCTGGGAAAATAGTCATTTCAGATACTAGAGGTGAATGAACTTTCGCGGTTCGAGAAGTACGTAAACATGAGATGAACTTTCGCGGTTCGAGAACTACGTAAAATGAGATGTGCAATAATTTCAGAGGGAAATGTAAAATACAATGATCGTTTGACAATTCTTCCGTTCACATATTTTGGTAGTCCTAGACATCATATCAAACGTAAAAGGACGTTATCAAATTTACCTGTTAACGAAGAACATAATCTGTTCCAAAAATTTCGATGCATTTTAAGTAATATTCGAAGTGGTAAACAAGTGGATTGCATAATATAATTGCGTAGTTCTACGTCGAAAATGCGGTCGTGTCCTAGATACAACCCCTCAAAATTTTTCTGTGTTTTTCTGGAAGACTATGCATAAAAACATCATTTTATGGAGAAAATTGTCAAAAAGTAACATGGGACAACTATGCGCAGAATGGCAGTATATATACCCTAACACTCGATCCTACGTCAAAACGTATCGAACGTATCGTTAAAATATTTTCAATCCTTAAAACAACAATTTTTAAAACATTGGTTTTTCACTTCAGTAATTTTGAAATTTACATTCACTGTGATTCAGTAAGATAAAGATAAACAGTGTTATTTTTTATTGTAACGCTTATCGATAACACAGATTTCCGTATCTTTCGAACACGAGAAAGAAGGACAACACGCTATGTATGAGTATCAAAATAAAAAGAAATGACTCTGTTTAGGACTGATTCGAAAGCCAAATAAATAAAATGGATGAGAAGCGAAAAATATTATTGACATGAATTTAAAACTTGTATTGAAACGTTATTTTAAAAAATCTGTATATTCTTTATGAAACTCAAAAAAACTGTAATCTGTACAGATTCTCGGTTTAAAAAAGCCCAAAAATCTGTAGAAGTGCAGATTATTCCGAGATACGGTAAACCAGGCTGTTGATGCTCCAGAATAATATTCTGAACTGCTTCTTCACGGCTTACTCCATACTTCTCTGCTTTTTCCGTTGAAATAATATTTCGGATCTGCCTTGAAATTTTGTGTCCAACAATTCAGTTGGTTACTAGGAAGCTGGCTTTAGAGGTTCACAATTTATTTCGTGATAGATATAAACAAAGAAGTGTCAAAACTGAGGGATGCACACATTTTCTTTAAGTCATACCATATGAAGATTTAAAAACAACATTATTATTTTTGCAACAAAAAAAAAACAACTCTAATGTTTACAAAAAAACAACGATGTTCTAATGGAAAAATGACCTTAATGAGTTTTGTTTTTCTATATTCTTAATTGATATCCAGAATAGTTTAAAAATTTATGAGTTTTGTTCAAATTTTGATTTCTATCGGGAGTGAATTTTTGTGCCGGTTACAGAATATTGCACATAATTTGTTTATCACTCATACAATCAGGATTTCACCATTACTAGAACATTGCCAGAACAGGAACAAACGCCAACATCAAAAACTCTGAGCCTTCTGGTGTGTCCTATTTTTGGGATTTTCGGCTTTCCAGAGTTAAAGATTGCTCTTCCATTCCCTGCTTGTAACCATATACCTTATCATGTGTCAACTTGAAACGCAGGAACTGACGACCTGAGGACAGAGTAACGGTAGCCATGCTAGTGACAGAGGAGAGATGAAGATCAAACCTCATCAGGGTTAGATGAGTGAGATGTAACCAATGCAAGTTTGCACAAACTTAGTTCCATTCATTAATCCCGCATCTCTAGGTTATCAAAATGGGTACATTTTTCTACCGAAGATGGTCTCTTGAAGGTTTTTGTTGGTACTTACATATTAGCGTCAACGGAGCCGGAGGAGAAAATCAATAGATAGCAATTTTATTGTTCGCAAGGGCACTCCGTTATCCTTTGTATTGTTGTTGCCTTGTTGTTTGCAATGTTTTATTATTTTTTAGTGCTACGGAAATGTGTATTTGGGATTGAGGTATTCGCATATCAAAGCCACCGAAGCGCAATTTTCATTGTGAAATTATTTTTTCCGAAATGAAATTTATTTTAGGGTCAATGTAATGGTGACGAAGTCTCCATCTAACGAAGATAAGAAACCAAGGCGGCCCCAAGCCGCTGAGGTAACACAATCCGAGTCGACCGCCGAACCGCCGTCGGAAGCGACGGTCTCTCGCAAGCAAACATGTGTTCCATTGCCCGATTTTCTTGAAGAAGAACATTCTTTAGATTGGTCCGACCAAGTGTTAAACAAATAAACCTGCTATCTATAGAATTTCGACTCCGGTGACGCTAATACGTAAGAACCGGTTTCTTTTTTCAAGTCCTAATTCCAAACACCCGAATTTTACTTGAAAACCATAGGATGCCAGCATTGGAATGAAAATCAAATCGAACTGAAAACTCAGCACCCACCATAGACAAAACAGAGCAAATCAACACTAGTTCTAAATCAGGAATCAAAACCAAAAATCAGACTAAGACAAATATAAAAATCAACAAATGGCAGCTAGCTTAATACTACATTCGACGCACAATTGTTCCAATTTGTTACATTATAAAAACTGGAGAATAATATTTTGAAAGATTTTAATATGAAATCGTTTTAATTTTTTTATTTTTGTGGATGCTCGAGCAAATACAGATTCCGCTGAGAGACCATAATTTATGCACAAAATATAAACACGCTCACACTAACGCTATAAGCTAAGCTAATTCTTAGGATTAATGTATATAAGTTCAATGTTTGTGATAATGGGATATCAAAAAAAACACGAGAGCTCCGAAATGAACCGTTATTGAAGATGCAATGCGAAAGCGCTCGGAGCGAAAGAGTGCGCTCTCTTTCCGCGTTTCCTTTTGTACGATATGTATTCAATGTGATGGAACCAACCAAAAAAACGAAACAGCTGTGTACGAAACAGCTGAATAATTTTAATAATTTACTGCGAGAAGAAAAAATGGGGAAAAGAAATGTGCACACGAGGCTCGAGGGCATCAGCCATCAATCCCCCACCACCCCCACACGAGTGGAGTGGATTAGATTATTTTTAGGTGAGGATGTTCTGGGCGGAAAGTTGAACGCTACAGACAAAGATTGGTATTATCTGTAAATTACGTTAACTTGTTGGATATTGTAATTTTATTAGTGTAATGGTCTATTTTGAAGTAGGATACTTAAACGGTAGCTGTAGTGTTGGTAGTGATATTATTAGATGGTCACGCTGAGCTCTTAGCGCTAACTATATAGAACAAATTTGTTTAAACGAATCAAAACAGTCTGTAATAAGATGCGTAAAGCCAATTGTAAGATTGAATTTGTATCAATAAAACTGGACTGCAACCATTGTATAAGGGGTTGTAAAACAATGTAGTGAAAGAAGACAACCGAACAACTCTATTGATTTCTGAAAGAAAGATCCCTGTGAGTGTCACATTAACATAATTTCTCATCATTTGCCAAGAGAATTAGTTCAATGGAACAAAATTTTCTTCCCCAGCTTAATACATCATAATTCAGTGAAACAAACAGCGAACCGTGCACCTGTCGCTCCTTCGTTCGCTTCGGTCGCGCGAATGAAAAGTTTGGCGATTTCAATAAATCAAACAGTACAATTTCATACGCATCAAAAACTCAACAAGCCTCTGTTGCGAACTGCTCTCGACGTTGAAAATCTCGCCCGAGGCATAACAGGCATCTTCTTCCACTCGATTCAACAAGCTCAAGATCTCGGATCGTCTTCCTTTATCTTCCAACCAGCCGCCCACTCGCCGAGAGGCGGCGTACGGACGTATATCCTCTTATATATTCATTAAATGAAAATAAAGCACACAAGTGCCCCCCGGAATATGGCCGAGCAGCGATATTTTGCCGAACAAAGCTTCGAAGTAAGTAACATTCCATCCATATCCTATTTTTACCTTTTATTCTTACCCTTCTTTATCACCGTTGCCCCAAAGGGCTCTACTTCCCTGGTGTTCCCTCCTCGGGAAAATAATCCGGATGGGAAGGGATAAAAAGTTTTTTTTTATTATTAATGATTTAATTTATTTTGCCGAACCTCAGTTGAGTTGAAGCAGTTTAATCCTTCCCTTCTTTTGTTGGCAATAAGTTCCATTACCGAAGGTCGGAACGAACGGCACGGAATATATGCCCTGGTAAATTCCCCTATTTGGAATTGACCTAATTCGATTGTTCCACTCTCTATGAAAGTACTACTAAAAAGACGTGAATCCGATTTAAGTGCGATTCACATACAACATCCACGTCACGTTCACGTCCCGTCACGTTCCGTTACGTCAGTTATTCTACCATGCAATTCTTATGAAAACACGTCCCGTCACGTATGCAAACGTATGCAACGAAAACGACCGGCAGGATTTGAAGAAAAGAATACAGGCAAACCTTTTCTTTTTATGCGGGGGATAGGAACCGCACAAAAAAAGTCGCATAAAAAGAATCGTGCAAAACTTCAGCTGCTTTAAAAAATCGTGGTCGGACACATTTTGAAAAAAACTTTTTTTGTGCGGTAGATAGGGACCGCATAAAAAAAGTTTCCCCCAATAAAATAACTCAAATCCACGCCATTCACCGTTCAATTTCCGTTTGTTTCCCTGATTTGCGATGGGACACTTTGCCTTTTCGGTTGCGCGTGGCTGTTTTGTGCTTTAAGTTGCATGTCGAAGCGTGTTGCTGTTAGGAATCATGTCATGCAAAAACTTAGAAAAGCATTTGTTGAGATGAGGGGAAAGATTTCAGAAGTGAATAATTGAGACGCAAATATGCTTTTTTCGCACTGAAATGCATATAAACCATCGAAAAAAACTAAATGGACGATAACTTCGTCAAATATGCTTCTTTTCACACACCGCACAAAAAAAAACACAAAAACAGGTTTTACTGTAATTGGCGATCTAACGTACAAATCTATACCTAGGTGGCGCTGCGGTGAAAGTGATGATGGTTTTAAATTTTGCAATGTTAGTTTATGGAAGGTTTGTAGTTCTTTGCATAAATTACAATGTTATAATCTTAAAATATTATTTAACTGCGATGAGTTTGGAAGAAATTTAGTTTTGCGCCATTTTATATATAACACCAGCTGACCCGGAAAACTTCGTCCCGCCCAAAATTTTTTTGACGTAGGACTACGTCTAACCGGAAGATATAGGGGGGGAAATGGAAATCTAGGCACTGAACAAGTAGGAAAAAATGCAATATTTGGAACGCTTATAACTCGAGCATTTCTCAATAGATCGCAAAGGTTTTTGCATCAATTGATAGGAAATATATCTACGCATCTATCATAACGAATAACATTTCATTTTTCTTGAGATAAATAATTGAATAATTGTGAAATATCAAGCATTGTCAAAATGCACTATGTGCCCATTTTTGATTGGTCCATTTTGTGCTCCTCAAATCGTACCGACCAAAACGGGCAACCAGAGCAGCAGCGAAATAGAATGAAGCACGATTGGAAAGGAAAAAGAAAAAAATTAACGAAACATTGGTCGCAGTCTCACACATGCGTAATTCTCGAGCCAGCCAGTCAGCTTAAAAATCCCCGCTCCGCGGCCGTAACGATCATTCTCATTCAAACCGTACACCACATCGGTTCGCATCACAACACATCAACAAACCAACCCAAGCAGCCATGTCTGGACATGGTAAAGGAGGAAAAGTGAAGGGAAAGGCAAAATCCCGCTCGAACCGTGTTGATCTGAAGTTCCCCGCAAGGGTAGCTAGGCCGAGCGCGTTAGTACCAGTGCACCAGTCCACCTAGCCGGCGTTATATAGTTTCGGCCACCGAAGTGATCGAGTTAGCTAGCAAAGCTGCTCGCGACGATAAGAAAACCCGCATTCGGAACAGAACACATTCGGTTCGGTGGACATCAAGACAACAGGCAGTTGCAGCGAGTGGCGAGTGGCAAACGCAATCGCAAAACGGCATCAAGTAGCAGAAGAAAAAAGTTTGTTCTTTATACAAACTGCTTTGGTGGCAAATCCAGAACAAGGCGGCATCGAGGGCGTTCGAAATGGTTTTTTTCAAAACCACGAGTACTAAGTTTTCTAAATTGGAACCATTCCAAAAAACAAGGCGCTTTTCAGGGCCATTAAACCTTCCAAAAAAGAGTTTAGGAAATACAGTTCAATGCTTTCTAAAACAATATCCAAAATAATAATAAAACACAAATTAATTTTTTTAATAATTTGTTTGCCAGGATATGATGAGTATGTGAATTTGGCAGTTGTTCTAAGCTTATTGATTTTCACCAATTCTTAAATTGCTTCTAGATTGAAAGTACAGTAATTTACACTTATCTCGACATTTAGCTAATTGGAAGGACCTGTAATGCGACATATTTAGTTGGACATTTTTGTAAACATAGAGTTCGGGGTCCAAATTATGACCCCACATTGAAAGTCAACACTGTACCACTGTCATCACAAATGTTCAATTACAGGTTAAAATTACCTCCAATCCGATACTGAGTGGTGGTAATGCGACGTGCCATTGAATGTAATTTACTGTAAAATATGTCACAAGCTGGATGGGAAGAAATTTTCCAACTGTGAAAGCTGTGGCGAGTGGCAAATGCAACCGCTAAACAGAAAGGTTTAGCCGAACAAGATGGGGATAACGAGTGATAACAAAACAATAAACTCTTTAGATTGAAGATAATTTTGTGATCCTGAAAAGAACCCTTTTTAGCCTGCATGTGAATCCAACGAGCGAACAAATCGTAATGAATGTATTTTTTTGCCATCGCTCCCTTTTAACGCTCATTCGTTCGTCTCGTTGGACTCGCCCCTCTGGCTGAGTCTGCCGTTTTGGTTCTATGCTGTGAGTGTGTATAAAACACGCGGACCCCAATAAAATATCTTATTTTCTTTCAAACCGTAAACCCGTGTGGTTGTACGGCATCGGCATCGTGGACGTAAGAAAGGAGGACAAGTTAAGGGAAAGGCAAAGTCTCACTCGAACCGTGCAGGTATCCAGTTCCCTGTTGGTCGCATTCACTGATTGCTCCGCAAGGGTAACTAGGCCGAACGGATTGGGGCCGGAGCACCAGTATACCTAACAGCGATTATAGAGTTTCGGCCGTCGGAGTGCTCGAGTTGGCTTGCAAAGCTGCCCACGACAATCAGAAAACCCGCATCAAGAACAGAGCAGCTTCGGTTCGGCGCTCATCAAGGAAACAATTAGTTTCAGTGAGTGGCAAAGTGTTTCTCCGGCACGTCGCATTAAATTTAATTTACTGAACAACATGTCACAAGCTGGATGGGAAGAAATTTTCCAACTGTGAAAGCTGTGGCGAGTGGCAAACGCAATAGCTAAACAGGAAGGTTTAACCGAACAAGATAGGAATATCGAGTGATAACAAAAACACAACACCAAAGGTTCTTTTCAGAACCATCAACATGTTCATAAAGAGTATACAGTAAACTAATCCATTTTTCAGGTAGATAGGTAGGTATTCACGTAGGAGAAGAAAATAAAACAATATATTTAAAATATATATTTAACAAAAGCTGTCCCCTTTGTATAGTCCTACGTCACTCCGGTTATGTCCCCGACATTACCCACCCGTCTTTTTTGTTTTCAATACCTTCAAATATTCACGTTTTCTTACTAAGCGCTAGTTCATGAGTCCAATCGCAGAACTGTAGCGCCCGAGCGGTCTGGGGCACTTTTCTTTTTTGTTCTATCGAGAGAAACAACTGTTCTTCTCGATGTTCAACTATCAACTGATTTTTTTTTTTCTCTAATCCTCGATCCCTCTGTGAGGATGTACAGAACTCTAAAAACGTTAGAACTAACTTACTGGCTACCTGCTATGTGTAGGGAATTTTCAACTTGCACAGTATGGAAAATTCCATCGTTCCTGTTGGAAAATCCTTGGTTGGATTCTCCCCTATCTTCAGTAGGAATATTTCTTATTGTAAATACTTATTCATATTGAAATTATCTGAGATGTTCTATTCGTGGGAGAGGGTCACTGCATCTCCCCCTACTCAATGAGTTTTAGGGGAAACTAGAAGAGTTACCTCTAAAATTGGTCTGTGAGGTTGTTTTTATATATAACTGATTGTATATTATTTCAATTTTTGTGTGTTCTTCATTTGCTATGATATCTGTATTTATTTATCTCAACTCCCTCAATTCTGAAATTCCGAATTCCAAATGAAAAATAAAATTATCATATCTCCATAAAATTTTCCAAAACGCCTTATCGATAAACACTTGTGCTTTTACAGCTACAATAAAAATAGTTTTCTTTTCTTTTCAAATTTCTTCGTATAATACGTTTATTAATACTCTCCTATTTACTCTTTTAATTCATTCATCATATATTTGAAGGGTGTGTATACCTCTTCCATTAATTTTCTTCGCATTTATAGCGCTATTTCGTTTCATTCATATGTTTGATAATATAATTTTAACCCACATTTTAGTTACTCATGAACTTTTAAGTAAGTATTGGGACATACATGCCGTTACAGGAAAGAATTCCTGGTTTTCCAGCCCTTCGGTACATTCAAAAGCTATGATTGCGATTGATGGACACATTTTTGTTAAATTGGCTGTAGACATATATGGCTCAATCTTTTACTTTTTTTTAAATTCCACTTCGAAGTGTGTTTATTAAATTTGAAATCACACCTGTTTAAATCTCGATAAGTCCATTTCCCCAGATTGCCCTGTTCATACTTTTAAAGTATGGGAGACAGGAAAGTTTTTTCCAAACAAAATAAGCAGTTTTTACAGAATTGAAGAAATACTTTCAACTAATAATTTCCCTTCTTTGATTCATGTTTCTCAAGACTTGTTATCTTGTTATCCTGTAGCTTGTCTTTAGGTAGTATCATGTTTCCTATATTTAATAATTTCATTCATTGATTAGCCCTCGCCAGATTAATTTTATTGAACGATTAGCATATCCTTAATATCATTCAGTTTCAGTTGTTATTCACATAGAAATATGTATATATATTTTTTTCGTTTGTTAATCACAATTCACGCTAATTTGTCTTGCTTTTCTACATTCATTGTTAATCGAAAACCATCTCAAAAATTAGAAAATTAACTTCTAAACTTATCCATGTCCATGTTTCCACAACACTCGGCCTATTAACAGAATCGACTACTATTTCTCCTATAATAAAGTAGCTTCTTACCGCCTCCTTTGACCAACGGATGGTTTTCCATATTCACCCGTCTATCCAAAGCTTCCAGATCTAGTGCAGCTGCCATAATTGCACTATTAAGTATTTATCAGCTACTAGTTGTTTTTCCGCCGTTGTAGTTACCTCGACTTGTGTGAAGTTGGCGGCCAAAAACCAGCGGCTGGATATTCTGCTGCTCGAAGTTCACCCCGGTGCTGGTGTGGCTTATGTGTTCACTTCGATTACCAAGTCAAAAAGGTTTTGGTCGCACTAAATTTCCGGCAGTCTTACGACCTATCTAATAACTTCCTTTCCTCGAAACTCCGCTCAGCGTTGAACGGAGGACACTTTAGCCACCATTAGATTAACTTACTTGCGCAGTGGCATTTAATTTAGGAATTATCTTTTCTTGTTTTGGTAAGCACTTTTTCGGTTCAACGTCACATTCTTTTTACTCTTTCGATCTCTTCATTTGCTTTAGCTTCGATCTCACATGCACCAACATGGGTCACAAAAAATAATTCTTGATAGCACAAAATTTCGTCCCTTCTGGCAGCAGCGGACGCCAAATACACAACAGCAGCAGTCAAAATTGAAACACTTCTATGGGTGGGCTGCTGTCCCCACTTGGACAGCATCCCACCGCTGTCACCAAATGTAGCGCCCGAGCGGTCTGGGGCACTTTTCTTTTTTGTTCTATCGAGAGAAACAACTGTTCTTCTCGATGTTCAACTATCAACTGATTTATTTTTTTTCTCTAATCCTCGATCCCTCTGTGAGGATGTACAGAACTCTAAAAACGTTAGAACTAACTTACTGGCTACCTGCTATGTGTAGGGAATTTTCAACTTGCACAGTATGGAAAATTCCATCGTTCCTGTTGGAAAATCCTTGGTTGGATTCTCCCCCATCTTCAGTAGGAATATTTCTTATTGTAAATACTTATTCATATTGAAATTATCTGAGATGTTCTATTCGTGGGAGAGGGTCACTGCAGAACTGTTCATTGAATGATCCTCTAATCGCCCCGTTGAATTTACCTTTTACTAAAAAATTCCTAGTACTTCTACCAAAACTCATCATTATAATATCAGATTATTTTCAGACACAATTCTCCTTCAATATTTTTCAACCACTTGCAAATAACATGTTTCTCCTTTACATGGAATAAATATTTGATACAGAAAATATGATAGAATAAAGGCAGACTCCTCCCTTCTTCACTCCTTAGAAAGAGAGGAAGAGTGTCTATTCATCATAGAACGTTTCGTTCCCCCTAAAATCTTCACATGCCAAAATTGGCTCCATTTGGTTTATTAGTTTTCGAGTTATGCAGAAATTTGTTTTTAATTTGTATTGCAGTCCACCCTAAAAGAGGGAGTGGAGTGTCGAGCCACCATAGAAACATTTATTGCACCCTCAAACCTCCATATGCCTAATTTGGTTTCATTTGCTTGATTAATTCTCGAGTAATGTAGAAATGTGTGTTTCATTTGTATGGCAATCCCCCCTAAGAGAGGGGGGAGGAGTATCTAACCACCGTAAAAATATTTATTGCACCCTAAAACCTTCACATACTAAATTTAGTTTCGTTTGCTTAATTAATTCTCGAGTAATGTAGAAATTTGTGTTTCATTCGTATGGAAGCCTAATTTGGTTTCATTTGCTTGATTAATTCTCGAGTAATGCAGAAATTTGTATTTAATTTGTATGGCAACCCCCCCCCCCTCCTTAGAGGGGGGAGAAGAGTCTCAAACTATCATGAAAACTTTCCCCGGCCCCAAAAACCCCTACATACCAATTGTCATGTCG
This sequence comes from Toxorhynchites rutilus septentrionalis, assembly GCF_029784135.1. Taxonomy (NCBI): domain Eukaryota; kingdom Metazoa; phylum Arthropoda; class Insecta; order Diptera; family Culicidae; genus Toxorhynchites; species Toxorhynchites rutilus. The sequence continues at coordinate 28,529,827 of NC_073744.1, read as the reverse complement.
ATCGGTTCAGTAGTTTCCGAGTCCATAAGAATCAGACAGACAGACAGAAATCTATTTTTATATATATAGATGTTATTTTCTTACCTCTTTCAGTAGTGAAAACTGTATAAATATTGACAATGGTTGAATCAAAAAAGGAAATTCGAGAGCAAAATCAAAAACAAGTTGAAAAATGCATGGTTCCTGCGCGTGAGAAATACCTTGGAAAGCCCGGAAGTAAAATATACGTGATTTGTTTTTGAGTTTTAGGTTACATTATCATCATTTTCTTATTTCAAAAACAAAATCCAGATGTCTCACCGATCGTTTACGTTTTGCGTTAGATCGTCAATTGACGGAGAGAGACGGCTCGTTGGGTTTTTATCTGGGCTTCGTGTCTCGGCTTTTGTTTTGATTTTGGTTGTATTTTGACGTAGGACTACGTCTAACCGGAAGATATAGGGGGTGAAATGGAAATCTAGGCACTGAACAAGTAGGAAAAATGCAAGATTTGGAACGCTTATAACTCGAGCATTTCTCAATAGATCGCAAAGGTTTTTGCATCAATTGATAGGAAATATATCTACGCATCTATCATTACGAATAACATTTCATTTTTCTTGAGATAAATAATTGAATAATTGTGAAATATCAAGCATTGTCAAAATGCACTATGTGCCCATTTTTGATTGGTCCATTTTGTGCTCCTCAAATCGTACCGACCAAACCGGGCAACCAGAGCAGCAACGAAATAGAATGAAGCACGATTGGAAAGGAAAAAGAAAAAATGAACGAAACATTGGTCGCAGTCTCACACATGTGTAATTCTCGAGCCAGCCAGCCAGCTTAAAAATCCCCGCTCCGCTGCCGTAACGATCATTCTCATTCAAACCGTACACCATATCGGTTCGCATCACAACACATCAACAAACCAACCCAAGCAGCCATGTCTGGACATGGTAAAGGAGGAAAAGTGAAGGGAAAGGCAAAATCCCGTTCGAACCGTGTTGATCTGGAGTTCCCCGCAAGGGTAGCTAGGCCGAGCGCGATAATACCAGAGCTCCAGTCCACCTAGCCGGCGTTATATAGTTTCGGCCGCTGAAGTGATCGAGTTGACTGACAAAGCTGCTCGTGACGATAAGAAAACCTGTATTCAGAACAGACCACATTCGGTTCGGTGGACATCAAGACAACAACAGGCAGTTGCAGCGAGTGGCTAACGCAATCGCAAAACGGCAGCATGTAGCAGAAGAAAAACGTTTGTTCTTTATACAAACTGCTTTGGTGGCAAATCCAGAACAAGGCGGCATCGATGGCGTTCGAAAAGGTTTTTTTCAAAACCACGAGTACAAAGTTTTCTAAATTGGAACCATTCCACAAAACAAGGCGCTTTTCAGGGCCATTAAACCTTCCAAAAAAGAGTTTAGGAAATACAGTTCAATGCTTTCTAAAACAATATCCAAAATAATAATAAAACACAAATTGATTTTTTCATAATTTATTTGCCAGGATATGATGAGTATGTGAATTTGGCAGTTGTTCTGAGCTTATTGATTTTCACCAATTCTTAAATTGCTTCTAGATTGATAGTACAGTAATTTACACTTATCTCGACATTTAGCTAATTGGACGGACCTACAGATGCGACATATTTAGTTGGACATTTTTGTAAACATAAAGTTCGGGGTCCAAATTATGACCCCACATTGAAAGTCAACACTGTACCACTATCATCGAAAATGTTCAATTACAGGTTAAAATTACCTCCAATCCGATACTGAGTGGTGGTAATGCGACGTGCCATTGAATGTAATTTACTGTAAAATATGTCAGAAGCTGGATGGGAAGAAATTTTCCAACTGTGAAAGCTGTGGCGAGTGGCAAATGCAATCGCTAAAAAGGAAGGTTTAGCCGAACAAGATGGGGATATCGAGTGACAACAAAACAATAAACTCTTTAGATTGAAGATAATTTTGTGATCCTGAAAAGGACCCTTTTAAGCCTGCATGTGAATCCAACGAGCGAACAAATCGTAATGAATGTATTTTTTTGCCATCGCTCCCTTTTAACGCTCATTCGTTCGTCTCGTTGGAGTCGCCCCTCTGGCTGAGTCTGCAGATTTGTCTCTATCCTGTGAGTGTGTACCGCTAGAGTATAAAACACGCGGACCCCAAAAAAATATCTTATTTTCTTTCAAACCGTAAACCCGTAAATCGGCATCGTGGACGTAACAAAGGAGGACAAGTTAAGGGAAAGGCAAAGTCTCACTCGAACCGTGCAGGTCTCCAGTTCCCTGTTGGTCGCATTCACTGATTGCTCCGCAAGGGTAACTAGGCCGAACGGATTGGTGCCGGAGCACCAGTATACCTAACAACGATTATAGAGTTTCGGCCGTCGGAGTGCTCGAGTTGGCTTGCAAAGCTGCTCACGACAATCAGAAAACCCGCATCAAGAACAGAGCAGCTTCGGTTCGGCGCTCATCAAGGCAACAATTAGTTTCAGTGAGTGGCAAAGTGTTTCTCCGACACGTCGTATTAAATGTAATTTACTGAACAGCATGTCACAAGCTGGATGGGAAGAAATTTTCCAAATTTGAAAGCTGTGGCGAGTGGCAAACGCAATAGCTAAACAGGAAGGTTTAACCGAACAAGATGGGAATATCGAGTGATAACAAAAACACAACACCAAAGGTTCTTTTCAGAACCATCAACATATTCATAAAGAGTAAACAGTAAACTAATCCATTTTTCAGGTAGATAGGTAGGTATTCACGTAGGAGAAGAAAATAAAACAATATATTTAAAATATATATTTAACAAAAGCTGTCCCCTTTGTATAGTCCTACGTCACTCCGGTTATGTCCCCGACATTACCCACCCGTCTTTTTTTATGCCAACATACCTCTTAATTCCAAATTTCGGAGTCAAAATCATCCGCAACTAGCTGAGAAAAATAGTCCATATATTATTATTGTTGAATAAGGGTCGGGACTACGGGGTTCAAGTATTTGAATAATATAATTCAATTATTGACGTAGGATTACGTCTTTCGAAAACATATTGAAAACATATTGAAAATCGAAAATCGAGCACATCGTGAAAATTGTCCAATTTCAAACGCTTATTGCTCAGTCATTTCATGTTGGATTGATGATTTTTTTGCGTCAATCGATTTCAGCACTCCATAACAATTTTTTATATTGAAGGAAATAATATGAAACTAACTATCGAACAATTGAAAAATCTTAACCCTTATCCTAACGGAAATAGTCACTTCTGATTGGTTGACGTTGACGACGCATGCGGCGGGTCCCTAACAGAGACATCAAAACCAAGCTACCTGGGGGAAATCGGCATTGCAAATACATGAAAGTAGGGGGGACTATTGTTCCTACCGAAATGCGTTCCCTAACAGAGACATCAAAACCAAGCTGCCTGGGGAAAATCGACATTGCGAATACATGAAAGTAGGGGGGACTTTTGTTCTTACCGAGATGTGTTCCCTAACAGAGACATCAAAACCAAGGTGCCCGAGGGGAAATCGGCATTGCAAATATATGCAAGTCGGGGGCATTTCTATATTGCAAGTAAGGTGAGTGATACGATTAATTCTAGCAAATAAAATTTGAATTTGGAACATTAATGTTGGTTGCTTCGCAAAATTTCATATCAGTGACCGATCGTGTATTATGAAAAATTTAGCACAAGTGTAAGTGTAAAATTGTATATGGTAGCAGTTGTGTTAAAAATGACTTGATATTTGAAACGATTTTTTTCAATTTTCATAAATAAAAACCAAGGTGTGTTCCCGCGCGAGAACGGGTCGATTGGTTTAATTTTTTTTTTATTTATTCTTTATTTTTGAGACTTTCAGCCTCCTGGGCTGGTTCGTCTCAGTCGTTTGGTTTAAGCTGGCTATTTTGTTGTGTTTATTTTCACCAAAGGAAAGTTTATACGGCGAGAAAAATTGGAAAAGTGAAGAAATATTAGAAAAAGTGATTTCACATATGCTCTACATATAGTATTAGGTGCTGTTAGTCCAATTAAAATTCGCATTGGGTTGAATAAACACTTAGAAAGTAAAAGTTATAAAAGAAAATTACCTTTCCCATATCAAATATGTTTTCTCTATATTAAAGTAACATGTTTTTACTGACGAGGAAAATAGATAATTGTGTTCGGTATTGGTAATTATATTATATTACATTGGTGAGTTTTTTTTCTTCATTTCATCCACACATAACATAGGAGGCATCTCGTCTAGGATCACAGAGGGCGGTTTTCATCATATCTCGTTCCACTTCGGTATTTTTTATCTGATACGCACCATCCAACGACTGCTTACCATCTTTCAGTCATCATTACTCGTTAAACACTGGTGGAGTGAACAAACCATATCCAACAACCAAACAAAACGGCCCTTTTCAGGGCCACCAAATCATTATCAAAGAGTTTAACGATTCCGTTAGGCTATCTGTTGATCTTGGATATGTTTGAAGAATTAACATATCCAAAATCAACAGATAGCCTAACGTAATCCTACGTCAACTATGCGGTCGTGGCTCGGACACAACCCTGTGACTTTTTTCATTGAGTTTTTCTAAATTTATTCTAGGTAGGCTGATTCAAAAGAGGGCATTGCAATTTAAAATTGTTGTAGGTGACGACACCATGAATAACATGAATTAAATTAATCATTCGTTTGACATTTGACGTGACGTTCTATGTGAATCGCACATTAAGTGCGTTACACATACAGCGTCACCGTCACCGTCCCGTCAACTATTCTCTTGGACTCATTTTGCCGATGAAATCGTTTCAACACGCGATTGGACCAAAGTCATAGAAATTCTTCGCAGTGGTAAAAAATTAACTGAACATTCAAAATAGCCGTACTAAGAGATACAAGGAATAGCAGAAAGCTAACAAATAGCATAAGTGAGAGAAATGAGTACCAACATAATGCCACAAAAAATCTAGAATTGAATATACGTAACCCGCGTAAATTCGAAAGTGCTGAATGAGCTGATGCAGCTTTGCGTAAATTCGTCAGCGACGAATCTACGTTAGATTTACAACCAGATGGCGCAGCGAGTAAAATGATGATGTTTTGTTTTTTGGGTTTGAAATTCGTTTGAATTTTTCTTCAAATTTCCCGGTTTCAAGTATTCTTTCTATGCTGGAAAGGTTAGAAAATCATCATTTTTACATTGTGGTAAGATTGTTATGAAGAATGGCTATGTATAAGTGTTGTAATTTAATTGCTTTTTACTATTACATTACATTGGGTAGCATATGTTGCTTCAAGTACTGCAGATCCTTCTCGTATCGGCCGAGCGGAATCTCCTACATAATCAGTGGTAATCAACCAACTTAATCGCCTCAAAACTCAATTTGTCGCGTTTTGGACTGAAACCTTCTTTAACACGACGACACGACTTTAACAAACGAAATTCATTGCAGGGCTCAACTTGCGAATAAATTAATCAATGAAGGTCAAACTTTGTTCCTATACATATTATACATAATCTACCAATATTGTTTTCATTTTGAAGACAAACTAACAACAATAACACATGCCAATGTCATATTATATGGATTTCGCATGAAGCAGCAATAGACACAGGTACAAACCATCTGTAATGTAAATTAATCAAAAGTATAGAAGAAACACTACATTGTTATGATTTTGATTTTATGATTTTTCTACACTTCTTCTTCTTCTTCAATGGCACTAACGTTCCTAGAGGAACTTCGCCGTCTCAACGTAGTATTACTTGCGTCATTTTTATTAGTACTTAGTTGAGATTTCTATGCCAAATAACACGCCTTGAATGCATTCTGAGTGGCAAGCTCTAGAATACGCGTGATCACAGTGCAAGTCGAAGGAAATTTCTTTGACGAAAAATTCCCCCGACCAGAACGGGAATCGAACCCGAACACCCGGCATATTAGTTATGACGCTAACCACTCGGCCACGGGAGCACAATCCAATCCCACATCCTAAGTTTATATTTAGGCACCAATTCGATCAAATTCGGTTTGGAAATCCTATTCAATTTGAATGAAGAAAGTGAAACCCATATCTGGGTGAAGGGGCAACGGACGTGTTGAAGAAAACTAAACGCTAAGAAAACACTTGACTACGGAAGGTTCATTGGTCGTCCCAATGAAGGCACACGTTTCTGAAAAATCGTTTCCGTCCTACGGTCAACATAAATTAAACACACTTCACCAACAAAAGCTTGACATTCATCAAGACCACTCTTAAATTAATAGCGAACCAATTCACGGAATGCTCCCTTTCCGGAAGATCATTTATAAATCCGGTAAGGTAATTTATCTTGCTCTGGAGCGCCGCCCCACTCAAAAGGCGGAAAAAAACAGAGCACAGTGAATGATTGCCTTATATCGGATGTCCCCACATTCTTGCAACGATTCCTATCATATTGAATTCGCTTCGAAGATGGCTCCGAGCTGCCGTTAGCACGTGGACATATTCCTTGAAACAATTTATCCAGGCCGGTGGCAAAACGTCTTCTTCCTTCAGGCGACACTTCCAGTGGATAGATTTTAACTCAATTTTATTTCGGTTCATGCATTTCCTAGCTGAAGTTACAACTAATCTTCTGCTATGGTGGCAAAATTGCGATGACGCCTTCCGTGAGTTATGTGTGGAAAACGGATTACTCTGGAGAGTATTATAAATAAATATTTCGTGACTGCTCGTCACATGCCGGCAGGGTTGTGGCAGGTCGCCAGTGCACTGAACCAAGACGGTGGTGCACTTTACAGCACAAACGAAAAGGAGCAGCAGACAGACACCCCTCCGGAGTATCTTGTTTACTATGCATATGATTTAATGTCACATCACGTTCGCACTCTACTCCCAGCGTACCGCACGGAATGGGCCCCGATGGAGCCATGGTTGTGGCGGTGGTGCTTTTGGTGTCGGCGAATGTCTTCCCCATTCTGACGTAGACGCGCAAGAGTTCATCGTCGTAGTTCAACCAACTTTCCAGTAGGCAAAAGTACTGTTTCGCCGGTAAGTGAGAGAACTACGTCGGGCTTGGGTCTTTGTCTCGTAGACGGAGTCGGGTTGTGACCCTCTTTCTGGTCGTGATACTCGTTGTGCCCGTAAACTAGTCAACGCCCGAATACAACTGAAATTGACGAAGCAGATAAGTAGATAGCCTTTGATAGTGTTTTTTTTTGCAAGAGTAGGACGAGAAACCTTGTTATTTCTACACTGTGGCAAGGTCATTCATGATTGGGGAATCATGATTGCTCAAACATCATATAACACCTGTGTTCGAAACTCAAGGTTACAGTGGGTACGGGGATAGTCTCTATCAGATTATTAGACCCGAAAGCAATTGAAAATTGTTAAAATTTGAATGAAAATTATTACTCGTAATTGTTTCAATACTTAATACTCCTATACTCGCGCATTGGTCTGTCAGACCGAGAAATCAATAATTCGTTCAGAAGATATCAACACTACGACTTTGCGATTCTCTCTAGCTAGCTTATGTGGAGGCGATCTGGCGTAGTGGTAACATCCATGCCTCTCACGCTAAAGGTCACGAGTTCAATTCTCACTCCCGACATTCTTCCAAAAATGGAAGTAAAAGTGACGAACCAGCCAAATTGAGTTCACTATAATACAGATAAAAAAAAAATTCTCTCTAGCTTCGTTATTCGTCGTTCGTCATCGTTTAGCGTATCGCATGTGTTGGTACAAAGAGGACGTGTGCCACTTTTTTAAAACTTTCGGTCTGACACACCGACGCGAGTATAGGAGTAACTTTTTTGGACAAGTGCCTTTTTTCTTATCCTAGAATATTGTTGAATGAAATGTATAAATTAATGTTAGTGGCATGGAATATTTATTGAATATAATGCATAAGTAAACTGACCAGACGTCCCGCGTTACGCGGGACAGTCCCGCATTTTAAACAAAATGTCCCGCGTTGGATTACGTCCCGCGAAACGTCCCGCATTTGGCAAAAGAAACGAAAATGTCCCGCGATATATTTTCAGTATGATTTGGAGTGGGATGCTCATATGAATACACAGTGCTCCAAAATCTATGCTGGCCTGCGCCACTTGAGGCTTACTGCAAGTATGTTATCTGCCACGGTTAAAATACGATTATTTAAATCTCTCCTACTACCCTACTTCACTTATGGCTTGGAATTAACATCGAATGCTTCTGTAGCTGCTATCGAGAGATTGAGGATTGCGCTAAATGGGTGTGTTAGATGGATATTCGGAATTAGTACGTTTTCTCGAGTTTCTCATCTTCACCATCAGCTATTGGGATGTTCTTTTCATAATTTTCTTAAAATGCGATACATCATCTTTCTGTTTAGAATAGTACATCATGGTCCACTTTATCTTTCTGAAAAGCTTACTTCTTTTAGAGGCACGCGAACCCAAAATTTTGTTCTGCCACAAGTAAATACCTCTCATTTTAGAGACTCATTCATCGTGCGAGCAATTATTCTGTGGAACCAGCTACCAGCTGAAATTGAAATCATTCGATCACGCGGACGGTTCAATCTTGAATGTATAGATTGGCTAGAAGGAAGAAATTAGAAATTAGAATAGGAAAATAGTTGTTCATTGAATTCGGATCCAAAATTTAAGATGTGGTCGTATTGAATCCAATTGCAGAATTTCAAAAAGGAGAAGTCCTTACTTTGCAAGTATCTATGAATGAATAAATGAAAAATGAAATGAAATGGATATCAATATATTTCAATATCACAATTTGATCATGTTGATTTTCTTAAACGGATGACCTCAAAAAAAAAACTTTTATTTGGCAGAGTGTTCAAGAGCGCTTCTAATGCATCGAAAGATTAATACGTTGAGATGGTTTCATCACACCGACAGTGGGATTTTTGTTTAGAGAGTGTCGACTGGAAGCGACAGCAACAAAATTAGAAAATGATTTTTATAAAAGTCCCCTATTCATCCGCAGGGACCAACGTGAGTCAGACGAAAATTTCATCTTTGGTCCCCTAACTAGCGGTCAGGGCTTAACCTTTTAAATAAGCCGAAAGAACTAGTGTATACTCGACAGGAAGAGGTCTTACGGAAGTTGGCGGGAACCTCAACCATGGCCGATAAAAAGATGTAAGCCGACGTGTTCTATTACCTTTTCGTGGCTTTGGTGGTCGACTGTCTCTCCATTTTAGCTATTCGCCCAAAAGTTTTCTATCGGACGCAGCTGGGGAATGTTGGGAAGGTTGGCCGTCTTCGCGACAATGTTTATCTCCAGATGATCCATCCTCCAGTGATCTTTTGGCATAATGGGCTGATCCCAGGTTCGACATAAAGACCACATCACCTTCGCCACTTCCGGCAAGCACATCATATGACTCGAAAGAAGAGCGGTTTGACCATTCCCTTCACGTCTGTCAGAGAAGAACCTTCTTCGAGAACTTGATGTGGATGATATATTCGACGTCATCGTTACCTGGAGGACGTAAAGTACCCGGTCTCCTGCCATTCGTTGAATTCTAGCATCAAGTACGTCTCATCTTTCATTATGAACAAGGAAAGAAGTTTTTCACCAGCACCTCATGCTACTCCTTCTGGGTGATTGCATGCTGCTCAGATACGGCCGGTCTCGTTTGGCGCTTCCGCATTAAAATGTCCATTTTGGACAGATTCTCCTTCACCGTTTGGCCGGTTGCTTCGATCTACCGGTTTAAGGAGCGGCAGGGAGATGATGTTGTAAATACCAGATCGGCTATATGTGGTGGACACAAAGTGCCTCAGGATGTCCAACTTTTTCGCTGTAGGGTGGAGCTTGCAGTATGAAAAAATCATTAAGTTGCTTGACAGTACTGCTGCTGCGAATCAACAGCCTTGAATCATTTATGATGTAGGCTTAATAAACGTAAGATTCAAGGAAAATTTGTTCCATAAAATTATATTTCATCACCGTCCGAAATTAGTCCATTTTTTGAATGCATACGTTAAGACTAAAATCGATGAAAAATGAATTGGAATTTTCGAGCATTCCATTCGGTAATTAGAAGAAAATTGTAGAACTTGAATCTTGCTTGCCAGGCGTAAATGCTCTGAATGAGCGTGTGGTTTTCAGGCGTAAACAAAATCTAAACCACCAAAAAATCACAACTGGGTGCCGATACTTAGAAATAAATAATACCGATCAGATTAGATTCGCTAAACTATGGTTTATGTTCACATAACGTATATACATAACGTTTTGTTTTTTGTGTCCCGCGTTAGACCTCTGACCATCTGGTCACTTTATGCATAAGATTATTACCGGACTATTCTTATTTGATTTCAGCCCCTTTTGTAACTGGATTGAACGGATCCATATATTAACTATTCGTCGATATATTCGTCGTTAGATTCACACGTTCAAAAGAAAAATATAAATGTTTTACTTTCGTATAGTTATTCGCTAAATATAATGGTCATACATATACACACTTGTGAAAGAATTTCACTTGTGGAAGAATTGTAAACACTGAACTATAAACTAATCGGTAGCTTATGGTAATTTTTAACAGTTACAGTTCCGGGGATATTTTTTTATAATGGACAATAGCGACATAAAAAAAAAGAAAAAGAAAAGATAGTTCCTAGAAATCCTTTTACATCATATTTTTATGCTCCATCTAAAAAAGGCATTAATTCTTAGTTTACCAAGGAAACAGATACAAAATATATTAGAAATATGCAAACTTTATATTCCAAAACTTTTATCATCTGGTAATTATCTAAAAAGTTTATATTCTTCTCTTCGATAAAAGACCCGAAAAACACGCAACAACTGCATGAAATGTAAAAAATATGTTTGTTTCGAGCTCCAATGGAACCACAATCGATTAATACGTTTTTATGTTATTTTATAGCTCTTTATACTTCCATGAATTATATTCAGTTGCTTACTTTTGATTAATGAAAAAGTGAAAAGTGAAAAATTCGAATTTCGTTATTTGTGTTGGAGTAATAAAAATTACTTTATTTTAAGGAGGCTGAGTTAGATGACTATTAAAACATAATAAAGGCGAAGAAAACATATTTTTTGAAGTTTTTGACGTAGAACTACGTCTTTCATTAAGGGTGTCAAATCAGAAAACAGGTCACGTTTTTATGAAATAAAGTTAACGTTAATAACTATTTTTGCCGCGAACGGATTTTGGCGATTTACATACTAAACGAATCGGAAATTCCGTAAGATTTGTTTATTATGCCATACATTAGAATCCCCTGGTTAGTAAATGGTTAAAATTCATGAAAACTTTAAGTGTTTCTATTTTCCCATACATTTGTTCTGTCCATTTGAGTGCTTTCCCGAACAGAGCTATCAATAACGAGCAACTTATCGACGACCAACGGAGGGGAAATCGTAGGATTTAAAGTCTCCGTGAACAAAGGAAAAGAAGAAGAATAAAGGGGAATACTTGTCTAGAGTATAAACAGTGGATCTCGCTGAGGCAAACTTAGAGGCGAATGAACTTTAAAGTTTAAAGCCTCTTAAAAACAAAGAAAGAAGAAGGCTAACTTTCATTCGGCATCGGACTGTTGAGTAATCCAGTTCACTTTGCTTTCGTTGCGCTTCGATCTAAGATTGGACCCCATCAGTGGTAATCCAACTTGGATATCGTCGTTTGATTTTTCTGTTCGTTTTTCGCGTTATTCGTATCGTGTGTTTTTCTTTCCGCGTCATAAATTGGACGCTTCGCGTAGTGTGCGATGAGCAAGAAGAAGAGGAAGGCAGGCTCGAGCCCTGCAAAAAACGAACGCATTGCCAGGGGCAATAAAATTTCGAGGTAAGCGTCATCTAATGATGCACGCGGTGTTGGTGCAGTGTAAAGCGCTCGCACTGAACCGAGCCTTCGCAAATGTGACACCGCACCGAACAACAGCGAAGTAGGCGATTTCGGCGCATCGGTCGAAAATGTAAACGCCCAGGCAGCAACCAAAATCAAGCTCCCCCCGCTGGTGGTGAAGGCGGTCGCTCTTGACAAACTCATCAGCGAATTCGCATCGATGGGTGTTACAGCAGAGTACAAGCTGTGTGGCATAATTCAGTCTTTTTCCAAGCAGTTAACATTGTTTATTTTCCGTCTTCATAAGGGCTTCGTTGGTGCCTTTGAAAATGCATCAATGCATTAAACTGACCTTATGGCGAAGCAGACGTTAAGGTTGTGCACCAAAAAATTATTTGGGAATACCAAGCATCTTGAATGTCTTACTGGAATGTTATAAGTTATTTGGGTTCGCGTGCCAGTCGCAAAACTGCCTTCAACTAGGATTGCATTTGCGCTAATATTGATCATAATGAAGCATTGCAACTGTTTTCGAGGTTGTTATTAACAAAAAGAGTTTATTTCTCTTTTTTAGTCATCAAGAAAGTAATTGTTCTAGAATTTTGTATGTGATTAGGTTTTGCTTGCCAGTAGCAAAACTTCCTCCACTAAGGGTGACAGCTGCGCATCTCTCGAGCATGAGAAAGTAATGCAGCTCTTTTCGAGGCCAGTAATATTAACAGAAGCGTTTCTTTTGAGAATAGCGCAAAATGATGGGAAATGTTTATATTGCTAGTAGTTTCAAGCCACCAATGTATGGCTCTGTATGCATGCTATGGTGAACGCTTGTTTGGCGCTTGGTTTACGCTTAGTTTGTACGGACGATATCTAGAGGTGCGATTCCTTTGAGGCAATACTAAATAACATGTAGCATGATATTTGATACTTGCAAGTGTTGTCATTGTTGTTGTTTACATGCGGTGCCAAAGATATATTGATGTAGTTATGAGCAGTCTTGGTAATGGTTACCATCGTATCACTAATTATGGAGACGTATGTTCTGTGTCATTAATGAACATCATAACATGAACAGTCAAAGTACCGTCGATCTGAAAATGTCATATGACATTTCGGTTTTATTCCCGTCTTAATCATTAGCTGTTCATCGTCCCGTAATTAAACAACAGTGTCCACAAATACATACCACTGCAGTTTTAATGTCAAATGACATTAAAACTACAGTCAAAGTAGCCGGAATTAAAGGATGGTTATGAGCACGAATGGTAGAATGGAAATAGCATATTTTCACCGCTCTTCTGGGTACGTTCGATAGAAAGAGAGAATATATAAACGTTCAATTGATTGTCGTGTTTGCGGCTGTGCGTTTATTTCAGAGGTGACTGTGGGAACCGAGCAATGCTTTCTTGTTCACATTCGCAATACATATTGAGCTGTGACTCGCGCAGTATGCGATGGTTGAGAAAAATGTCGACCGTTTACAACACTGGTTATGAGATATGGAAATATGGTGCTGGTGCAACATGTATATAATCGACTGTAGCCGAGTCTATGTCAATTTTAAAAAAGGCTCCGGAATAGCCTTCGAGGTAAATTTTCAATGCATTGACATGAAATAAATTGCGACATACGATTGTTTTGCGAGGGCAAGAATGAATCATCAATCAATTATCGTCAACTGATTCTACAATGAAAAAATCATTTCAGAGATTATTCTACTAAGCAGTTGTTTCTAAAATTTCACAGCATTATAGAATAATATCCGAAAGTATAAACAAGCGACTTATATAAAATAACAGCGTAGTTCTACGTCAACAATGCGGTCGTATCTTGGACACAACCTCCTATAATTTTTTCATTCAATAATACCCTCTTCTTCAAATAAATGCCAATAAAGCCTGAAAAAATCAACAATGTCAACATTACAGAGAAACTCAATTTTCGGTCTGTGACACCGTGCGCGAGTATACGTGTTATGATTTTGCACGCGAGTACAGGAGGGTTAAAAGACGTAGTCCTGACCTAACCTAACTATCTTTCTATAAATCTCGTTGCAATTCCGTCAAAACATTCATCCATTTGCAAACAACATGTTTCTCCGATACACGGAATAAATGTTTGATACAGAAAATATGATAGAATGAAGACAGTCTCATATCGAACAATTCCTTCCTCGAGTTTTGCTCTTATCAACACATTCGACGATCCATTTTTATTTATATAGATTATCAGATACAATTCTTGTTCAAGATTTTCCCCCACTTGCAGAGAATGTGTTACTCTGTAATACAGAACACATATTTGATTCTACTTCCCTTTGTAATTTTTGCTCAAAAGCGTGCTTATTCCACCCGAAAATTCATTATCATTTTCCCTTCACAGAAATGAGCTTCATATCTCTATGAAGTCTATGCCGAATTGTGTGACCAATTTGATTTGAGCCGAGCGAATTATAGAATGCAATATTGTGATTCGTTTGGATAATTCTGACTCGATCGGATTTCAGAACATAGGAGAGTAGGTGATCAGTAGACGGAACTAGAATTTCAGGGGAAATAACACTACCGATTTCCTCAGCGCGAATTGTGTCGAATAACCAAAGTAAAAATGTGCCTATGAGGTAATCCTCGTTTTTGCCATTCAATCTCATACATCCAGCAACGTCCGGGAACGAATATGTGTAATGTGGTAATGGAGCTTCTTTGTTTGAATACACGTACTGTAATGTCATGACAATGCATGGGTTTTGGTCTGGCAATGGCGAAGGCCGTGTCGGTTTTGCTCATGATAGCGTCTCGCAAGTGAATGTATTCTTTTTCACGCCGCTTCTGTTGATTCTGGCGGATGAATCGCAGTCGTTCGCTCTCTACCTTTGCATATATTGGGTTGGGGAAAAATAAATGTCGTATATTGTCAATATATGGCAACACCTCAACATATCTTGAGTTGTACTTATCGCATCGGGTCATACTATACGGCTATTTAAAGACGACAATCTGTGCTACAAGTGTCGTTTTGACAGTGTTGTGATTGTCCTTTTCAGTCTCAAGTTATAGCGTGTCGTATCTCTGGAGAAGCGTTTCTCGCTGTAAAACTTTCCTGCATTACAATGTGGTTTTTTGACGTAGAACTTCGTCGTCGACCCAGATCACGATTTTGTGATATAAACTTAACCTTAATCATTGTTGTTTTTGTTACGAACGGCTAAAGTTCCGATACCAGTGAGCACCACTAGACAACATGAAGCACGACACTTGATACTTGTAAACATTTCCATTTTTGTTGTTTTTTTGGGTCACCAATCACGATGATACTTCAGGTTCATTGTTTTGCTTACATATTCAAGATACTACCCAGTCTAGCCTGTTCTGTAGATGCGGGAGAGTATCATTTTTGCTGAGACAAACTTTGTCCGACTCTAGGAACTCGAAAAATAATCTCCAGTAGTGAACTCATCTTAGTGGGATGGCGAATCTGCAGATCAGCTAAGTGAACGGCATCAAAAATATCATCCATTCCATTTTCTGTACGGATATTTTCCACTTTTTCTACCGCAGCAGAAGATTTCCCACTTTTTTTACCGCAGTATTTCGCATTCGCGAAACAATATCGGCGAGACATCTTTCGCCGACCACAATGTATTGTGGAATCTTATACACATTTCTAATTGTGCCAATCTTCCAAAACGTTTCCAGTTCATCTGCACTGGTGACTTAGATTAAATACACTTAGAGAAAAGATAACGGGTATTTCAATAGGGATGCTACAAAAGGAGACCGATAGGGACAATATAAGTGCCAATTGAAAATGAGGGTGGAGGTTTTCCGAAAATGGAGATCTCTGACACTGCGTCATCGGCTAGCTTTACAATAAATAAATAATACTGTTTATCTCTTTCCTACTGAAACACAGTGAACATGATCTTTTACGGGGATACCATCAACATAGTCAAGTTCATAACTATACCAATACCAATCAATGATACTATAGCTAAGATTATGCTTCAAATGCTTAAATTATGCTTAAACATTTGCGGTTTTATATGACGGTTTTATATTTCATCGACATGTGATTCACAAGCATTAGCATTAGCATTAGCATTGAGCAAGTTGCACAATATCGTAGGTGGTACGAATTCAGAACTGATAAGTTGAAAGCATGCCTCCATCCGTTGCTGATGATTAATAATATCTCTTAAATGAAAGTATGCTTTCTCCTACAGTTAAGAATTGTCCTGGCCACGTCCTTGCAACTGCTAAGGAAAGGGAAGGAATATTAGTTCAACATTTACTTAAGAGAGATGCAGAGAACTCTACGACCTCTCATAAATGCCTATGGAATTTAGGAATGTGAATGTGTAGTAGGGAAGGTAAGCCATAGGATACACTCAGCCGGTGTTACTGGCGTAGCTTGTTATTACTAATGATTTAGCGGTATTTAATAATAATGTTACTATAACTATAACTATAACTATAACTATAACTATAACTATAACTATAACTATAACTATAACTATAACTATAACTATAACTATAACTATAACTATAACTATAACTATAACTATAACTATAACTATAACTATAACTATAACTATAACTATAACTATAACTATAACTATAACTATAACTATAACTATAACTATAACTATAACTATAACTATAACTATAACTATAACTATAACTATAACTATAACTATAACTATAACTATAACTATAACTATAACTATAACTATAACTATAACTATAACTATAACTATAACTATAACTATAACTATAACTATAACTATAACTAAAACTAAAACTAAAACTAAAACCAAAACTAAAACTAAAACTAAAACTATAACTATAACTATAACTATAACTAAATAATATTATTACTTAATGCAATTAGTATCAGCTGAAAGAATTGGTTTGTTGAACTACACGACACCCAACTGCAGAATGTCGCTAATGCATTTCAGCCTCTCCTTCGTTGCCTTATTTTTAGCTGCATGGAAATAATTATTTTGATGAATTGTGATTCAATTTTGAATGATAATGGAGAGAACCCACAGGAGTGAGAGTGCTTTAACTATCTCTTCTCCCATAGGCACAAACCAAATTCCGAATTTCAAATTCCAAAACGATTATAAAATTTTCAATTTTATGAACGAAGTGATTATTTTTACTCATCTTGTTTGGTGCTCCCCTTGTGCACAGTAGGCTAATCACCAGCTGTCACATTTGGCTGCGTTCACTTCTCCACTCACGCTCCCAAATATTTCTCCTCTCCGGAAAAGCTGTCAGTCCCTCAATCTCAAACAACACGACGGGTCATGTTCACAATTTTTTCATCTCCGCTTCTCAACCACAGCTCACATTTCTACGCCACTCTCATGATAGCCAAATGCAACAGAATGGAACGGTTGGAAAACTACATGAGATACACATTAGAGATGGGCAAAACGGTTCATTTCAGTGAGCGGCTCAGAGCTGTGCGCTCAATGAAAAGAGCCGGCTCATTTGAGCGGCTCGACGGCTCTTTTCAAGAACTGGTTTATTTGGATATGTAAAGAATGGAAGACGTAAAAAATAAGGTTCAAAACAATAATCAGTTCAGAGAATAATGAAAATATTACTTTACTGAAGGTTTTCTCTGATATACTTCCATCACAATGATCTTCTTTACATTTTGTTTTATTTATAAACATTATCTTTTCAATGTTATCTGATGAAAGTCTACTACATCTTCCACTACAAACTTGTTCTGCTTTTTTTTTACATAATATTTTCAAAAAAATTGTAGAGCCGCGGAGGGATAGATTTCCTTTCATTCCACCAAAGCAAAGGATCGCTTATTCTCAGCAAATGTGGTTCCGCTAAATATTTATCTACAATATATATTGCAGCAGCTTTCGTGAAGATCGAAAATTGCCAACCAATCCCGTACAGATGACCGCGCGTCATCACCAACGAGTTGTGGTAGTTTCGTAGGTGTGTATTCTATGACTGTCATTTTTAGCGTCCTTATTAACGACTGGTGTGCATAGTTGTACTTTCAGTTATCCCCAAAACCTTTCTGCTTGAAGCGAGGATCTAGCAGTATTGGTTAGGCTACTAATTCGTCTGACTAAAGATTTGTAAATCACTTTACCACCTCCGAAATCAATTCATTACAGAGCTTTTTTATAATTACTAGAACTGATTTCTCTTGATCCATATAATGTTGATCATGTCGAATTATCAGTCGTACAGCAGTTTTCGATAACGACAGTTTTCTCCCCGTTGTATATCCCAAACATTAATAAAATGTTTCGAATGGAATGTTTTCAAGATTAAGTGTATTATATTAGTCAAATCATTTCATTCGATACCCATATGCGGGAGTTGCATGAAAAAAGTAATTGGTCATTTTGGAGTGGGATTTATCATAAATAACTCTGCTATACTAGTCAAGCCCTTCCATCTGATACCCATATGATGGGGTTTTCAGAAGAAATGTAGTCTGTCATTTTGTAACGTTCGCCATTTTAGATTTACATTTTTCATAAATAACTGTGTTCTACTGGTCAAGTCCTTTCATTAGATACCCATATAGATGGGGTTTTGAAACAAATACATATCTCGCCTTTTTGGGGTGGCGGCCATTTTGGATTTTCATTTAACATAAATAGATGTGTCCTACTAGTCAAGCCCTTTCATTTGATATCTATATTGATGGGGTTTTGACGAAAGTTGTTGTCTACCATTTTGTAACGGCCGCCATCTTGGATTTCCATTTTACATACATAACTATGTTCTACTAGTGAAGTCCTTTCATTTGATACCCATATTGATGGGGTTTTGAAGAAAATACATTTTTCGCCATTTTGGGGCGGCGGCCATTTTAGATTTGCATTTCCCATAAATAACTGTGGTCTACAAGTCAAGCCCTTTCATTTGATACCCATATTGATGGGGTTTTGACAAAATATGTAGTCTGCCATTTTATAACGGCCGCCATCTTGGATTTCCATTTAACATAAATAGCTGTGTCCTACTAGTCAAGCCCTATCATTTGATACCCGTATTGATGGTGTTTTGGAAAAAATACATATTCCGCCATTTTGGGGTGGCGGCCATTTTGGATTTGAATTTTTCATAAATAACTGTGTCCTACTAGTCAAGCCCTTCCATTAGATACCCATATTCATGGGGTTTCGAGAAAATTTATAATCCGCCAAAATTTACAAACATATAAACAGCTAAATAAAACCGCTTGAAAAGCAGAATGGGAAACATATATTTCTTCCGCACTGCCGCAGGCCACAGTTCGTCAGAACGAACGTACGATCCACGGTTCTTTACCAATAAGCCGGCTCTTAAAAGAAACACGGTTCTTTCACGAACCGCAGTTCTTTTTTGAATCGTGGTTCTCAAATGAACGGCTCTTAAATGAACCGCGGTTCAAAAAAGAGCCACAGCTCATGAAAGAACCGTGGGTCTCAAATGAACCGTGGATTAATCAAGAGCCGTTCATTTAGGAACCGTTCATTTGAAAGCCGCGGCTCATTCTTAAAGAACCGTGGATCGTACGCTCTTTTTGACGAGCCGGCTCAAATGAGCGGCTCGTGAGCGCTCGCCCATCTCTAATACACATGCATACCATATGAACCTCGATGAATCAGCTCATTTCTTTGCGCAACTGTAGACAAGTTCCACGAATTCCGCAATCCCTACACTAAACTGGCAACCGATAGATCACGCACACATTACTACACGCTAGAGGTGTGCAAATCAGCTCATCATGATGAACAGCTCTGATCATATCAGCTCATCTAAATGAGCTGTTCTTTATGAACAGCTCTTCAGCTCAGTTGTCAGTGCCGACTTTCAATTTGGGTCCCAAACTCGATAGCCACGAAGCCAGTTTGAAAATGTTAAAATTCAAATGAATTTTTTCACACCATATTATTAATTACTTGAAACACGTATTCCAGACTATTATTTACAACAGACTCGGCGAGTACAACATTTCCGACATTTTTACTGAGGCTTTACATTACAATAGAAAGTTTTCTTCAAAAAAAAAAATCTTATGAGATTTTTGCACCGCCTGCAAACAAAGTGTTTTTCATTGAAATAGAATACTCATTTGATACACAGAAGTTAATTTTCATTAATAATTTGAATTTTAAGAACGTGTTCATTCTGCCTGAGAGCCAATTATTATTTTTGGCGCCCCCTAAACTGGTAAACAAAGCTCAATGCCGTCAACGCGAATATAACAGTTGAAAAGACGAGGGACAAATGAAACTAAACTGATGTCTTAACACGAAGAGCGAGAGACGGTCAGTTCATTTGAATCTTACAGCTCACACACTCTCTTCAATTCTACAGCTCTTTTCTCTCCTTCATCATCATCAAAGTGAGCTGAAGAGCTGTTTGATTTTTTTTGCGAGCTGTTCCGCGTCAACTCACTTCAAAGAGTCGATTCTTCGGAACAGCTCATGAGCGGATGGCACATCTCTACTACACGCTTGAAACGGGAATAACGACGAAAAATTTCGCAACAGCCAGCATTGCGTTGTTTTCACAAAATCCTGTTTTCACTGTTTTCAATCAGTCAAACTTTTCAAAGAAACAATTTAGTAAAATCCACAGAATTACGACATCTATCCGACCATTTCGAATATTTTTGGAAACACCTCTCTTTGGTAGAAAACAAAAAAAAACACTTTAACGGAGCGACCGAAAAGCACGTCTGAATACGATAGCTGCTCTCGCGAGTAGAGACGTCGGTTAATCGTTCGATTAATTCAAATAATCGAATATCTGGAATAATAATCGGGTAATTTTGTATCGAATAATTTAAAACCGAAATATGAATACATCGAATAATTATCACTGTAATCGCGATTAATGAAAGAAGGAATCTTTCTCAAGGTTAATGCATTTTTAGGTTAAGAATTAGGCTATATAATTTTTTTATCCAACTTTTTTTTATTCAACCATCTAACATCGACAACCCGAGAGACCACGCGACCAGAATGACAACGTGATAAGTGATTATTACAAGAAATAAATATTCGCTCGATTAATCGAATATTGAAAGACAATTATTCGAATGAATCGAATATTGAAAAATGCCCCAACGATTAATCGATAATCGAAATAATCGAAAAATCACTACTCGCGAGACTCAACATCGACATGTGATTCACAATGATTTTTACTTGAAAAAACAGCGATATATAACTTTGTGAGTGAGAAAGATGAACAAGCTTCTTTCTATTTTTTCTAAACTTCTGATTGGTACTTACTAAACAATGCTTCATGTTTATGTTTGAAAAATATTTGTTATAAACAAGCAAACCATTTGTCATGACAATGTCATGCGAAAATGCGAAAACAGAATAGAAACTGAGAGAGGTTGGCGTCGACATCATGCCTCATACCGTATGTTTCTATTCTGTTTTCGCATTTTCGCATGACATTGTCATGACAAATGGTTTGTTTGGTTATAATGCTTTTTCGTGTGATATCTTTCGTATTTATCACAAAAATAATTAGTTTGGCGTCTTTCGCCTTTTATCTTTCTGTTTGAACATACAGAACATAGCTCTTTACACGGGAGGCGATCTGGCGTAGTGGCAACATCCATGCCTCTCACGCTGAAGGTCACGAGTTCAATTATCACTCCCGACATTCTTCCAAAATGGAAGTAAAAGTGACGAACCAGCCAAATGAGTTGAAAATCACTATAATACAGATAAAAAAAAAAAAGCTCTTTACACAGTGCTGCAATACATGGAGTTTTCCATTATTTCTATCCAATTTTTGTTTATACTGAGTACCGTTATCTATCATGCATAGTAGCACCGTTTTGTTCGTGAATATCTTAAACTCAAAAATTCGTTTAGAAAAAGTGTGAACTGATACATTGTTGCATAAATTCTAATATTTGTATACTCCTCTGCTGTGGTGACTGAGAGCAGATAAACGACCGCAAAGGGTTGATACAGATTTCGATACAGATTTTCTGAGAAAAAACACAGATTTTTTATGGCAATCTTAGTTCCCATCCGCTCATTCTGGCTGATTGTAATACCATATGAATAAAATAGGAAAAATGGAAAAAAAATGATATAACTTATATTGAGACGTTATTTTGAAAAATCTGTAATCTGTAACTACAAATTCTTGGTTTCAAAACGGCTGAAACAACTTAAAATAAAGAAACAAAATACTGTCAGTGTCAGACTATACTGCTACCCATTGCAAAAGCCGTGACACTAGAACTAACTAAGTCAGTAAAGCCCTTCGAGTCGCTGAGTGCCCTATAATAATAATTAGTAATTACCATAAACTTCCCCGAAATCTCAACATTTGCCAGCATTGCCGATGTCACCATCAATTTCAATCTGTAAGTCAATGTATAAATCAAGGTGTGGATCGCCATCACCATACATATCTAGATGCCACACAACTCAATGAGTTGGCCATGTAATCAATATTCATAAAACCATTCACCCTTCCGGACATGATGTCCTCAGTATCCATGTCGATCACCGCACATTCCCGATGGTATAAGCCCTTAATCCAATTCTCGGTGCGCACATTGACAGTCTGTCAGCAAACTAGTCATCATTCGCGTTCCGGGCGTGATAATTCTTGGATAGTTTATGATTTCATTCAATCATTGGGTTTCCAATAAATGACATATAAACGACTAATGCCGTGACCGTGAGCAGCATGCAATATTTCGGGGTCCGCACGCTCTACAGACCTGTTGAGTTCGGGTTTTGAATAATCACACATAAAACTACGCCAACAAAATCATGCATTCATTCGTGGTTTTGTCCGTCGCTGAGCCGGTAATGTATGTATGTAAGTCCTTGTAATCTCCCACTAATGGCAGCAGAAGCATGTGTTTATGCGGCGCTTCTCGGAAAAAGCCGGGTCGTGTGACTTGCATTCCAAATTAATGAGATGTTATGGACATATGCGATGGGAAGATATTCAGCGAAAAGGAAAATCAACAAGTACAAGCAAAAATACAAGAGGGGAGGGGAATTTTGTTTTACGTCTGCTCTTATATCAGTGTCACAACTCGATAAACATAATATGTTTTTCATTCTATTTCTTTCCAACCAACACAGAACAGTAGAACAGCAGAAAACGTGTGAAAATTTCCAAAAAAGACCAAAAGAATGTCAAATTTGTTACTTTTCGTAGCTACAGTACTGGACAAAATATTTCAAACTGATTATAAACTAACCAGAAACTGATAAATAAATAGTGTCAGTTAACTTCAAAATCTACATCGAATCATGTACTGTCATTGACGGTGCGGTTTTCGGATTTGAGACGATACATGACAACTGGCTTCTAAGGTTGAGGACACAGTGAACGCGATGCGATGCGGGCGCGGGCGCGGTCTCGTTTGCGGAAAAGCTCATTCGTTCACGAATGCGGAAATCTTGCGCGATCTGAAGCGATCAGTACGTAAACCACGCGATGAGCTCCAATTCATCGCTCCGCATCGCATCGCACCGCACCGCGTTTACTATGTCATCAGCCTTAAGGTGCTGCCCCACGGCGCATGAAATTTATGATATAGTTCTCTATAACATAGACGTGAAAGTCATAGTTCTAGGAAATTTCGGACACAATTTTTGGAAAGTTTGAGCTATGACATAATAGAAGCTATGCAGTAGAAAACTATCGTTCAGTACTATGACCTAGAGTTTTTTGGTGTACACACGAGTAATTTTGGTTGATTGGTTGACAGCCATAAATAATTCAACCTATTTTTGTGAGTGTCATCACAGAAATACTTTTATCAGAACATAAACATGGACATAAATCTTAAACAGAAGAAGAAAAAAATCGCGGCTATTCTGACGTACATACTTCCAAAAAGATAAACTCAGAAAACCCGCAGATTCTGGGTGAGAACATGATTTCCAACATGGGTGAAGCATGATTTCCAGTATATTCTAGAGAACTTCTGCACCTGTAGTTGGAGTGGGAGACTGATTCCCCTTTGATTCTAAGGAGTCTCCCACGTCCTCCTCATTCTGATAATCATTGTTTTGAGGTGCATCAGAATCAAGCTTTTTAGGTTTTTTTAATTTGGAACGATCATTGATTCAGGGGAGCTTTGAAGAAGTTTGAAGTCTCGATAAGTAATAATGTTATGTTGGTAACATCAATCATTGTTCTTTCAGCACTAAAACAGTTTAAACACAAATACTTCAATTCAATCACTGTGAGACTGATATTCCGAGAAGAACTTGAAAGCGATTTGAATATTTATTTTGATATTATATAGGTTGCTATCGATTATGTCCTAGTAATGGTTTGAAGATAAAAAAAACGAGAGCAAAAAAATCTTGCTACGACATCATACTGATCGACTGATGCTGTACAAATAAACGAGTTAACACTTAAAAAAATCAAATTGATAACTCATTTTTCCAACAGACTGAGCGCTCAATTGGATTGTTGAGCACAAAATAAATCTTCTTCTTGGTGTTGTCATATGCGTTCTATGTTTAAATCCGAACACGTTCTATGTTTAAATCCGAAACAAAGTTGTCTACCAGTCCAATTCTCCCGATCCCGATTTTTCTCGGACGAGAAACTGTAGTGCAGAATAATATATCAATTTGGATATATACAACTCGCTGCCACCAGCACCTCTTTCCACCTTTGCGCACTTTAGTACACTCGCCTAAAATCAGTTAAGTTCATTGAACATTAAAAACAGAAAGTGGGTTATATCTATGGTATAACCGCAATGGTGACGTAGGACTATCGTTGATTAAGTGATCCTTTGTTTGAAGTTGAATCTGAATCCATTCTGAATGAATGGATAAATTAATATTTGGGGGACTTCGAAAACGAGAGCGTTACGTTGGAGGTACAAGGTTTTATGCATCCAATATTGGATACGAAAATATCCTACTAATGCGGAAGAATAATCTTCAGAAGCTATCCTGTTAATTGCGATTGAATGAAAAATCACAAAACAAAATGTATTTGGTCACAGTGTTACATGGATAGAAAACATTCAAATAAACTCTTTCACATGAATGTATTTTTAAATTCCCAGAGGAACTGGCAGATTATTTTCAGTAACGATTAGATATTTCCACATTTTCCTCGATACTGGAAACCCACCAGTGGTTAATGCTAATTCGATAACCATCTGTTAATAGCACTTGATTGAAACATATTTGGTCACAGTGTTACATGGATAGAGAACATTCAAATAAACTCTTTCACATGAATGTATTTTTAAATTCCCAGAAGAACTGGCAGATTATTTTCAGTAACGATTAGATATTTCCACATTTTCTCGATACTGGAAGCCCACCAGTGGTTTATGCTAACTCGATAACCATCTGTTAATACCCAGCAAACATTAAATCGTATAACTTTGCACATGATAAGTCACATATAATTTCGTATCAAATCACAATCGCATAAAATATCAATCAAAATATCGATCATATATATCTAAAATCGCATAAAATGCAAAAACACGATTTTCCATGTCATCGATGGATTGAGTGGTAACGTTGTCGTATCAAATCGCATATCAGTCCAAAAAGCATCGCATATCGTTATATACGGCTTTATATGCGTACAAAATATGGCATATACGTATATCGCCTCCAATTATAGCTATTCATACGACTTAATGTTTGCTGGGTAGCACTTGATTGAAAAATATTTGGTCACAGTGTTACATGGATAGAAAACATTCAAATAAACTCTTTCACATGAATGTATTTTTAAATTCCCAGAGGAACTGGCAGATTATTTTCCGGATCTTTCTCGATGCTGAATGGCATCCAAACGGAAAGAATTCCGCACGTGTATGTGTGTGTGTGTAGCGGCTGCTTTGAGATCTTCCCGGGGAACCGTTTGTGGCATCACTCTCCTCCTGATGGATTCATGTCTGGCCTAAGGTGCACAAACAGGCTCTTGGTGACACCGTTCATCCGCGCTTTCATGATAAACGAAGAGCTTCACCACAACAGCGACAACATGCTCCAATCGCTGTTCAATTAGAACTGAGTGGATTTCCGAGCGGCGCTCGCTTATATACCGATTGGTGATCTCAATAGCCTGTTTTGAAAGCAATTTTAAGACTATTGAAACAAGTTTTCGGATCAAAAAGTAACAAGTATAGAACGCGTAGACATTTTATCTTTCGAATGAAGTGTTTATCATACCATTTCGTGCAGTTGTTTAGGAGCTATTAACGCTCAAAATCTCGGTCTCCGGCGTAACGCTTTCGTTTTCGAAACTTTGATTTTACACCCCGGTATAGAAATGAAAGACGTAGTCCTACGTCAAAAAGTAATCAATTTTATATTATTTAATAATGATTTTACCTGAAAACTGCGCCTTTAAATCGTTGCTGGTTTTCTGACCGTCTCTTCCTCAGTCCCCAGCTCGGCAGCTATGACATCCTGGGCTTTTTTTGTGCTCCTTTGCGCAAACGGTCGGGGTTTGTGGAGTCCCAAAGAACGGGATGCTGCTCCCACAATTCAACCAATCGGAACTTTTGCTCCCGGTCCATCACAAAAACGCGCAAAATCATAATGTTGTCAGAACAACAAAACAGCAGTGCCGCCAAAGCGCGAGAGATTGAACTGTAAGATAGCTATGGCATAGAAACTATGAACTATTCCGTCATGACAGAATAGTTGATAGTTAGCAGCTATGACATGAAAACTAGTACTAGAGTGTTCACACGATAAAATTATTTTCTCTCTGTTATAGCTAAAAACTATTACTTGCAAGTCATAACTATTAACTATCAACTCATAGTTTTGGTGTTTCTACGATGCTATACTTTAGTTTTCTATCATATAGCTCTCTATATACTAGAAATAGCGTCCGTGGGGCAGCACCTTTACTCTTCGTTTTTCTTTTTCTTTGACCAAGCGCGAACAACACGGATGCCGAACCGCACGAGATGTCAAGGCGCGTCCACATTATGCCGAATGATGCCGATTATGATTAGGGCGATTTGGGACGATATTTAGATGATCGATCTTTTCCTCTACGAGTTTCGATTATTTGGATCGATTTTTTGTACCACAAAAAAACGCGAAAATCGATCTTTTGTTTTCGATCTTTCCGATATGTTTGATCGTAGGAAAAATTTTGTAAATTTGTTTCTCAGTGAACATTGATTTTATTCTTACCAAAAACCACCTAACAAATTTCAGAAACATTGGATCCTCTTCAATGTTGTCGAATTTGTGTCGTAAATTTAGGAGAAGCAGATTTGTTTGGTGATTACAAAACTAGTAATCACAAGTTATATTTACTCCATCACATTCATTAAGCTGACAGTGAAAATTGTGACAAAATTGGAAGGTGACATAAGGTCTAGCTGACGGCGCCAGTAGTTGTGTGGTTAGCGTAACAGCCCCACAATCCGATCGGCCTGGGTACAATCCCAGCTGCCGTCGTTGGGATTTTCTGAGGCGGAAAATCTCTGGTTACGACTTCCTCCAGAAGGGAAATAAAATAAAAGTTGCCCCGGCTCATGAGTTGTTGAGTCCGATAGGTAGGAACAGGTGGAGTCG
The DNA here is from genome assembly GCF_029784135.1 of Toxorhynchites rutilus septentrionalis. NCBI lineage: Eukaryota > Metazoa > Arthropoda > Insecta > Diptera > Culicidae > Toxorhynchites > Toxorhynchites rutilus. Next base: position 28,502,453 of record NC_073744.1, on the reverse strand, counting down.
TCTCCCTGATGTCGGTGATTGGCACTGAAGTGACGGAATAAGACCGCATGTTACCACTACGCCAGATCGCCTCCACTGGGACGCGTCTCAAGGTTTACAAATGATCTAAGATATCTGAAGATTATTTTTCCACGCCCGTAACATATGTGTTTCGTATCATCTTCTTAAATGGCATAACGTTCCAAGCAGAACTTTCGCCGTCTCAACGTAAGTATTACTTGTATCTTTTGCATTATTTGAGTACTTTGTTGAGATTTGTTTGTCAAATAACACGCCTTGAATGTGTTCTGGAGTGACAAGCTCTAGAATACGAGTATATTATCTAGAGATGGGCAAACCGTTCACGAACGGTACGAAAGAACTAGTTCGCTGAAAAGAGTGAACGAGCGGTCGTTCTTTTTCAAAGAACGGTAGTTCTCCCCACGAACTGATTGCGAGCGAACGGTTTGTGAGCGAACGGAACGAACTGATTCCGTAAGAACGGTTTGCGAGTGAACTGTTTGTGAACGAACTGTTTGCGAGTGAACTGTATGGCAAAGAACTGATTGAGAGTGAACTGTTTGGGAACGAACTGTTTGAGAACGAAGTGTTTGCGGCCGAACTGTTTGCGAACAAACTAGTGCAGCTGAACTGATTTGCGCTGGACGGAATGGATAAATATAACGAGAACGCTTGTAAAGAAAATGAAACGATTTGTCATTTATGAGCAAAATGCATGAAACTCATGGTTTATTTTGTTAATGTATACTCAATTTTGGGTTAAAAATTAAATTAGATTTTCGTAGTTTTAAAAGCAAAACTATATATTTTCAATTTCATGTATTTTTTTAATTCCGCGTAACAATCATATACTTTATGATTATCAGAAAAAATCTGGGGGAAGCTGGGGCTATTCATGGATTAGGTAAACATAAAATATTATAGTGAGGGCATGTCGAGAAAAAAGTTTTTTCGTTGCTTTCAATTCATTGTTTGGCCTATTGCGTGTACGTGTTATCGTGATTGTTTGTATGATTGATTGTTAGTGAAAATCGCTGCTGATTTTTTGCCTGAATGAAAATTATAAAATATGATCTTACATGGAACCTGTGTGTTGTCTGAGAATATGGAAAATTGCACATATGTTGTGCGCATCAAATTATTACATAAACTTTTGTCGATCGATAAACATATTTTCACATACAGTTTGCGACTTTTAAAGAAGCAGCTTATCTTTCCCCACTAAATTTCAAAAATATAAATCCCATACGTACACTATCCAATCCAACGATATCAATTAATAGCTGCGACTTTGATGTTGGGTTCCTGCTAACATTCTATGTTGTTCTTAATACCGCTGAACGAAAGAGCGAAAGAACGGTTCAAAAGAACTGATTCATTTAGATGAACGGTTAGTGAGTGAACCGTTCATCAAAGTGAACTGTTTTGCCCATCTCTAATATTATCACCCTTGTTATTGTTTTCGTACGAATACAAAACGTTCGAACTTCGAACGTATGCCACATTCGTATTTTTGGTTTCGTACGAAGCAAATCTATTACCACGAATTACCATTTCTATGTTTTCGTACGAACGTGTTTTTTCGTCTGTCAGTTAAACGCTCCTGTTTAATTGCGAATCATATCAAGCGTGGAAGAAAATTCAAATAAAGTATATGGTCTTGTGGTGTATTAAGGCGATGTAGTATGTGAAAACATTTTTATTCAAATTGATTCAAACTGATGATCTCATTTATTTTAATTACAGTGGAAAATTGCTATAGAAGCAGACAGAAATAAATAGACATGTTTTCCCACCTGACAAATTTTTTTTAAATTTTCCTATCAATCGCCTGATGCGTATATACCAGGGGTGGCCAAACTTTTGGGTATTACGGGCGATTAAATGTCCAGATGTTATTCCGCGGTCTACCAACGTTGACTGTATCAAAAAATCATTAGAAAATGAGTGTAGTACCAGACAATAAAACATAGTTTTAACCCTCCTATACTCGCGTGCAAAATCATAACCCGTATGTCACAGACTGTGCGAGTCTCTGTAATTTTCCTATTCTAAACTTTTTTTAAGAAAATATAAATGTAAATGCAAAAACTCCAGAAACATTTTTTTCTTCAATTTCATTCAGTTTGTCTTAGTTATGTAATTCAGCCTTCTCAAAACAAAACTTCTGATTCTCGATCTGTGAGAGGGTTAATTAAAGAAAAAAACATAGGTCATACAAATAAGTATTCAATGATAAATTATTTTATAAATTAAAGATAATTATCGATTACTAAATAATATAAAAGTACACCCGGCTGATCCGGCAAACTTCGTCCCACCAAAAATTTATTTTTCCTTATCACATTCACGTTTTCTTGCTAAGCGCACGTTCATGGGTCCAATCGCAGAACTGTTCATTGATTGATCTTCTAATCTACCCTTATAATTACATTTTAATATAAAATTCCTAGTATTTCTACCAAAACTCGTCATCCAACCATTTGCAAAAAATCAAAACTTTGACCGCTTTGAGGCACCCCTAAATCATGTTCGATTGAGCTGAAACTTTGCACAGATCATTTTTTTGGGGCCAATAAACAAAATGTACACGGTCGGTTTTTGAAATTCGATGATGAATTTTTTCCCGTACATCCACCGTAATGTACACGACTAAATAAAAATAAACGAATGGGAGAAAAAAGGGGTTTTCTGTGTATATATTTTATTCGTAAACAGTTACGTTTCTTAAAATCTAGCACTGGTACCACTTCTTCTCTCTGCCTCCTGCTGTAAAAATACATCGCTATAAATACATAAACTCTATATATATAATCCATTAAAGCTTCACTCAACAACGAATCACTAGGCTTTCAGAAAGCTACCTATGGAACTGGCATTGTTTTTCAGTAGAACCAGCTATGAAACAACGCTAACGCTAATAGTTGTATGTGGTTTTTCCTTGTGATGATTCCTATCAATCAATCACACACCACTAGTGAACTTTCAAATCGAAAATCTCCCTCAGCAGCGGCTCCACCTGGGCGGGGTTTACGTTCAGATAAACACTTATGATTTCATCATTCAACCTGTGCAGTTCGGAGATTTTCTGCATCAGCTTGAGGAAAACTGAGCGCGCCTCGCATCCCGAGTATATACTTTCCAGGTATCGGCGCAGCAAGTAGTAGTACGAATTCTGCAAAAAAAACACCAATAAAGCTGAAAGCAGTGTGAAATGTGTGTATGATTTGTTGCGCACCTGTTCCAGCTTTATCACATCGGAATGTATCGTTTTCGGTCGGTCCGGCGAGAACAGCGTTATGGCACACATTATTAGGATTATGTTCTCGTCCGAGCGCCACCTCTTGTCGAAGGTACGAATGAAGCGTTCATGCTCCTGGTACACATTGCCTTTGGCAAGCTTCAGCACATCGGCCCGGATGTTGGACATCTCCTCCTGGCTGTGGGGGATCTGTGAATGATTGCTAGAGAAGGAACCGTGCCAGAATCACTCGAACACAGAGGCTGCTCACCTTCCAACTTGCCCTATCACAGTCATACTGCATCGCCGAACGGAGAATCATCATCTCCGTGCAGCCGGCCTTCAGCAGAGCTAGCTGATCCTCCTGGCACATATTTTTGAATGCGCTTATCTTCTTGGACATCTTGATGAGTCGCCGGATGGCGATGGCCGTGAGGTTAATCACTTTCAGCAGCAACGGGTCGTGCTGGTTCTGGTTGGACTGAAAAAACAGATTGCAATGTAGTCTTTATCTCTTTTTTCGAAGGGAAGAAAAAACCCAAACACAACCCACCTTTATGCGACAGTCTTCCGATATGAGCGTCGCCAGGTCCTCGTCCACCGGCGCGTAGAGCGCCTTATTCGCCACAATCAGCTCGTTAAGTTTAGCCCGCTCGGCATCATTCAGTTCGATGCTATTGCCCAGTCCCATCTTCTGCTGCTGCTGCTGCTGATGCGGCGATGCCGGTTGATGCTTTGGGACTGACGAAACTGTTGGGGCTGACGACGCAGCGACGGATCCAACATTGAAACCCTCGTACTCGAGTCGAATTGCCTGAACCAGAATCGACTGCAGGGTGTTCGGAAGGATGGGTCCCCTCTCGATGTCCTCGAAAAAACTAAGATCGGAATTTTGTGGAGCACACTCGGTGTGGAACTCCGGAGAGACACCGGTGAAGAATGGATCTAGCGTACTGAAGGTAGGCTCACAGAATGAGGTTGACGAAGGAGATGCTCCGCTTGCTGGATTCGGATGGGGCACTTCGCTCGAAGGTACTTTTGGCGGAACCACGTCAAGCTGATCTTCTTCGTCGAAATGCGACGTGTCGGCGGCTTCTTTGATGGTCTCGATGACCTCCGAATGGTTCATCATTTTATTGATCATGTGCAGCGCTTCCGCCGGAGAACTCATGAATTTGTTCATGATTTGAACCGCATCCTCTGGCTGATTCATCAGCTGCTGCATAAACAGAAGAACGTCCGCTGGAGAGCTCATTATTTTCCCGATAATTTGCAGAGCATCGGTAGGTGAACTCATAAATTGCGCAAACACCGTCAAAGCGTCCAGAGGAGAGTTCATTATCTTGCTGATTATTTGCAGTGCATCGCCAGGTGCAGTTATAAAGTGCGATATCAGTTTCAGCGCATCACACTGGGAGTTGATAATTTTGGACATAATGAAAACAGCGTCTTTCGGTGTTTTCATTAGTGTTGCAATCGTCTGGCTTGCCTGGGTAGGATAGTTAACAATTCGATTAACGATATCTTCCGGACTTGAGTCAACCGTTAGTCTCACAGATTGTGGTAACTCGCTGAAATTATTTGTCGTAAAAATCGACTCGCCAGGCTGTGAAGGGGACGATGATTCTCCTCCATGACTATGAGTCTGAATAGCATCATACATTGCTGGCGATGGACTACACATCTCATTAGATAAAGGCACACTATTATAACCGTTCATATTAGAAACCGTTAAATTTTGCATCGAAGATGCCGTCTGATGCATAGTTTCGACCGAAGCATAGTCAGAAGGTGAATTGCTCCAGCTATCGGAATCGTTTCCCTCGCGCTTAATTTTTGTAGGTAACTCAAATTCCACTATCTCACCAGACTCATGCTGGACACTGTTTCCTCCGGCACCGGTATCATTCGCCTTTCTCTTCTTCGCTCTGTTCTGTTCGATCTTTTTCCTCTTCAGGGCCTTATCCTCCTCCGACATAATATATTCCTTCTTCATTCCCACCTGAAAGCACTTGTCCAGCCGACATTTCTGACAAAATCGTCTCGTTACCACTGTGATCTCACAGACCTCGTTGAATGGACAGGTGAAACCCTTCGTGGAAAGAGCATTGCGCCGGAAGAATGCTTTACAGCTCTCGCAGGTCATCGCGTTAAAGTTGTAACCCAACGCTTTGTCACCGCAAACGCTGCAGATTTTGTTATTGGCCCCTCCTTGCGCCATCGTGTCAACTGAATTCGTTGTATCCGAACTTTCGGCACTCATAATCACCACCTCGGCTTATCTCAGTACTCCGGCTGCTTATCAATACAATTTTTTTGTTTCTACCTTTCACTGTTTACTACACTAAGGCTAGGGGAGCTTATCGACGAAATCGTTCCCCACCGCAGTCAATGTATTCATGATGACCCCACGTCACTTCTGTCATGACAAGGTGTCATTCATCGTGCACTAATCCATGCAGACCACGGGCTCGGATGATCCGGTTAACTAACATCCGATGAAATCATTTCTCACCCACTGCGAAGTAACAGTATTCTGCCAGCTGTTTTTTCTTCCTCCTCTGTTCCGAAAACACTCCGTTTCTGTTCGTCCCTCGATAGAGTGAGCTCTAATCAAATAAACAAGCTGATTACAATCAATTAAACATAAAAAGGCTTGGCTAAATTTGTTCTTTTTCGCGTAGTAAACACGCACCATATGAGTCAGGATTCGCACAAATCAGCCAACCAGTGCGCGTGAGAAGAGCAGAACGAAAACATTGCGATGACAGCTGACGGGAGCTCTCGTGTGGTTTCCTTCCCACCTCAATAGAAAACCATTGATAAAAATCTAAATATTGATCTTTGTGAGAAGACGTTTTTCCTGGCAATTTTGACAGTTCTCAAATTAATCATTCATGCGATCAGGGTTGACACAAAAGCTTGTTTTCTGCGATATTTTTTTTGACGTAGAACTACGTCTTTCATTAAGGGTGCCAAATCAGAAAACAGGTCACGTTTTTATGAAATAAAGTTAATTTTTTTTTTATCTTCGCTTATTTTTCGTCGGCCTATTTCCGCCACTTTAGTGCCAATCACCGACATCAGGGAGGCGACTCCACCTGTTCCTACCTATCAGACTCAACAACTCATGAGCCGGGCCAACTTCTTTTACTTCCGCTCCGAAGGAAGACGTAACCAGAGATTTTTCGCCTCAGAAAATCCCAACGACGCCAGCTGGGATTGAACCCAGGCCGATCGGATTGTGAGGCTGTTACGCTAACCATACAACCACTGGCGCCGTCGAATAAAGTTAATGTTAATAACTATTTTTGCCGCGAATGGATGTTGGCGATTTACATACTAAACGAATCGGAAATTCTCTAAGATTTGTTTAATATACATTAGAATCCCTTGGTTTGTAAAAGGTTAATATTCATGAAAACTTTAAGCGTTTCTATTTTCCCATACATTTGTTCAGTCCATTTGTGTGCTTTTCCGAACAGAGCTGTCAATAACGAGCAACTTATCGACGACCAATGAAGGGGAAATCGTAGGATATAAAGTCACCGTGAACAAAGGAAAAGAAGAAGAATGAAGGGGAATACTTGCCTAGAGTATAAACAGTGGATCTCGCTGAGGCAAACTTTCATTCGGCATTGGACTGTTGAGCAATCCAGTTCACTTTGCTTTCGCTGCGCTTCGATCTAAGATTGGACCCCACCAGTGGTAATACAACTTGGATATCGTCGTGTGGTTTTTCTCAGTTCGTTTTTCGCGTTATTCGTATCGTGTGTTTTTCTTTCCGCGCCATAAATTGGACGCTTCGCATAGTGTGGGATGAGCAAGAAGAAGAGGAAGGCTGGCTCGAGCCCTGCAAAAAACGAACGCATTGCCGAGGGCAATAACATTTCGAGGCAAGCGTCATCTAATGATGCACGCGATGTTGGTGCAGTGAAAAGCGCTCGCACTGAACCGAACCTTCGCGAATGTGACACCGCATCGAACAACAGCGAAGTAAGCGACTGCGGCGCGTCGGTCGAAAATGTAAACGCTGTTACCCAGGCAGCAACCAGCTCCCCCCGCTGGTGGTGAACGCGGTTACTCTTGACAAACTTAGCAGTGAATTCGCATCGATGGTTGTTACAGCAGAGTACAAGCTGTGTGGCATAATTCAGTCTTTTTCCAAGCAGTGAACATTGTTTGTTTTCCGTCATCATAAGGGCTTCGATGGTGCTTTTGACATTGCATGAATGTATTAAACTGACGTTATGGCGAAGCAGCCTTTAAGGTTGTGCGCCAAAAAATTATTTGGGGAATACCAAGCATCTTGAATGTCGTACTGGAATGTTATAAGTTATTTGGGTTCGCGTGCCAGTCGCAACTTCAACTAGGATTGCATTTGCACTAGTCTTGATCATAATGAAGCAATGCTACTGTTTTCGAGGTTGTTGATATTAAAAAAAAGAGTTTATTTCGCTTGTTTAATCACCAAGAAAGTGAATGTCGTTCTGGAATTTTATATGTGTTTAGGTTTCGCTTGCCAGTAGCAAAACTTCCTCCACTAAGGGTGACAACTGCGCTTATCTCGAGTATGAGAAAGTAATGCAACTTTTTTCGTGGCCAGTGATATAAATAGAAGTGTTTCTTTTGAGAATAGCGCAAAATGATGAGAAGTTTTTATATTCCCAGTAGTTTCAAGCCACCAATGTATGGCTCTGTATGCATGCTATGGCGAATGCTTGTTTGGCGCTTGGTGTACGTTGTACGAACGATGCCTGGAGGTGCAATTCCACTGAGGCAATACTAAATAACATGTAGCAATATATTTGATACTTGCCAGTGTTGTCATTGTTGTTGTTTCCTCGCGGTGCCAAAGATATATTGATATAATCGACTGTAACCGAGTCTATGTCAATTGAGAAAAAGGTCACCGGAATAGCGTTCGAGGTAAATTTTCAATGCATTGACATGAAATAAATTGCAACATACTATCAGCTAGTGTATTGTTCTGCGAAGGCAAGAATGAATCATCAGTCAATTATCGTCAACTGATTCTACAATGAAAAAAACATTTCAGAGATTGTACTACTAAGCAGTTGTTTCTAAAATTTCACAGCATTATACAATAATATTCGAAGGTTTAAACAAGCGACTTTTATAATATAACAGCGTAGTTCTACGTCAACAATGCGGTCATATCTTGGACACAACCTCCTATATTTTTTTTATTTTTCTCGAAATAGTCACGTTTGCTTTTGGGGACTGTCCACATACTACGTGGACACAAAAAACACGATTTTATACTCAGCAAAACAAAACCTTTTTTACCGTGCAGAACTGTAGTCAAAAACCACCCAGCAAACATTCAATCGCATAACAAGCGTATATATAACATCATATGCCCTAAAATTTGGTTGGCATATAATGCGCCTAACTGGCATATGCATGCAAAAGTGGAGGCCATATACATACATGGCAAATGCTTACCGAATTTGTTTGAATGAATATAAAACTTTGACCGGCTATAATAGCGACTTTTGCCATACTCATATACGATTTATAACAGACATAGAAAAAAAACAAATGGCGCAAAATATTTTCGTGAAATGTTTATTATAGCCTCACGAATCGCCATTTTTATATTTGAGTATTTATGTTTGTAGAAATAATAATTGTTTGATTGACTTGTGTTGGGAGTGGAATATGAATGTTTGAAATGGCACAGATTGATGTTTGGTGAAAACTGCTTTGAGGTGGGTTCGAACTCCGGTCGTCTGGCTTATCATCCACCAGCTATCTCGCGCGGTTATCTGAAATTTGATTCAACAGCGGCTAAAACTTTCGAGTGCATCAACATTTTATTGACATTTCAATATGATGTAATATGTTCTTTATTAGGATCTAATATGATTCACTGTTTCACGATTTTCTTTAGCATGCAACACGATTCACTACAGTACTGAATCGATTTAAATTATACGCTTATACGACACACGAACTGCATCAGCGTAATATACGCATATGATGCGGTTTAATATATATTTTACGACAATGTGCATCATGAAATTGATGTTTATTATACCGAATGGCGACTTAATTTGATAATGGTATTTAAAATTGAGTTTTTACATTTAATACGATTTCAAATATACGCGATACATACTTTGATTGATATTATATGCGATTATGATTTATTCGGATTTCTTGTAAGACTTGGCACGTGCAAAATTATACGATTTAATGTTTGCTGGGCACGACCTCATTTTGAGGGACTGTTTCGAAAGATGGCTCACGAACGAGAGTTTTATAATATATGTTTTATATAAAAACAGCATTTTTCATTATTCAGTAGATACACATCTAAAGTTCACAACGAATTGAAAAAATTAGGTTTATCTTTCATTGTCATACAAATTATGCATCACTGCTTTTTCAAGGAAAAATAATTCCAACCAGTATGGCACCCATATCCGAATTGAATACGACCGCAAAAGGTTAACATGCAACTGTGTATCTATATAAAGATTATCATTATTTTGGAATTTTTTTACAATTATGCTACATAGTCATGATTTGCAACTAGAGTATGCATTTTGCATGTTTTATTTTGAAATTAAAAAATCCTCAGACGGTCCACGACCAGGAGCTCCAGCCATACTGACTTTTGGAAGAAGATTGTTAGGATCGATTAGAGTAAGTTTGAGGTTGTAAGACACAAAGAAATGACAGCCTGAAGTCTGAGCTATCCAGCCTACTCAAGCAACAGCAAGCAAGTGAAGGATCACTGCGTGTGTGGGGCTGTTTACTTGGAATGGGGTGGACAATATCGTCAAGATCGATGTAAAGAAGACTGCTGAGTCCTACGTCAATGTGAACCTTAATGAACCTTAAAGCCGTCCCTCAGGAAAATGAATATTAAAGGCTGCTGTTTATTTTTTTTCTTTCCAACACTGTACATAGGACATTTGGCCACTTATAGAGAAGCTCTTGATCAACCTCATAAATCTTCACAAACTGCTTTGTGATTAGTTCTCTGACAACAAATTGCTAGATATTTACTTCCGTAGCAATTTCATTTTAAGCATCTTCAAAAACCACGAATTCTACCATTGTGTTCACACTGACAAGCATTTGAAAAAAAAAACATCAGGCAGCTGAAATATTGTTAAATATGCAGAACAAGCATGAAGGAAAGTTTGAATATTCTTGGAAATGAAAAACAGATTTTGTTGTTTTTTAAATATAGATATGAATGTTTTTTTCTCAAACATTTATTTCACGTATCCACGTGGATATTGGCTGTACCCCTACCCCTCACACCTAAAGTTGTCCACTTGGTATGTCCCCTCACCTGATTGATCTCGATCAATGACCCACCATATCTTTATGCGATTCTATTCTGCCACTGATATTATTGAAAAATTCGGAAATCTTCCCCACATTCGCATTTGCTTTCTGCCCTAACTGACCAAAATCTTTTTTTTTCACGGGAAAATTGGTCATTTTATGACCGCCCTTCTTGCAAAACAAAAATTGTCTTCGGTTGTTTCACTCTAGATTTCGTTTCGGAAAACTCTGCTGTGTCACTTTTCGCGTTAAATAGTTCCACATTTTCATCTCTCTTCGTGAATCATGGAAATGCAAGTGTAGAGATGGGCAAACCGTTCACGAACGGTACGAAAGAACTAGTTCGCCGAAAAGAGTGAACGAGCGGTCGCTTTTTTTTAAAGAACGGTAGTTCTCCCCACGAACTGATTGCGAGCGAACGGTTCGAGAACGAACTGATTCCGTAAGAACGGTTCGAGAACGAACTGATTCCGTAAGAACGGTTTGCGAGTGAACTGTTTGAGAGTGAACTGATGGAGAGTGAACTGTTTGTGAACGAACTATTTGCGAGTGAACTGTTTGGGAAGAACTGATTAAGAGTGAACTGTTTGAGAACGAAGTGTTTGCAGGCGAACTGTTTGCGAACGAACTAGTGCAGCTGAACTGATTTGCGCTGGACAGAATGGATAAATATAACGAGAACGCTTGTAAGGAAATTGAAACGATGTGTCATTTATGAGCAAAATGCATGTAACGCAGGGTTTATTTTGTTAATGTATACTCAATTTTGGATTAAAAATTAAATTAGATTTCCGTAGTTTGAAAAGCAAAACTATATATTTTCAATTTCATGTATTCTTTCCATTCCGCTTAACAATCATATACTTTCTGATTATCAAAAAAAATCTGGGGGAAGCTGGGGCGATTCATGGATTAAGTAAACATAAAATTTTATAGTGAGGGCATGTTGAAAAAAAAGTTTTTTCGTTGCTTTCAATTCATTGTTTGGCCTATTGCGTGTACGTGTTATCGTGATTGATTGTTAGTGAAAATCACTGCTGATGTTTTTCCCTGAATGAACATTATGAAATATGAACTTACTTGGAACCTGTATGTTATCCAAAAAGAGAATACGAAAAATCGCACGTATTTTGTGCGCATCATATTATTATATTAACTTTTATCGACCGATAAACATATTAGGCTGTCAAAAAAGTCATGCGGTATTTTTTTTAAATTTTTATTTGTTCATAAAATTAGTTACAGTCATCTGTTTTAAGTCAAATATGCGCCGTTTTGTTCGATGACTTGTTCCCAACGAGATGCCAATTTCATAATACCCCTGTTATAGAAGTTCCCTTCCTTAGTGGCAAAAAACTGGGATAGCCAATTTTCACAGGCCTCTTTTGTGGCTAGCTTCTGACTACCTAGCTCGTTCGCCATGGACAAAAACAGGTGGTAGTCACTTGGTGCAAGGTCCGGACTATACGGCGGATGCAAAAGAACCTCCCATCCGAGCTCCCGGAGCTTCTGGCGCGTCACCAAAGAAGTGTGTGGCCTGGCGTTGTCCTGATGGAAGACAATGCGGCCTCTGTTTATCAAAGATGGCCTCTTCTTCATGAGTGCTACCTTCAAGCGGTCCAGTTGTTGGCAGTACAGGTCCGAATTGAGCGTTTGGCCATAGGGAAGCAGCTCATAATAGATTATTCCTAGACAATCCCACCAAACACACAGCAGAACCTTCCTGGCCGTTAATGAGGGCTTGGCCACCGTCTGAGCCGCTTCAGCGGGCTTCGACCCCGACCGTTTGCGCTTCACGTTGTCATAAGTGACCCACTTTTCATCGCCAGTCACCATCCGCTTCAGAAACGGGTCGATTTTGTTGCGATTCAGCAGCGATTCACATGCGTCGATACGGTCAAAGATGTTTTTTTGCGTCAACGTGTGTGGCACCCATACATCAAGCTTCTTTGTGAATCCAAGCTTCTTCAAATGCTTAATAACGGTTTGATGACTTATCCCCAGCTCTTGGCCGATGCTGCGGCTGCTACTATGCCGGTCTTTCTCGGCTGATTCAGCGATTTTGTCGCAATTTTCGACGACAGGCCTTCCGGAGCGTGGCGCATCTTCGACGACCTCTACACCAGAACGAAAACGTTGAAACCATCGTTGTGCGGAGGAAATAAAAACTGTATCGGGTCCATAAACTGCACAAATTTTATTGGCAGCTTGAGATGCATTTTTGCCTTTGTCATAGTAGTACTGTAAAATATGTCGGATTTTCTCTTTATTTTGCTTCATACTTGCAACACTATAACTCACGAAAGACTTGACGAAACAAAACACTGTCAAACACTGTTATAGCCTTAAAATACCTTTCCAACAAGCTATAGTATGACTCGATACAATGAATACAACTAGAACTACGCGCTTACAACGACACCTCGCGGAAATTCCGCAGGACTTTTTTGACAGCCTAATATTTTCACATACAGTTTGCGACTTTTAAAGAAGCAGCTTATCTTTCCCCACCAAATTTCAAAAATATAAATCCCATACGTGCACTATCCAATCCAACAATATCAATTAATAGCTGTCTATTGATGTTGGGTTCCAGCTAACATTCTATGTTGTTCTTAATACCGCTGAATGAAAGAGCGGACGAACGGTTCAAAAGAACTGATTCACTTAGATGAACGGTTAGTGAGTAAACCGTTCATCAAAGTGAACTGTTTTGCCCATCTCTATACAAGTGTGTTCCAAAAAAACTGCCATAAACTACTTTTCAATGAAGAGGATTCGCTGTTGGGAATACTTACCCAGAGATGCGACCCGTGCAGCTACGAATAATGAAATGAATAAAAAAAACTAGAGGAGCATCCCTATAAGCCTATAAAATCACAACCCTACGCAAGCAGCAGATGACAGTTCTCACGCGTTTGTCGTTTGGTCGAGTTCCCAAATTCTGTTTACAAACGAGCGTTTCTGTGTACATTTTGTCTGTATCGCATGTACTATTTCTATTTTCCAGTTTATTTTAGTATTCAATCAAAATGGTAAGTTTATCTCCAACCCTCGTTTTCTATTTTAACATTCTAACTGAGTATCCTATTTTTTCACCCTCAAATTTCAGGCGCGCAATGCTGAAAAGGCAATGTAAGTAATGAAAAATCTGAGAGCCATTCCATCCACAGTAATTCAATTTCTCTGTTTACATACAAACGCGATGCAGGACAACCTTGGCCCGCTGGCGAGCCGCAAAGGAAGCGGAAACCGGCAAAAACGAACGCCGTCCCTATCTGGCATCGGAATGTCGCGATTTGTCCAAATGCGAGAAGTGGCGGCTCGAGATTATTCGGGAAATATCCAAGAAAGTGGCACAGATTCAGAATGGTGGGTACTTTTGTCTGTGTTTGATCTATCTAGAGAATCTCTTTTTTTTTGTATCTAAACAGCCGGCTTGGGTGAATTCCGGATTCGTGATTTGAATGACGAAATCAACAAGTTGCTCCGGGAGAAGCGCCACTGGGAGAATCAAATTTCGGACCTCGGTGGGCCGCACTATCGCCGTTATGGGCCTAAAATGTTCGACGCCGAGGGACGAGAAGTTCCAGGCAACCGGGGTTACAAGTACTTCGGAGCGGCTAAGGATCTGCCAGGTGTACGGGAGCTATTCGAGCAGGAGCCTCCCCCACCGCCGAAAAAAACGAGAGCCGAACTAATGAAGGATATCGATGCGGATTATTACGGATATCGGGATGACGACGATGGGATTCTGCTGCCACTGGAGGAGAAAGCGGAGCGACTTGCAATTCAGACAGCCGTTGAAGAGTGGAAACAAGCACGAGCGAGCGGCGAGGCCAAGGAAGCCGAACCGGAAGAGGAAGATTTGTATGGATCTGACGCGAGAATTGCTTCCGATGCGGAGAAGCAGCAAAAAGCAGACGATCCGATGGGGCTGCTAGGGCCACGTTTCACCGCGCACGTCCCGGTGCCTAGCCAGAAGGACATCGAGTCAGCTCTGTTGCGCAAACGGAAGCTGGAGCTAATGAAAAAGTATGGAATTGAGGACGATGAAGATATGTAACACAAAGGTTCTTTTCATAAAATATTTTTTTGTATATAAGTTGTAAGTTCTGAACGCGCTCCGTTGATGTCCCGAACATTCCATATCAAACTTCCTGTAATAACGGTTTTAATAACACAATGTTGCACAATTTATTTCCCTTAATAATCTTCATTCACAATTTTCCTGGAATATATTAGTTTTTACACGATTAATTTTGGAAAGGATAAAAAATAATACTCCAATGATCCTAGTATTCCTTTGTTCCAAGGAACGCGCGCATCCGCCGCTTGTTTCGTTCGCTTGCAACGTAAAACAACAAAATTTGACTTCCTTCGGGTGAAGATTTCTCGCTGGTTTAACGTCTATCAAACAATCCGTCATTTTGTGAGGCGGTTTCTGGGTCTACTTGCAGCTAGCCAACTGGTCGCTTAGGCTAATCACCTGCTCCGTTAGTACGCTAATTTGTTCCTCATAGTTCAAGCGGGTGCGTGCCTAAAAAACGTTCAGATAAGCAAATTGAGATGTTTAAGTCTTAGAAAAAATGACATAGTGACTCATACCAATTCGTCCTCGATGATTCGATACTGGTGCTGTTCGTTTCGTTTCGCCTCTTCACAGTCTTTCAGTCGATTCTTCACTATGTCTAGATGAGATTGCAGTCTGTGAGACTGGTTTTTGCGGGGTAGATGCCAAAAACAAAATCAATCAATCGGCACACGGAAAATGTTAAATAATTACAAAAATACTCAACCGGTACCGTAACTCCACCTAACTGAGCGCACTTTCGTGTTTTTAGAATAAATACACGAATTGGGTGTGCTTATTATACTGCTGAATAGTTTCGCACAGATTATTATTTTGTCTTTGTTAACTTACTGAGAAAATCGAATTGTACAAAGGGCATGCAGATGACAAGAAAAGGTATTTCGAAACGCTGAGCAGCAAAACATCAAGGAATTCCGGAAAGTACTGCACCATGCACAGCTGTAATTTAATGGTATCGTGAAATGCGTTGGAAAGCATCCAATTTTGCGGAAGGAAGTGGAAGAAAGCATCGTCCAGAGGGTAACCGCGCCATCCAAAGCCTTGTTTCCGATTGATACAAAACGTTTGAAGACATCACACAGTAGGGCGACTCAATACAAAGGCTGGCCAAGCCAAAAAAATGTCGTTAAATGTGATAAAAAACATGGTACAGGTCGGACTTGATTATCCGGAGTATTGATTTTTTTTTCACTCCGGATAGTCGAATCCTCCGGATAATCGAGTCAAAACAATTTTTTTTCTTTATTTGTTTGTTTGTATTTGCATGTATTTTTCGTTTTTTTTGAAAATAAAAGAGGAATTTGATTTTTGATTCATTCCCGTAAAATCAGAAAACACCTTTCTCACATGAAAAAAAAAATTTATCCAGATTCTCTCAGGAGGTGATAGACGATCATATTTGATGAAAAAAAATCCTCCTACGCATATGTTCGAATTTCAACAATGACAGAGTTACAGAACTTTTTTTTTGTTTCGGACTCTGTTGCTTCATACTGGCTCTACATTAAAAAGTACGCTACGGAAGACGATTCCGATGTTTTCATTTGAAAGATGAAAAAAATTAGTACCGGATATAGTAGTGGAATAACTAAATTAGTTAATTTTAATAACATTTTGAAAGTGAAACACTTAAAAGTTAATAATTTTTAATGTGTTATTATGAATTTTATCCTAAAAATTTATATTAAACTAGATTGTTTCTATTAATTAAAATGAAGTTCTTTAACCGCTCCACAATTTGTTCTTTGACGCACAACTTCTATCTTCCTTAATTTGGCTGCAATATCGATATAAACAATTCCTGGTGAAAATTCAAGCAAAATCTTCAAAAATCACTATTTTTACCGCACTGTACATGTAATAGCCACTAAAACTTCACCTTAACGTTGAAAGGTTACATTTCTTCATGAAATAAGCCATATTTGAAATAAAAAAAAACTGAATATAATCGAGTCCAAAATTGTATATAATCGAATCATATATAATCGAGTCCGACCTGTACTGTATTCTATTAGTCAAATCATTTCATTTGATACCAATATTGAGGGGATTGCAAAAAATACATAGTCGACCATTTTGTGGCGGCGACCTTTTCGAATTTATGTTGTTCATAGTGTAGTGTATTATCCAAATCAAGATCATGAAATACGCAGTTTTATAATGACAGTAGAATTAAAAATTGTTCCAAATTTCAGATCAATCATTCAACAGGAACGGAGTCAATTTTCTATTAATGTGAGACAACCCAACAAACATTCAAACATACAGAAAAAAAGGGGCTGAATGAAACCATTCAAAAAGTAATTAGTTGTTTGGGGACTGTGACCATCTTGACATTGGATTTTTCATTATCTGCTATGTTCTACTAGTCGAGAACTTCCTTTTGATATATTTTTGGGCATTATTCATAAATAACTGTTCTACTAGTCAAGCCTTTTCATTTGATACCCATATTGATGGGATTCTGAGAAAATAGGTAATCCGCCATACTGTAGTGGCTGCCATCTTAGATTTGCATTTTTCATAAATAACTTTATTCAACTAGTCAAGCCCTTTCATTTGATACCCAAATTGATGGGGTTGTGGAAAAAATATATTAGGCTGTCAAAAAAGTCCTGCGGTATTTCCGCGAGGTGTCGTTGTAAGCGCGTAGTTCTAGTTGTATTCATTGTATCGAGTCATACTATAGCTTGTTGGGAAGGTATTTTTGCGCTATAATATAGTCCTTGACAGTGTTTTGTTTGGTTAAGTCGTTTGTGAGTTATAGTGTCGCAAATATGGAGCAAAATAAAGAGAAAATCCGACATATTTTACAGTACTACTATGACAAAGGCAAAAATGCATCTCAAGCTGCCAATAAAATTTGTGCAGTTTATGGACCCGATACAGTTTTTATTTCCACCGCACAACGATGGTTTCAACGTTTTCGTTCTGGTGTAGAGGTCGTCGAAGATGCGCCACGCTCCGGAAGGCCTGTCGTCGAAAATTGCGACAAAATCGCTGAATCAGCCGAGAAAGACCGGCATAGTAGCAGCCGCAGCATCGGCCAAGAGCTGGGGATAAGTCATCAAACCGTTATTAACCATTTGAAGAAGCTTGAATTCACAAAAAAGCTTGATGTATGGGTGCCACACACGTTGACGCATAAAAACATCTTTGACCGTATCGACGCATGTGAATCGCTGCTGAATCGCAACAAAATCGACCCGTTTCTGCAGCGGATGGTGACTGGCGATGAAAAGTGGGTCACTTACGACAACGTGAAGCGCAAACGGTCGTGGTCGAAGCCCGCTGAAGCGGCTCAGACGGTGACCAAGCCCTCATTAACGGCCAGGAAGGTTCAGCTGTGTGTTTGGTGGGATTGTCAAGGAATAATCTATTATGAGCTGCTTCCCTATGGCCAAACGCTCAATTCGGATCTGCACTGTGAGCAGCTTGACCGTTTGAAGCAGGCGATTGACCAGAAGCGGCCAGAAATGATCAATAGGAATGATGTTGTTTTCCACCAGGACAACGCCAGGCCACACACTTCTTTGGTGACGCGCCAGAAGCTCCGGGAGCTCGGATGGGAGGTTCTTTTGCATCCGTATAGTCCGGACCTTGCACCAAGTGACTACCACCTGTTTTTGTCCATGGCGAACGAGCTAGGTAGTCAGAAGTTAGCCACAAAAGAGACCTGTGAAAATTGGCTATCCGAGTTTTTTGCCACTAAGGAAGCGAGCTTCTATAACAGGGGTATTATGAAGTTGGAATCTCGTTGGGAACAAGTCATCGAACAAAACGGCGCATATTTGACTTAAAACAGATGATTGTAACTAATTTTATGAACAAATTAAAATTCAAAAAAATACCGCAGGACTTTTTTTACAGCCTAATATATAGAGCAATCTTGCGGTGGCGGCCATTTTGGATTTGCATTTGCAACTGTGTTCTACTAGTCAAGCCCTTTTATTTGGTACCCATATTGATGGGGTTCTGAGAAAATATGAAATCCGCCATTTTGTAGTGGCCGCCATCTTGGATTTGCATTTTTCATAAATAACTGCATTCTACTAGTCAAGCCCTTTCGTTTGATACCCATATTGATGGGGTTCTGAGAAAATATGTAATCCGCCATTTTGTAGTGGCCGCCATCTTGGATTTGTATTTGTCATAAATAACTGTATTCTACTAGTCAAGCCCTTTCTGTTCATACCCATATTAGCTATTCAATACAGAATTATTATACAAATTATTCAAAATTTCCGAAAATCAAAAATAAAATATTCCGGATAATCGAGTCCGACCTGTATTTACATAATTTGGGGATGGTGAACACGAATCTGGAATCCGTTTTTTTATTTGAGGCCGTCCATGAAGCACGTTATCCCTTTTTTGGGATTTTATGGTACCTTTTTCTACGCAGTATTTTTTACATACTTTTTTATATGATTTATGATCTTTGAGCACAAGCAAACTCACTGAAAAAGATCACTTAATTTATGGACGACCCCTCATATCGATCAAATTCTGCTATAAATTTAAAAGTTGTTTTTAAATACAAATTAATACAATACAGTTAATGAAAAAAAAAATCAACACAATAATCTTTTTCTTCTTCGTCTCCATAACTGCCACCAAATTAATAATCATCTTCTCCTGATTCAACAATTGTGTCCTTTGATAGAAATATTGCTTCATCTAGAAGTTTTCTACAATTACTTTTCAAAATATATATTTATTATTGGATCTGTGGTCGTGAGAAGATGATTAGTATTTTCTCGACTTTTTTATGAGTTAAATTTAAAATTCATTATACTTATCAGCGGGGAAAATCTCATTCAGTGCTATTTTCATTACGTTTCGTGATTTCCAACAATTCATTGTTTCATAGATTTGTTGTCTTTCTAATCCGGTTCCTTTGGTTAAAAGAGAATATTGAATTACATGTATCAAACCATGAAGAAACAACTTACTCGACGTTGAATTGTGTGGTACCGCTGAAGTTGAAGGCTCCATAATAAAACTCAACGAAATTATGAATTTGATTTTCTATATATAACTGATATCTATTTCGAACGAATCGTAGAAACATTGACACTGGAATTACACAACGTTGCTAATGAAACTGAAAGATGCAGTACAGCAATCTTCGCTGACTGGTCCTGATTGAACTGGTCTGCTTTTTAACTGGTCCTTGGACAAGTTAAAAAGCAGAATTTCGTAAGCAATTGACGTCATATTCTAACGGAAGATTTGCTATGAGGGGCATACGAATGTAATTTGAAATGTTATGAAAATTGACATTATTTTCGCATCACAAAAGCATTCATTAACATACAGAAAAATAATTTCCTCAATTTATATTTCATACCTGTTGTCGCACTCAATGTGAAACTTCCATTGGAAACCTTTTGTTTATCCAATTTCATTATCGACGCGAATCAAACAATTCATTGAATTTCCCCCCGATTTTATTTGACGTTTTATACGCCGGACCAGTTAAAACGCGAATGTCGATAACTGATCTTCCCTTTTCGCCTAGTTAGCGAATGTTTTGCTGTATTGCACCGAATGCAGTGTTTGGATTTCGATTAATATCGAATGATACACAATGTGTCATGCAAGTAACCTCTCACGAACATATATTCAAATACTAGTGAATACTTGTATGAATGACAGTAATCACTTGTGCCACACTAAATGATTAACCCAAGGGAGGAACGAAGACTGTTTTTTTTTTATCCAGTTCATTTATTTGTAAGGCTCAATCGCATAAGCTTTGCGGAGCCGCTAATTAACGAAGACTGTTGATTGCATATCCGAACTGTACCAAACATCGCACACCATTTTCGAAGCCTGCATACAAGTTTGAATCGCATATATCGTCCCGTTCTACTATAGCGAAAACCACTGCACAGACAAGTGTAGAACGGAGGGGGGGGGAGGTCTCCGTACCCACATTGGTTGCGCGTTCGCTTACTAAGCGATCGATCGTGAGTTAAAAACTCAGGGCCCTCATCGACCATCTTTGTGTTGTTACAGAATAACTACGTCCACGCAACACTCATCAGCGATGGAGATCAATCCACGGTCGAAATAAGATCGATTCATCCATACAACTGCCCTGCTCTGCAAGACACATCGGGCTGCTGTTCTATTAATAACTCAACAATGATCAATCAACTGTCTCCGCTGTCCGGTGGTCTAACTAGATAGTGGAAGATCAGAAGGAATACTCTTACGCCGAAGAATGGCAACTGTGTAATGTGCTAATTATAGAAATGATAAACATGTGACATGTACACGATTGATATTCGGCTCTGATACAGTTAAAATGCTAATGAGCCTAAAATAAACAAATGGGATAAAAGAAAAAAAAAAAAAGTGGCGCAAGTGATACAAGAAAAACTACGTCATCATTCGGTCACCATTTGCGGAGAGCAGCGGATGGGAAAAGAGCTAAAACGAGTTTTTGTTTCTCACTGGAGCGGTGTTGCTAGTAAAACTATGCGGTCTATATGAACATATGTATTTCAAGGGATAGCAGCTTTAAAAATGAAAAATATAATCTGACTACCCTTCCCTTAGCCTCTATCGAGCTAAATAATCATATAGTTTGCACTCTCTGAGACTTAAGAATTAGAATCTGCTATATTAGTTGAATACGAACCAATTGCTTTGCGTAGTCCGTATGATCCTGCTGTTTCATGATGCATGGAGAGGTTCGATATGTATATGTTAGAGGTAAATAAGAAAATAAACTTTCTCCACAGAAAGCGTACATCACGGTTTTGCTTGCGTGCTGGTGTATCATGAAGTGCGAACTGATGCAGAGTTGTCGTGATTTATAGCACGTAACAACAAAAGAATGCCGCTAGAGGAAATGATTCCTGTAAGATCATATTTGAATGAACGAAAGCGACTGAAAACAGTGAATGGATCAATTGGCAAACACTCACGAGTGTTCCTTGTTTTTTTTTTCTCATGCAACGAACTGAGTGCTTTACTTCTGTTTGCAAAGGAGTACGAAGTCAACCTGCAAACAGACTATTGTTCAATCAGTTTGTGTGATAGCAAATCATGTTCAACAATTGAAAAGGGCTGAATGTTTTCAATAGATATTGTTTTTAATATGCTCTGAGTGATAAATTGGTTACATAAAGGGTGTGTCACATCAAATTGCATCACGGAAAAAACGCTGTAGAAATTTATTTTTTAGGAATTATATCTTCAGCTTTGGTTTTATAATCAGATAAGAGTGTATAGATCACGTTGGCCATGCTTCACTGTCAATTTTTCGTAAATTTGGAAAAATGTCGTCGAACGAAAAAGAGCGTCGTGAATTAATCTTGTACACTCATTTCGAGAATCCGGAGTTGTCACATCGGGACATCGGTAAGATGCTAGGAATCGTCCAATCCACGGTCAGCAGAGTACTAAAACGATACTTCGAGAACCTAACCATCGACCAGAAGGTGAAGAACGGCAAATATGGATGCTCCGTCAGTGAAAAAGATCACAAGCGCGTAGTTAAGCAGTTTAGACGTGATCCGAGAAGTTCGGTCCGGGATGTCGCCAATAAGCTGAATTTGTCAAGTTCATTCGTCCAGCGGACCAAGCAGCGGGAGGGCCTGCGTACATACAAGGTTCAGAAGGCTCCTAACCGCGACGAAAAGCAAAACATGGTGGGGAAGACGCGAGCCCGGAAGCTGTACACCGAAATGCTGACGAAGCCGCATTGCCTGGTAATGGACGACGAAACCTACGTCAAAGTGGACTTTCGTCAGCTGCCGGGCCTGTTGTTCTTCTCCGCAGAGGACAAATTCAGCGTTCCGGAGGAGATTCGCAAGCAGAAAATATCCAAGTTTTCCAAAAAGTACATGGTGTGGCAAGCGATCTGCTCTTGCGGAAAGCGGAGCGCCCCCTTCGTGATGACCGGCACGGTAAACGGGCAGGTTTACCTTAAGGAGTGCCTACAGAAGCGCTTACTACCACTATTGAAGCAGCACGAGAGCCCGACCATCTTCTAGCCGGATCTCGCTTCGTGCCACTATTCAAATGACGTGTTGGAGTGGTACGAAGCCAACGGGGTCACCTTCGTGCCAAAGGAAATGAACCCGCCCAACGCGCCGGAGCTTCGCCCAATAGAGAAATATTGGGCGATTATGAAGCAGGTCCTCCGGAAGAACCCAAAAGTTGTCAAATCGGAGGCGGACTTCAAGAGAAAATGGATTTCTGTTCAAAAAAAACTACAACCTGACGTTGTACAGAACCTTATGGACGGGGTAAAGAGGAAGGTGCGAGCATACGGGCTTGGGCTCGAAGTATGATTAAAAAGAAAATGCCAAAAGTTGTTTAATAGTTTTTATTTTACTGTCTAAAATTTTCAAAAGGATCGGTCTACTGGGCGAATTTCTACAGCGTTTTTTCCGTGATGCAATTTGATGTGACACACCCTTTATGATTTTGATTTCATAAATATTTTTTCACTCTACCCTACTTTTATTCCTTTTTTAATCACGCCTTTTTTATAACTTTTCAATGATAAATTTTGTGATGCTTAGCCCAAATTTGTACTTCATCCTCTACAGATCACTGTGGTACGAGAATTCTCATTAATGGATTATTATGATTTTCATTTAATTGGATCCTAGATAAAATTGAAATATAAAAAAATGCAGTGAAAAAAACTTGCTATCGCTTTTTCACTAAAACGACAATTCGCGCAGTTTTGCGCAGGAAAAAATGAAAGATCTCGAATGGATAGAACTCGAACATTTTTTAATAGATCGGAAAGATGTTTGCTTCAATTGATAGGAAATATTTCTACGCGTCTAAAATGTGTTTTTTCATGAGTTGAACAATTGAATAACTGTAAAATGTCAAGCGTTATCTAAACGCCCTAACTACCAAGTTTTGATTGGCTCGATCTAAGGTTTCCCCAACACAGACCTCAAAATCAATGTACCTGTGGGAATCCGTTTTGCAAATATACATGCATATAGGGGGTACTTTTGTTTCCACCGAGCTGTATTTCGCTAACACGGACTTCAAAATGAAAGTGCCTAGGGGAATCCGCTTTGCAAATATATGCAAGCTGTAAATACTTTTGTGCAGACCGGATTATGTTTCCCTAAAACGTACTTGCACAAAATTGAAAGCTTATATTATTACCTAAATTTTGAAAGTAGTCACAACCGTGGAAAACTGCGGGAACAAAACTTTTACAACATCTAATGGAAGAGATTTTTTTGAATAGTTTTTCGAACAACTTTTTCTTTGATGCCAACAAAATCCAAGCTATCATTGAAGCTGCAAAGCGTTTCAAAGTAATGTAATGTTCTCTCAAAAAATTGTCTAAGGGGAAGGTTTTCGTGATAGTTTGAGACCCCTCCCCCCTCTGTAAATGGGGCTGCCATACAAATTAAACACAAATTTCTACATTACTCGGGAATTAATCACCAAATTTTGCATGTGAAGGTTTTAGGGTGCAAAAAATGTTTCTATGATGGTTAGACTCTCCATCCCCCTCTCTAAAGGGGGGCAGCTATACAAACGAAACACAAACTTCTGCATAACTCGAGAACTATTCAAGCACAATTTGGGATGTGAGGGTTTTTGGGTATGAGAAATGTTCCTATGATGGTATGATACCCCTCCAAACATGACAATTGAAAATTTTCAAAAAACTCTGAAGGAAAAAGGGAAAATTCGGAAATTTTAATTCTCATATGTTCTACAACTACATAGTAACAAGTGCTGTTAGTCCATTTGATGTTTGCGCTAGCAAAATTGATCTTTGTTCGAAACTGGAAATGGATTTCAATGTGATGAAACGCACTCCTATACCTTCTTCTATCGATACCAAAAAAAAAGGATCGCCGGATGTGTTGATAAGAGCAGAACTCGAGGAAGGAATTGTCCGATTTAGGGCTGTCTTTATTCTATAACATTTTCTGTATAAAACATTTATTCCATGTAACGGAGAAACATGTTATTTGCAAGGGGTTGAAAAAGTGGTTGAATACCATACAAATGAAGCATTTATATCTGCATAACTCAAGAACTTATCAAGCAAACAGAACCAAATTTGGCATGTGGAGGTTTTGGTATGATGGTATGGTATGGCATCCCTCCCTTCTCTGGAATGGAGAGTGGGTTCCATAAAAATAATACACATATTTCAACCAAACATGATAATTGAAAATTTCCGGAATACTCTGAAGGTAATGGAAAAATTTGAAAAATTCAATTCGCATGTGTTTCACAATTACATATTGACAAGCGTTGTTAGTCCATTTGATGTTTGCGGCAACGAAATTGATCTTCGCTCGAAAGTGGAAATGGATTTTAATGTGATAAAACGCACTCCTATATCGTCTTCTATCTATATAAATAAAAATGGTAAACGTATCTATCGGGCAACATTGAATCTGGAGATGGCCTGCGAAGTGCTACTTACGACAAAGTTTTCCAAAGCACTCCTTGCCAGCTTAAAAACCAAGCAGAGTTAAAACTCGTCCACCGACACCCGTTGTGTTCACTACTGCAGAGTACAAGAAGTATAACAACAATTTGGAAGCTGAAAACAGAATCAGGAACAACAACGATCGCAGAAGAAGATTGTCCGCGAGAAAATAAAACCGATGAATGATAAGCTCAAGGTCCAATCCCAGAAAAAGAGCAAGAAAAAAATGTTACTACATATAACTTGTAATTATAATTATTTTAATAATTTTAACAAATAACGTTTGTCTATTCCATTTTTTTATCAAATCACACCCGCGAATTGTGGGGATTTCTAAGGAACGACTATCTTTTTGTGGGTCATAAATCAAATAAATAATGCAAATATTGGTGATGTTATTCAACAATGTTTGCTAATAAATAAGAAAAATAACATGTTCAACAGCCTAATTTACATTTTATGGGTGCGCAGAATTAGATACACATTATGTTTTCAAAATAAAAATCAAATAGTCTGAAGCATTGTCTGCGGTTCAATTATGAATATTACTACTGCTTCGTGTTATATATATGTACCATCTATATTTTGGTTACAGAATAGTTTAAACTTTGAATGTTCTCACTGCGTAGAATATGGTGGAGTTACGGTACATTTTGCAGGAAAAAAAGTTCAACGATGCGCAGTGTAAATTTTTCATTGACACTTACCTCCAATAAATGCGACGTCAGCTTGGATTCCGCACGGCATTTGTCATGGAAGAGCTCCCCTATACTCTTGCTGAAACGCTCTGTCAGCTTCTGCTCGCGCAATTCATACTCACTTTGTGTCTGATTGTCCTCCAAATTTCTATCAATCACAAACGGATTATGAAAATAATCCTGAAAGAGGAAAAATATATATGACACCTACATATCTACAGCTTCCTGCAGCGGTTCGGTTTTCCTGGCGAAACCCTCCCTGTGACTAGTGGCTTCGATTTTGAGCATCTCGTACTGTGCCCTCCAATGACTCAACTCTTTCTCGAGGAACACTATCCTATCGTCGCAGTGGTGGTTATTGTTCCCCGTATTGTTATTGTGATTTGTGGCAGCAGCAGCAGCAGCAGCAGCCCCAGTAGCCTGACTGGAATTGCTGCTGAAGTGGTTGCTATAGTGGTTATCGATGTCAGCAGAGACGCTGAGACCATCCTCGCTCCCGATCTGAAACAGCAAAACCACAAATGTGTACATCATCCAATACTCGATTCGCATTAACCGCCGTCATTACCGTACTGGCGGCTTCCGAGATCTTCGCTTCCAGTTCCGTGTTGCGCAGCGCAAGAGTTTCCATCTCCTTGCGCAGTTTTTGCTCCACGGCCGCTTGCTGCTGCAGCTCCCGATTGAGACCGTCGAGCCGAAGCTGACACTGATTAACTTCGGAATTTTTATCCTCCAACAGTGTCGCAAGGTGTGCGTTTTCGATTATCTTCTTCTGCAGCTCCTCGGTAATCATCTTCGAATCCGTGGTGTTGGCGGTGAAAATGTTATCATTGCTGGTTTTCGACTTCTGTCCTTTACTGGTAACTTTTTTCAGCTCCTGCTCGAGGTTTTCCTGCAGTGCAGCCACCCGTCGCTCGAGTTGTTTATTCCTAAAGCCAAGGCTGTCCACCTCCTGCTCGGATTTGCGCAAATTTGCCTCCCGCAATCGCAGGGATTCTCTCAACGCTGAATTCTTGTTCTGCTCTTCAATCACTGCCCGCTTCAGGACACTCGCCTGAGCCCGTAGCTGAAAAAATAAACATTAGTTTAGCATGTAAATTGCTGATAAGATAAACTTTCCCACGACGAAGTCAACAAAGGATAGGGCTTACCTTCGAGTATTCCGTCGCAAGCTTCTGATACTTGTTCACGTTATCCGTTTCCATTTTTGGTCACCTTCTATTTGCAAAAGAAACTTTGCGCTGCAGTCACCGTCGCCTCTGCCGCTGCTCAGTTGCACAATTTGATTACGACTTCCGCCCGTCGCTGATTAACGGCACAAAGCATATTGGATTACAAAATGATCGAATTCCTCCACACTAGCCGGCCAGCAAGAGACTCCCCATATACACCGTTAGCCAGTCTTCTTCTACTCTTAGACGCGAATAACGAACCGAAAATCGGTTTTCACTTTTCGGGAAACGATCGCGCAGCGTTGTGGAATCCAAAACAGTTTTGAGGCAGAAGTGCGAGAAAAACGGAGAAACACTTGGGAAAAGTTTTTTTTGTCCTTGCAGCAGCAGAGGTTGACAGCTGTCAATCGGGGGTGGAAATTTGCGATAGCAAGGTTGATTCGTTAGTCGGGTGTGCAAATGCAATACAAATGGTAAAGACAATAACCAGGGACAGACCAATAATATCCTAAATGTGAGACTAGTTCTTCATCGAAAAATTATTTCCTAGTAGATTAAAATAGACATTCCAACTATTATTTGACAAATGTAAAGCGCGATCCAGCAGAATTAATTGTATTGCTGACTATCCAAACGAGCTAACAGTAACCATTCCAAGGTACAGTGCTATTTTGCGTGTTAAAAATTATAACTTCAATATTTTGTAAATAATTGTTAGCCCAAAATGTCGAAATATACAGGAGATATATGGTATGCCACGTTTCTCAACAAAACTATATAAAACGAGTCATTGTTCACTAACTATTTATAAAAGGTCACTCGACCCAATGTGGTAGGAATGGGTATACATGAAACATCGGTAGGTTTAGTGTTAAAACACATTTTCATGAAACCTATCCAATTATTGTTAAAAAACAATATTTTCATTTTACCTCATTATGATTATATGATATCATTATCAATTTTCGTTCATGATGTTTCTACTTGTTGCAAAAAACATGTGAAGAATCTTTTGTGATTCAGAAAAATGATTTTCAACAAATGTAAAGACAAATGTAAAGCGCGATCCAGCAGAATTAATTGTATTGCTGACTATCCAAACGAGCTAACAGTAACCATTCCAAGGTACAGTGCTATTTTGCGTGTTAAAAATTATAACTTCAATATTTTGTAAATAATTGTTAGCCCAAAATGTTGAAATATACAGGAGAAATATGGTATGCCACGTTTCTCAACAAAACTATATAAAACGAGTCATTGTTCACTAACTATTTATAAAAGGTCACTCGACCCAATGTAGTAGGAATGGGTATACATGAAACATCGGTAGGTTTAGTGTTAAAACACATTTTCATGAAACCTATCCAATTATTGTTAAAAAACAATATTTTCATTTTACCTCATTATGATTATATGATATCATTATCAATTTTCGTTCATGATGTTTCTACTTGTTGCAAAAAACATGTGAAGAATCTTTTATGATTCAGAAAAATGATTTTCAATTGTTAGTTTTTATTTTAGAAATTTATTTACCAGATGTGCGAGTTTTTGCCTGGTAAAGATAACATATAATTTTTAGAAGAACATGTGGTAATAATCTGACGGGGCCAGATCTTGAGAACACGGCGCGCGCGATAATGTTTCCCAGATAAGGTTTTATTGCGTCTCACGGCTCCAACGGTGTACGCTGATGCATTGTCATGCTGTGATATCACTCTATTGTGTCTTCGGGCCACTCCGGCCTCCGGTGTTTCCATCAATGCAATGTCTAAATTTATTATTTGGGCCACTCCGGCCGAAACGATTTGGCTTCACAGTGGATTGACCGGCTTTACCAGGTAAAAGGCATATGTTTTGATGCTTAGTGTGTGATTTTGATTTACCTTTGGAGAATCACGAAACCCGATTTGTTTCCGCACGTCTTACCTGTTTGATGGTTGAAGAATCGAAGTCAAAAATAACGCGTGGCGCTACGATGAGCATCGAAAAGTGGCCATTAACATTAACGACAAACACCTAGGGTTCCTTCTGTAATCAGCACATGTCACACTATGTAACCCAAAACGCCGTGTTTTCGGTTGCCCAGTCGGTGAGAACTGAGCTCTGAGGGCAGGTTTTCCCCCAAAACACGATTTGTTTCTTAATTGAAGCTGTGCTACAAGGTGAACTCGAAACATCGCTTGTCCAGAGAACAAGATTGAAACCCGTGAGTACTTGGGCCGATTCCAGCACCACAAATTCAGCAGATTTTCCACACTGGACAAATTAAAAATTTTCTCGTTTACTAGCATGTGCCGTAAATGCCCTACATTCAGAATGTAATTCGACATTTTTAATACGCTGAACAACCATGTTATCACGGCAGTGGAACTCCATACAAATCACTCGTTGATAAGTGTCTCCTTTTTCATCGCTTGTTTACATCGACGAATATATTTTTTTTCACTATGTTTCGTAGGAGAGTTTATGCATACTGACAATTTTTTACGATTTAATGTTTGCTGGGCAAGCCCGAAGGCAGTTTTAAATTGTTAAAATATGAATGAAATTTTTTACTTCATGTTATTCGATTAGTTGAAACATTAGTCTATATAAATTTCGCGATATTACCACTAAAACACAATCTACAATCAGGAATGGCGTATCAGATTACAACTCTTTCGTATCATATGTAAGAGCTTTAACTGACCTAGAATCATATTTCAGATAGCCGCGCGAGATAGCTGCAGCTTGATATCCACCCAGCCGATCCATCCTCCAGTGATCTTTTGGCATAAAGGGTAGATCCTAGGTTCGGCATGAAGACCACATCACCTTCGCAACTTCCGGCAAGCACTTCGTACTGTATATCTCCCAGTTCACCATATGACTCGAAAGAAGAGCGGCTTGGACATTCCCTTCTCGTTTGTTAGAGAATGACCTTCTTCGAGAACTTGATGTGGGTGATATATTCGTCGCCATCGCTTACCTGGGGAACGTGAAGTATTCGGTCCACTGCCATTCGTTGAATTCAAGCATCAAGTACATCTTGTCTTTCATTATGAGCACGAAAAGAAGTTTTTCACCAGTGAAAAAGGAGTTTTTCACTCCTTTCGCCGGATTTCATTATCTTTTGTAGTTTTTTTTCATCGCCATCCGAAATTAGCCCTTTTTTTTATTGCATACGTTAACGCTAAAATCGATGAAAAATGTATTGAAATTTTCAAGCATTCCATTCGATAATTGGAAGAAAATTTTAGAATTTGAATCGTGCTTGCCAGACTTCAATGCTCCGTCTGATTGAGTGATTTTCAGGCGTAAACAAAATCTAAACCACCGAAAAATCACAACTGAGTGCAGCTACTTGTAAGAAATAATACAGATCAGGTTTAATTGCAAGGACACATGTTAAGAGTTTCACGAATAAATGAGACTCTCTAAACTATGGTTTATGTTCACATAACGTATATACATAACGTTGTTTTTTGTGTCCCGCGTTAGACCTCTGACCATCTGGTCACTTTAGTATATACGCATGACAATAGTCGTACTAGATGCATGTATAAGTCGTATATTCATCCAAACCAATTCGCAAGCGAATATCAGGTATGTATATGACCTCCACTTTTGCAACACATAAGTTAGGCGCATCATATACCACCCAAATATGGATTATATAATGCTGTATCTACGCAGGTTATACGATTAAATGTTTGCATCAAAACTAATACTCGTTGGTCACTGCTACCGCTACAAACTGCTGATAATGATATTCGTGGTTATGCTGAAACGGTGGCCTTAGCGTATGAGCTCTGCTTCGAATGTTTTCAGAAGGCAACTGCCAAATTTATTTGATTTTACTGGTGGTAGAATCACAAGGAAAGGGGCTTACGATTCAATGTTTCGTTTAAGTTCAAATTATATTCCGCTGTCACTCTGGTTGCTCCTTTTGGTCGGGACAATTTGAGGAGCACAAATTGGACTGATCAAATCGTGCCACTTATCGCGTTTGGATAATGCTCAACATTTCGCAATTATTCAATTGTTTATCTCAAGATAAATAAAATGTTATTCATTGTGATAGATGCGTAGAAATATTTCCTATTAATTGATGCAAATACCTTTGTGATCTATCAATAAATGCTCGAGTTATAAGCTTTCGGAGTCTTTCATTTTTTCCTACACGTTTAATGTTTAAATTTTCATTTTATTTCGTCAATCTATGTAGACTAATACATTCTTAATACTAACCACCATCCATGGTACAATTCAGTCGAAACTATCGAGAAAAAATCAAGCAACAAAAAAAACTTCTAGTATTGATGTAACCGGTTTCAGTTATCCTACTCATTTTTTTGTGATGATCTCCGCTCCCGCATAGACTAGTCGTCGATGGATCTGGTCATCCATTCAGCAGCAGCTCTATAGCGAAGTTTATCTCCATTTTGTTTTTTTTTTTTTTTATCTGTATTATCGTGACTTTCAACTCATTTGGCTGGTTCGTCACTTTTTTCCATTTTTGGAAGAATGTCGGGAGTGAGAATTGAACTCGTGATCTTTAGCATGAGAGTCATGGATGTTACCACTACGCCAGATCGCCTCCACATCTCCATTTTGTTCAAACCATAGCCAATTTGCCTCGGGCGTTGAAAAGCAAGAGGCAAGTTGAAATAATCAATGTCTCCCGCATAGATCCATCAACTGAAATACATCTAGTCAACATCCAGTAACTACCTGACGTGTTGTTAGAAATAAGAAATGAAAAAAAAAACAAAAACGGTTTAAGCCAATTCGAAGTTCGAATTCAATCTAGCGTATGACCAACAATAAACAATATCAGAGCGCGTTAAGGCGATTCAATCTTCCGATTGGGGCAGTCAGCTGGTGCCTTAAAACGATCTGTATCTAGAAAAAATAATCATGATAAATGAACAGTTTCAGCAATAGTTACAACTTCTGTTCAACTTACCCCCGTGTACCTTATATCAATGGCTTTGTGATTGCTGCGGCTTCAGGGTTCCAATGATATTTCGAACAGTTCTAGAGTACTGAAGCTAGAAGCCAATTTGTTTAAGATTTTTTGTATATTATTTTTTTCGTACACTTTTCCATTTCATTGTCCCTCATGTAAAAAGTTTTTTTTCCTAATTCCCCCATACTTTGTAGTGTCACTTCGGTGAATTAATTTCGCTCACTCATCCGTATGTCCTTTCCTGCTGTTTTACGTTTTGTTCTCTATCAGCATCGAATGTCAACTCTCTTGAATGTTAATACGGAAGGTTCGTTGCGTTACAGGCTTAACAATTGCCGTCCTTCCTGTATCAATAATTAGACTTTTCTTGGGAGCATTCATTGCTCGTGTTTACGTGTCTCTCGGGTATGCCCGGAACGCTGAAACTGCGATTTCAATCACACGCTACACAGATGAGTGCCTTCGATAATGATGTTCACAAAATATCAAAACAACACTTGCGATGCAAACGAGTGCAGGGGTTTTTGACGGTCGGATGCGTTGCGCAAAGGCTGCTTACTTATGTTCAACTTAGAAAAGAACAAAAAAAAATCTCGAACGAAGAGCAATTGGAATTGAGTAAATTTATTGGTCGTCTAATTGATTTCAAAATATACATCTCGCCTTAACGATTATTCGTATAGTGATTTATTTTTTTATTTCCTACGAAAATTTGGCTTAACACTAATTACAGTTAAGGAACTACTATTTACAGCAAATGATGAAAAACTTTTAAACTTCACTGAACTCCAAGTCGGTCTGGGATGGAATGCTTTTTTTTTAACTAACTGAAATGCATCCCATCCAAAAGCTATTGGAAGGATTCAACGCAATTTTTTACCCTAGAACGAGAAAAAGACGAATAAAAAACAACGTTCTATTCGCCTTTTCCCGACACTGGTTCTTGGGTGAAAAATCAGGATGAGGAAAAGCACAAAAAAGAAACCAATAATGTAAGGAGCCTTTACGCACGAAAACACGCTCACCGCCCTCAATAAAGACGACGGAATTTAAGCCACGAAAATGCAAGCCCTGATGTTTCAGTCCCCTTTTGTTATGCTGATTACGAAGAACAGAGAAAACAAAATATCTGACTTTAGTAGTTTCTGCTCGCAGGAAAACTTTTCTCAAAAAACCTGTCCCTAATTTTCATCAATCCTAGAACCACCCCCCCCCCCTCCTCTCTCGAGCAGATTTGTGTCTCAATTTCAAATTTCTAGTACTAAATTTATAACATGGTTTAACGCCAATTACACTTCAATTCGTGTTTGTTTTTGTTTTGTTTTTATAAATACATACGTTCAATGGTTTCTTTTTGCTCGGATCTGATTGATTGTGTTCGTTCAGAGCGCCGCGCATGCGCGCCTAATGTTATTTTTCTGGTTTTTTTTTCTCTTGCCCTTCATATGTATAATATCCCAAAATAATTAAAAGAATTCAGAGCGAACGAAAACGATTGCATGTGTGTGTGTGTTGTCGTTGGCTTGCTAGCACAATAGCAAGTCAATTCACCCACATTTTTACCGGTTGTTTCGCGACAGTATTCCAGGGCAGCTTAATTTGTTTTGCTTTTCTATTTTTTGACGGATTTTCAAAACAACAATACAGTTTCTACAATTTTTGCCTCTCAGATTATTACAAAGTTTGTATCTGCGCAATGTGCTTGTTGTGTCTTCGTTAATTATTTACTCCTAACATGTTCGTTTTCTCTATCTGCCTTTGGAAATTCTGTTAGACCTCACCCCCTCTAGCAGCAGTAGCAATAGTTGTTGTGTTATGTTTTTTTTTGTTTCTCAATAGTGATAGTGATAAGACTTATCAAGACTTATTCGTATTCAGTTTGATGTTTTTGTTCATCTTCTACTCCTTTAAATTACAACGTTAATTATTATCCAATATAATAATTATGAATTTTTGTTTTTTGTTTTGTTCTGTTTCCTATCATCCACTAAGCGCGCATCCTCTTCTTGCGCTAACAAAAAGGAGGGGGAACAAGTGCGCGCTTCGTCGGAAAACAAACTGTATCGGATATTTTTTGTGTTTCCGTTTCCTTTTTAAACTATTATTTTCTTCCTCTGATTCTTTCTCGTTAAATTAGCAAATATTACCTCTAGATACACATGTATTTATAAGAATTATGTATAATTTGTTGTTCCGGTTGTTGTGGTTGTGGTTGTAGCAGCAAGCGAAACGGCTAACGTCATTGACATTTCGTCCTTGTCGTCGGCATCGTGGCAACGAGAATCGACGTGATGATGATGATGTTGATGATGGTGGCTGTTGTGGTTACTATGATTAGGTTGCTGACGATGGCGAAGGGACTGGTGGGCAGCATTACGATGCTATGCCATTCGCGCCTTCTTTTGTGCGGGACTGTCACTGTCATCATCATCCTCCTCATCGGAGTCTCCCTCGTAGTCCACCAGACCCTGTATCAGAAAGAATCAAGATGTTAATCAATTTCGAGAGCATAAATTAGATAAACTTTATTTACCTTCTTTAAGCTGCTCACAACCGTAGTGGCTGGGTTCAAGTGTTCGAGTGTTCCGTCCACGGGTGCAATTACATCCGGTGCCGAATCTACGAGCGTCAGTATCGTGGCAGTGGGCAAAGAGGTTGTTGGTGTTGCCGTCGCTGCCGCTGGAACATCGATATCACCGTTACTATTGGAGGAGGTGTCTCCTAGGACATCACCATCGTTGACGACCGTGAGCCCACTATTATCACTGTTGCAGCTTTGTCTCACACTGGTTGTCTGCTCTGCTAGGGTAGCCGCAGCGGAACATTCCAGTGCTAACCTCTTGGATGCTTCCAAGTCAGCGGAAGCGGTGGATTCGGCGGTGTTGTTGGTGGAGTTTTCTACAATACTACTACTATCACTGTCGCCATTGGCGATCAACTGCGGATCAACAACTGTGGAAGTTAGGGTGGATTTGTCCGGGCAATCGTCTTCTTCCATCGCCAAGCCGCCGCCGCCACCGCCATCAACGCCAGCAGAGGTAATAGTCGAGGTGGAGGAAGCAGGCGAAGTTTCGTGTGACTTCACCGCGGAAAGGTTGACACCACTAGTCGAGTACAGAGACAGACTGCTGCTGTCGGCGACGGCTTCCAGCGAATCGACTTCCACCGCGGGAGTAGTAGAGGAGGACGTTGAATTGACGTTGTCTGCTGAGGTGGTGACGGACGCAGCAGCAGCTGCTGCTGCTGCAGCCGCCGCCGCTGCCGCCGCTAGGGGATGAACGGAA
This sequence comes from Toxorhynchites rutilus septentrionalis, assembly GCF_029784135.1. Taxonomy (NCBI): domain Eukaryota; kingdom Metazoa; phylum Arthropoda; class Insecta; order Diptera; family Culicidae; genus Toxorhynchites; species Toxorhynchites rutilus. The sequence goes on along the minus strand of NC_073744.1, from coordinate 28,467,232 downwards.
GGCGGTAGTCCTGTCGATGTGGTGGTCGTGCTGTTGTTAGTATTAATATCTATGTTATTGTTATTCAGCGCGGAGTTAGTCTGTAGCTGTGAGAGCGGAGACTGCGATGTGTTCGTATTGCTGCTGCTGTTGTTACTGCTGTACTTGGGACCGTTCACTGAGGCGGCAGTCGGAGACGACTCGGGTGATTTCTTGTCGAAAATTTTTCCTGTGATTGAAATAGAATGGAATGTTACGTTAGTATGCCATAGATTACATGTTGAAAAAGAAAGTGTATTCCAGCGAACTTCTTACCATGTGCATGAGGATTTGCACAAATGATTGAGAGCATTACGCCTTACAATAATTTTATTTCATGTTTGGTGTATCGAATCGCAAGCTACAGCGTTTTTAAGTTATAAACATCACGTTGCAGTATTTGAATCTACATCAATATTCACTCACAGAGGCATTTGAAATGAAGAGCTTTCTTGTAGAAAACATCCAGTACATTGTGGAATCTGTTATTCCGACATTCGTTTCCTTTTTTATTCTTTTATTTATTCTCTCATGACGTTTTTACATTAGGGAGATCTACAGCTTTAGATGGATTTATTCACCCGAAAATATTAGTCCTGCGGTATTTTTTTTTAATTTTCATTTGTTCATAAAATTAGTTACAATCATCTGTTTTAAGTCAAATATGCGCCGTTTTGTTCGAAGACTTGTTCCCAACGAGATGCCAACTTCATAATACCCCTATTATAGAAGCTCGCTTGCTTATTGGCAAAAAAACTCGGATAGCCAATTTTCACAGGCCTCTTTTGTGGCTAACTTCTGACTACCTAGCTCGTTCGCCATGGACAAAAACAGGAGGTAGTCACTTGGTGCAAGGTCCGGACTATACGGCGGATGCAAAAGAACCTCCCATCCGAGCTCCCGGAGCTTCTGGCGCGTCATCAAAGAAGTGTGTGGCCTGGCGTTGTCCTGATGGAAGACAATGCGGCCTCTTTTTATCAAAGATGGCCTCTTCTTCATGAGTGCTACCTTCAAGCGGTCCAGTTGTTGGCAGTACACGTCCGAATTGAACGTTTGGCCATAGAGAAGCAGCTCATATTAGATTATTCCTTGACAATCCCACCAAACACACAGCAGAACCTTCGAAAAAAAATTGTGACCGAAAATCGACTTTTTGGGACTGAGAGGCAATGGAGGTAAAAAGGAAAAATGGAGGTAAAGGAGGAAAAAAAATAATGGAATTTAAAAAACCGACCATGTACATTTTGATTATTGACCCAAAAAAAATTTTCTGAGCAAAATTTCAGCTCAATCGGACATAATTTAGAGGTGCCTCAAAGCGCTCAAATTTTAGGTTTTTTGACCCTCGAAGATCTTCCAAGGGAGGGGTAAACGAATCTTGGAAAATCGATTTTTTTTTCGATGCCAAACGACTTAAAAATGCATGAAACGTCGAGACCTGGTGTCATTTCAAAAAAAAATTTTGACCGAAAATCGACTTTTTTGGGACCAAAAAATCAAAACTTTGAGTGCTTTGAGGCACCCCTAAATCATGTCCGATTGAGCTGAAATTTTGCACAGGTCATTTTTTAGGCCAATAATCAAAATGTACATGGTCAGTTCTTTAAATTCAATAGTTATTTTTTTCCATACCTCCACACCTAAGCCCTAAAAGGTCGATTTCCGGCCAAAAATTTTTTTATTTGAGATGACACCAGATCTCGACGTTTCATGCATTTTTAAGTCATTTGGCACCGGAAAAAGAAACGATTTTCCAAATTTCCTTTACTCCCCTTTGGTAGATTTTCGAGGATGAAAAAACCAAAACTTTGAGAGCTTTGAGACACCCCTAAATCATGTCCGATTGCGGTGAAATTTTGCACAAATCATTTTTTTGGGCCAATAAACAAAATGTACATGGTCGGTTTTTGAAACTCGATGATGAAATTTTTTCCATACATCCATTGCCACCCTAATGCATACGATGCATAGAATAAATTCAGGCTTATGTAAACACTGGTGAGAAATCACTAAAGCTGGAAGCAGTTCTACTTCAGGTGAATAAATTCACCAAAAATATGAATATATTCATTATAAAAGTTCGCGCTAGTGTAAACGGTTGATGCGATTTCTATAAATCTCATGAAATTTCTTCACACGAATATATCACTAGTCTAAACCCACCCTTATTCTATTTTATTCTCTACAGAGTTTCCAGCTCATGCACTCTATGGGTTTCAATTATTTGGGTGTATCAAGTGTGTTTCAGTTAAAATTTGGTCGATTAATTTTATTCACAGCGCCCCTAGTTGCCTCATCGAGAAACTATTGACAGTGTTTTGATTGTTTGTTCAGCAGTGAAAATTTCATCAAGATTGAGGGACACATTTAAAAGTTATCGACGATGGAATGCGAAAGGCGGGAAAAAAATCTGCGCAATCGCGTTAAAAACCTGACGTGGTCAGGAGGAAAGATCGCAAAATTCCTTACATTTCCAAAATCGACTGTCAATACCGTACTCAAACGTTCCGGAGCCCTACGTAAGGGTCTCCGGAACGTTTGATTGGGCTGATCGGGTGAAACCAATCAGACGTAGAGGTGGAACATATTATTACGAGGGAAGGTGATTCGAGCTGTCCACAACAATCCTGGGCTCTCCTTGCGGGATTTGGCGAAAAAGTTCTAGGCGAGCCACAGTACAGTTCGGCGAATTTGTATGCGAAAAGGCTTGCGGTCGTATCATATCAGCAAACAACTCACAAGGACGCTGAAACAAAACCTGGTTGCTAGAACTCGCGCAAGGGAACTGCACGGGCAAGTGTTGACCAAGTACAAAGGATGCATTTCGATAGACGATTAAACATACGTAAAAATGGATTTTGGGCAAATAGCCGATAACAAATATTACCTTGCCAAACGTAAAAGGGGTGTTGCGGATAGCTTCAAATTTGTTTAGGCAGATAAATGAAGTGAAGTTCTGGCCTGACTTGGCAAGCTGCCATTACAGCCGAGTTGTCATCAAGTGGTATAAGGAGAACAAGATTGATTTAATTGCAGTAAATTGAATCCACCGAATTGTCCGGATTTTATTTCCCTCCAGAGATATTGGGTAATTATCGAAGGCAAACTGAAGAAATGTGGCAGAACCATCAACAAACCAGCTCAAATGGAAAAGTGGTGTAACAAATAGCAAATACGGTTACCAGCAGTACTGTGCACAAAACGCAAAGTGATGTCACACGAAAAGTTCTAAAATTCGTCCGAACAGCTGACGAATAATTTTTATATGTTTTTCCCTTAAAGTTCAAAAAGAAACCTATAAAATGACATTGTTCCCTTTTTGTACGTTATTTCTATGCTGAGAAATGTCTTATTTTATGCGACCAAATTTTGACTGAAACAGGCTTTATTTTGATTCTAAATGTACTTGGAGGAGACACATTGCGTAACTGAAACTGGAATGCCAGCAATGATCAACTTTCTCCAAACAATAACCGGAACCTCATTGAGCTGAACAAAACAATGATATTATCAGTATTGGTATATGGCAGCCTTTGCTTCCGATCTGTTGCCAGTTTCCATATCCTCAAATTGGGAGGAATAACACTCCTCCCTCCCCTCCCGGCCACTTGCTCTTCGGCTCACAAAATTATCTTAAAGATTTCTCATCCGTTGCAAAAGCAAGAATTGTTGGTTGATAACTTCGAAAATCTTCTCCAACTAACTCCTCAGGCAAGATTCATGTTGTTATACTGTGAGTAGCTGATTTGTGGGAAGTTATCTCGCCGGATTCATACCAGGTTGCTCGAAGACGGACCAGATTTTTACACTACGGTAAATCCTCCAAAAGTGCCGCAAGATCAGGTCCCTACGCATCACATCTTCGTCGAATTTAAAGCGGCATATTGATACAATCGACTGCCGATAGCTATTGGTAATCATGGACAAACACGACTTTCCTCAAAAGCTTATAAGACTAATTCAGGCAACAATGAACGGTGCACTTTCCTGTTTGCTCTTCAACTTGACGCTGACAGGTGTTGTGCTGAGAGCAAGCTTCAACATACGGAGCACGATTTTTAGTCAGTTTATCTACTTCGTCGGTGACGTGGACATAATCGAAAGAATACAGTAGAACCCCAATTATCCGCGAAATAGTCTGGCTAGGTCACCGCGAATAACGAAAATCGTGGATAACGCGATATACGACTAAAAATAAGGTGTAAATACGAAATAAAGATATTTCAGTATGAAAACTATGTTTTATCAATACAGAAAATATAAAACTATCCTTCTGCAAGTGCGTATACACCAGTTGTCAGATTAAATGAAAGCTATTACCAAAACAAAGGAGCAAGCGCCTACGTCTCACTGACAAATTTTAGGAAGCTCTATAGAATTACTATGGAACTCGCTTTCGCGGATAATCCGCACTGCGGATCATCTGGGCGAGTGCGATGGGTAGGGCATGTTGCAAGATTTCCGGACAGCAGCCTGCAAAGATGGAGTTCACATCGAATCCGGTGGAGATAAGAAAAACAGGAGCCCAGCGAGCGTAATGATTGGACAGGACGGAGCAGAACATGACAAGAGTCGGTGTGGCCCTGAGTTGAAGAACTGCTGCTATGGACCGGGTTTATTGGTGAAACAATGTTATGATCCAATCCCTCATGGGAAGTAGCATAATTTTAAATAAACAAAATCTTACCCATGAAGTGCCTTCACCAGGCATCTCCAACCGAGTTTGCTTCCCGTACTTCTGCAATTCTTCTGTCAATTTTTATCTATCCATGGTTTAATGAATCTATAGAATTGCAGATCATCTAGACTTCGATGTAATCTTTCAGTGAAATATTGCAGGTAAGATCTGATAAAATGTTCTTCACTAACGGTTCATCCATATATGGGTCTATTGGCTTCGTCATTTTCAATGAAAAATCCAGTGCCTCCTTTAAACTAAAGATTCTTGTTCCGTGTATGTCACTGAGCTGGGTTCGATATACTATGCTCGAGGGATCATTGAATTATTGCCCATCGACCATTATTTATGTTGTTATACAGTCTCAGCTCAATTGAGGCTATCCGTTCAATGAAAGTTGACTCATCTTTTTTCCTAACTTTTTTCCTTCTTCCTAACAAGAATAAGACTATTATTGAATATTCTGTTCGAAATGTTATTCAAGTTTGCTATAGCATGGGTTCTCTCCCATTACTCGATTCCGGAAAATTAGAAAGCAGACTTGCAAGCTAAGGTAGGCACTTCAGAAGGCACACTCTTTGAAAGACGAATCACATATAATGATTGTTTTTCCCATTCCTCGTCAGCACACACTCGTAAGTTGGCAGCGCATGTGGAGTGAAGATGAGCTCTGTCGTTGATTACACACGATTATCCCAAAGGTTTCGAAAAGTGTGTGGTTCAAGGGATTGAATGTAGGTCATGATTTCACTCGCTTGATATCTCGGCTTATGTCCAACCACTACATTACAACCTGAAGGCGCATCTTTATCGCGTAGGGCTTGCGGCAAGCAATCTATATAGATTCCACAATTACCGTGATTCTTCCTTATTCCAATCAGTACCTAGTTCCGTTCTCTTGACATAAAATACTCTATTTCAAAGCTAGTGCTGGCCAGGGCCCGAAATCATCAAAGATAAAAAAAATCGACTTTCCTCTCAGTAGCTTCGCTTCGACTAGAACTACTTCGGTATTCGCCGTCAACATGTCTTGAATTGACTATAAATGAATTTACAAATGTTAAGAGTGAGGATGACTGATGAGCTATTCTAGCAAACGGTTATTCTAATTGACGTGAATAATGAATAAAAATCTGCCTCTTCATTCAACCCGACTTCGATCCACACTACTACTCCCCCTGATACGAATCTCGTACACAATCTCAATTTAACGTCCATATAAAGTTAAACGAAAACTTGATCCCATTGTATACCCACCGTGAACCCAAACTAACGAACTTAGACCGTTACTAGGTATGCTATAAAGTTCCTCGCGTTAGTATTAGTGAACAGCGTGCAAAAGAGTGTATAGTTTAGAAGGAATTCTAAACAAAATCTTAATTCACTTTGCCTCCGAGTCCATTTTTGTGAAAAAAAATCATACAAAAAACGGGTTTATATCAACAAAATTCACAAATTTGTCAAATGTTTATGAGCACAACACTACACGCTGTTTTATATATTGGGTAGGGGAAAAAGAAATGTCGTATATCGTCAATATATGACAACACTTAAACATATCTTGTGTTGTACTTATCGCATCGGGTCATACTATACGGCTATTTAAAGACGACAATCTGTGCTACAAGTGTCGTTTTGACAGTGTTATGATTGTCCTTTTCAGTCTCAAGTTATAGCGCGTCAAAGATGGAGTCCACCAAGCAAGAAATTCAGCATATTTTACGTTTTCACTACCTATGAGGTAAAACTGCAACGAAGGCGGCCGAAAAAATTCGTGTAGTTTATGGACCCGATACTGTAACGATTCGCACAGCACAGCGTTGGTTTGATCGATTTCGTTCTGGTGTAGTGGCTGTCGAAGATACACCCCGTACCGGCAGGCCAATCGTCGTGGAAACCGATAAAATCGTTGAAATCATCCAAGTAGACCAGCATGTGAGCACTCGCTCGATTGGCCAGGAACTGGGTATAGACCATAAAACCGTTTGGAACCATTTGCAGAAGACTGGATTCCAAAAAAAGCTTGATGTATGGGTGCCACACGAGTTGACGCAAAAAATCTTTTAGACCGAATCAACGCCTGCGATGCACTGCTGAAACGGAACGAACTCGACCCATTTATGAAGAAGACTGGTGATGAAAAGTGTATCACGTACGACAACCTAAAGCGAAAAAAGTCGTGATCGAAGCGCGATGAGCCGGCCCAAACCATCGCCAAGCCCGGATTGATGGCCAGGTAGGTTTTGCTGTATGTTTGGTGGAGTTGGAAGGGAATCATCCACTATGAGCTGCTCAACTATGGCCAGACCCTCAACTCGGTTCTCTACTGTGAGCAGCTTGACCGTTTGAAGCAGGCGATTGACCAGAAGCGGCCAGAAATGATCAATAGGAATGGTGTTGTTTTCCACCAGGACAACGCTCGGCCTCACACATCTTTGATGACCCGCCAGAAATTACGGGAGCTCGGATGGGATGTCCTATTGCACCCACCGTATAGTCCGGACCTGGTTCCAAAAGATTATCATCTCTTCCGGTCCATGCAAAACGCTCTTGGTGATACTAAGTTGGCCTCAAAAGAGGCTTGCGAAAACTGGTTTTTTGCAAATAAAGAAGGGGGGTTTAATAAGGGGGGGATAATGAAGTTGCCTTCTAAATGGCAACAAGTTTGCGAACAAATCGGCGCATATTTGACTTCAATTGGATAATTTCAAGTATGTTAAATGAAGCGTTAAATTTCGATCAGAAATACGACATTTCTTTTTCCCCAACCCTATATGTCATGTTCCTAGGAAGTTCATTAACCTTCCAACAACTTTGTCGAACACCTTATTTCGACATTTCGACAACTGGATATGGAGTAACAATGTTTTAATAAGTAGGTTAAAGATTTTGGACACGGCGTTACAGAAGATCAGTCGCAATTAAAATTGCACATATGAAAAAGAACATGGTTTTTTAAATTTCATTTATTTTCTACTGGCTCAGCAACGTTAAGCATCAATGAGCCGTGTTTATGAATAGCGAAAAGCCTCTGTGAGTAGAACTATGCAAATTTGCTTCCAAACTGTGTACAAAGTTTGAAAAAAAAAACTGGAGACGGTCGAGTGAAAGTCTCCCGTTTTTCGGTTAATTTGTTGCGGAATTGCTCAACCACCTTTTTGCTGTGAAAAGTTTTATATTTTTAGTGCAAAAAGCTAGTTGAATAATTTCGCAAAACAGACGATTGAGAGCTGAAAAATGAAGTTCATCTAGTTGAGTTGAGTTGAGCATCCTCTTTCTCGCTCGGTTCCAGAAAGATACAAAAAAATGTGAGCCAACACGATTTACCACTATTGGTGTAATAATAATAATCTGAAGGTGTTTGACGCCTTTCGAGCTGTCTATTCGGACACGCTCGCTTACATACTTCCAGGAAGATCATCATCCGAAGTGGGTCAACCTTTGTGTATTCTTAACTCCATCTGAAAACATGAAAAATTAAAGCATACACTTGTGGAATTTAATGATAGCCTTGAAACCTATTTCAATGAAGATTTACATGTTCCCTGGAAAATGGATGGATTTGCGTAGTAATTTCATTTTAACTTGATGGTCTAGTAATTGAAAATAATTATTCAGTTTACAACACCAACCGGGCTACGTGGCGAGAGGCTTCGGCAGAACATTTGTTCCGAGTAAACGTTGCGAAAACATCCTCAATCCATGGTTTCTGCTATAAACTTTTTTCAATAACTTCCTTTTTATTTTTCGGTAACCGAAAAAAGACAGTTCAATTTATTATTAATTTAGCATTTTTTCACAGTTCGAAAAATGTTGTCGCGGAGAGTCGTCTTGAATATTCCAATCCTATACCTTGTTCAATATCACACCCAAGTTTGTACAGATCAAAAACAGCACTAACTACTAGTGAGATCCTTCCTACTTTATTCTTTATTTCGCTCACCTAGGCTCGTGTCTAATTCGGGCGATCCCACTTTGTTATCGGCAAAGTCTTCCTCTTCGTTGAACCAAATTTCCTCTTCCTCGTCAAGCTGCCGTTGATCCCGTCGGTAGCGGCTGCTGTTTCGCAGAATCGATGGAACGCTGCTAGAAGATAAGCTACGATCAATAAAACACGATTACCTCCGCCAAACGAAACAAACCTTTCCAAACTGTTGCCCTTCTCCTTCTCCTTGAGGCGGTCCTGCTGTTGATCGTATTTGTTCTTCAGCGTCTTGAACGTCTGCACGTACTGCACGTCGTCGAATATTTTGCCAAAATTCTCAACGAAGTAAGTGTAGAGCGATTTTATGTCCTCAATCTTGATAAACTCAAACAGCTCGAGAATTGCGGATTCCAGCAGATTGTAGCGGCCGTTGTTCCTGATGAAGGCGTCCACCACCGGCGCGAATAGGTTTCCCTTCACAATGTGCCTGTGAATAATGAAAAATAGTTCGTTGATGGCATTGAATTCTTTTTTTCTTTCCGTAAAATTAATAATCTAAACCACCACCATTTAACAACTTTTTCTACTCTACTCGCCTATTATAGAATTCATCCTTCAGGGCGATAATTTTCCGCAGAAACCGCAGCGCTCCCAGCACTAGGAACGTATGGGTACTTTTCATCAGTACCAATATTCGCCGCAGCAGGTCCTTGTTGATGATGCAGTTCTTGATGTGGTAGGTGTGGTGCTCAACGCAGAAGGACAACAGCTCCAACACTAGCCCTAGCAGCTGGACGGTGTGGTAGTCCTCGTTGGCTGGCTTGTCAGTGAGGGTGTTCAACAGAAGCGGAGCTGTAATCGAATGAAGCCAGGTGAGATGACAATGTCGGTGGGGAGGAGATTATACAAATTCATTCCATTACCTGTCAACGTCTGTATACTGTGCTTGTAGAAAAAATTCAAAAAGTCTGACTTCTCGGACTTGTTCACCGAACTGAGCATATTCTCCGGGTCGAGTAGTATCCTCAGTACGCCCATGAGCTGAACGGCACCACCCAACTCTGGCTCCGAATCGGAGAGCATCTGTTCAATCGCAATGTTGATGAGCGTTTGATCCTGCGAAAGACAAAAACAAATTGATTCATGCCCCACAGTCAAGATGCTCATACAATCGAATGACCTTCAGCGGGGCTTTCCCGTTGATAAGTTCAATTTGAAGTCAACCGTACACATCAATAAACACACAATCTTACACTCACCTCATCCGTGTCGGAATTGTTGTACTGTTGCAGCGTATAATCGCGTACTATCGAAGGTGAGTACTCAACAATCGTGGTCAGTATGTCGATCGAGGCTGCTTTCGTTTTCTTATCGTTGATAGCCAGCGTAATTTCCAGCGCCGGCAAAATGCCCAGACTGATCAACGTCTTGTAGAACGTTTCCTTGCTCTGGGGCTGCAAATACTGGGCAAAGTTGCAGAATTCCTTCAGGAACAATATTATGTCCCGCCGCTTGTTATCGGTAGTGTTTGGATCGGTCAGCAGCGTGAATAAATCGTCGAGGAATTTTTCGTCCTCCTGGATTAGCGTAACTATCTCGACCTTGTTGAAGAAGATGAACGAGGACAGCGTGTTCAGCATGTTGTCTTCGAAGACCGATGGTGTTGGCAGCACAATATCTTGTATGTATTGCACCCGGTATGTCTGATGGATCTTTGCGAGCAGATCGCCGTTACGAATCGGGATTGCCTCCCGAAACTTGGCCAACTGCCTGAGATACTGTCGGTGCTGTTTAGGCGGATTACCGGTAGGATCATACTCTAAACAACCGACCACATCGAAAATGGTATCCTCGGCGAACATTATCTCGAACAGGGCATTCTTGTTCAGCAGAAAGATATTCTTGAAAATCTCGTACAAATAGTGCAGCCCTTCGTGGTTTTCGAGATCCTCGCAGATGTGAAACAAATTCAACAACTTTTTGATGTAGTTCTCACTTTCGATAGCCTGCGCCAGCTTATCCTTCCTGATTTGGGACGTCAGACCGTTGCCGATGGCTTCGGAGATGTCCTCTAGTCGGGACAGTTCGCAGGGGGGCAGCTCGATGGGTGGTGCCGAGTCTGACATGTCTTCAAACCGTTCGTCTTCCGATTCCTCCACTACATCCTGCGTGATTTCGACTGAGGGATCTTTGCCTTGTACCTTTGAGAATGGTGATTAGTATAATTCAATGAAATTTTTGTTTGTTACACGTTCAACTCACCTGACAAATTTTCTCCCATATCTCGTCACAACCAGCCTTCTCCTGAAAACTGAGGGCCAGATCGAAGTTGTCCCCCTCGCTCCACACGATCAGAGTGTCCTGCTGTTTGTGGTAGATTGTGTCCGGATGAATTTTACTCTCCAGCAGCATCGAGCCATCGTTCTCGGCGTGTACTAACAGGGAAACACCTGCGTGAAAGAAAAAATAAAACAGTGCAGTGAGTGTGTATTTGATCATTTTTGTTGTTGTTAGCATGCTCGATTATTCTATCGATAGATTGATAAAGGTTTAGACTAACAAGGAAAAGTAAAGGTGAGAGTTTACAACACGTTATTCTAATTATTTCTAGGATCGTTCTACCCAAAAATACCTAATACCAAACACATATCTTTTCGCGAGGAAAGATCGAACACTATTTACTATAGTTTTGATACTTTTCAACAGGGTCATATTCAACAACATAGTCATAGTCAACTGAGGATAGTCAGCTGACTATCTGACTGACTATATCCGTATTCAGTTGAAAATGACTTTTGGCTTATTCACGCAGGTTCTCCGCCAAAACGACTAAACAGTCAGTCGCTATCTCCCTCTACCGACTCAACTATTTCATTTCATTTTTGCCAGTCAAATTGTCTTCATTGCATTTTGAAGTGACTTCCCCCAAAAGGAATTCGTTCCTCTCTCTCCCATGTTTCAACGTATGCATGCATCGATGTTTGAGTTCAACGTGGTTTGACATACGCTCCAGATGGGCTAGTTTTTTGTGTATCGTACACGAAAATTACTCATTGGAACACTGCCTATTTAGGAACAGTATAAAATGTTTCAATGAAACTATAAAAAAACAAATTTCAATCATTAATAATGAAACCAAAATTAAAATTTCGTTGCAACTCAGGTATTTTTTCAAAAAAGATTGGCTTTAATTTGATATGTCGATCATTTAAATCGGCTCAGTAGTTCAAAAGTTAAGAATTTTTGAAAAAAGTCATTTTTTGAAAAATGTTTTAATTTTTCGGACCACCCTTAAAATGGAAATGGTCACCCTAACAAAAAAAAAAAAAAATACGGGTCAAAGCGACAAAGAACAAAATTTCCACTTCCCACGAAAATCTGAGATCCACTATATCAGTTTGACATGGAATGACTGTTTATATATACTAGCTGACCCGGCAAACTTCGTCCCGCCCAAAATTTGTTTTTTGTTATCAATACCTTCAAACATTCACGTTTTCTTACTAAGCGCAAGTTCATGAGTCCAATCGCAGAACTATTCAATGATTGATCTTCTAATCGACTCCGTTGAATTTATCTTTTACTAAAAAATTCCTAGTACTTCTACCAAAACTCATCATTATGATATCAGATTTTATTCAGAAACAATTCTCGTTCAAGATTTTTCATCCAATTACAAATAACATGTTTCTCCGATACATGGAAGAGATGTTTAATACAGAAAATATGGTAGAATAAAAACAGATCCCTCCCCTCTTCACCCCTTATGGCGGGTTTACATTAGGGAGATCTATAGCTATAGATGGATTTATTCACGTGAAAATAGGTGTAAACGGGTGAGAATAAATATGATACACTTATTCGAGGTATATATAACTTGAATAAATTCAGCATATGTAAACGCTTGTGAATTTCTCACTGGTGAGAAATCACTAAAGTTGGATGCAGTTCTACTTCAGGTGAATAAATTCACCGAAGATATGAATATATTCATTATAGAAGTTCACGCTAGTGTAAACGGTTGATGCGATTTCTATAAATCTCATCATTTTTCTTCACATGAATATATCCCTAGTCTAAACCCACCCTTAGAGAGGGGGAGGAGTGTCTATTCATCATAGAAACGTTTCCCTAAAATCCCCCCCTAAAATCTTCACATGCCAAATTTGGCTCCATTTGCTTGATTAGTTTTCGAGTTATGCAGAAATTTGTGTTTCATTTGTATGACAGCCCATCCTAAGAGAGGGGGAGGAGTGTCGAACAGCCATAGTAATATTTATTGCATCCTAAAACCTCCACATGCCAAATTTGGTTGATAATTTTTAATGAAACCCAAAATAATTTCCTACATTCCATTTTTTGACCAAAATTTTGTAGGTCTGATTGATTTTTTTGAGCTTTTTTTTATTTTGAGTTTTTTCAACTTTTTTCGAAAAATCTTAATTTAAAAACTATGAGATCTAAAAAAAAGTTGAGAATAAAATGTAGGAAATCGAAAACATTTGTTTTCAAAAATCTGAAAAAATAGATATAAATAGCCCTTTGAATTTCCAACAAGTCACTCATACATCGAAAGATGGGCACATTTACATGGAAAAAGGTTTTCGAACAAACAACTTTTTATTTTTTTTCTTTGAAAAAATACTATTAATGTTTAATTCGTAACATTTATATGTACAAATTATCGCAATTTACATGCTCTGCTAAATTTTTCTCTATTTAGAAACATGTCAAAAACATGTCAAACGTGAGGATATACACACAAAAATGTTACGAGCAAAACATTTTTTTTCAGGAGTCTTCATACAAAAAAGACTTGTATTCCAAAAACTATAACAGATGGAATGTTGACGTCTTCGACAAAAGTTCATAATTTTATTAGATCTAAAACTTCGTCGAATACACTAGATCGCTATCTTGACTTTAAACAAAATTAGAATTAGCCAATCGCCACGAGTGTGGTTCGACGTTATACGTGAAGGAGTTAAGGGCTCTTCATATATTTATTTTTGTGAATTTAAAAAAAAACGTTTTTGAGAAAAATGAATTTTAATTTTTAAAAGAACTTTTTTTTCAGCGAAATTTTTTTACAAAAAATTGTTGGTATTTTTTTGTTAAAAATCAAACAATTTCCTACATTTCATCCTTTGACAAGAATTTAATTTTGTAGGTATCATAGTTTTTAAGTCATAAATTTTTGTAAAACATTAAGAAACAAAATTTGGCTTTTCCAATAAGTAGTCTAATTCTTTTTCGAATATTTCAAGTATGCAAAGTTGCTTAAATGACCCATGTCTTTACACCCACAATGTTTCACTGCTATCTGAGATCGTGCTGCCAACGGCCAGTGGAGTTGGCATAAAATTCGACAATATGAACAAAATTCATTGGCGAAAAAGGGAGAGTATGAAAAAAGTAAAAATCTTCGGTACGTTCCTGCTAGATATGCATTTGGTAACCATAGCTTGCTGTTATACTATCGGTCGACCATAAACGGTGTCCTACCTAAAAGCTAATTGTCTAGTCTAGATGTAACAAATTATAACAATCGTACATACACTCACCTTTAACACGATCAACGTAACTGGAGGTAACATGGCCAGTACCCCGGTCGTCCCACTGCCGGTCTGCGTTCAGTGCGTACAGCTTCACCCGGCGCCTCGTATCAGTTGTCATGTTGCGTCTGCTGCCGCCGGTGGTGTTACCGCCGCCGCTACTGCTGCCGCTCCCGCTGCTGCTGCTGCTAGTGGATGGCTGTGGCGATAGCTGTTGATCACTATCTGTGCCTGTGTTCGTCGTCGCCGTCGTCGTCGTCGTCGTTGCTGGATGATGACGATGGTGATGATGGTGGTGGTGATGGTGACTGGAGGAATTTTTTTTCTTCCGCTTCTTTAGAATTTTGTACCGAACTTTGCCTATGCTTTGCTCAATTTTTGATCACTTATTTGGGATCCCGGTGCACTGGAATTTCTAGCCCGATCTTGTTGTTGTTGTATAGCACTAGATCAGTCTTAGCTTACTTCACTTTTTGTTGCTATTGATTCACTGCCTGGTGTAACTTGCGCACTTGTACCCACACATACACACAATCTTTTTCTCTAACTCACTCTCTCCACTAGGCGCTTAGCTGCTTCATTCGTCGTTTAGGGATTTTTCTTAGCCACTAACAAGACTCTTTGAGAGTTCGAGATTGATTCGAAATAAATTACTTATTCTTCAGTGTAGTATTATTATTTACTAGTAGTTGATTCTATGCGTCGATGCTTCTAAGCTTTGCGAAAATACATACGAAGCATTCATCTATAACCGTACGGAAGAGAAGATTACGATAAAACTTCGTACATGTTATATATTTACATCCAATGAGATCGTTTTCTGAACGGAGTTGATTGAGAATCTGGAAGAGAAAAATAAATGTTCTTATTAGTACAAATTGGGTTACATTTGGAAAAAAATTGAGGCGTCTTTTTGTTTGGCGCCAATCCGCTTTCTTTCACTCCATGTGAGTGCACCTCAAAATAGACAACGACGACGGTGGCGGTGGACTGTGCAAAATTCGTCATTCCTCCTACCTTCCTCCTTCTACCCGCACAATATCTCTTCTTGTTTGCTCAAGAAACGGCAAAATCTCACGCGCAGCTTGGGTCCCCTTTTCCCGTGGCCGTCTATCCATCCCGCAAAATGCTAAAAGATGGTTCAAGCACAACTACAAACAGCGGCGTTACGGCGGCGACAGGAGTAAGCTACGCGCGACCGCAATCAAATCGATCGATGGAGATGGATGGATGGGATGATGATGATGATGGTGTGTTGGAAGAGTGTGCCCCCACAAACACACCTTCCGTTAGGAACCGATTCACGTGTAAGCCAAAAAAATCGCTCACATCGGAACGGGCTGTTATACACACTCCGTGTCAAGAGAGTAGCCCGCGAGATGTGGAACAGCGGAAGACGCGAGAGCGCTCCGCGGAATGCTTTATTGCATACTTGACAGACACTGCGGAACGAAGAACCTGTCCTACAAGTATTTTGCCTATTCCTCCCGCAAACTGTGTCCCTCTCCTCTGTTTGCTGTATGGGTTACTACAACACCTTCCAAGCAGCACCCTTTGTGGCGCACGACGAGACGTTTGGGGCTGGATATCGGCAATAATACCCGCGCGTCGTGCCATCGTAAATTTTGCGAGTTCAACTTTCTTTTTTCTCGCCGAAGGTGGGGGCGGTCAGGGTGAGGAAGGCGATGTGTTTGATTGTCTTCCGCGCTCATGTATTTTATGGTAGTCAACCAGACTACACGAAGAGATGATGACGGCGGCGGATGCAGATGCGGGTTGAATGAAAGCGGGAGCTGCACCACCGCCGCCGTGCTCACCTCTCGGATGAAATTTGTGTTGTTGTACCAAACACGTTCCAATTTAATTACTTCTTGCGAATAGTTTGTTTGAATCATTCGGCGGTCGTTTATAGATTGGAAATTCACATGAAGAATGCATTTAGAGACGAAATGTAAGTCTACCATCCGAGAAAAAAAACATTGCAGTCGATACATTTCGTAGAAAGAACTGTTATTAGCACGTTCGGTGCGTATACGTGTTTTCTAGTAAATTATCAGTATCATCATGAACATTCGGAGCTTCTCTCATAGCACATAGCTTCCCTTATCCATTTCGCAACTATCACAAATCTTAGCCCAGGTTTGAAAGAGCCTATGTTTGCAATTGAATTTCAATGAATGTTGAATATGCTCGGAATATGAGCAAAATTGTCGCATCAATTCGTAATGTAACTTTGCTTAAATCGATTAAATTTGTTAAAACATCTGCTACAAATAATTTCAAATATTCTTCTAATCTCTAATATGAAAGTGAAAACTCGAAAACTCGCCCATTTTCCAGTTTAAGAAATATATTTTTATTTATTTTCTTATTTATTGATACACAAATCATTGTAGCGTAAGGAATTCTCCTTTTCATGTACTACATTTAGTTTTAATTCATTGAGCTCTTCAATCTACTTTTACTTATACAGTATATTATACAATAAATTATAAACTACAGAATAAGTGACTGCATATGTGCAGTATCTAAGATCTCCAGCACATCCAGAAATCTACAAAGTCGACCATCTACGTAGTGCAATCCATGTTTTGTACTATTTTCCATCCTATGCGAAAACGACTTCAAGCTATATTATTTAATTTCTTCAACCTTTTCGTCCTAAAATATTCACGTGTTACATTTCTACACACTTCAGAATAAAAAAAACCTAGAAGCTGTTGAAAAATTTCCAAAACGCAAGTTTTCTCTGTCATAACAACGTATGGAAACTTCGTAATGATGGCAATACAGTTTTCGAGCACGTAATTCTGCCATCAAATTTTATATATATATATATATATATATATATATATATATATATATATATATATATATATATATATATATATATATATATATATATATATATATATATATATATATATACAGTCAACTCTCCCTTACTCGATGTTCTGTAACTCGATACCTCCCTTACTCGATGCCTCTCTTACTCGATGGGCTTTGTTTCATTTTTCCATGGATTTTTACCTCGCTAACTCGATTGATTTTCGCGTACTTGTTTTTCTGCGTTTCTAGCTGCCATTTCAATTGCCCTTGAAAGTGAAGACGAAATGTTCGTATTATCAAGAATTTTTTTTTCAAGTGTGGAAAACCAGGGAAAACCTTTTCAAGCGAACGATTAAAACGCTAACCATAGCGCAACGTTTGAGCATCATCGAGCAGGTCGAAAAGTATGGGCGAAAGGTGTCTGAAGTTGCAAAAGATTTCAGTATTGCACAAAGTAAAGGGTGTGTCACATCAAATTGCATCACGGAAGAAACGCTGTAGAAATTCGCCCAGTAGACCGATCCTTTTGAAAATTTTAGACAGTAAAATAAAAACTATTAAACAACTTTTGGCATTTTCTTTTTATTCATACTTCGAGCCCAAGCCCGTATGCTCGCACCTTCCTCTTTACCCCGTCCATAAGGTTCTGTACAATGTCAGGTTGTAGTTTTTTTTTGAGCAGAAATCCATTTTCTCTTGAAGTCCGCCTCCGATTTGACAACTTTTGGGTTCTTCCGGAGGGCCTGCTTCATAATCGCCCTATATTTCTCTATTGGGCGAAGCTCCGGCGCGTTGGGCGGGCTCATTTCCTTTGGCACGAAGGTGACCCCGTTGGTTTCGTACCACTCCAACACGTCCTTTGAATAGTGGCACGAAGCGAGATCCGGCCAGAAGATGGTCGGGCCCTCGTGTTGCTTCAATAGTGGTAGTAAGCGCTTCTGTAGGCACTCCTTAAGGTAAACCTGCCCGTTTACCGTGCCGGTCATCACGAAGGGGGCGCTCCGCTTTCCGCAAGAGCAGATCGCTTGCCACACCATGTACATTTTGGCAAACTTGGATAGTTTCTGCTTGCGAATCTCCTCCGGAACGCTGAATTTGTCCTCTGTGGAAAGAACAACAGGCCCGGCAGCTGACGAAAGTCCGCTTTGACGTAGGTTTCGTCGTCCATTACCAGGCAATGCGGCTTCGTCAGCATTTCGGTGTACAGCTTCCGGACTCGCGTCTTCTCCACCATGTTTTGCCTTTCGTCGCGGTTAGGAGCCTTCTGAACCTTGTATGTACGCAGGCCCTCCCGCTGCTTGGTCCGCTGGACGAATGAACTTGACAAATTCAGCTTATTGGCGACATCCCGGACCGAACTTCTCGGATCACGTCTAAACTGCTTAACTACGCGCTTGTGATCTTTTTCACTGACGGAGCATCCATTTTTGCCGTTCTTCACCTTCCGGTCGATGGTTAGGTTCTCGAAGTATCGTTTTAGTACTCTGCTGACCGTGGATTGGAAACAAGAAATTATTACCAGTGATATACGAGAGTAACACCAAGGCCTGGATGACCTCTATTCTTTTTGAGAAATGGATTATGCAACAACAGTACTATCGCCATGAATTAGTAAAACGAAGACTGCTAGAAATGGAGGATACAACGGTATTTTTTTCCTTTTTACATTCATGTTATTCAGCACTCATACTGTATTCAAATATACTCTAGGACCCTTCAGATATATCGGTATTGGATGCAATTCAAATTACTTTCACGCTCTTGGATAAACAAGGTTAAATCTGAGACTGTCCAAAATTGCTTCAGGAAAGCCGGATTTTCCATAAATGATGATGATGATATTCCGCTGGCAGAATTAATGCGTCGTGAGCTTGCTGCTGTCGACAGTGCAGTACCATTCGATTGTTCTTCGTCATTTGATGAATATTGCGAAATGGATCAAAACGTGATTTGCTGTGATCTAATGACTGATACCAATATACTGGAATGTGTTGAAAAAGCTGAAAAAATCGTTAAAAATAGTAGTCCTATGGAGTTAGAGGAGGTTCAGGAAGTTTCAGCTGATTGTTTTGAAATTACACCTTCGAACGTTAAATCGAACCTAAAGAATATGTCCGAAATATTGCAATCAACTGAAAATGTTCCCGTGAAACTATTTGAACATTTCTTTGCGATTGAACAGTTCCTGCGTGATCGTTACAATTTAGTTTGAATTACATACATAATTAATATTTTCTTTGTTAACCTAGTTCCATTTCCATTTCCAATTCCATTTTACAATAAAATTGGCCTACTAAACAAACATCCTATGTATTTTAAATTTATATTAAAATTTGAGAAAAGAATGTATAATAGTACATGCGCATTAGTACATATAGGGTAAATGTACTAATGCACAAAAACAAATCAATTATAGTAATATCCTGTATACGCAATGGTACCAATTATAGTAAACCCCATGTACCATAATTGGTTTATTCCTAATTGGGTCATATTTTTAAGCCCTAATATTGGGACACTTACCCTAACACCATATATTTGCAATTTGTGGCATACAAAAAATATGAAAAAATGTTCTGTATCTCGATACCTCCCTAACTCGATGGTCCCTTGGATATCGAGTTAGGGGGAGTTGACTGTATATATAAATGTTCTGTTCGTTTGTGTACGCGTCAAAAACTCGAAAAGTGCGGAACCGATTGAGCTTACAGTTGGACACAATATACAATCCACTTCAAGGAGTGTTGTTACGGCATAAACAATTGAAATATTGGATGAAAAATGATTTTATATATGACCAGAGTGCGTTTCAGAAATTGAGCTTCTAATGAAAATCGACTATTCAGTAATGAACATGTGTTCTATGTGGAGGAAACTTTTTTTTTTCACGTGTTTGACAAAATCATGAACTGAAATTGTGTTTCGAAGTGATTTAAAATTTATCGATTCCCTCATCTATCTCTATACATATAGAAGTTTTCTGTTCATTTGTGTGCGCGTTGAAAACTCGAAAAGTACGGAACCGACTGAGCTCAAACTATGATACAATATACAAAACAACCAAATACATCTAGAATTGTTGTTACAACATTCAAAAATGAAAAATTCAACTCATCCATGCAACCACAATGTACCACAGGTTTTACAACAGATGGCGTAACTTGATTTTTATTCCAGTGAATCAAACTTTCGTTGGAAAGCTACTGTCATTGCGCGTCTTTTTCAGTATATGTCAAAAAGTTGAAGCGTAAACAACATAGTTTTTTGCCACTTCGAATATGTCGAATTTCGTTCCAACGAGAGTGTTTTTGCGGGGAGTGTTACTTCATTAATTCAATATGAAGAAAAAAGCTCAGGAAAGTCATCGCATTTTGGTGGATGTTTATGGTGACTATGCTTCAACTGAGCAAATGTATCAGACCTGGTTTGCACGGTTTAAAAGTGGTAATTTTGACTTGGAATACGAAGAACGTTATGGATACCCCGGCTATGCACATCGACGGCCACGCGGAATATTCACGGCCAGAAGGTTATGCTGTCTATTTGGTGGAACCAGCTGAGTGTGGTGTACCATGAGCTGCTAAAACCGAATGAAACCATTACGGGGGACCTCTACCGACGACAATTGATGCGTTTGAGACGTGCACTGAAGGAAAAACGACCACAATACGAGCAAGGACACGATCAAGTTATTTTGCTGCACGACAATGCTCGGCCGTATGTCGCGCGAAACCGGTCAAAACATACTTGGAAACGCTGAAATGAGAGGTCCTATCCCACCCGCCGTATTCTCCAGACATTGCTCCGGCCGATTACTACCTTTTTCGATCGATGCAACATGGCCTGGTTGACCAGCACTTCTAAAACTATGATGAAGTCAAAAATTGGATCGATTCGTGGTTAGCCGACAAACCGGCCGATTATTTCCGCAAAGGGATCCGTGGATTGCCAGAAAGATGGGAAAAAGTTGTGACAAGCGATGGGCAATATTTTGAATATTAAATTTGTAACCATTTTCGCAAAATAAAACATAAATTTTTGAAAAAAAAACGAAAAAACGGTACTTTTTCTTTAAATTTCGAGACCTAGTACTGCTCTCCTTTGTATTCAAATGTGTTCGTATAAGTTTTTTTATGCGTGATTTTTTTCAGAAAATTTCGAGCATTGCGCGGTATGAAAACATCTTCCTATTTTCTTACCGTCTGTATTTCTTTATTTTCTTAAAATTTATTATGTTTTGTATTCGTGTATTCGTAAAAAGAGCTCCCAAATCTTATCATGTTGAGAATATTGTATAGGGTACCGAATTAGAAAATTAGGTAATTTTTCTTATTCCCTGAAATGAAATTTGCCAACGCTAAAGTGAAAGTTAATTGCCTATCACGAGTACAGTCAAGTATAAATCGAGATTTTGGTAGATTTTAGTTGAAAATCCACCAGGAATTGTTCAAACTGATATTGCAGCAAAATTTAAAAAAGATAGAAGTTGAGTGACAAAGAACAAATTGCAGAACGGTTAGAGAACTTTCATTTGATTGATAGAATCATTAAAGCTTATTTCCAAAAAACCAAAAAGATTTGTATGAAAAACAAATATATAAATATACTTGTTTTGACTCGATTATATACAGCATTCGATTGTATACGGATCGGAGACAATATATAATCGAGTACGCGCTGTATAATTCATATTTCAAAGCAAAAATTATCCGGGCAAACGTATGCCGTCCTATTATTCCGAGTAAATCAAACTCGAGGTTGAAGCTGTGTAGTTTTAGTAACTTTCAATCATTTTCCCCATCGTTTTCCTACAGCTCATCGTTACTCTTTAACAACAGAGGGAAAAAGCCAAGGTTATCACGACATCGAGCATGTTGTTTAGTCATGCGAGATGTATCCTGTAACCAGAACGAATCTAGAAAACCCTCTTCGGGCCCGAGGAAAACAACCCAATGTGCCGGTGCGGGATCTGTTGGCTCGGTTAGATCTTGATTACATGTCTCAAAACTATTTTTTCCTCAAAACTATCGATCTCCGTGTTTAATCATCAGTATTGTCCAAACCTCCTTTTGTCTCTTTCTCTCCATGATGAAACATTTTCACCCTACTAACCTCGGGTCGTTCGCGAGTAATCGGTTTCCCAACCTATTAATCGTAGAATAAGAAAAATTGTAAATATGGTTTAGAACTAATATTAGCTATAGAATTTATCTCCTTCAAACTTATGTATCTGAACCTGTACAAATAAACGATTTATAAAAAAAAAATACAAAAGGGGAAAAAGGTCAATCAAGAGGATTTTACGTCTGGCTGTGTGTAATTGGTACACAATTGAACAATTTGATGATAAAATTATATCATTTATTCAGTAAATTATATCATTTATTCAGTACGCAGTCGACGTGGGTTTAAAACTGTAGAGTTTCGTCCACTAAACCTTTACATTAAAACAAATCGGTTTTATTGCCTGAAACGGTATTTTACTTACCAAAAATAATCGATTAGTATGCATTTGTTTCAACTACAAACGAGTTAGTGAACGAGACATAATATCTTCATTAAAATTTTCATTAACTATGGATTGTCTGAAAAGTATATTGTGCATACATTTCATACATTGTGTTTCAATATTAGATACTTCTACCGTGTTCATCGGAGGACAAAGGAAAGAATCTTCTGATGCGGAGAAATCCAAACATTTCATTTCCAAAGCTTTCCATTTTCTCGTTGTCCGAAAAATGTGGCTTCTTTCTAGTCGCTATGGTCGTATGCACTTGGTCCACTCTGAATGCACACTATTATCAATTTTTACTGCTCTGTCAAAATAAATTTATGCCATAAATCTGGCTGTTTGCAACATAAGTCTGATCGGATAATAGTAGAATGTAGGTTAGGAAAAATTTTGATTGTTTGGCTAAATTAATAAATTGCTAGATTCAAAAGCTATTTCTAGGGCTTCTGACGGTAGGATGTTTGACATTGAGCTTCTAGTGAAAATATTACACAGATAATGCAAGCTTTAAGTTAGTTTAAATATCAAGAAGTATTTCAATCATTCTGTTTACATATAGTTTGATTTAACCGAAATATATCCTTTCAGAATAAACTCATGACGTGTCCGATTTTCGATATCAAATCATGCACTGAGACATTGACACAATTGGCTCGCGTCGGAGCCATTCAAGAGTCACTAAAAACTCGCCAACACTACCAACAACAAAGCCAAGCGGCGGCGTTTTGCTCAAGCGTAAATTACAGTATCTTGAATGAACAGCGAAAATAAACACTCGATAGCAGATGTAAACACAACAGCGTACAGCCAAAACTGTAGTTACCACCGCCGTTTGACACGACGAGCGCGTGTAAGAAAAATATAAACGATATAACACAATCAGCAACATAAATGAAACAAGCGCACACGCCGGGAGCTACCATTGCTCGTAATATCACTTCTCATGTCAGTTCTACCTGATAAGTATTAACCATAACAATAACTTCAAGTTAAAATAAACAATCAGGTGATTATTTGAGCCTGCCTTAATTTTTCCAGAATTGAAATTTCTCGTATTCGCACGACCGACAATGTCATTCCCCCAGCAGCAGCAGCAGCAGCAGCAGCAGCAGTAGCGGTGACTGTAGGAAACTTTGAAACTACGTGACGTAGCTATCTACTGCTGCTCCGAACGAGATTACACCAGGCTGGTGTGGGTCATGAATCCTACACGTCGGTGACGTGCCAGTGTTTGTCCTCGACGACGTGAGAGCGTACCAACACAAGTCGTGAATGAGTCACAAGGCCAACCACACACAGAAAGAAAGAGGAACACACAATACAGACAAGTCGACTTCGTCGGTTTGCGGAAAGCTAACCAATGCAAATGGTAAATAGTGGAGTGAAAATGGGAAAAGCAAAACATCGAACGAATGATCTCGAGCGAATTTCCAACCTGTGATTGTGCGTATTTGGCTTATCCTTGGCAGCGATTGATTACACCTGGTTTGGTTTCAGTTGATTATATGGAAACATTGGACGAGAATAAAGGGTCCCGCTCTAGGTTTTAGCTGATAGCGCAATGGGCCTCTTTTGGTTTTCTCACGACCCTACAGTAACTTTTGTTTTTTGCGAAGTCTTGACACTTCTTATCCCATTTGTACTTGTGTCCGTTTCTGCATCTCGTACTTTTGAGTCCTGACCTAGCAATTGTTGGACCTTTGCGCCAGATGCTTAAGATTGTCGTTGATTCTTCATATGTGATACTTCCAGGGCATTCAGCTGTGTCTTCAGAACAATTCCAGTACCAAAGACAATAATTAGAACGATTCTCGGAAACTCCATGAAGTTCCTAAATTGAAAAATAAACTAGTTTCACCGCCAATTGTCGGTATTTGCAGATTTCCCGATCATGGGACTTTTTCGGATTTTGGTTCAGTGAGGACAATGAACGGTCGTTCCCTATCAACGGATCAGAAGATCGGTTAGGATTAGGATTGGGCGATCTCGGATCGATTCTTAGAAGATCGATCTTTTCCATTCCGATTTCTGATTTTTTGGATCGATCTTTTGTACTCGAGAAAATCGATTTTATTGCTTTCGATCTTTTCGATCCTAAAAAACTTTTTGTGGATTTGTTCTTCAGTATACATCGAATTTTCATCTCACCAAAAGCCACCTAATATGTTTTTAAACATAATGTCAGCATTTGGATCGCTTCTTCTACGATTTACTTCTGTACAAATGCTGACAGAGACAGAACTAGCGGCAGCTACTGAGGGGATGTACTGTAACCAGTTGACATAGGATCACTAATGATAGCATCAATTACAGGCGAAAGGTTGTTGTTTAGAACTGGCACCAAAATCAAGAATTGGCTTCGACTAAATGACAGATATGGCACTATTGGCTTTTATTGGATCATTGTCAGTTGAGTTCTGGGCGATTGTTAAATTTCTAATAATGCTGTTCCAATGAATTTATTTAATAAATAATTTCATTAAAACAACTGCCTGATGGCACAAGAGATATGCCCTGTGACTGGGGTCTTTATGCTGGAAACAGACCAGAATGCTTTTGATATTTGGAAAGAAATATGAATTTTGTATACCATGTTTAAAGAGAAGACGACATTCATATAGAATAAGCAGATGGATTGAAAAAAAGCTTTTCATTTTTGAAAGATCTATTCTTTGGTACTGATTTAATCAGTGGATCGATCCCTACGCCCTGAGACGAACCAGCCCAGGAGGCTGAAAGTCTCAAAAAAACAGAATAAAAAAAAAGATCCCTACGCCGTTTGGAAAACCGATTCGACAGGATCGATCTTTTTATAAAGATCGCCCAATCCTAGTCAGGATAGCGTGATCTCAGCACAACTTAAAAACGTCATTTTTCGAGGTGGGCTCCGCCTTTTCTAGTTCAACTAGTATGACGTGAATCTGAAGCTGAAGCTAATAGTTTGACTTATATTATTATAACACAGAATACATCATCACAAGCCTGTGCTTCGGCATTCTCCCTACATAACATGGTTATGTACAAGGTTTATCTTGTTACACCTCAATGTCGATTAAAGATGTGATTCATTCCTAGATCATTGTTAGTTTTCGTTAATTACTTTGCACTATTCAACTGCCAGTCGTCAAGTTTCGAGATCAGGACCGCTCAACCGAAGAAGTAATCTCCAGCTACCTACCAAAAATGATCGGTGTTAAGCCAGAGGGGGCTAAGTCGCAATATTAAAAATTTCGAGTTATTGATAGCATCCTGTTAAGCATTTCGTGAACTACATACCACATTTATCAGATTAGGAAAAATGCTCAATTGAACAGAAATGCGAACAGCAGGAATAACGTATCGAAATTGTTACCAAATCTCGTTTCACAATGAATAAATGAGACGACTCTTGATTAAGCCTAAGATCAAAGTAAACATACAGTGACTCAAATCCGTAATCGTACTCCACCATGCAGATCTCTTTTCCCTTCTTTTGAAAGTCAAAAACAAGCTTTCGGAACATTCTATTTAGATAAAATTATAGTGTCACATGAGAGTCAAAAGGTTTGCTATCTGTTTTCAGAATAGTTTTTATTTCTCTAAAAATGGCGAATGTATGTGCTAATGTAAGAAAATTGACTCAAACTCATAATCGTACGCTGGTTGAACTCTCTACTCGATTTCGAAGGCGTTGACCAATTTCCGAATTCCATCATTAGTATCATCTATTAGTATCATCATCTTTAGCTGTCTTAAGCCTTATCTACGAGCTTTTGGTGTATCCAGAAGGTATGTTTATCAATTTTTTTCATTATGTGGTTTTTAAAATCGTTATTTTTAGAAATTTAATGGTTTCTAAATTTCCTACATAGATAACTTCCTTAGTTTTTTACTGGGATTGATGTCGGAAGATTGTGGAGCAATATCAATAACTTTTGAGTGATTGTAATGTAACTATGTGCAAACTTCATATGTCTTAAGCTCTGGGTCATCGTCTTTGCAAAACTTGAATCCTCGATTTCATCTCATTTTGTTCACACTTTGCTACATACTACACCTTTAGGATGTTCAAGTAAACATTCTGATCCATTACACCATGTGTAATGTAATTTTTGTAATGTGCCTAGGAAGGGCAGCTTGAATGCCCGAGCACAGAGGAACAAACCGTTTCTCAGCAAAAAAAAAAAGATCAGTAACTCCAATTTGACTATTCCAAACAGCATGAAACACATCAATGTCTTACTGGTAAGATGTTATTTCCATAGATAGGTCCTAATTTGATATTTTCGACTCTGATTGTTATCGTTTCGTATGAAGGACGCTAACGATGAATTAAACGTAAAAAAATCCAAAAGCAATGTTTAAATATGGTGGTGGTGGAGGGATGATATGAGGGTGCATGTATGAGGAATTTGGTTTTCATCGATGGTGTATTGGGTCAGAACGTTTACTCGATCATCCTGAAGGAAAATATGAAGCAAAGTGTCAACAAAATGGGATAGAATTGAGGATTCAAATTTTGCCAAGACAATGACCCAGAGCTCAAGACATATGAAGTTCGCACATGATTACATTACAATGAACAAGGGATACCATACTAATGATGGAATTCGGAAATTGGCCAACGCCTTCGAAATCGAGTAGAGATTTCAACCAGCGTACGATTATGAGTTTGAGTCAATTTTCTTACATTAGCACATACATTCGCCATTTTTAGAGAAATAAAAACTATTATTCTGAAAACAGATAGCAAACCTTTTAACTCTCATATGACACTATAATTTTATTTAAATAGAATGTTCCGAAAGCTTGTTTTCGACTTTTAAAAGAAGGGAAAAGAGATCTGCATGGTGGAGTACGATTACGGATTTGAGTCACTGTATGTCCCCATGCGAATTGGTAAGGCTATCTGTGATCTGTGATCGATTTAAATTAGCAAAATAAAAACAATTTGATGCTGTTTCACAAGGATAACTGTTTCGTTTCTTTGTTTTTAAGAGGCTTTAAACTTTGCAGTTCATTCGCCTCCATCCCTGGATAACTGTTATCTTAATACACATACTGCTGCAAAACGGAGTGCTCCATTTTCACATAGGAACTAACAAAACAAATTCCGTGCGTGCGTAACTTCTGTATCACCGCGCACACCTATGCCACATTTTTCCGCATAGCCTCGTACACACAATTTCACACCGAATTGTTCACATTTCGCTGAAAGTCATTCATTATAACATTCTACGTCCGCATGCAAAGCAATAATAATATCACAATGCTGTGCCGCGTCTGCCGTCAGGCGAATCTAGAGTCAATCGTCGAATCGAAACGTAGCTCTTTTCCCGCCGTGTGTGCGTTAAACAAACTTCCATGCATGTGTTCGTGTGTTTTCATTTTCTCATTGACCGCTGCCTACTCGCGTCAGTAGAACGAATTTTCCTGCGATCGGAAATTGAAATTACATAAACCCCTGGAGTGAAATTTCATAAAATCGAAAAAAAATCACCTAAACTGAGCGAATTTCCGTGGGTGAAAAATCTTGAATCGTACTTGTGTTGCTCTTGTTTTGAACTCGTCCACATTGTTCACGAACACAAACCTTCACTGTTGCACTGAGTGTACAACAAACGTCAAAAGCATGCTCCGTACACGAGACTCAAAACACATTACAAATTGAAGGCGAAAATATCGACCACGCAACGAGGGCCTCGCATGTGTGAGTGAAGGTTAGAGTTCTAGCGGCACGTTAGACCAGTGCTGGCAGTTATGCTTCCAGGTACCAAACCAATCTACGATTGAACTAGATGAATGGAAGGCTTTGGATGGAAATTCGATAGATTTAGATCAAATGAAATATTTGGTCCGAAGAACTGATGTGGTGACGAAGATAAGATTATATTTATTACTATTAAAAACTATGAATAATCATTATATTATTTTCTGTCTTCAACAGATGAAATGTCTAAATTCCGGCATTACAGCTGAAACGCTCAGCAGACATTTTGCAATACACGCAAAACATCAATTCTGTGAAAGTTTGCTAAAAAAAGACAATGTGCATCCATCTGTAGTTATGTTTCACCAGAATCCACAGAGTGGAACGCTCAAGCTGTTTAATCACTGAAAAAGACGAAACTTCTCACAGAAAAGTGATGTTGGAATTAATCGCCCAGTACAGCGCAAGAGGATTTTTTTTCTCGATTAGGAATAATTTGTGTTGTGAATAGAGATATTGAACGAAAAATTGTTCACTTAAAATAATTATGAAACGAAAGTATTTGAGTTTGAATAATTTTTATTGTAACCTACATGTTTTAATTTTTTCCCAACAGATCGCATATGAGAATTTGGAGCGTAGTTTCCGATGATAGCGTCAGTCACTGATGCAACGGAACATTTTTGCCGCGAGACTCGTGGGACTTCTATGAATAATCCAAATAATAATTAAACAATTTTCGGATTCCGGCAACCTCTCTCTGTCGGAAAAAAAGCATTCGGTGGCACTGTCTATTTTTGGTCGTTCGTTAGATTAAATGCGCCTTTTTTGACGTAGGATTACGTCTTTCGGGAACATATTGGGGTACAAATTGAAAATCGAAAATCGATTACATCGTGAAAATTGTCCAATTTCAAACGCTTATTGCTCAGTCATTTCATGATGGATTGATGAAATTCTTGCGTCAATCGATTTCGGCATTTCATAACACTTTTTTATATTGAATAAAAAAATATATGTCATGAAACTAACTATCGAACAATTGAAAAATCTCAACCCCTATCCTAACGGAAATACCCACTTCTAATTGGTCGAAATTGACGACACATGCGGTGGTTCCCTAACAGAGACATCTAAACCAAGCTGTCTGGGGGAATTCGGCATTGCGAATACATGAAAGTAGGGGGAGCTTATGTTCCCACCGAAGTGTTCCCTAACAGAGACATCTAAACCAAGGTGCCCGGGTGAAATCGACATTGCAAATATATGCAAGTCGGAGGCATTTTTACAGGTGGTGAGCGATACGATTAATTCTAGCAAATAAAATTTAAATTTGGAGCTTTATTGTTGGTTGCTTCGAGAAATTTCATATTAATGACCGATCATGTATTCAGCACAAGGGTAAGTGTAAAATTGTATATGGTCATAGTTGTGTTAAAAATGACTTGATATATAAAAATTTAATTTTCATAAATTTTTATGATGTGATTTCTGCATATAGTATTAGGTGTTGTTAATCCAATTAAAATTCGCATTGGGTCGAACAAACACTCAGAAAGTAAAAATTATAAAAGAAAATTACCTTTTCTATTTCAAATATGGTTTCTCTATATTGAAATAACATGTTATTACTGATGAGAAAAATTGATAATTGTGTTTGGTATTGGCAATTGTCATATATTCCATTGGCGTCTTTTTTTTTCTTCATTTCATCCATACATAGCACAGGAGGCATCTCGTCTAAGATCACAAAGAGCGGTTTTCATCATATCTCGTTCCACTTCGGTATCTTTTATCTGATACGCACCATCCAACGACTGTTTACCATCCTTCATGTAAACACTGGAACACCCATACCTCGCTTTACGGCCTAGATACGTTCCTGGGCCGCTAAGAAAAAAGCCGTATAACGAATCAATTATTCTAATACTAATTCATACAAACTCTATCGGATCGGTTCCAAGCTTGTTCAACGAAAAGCCGTATAAAGAGCGGCCATATAGCGAGGTATGGGTATATAGTGAACAAACAATACCCAACAACCAAACAAAACTACCCTTTTCAGGGCCACCAAATCATTATCAAAGAGTTTAACAATGTAATTCTTCAAACATATCCAAAATCAACAGATAACCTAACGGACTCCTACGTCAACTTTGCGGTCGTGTCTCGGACACAACCCTCATGTGACTTTTTTCAAATAATTCCATCTGTGACAATAACAAACAAAGCAGAAAGTTGGAAATGAAAAAATCAAGAAGGCAAGCTAGGGCTCATTTAGGAATGAGTTGCCGAAACTAAAACCGGACAACGAGTCAGCTTACACCTATGCTAGATTTTTGTTGTTATTTGTTCCAGTACAAGTCTCCATGTGGCTAATCTGAACACTTTAATTGACTTCCATTTAACTATTTTTTTAAATTACTAGTCCAGACGGATATCACATAATGGGTGTGTAAGTTTCAACACGCTCCCAGGCTCAAGTCCCATTTTAACCGGAACTTGTTCCATCCACATTTCTGTAACCAATTGTCCAAACAAAATTGCTTTTATTGCGTTCAATAGGATAACAATATCATCTATTTTCGTTATATACACTCACTCACAATGACACACTGACACAAATACACAAGCTCAAGAAATATGTGTACGTAATTAATGAAAGTCAGACCGTCTTCAGCTCAGAATCATAATTTGCCAAAACGTGGCTTCAACTTGCCCATTACGCGTTTGCTAATCAAAATTCGAACTTTTTTTTTAATTCTGGTATGATCCATCATTTTTCATCGAAAATCATCGGAGTTGCCTACTAAATGCCGCTAACAGACTTGAAATCAGTGATTTTATGATCACGAACAATCACTCTTATTCTGGAATTCGATCGAATCGGAATTAGACTAGTGAAAGACAATTTTGCAATCAAATCCTACTTGGTTCGATCAAAAATCAAGTGTAGCGTGAGTAATTCATAAATGTTTTATAAATATAGCTCAGTAAATTGACAAATCGCTATGATTAAAACAAACCTAAATTAATTCATAATTCGTACTTCATGCCTCTACAAGGCTTTGAGCCGGACGTTATCTCCAAATAATCAGAAATAACGATTTTTTTTTAAACATCAAACTGAACCAGTAAGCAGGATCATAGAGAAACAGAACGGACCGATTGTTTCAGATATAGATTTCGTGAGTGTACGTATTTCATGGAATGTCAAGAATTCCTAGATCGATCGAGAATTGAAACCAATACGTACGATGAATAAATTACAATAGAATTCACGCTTCAAAAAACCCTGATGAATGTCTGCTAATGCGTTCGTTTTTGAGCACACCAAACACAAGTTTATTTTTAGCCGACATTCAATTAGGTTTGCATCATTCGGAAACCGACAGGCTATTCGTAACTTTGGATATAAACGTGTCAACGAAAACTTGCAATCAGATCTAACATAATTCTCTTGAACATGTTCAATCTCAAGTTTCTATGGTCATCAGCGCACGCGTCGCTTCAAGACTTCCCAATAACTGCATTTTAGATAACCAGGATTTAAAACAAACTAAATATCATAATTATAGTCTTCAGACATGAAAAAACAATATTGCAGAAACTCACAAAAATAATGTATCTGTTTCCATCGGCTTTCGAACTGGTTACAAATCTAAATCAAGTTTAAAACACTTCTTGCAAATACTTTGGAATATTGTTATGTTGAAAATATTCAGAGGTTCGTCGTTGTCTTTACTCCATTTGACAACCGACGACACCTACAGGACATCCGAAAGTTCGTTGTTTTAATGTCACTTGCTTGCTTTGTATTTTATTGGTGTATATTTCTTCCAAAAATATTCTGTAAATGATTCGATGTCATTTTATTTTTTATGATCAATAGAAACATGAACGTGCAATACTTTATGCATCAAACCCTTCCAAAATACATTATTAATAGAAACTAAACCTCCTTTTTCAAAACCCAATTTTTTGTTTGCATTCTTTCATGTGTTTGTGCTTTGTAGACATGATTTGATATACTTTCGCGAATAACTTAATTTTGTAAGCATCAATTTTAAGATCGAGATTATATAATGCTGTATCATTTTGGAATTACTAAAAATAGTATCAAATTAGGATTTCCGAAATTACAAAACAAACACGATTACATCACTTATTGTTTCTTCGAATCAATGAACGAATATTATGACTCAAAATCGCTTGTTCCCACCGGCAACACTTCCCTACCAACACAATGATCGCAGCTGCCGTGAACCGCTCGCATTGCGTTGAACCGAACAAATTTATCATCGCTTTTTCGCTGCTACTCCTGCTCTTGCTCTACATTGAGACGATGCGATGTGACGATGAAGCGGCTGTCTATGGCCGCTGCTGTTGGTAGTAGTGAGAGGTATGACGCGGGGAATCGAAGAAGAGGAATAAAAACATCAGCAGAAACACACCAATGAACCAACCAAGCAGTAGGAACAAGAGGGCAAATAATGTGAGCTCATCAATGGAGAAATAAATAGCAATAAGAAGAATACCAAGAAGAGATCTTCAACGATAGGAAGCTCGGCAAGCGAAAAAAGTAAAACTCGTCTCCTACGGCAGTAACCGATTTTCGCGTAAAATTGTGATACTCACCAGAAAATAACAGTTACTGATCGATTCCAATCCCGGTAACGAAGCACAGAAAATCACGAAAAATAATTCTCCAAATACAGGAAATTATTTTGAGATTGAAATCCTTTTTCTTGCGTTCGCTTCGTCTGCAAACTGGAACTGAATTTAAGCACTAGATTGACCAAAAATTCACGCCGGTGTTAAAAACACCAATTATTTCACACTTGATAAATCGATTTCCCGTATAGATGATGGCTTTTTCGGGCCACGATTGGCCAAGGGCGAATTGAAAAAAAAGCTAGAGGCACAAAGATTTTTCTTTTCTTTCGCTTGAATCAAACTCCACCGTAGGAAAGGTGACTCTTCTTCGCCAAGAGGAAATCTTGCACTCGTATTTCCGGCAAATTGGCAGCTGTATGGCCTATTTGAGACACTTTTGCACACTTTCTCACTCACTAGCGGTTGCTTCATACACTTCCACGTTCGATCACGTATCGTTGTGCTGGCCAGTAATTATTTTTCCGCAGCAAAAATCCGCTCATTGATGTGCTCGCGAAACTGGGATCACAACATTTACCGCCATCTTGGATTCTAGTCAACTTTTGCTGCCTTGGTGGAGAGAAAATTTAATTTGATGAAAAGCTCGCACACAAAACCGATTCGCCGTCCCGCTCTGTTGTAGGCGCATTGAAGAGGGATGAAACGAGATACGTTGTAAACACAACGGACTCAACTGAGTACCTTCGTTTACGTATATTTAACGAAGCTTCGCTCTCACTACGAAAATTCCACAGCGCGCCGCAAGAGGGCTTTCGTGAGCGGCTAGCATCTTTATTTGCCAGGGGTGGTCAATATATGAATTTTGACCAAAGCGTAAAATATTGTATCTAATTTATCGACTACTTTTTTCCAAATGTGATCAACTTGTATTCATCAAATATATTTTACATGCAACACGACGAGGAAATATTTAGAACATTAATTTTTGTTTCTCATATGTATTTTGAAAGTAACTCACATTTCTTGTAAGAGATCGAGCTATTCTATTTAATAGTAGAGGCTCTTTCATTCGATCAGGATGGAAAATCAGCCAAGGAACGATAACCAAGGATTTCTGTAATGAGTTTCAAGCTAAATTAACCGACCACTTTACACAATTTCGGAATCTAAGTCGTAATGCTATTAATGCATTTTTTAACGATAAATTGTGTTTAGGATAACCTTCAGTGTATATACCAATTTTGAAATAAATTGAACAGGCACGAAACAGTTGCTGGTCAGGTTGATGTGGACTCTGCTTATTTAAGTGCACTTCACATACAACGTCCCGTCACCGTAAGGTCAACGTAAACGAATGAAATGTCAAATCTTCTCCCATGGGAATCATATGGTCGCATTCACATACACCAGCAACGGCTTATTTATTTATTTATTTATTTTGGAATGACGACTTGCTGAAAGATGAAAAAATCAATGACTGTTTATAGTTACAGCACCAATGTGAAAGGTACATTGTGGAATACTTCTTTAATAACAATATCCTACCTCTCAGTGAATCAAAGGACTAAACATCGTAGGTGAGAAAATTATACCTCAATATAATGCAGAGGGAACGAATGCGGTCATCGTTATCACTGTTTATATAGCATACGACACGTACTGGTCAAAATGTACTCGAAACGTAGGCAATGTCATGCAGATAGAACCAAATTGGTTCTCAAAAAGAATCCAATATAAATTTCAAGAGAGATCCAAAATCAGGAGAGGAAAAAACTGTTACTTTTCTTATAATGATCCACTACATAGAGAAACTATTGTTATCAAAGACATCTTCTTCTTCTTCTTCAATGGCACTAACGTTCCTAGAGGAACTTCGCCGTCTCAGCGTAGTATTACTTGCGTCATATTTTATTAGTACTTAGTTGAGATTTCTATGCCAAATAACACGCCTTGAATGCATTCTGAATGGCAAGCTCTAGAATACGCGTGATCACAGTGCAAGTCGGAGGAAATTTCTTTGACGAAAAATTCCCCCGACCAGAACGGGAATCGAACCCGAACACCCGGCATGTTAGTTATGACGCTAACCACTCGGCCACGGGAGCACGCATTCAAAGACATAATAAATAGAAATTAATAAAAATGAAAGCACTATCTTTTTGCATCAATTATTGATAGCGTTCAGAACCAGAGAGGTCTAACTGATATTTTGACAGGAACTGAAATTTCAGTATTATTGAGATAATTTAAAATATTTATAATTCAATTTTACTTCCCGCCAAAATTTGTTATTTTTTATGTGCTTACGGACGTTATAAAAACACTTTTCTTTCATCAAAAGAAAAATTCGAATTACATAAATTACAACATCCATTTCATTCGTCAACATCCACTGTTTGACAAAAGTCAAAAAATAAATCGGGATCAATAAATAATTCTTAAATGAGCATACTTCTACTATCGTGCTTAGTTTTTCTCATTTTCCAAAGTTTTTCCGTATTTAATCTGTATTGTATCAACGTTTCAATGAAAAAACGCGTCAAATCGTGGCAGTTAGGTATAACGATTGAAACCGGCAACGAATTTAAATATTTTGAATAAACGTTCGCTGAATTTTCGATACCTTCGTTTCTCAGCTGCGTATAGCAGGAATCTAGCGTCACAAAGTAATAAAAGATTTCTGCACAAGGATAATCTTGAGATTTTGCTGTTGACTTCTGTAGTAAAACAGTATAGCGGTTAATTTCGAAAGCAAATGGAACTTTAATTGTCCACACCGATAGACATCGATTACATACTGTTTTACGAGTAATTGAAGTTATTGTTACTTTCTGACAATGACCATTTAATTTTGCACGGTCATGAAACGAAATTAAACGACTCCCATGAGCCGCTGGATCGATTGATGCGATGTCATAAGGATTATCTCCAAAATTTTGAGCTGAAACATCAGAAACGAATTCAAAATCGGTCTCCATTGATGAGTCTTGCTTTGATGACGACGGCAAACCAGGGACAGTAAAGCACCTTCGGGTTCACTAACTCCATTATTTCCACGCCTGACCTTTAGCAGATCATTGAATGAAATAACGTAATTTCGATCATCAATGTCATATGAGCTACCTTTTGGGACATGCATGTATTGCGATAGAGAAACAGTTTGCAAATGCTGCTGGAGGTCTGTTGCTCGTTTTTGTATTAAGAGAATTATAGAACATAAATTCTCCTAGTAATCCTGAGTACATCGTGAAGTGTGAAAACAGCGTATTCCTTCACATCAAACAAATAGTCCTGAAGTCTAATAACTCCTTTTATTGCAATAACTGCTGCAGTTTGCCAGGGCTTCCAATGTGCACTTTGTCCTACTTTAATATCACCCATAAGCCTAGAAATCTTCTCAATATGATCAATGTATGACTTATTATTAAATGAATCAGAAGGCCGCGGCGCTTGATCGTCTGTACCTTCATTTTATCAACGTTTGAGAGTGTTTTCGAAATCAACATCTGCTTCCGAAAGCCGACCGACTAATGTGTAGGAAGCATCATTCTGTATTTCGTTTCCAATCAACACTCTAAGTTGATCGCAATTTACCACGTTTGACCGTAAAGCACTTTGTTGGACATTCCATTCAGGCAAAACGATCTGCTTGTTGGCTATCCATCCATGCACATTTTTTTAAATGTGCACTGGGTCGGGTATGAACTCCAACCTTCTATTTGAGTCACATGAATGCTCAATTGATAGATCATTTTGATTTTTCACAACTTTCACTCCGAACTCATTCCACATCGTTTTATTCACTCTACCACAATCGGATGTGACAAAGTGGACTCGTAGATTATGTTTCTTGATTTTCTCAATAATGTCTAAGACTATTGTTTTGAGTTGACCTTCCGGAATCACATTACCTGTAAATTCAAACGCCACGGTCTGCTTCCAATAAGATGCGATGCGAAAACTAATCGCTTGCCAGCTGAAACGTCCAAAGGTGGCAATGTGACCATACCACTGCTCACCTTTCTTTTTCAAACCCTATTTAAAACATCAACGCTATTATAATTATAAAGACGCATCAACAGAAGCGCAAAAATTTATTCTTCACTTATTGATACGACACTGTACGAAAAATCAACACTAACATTACAAATTTTTGGAATGATCGGAAACATTAATGTATAGTCCCTTTATACTCGTTGATTTCAGTTAGAACCCTTTTGTTAGATCCAATGTTTGTATTGGTTTGAGTTAGACCCTTTTAGGTGTGTTCTTTTGTGATCTGACATTTCAATTAAATCCTTTTTGAGTAGGTTTGAACGGTGAACTCAATCATTATTAACGATCAAAACACTAATATTGTCGAAAAGATAAATAGTTGAATACTAAAAGAAACAATAAAAGAAGTGATTTACAATTCTGTTTGGAACAATGGAACTGATCAAGACTGGAATCATTTCATATCTGGAACCATATAAAACTCATGTCTAAGTAAAAACATACAAGATATATGCGATGCGCAACAGTTGTGATTTAGCTCAATTGGATCAACGTGAATATAATTATTGAGAATGTTTTTGATTGGAAGAATTTTTTTGATAACAATGTATTTATATCGATACATATGGATAAAGTTTGATGAAATCTGATGTGTTGGGATCAACGATTGGTATTGAATATGTAGGTTGAGACTCTTCTATAAAATAAGACATAGTCTTACACAATGTAAAGTTCTGTTTTCGTCCACCACACCTGTCTGAATAAAGGTTTACTATGCGAACTTCTGAAAACTTATCTTCACTCAGAAACGACCGAAGATTTTGCCGTACGCACAAATCGTTTTTTTGCGATCCCGGAGCGCTTTAGATTTATCCCAAAGCGAGCGGAATTTTTGCACCGGTGCGTTTCGAAAATGTTGACGATGAGCATGCATAATTGTTAACAGTACAAAGCCTGACCACACAAGAGATGGGGGTGTCGGAAAACATTTCTGCAATCCGAAGGAAGCCGTATATACAGCCTGATCGTCCTTGGTATCCTGGACATCTTTTTCCTTCTCTGCATACACCCGCGCTGCTTGGCAAGGATGCTATCTAGATCCTCCGATTTCGCATTTTGCTTAATAAATATGTTTAACCTGTCGCACTCGCCGCATGTGTCTGCTCTACGCGATAGTTGAAAACTATTATAAGAAACTGGATCCAACCCAACTTCTGAGCACCCCATCATAATTTAGTTGACACGATTTAATTCGATCATCTCCCTTGGCCGAGTGGTTAGCATCATAACTAACATGCCAGGTGTTCGGGTTCGATTCCCGTTACGGTCGGGGGAATTTTTCGTCAAAGAAATTTCCTCCGACTTGCACTGTGATCACGCGTATTCTAGAGCTTGCCACTCAGAATGCATTCAAGGCGTGTTATTTGGCATAGAAATCTCAACTAAGTACTAATAAAAATGACCCAATTAATACTACATTGAGACGGCGAAGTTCCTCTAGGAACGTTAGTGCCATTGAAGAAGAAGAAGAAGAAACCTTGCAACTCATGTGAAAAAAAAACAGACAGTAGACAGAGAATATGAATTTTCTTAGATTCAATTGAAGTTAAGGTGGGACCAGAATGCCGCGCCATGCGTCGCGTTGCGACAATTGTGCTTTGACACTTCATTTTAAATATGTGTGTTTCCATTTAGTCGAACACAATAATGCGTTGCGTCATTAGCATCGTTGTACTAAACGCTAACATTTGTTCTAAACTGCTTGCGCAGAATTCGCGATGACAGTGGCATGGTGTCGACGTCTGGTGACAATTTCAAATTAGGGCCATAATTTGGGTCCTAAACTCATTAGTGTAATCTCCATCAGATTAGAAGACACGAAGCCGGTTTTTAAATTCTAAAATTTTAATGAAAATGTTCACATCATGTTATTTGATTACTTGAAACACGTGTTTCTGACTTTCATTCAACCATATGGCTAAACAATTCCAACATTGTTGCTGAATTTTTTCATCATAATATAGAGTTGTCTTCATAAACAATTTTCGTATGAGACTTTTTCACAACCTGCAAACAAAAATGTTTTTCATTTAAATAGAATACTAGTTTGATATCTTAAGCTAACTTAATTTTAATTTTGAAAACGTGTTCATTCCGACTGAAAATCAGCTATTCTTTCACTCTCCCCTAATCTAGTAAACGAAGCTCAATGCCGCCAGCGCGGATACATCAATGTGTTGTTTTTAAAAACATTCAACTGATCCGTGGACACAACAAGAATAAGATTTTCATACGAACTTTTTTTTGTTTTTGTTTACATGAAAAGTGGTAACGCGAATGCTAGATTGTGACTGCAAATCAACAGACTGCGTCGGGCGAATGTTTTAGTACAAAACGCAAGCGATGACTGCTGATGAGAAACAACGCACAACGCGGCATTCTGTTTCCACCTTTAGATCCTTTTGTATAAGAAGGGTCTATCCGAAAATGTAAGCATTACCAGTTAGGTCGTTTTTTCAAAATCATTTTTATGTGTTTTGCATAGAATGCATAGGTAGTTTTTGTTAATTGTATCGATAAATGGTTAAGTTCTCAAACAAAAAATGCAATGAAAAGTTTGTTTACATTTCCTTTTGACATGTTGTTCTAGAATTACTGTATGGAGATTTTTATCTTTGAACCGGCTAGCATCTCAAATAGATATTATATTCTATCGAACAATTCTGGTAGCCCTATTCAATTCGAGCTAAATCTGCATCACTTGTCAAACAACAAAAGCATAATCAATAAACACAGATCGTGGAATTGTCTGAATTATGGGCACATACTGGACGAATTGTGGCAGGAAAATAAACGCAAGAATCGTACAGAAATCGCCCAATGTGCTTAATTTACTGATTGAGAATACCGAGCTCAATCAGGAGCGGCTCCTGCGGTTAAAGATAGCCGCGGCGATACTTTTCATGTATGCTTTCTTTATTCTAGCCAGCAGAGGTTCTTTATGGATTCATGGAGGATTCCTAGCGATATTAGCATTAGTTACCTACAGCTATACTAAAATAGTTAAAACCGGTATTGATATTAAACCTAAAAAAGACAAAGATTATAACGGACTGCTTATCTTTGCAGAAAATTTGGTTCTTGTGAAAGATTTTGCATTGCAATATTCAACCAATTTCATCGGAGGTGGAACTAAAAATGTGTTAATACCAATAAAACACATTCAGGATATTGTTATCAATGAAGTGTTCCACAATGTAGGTTTCAAATTGGTGCTATAACTATATAAACTTATTCCAGTCATTGTATTTTCAGTTGAAGGTTGTTTTTATGCTCTCAGTTCTAACCAGAGGGAATCTATTTAAAGCTAAGCCAGTAGTGACGCTCCTCAATGTAAGTTGGTTGATTGTATTAAACATCTTACCGATTAATTTCCACATTACAGCATCTAAACCCCATAGTGGATTGTTTGGAGATGATTTATAACGAACTTTATTCGATTTTAGACTTGGAAAATGATTGAATAAAATATATTGAAAACAGAAAATACATTGGAATCGCTGTTGTCGATTAAAAGTGGCAATTTTTTATTACATTCTAAAACTAATCATTTTTGGTTCCGCACATGCTGTAAACAATCCTGAAGCTGATGGGTACGTCTGTGAAGTTCCCTCATCTGCGTTGGGCCCCCGCGTAGACTGGCACCATCCAAATCTATTGTACGTAAGTTTTGCAATAATTCCATAT
This sequence comes from Toxorhynchites rutilus septentrionalis, assembly GCF_029784135.1. Taxonomy (NCBI): domain Eukaryota; kingdom Metazoa; phylum Arthropoda; class Insecta; order Diptera; family Culicidae; genus Toxorhynchites; species Toxorhynchites rutilus. Next base: position 28,426,666 of record NC_073744.1, on the reverse strand, counting down.
TTTGATGCGGAATGTTGAATTTTGCTTCTACCTACAAATTTATAGGGAATCTTTTAAAACATCTACACAATGATTTCAAACGTTCAAATTACTAAATTATTGGCCCTAACTTGGCACTCTTTCATCAGAAGCCCTTTGTATAATTTCGGAATATCTTGCCGTAGGGTAATCACTGTATCTTGAAGCTCTTTAATTTGTTCTGAATGTTGCGGATACTCCATTTTAATTGATGATTCTGCAAATAAAAAGTTACAAGGCACGATTGAAACGTAAATCTGAAAACAACTATTTTGAAGCTGGCGGTTACACACGTACATTTGTGTGCGTGTAATCTTTGGGACTCCCGAAACTGAAATATTTGTACACGCAGGTGAAAATTTGACGAAGATGGTTGATTTTGCGGCACCTTCTTTGGCTATTTGCCCGGAGCAGGGTTATGACCAAGGACCTGAAATTGACAGGTGGTTCGTTTTCGACAGTATGATGATAAGACATGGAAGATGCGAGAGGGGATGAAAAATGACAGCGACTTTTTTTGTTTATTAACGAAGCAGGTCTAATTTTTATGCTACATAGCGGTCCCCACCAACATATACCTACGCTGGGCCGGTTTCAGTCGAACTAGCTGTTGTGTCTCACAACCGGAACGATCAGGTGAGTCTCCAACTAAAGCAGTACGGCACAAGCCCGCCGGTAGTGGTTCTTTCATATACCCACTAGCAAAGCTCCCACAATCGCTGAGTTGCCAATCCCAGCAGCAACGGCAACAACCCTCACGTCCCGTAAAACAGCAATGCAGACAATAACCTGCAGCAGTCACCGAAACACAACAATGATGCCAACAGCGTAAACAAATAAACAAAACCAACGTTTATGCACAGCAAACACATAGCTCCTCATTGCATGCCATCCTCTTTATCGGAAAACTCTAGCCGTTCGTTTGGCCGCTGTCAATTCGAACTCAAGTAATGGCTGAACAGCAGTTCTGACATAACGTTCCACCTTATTATACCGCCTTGGTTATGACTAAAGTGCGATTCACATACAACATTCACGTCACGTTCACGTTCCGTCAAGTCACGTTGCGTCAATCATTCTTCCATTGAATTCCTATTGAAGCATTCATATACACCAGCAACGGCAAGTCGAAGTTCCCGTTGATCAAATATTTATCTGTCAAAAACGGTCAAATATTTGGTTCGGTCGAACCGTATATGAGCACATAAAGAAAGTTAAATAAAAAAAACCACTGAGACCGTTAAATATTAGACACTTTTTGGCAGATAAAGTTTAGATTGAATTTAGTACAAACATTATTTTGTTTGTTCCTTGTTCAACTCACTTCGATTAACAGTAGCAAACAATGTCAAATATCGTACATGGAAAACATACTACTGATCGAACAAATTTTTTAGATGATCAAATTTTATCTGTCAGAAAGTGTCAAATATTTGACAACCTTACGTAGTTTAACCTAGGCCAAATATGTGCCTCTTTTTGACAGATAAAAATTTGTTTAACGTGTACTGATTAAATATATTCGACACAAAACACGACAAACAAATATTCAATTATTGGAAGCCTCAAAATATTTTTTCGGTCTGTTCTTCGAACCTGTTGGTATACGGTTAGATTACCTTAAATATTTCAGTAATTTTTTTCCATGTTCGATGTTTGACATTGTTTGCCATTGTTGAGAATTTAAGAGTGGCAAACAAAATAGTGTTTGTACAAATATCAAACCACACTTTATCTGTCAAAAAGTATCAAATATTTGACCAAGGCGCCTAGAAGTATATCCTAAGGTGAGGCCGTTTCGTCACTAAGTTGGTTAGGGGAGCGGTATATGAGTGGTTTTAGCAAGTTGGTCCACCTTAAGATATACTTCTACGCGCCTCGTATTTGAGCTCCGGGCAAGTAGCCAAAGAAGCAGGGGTTAGACATCAATTGAATATAGGCTACCCAAAATCAAAAACAATATGGCGTCATTTGTTTACCAACATATGATTTGCGAGGATTGAAATCGTTGAAATCACGGAGATAGTAAAAATAGAGAAAAATGCGTTGCTTTATTTCTAACTGCATGAGCGATTTTCATATTTCGGTTTCACATGGAGGTATTCACATTTAACATGGAGTTCAAAGTTAGCAACTATTCGACTATATAACCGGACCAAGTTGTAAACAACAGTAATTGACAGAACCAAAATGTCAGTGAACCGCAGCAATATTGGGTATACTGGCAATATGAGGGATTTGACGTTTTAAGTGCGATTCACATACAACATATACGTCAAGTTCACGTTCCGTCCCGTCACGTTGCGTCAATTATTCTTCCAAGCAGTTCTTATGCAAACATTCACTGACAGATAAAATTTGATCATCTAAAAAATTTGTTCGATCAGTAGTATGTTTTCCATGTACGATGCTTGACATTGTTTGCTACTGTTAATCGAAGTGAGTTGAACAAGGGACAAACAAAATAATGTTTGTACTTAATTCAATCTAAACTTTATCTGCCAAAAAGTGTCTAATATTTAACGGTCTCAGTCGTTTTTTTTATTTAACTTTCTTTATGTGCTCATATACGGTTCGACCGAACCAAATATTTGACCGTTTTTGACAGATAAATATTTGATCAACCTATGCTGCCATACTAGACATAGTTGTCCCATGTTCCGAAATCAGCAACTGTGAAAAAAGCAATCAAAGTTTTCTAGCATATTTGTCTACTAGAAGCTATAAGCATTTCAGTTTAGCAATACACCGGGTTTTTATGAGCAGTAAACTATTGTCTAAATGAAAATGTTGAATGTTTCCCCCCCCACTTGAATCAATCAAGCTTGATTAGAAGTTTGAAATTTTATCTTGGGATAGTTATGCCTAGAATATCAACATGGGACAATTGAACTTGATGTTGTTTTTTTTAAATACTGGGAACAAATAATAAGCTTTATTTTATGTTTTTCCGAAAGATTATGCATAAAACATTACTTCAATATTCCAGTAATTTTTTTATGTCCGATGTTTGCTACTGTTGATCTAAGACAAGACAGAAGATTGCTGTCATGGCGTTTCATTCTTCTTTTTGCTTTTTCTTCGACCAAGTACGAACAACAGGGATGTCGAACCATTCGCGAAGTCAGGTTTCCAAATGATATAAGGTTTCCGAAGATTATTTTTCCAGACCAGTAAAATATGTGTTTCGTATCATATATTCTATGAATAGTTATGCTTGGATGATGTAGTACAATATAGTTGCATATTTTGCAACAAGTTATATTTTTCTAGAAGTATTTTTTTTATAAATAGTTTATTTGTACAGGCTCAGTTACATAAGTTTAAAGGGATCAAATTATATATCTAATTTTAGTTCTAAAGCATATTTACAATTTTGCTTATTCTACGGTTAATAGGATGGGAAACCGATTACTCGTGGACGACCTAGAAGTAGTGATTTTCAAATCATATTGGCAAACTCTTAATATTGACCAATCTGCAGATGGTCCGGAATCAAGCCCTCTGTTGTCTAGTCACAGCAGTTGATAAATGAAGACAGACAAACAAAGTAGTACAGTGCAGTACTAATTGGACAGAGCCTGTAATGTGACACAAATAACTAGACATTTGATCTTTAATTACATTTTTGTAAATATACCTTTGTGCGAGTTTCTACAACACGATCAATTTTTAGGAGTGTTTTCAACCATTTATTAAAAATTTATTAAAAATTAAAAAAATGTAACTTTATGGTGTTAAAACAATGTTTAGTCCTGTCATATACCTTATTACTATCAAATGTTGTTAATCCTCAAGAAGGTGAATAATTTTTCTTCATAGTCGTTTTTACATTTCTCGAGATCCACCAATTAAAATGCGATTCACATACAACATCCACGTCGCGTTCACGTTCCGTCACGTCACGTTGCGTCAATTATTGTTCCATGCTGTGGCTGCAGGTTATCGTGCTGATTTTGTTCGTGAGGAAGTTTGAGGTGGTTTAGAACTCTCTTCTAGCTAACCTCTCTTCCTCTCTAATTTAAGAGCTGGAGGAAAGATCCTCTCTGGAGCCACCAAATGTGGCTGCAGCTCACCTATTGAGGAAACCGGTTCCTCTCTAGAGCCACCAAATGTGGCTGCAAGATACCGCTGATGACGCGAAGGCCCTTTACTGGACGCTTTGTGGTAGGCCAGCTCACGTAGAGCACATAACAGGTATGCGCCTACTGGTGTGATCCGATGGTACCGCATCACTGGAATGTTGGCCGGTCGGGGCCAAGGGAAGGAAAAAGGAAAGGAAGGGTGGTTAGTAATTTCGGATCTTTTGGGGGTGTTTCCGAATTTACTTCGGATGTTATACTTACCAGCGCTCATCGCGTTGGGTCGTCCTCCCTGTAGTGGTTCCTCTCCAGGCTTTTCGTCGAAGGATGTGATATTTTGCTCGGTTTTAGAGTAGAAGAACACGATGTTTGAGAGTGCTGCTACAACGCTTCTGCGTTCGTGGCTTGGTTGAGGTGAGATTGAGAGTGATTTATTTAGTAACAAGTTTGTTCTTTTATACATGCATTTTTTCCTACGGCCTCCTTGCGAGGTCTTATCTCATGCCAGAAGGGCGTAGCATAACAAACGATGAGACGAAAACAATTATTATCGCTAACCTAATCTCAGAGGAATAGAAGATTGTTTACACGCACGCAGGCGTGATATCCCTTTTCCTCTCCGTTTTATTACTATATTGTCTTAAGCAAGCTCTCTTAGAGATTCTCGCGGCCTTGGTAATCGTTTTATTGTTTTAACCAGGGGTGACATTGCGTATTTCGAAACGAGTGATTTTTGTTCGTTTCGACCATTTTGACATGCCTTTGACCAGCTTTGATTACGAACCCAAAAATTTTACATTTCTCTACAAGACAAATTTTGCTCTAAATCTAGTAAACCGAAATATGAACTTGAAAAATATACATAATACTAAACCATTTCGATTTGAGTTCGAATTTTCTCGAAACGAGTTACTCGACACATGCAATTCTTATGAAAACATTCACCTACACCGGCAACGGAAACTTCGACTTGCTAGAACTTGCTAGCGTTTCGAAACATAATGGCACAATTGACATTTTGGCAGATACTGAAATTTTCGTATTATTGACTTCTAAACATACATAAACTTAAATATCATTCAATGTAACTTCTCGCCAAATGTTAGGTATTTATTATTCTGAACGATTGAAATAAATAGTAACTTATTTTTTTCATTGAAACAACTAAAAATACGAATTACACAAATTATAACAGTTATTTCAATTCTGATTCGATCAAAAGGGTAAATAAACAAAGCCCGAAAAAACCTTTGCTTCTTTTATAGGAGAAACATCTGACAGCATGGGGAAAAAAGATGCAAGAAGTTTTTTTTCAAGCAAAATGCATTTGAGAAATCAATTTTATTGACTTCGCACGACCCAGGTATTTGCCATTCACTTGAGTAGAATGTACGAAGAAAGTGCGATTCACATACAACATCTACGTCACATTCACGTAACGTCACGTTACGTCAATTATTTTTCCATGCAATTCTCATGAAAACATTTACATACACCAGCAATGGCAATTTCACCGTCGGCGAAATCATTTCAAGAGAATAGTTGATAGATTGGTGACGGGGCGTTGTATGTGTTGCGCACATAATTAGTAAGGTCGAAAATGACTAACGAAAAGATACTCATAACTAAAAAAAATATTATATGTACTAATTATTTCTCTCAGTGTTCCATTGCTTTTTCTGGCTCCATTCCAAGGCGCCTAGAAGTATATCCTAAGGTGGGCCAATATACTAAAACCGCTCTGCAGCCATCTTGGAAGTCTACTGTGTTTTGTTTGTAAACAAAACACAATACGCTTGTGCCCAAGCTCACTCGTGATCAGTCTGTCTCTTTCACGCTTCAAGCAAATCATTCCCCTTCTGCTTTCTTCCGTACAATTTTTATATACCGCTCCCCTGACCTACTTAGTGACGAAACGGCCTCACCTGGTACCATAGACCCGTCTTGCTCCATTCTTGATAGCGACCAGCTCTACATAGCATTCAATCAGCTGTTGGCTTCTGACAGCACTTTGTTTATGATTTCATCTCTAAAAATAGAACGAAGTGAAAATAAGTGCTGAAATATAAAAAAAAACAAGATTGAGATGAAAAATTAATATTCACGAAGCTATCGCCAAATAAAGTTGCGTATTCAGGTCAGTCGTGATAATAACAAGTAAATCATACCGCGCCAGTGACCTTCTCAGTGTGGTTAGTTACAACGTAATATGCAATAGTATCTGTTCCTGGAGGCCACCGAAGAAGATGAGTACCCGACCAAGCCCGGCCCCATTCAAGCGTTCATTCGATGGGCTTTTCAACGCATGGCTAGTGCTTCGAAGCCAGGGCCATGAAAAACCACTGAGGAATGCACTCTACAATGTGATGATGGTTGCCGTGGTGGGAGTGGTTGTTGGTGTTACTTTAGTGCTGGCACCGTTTTTCAAGCCACTTTTGTGGGCGTTCCTCTTCGGGGCGGTTCTCTTTCCGGCCAAGAAACGCCTCGCCGAAGCGCTGAACCGATGGATCGAACGGATCGAGAAAGACGAACGACATCTGCTGATCGGGATTGTCGGGGCGCCGGTGCACGGGGCCGATTCGTTGGGCGAGTTTCTTACCGAGTGGCTGATGGGACATCTCAAGATGATTGGCATTGGATGTGGGAGCCTAATTTCGTTGCGGCTGGTGGTATGGTTGGCACCGACCGAAGTTTTCCTTACGGTTTGGCATTTCATCGTGTGGAAACATTCGTTGTTTCGATCGCTGCTGAGTTCGCTCACCCTGCAAATGGTAAGTAATGAATGATTAGTTAGCTCCGGAAATCTTTTTTCATTTACGTTTTGAATTTGGAAGTAGATGAACATTCGAGTATGAGAGCCGATTAATTGTATTTAGTTTCGTCTATATTAACAGAACAATATAGTTGTGAATAAATATAAACATTTTATTGAAAGGTAAGACTTCCATTGCATCCATAAGAAAGTCACACTTTTTTCGTAACATTTGGAGTCGGAATAGCGAATAAAAAAAATTTCACATCCTCCCCGACGGGGAATTGAACCCCGGTCTCCCGCGTGACAGGCGGGGATACTGACCACTATACTATCGAGGACTTATTTAAAACGTTCTTTTTTCACTATTCGCTGATGTTGAAATATTTGCGTCACACATTTGAGCGATTCTATTTGAATTCGAATGTCGATTTTTTTTTGTATTTTTGTATTTGGCTCAAACTTTGTAGACGCATTCTTTATGACCAAAAAGGACAATTTGCATCATTGGCTTTTCATATTAACTCTAGCCAAACAAAAAATACAACTCAGAAACGGTTTGTCCGATTGATTTGGGGTTTTCCGCAATGTTCTAGGTTATTATTGAGGCTCTATTGAGAAAATATGTGCTGTTTTAAAAATGTTTTATGTTTATTTTATTTTGAAAATAACACTTAAAACTCAATTAAAAAAAAAATTGCAGCGGACAACCAACGAAGTTTATTGCACAGTGCGCCAAGAAATGAGAAATAATGGACAAAAAAGGTATCATTTAGAAAAAAGTTGGATTATTGAAATTTGTTAAAAGGTTTTTATAATTGTTTTTAGATTCGATTTGATAAAGGTAAACATAATTCTCAATCAAAAAGGGAAAATCTTGCTAAATGCTACCGTTTCTGAGATACAGTGATTTTAAAATAAAATTCTCAACTTTTGGTCTTTTCGAGTCTCTTTAACCTAGAAGTAAATTTTCCTTATAGAGTAGATAATTTTTGACTGCATCGTTGGAATTAATTAAGTGATGTGTTTAATTTTTATGGTACAAGATTGTGCTAAAAAAATACATTGTTACAAATCTAATTTTTTTTCATTTTCAAGAAAAACTTTCTCAGAAAATAATTTTTTTATGTTTGTTTTGGATGTTACAGAATTATTTCATTATCAACACGTTGAGCCCCGTGTCGGTCCCTTGGGACCGACGTTGAGCTTTTCGTTAGAAAAACGTTTATCACTGGGACTGACAGTTACAACATGAGGAATCAATAAAAACAAATTGTTTGTTTTGGATGTTTTACGATAAGTGACTACTTTCTAGTCGAATGTCTGACTATTTTCTTTTAATATAATGAATATCTTTTGGAGCGAGAACCGACACTGATATTGTTCAAATGCTCTTGATGCGGGTTGAATGGAAAGCGTATCAAGAAAAAAAAATCGGGGCTCAACGTGTTCATCGATTTAAATATACAGGCAAACCTTTTTTTATGCGAGGGATAGGGATCGCAAAAAAAATCAAATGAAAAATCGTACGAAGCTTCACCAGTAGCTTTAAAAAATCATGTTCGCTACACAATTTGAAAAAAAAACCTTTGTTTGTGCGGTGGATACGGGCCGCAGTTTCCCCAAAAAAATAACTCAAATCCACGCCCTTTACCGTTCGATTTCCTTTTGTTTTCCTGCTCTGCGATGGGACAGTTTGCCTTTTCGGTTGCGCGTGGCTGTGTTGTACTTTCAGTTGCATGTCGAAACTTGTTGCTATTAGATATCATATCATGCGCAACATTGTGCATTTCATGGAAGGATGCGAATGATTTGAGAAGTGGATGATTTAGACGCAAATATCTCTTTTCGCAATGAAATACATATAAAACATCAAAAATAAATAAATGGACGATAACTCCGTCAAATATGCTTCTTTTCATATACCGTACAGGAAAAAATCACACAAGAATAGAAAATCGCACAAAAAAGGAAAATTGATTACCATTTCTGAGTTTTATTTTAGAAAATTTTCTAGCAATTTTCGTTTAGGCGCTTCTCAATAGTAAAGCCGGAGATAAAATGGAAAACCGATTATGGAAATTGTCCTTTTTGGTCATAAAGAATGCGTCTGCAAAATTTGAGTTCTTTTGTAGATTTGTTTTAGATTTTGTGTAGAACTTTCGTACAAGTATATGGAGCTAGTCAGGAATTTGAATAATTTTAATGTATTTTTTTCTGTCTGCACATTTTAGCTCGTGATAATCATCGTTTTGTACGTGCTGAGTGTATATATACTCTGGACCCCGTCACTGTCAGGCCCATTCTTGATCATCGGGCAATTTCTGTGGGTTCTAATAGTGGGTTATGGGTGCAGTTTTCTCGGTGCCCTCCAGGTACCCGTCTTCCTTGGTATACTTACCTACGGTGCGATCGGACTGGTGTATAACCTCCGGAAGGACGAAAGAAATGTGCGGTTCATTGACAAATGGCACAGTTTACTGGACGTGACAAGCTATCGTTTGAACGATACCAATGTCAAACCACTGACGGCTTCGGTGGATGACACAAGCGATTCATCACGGATCGAGGAAATCAAATCCAAGCTGCAGCTGGATATAACCACTACGCCTCCGCTTTCGAGCACCATGAATGATTCGAAGAATGCTAGTGATGCTACAATGAACAAACCGTCGGATGCTTTGGAAAGTGATCTGTACTTTAGGATACTTTTCTACGCCTGCGGGGCAACGATAATTTGGATGTACACGTGGATTTTGTTCCTAGGAATCATTCCGATAAGTCTGCATTTGACTAAACGTGTGGCGGAGATTCTCGGCATCATACAGTACGCCACTAAGAAAAGCGAACAATACTGGGAATTGTTGAAGCTGTGGCTCTTCCCGAGACACTCGGCTCTGCTGCCGCTTTGCTTACCAGGGATCCTTAGCCTCAACGTTAACATTCATCGGTATATGTGTGCCAAAATACGGTCATTCATCGACGATATCAGCTCCATTGTTATGATAGGGTTCCTCAGCGTGCTGGTCATGCTGATAAGCGTGTTTGCATTCACCCAGATCTACTCGGAAACGATCGCGGTAGCTCAGCTTGGGAGTAATGTAGTCAATCGGACACTTACGCATCGACCGGAGTTGATAGAAATGCTGCCAATTGGTGAGTAGAGTGGAGAGTATTTTCGTCGTTTGGTGGGTTCACATATTGCTTTTTCTTCAGATATGCAATCGATGGACAACATTATTGATAACGCGTATAAATACGGAAGATCACACATCGAACAGTATGTGGATGATATCTTCAATGACACCGATCCCATCCAGGCTAAAAAATTGAAAGGTCAAATTTTGAGCGTATGGGATCGACTCATTCAGAGCTGGATGGATCGAAACAATGGGGATGGACTCGTGGGGCCGCGGGTCACCGGACAGAGTATACGAATGACGATTGATGAAATATTTATAAATCCTAGTGAGTGTGAATTTTGTTCGTGACGGGGGTCAAATTCTTAGTCTCATCATTTTCAGTAACAAAAGCGGGAATAATCGGCTTTGTCAAAAGCAACATCGGAATGTTGCTGGAAGTGGGTGATTCACTGTGGATCCTCTTGCGGACAAACTTGACGCTACTGGTGTCCGCAATAGGAACGCTAGTGTCTGTTATCTTGGGTGGAGGACACGCGGTGCTCAAGTTCCTATTTCACACGGTGGGCATAGTTTCACAACCAGTTAAACCATGATCACTGTTTTGAATGATTTATTTTAGATTATATTCTTCACGACATTGTACTATTTGCTGCAGAGCAGTCAGAACCGATACGCCCCTACGGCGATCACGATAAACAATTCGTGGGGACCTCGAATCATCCAAGCGCTAGAGGATTCCATCTCCAGCGTTGTGGTTGCCACTCTTAAATTGGCATTATTCCACGGTTTGTTCACCTGGTTTACCCACACAATCGTGGGAGCACACATAGTCTATCTTCCAGCGGTGCTGGCATCGATTCTGGCGGCTGCTCCGTTCCTCGAAACATATTGGTGCAGCGTGCCTGCCTTTCTCGACCTGTGGCTCTCGCAGGACCGCTTCTGGCTGGGTGCTATCCTTGTGCTGATCCATTTTATCGTGCCGTCCAATTTCAATCCGATAATACATTCGGAAATCAAAGGGTGCTTACAGTGACAGCACGTATACCGCCAGATGATAATGATTTCATGTGTTTCAGTGGTGGCCATCCGTATTTAACCGGTCTATCAATCGCCGGAGGGATGTATCTGTTCGGCTTGGAAGGAGCCCTTCTTGGCCCACTACTTCTCTGCGTGCTGGTAGTGCTGTTCGAGGTTACGATGAGTGCTATCCGAGATTCTCCGATAACGCCACAAACTAGGTAAGTGCTGCTGGCTTGAATAAAACTCCCAATGTCGATCATAATGTTTCCTCCGCATGAGCAGAAAGTCCAGCTTGGATACAAACAACGAGATGTATTCCCCCGCAACTACGTAAGTGTTTGCTTCCATTTCGACCCAGTGTAGTTTGCAGTTTTGTAGAATTCAATCCTCTAGCAGCGATTTGGAATTATGACCAAAGCTATCCACATGTAGACTGGTAGACTGTGACCGAAATTCTTTCTAAAACTGACACACACACGCTAAAGAAATTGGAATTGCTCTTTGACGTTGAACCAGGTATACTAACCGTTTGCAAGCGTTTGTAGTTTAGTTGCTCCTCATCTCATCCTTACCATTAGAAATGTTGTTTGCAAGAGAATTGACAAACCGGTGGTTTGGTATGCGTTAGTACCCATGTGATGGGTAGTTGTATTGAACCTAGCTAGTCGGGTTTTTAGATGTATTATGTAACAGATTTTTCTGTTATCAAAATGTTTTTAAAATGAGATCGACTAATACTACATTAAAAAGGCTGAAAAAATTAACTCTCGAACTACGGCATCGCCAAAAGACACCATTCTAACCAAATGTACGAAATGTACGTGAAGATGGATTTTGCACAGCTTCCAGGCCTGAAATTCTATAAGACCACTGCCAAACAAGATGCTCCCAGCAAATTTACGTTCGTTTCCAAGGTTCTCATCACAAACGAGACAATGGACTCGAAAATGTATAGGGAAGAGTGCCTGCAGAAACGTCTCCTTACGATTATTAAGGCTCTCAAAGGTCCGTGAAGTTTTGGCCAGATTTGGCAAGCTGCCACTACAGTCGAGAGGTGCTTCAGTAGTACCGTGACAATGGGGTCGATTACATTGAAAAAGACCGCAAACCTCCCAATTGCCCAATTTGAAAAATATTGGGTATTTGTCAAGCGGGCATTGAAGAAAGGCATCTAAGTTACTCGGGAGGCCGCTGAGGTTGACCAACAGATAGTCCAAACTTTGATGGTGGGTATCCGAAGAAAATTGCGAAGATTCATCAAAACTGTAGCGGAATAATTTTTTTCTGAAAAGTATTACATTATTGTTATGTACATTGTGGTATAAAAACATTTTTTGTTTCCCTCATTAACCCCGATATACAACTGGCTTTATGATCTTAAATGTTTCAAGCTTTACATTTATACTCTCCTAGGAATTTGTCGCACACAGCAATCTTTTATGCCGTCGTGGAGTTTCGTTGATTTCAGGAATATTCCCTTTTTAATAATTTCCGAACAAAAAAAGACGGGTGGGTAATGTCGGGGACATAACCGGAGTGACGTAGGACTATACAAAGGGGACAGCTTTTGTCAAATATATATTTTAAATATATTGTTTTATTTTCTTCTCCTACGTGAATACCTACCTATCTACCTTAAAAATGGATTAGTTTACTGTTTACTCTTCATGAATATGTTGATGGTTCTGAAAAGAACCTTTGGTGTTGTGTTTTTGTTATCACTCGATATTCCCATCTTGTTCGGTTAAACCTTCCTGTTTAGCTATTGCGTTTGCCACTCGCCACAGCTTTCACAGTAGGAAAATTTCTTCCCATCCAGCTTGTGACATGTTGTTTAGTAAATTACATTTGATGCGACGTGCCGGAGAAACACTTTGCCACTCACTGAAACTAATTGTTGCCTTGATGAGCGCCGAACCGAAGCTGCTCTGTTCTTGATGCGGGTTTTCTGATTGTCGTGAGTAGCTTTGCAAGCCAACTCGAGCACTCCGACGGCCGAAACTCTATAATCGCTGTTAGGTATACTGGTGCTCCGGCACCAATCCATTCGTCCTAGTTACCCTTGCCGAGCAATCAGTGAATGCGACCAACAGGGAACTGGAGACTTGCCCGGTTCGAGTGAGACTTTGCCTTTCTCTTAACTTGTCCTCCTTTGTTACGTCCACGATGCCGATGCCGTACAACCACACGGGTTTACGGTTTGAAGGAAATTAGATATTTTTTTGGGGTCCGCGTGTTTTATACTCTAGCGGTACACACTCACAGGATAGAGACAAATCGGCAGACTCAGCCAGAGGGGCGAGTCCAACGAGATGAACGAATGAGCGTTAAAAGGGAGCGATGGCAAAAAAATACATTCATTACGATTTGTTCGCTCGTTGGATTCACATGCAGGCTAAAAAGGGTCCTTTTCAGGATCACAAAATTATCTTCAATCTAAAGAGTTTATTGTTTTGTTATCACTCGATATCCCCATCTTGTTCGGCTAAACCTTCCTGTTTAGCGATTTGTTGCCACTCGCCACAGCTTTCACAGTTGGAAAATTTCTTCCCATCCAGCTTGTGACATATTTTACAGTAAATTACATTCAATGGCACGTCGCATTACCACCACTCAGTATCGGATTGGAGGTAATTTTAACCTGTAATTGAACATTTGCGATGACGTGTCGACCTTCAATGTGGGGTCATAATTTGGACCCCGAACTCTATGTTAACAAAAATGTCCAAATAAATATGTCGCATTACTGGTCCGACCAATTAGCTAAATGTCGAGATAAGTGTAAATCACTGTACTTTCAATCTAGAAGCAATTTAAGAATTGGTGAAAATCAATAAGCTCAGAACAACTGCCAAATTCACATACTCATCATATCCTGGCAAACAAATTATGAAAAAATCAATTTGTGTTTTATTATTATTTTGGATATTGTTTTAGAAAGCATTGAACTGTATTTCCTAAACTCTTTTTTGGAAGGTTTAATGGCCCTGAAAAGCGCCTTGTTTTATGGAATGGTTCAAATTCAGAAAACTTAGTACTCGTGGTTTTGAAAAAAAAACATTTCGAACGCCCTCGATGCCGCCTTGTTCTGGATTTGCCACCAAAGCAGTGTGTATAAAGAACAAACTTTTTTCTTCTGCTACCTGATGCCGTTTTGCGATTGCGTTTGCCACTCGCCACTCGCTGCAACTGCCTGTTGTCTTGATGTCCACCGAACCGAATGTGTTCTGTTCCGAATGCGGGTTTTCTTATCGTCGCGAGCAGCTTTACCAGCTAACTCGATCACTTCGGCGGCCGAAACTATATAACGCCGGCTAGGTGGACTGGTGCACTGGTACTAACGCGCTCGGCCTAGCTACCCTTGCGGGGAACTCCAGATCAACACGGTTCGAGCCGGATTTTGCCTTTCCCTTCACTTTTCCTCCTTTGCCATGTCCAGACATGGCTGCTTGGATTGGTTTGTTGATGTGTTGTGATGCGAACCGATGTGGTGTACGGTTTGAATGAGAATGATCGTTACGGCAGCGGAGCGGGGATTTTTAAGCTGATTGGCTGGCTCGGGAATTACGCATGTGTGAGACTGCGACCAATGTTTCGTTCATTTTTTTCTTTTTCCTTTCCAATCGTGCTTCATTCTATTTCGCTGCTGCTCTGGTTGCCCGTTTTGGTCGGTACGCTTTGAGGAGCACGGAATGGACCAATCAAAAATGGGCACATAGTGCATTTTGACAATGCTTGATATTTCACAATTATTCAATTATTTATCTCAAGAAAAATGAAATGTTATTCGTTATGATAGATGCGTAGATATATTTCCTATCAATTGATGCAAAAACCTTTGCGATCTATTGAGAAATGCTCGAGTTATAAGCGTTCCAAATCTTGCATTTTTTCCTACTTGTTCAGTGCCTAGATTTCCATTTCACCCCCTATATCTTCCGGTTAGACGTAGTCCTACGTCAAAACTTTAATGTATTGGTTTTCGCTGGAGGAA
The DNA here is from genome assembly GCF_029784135.1 of Toxorhynchites rutilus septentrionalis. Taxonomy (NCBI): domain Eukaryota; kingdom Metazoa; phylum Arthropoda; class Insecta; order Diptera; family Culicidae; genus Toxorhynchites; species Toxorhynchites rutilus. The sequence goes on along the minus strand of NC_073744.1, from coordinate 28,411,657 downwards.
TCACATTCGTGTTCAGAAACGAATAAGAATCACTATAGGTGACATTTGGAGATACAGACGGCGGTGCACCACTGCAAGTAACTCGTCAATGCAACCCCGAGAGAAGGAGAATCAGTTCGAGTAGGGGGCCGGTTCCAGACACGGTGTTAAAGGAATATTCGTGAACCACATCGCAAACAGTTTCAGGAAACGTCAGTATGTGAATCATTAATCCGATTACGCCGATCGATTTCTCGAAGTGGACTGCTCCGATCGTCGCAGTACGCAAGCCGAATGGGAAGGTTTGTGTCTGTGCGGACTATTCCATTGGACTCAAAGGAGCCCTGGAAACCACTGCCTACCCCGGAGGAAATTTTTGTGTAGTTCAATTAAAGTACGGTATTTAGCATCATCGACCTCTCCGATGCATACCTCCAGATGGAGGTAGACGAAGAATTGAAGAAGTTCCTCACCATAAACACGCACCGGTAACACTCTCAATTCAACCGCCTCGCTCCAGAAGCGCAGTAAGCGCCTGAGGCATTACAAAAACTGGTGGACGCAATGGTTGCCGATTTTCCTGGTGTACGTTCGTTCTTCGACGATGCGGACAACCTGAATAGGAAGCACATGCACTTACAAAAGGAGTAACAAAGTTTCACAATTACCTATTAGGTCGGCAATTCACTTTACTCACGAACCATTACGCGCTACTGTCAAACTTTGGATCGAAGAAGGGCAGCCCACTGCATACCGTAAATACTCTACAACGGTGGGCGTCGATGCTACTCAACTACGATTTAGAAATCCATCAGAGAGTTTGGTTGCGCCGACATGTTGTCCGGACTGATCGACCGTCCGACCGATTATTTGGCACGTATTCAAACCTTTTTTAGATTATAACACTTACAAATATTGTAAACATCATGCTTGCACACCGTTTGTATCAGATTTACATAGCTAAACCATTAAATTAACACATTTTGATGAACTCAATTCTGATCATGAGTTGTCCAATTCAATAATGTTGTTTTGTCCACATGATTTCTATGGCAACCGCTTGGCGCGCTGCAGTTTGTTCATTGTGTCCTTCGCGCATAGCAGAAATAAAGTTTTTCTGTGTTGAATGTGTTGAGGATAATACTTTTAAAATGCGTAAGAAAAAGCAATATTCTGAAGAAAGTCTAATTTATGAATGGATCAATATGATGACAGTAAACTCAAGCAACGATAAATGCAACTTCTACTTCAGAATTCGAATGTTTTTATTCAAAAATGGTGATTTCTAAAACCGGACAAACCATGATCATTTTTTGGACAAACCATGATCAGAGGTGTCAAACCATGATCATAATTTCTCTTTGAGGAAAATCGTTGAAAAACATAAAAATTTGAATAATTTCAACGCCTTATGGTAGTATTAGCAACTTGAGACTTGGGGCTTTTCAACAAACCGAAACTCGTATCGATTATATGTGATTTTCATGAAGACAAATCGATTTGCATTTACTAGTTGCACCCCAAATCGGACAAACCAAGATCATTTACCCAACACATACTTCGCTGTAGGAAATCCGTATATGCACACGCTAATTCAAGCTAATTCTTGGAACTGGGAAGCCGCCGCGATCATCGTCAACGGATTATACGTTCACACATCAACCAATTGAACAACGTGCGACAGAAGTTGCTCTAGATCCCCGTTCGATCCAAGGTCCAAGCCCGCTGTCGATATTCGTAGACGGATTTGGCCTAGATTTACCTTCTTCAGCAGTTCTAGCGGTAGAACCGAATCCAGTCCCTGAGGATGAAGATGATCTACCACAACCTGATCCAGCGCCAATTCCGGTTACGAATCTAGCAAAGGAACGACGACAACCCGGAAACCAAGCTTGCCTCTATTGGAAGCTAGGAGATTTTGTATAAGAAATTTAACTAAACGGAACAGAGGAAGGGCGACGGCCATCTCAAGAAGGTAAACAACCCTAAGGACTTTTACACACTAGGTAATCGCAACCGCTGGCAGAGATGCCATTTCTTCAACTGCCATAGAAAATATAATGAAGAGCGAATTACGGGAAAAGTTATTGATAAAAAAAAATCTACTTTAGGAGAGATTTTTCTTAACTCGAGCAAAAAGAAAAAAATAAAACTACCTGATTTTGCAAATTTCATCAAATTGAAAGTATGCGTAAAATAAAATTTGTACCTTTGCAAGAAAATCTGCACATCTGGAATTTCTTGTTACATTTTATTTCGAAAGTGCTACAGCTCCTATTTGCGATGACAAATATACATTGTCGATATCTGCTGGTAACACATTCGTGCTTGGAATTATTTTACTCTCTATCAGATTAGAATGTCTAAAAGCAGTTTTATATAGGAAAATTTCTACTCAATTTCATTTCTCTGTCCCATACACTTAACCATTTTCCTATACATTTCTTGATGGTTCCAGGATTATTGTAACAATCAATCATTGTTAGACGCAATTTTCGTTGAATATTTTTTCACAATTTGCGATCAAACATATTACTCTATTACATTGGATACATATATGCTACGGGAAAGTAAATTTTCATTCAGAAATTTTATTTTTAAAGTGTGTTATTTTAACCCGAAAATTAATTATCATTTTTGCCTTCCAATGACAGCACACGAAGCTCAATTTTTTTGTCCCATCTGTTTATTTTTAGTATGCTCATTTAGCAATTCAGCTGTAACAGAGCTAAATTTATCGTGTACATTTTTTCTTGTGTTGTATGTTACACAGTAGCCATCTAGGCGTAGAATTATTTCTATTCTGTCGATAAACAATACATGTCGCCTTTTTCGGCGTAAGATTATTCCTATTGTTCGAATGTTCACAGTTGGACTATATATACACAGCGAGACTGCTGATATGAGGCTCCCATTGTTGTGTTATAAATAGCACCAATTACCTATAAACCACTATAATCTGGCACCACGAAGCTCAATGATTTTAAGGTGAACAACAAATCATTGCCAATAATTTCATTTTCATTGAAACTGCTGAATTGAGAATCGAATTTCTGCGGGTTTCTGTATCATTTATAAACAAACCAAACAAGCGTTTGGTTTCACCACCACCATAAATAATGATACTTAACGACGCGGAAAACAAAACGTCAACAACATTTGAACGAAAAAGATTCCGACACAAATCGCGCGCGACTCGACATGCTGAGTTGAATCGTAAAAGTTGGTCCGACCTATGTTGCCAGTTGCCTCGTGTGTATGCTCCCATTTGATTACACGTGCTCTCGACTTTTATGTGATATTCGTTAAGTTGGTTTTCAACTTTGGTTGCCTAGTATGTAGATGGCCTAAAAGTGACGCTACTCTTGTTCGGCAACGGATCAAGAGGTTGCTACGGGTTTCGAATGACAAACGAAATACAAATATTGAACGATCTAAAAACGAGCAGTGAACGCTGCGAGCCGTCAACATTGCGTCGATCTGAGTGAAACTGTCGAGAGCTTCAGATGACTCCTTGCTGCTGACCGCTGGTGCCAGGGCCAATCGGGAAGTGCCGCCACAGAACAACACTGGTTAGCTTATTACGATCTCCAACTGGACATACAAGGTGTGTTTTCGAAAAATAATTTTTGAAGCCAAATGTCTTAAAAGTGCATGAAACGTCGTGATCTACTGTCATCTGTAAAAAAAATCTCAAAAATCGACACTTTGAGACTTTTGACAAATTTTTTTTTCGCGATAACAGTAAATTTCGACGTTTCGTGCAATTGAAAGACATTTGGCATAATTTTTTTTTGAAACCCCCAATTTCTTCCCTTGGGTTTTTTTCGGTTTTCAAAAAACCCAAATTTTTACCATCAGTCAGCATCTGTTACAACTCAAGGCACTTCAGAAATGCAATCGTTTAATGATTTTCGACATGTGAAACTTAATGCAGGGTTTCCTTTATACAATACAGAACGACATTTTACTTAACACTTGAATTATTGTAAACACGTTTGTCTGTTCTCTTGTTGTAGGCTCCTTCACACTCATCTTTTCATTATATGCTTATTGGCGATCATCGGAAGTGGCATATTTTTATAGTATACACCGTTGTTCATATATTATTGTAACGCTCATGCATTTTTTTTTTCCTCCTGTTAAGTTGAAATGTACTATCAATTTATTTTTGTTTATTATTTTATTTTCCCGACAATAAAAAAAATATTCAGTCTGTGTAAAGAGTGGCAAGCGTTTGTCCGCCGGGATGTAAGTAATGGTGGTGTGGTTATTAATTCCCCCTTTCTCTTAAAGCTTTCCTTTCGAGATAATCTCTAGAACTGTACTAAGTTCAGCCGAAATAGAAGGTTTAGTTAAACTAGTAGTACGATAGTCCATCGATCGAACGTAGTCTATTCTCTCATGTTGAATTCATTCATTATCTAGCAAAGCGCCGGCCAATTATCTAACCTGGGCCAAGGAAGGAAAGTATCTGAACTCACCAGTCACTCTGAATCATACCGGGGGAAGGCATCACTGACACCATTCTCTACCCCGTGGCACAATGTGCATCATCCCAAATTTTTTGGTTTTGTTTCAAATCTCATCATCTGGACCACTAGCATGGACGCAACTCCATACCTTTAGTTAATTAACAAATCGAGCACGACCGAATCGAATGAGTGTAGCGCGCCCGACACGATCTTCACTAATCTCAATCCGTATTGTTCCCCCTGACCCCGTTTCTATGTCTATCCCGGTATGTTCTATTTGTGTTTCTGTGTCTGATTACACGCTGTGTGGAATACACACCATCTAGGAACACCTATCGCTACGGGACCTTTTCCGAGATAGCGGACGCGAGTGCAGGACCGAGTGCGGCAACCTTGACGAAGTATCCGCCGCCACTGATGCCGCAGACGATCACTGGTCATCATCGTTCGTAAAAGGGGACGTTTGGGAGCCGCCGGAATGCGTTACCTAGCTGAGAACAGAAGTGTATGTGTGTGCTCTGTATGTGACTCCATCAAGACCCCGATTGTGCAGTTAGCTAGGGCCGAGGCTTTTTTTTTGGTTGAATTTACTCGCCGTAATGACCAAAGTAGAGTGTATAAACAGAACATAGTTCTAGTGATTGCTGATTATAAAATGAGCAAGCTTGTTGATGTTATTTGGAATTAATAACTTGCCTCGTGTGGCATCAAAATTGTTACAAACAGTATTGTTGAATTTCATCAGTTGATTAGCTTTAAAATCTGTAGAATGGAGTGTACCCATGTTTCTCACAATCCCACTACATTTGTATTGTTCACTAATTTAAATCAACCATGACACTATGGCTCTGAAACTAGAACTCATTCTCATTTGATAGTTTGGTACGAAGATGTCTCTAGGAGAATTAATATTTGTCGATTTCTCTATTCCAACATAAAATTAACTGAATCTTCGATTGATATTTGTTCCCTTTAGTAACGAGGTAATTTTCCATCCAATTTTGCAGGATTACCAATAAGACTCTAAAATGTACTTCTACTTAATGTACTTATGGTACATAATCTCGAACTAAAAACAAGGAAAAAAATAACAGAAAAATATAGTTTATTTTTATTGAAAAGTATGTATATAGCTTAGATTATTTTGGAAACTATTTCAAATGTGTTTTTTTTTCAACTTATTCGCGAAAACAAACGTGAAACAACTGAGAACTTTGCCACGTGTTTCACGGGGAGCCTTGTAGAATTTGACCCCCGGGACTTGGTTGATATTGGCTTTCGCAAAGATCACGACAGATCTACAGCTTAAGAGGCCGGATTTGTGCCACTGTTTTTGTTTGAGAGAGATAGAGGGAGAGATAGAGAGATAGAGAGAGAGAGATAGAGAGAGAAAGGGGAAGAGAGAGATAGAGAGATAGAGGGGGAGAGAGATAGAGAGAGAGGGGGAGAGAGAGAGATAGAGAGAGGGGGAGAGAGAGAGAGTCCTCTCTTACTTATTGCTCTCTTGCAATGAAAGAGAAAGGGTAATGAGAGAGCAATGGGATGGAGAGGCAACGATAGCGAGGGCAATGAGAAAGAGAGGACGGCAATGAGAGAGAGGGGACAATGAGAGAAAGGACGAAAGGAGAGGCAAATGAAAAAGAGAGACCACAGAGGGCGGGCAAGGAAAGAGGTAGGACAATGAAATAATGTGAGAGAGAGGGGGAAGAGAGATAGAGAAAGGGAAATGAGAAAGGAATTACAATGAGAGAGAAAATGAGAGAAAAAGGGAAACGAGAGATATGAAAAGGGCAGCTGAAAGAGAGCAGTGAGGAAGTGTGAGGAAAATGACGATGAGAAAGAAGGCACAGAGAGAGCACAAAGAGAGAGCGCATCCATGAGAGCATCTATAAGAGCGAGATGGCACTGAGAGATAGGGAGAGCAATGAGAGTAGAAGGAGTAATGAGAGGGGGGGGGGTCAATAAGGAAGGTCAATAAGAGAGCAGTGAGAGGGGTACAGAGAAAAGGCAATGCAAGAGGAAGGGGGTATCTAGGGGAGAGAGAGATGGCACTGAGAGGGAGGAGGGACTATAAGAGAAGAAAGAGCAAATGCCTGTGATGCTTCAGAATCCCTAGGGATATGTTAGAAATTGAATTTTTCCTCCATAAGAGCGATGTCGTTTTGAAAGATGCCGTCACTTTTAGGAAAAAAACGTACTTCATGAAGAGCACCTAAAACTTATCCAAACAGTTTATTTTCATTTCTCCCGATGAACTTGGTTCAAAGTAGTCGTAGATGTATTGCCATTACAAACAGTATTCCAGAATATATTTTATTTAAATGGTTATATCTCGGTGATATCCTAGCGAACCTTGACTGTCCGGCAAGCATCAAACTCAGAACAAAAACATTAAAATTAGATCTGATATTTTTTGAAAATTAAAAGACTATAAATGAAACTCTATGCTAGGAAAAATACAAGCGATGATAAGGTTTTCCAGCTTTTTAAACATCCCCGGTGTCCGCTAGCTGACTCAAATTCAGAGGAAAATTTTTCAAATGCTGAATAAGTTTATTTTTCGAAAAGTAATGACTATTGGAGGATTGACAAAATTTTGTTCACTCAGACCTTATCGTTTACCCCTTGCATTTTGTTGAATTATAATGGATCGTTTTGGCGGTTTTAAAACGAAATATACCCGTCGAATAAGGCTGACTTCTTCTTCTTTCTTTGTTTTTAAGAGGCTTTAAACTTTGAAGTTCATTTGCCTCTAAGGCTGACTTCTTTTGGATTTGCATTAAAAGCACGATTGTCAAGCTTCAACTAATCTAGAACATTCTATCATACATAGTAATAGCGTATGCACATTTGATGGATAGTTGTTTAGGATGAAAACATGTCTCTTTAGAGGTATAAAATTATAAAATCTCTGTTACTTTTGTTAATCGTTGAATGTATCGATATGATAGAGGTTAAAAAGACAAAAAACCAATGTCCAAAACCAAAAACCAATTCGATGAAACATAAACCATCAAACAACGTGTGAAGAACAGTTCGAATCGAGAATAAAAAAAAAACATTATTACTAGACTATGAACGATGTTACCAACAAGATAATTTGTTCTACGAACGCTTGTTGAAAACATAGATTTGGTTCAGTTAACACAATGAGTTCAAACATATTTCGAATGTGATGTACAGTGGAGGTGTAGCCTGATAGGAGCTTTTTTTCAGAGGAAAGTATATATTCTTTATTTTTACTGTACTAACTAATAAAAAAATGTAGCCAAACGCTAGCGATGCGATAATCATCTATAAATGGAATCAATAAACCCAAGCGGGTGCTGCTTCACTCATGGAAAATAATGAGAAATCAATCCAACTTCATTCAACTCAAAATGGGAACTCCGGATGCTTGGTGATGCTGCAAAAAGATAGTTTGAATGATTCCAACAGACGCGGGAGAATCTTCCATTAGTCAGATATAAAAAAAACTTACCCCGGGAAGAATCCAAAATCGCAAATACGAACATTCTGATCCAATTCATTCAAACGCTGCATATCGGCGTCATCGATGCTGAATCCAAACAAGTCGATATTGTCCCTCAGCCGCTTCGAGTTCGTGCTTTTCGGAATCGTTGAAATCCCACGTTGCAACAGATGACGTAGCAAAATTTGGGCGGCCGATTTGTCCAGCTTCTGGGCGATTTCCTTCACCACCGGGTTGTCCAGCAAGTCCGGCACTTGACGGCTGAAAGTGAACACATGTGCGGATTACTAGGCGGCTGCCTTTGCCTCTGCTAAAACTCACTTCAGCAACTGTTCGATTCCCTTTGAACCGAGCGGGGAATAGGCGGTCACGGTGATACCGTTGCGCTTGCAGAACTCCACCAGTTCCGGTTGCTGCAGATAGATGTGGTTCTCGATCTGTGGCCGAACAGAGAGAAAGATATAGAGTGTAATGGATCAGTAGCAAAACAAATTGCGAATCGGGAAACGGATCACCTTACCTGCAGATTAGCTGGCTTGATTTGGCAATTATCGAGAATCCTTTGTATCTGCCGTTGGTTGAAATTCGATAGGCCTATGTTGCGTGCGAGACCGGCTTCGAGCACTTTCTCCATGGCCTGCGTCCGAGGGCGAGAGAGAACGAGATGAAAGAAGGAAGATGCGCGTTATTTACACAATGCGACCAGAAGTGGGAAACATGGGCAAAACAAATAAACACACGCTGCTGGGAAAGGGAAAGTCCTTTGTGTGCCCTTACGTTCGCTGGCAGTGCGAATAGGATACAGGAGGGAGCAACGGCATTTGTAATTGATAGGATAGTTTCGTGAATCGAATGGGATTTTAATGGTGTGTAGCGACGAAAGGAGTTTGTATCTTTAAAGTTTGACTTCTTTTGAAACCATCGGGGAAACCGTATACAACAAACAAACCGGAAATTGCCTGCGTAATAAAAAAAGGAAACAAAATTAAGACATTTTGAGGAAGGTTCGAGGTTGTTGGTTTGGTTGCATCTTAGATGTTCTTAGAGAGTGAATAAAAGGGGCGAAACATCGAGTATGTCCTTTAAATTCCGGCCTTTGTCCGGTAGAACAAAAGGTAATTGGATTTTTTTGACAACTTTGCTTGGTATCTTCTAACTTGATATGATTTAACAGATGTTTATTAATTTTAACTTTGCATTCATCAATAATTCATATCTATTGATTATTTTTTTAATAGTTTTCAAAACTAAAGATGTCTTTTTGTAGCCATACATTGCCAACCACTGAGCATTATGCAATAGGTATGGTATCTCAACAAAATTCTCATTACATGTCGGACTCGATTATACACAGACTCGATTATATGTGATTCGATTATATACAATTTTGGATTCCATTATATACAGTTTGAAAAAAATCATTTTTTTAAATATTTCAAATATGAATTGTTTTACGAGAAAATATTTCCTTTCAACGTTAAGGTGAAATTCAATTGTCCTTTACATATACAGTGGGGTCAAAATCGCGTTTTTTTTAGATTTTGTTTGAATTTTCACCAGGAATTGTTTATATTGATATTGCAGCGAAATTAAGATAGATTGAAGTTGGCTATCAAAGAACAAATTGTAGAGCGATTAGAGAGCTTTAATCTAACTGATAGAAACAATCAAGTTCAATATGAATTTTCAGGTTAAAATCAATAATAACACATTAAAAATTACTAATTTTGAAGTTATTCACTTCCAAAATGTCATTCAAATCCACTAATTTAGATTTTTCAATACTATATCCTGTACTAAATTTTCTCATCTTCATAATGGAAGCAACTTAATCATCTTCTGTAGCGTACTTTTTAATGCAGCCCCAGTTTGAGGAAACAGAGTCCGAAACAAACAAAAATTTGAATAGCTCTGTCATTGTTGAAATTCGAACATATCCGTAGAAGGATTTTTTTTCATCAAATATGATCCTCTATCACCTCTCGAATGAATTCGGATTTTTTATATGAGGAAGGTATTTTATGACTTTAAGGGAATGAATCAAAAATTAAATTCTTAATTAATATTCAAAAAACGAAAAATATATGCATAAAAAATGATTAAAAAAATATTTTTTTTTAATTTGATTATATACAGTGAAAATAAATCCTAAAAAACAGTATATAATCGAGTCCGCCCTGTACAACAAAATCTTACACCGTTCGAAAATTGAACCCAAAGTCTCAATGAGTTTTTCAATTTACCATCACCGTGCGCAACTTTGCTGCCCTTCAATTAGGTACATATTGAGGTGGAATAGTAGGCGAAGTACAGTGCTGTTCGAAATAATAGCAGTTGTTCGGAGTTAAAGAGAATAATATCCGTATTTATTCTTTTGCTCTTTATTATTTCTCTTTCTTATTCATTTGTGATGCATTCGACTAATACATCAAATACGTATTACAGTCTGGTCAAAATAACAAAAAGTTGACTTAGATTACAGCGAAGTTAATTTTTACCAAGTTCGAAATAATAGCAACAAAAATTATAAGAGCAACCAAAACAAAAAGTGCAAGTAATTCAAGGCATTTTCTGCATGCAATTTGGCTTCAATTGAACGTTTTCGTATCCTCGATGTATTAATCGAAAGATTCAATTCTTCTTGCAGTTCTGTTGAAGTGATATGCGGATACTTTTTCACCATTTGAACCATCTGACGATCGATTTGTGAAGATGTTGCTCGCTGTGGACCGCGAGTTTCACCTTTGCATTTCCATCACAATACATTATATGCCTTTTAGCAGAGTAATGTAATATTTCTTGCACTTTGCGGTATGTTTTCCAACCACAATCAACCGTTTAATAAGATCTCGTTCCTTAAATGTACAGTGCTTAAAGCGGCCCATTTTTCCTGAAATATATTCAGCAGCAGTTCTGTAATTATTTGCATTCAATATGGACCACTATGCCAGATCGCCTCCAACTTTTTATCAAACCATAATAGCTCTTATAGTGAAGCATATATGGATTTAGAAAAAAATATTATTATTTCTCTTATATTTCTAATTTGGTACCCTTTATAATAATTTCCGTAGCGCTAGTGATAAGGTTTGGAGCTCTTTTACGAATACACAAATATAATGACATTATAGGTTTTAGGAAAATAAAAAAAAAATCAAAATTCTTTAAAAGAATCAAAATTTGGAAATATTTTTTTTGTCCCGCGCAACACTGTTGAAATTCTGAAAAAAATAACACATAACATGTGGAAACATAGTTAAATACGAATTAGAATAGTACAGAATCTCTAAATCTCTCAGCAAAATATTTCAACAGTTCAAGATTTTTTTAGTACTTCAATTTTTGATGAGAAAAATGTTTGATTATATTTCTCGACACACCATAGTAAGATGCATTTTCAGTATTTTTTTCAAATTTTCAACTCGAAGCAATTGAGAATGGTGTGCAAAAATTGAAAAGTACGTTTTTCATCATAGGTCCTATGGTGGACCACGTAAGGGTTCAAAAAATTAGTCTAAATTTCTTTCTAGTACCCTATAAAATATTTTGCATAGAGCTGATGATTTGGTTTTAGGGCACTTTTTACTTCCTTACCCAGCCAGGCGCTATGTTTGCTTATGTGAAGGAGAGGAGGCAAATACATCACTTTTCCCTTCTTTCCTGAAATATTCACTGTACACTACCATATCATACTCATATTCCGCGGAAACTCCAAAGAACGATTGTTTTCAATTGATGAATAATTCTCAGAATATAGCTTTTTCACTTTGAAAAACTACGTCACCATATAGAACATAGTGATGGAAACGCTGCTATCTCGCTCGAACTCTCCACCATCTTCATCATCCTTATTTCCATCATACTGAATGCTCATCAAGAAGTGTTTCAACAATATTGCAGCGAACTTGAAAAAATTGGATGTAGAGCGTTCAGAAATTTTTAATGTGGTTGATGGAAACTTACGTTAGAATTATGCCGCGAAGGTTCTCAAAATAATCGCATTCATTCATCCATTCATATAGTAGTTAATCTTAATATCTTTCATTTGCTCCACACGGATCGGAAATCGGTTCAAAAGTCACAAATTTTGAAAGATTTGTATATTCGGCAAAAAGGATAAAACAATCTTGAATGGCGTTGACGTTCCCTGTGGAACTTTTTCCGTCTCAATATATGCATTAACTACCGTCATTTATTAATACTTAGTTGAGATTTCTTAAGCCGAATAGCACGCCTTAAATGTACTGGGTAATAACTGACCCAGTTATGTTATGTTTTTAATTCAATTCGCTTGTTTATTACTTCCAACTCTATTTTATAATGCATTGAAACAGAACAGAAAGAACAGAACAGAAATAATTATTTTGGAGAGAGTTTTGGTGATACTGAAAAATGGTTATTAAAGATGATTTATTGATTGATACATTCTTACCCTCGAGAGAACAATACACAAGCTGGTCATATGGCCAATTTGTTTCTTTATGTCGATGCACGCATTGCATTTAGTAATCATCTCTGACGTTATCGAGAACGAGCGAAGCAAGAACTTTCTTGTAGTTGACATACACTCGGTCACAGGCGATTATATGTTTGTTCAGCCAGCACCATTATTCCACATTTCTCAACTACCCCAATCTATCTTTGACAACGCTTAAAAACAACAACAAATGGAATTCGACGCCTCCGCCTTGGATTTAAAGATCCGAACAAAATAGCACTGCTGCTTCAGTTCACAACACGAACGCTATATTTGCCTTTCGAGCGAGCAGTTTAGTAGAAATTGTTTCTCGCTTTTACATTAGTTGCTCGCTATTGACAGCACGGATTGGTGAGCACAGAAATGCACAACACAATTGTATGGGAGTAGGGTAATTCTTCAAATTTTCGGTCATTTCAGCCATTGTGTAACTATTTTTTTGACATGTGTATAACATATCAAACAAATCTTAAAACTTACGCTATTTACTGTGTGTTAGAGATAGGAATTTAGCCGTGAATTTTTAGCACTTTTACGCAAACCTTGTCGCGATTAGGTTCATCGTAATCTCATCTCAAAAAGTTTTGCGATTTGTTTTTTTTTGTGACATGGTTATTGTTTAAAATGGAAACTACATTTGCTTCGAATGATGAAAGGAATGATAACTAAAGTGGTTTAAATATGGGGTTCAAAATATGAGCAGGAAGTATTATATTTTGAATTTCCTTGTAAAATATGCTACTATACGTCTGCACTAGGTAAAACCAAAAAAGTATAACTTACAAATAAATTTTAAAAGTAAACATAACTTTCTATAGAAATGTTATTTATCTACTTTTCATTCACCGTTAAGTGATTACAAATCGCTTTGGCCGTGGTACACCCTAGAGGCCAAGTAAAAAAATCTAGTCTAAATTTTTTCGATAAATATAGATGGTTGGAATACAACCTGAGCATATTTATATTATTTCCTGGATATTTCACTAATTTTAAAAGTATTTTTTGTTTTACAAGAGTAGCTTTACTTCAACTACGGCTTGGAATTTACACGTAGAGGAGAGTGGTCCTAAACTGACCCCTTTGGATGTTATATTGCTGACGATTTGATCGTCAGTTTAGCACCACAATTTTTTATCATGTTAATAAAAACTAGTTTTGGTCTAGACTCTTCTGGGTCTGATCACGAACATCACTGTCACAAGCGCTTTCTCGTCACTTACACTTCACTTAATCTTTTTGGGTCTATCATCACTGTCACGGGCAGTTGCGTGTAAAAATAAAGTCCGTGAAGTGAGAGAGTTCATTCCCGTTAACAAGAGACATGTCAGTTGCATAACTTCGGGCGTTTGAACGTTGTGTCGGTTGCATAATTTTGGACGTTTGAACGTTATGTAGGTGAAATTTAGTGTATGAGATAATATTCCATTTAAATGAACGTATGTTTTAGAATGACAAGTTTGCGATTATACCTAGATGATTCGGTATTTCAATCCAACTATTCAGACTCAATGACATGCAATAATGTTTTTCTTTATTGATATCTGGTAATTTCTGTAATACGCTTCTTGGAGATTGCAAGGTTGCAACATTTGCACAACCCGTTTGGATTCGACTCGATCAGATGAATGAATCATTTACTTGGTGCGTTAGTTTGCTGGTTGCTCTTGAATGATGTAGTTGTTGAACATATGGGAATGTAATTTTATTTCCTCTTTCTATAAATTACTCTAGAGATAAAGCATGACTATCATGAGTTAATAATCGATATCTCGCATACTCTTGTACTCAGCTCTGTCTTATTCGTTTGAATAGTGAGAAGTGCTTAGTATAGGTCAACGTTAAAATTATTTTTCAAGAACCGTTTCTACAATTTTGACGAATAATAATATCTTCTATATCTCAGAATAAACCCGATTTCATCCATCTCATGATCAGTATAATCTAAGTTACTCTCATATGGGATTATGAAGTTTAATCCTCTTATCCTTCCCATTCTCGTATAATTTTATATACGAGACATGAGTTTTGATATAATTATTTAAACAGAAACTGGTCAGTAGTGTCGGTCAGAAGCATATTTTTCATATGAAACACCTGATGAGTTTCAAGGAATTTGTCAAAAGCAGAAAATGATTCATTTTCAGATTTCAGATTTTCTTTAGACGAATGAGTAGCCTCCATTGCCATTTTAGGACAATCGAAATGAGACCGCATTGTTTAAATCGGTCTACGTGAGCTACATTTTTAGTCCTCAATTACATCCCATAGCGCATTCATCGAATCCAAATAAACAAATTTACGTGTTCTGGATAATGCCACCAAGCGGGTAAATTGATGTTTGTTTATCTTTTCTTTCTTAAAAAGCATGACACAATTAAAAATGTTAGCAAAAAAGCTTAATAAATCCGAAATTAAACTTACTTCATTCCGCGTGACTAGCTTTCACCATCTAAAACACAACTTGTTTTTCCCCGTGACGTGACAGTATCGTGATATTCATAATGATACCGAGTTCATCAAAGTTGTCACGATGGATGAACTCTTCCGGATTCTACACACACGGTGGCAGCCGTAATGACGTTGTATACAATTTACTTCGTTTCCACCGTGAAGTGACGTTCGTGATCAGGCCCTCTGTATTTTTTTAATACCCCAAATGGTAGAAATCAAAACAATTTAAGGTTGAATTAGCCAAAAAAAACATATTTTTAGTACTTTATGGCACGCAGAATTTAGATTAGGTGGACCACCTTTCTTTCCTATTCAATCTTTTCTCGACAAATTTAAAGGGTTTATTGATAGCACTAACGGTATGCCATCCTGCAATTTTTTCGATTCATGTATTTTTTCCTAAAATAATCCGCAACCCAAAAAAGAAGGCGTTCTCCAAATTGTGCAAAGAGTGTTATTCATTGTTATACCATACACTCTTAGCAAACATGACTCGATATATTTTATTCAGCGCTGTTTTCGTGAATTTTTCTTCCATAGATTAAAGATTAACGAAGATAATTTAGATATTTTTGAGAATCAAGTCATACCTTATTATTTTTAAATAGTTTTAATGTTTGTTTCGACGTTATGATGCCACCAATCAAGACAATATTTTCATACATAATATTGTATAATATTGCCATCAAAACAGTATCGACCAAGTTTTTGATGCGATGGCTTTTACACAAACACAGGAAATTGTTGCGACCCGAGATGCCATCAAACACGACAGGCGGCTGATTGAGCTTTACTAATTAGGGGCAGCCTGTCTCAAATTGCTTTTTCTTTCTGTGTTATGATCGATGCACTGCCGCTATCTGATTGTCAAATCAATTCCCGGTCTGATAAAAATTCGCTCCGATAAAATGTTATTTGGGGTCAAACTGTGTTTGCTTAAACAGGTACTAAAGCAGGGTTTTTTTTTCAAGTGAGTTGTGATGGTAGATGAAAGCAATCAAAAAATCCAAAAAGAAAGTGAAAGCAGCTCCAAAGGTCACTCAGTCAATTATGTCGAGAAAGCAATATAAATCTCGTGGTAGAGGATATGGTTCACACGACCGTAATTAGTGAGACCTATCTGTGTAATATGAACACGTTCCCTTGTAATATTGGTGTGGAAAGGAGGAGTTCTAATCCTTTTGCAGCGACCCTCTTCTAAGCGGTAAACGATAACATTAGGCCACACCTTTTTATCGCCTCCCTTTCGTTCTAATTGTTCGATTCAGCATTTCGTGTGAACTTACCTTCCACAGGGCAACGTGGTCGGTAGTTGTTTCCAAAACGATCTCTCCGTTGTCGTCCATTAGAAAGGGTCCATCGACTTCCGGTACAGTGAACGGAACGTGAATATGGTACAAGTCCACGTATTCCAGCTGTAGATCGGCCAGCGATCGTTTGAGAAATTTCTCCACCGAGCTGGCTCGAGTACCTGTAGTATGCATATAACAAAGAAAAAAAGAAAAAAAAAGTTTAAGCATGTAGGTTATGTTCTTATTATACGTATAATTACCATGGGGTGGCAGTTTAGTCACGACGAACAACTCATTCCTCGTCACTTTGCCAGCATCCAACCATTCCTTCAGCACCTTCCCGATGGTCTTCTCGTTCATGTAAACAGGCGCCGTATCTATATGCCGATAACCGGCTTCTAGTGCCTCGTTCAGTGCTTTTTCCACCTCATCGTCCGGTGCCTGTTGAAGAAACAATAATGCAATTTAATTGAGTGTTTTCTAAACATTCTACAATGTGGCTGTCATAACGCGGAACAAAAACCGCTTACTCACCCGCCAAGTGCCGAATCCGAGGGCCGGCATTTTGGTGCCGTTGTCGAAAACAATGTTCATCTTGCAGGCCATCACTTGTTTTGTTGCCGGAAACTGTTGTTATACTGATAAACGGTTACCTCTCGCGGAGCTCGCACGAAATTTGTGACCGGTTTACTCGCGCGCCTCTAGGCGAATGGCGAACTCTGCGACCACTGTCCGCTTACTTGAGAGGAATTAATCTGGCACACGCGCTCGTGTAGCGTTTTCCGTGACATGCTACACTATAGGGTATCCGAGGTAGGGTTTGGCGCAATATGCATCGAGATTTTCATCATCAAATGTGGTGAATAAGAAAGCATTGTAAACGTTCAATAACTTGTTCACTGAACAGGGAGAAGAGAATTTAGGGGGGGATAAGTAGCGTTACAATTTTGGCCCTTCAACCCTATATTTATTGCGCGATGTGGTTGTGGATGGGGCCGCATGTCGTGGGAAGTTGATATACGAATTAACTTTATCACATTCATAGCGAGATTCACGTTTGGGTGTATCGAATAATTGTATTCATTTTGTTGGTGGTATCTCAGTGAAGGGTGTCCACGATAAAATTGCATTACAAAAAAAAGGGCTTTAGAACTTTGGAACATTTGGGTTGAATTTTTCGGAGTAAAAAAAATTAATGTGGATTGTTTTCGTTGTGTGATTTTCATCATCAGTTATGTAAAGAATCAGCACACGTACTTCGAAAAAAAATCTATCGCGTTGTGAAAATGGTAGTTGGTACAATTTCTCGTGTCATAACACGGTACGATTGTAATCAAAGATAAGGAGGAAAAGTCGTCCGTATCGTGTTGAGAATCATAATCGGGTAGTTGGGGCTTTCGACCGAAAACCTTACTCTACCGTAGGAAATATGACAAAAGAATCGAATCTAAAGCAAGTTTCTTGCAGAAGTTGAAAAATAGAGCTGAATTACGTACGTTTAAGTTTCAGAAGGTACCTAACTGCGACGAAAAGAAAAATACTATAGCAAAAAGTCGTGTACTGAAGTGATATTAGGCTGTCAAAAAAGTCCTGCGGTATTTTTTTTGAATTTTCATTTGTTCATAAAATTAGTTACAATCATCTGTTTTATGTCAAATATGCGCCGTTTTGTTCGATGACTTGTTCCCAACGAGATGCCAACTTCATAATACCCCTGTTATAGAAGCTCGCTTCCTTATTGGCAAAAAACTCGGATAGCCAATTTTCACAGGCCTCTTTTGTGGCTAACTTCTGACTACCTAGCTCGTTCGCCATGGACAAAAACAGGTGGTAGTCACTTGGTGCAAGGTCCGGACTATACGGCGGATGCAAAAGAACCTCCCATCCGAGCTCCCGGAGCTTCTGGCGCGTCACCAAAGAAGTGTGTGGCCTGACGTTGTCCTGATGGAAGACAATGCGGCCTCTGTTTATCAAAGATGGCCTCTTCTTCATGAGTGCTACCTTCAAGCGGTCCAGTTGTTGGCAGTACAGGTCCGAATTGAGCGTTTGTCTATAGGGAAGCAGCTCATAATAGATTATTCCTTGACAATCCCACCAAACACACAGCTGAACCTTCCTGGCCGTTAATGAGGGATTGGCCACCGTCTGAGCCGCTTCAGCGGGTTTCGACCACGACCGTTTGCGCTTCACGTTGTCGTAAGTGACTCACTTTTCATCGCCAGTCACCATCCGCTTCAGAAACGGGTCGATTTTGTTGCGATTCAGCAGCGATTCACATGCGTCGATACGGTCAGAGATGTTTTTTTGCGTCAACGTGTGTGGCACCCATACATCGAGCTTCTTTGTGAATTCAAGCTTCTTCAAATGGTTAATAACGGTTTGATGACTTATCCCCAGCTCTTGGCCGATGCTACGGCTGCTACTATGCCGGTCTTTCTCGGCTAATTCAGCGATTTTGTCGCAATTTTCGACGACAGGCCTTCCGGAGCGTGGCGCATCTTCGACGACCTCTACACCAGAACGAAAACGTTGAAACCATCGTTGTGCGGTGGAAATGGAAACCGTATCGGGTCCATAAACTGTACAAATTTTATTGGCAGCTTGAGATGCATTTTTGCCTTTGTCATAGTAGTACTGTAGAATATGTCGGACTTTCTCTTTATTTTGCTCCATATTTGCGACACTATAACTCACGAACGACTTAACCAAACAAAACACTGTCAAGGACTATATTATAGCGCGCAAAAATACCTTTCCAACAAGCTATAGTATGACTCGATACAATGAATACAACTAGAACTACGCGCTTACAACGACACCGCGCGGAAATACCGCAGGACTTTTTTGACAGCCTAATATATGCGAATGATGACGAAACAAAACTGCTGTGTCATGAGTGAGGAGAAATACGCGAGGGCGAACCTCAAGCAAATTCCGGAGAATCAATGTTTCACTACCAAAGACAAGTTGGATCTACCAGAGAACCTCAGGAAACAGAAATCGTCGAAATGTTCCAATATCGGGAATCCGGGAATCGATTTGCTTGTGCGACAGAACAAACACACCTTTCGCGACAACGAATACTATGAATGGATGGGTGTGTTCGGGAGTATGTCTTCAAAACCGACTTTGTTCACTTCTGAAGTCATATAACGACCCTACTAAAGGGTGTGTCACATCAAATTGCATCACGGAAAAAACGCTGTAGAAATTCGCCCAGTAGACCGATCCTTTTGAAAATTTTAGACAGTAAAATAAAAACTATTAAACAACTTTTGGCATTTTCTTTTTTTTTCATACTTCGAGCCCAATCCCGTATGCTCGCACTTTCCTCTTTACCCCGTCCATAAGGTTCTGTACAACGTCAGGTTGTAGTTTTTTTTGAACAGAAATCCATTTTCTCTTGAAGTCCGCCTCCTATTTGACAACTTTTGGGTTCTTCCGGAGGGCCTGCTTCATAATCGCCCAATATTTCTCTATTGGGCGAAGCTCCGGCGCGTTGGGCGGGTTCATTTCCTTTGGCACGAAGGTGACTCCGTTGGCTTCGTACCACTTCAACACGTCCTTTGAATAGTGGCACGAAGCGAGATCCGGCCAGAAGATGGTCGGGCCCTCGTGCTGCTTCAATAGTGGTAGTAAGCGCTTCTGTAGGTACTCCTTAAGGTAAACCTGCCCGTTTACCGTGCCGGTCATCACGAAGGGGGCGCTCCGCTTTCCGCAAGAGCAGATCCCTTGCCACACCATGTACTTTTTGGCAAACTTGGATAGTTTCTGCTTGCGAATCTCCTCCGGAACGCTGAATTTGTCCTCTGCGGAGAAGAACAACAGGCCCGGCAGCTGACGAAAGTCCGCTTTGACGTAGGTTTCGTCGTCCATTACCAGGCAATGCGGCTTCGTCAGCATTTCGGTGTACAGCTTCCGGGCTCGCGTCTTCCCCACCATGTTTTGCCTTTCGTCGCGGTTAGGAGCCTTCTGAACCTTGTATGTACGCAGGCTCTCCCGCTGCTTGGTCCGCTGGACGAATGAACTTAACAAATTCAGCTTATTGGCGACAGCCCGGACCGAATTTTTCGGATCACGTCTAAACTGCTTAACTACGCGCTTGTGATCTTTTTCACTGACGGAACATCCATTTTTGCCGTTCTTCACCTTCCGGTCGATGGTTAGGTTCTCGAAGTATCGTTTTAGTACTCTGCTGACCGTGGATTGGATGATTCCCAGCATCTTACCGATGTCCCGATGTGACAACTCCGGATTCTCGAAATGAGTGCGCAGGATTAATTCACGACGCTCTTTTTCGTTCGACGACATTTTTCCAAATTTACGAAAAATTGACAGTGAAGCATGGCCAACGTGATCTATACACTCTTATCTGATTATAAGCGAAAGCTGAAGATATAATTCCTAA
This sequence comes from Toxorhynchites rutilus septentrionalis, assembly GCF_029784135.1. Classification (NCBI taxonomy): domain Eukaryota; kingdom Metazoa; phylum Arthropoda; class Insecta; order Diptera; family Culicidae; genus Toxorhynchites; species Toxorhynchites rutilus. The sequence goes on along the minus strand of NC_073744.1, from coordinate 28,391,103 downwards.
AAAATAAATTTCTACAGCGTTTTTTCCGTGATGCAATTTGATGTGACACACCCTTTATTTTCTGGCTGGATTTGACTTCATACCAGCATGCAAAAACCACATGAGGCAAATGATATCAATTCCATCTTAATCTCCGGAGCAGCGGTCTATTCAGAAGAACTGCTCCATTATGAAGCAGTATCTTCGTAAGCATCATAAAGTAATCAGTCAAGAATTCATTTGACGAAATGATAGAAAGTTAGGGAATATGCAGAAAAGTCGATGCTTAATATGGTGTCAAGGCTGAAGAACGGGCATTCGGATTCAGAATTCGAATAAAATAAAAGTTGAATAAAACATTCACTTGTTTGATTCAATGAAAATTTGATGATAACCAGATGAAAGGCTGAGTTTTGGCGAACAAGTTTGTGTGATGCCATTTTTATCGTGGACACCGTTTACTACTTTTTCGCTGCTTCAGAACAAGATTCTCTGTGTTGAGTAGTTATTATGCGCCGACAAACGTTAGCTAGTACTTGTATTACTTTATCTCTAAACAGAATTTCATTGTTCAACCGATTGCGTATTCTTTTCTTCGGTAGGGTAAATGATGATGAACAGCATAACTATTTTTGATGATGAACATCATGTTGAGCCTCGATCGAGATATCAGATTGACAATTAACTTCGCGTTCGGCCCTTGTTGGTCCCTGCGAACGGGTAGCGGATTTTTCTAATAATCATTTTTTAATTTTGTCAATGTCGTTGCCGGTGCCGGCACTCTCCAAACAAAAAGGCAACTGTCGACCCGATGAGACCGGCGCGAACATGACGGAAAATACCATGGCAGTTTCTAGGGACCGACGTGGTGCTCAACGTGGTTAAGAAACATTTCGAAGATTATCGCATCCCAGGAACATATTTTATCAAGCACGAATCTGAAACGCTAAAAACAATGCATTGCAAATAGAAATTCAATAAATGATCTGATGGGTAACCTAAACATTCACGAGAACCTGTTTATCTGCAATGTGTCGATGTCATCGATACAATAATGCTTAGCGTCGATTGTGTACTAGTAATGCAATTCTTTGTGCGGAAGGTCTTTGCATTTGTTTTAATTTCGTTTTTTATCGTCCGTTGTTCATTCTTCAGTGATTTATAACAGCTAATGGTTGATTTAATTCCTCGAGACACTTTAGCGCTACACCCAAAGTTAATTCTTAGCACATGTTATGGCATCCCGATTTATTACATTAAATGAGCTGAAGAATAACAAAAAATGTTCTACTCCCCAATACATGTATATCATTTGTATAATATATATGCTAGAGCCAATATGAGCGAGCGAAACAGGAGACACATTTAAATGAAAGCATATGAAAGCTTTTCGTATAGTTTGTTCGTGTTCGTGTTCTTCTTTATCTCCTTAGAAAACACTTTCCAACTTCATGTTATAATGAGGTGTACTATTATCACGCTTCTTTATAACAGCACTGGCAGCTATATGGATAGCACGGTCGTGTGAAATAGCTTTGCATTCCAGCCGGCCTTGGTTCGATTCCCATTGACGTCGAATGGACTTTTTTTTTGGCACAATCCCAAATGAAATGAGAAGAGAAAACAGAAAGAGACGTACGCTCGCATACATACAAACCATTTCGAAGCTTTTAAAACAGCTCATTATTTGCGCATTTGACCCTCCAGCACACGAAATGGCATAATTTCTGCCAAAGATGAAATGTTTTCAGCCAACGCTAGTTTGGGTGTACGTTCGACGTCAAGATCGTTTTCAAGGAGTATATTTATTCCTAGTTCGAAATAGGAAAATTTCACGATAATTTGGATTTTGGATACAACTGGCTCTGTCTCTTCATCCAACGGCGGTTCTGCTGGCAATTGAATGAGTTTCGCATATGGAAGGGGTTCCCTATCAGCTTCAAGTAGATCAAGCTCATCACATTCGTTCAAACCTTCAAAGCCTAGATCATGTGCTAGATCCAAAATGTGTTGCCTAACTTCAGTAAGGAAATTAACTTCTGCATCAGTACTTTTTAATCATTTTACCTATATTTTTGTTTCAAACATGATTCATTTAATTCATTCCATGATTCACTGATGTTGTCAACAAGATCCTTGATGTTATAATTTCACCAGAATGTTTTAATTGAAGATCTAACATAAATACTTATATGTAATATACCTTGAAAGTAGCTATTACGCCCTGATCTATTGGTTGTATCAGAGCTGTTGTATTTTTATTAAGGTACTCAATCATGACATCTTCAGTTAGTGCGGATAAGTTGAAAAGACGCCCTGGTGCAATATCCTAAATGAGCAAAGCCTGCTGCTTAAGTTATTGTCTCGCAAATATTTTTTAACTTCTGTACAAATGTGATTTTTGAAGCAATCCCCAAAAGTTTTTTTTGCCGTTATAACGAAACGTTTTAGGCCGTAAATCGAAAACGTGTCTTCATTGAAGAGGGCCGTTATAGCGAGATGTGGGTGTATTTGGATTTATTTCTAAACAAGTTTCCGCAAGGCATCCCCTCTTCCCTTTCTGAGTGCGTTACGTAATACTTGAATATTTGAATGGTTTATGCGATCATTAGTAGCCGTTTTGAGTAGCTCTACTCTGACAAGACTCTAAAAAAATTACTCGGAATATCTCGAGAATGGTTAGCTACAGGATAACGATCTCTGTATATATTTTCATGCATAATTGCGTATAAAATAGTTTGAAAAATAATATCTACGATTTCGGGAGATTGTCCATGCACCATTATACAAAAAAAAGTTGAAGTCAATTGATATAATTTGATTAAATTCAATTTTTGAGTAACATTTTTGTACAGAGTAATATTTTAAAAATATTTTTCCATAAAAGAAATTCATCGAGTTTTTTGTTAAACATCGTTACATGATACGCTATTATGAAAAATCAATCGCTGTTAGATTTGGTTAGATTTGGAAGTTGGAATAGCCTCCAACATATCTACAGAATTTTAAAAGAAAATTGGTGTGCCAGTGCAAGGTCACCATGGATATCAGTACCTGCTGCTTACTTCTTTTTTTTAATGTGTCACTTATTATCTAGAATTTCATTTTTTTTTGTTTTTTTATATATAAAATAAAACACATAATTTCTATTCAAAAAGTATCACGACATTTGAAATTCCACGGATTACGCATATTCGATTTTCATTTTTGTGGCGTTATATTGATACTCATATCTCTGACTTACGCTTGAAAGTTCAGACATTTTGAATGTTCAGTAACTTTTTGACAGCTAATTTACTTGCACGTGTTTTGACTCGTCTCCGAATAAAAAAAAATTGTATCAAATTTTATCACCTGAAGCGTATTCGTGACCAACATTTACATGAAATAATCTAAATGAATGGCAAGGAATGCTTTTTAACTCCCAATAATAATATTTTATACAATTTCCCAGTTTTTCTTCTGTAAGTTACAAACCAAACGCTATCACCCTTGCTATGCTCGGTACGGTCAGAATAATAACAGAATAATAACAAATGCTCAGTATTTGGGGGAAGCTTGTATGAGAAATGAGACACAATACCGGACCATTTTCAGGAATTGTTAAATTTCTATTTAATCCTCAAACATGTTATACATATTATACATAACATATTTTTTTCTCCCTCTCGTCAGCATTACTTTGATTCGTAATTTCCTCCCATTTTGCTCATTGAACTCTGCGCGGCATTTCCCCGTAACAAGGGGTGGTAGCTCACCGCAAAAGCTTTTGAAATTTACCGTTGAGCCGTCAGTTGCAGCCCTCAATTCGGGACTCGGTGGAAAGAAGAGAGGAGGCGCGTGATTGCCGCCGTGCGTGTATTACATTAAAGTTTAATTAAATCGTCTCAAGTTACAAGCACTTATTTAATTGAGTTGCGTCGGTCTGAGATACTCTCTAGAGCCATAAAAAAAAACAAATGTCGGCGGCCATTTTTGCTGTTCTGTTGATCAATTTCTTCCGAGCAGGGGCCATCTTTATCACGGTAGCATGGTATTGAAATTAATTTATGCGAAAATAAACTCGCCGAGGGTTAGCAAGATAGGATTCGGTGTGCGGAATATGCATTTCGTTTGTTAATTAAATTGTAGCGATAGGGTGAATCACAGCTGCATATTTGGAAGACGATACAATTTTAGAACGGCACTCGAGAGTGATGTTCATTGAAGGCTATTAGGCGGCTTAATTACCTCAAATCCGAACCATTCTTCCATTCACCGGTTATCGTGAAATTGTTTACAATCGAAGTGCCATTGAACTTGACAAAGCCGATGAAAGTAAACCAAAATAGAGACAAACAGAAGGAAGCAAAATCTTGCTGCCGACGGATCTACGCTATTTACCCGAGGGTCTCCGGGATGAACCCTTTTGTGGCTGCACTCGATCGCACAATGGGCCACAAAGCTGCAACAAAACACATAAAGCAAGACACAGTGGCAAAGTCTTAAAAATATTTACGATCACTTTACGTGCCCTCGAAGCGTTGCAGAAAGGCGGAAGACATCCAAACAAACATCACTAATACCGCAAATATTTATTCCTCGGCAGTTGAGATTATCTTCCTTTGCGCTCTGTCTCCGTGCAGGCTGATCCCTGTTCCTTCTTGCTAGAAAAACCCCATACGTACCTTCATTATTGGCCTTTTCAAGTGTGCGCTAGTAGATTTGCAGATCTTCGTCCGATACGCAAGCTAAAGCAACTCGAAGAACGGATTCCTTTTTTTTTGTTGTGCGAACGAAGAACAGAGAGTGAAAAGCAAAAACAATATCCTCCCGCCCGGATAATAACATAACTTCCCCACTGCGATAAGTTATTAAACCTATTTAATCTATCGCAGAATGCGCCTGTGTTTCTTCAAGGATGCGCCTTTTGCTCGGCATTGTGTTGCTCTTTTATTCCCAAATTGAATGTCCAGATCGGGGCACCACTGCGGTCATATTGAGATGATATGTGGTCCATCCAACACTCGCTTGGATGAGTATGCTGTTCTTTTCCAATTTTGGGCCTGCTTCCGGATAATCCGCCGCAAAGCGGCTTTCGTGGGAACCTGTGTACTTTTCGGCTACTATTTACATCTTCATCAGTTCGTGAGCCGTGCATAGCGATGGCAGAAAATTATGTAATAAGGATTAGCATTAGTATCACGCAGAGATCGGTGGGGAGGATTGTCCGTAGAAAATGTTTTCAATTCAGTTTTTTTTGATTCGAATCATTTTATGAAATTCTCTCCAAAGTCAGATCTAACCTGAAATCATTGAACATATTTCAATAAAAAATTCAGATATTTATTGATGGCAAAATAACTAAATTACAGCAGCAGATTTTAGATTTTATGCTCCTGGAAACTGTGAGTTCACCAGAACTTGTTTGTCACATCATTATATTCCCCAAAATAAAATTATCCTAGTCTCAAAATAGGTAAATAAAATCGTTTTTTATCTCCCTAAGCATCATACTCTCACTTCAACCTCACTCTATTGCTTCTTCCGCCTCAACATTTCACAACTATTCCAAATTTTGGTAACCTCACGATCCAGCTGCGTCTCCAGTCGCGCCTTAAACAACTCCAGTTGCCTGCGCCGAGACTGTCCAAGCACGTGCTCTCCCAGTCGGTAATAGTTCGGGACGGTAGAATTTCTGGGTACGCTTCTGGCCTCCAAACGGTACGGGCGCTTCTGTTCCTCGCTCATCTTGCGCCATTCACGGGCGCTTTCGCGCACTGCGCTTCTCATATTGCTGAAGTTCCTGCGCAATCGATTCACCCGAACGAAGTTGAAGAAGGGCGAACGGGAAATTTTCGCAACGTTGTTCACAGCTTCGACCCTGATTCTGGTTTCTGATTCGTGGTCGGATGCCATGATGGTGATATTTTTTTTAATTAGTCTGGGCTGTCAATTGTTGCTGCCAGGGTTGCTACGATTCGATTGATCAAAAGTGTTCTTTGTAAGGCTTTTTTAGACTAGCCTCATGTGAAAATCTTGACGATATTAGGATGCACCATTGTATCTTGAATTATTTGTAATTTTATTTTCTCGTGTACGAGGTTTCAATGAGACATAACAAGGATTTATGAATTCCATTGACTTACTACCACAAAACCACTTACTACGGGTTTTCAAGAAAAAAAATTGATGCCAAATGCCTTCAAATTGCATGAAACGCGGAGATCTACTGTCATCTCGAAACATATTTTTTTTGTCAAAATCGACTCTCTGGGACTTTATTCTGGAATACGAGGCAAAACTTATGAATTAGGGTGCCAATGAAAATGGTCACCTTGATTTTTCATACGGGACTTTCTGCGAAATGTTGATTTGCACGATAAAATATCCTATGCAAAATATTAGCTCAATTGGATATTATTTAAGAGTGAAGCAAATGTCAAAGTTTGAGGTTTTTGAATACCGAAAAATCACTCAAAGAGGGAGTACATGAAATCGGGGTTTTAAACAAAATATTTTGATGCCAAAAGTCTTAAAATTGCACGAAACGTTGAGACTTACTGTTATCTCAAAACAGATTTTTTTGGTCAAAAATCGACTTTTCAGATATAGAAAACGTGCCAAACATTAATTTTTGACAAAAAAAACGGGATAACAATATATATATCGACGTTTCATGTTGGGTGATTTTTCAATTTCCAAAAAACTCAAATTTTTACATCTGCGACACTAATAAAATGAAGTCGTGCAAATCAACATTTCGCAGAAAGTCCCGTATGAAAAATCTAGATAATTATTTTCATTGGCACCCTAATCCATACGTTTTGCCTCGTATTCCAAAAAAAGTCCCAGATTTTTGACAAAAAAAAATCGGGATGACAATAGATCTCGACGTTTCATGAAACTTGGAGACATTTGGCATCAAAAAACAAAAAAGCAAATGAGTTCCGATTGAGCTGATATTTTGCTTAGGATAGTTTTCCTTGGGAATCAATATTTCTAAGAAAGTCCCGTTTGAAAATTCGGGGTGATCATTTCCATTGGCCTCCAATTTTCGCAGTCCGCCGCTATCTCACCGTACCATATCCTCCACAGGATCGGGACATCCAATAGACACTGATTCGACCTTTGTCTTGGACATCCTGTCTTAGACGCCCTGTAGACCGCAGACTTTTTATCGGACGATAGTTTGGTCGGATTGGCCTACTAGTGCAAAAACCGACCCAACTGAATTGGTGTAATGTGCGCATATGCATACTTCTCCGTACTGATTAAGAAACCGATAAAACTGTCGACCGACAAAAAATTTGCAGTCTGCGGGTGCTCTTAGATTTTCTGTTTTCCTCGCGATTGGCACTCGGACTTCCAATACCTGCGGGTCCAATTGATGATATCGCAGATTTTTTTCTGTCAACGATCAATTCAGGATTATCCCATTAAATATTACTTTTCTATTACTTTTCTTAGAAAAAAAGAAATAAATTAACCCTTTGCTGTCGTTTGTCTGCTCTCAGCCACCACATGCAAGGAAGTATACTAATCTTGTACTTTATCAAATATATATATATCAGTTCATACTTTTTATAAAAGAACTAGCTGACCCGGCAAACGTTGTTCTGCCATTTATTTCTAGTGAATATTTTGGGTGTTAAATGAAACATCTATAATGTATTGTAACATGTTTGAATGTTTCAACGTATTTGTATTTGAATGTATTTCATTATTGGAACTGATATGTTTAACCTCTTAAAAGTTAAACGTAAGGTGAAAATGTAAAATGTTTTTGTCGTAAAGTAGAAAAATGGAATGAAGAAAATCAATATCAATTTCGTCAGATTGTTGTCTCGGTGGAAAATAAGCGCTTTTCGTTATCACATTGAATCTGGCAATGATTGTCTGTGAATCTGTGGATGATTGTCTGCCATTGTCAGTATTTCTTAGTTTATATATTGAACATCAGGGTACGCTTGTAATCGTGTCGTTGGTGAACCTTGTACTTTAACGCCTCGTACTTGTTACATCTGTCATGCAAGGCGTTAAAAGTCCACGATCCACTCATGAACAATGTTTGTGGTAACAATATTGAACAGTCACCCATATCCCAGAATCCGATTGGTTTGAAACTCTTCTTATATCCGTTCCTCTAAAATTCAATCGTTCTATGTAAATGTGGCAACCTTACATTTCCACCAAAACTTTATCAATAATATAAAGTCATCACCAGAAACGATTTTCGTTCAAGATTTTCCCCACTTGCAGAGAATGTATTGCCGTTTTACATAGAACACATTTGATATGTAGAGCTAATTTTTCATTTAAAATTTTCGTGTTAAAAGCGTGTTTATCCCACCCGAAAATCCATAGTCATTTTTGGTTCACATAAATGGAACACGGAGTTCAATGTCGGCTATGTCGAATTGTATGGCAAGGTTGCCACATTTGCACAACTCGATTGGTTTTGAGTCGAACGGATTACAGAATGCAAAATTGCAATCCGTTCGGGCAATTCTGACTCGATCGGATTTCAGTAGTTGATCAGTAGAAAGATCTGGAATTTCAAAGAAAATCACATTATCGAGGATTCAGGGCCTATCGATTTTGTCGACTAACCAAACTGAAAATATGTGTATGAGATAATCCTCGGGTTGTTCCATTCAACCGAATACATCCAGCAATATGTGGGATCATGACTTAATTTTTTTCGTTTGAACACACGCTCTTTACATTCACGCATTGTTGGGATAGCTCACGACATCGTAGAATGGCGTTGTCCTGATCATATTGAATCATTATATGATTCAATTCAAAATAGGAAATGATGTTCAAAATGAATAAATTGCCTTTAGCGGGATCTCGTTGTTTAATGTTTACGCAATATCCGTCAGCTGGGAATTTTTTCTTCTAAGAGACTCTTCTGACTTGCATTATAGTCACACATGTTCCAGAGCTAGTCACTTAGAATACATTCAAGGCGTATTGCTTGGCATAGAAATCTCAACCAAGAACTACTAAAAATGATGCAAGTGATACTACGATAATAATGCGAACGTTGGGAACGTTAGTGCTATTGAAGAAGAACATGGAGAGAGTTGTCTGAACGATGTGCGTCAACGATGCATTCCAGATCATTGTAGTTTCTTCGAATCACAATTTCTCGCGTCACTGTGCAGTCGCCATCTATGATTCTAGCAACGCATGCACATTGAATTTACACACGTGCTCTCCAGCAGGTTTTTTATCAGGATTGATGACAATAGCGTGATTGTCATTTTGTAAACAGAACAATTGTGATTTGATGTATCTTAATAATTCGTTGTGCTCATTCAAAAATACTTCCAGCTCGCCGGCGATATGCCTGGCTTCAGATGAAGTGAGGTTACTTGCGAATGTGTGGATGAAAGATCGTTGTAGCGATGTTGCGGCCATCTGTCATTTGTCAATCTAAATAAATTCGTTCTGTTTTAAAAACGAAGGACGGTTTAGTTATTTGAATACTGTTTATACAAAAATACTTTAGTCTCTATTGAAAAAGGGTATGGGGGTTTGAATTTGTGGTGAGTTATTTAAAGTCAAATTTAACAATAAAAACATATTCTGATTTTTTCCGCATAGGGCCACCCTAATCGGTATTAAACATATAGTAATCGGTATCCTAGCGGTATCGTATATAGTTTACATCCTATTCTCATGCCTACCAAGTTTTTTGTGCACAATTTCATCAAAATCGATCGAGCCGTTTCGAAGGAGTTCGACCACGAACATCGTGACACGAGATTTTTATATATATAGAAGAAGATTTTAATGTCTAGTAGTTGACGAATCCAAAAGGTGCTTCTATGAATAATACATAACGGTACTCAGTATAAACAAAAGTTGTCACTTGGAAAGGCCTAATGGAAAAAAATATATAAATTGATACAAAGAGCATTGTTCTGTGTGTTCAAACACAATGATAAAAGGCGGAAGACGCCAAACTGATTATTCTTGTGATACATGCGAACACATATTCTGTATATAATCACACAATGTTATATATCACGGCTTTTTCAAGTAAAATAATTTCGACCGCAAAGGGTTAAATTTGTTTTGTTTAGTATGGTTTGGAGAATTTCCTATTTTCATCACTATAGAATTTTTTATTAATAAAAAATAATTTCAAGGAAAGAAGGAAGTAATGCACTGATATCTATAGATCTACATTTAACAAAGGATTGAGGAGGAAAAGGGTCGAAATTTTGAAGTGATTTCGGAACGCTGTACCGTTTTGACTTATATTCCGAACAGACTCAAATTCTGAACACTTCATTTTGAAATCAAATTTACTGAACATCAATGTTATAATTAATTGAATAATGAAAACCCCGATATTCTTTAGGGTAAACCTTTCTGTATAACAACATTTACAGGTATCAAAATAACATTGATGTTCAATAAACTCAGTTTTTACAATGAAGTGATCGGAATTTGAGTCAAAAATCAGAATTTCGGAATTTGAGACAAAATGGTAGCTTCAATTTGGTTGATAAAACCAATATCATGCACTTTTGGAAAATTAGTAAAAACCCATTAAAACACAAAATTTATTGTTTATTGATAAATACGGAGAGTTTTGAAATTCTTAAAAATGTAACACGTTTTATATTTTATTTAATTTTGAATGTATAGGTGATTCTGTTTAAAAGATATATGTGTTCTTCCTGTCCACATGGATTAAGTCTGTACCCCCTCTCCATGGACAAGCGTGGACATTTTCTTACCCCCTACCCCCCTAAAGCTGTCCACGTGGTATGTGGACAGCCTCCTATAACTATAATGATATTGATTAACAACTATAATAATATTGATTGACGAAAAACTAAAAATATGTTCAATTACATTTGTCTAAAATTCCGAACACTATTTAAACACTAATTTCAATGAAGATTTACAGTAGATTCTTACTACTATATTCTTCTAGCACATAACATGAAAACAGCGAACAAAATAGTGAAAACATATCCAAAAACTGAAAAATAAACGATGCTTGTTTTTTTCGAAATTCGCAGTCACTTTTTTGCAAAATACTCAGAACAAATAACAGCAGTGCAACTTCGACCAATCCTGAATATTAGGGAAAAAGTAATCAATTGTTTTTTCGCGAAATTCAAAACTTTATTTAAGTTGTTTCGGATTGTCCGATTTGGGATATGCACCGTTTCTTCCATAATTTGTTGCCATTTTGAAGGTAGCCTCATAATGCCGCTCTCATAGAGGTATTGGCAAAAAACACTCTAGTAATCGATTTCCACAATCTTCGCTCTTCGCTTCTTCGTTGACTGTATGTGAATATTTTAACTGATGGACGAAATCTGCATTTTTCCTAACTGAATGAAATTCCACACGAACATGTTCCAATTTGAACATAACACAATTTCCACATTTCCAAAATTAAAAATTTAACTGTCTGAAAAAATAACAGTGACAACAAAAACAGTAATGGGTTGTGGTCGCCGGAAAGTAGTGTCGAACAAAAAGTTGACGGGTCTGAGCCTATGGGCAAGGACGGGATCTTGACATAGGATTGTGATTGTGTGTAGTAATTACTTTTGAATTGAAGTTTTTCATTGACCAAAATCTGTATTTTTGTTCTTTTGATACATCAAATGAAAGCCCTAAAAATCTTTTTCCTGTATGCAATTGTATCCTTTAAACGGGCTAGATGAGATAACGTGGTAGAATCCGGAACCACATTCTGCTTAAAAATGTACACAAAAATACCATTAAAGCCATTACTACCCTTTTTTTGTTTATTCAATAATGCAGAAGAAGACAAGGAGTCATCATTTATCATTTTTAAACACAAAGTTCTGAGGAAGATTTACACATATTAAGATCGCGACTATTCAAGCTATCTTAATCTTATATGCGTATACTCTTTCGAACCTCTAAATCAGCAGCCAGTTAAATTCTTTATTTGCATTTTTACATTACCAAACAACATGCTCGACATCATGATATTCTGGACCAACATTGCATAAATTGTTAATAGCAAGACTTACACGATGAAAATGTGAATTGAGCATGAATTGATTGGACAACATACAATGCACAACTGATAAATGCCTATTATCGGCAAATGGAGAATAATTTATAATATGCATCGATTAACATTGTGAACTAACGCCCGAATGTAGTCAAAAAGATTGCTTGTTGCGTCGGGGAGGAAAGCGATCGAAAAAACATACCCACTTTAATCGTCAAATTGTTTAGTTTTTTTGAAACTACAGGGTTTTCCAACTTTAAATTCCGAAAGTAAATTGAAATAAAACACACTTAGAATTCGAATTTCGATGAAACTTTTATTTCAAATTAAAGTTTGGTTTATGCCATTATGTGTAAAATACAACATCATTCAAATGTCCACCTAGGGCTTCCTCGCACACCTTGATCCGGAACAGGTAATTTTCGATGGATTTTCGGCACATATGGGGCGGTATCTCGGTCATAACTTCACTAATGTTGTCTTTCAAATGTTCAAGAGTTTGCGGAGAGTTGGCATAGACACGGTCTTTCGCATAACCCCACAAAAAAAAGTCTAGCGGGTTCAAATCGCATGATCGCCATAGCGCTCACCATTCACAGTTACCGTCTCGCCGTCCTCATTTTCAAAGAAATACGGCCCGATGACTCCACCAGACCATAATGCGCACCAAACAGTGACTTTTGACGGATGCAATGGTCCCTCAACAATCACGTGTGGATTTTCTGAGCCCCATATACGGAAATTTTGGGTGTTCACATAGCCACCGAGCTCGAAATGTGCCTCATCGCTGAAGAAAATTTGATGCGAAAATTCAGCATTTTGCTGCTGTTGTTCGTTCACCCAATCGACGTATGCCCGACGCATTCCATGGTCACCACGCTCTAATTTTTGTACCAGTTGGACTTTATATGGATGTAGGTGCAAGTCCAAATGCAAAATTCGCCACAATGATGTATTTGACAAGCCCAATTGCTGAGCACGCCGTGGAATCGAAACATTCGGGTCATCCTCCACACTGGCAGCAACAGCAGCAATATTTTCGGCCGAACGCACATTACGATGATGCACAGGTTTCACAATATCTGCTACGGATCCAGTTTGTTCGAATTTACGCACTACATTAGCGATTGTGTGCTCTGTAGGCCGTCCATGACGACCAAAATCCGTCCGTAGTGCTTGAAAAACATTTGCCGGTTTTTCATCATTTTTATAGTATAATTTAACAAAATTAACACGTTGTGCGATGCTAAAACGATCCATATTGTAAAATGGCAGACATTCAACTAACGATATGACGCTTTGGTTGACAGCTATGTCAAACGGTTGTCAGCGCAGGGCTGTATACTTTCGGAAGCCCGAAATGGAAAACCCTGTATATTTTCTGTTCGTGTTTCGAGCAAAAAAATGCTGGATAAATTTCCTGTCTAATGGTATACAACACAACATATGTCGTAATAACAATTTTGAGTAATATGCGTTTGAAAACTCTTAATGAATCGTTACATGTTTTGTAGAGTTACCCCCTATATAGAAATCAAAGACCACTCTATCAAATCAAAATTCGATAAAAATTTAAACCAAAAATCTATAAAATAAGAAAAATCATGCCATGTTTTGAGTGCCAATATTTTCCCAAACAAGAACTTTTTGTGGCAATTTAAAGTTGAGGAACTTTCTCACCAAATATATTTTGCCGACGCTCGTTCGATACACATTACCTTATTTGTGGCCAATTATCCTCTGCAAAATTGAGTAATCACAAAAGTACTCAATCACTGCAGTCCCAAAACTGCTGCTGCTACCAATGATTATCGGCTAGATCTCATCCAGGTTCCTGTCAAGCCCGACCGGTTACCGCCAGCTGTGGCGTGCACATGCTGCTGTTCAGTCGAGTGTCCACAGAAGCCGCAGTCATCCTTGATGACAAAATTTTCCTGTTCCGCAATAATCCTAACTGCGTTTTAAATCCTCCACCACTTGAGTGTAATTATCATCCGCTCATGGTCCTCTTGTGTCGCCCATGAAGCAAGTCTATCTCGAACTTCATCTTGATTTTTCGCTCTCCGAAAAAAAGAGGAGGGGTTTAGCAACCCTCGCGTGTTTTTCCCTCGTCTCTAGAAGCCTTCCTTTGGTTGGATTTCTTCCATACATCCTCTTCAGCTTGTGTCCATTAATCCTGTTCCTCGTTTTCCGATTCCCCTTGCGGCTGACAGTTCCATACATTGACAAACGCAGGCGGCGTCGAAGAAGCCACGCGTGTTGCTTGATGTTTTCTGTAAACATTTGTATTAAAATTTAATTTCCCAACAATGTAACCAAAATAACGGGAGGGTTGGATCGCTTGCCTGCCGCCACAATGTGGGTTGCTTTTTACGTTAGTGTGCGATTTTCCCGGAGGGAAACCGTGTGCGATTCTAAGCTTCTGCTGCTGTTTGGAAAAGGACGAACATGAAAATGAATGAACAGAAAAAAAACGGAGGCAGAAAGGATGCAACTGATACGTCCTTCACTCTGGAGGGATGGAGGATCAAAGATGAGGGATGAATAAAAAGATGTACACGAATGCGTGTCCTGATTAGTGCGTACCGTGAACTCAACCGGTGAAGGTCGTTGGTTGGCAGAAAGTGAAGCAAGAGCAGTGGATTTTGCGAAATTTGTTGAAAAGTTAGGCAGAATGACCTCAGGCTGCAAAAACATGGCCCAATCGAGACAGAGTGATTTCAGCATAGAACATATTCTAACCAGAGCGGGGGAAAGGTATGAAAAGCGACGGAAAGTGGAGTCCTTTTCCTGCTCATCCAACACATCCCAGAGCCACAGTGATAGTGATGAACAGATAGTGTCAGAGGAGGATGAAGAGATCGTAGTGGATAATACCCCTCATGCGGAGAGTGTCGGTGCATCAAGCTACTTGCAGAACTGCATGCCGAGCTTCGATTGGTTGTACTACACGCGCTATCGTCCACCCAAGTTGCCACGTAAGTCTTTCACAGGACAAGATCTCAGCATGCAAGTTGCTCATCTTCTCCAACCACCCATCCAACTTATTGCAGGACCCCAAAAGATCGGCCCCGTCAAGCGTACTCCGGGACGTTTGCCCCGAGTACCGTTCACACCTGCCCAGTTGAGTGCCTTAGAGGATGCATACAAGGTGTCCACCTATTTGAGCTCGGAGGAGGCAAACCAGCTAGCGTACAGCTTGGAGCTTACCAACACGCGGGTAAAAATATGGTTTCAGAATCGACGAGCTCGGGACCGGCGGGAGAAGCGCGAGGCATCGCTTGGCGCACCCGATCCGATTGGCGCCGGCGCATTCGTCGGAAGTATCCCTCCGTCGGTCGGTCACTTTGCGACGTTCTTCGGATCGACAGCGAAGTCGTCGTCACAGACCACAGCTTCGCTATCACCTACCGGATCGGATGGGGCAGAAAGGAGCAGTGAATCATCGTTCCTTCATATGAAATGAGAGTCTTGTGATAGCGGTTACCGTTGTAAATAATTGTAAATACACAGTAGTTAGTTTATACCCCCATATTGTTAAGGACGGTCGAGAGTTTATTTTTTGGAAAATATTATGCGCACGAATAAAAGAAATGTCGGATTGAAAGTGGTGAGTTTCAGTTTTATCAGTTTAATCGTACAACCGTCAGGATGGCCGAGTGGTCTAAGGCGCTACGTTCAGGTCGTAGTCTTCTCTGAAGGCGTGGGTTCGAATCCCACTTCTGACATGGACTTTTTCCAAAACATTCACATTTTTGATCATCGCAACATGCGTCATGTTTGAACAAATGCAATGGAACTAGGTAAGATACATCGGGGCAAGTTGAAATGCGGGGTGAGTTAAAACGGAAGCCATATTTTTTCTCAGGATCCAGATCCACTACATGTACGAACTGACTGCCATAACCGGAAGATTGAAGCGTCTCATTTCATTTTATTTTAATACCAACAGGCCTGAACAAACGTGTCCTAATGATAAATCTAATACATATACATACTGATTGTCTTATTGTCTAAGGGCGGTAGAAAACGACTTTTTCGAATTAGAACGAGTTAAGCTTGAACACGCGACACATACTTGATAGGGGCTCATAATACCTCATACGGCATTGTTTGGTTTTGGTCGTTCGTAAGTTTGAATCCGAACGTTTCGAAGCAAACTTAATCCGTCCCAAAAAAAAGTTTTCCTGTAATATATAATTTCTAACAACACATTAGGTTGACTAGTTTGGATTTCAGTTCATGAATCTATGATGGAAATGTGAAGAAATATGAACGGTATTTTTTCACTTACCCCTTCTTTTTTCAAAGGCCGGGGTAAGTTGAAACGCATATAACAGGGTAAGTTGAAACAATGGAAAACAATCGCAAATATGGACCGATTAATTGCCACTTGTGAACCGCAATTTATGTCCATTATGGTCTGAAAGTACGTTAGGAGAACAACTACTAAGTGTACCGTTACTGCAGCGATGTTGTGCAGGGACAATCAATGACACAAGGGGAATCGGGAGTGGATTTTATTGTAGGCAACAGACATTTTTTGACTTAGAACTACGTCTTTCATTAAGGGTGCCAAATCAGAAAACAGGTCACGTTTTTATGAAATAAAGTTAACGTTAATAACTATTTTTGCCGTGAACGGATTTTGGCGATTAACATACTAAACGAATCGGAAATTCCGTAAGATTTGTGTAATATGTTATACATTAGAATCTCCTGGTTTGTAAATGTTTAAAATTCATGAAAACTTTAGCGTTTCCATTTTCCCATACATTTGTTCTGTCTATTTGTGTGCTTTCCCGAACAGAGCTGTAAATAACGAGCAACCTATCGACGACCAACGGAGGGGAAATCGTAGGATTTAATGTCTCCGTGAACAAAGGAAAAGTAGAAGAATGAAGGGGAATACTTGTCTAGAGTATAAACAGTGGATCTCGCTAAGGCAAACTTCATTTTTCTTTGTGTGGACACCGACTGGACAACATCGTTGCTGGACGGGCTGGACGGCGAGGGATCGAGTGCCTTTCTCAAGGCAAGAGGGCGGAGGTGGTAGCGCTGGAGTAAAATAGAGTAGTGTTTTCAAAGGGCCTTTCTCAAGGCTAGAGACGAATGAACTGCAAAAGTTTAAAGTCTCTCTAATTCATTACCATTACCATTACCCCCAGGCAAACTTTCATTCGGCATCGGACTGTTGAGCAATCCAGTTCACTTTGCTTTAGCTGCGCTTCGATCTAAGATTGAACCCCACCAGTGGTAATCCAACTTGGATATCGTCGTGTTGTTTTTTTCAGTTTGTTTTTCGCGTTATTCGTATCGTGTGTTTTTCTTTCCGCGTCATAAATTGGACGCTTCACGTAGTGTTTAATGAGCAAGAAGAAGAGGAAGGCAGGTTCGAGCCCTGCAAAAAACGAACGCATTGCCAGGGACAATAAAATTTCGAGACAAGCGTCATCTAATAATGCACGCGATGTTGGTGCAGTGAAAAGCGCTCGCACTGAACCGAGCCTTCGCGAGTGTGAAACCGCATCGAACAACAGCGAAGTAGGCGACTTAGGCGCGTCGTTCGAAAATGTAAGTGCCGTAACCCAGGTAGCAACTAAAATCAAGCTCCCCCCGCTGGTGGTGAAGGTGGTCACTCTTGACAAACTCATCAGCGAATTCGCATCGATGGGTGTTACAGCAGAGTACAAGCTGTGTGGCATAATTCAGTCTTTTTACAAGCAGTTAACATTGTTTGTTTTCTGTCATCATAAGGGCTTCGTTGGTGCCTTTGATGCGCCAAAAAATTATTTGGGGGATACCAAACATCTTGAATGTCTTACTGGAATGTTATAAGTTATTTGGGTTCGCGTGCCAGTCGCAAAATTGCATTCAACTAGGATTGCATTAGCGCTAATCTTAATCATAATGAAGCAATGATACTGTTTTGAGGTTGTTGGTATTAACAAAGAGTTTATTTCGCTTGTTTAGTCACTAAGAAAGTAAATGTCGTTCTGGAATTTTGTATGTGATTAGGTTTCGCTTGCCAGTAACAAAACTTCTTCCACTTTCTCATGCTCCACTCGATGTATATAATCGACTGTAGCCGAGTTTATGTCAATTGCGAAAAAGGCCACCGGAATAGCGTTCGAAGTAAATTTTCAATGCATTGACATTGACAATAAATTGCGAAGTACGATCAGCTAGTGTATTGTTTTGCGAGGGCAAGAATGAATCATCAATCAATTATCATCAACTGATTCTACAATGAAAAAACCACTTCAGAGATTATTCTACTAAGCAGTTGTTTCTAAAATATCACAGCATTATAGAATAATATCCCAAGGTATAAACAAGCGACTTATATAAAATAACAGCGTAGTTCTACGTCAAGCGTACGGTCGTATCTTGGACACAACCTCCTATAATTTTTTTGCTTAAAATGACTGTAAACATTGGAACTCCTTTGCAATGCAACAGATGCTGTTTGAGCTAGTTGACAGATGGTCGTTTGTTTACACTCATTATTTTTGAGAAGATGTGACTGTACGGAAAATTTTTGGTATGAATTTTAGACGTTCTCGCGTATATTATAATTTGTTGTTTGTGTTGATGGCTGGTCTAAATAAAGGACATATTTATTCACCAAATGAAACAAATTTACCTTCGTTTTGATTTATTTTTTGGTCTGTTTCTTGTGCTGTAATATTTGAGCCAGTGCTGTGCGGACAATTCTTTGATGCAGTGTCCATTTTTGTTTTCGAAAGAGCAATGGAACAAACGATTCTCTAGTGCTTGCTTTCCACAGATATTCGACTGGCCTCTGCGCAATAGAAATAACTGAGTTCAGTATTCCTGAACAATAAGGGGGCTTTTGATACGGTTTCCATACAAATTCTATCAGACAGTTCAGGCAGGATTAGTGAGAAGCTAATCTGAGAGATGCTAACGCTTTATAAAACTACTGTTCTATTTATTCTAGAATACGCCTGGCCGGAACGCGAATTGCACCCCTAATGTCTTGGAAGGTAATTACATTCAATCATTCCAAACGTATCTACTAGAGCGTGGTTCAAACGTTTGGACGTAAGTCGTGACGTTATTCGCGTAATTAGTAGTCTTATGTCGAACCACTACTCATTAGATGTGCATCTCCACAGAATAAATCTCGAAGACAACAATACGGTAAACATTCACTAACTAGGCGAAAAGGGAAGACCAGTTATCGACATTCGCGTTTCAACTGGTCCGGCATGTTGAACGTCAAAAATGATCGAGTGGAACTTCAATGAATTGTTTGATTCGCGTTGATAATGAAATTGGATAAACAAAAAGATTCCAATCAAAGTTTCGCATTGAGTGCGAGAACAGGAATGAAACATAATTGGAGGAAATTTTTTTCTGTAATTTAATCAATGTTTTTGTCATGCGAAAATAACGTCAATTTTCATAACATTTCAAATTACATTCCAATGCCCCTCACAGCAAATCTTCCATTTGAATGAAATTCTGCTTTTTAACTGGTCCAAGGATCAGTTAACGTTCGCCAGGACCAGTTAGCGAACGATTAGTGTATCTGTTGATGTAAAAACGGCTACGATGATATTGACCCGAGGTTGGCAATGTACGGATATTTACGCAGCCAGTCGACAGTCGATGCTCACTTTTTGAATAGCCTTGAGGACCAACGAAGACACCCTTATGCTTCTATCAGAGACTTATTGGGGACATGCGACGTCTTTTTTATGCAGCGGATTTATGAATTTCTGATGAAGTCTAGCATTACAATTCAATTCCTTTGTGTGTTCTTTTTCGTTCGTTCGTCTTGTCCCCTCATCTCACCGTTGCCCACCTTCGACAGTTGGTAATATACCAGATGCTACCCCTGAGAATGCACCGATACCCAATATGCATATCCCTAACCCGACTAGTCGATCAAAATGTTAACCTTGCTAACCTTGAGTACCACGAGTAATCAGTCGAATCCTACTCAACGTTGATATAAGATATAATTTGTATAAACCATGGAACCAAACGTTGGGTTACAATATGGAATTTGGTGGAAAGGCCAATCGTTGGTTTAGACCTTATCAATAGTGAGCTTGAGCTTGGGTAGACTGTACAATTCGTAGTTGCTCTCCGTGATTGACCTGAACCAACCAAATTGCACAAAGAACACACAGAATGACGCTTGGGACTAGCAAATCATTCTCGTTGGGCAATTTTCGGTGATTCGAGCTTTAAATGGCCAATAACGACGCCGGCCACGTCCTTACAGTCACCAGGGGCAGGGAAGGAATGTTAGTATGATATTCGCCGCCCGAAAGCCAGAAGGGTCGCCTCTATAGCGTGGTTCCCTAGCGTTCATCATGGAATTGATAGTTTGTTAGTGGGAAGAGGTAATAATCAGGATTCACTGTGGTAAGTGATATGATTCTGTAAACGCGGATTCTCAACTAATCGATGAAACTGAATTACGAAATCGAATGTATTTCGACTAACGGATCAGCGATTTATTTTAAGAACAGATGAATATTTTTATTTTTCACATATTCATTTCACATAGAATATACGATTCAATAGGTCGTGGACCCTTCAAATTTACATATTCTTAAACACTCACGACGGGTGGTATTCATGGGCCACCTGAAAAGGTAACCTGGAAAACACAACCACAATACTAGTCGAATATCAATTTCGTGATTCAATTTGGGACATTCTCGAACACCGAACGATAGATAACACATGGACCACCTGAAAAACCGCTCTACAATAAAACATACCTATAATATATTTCGTGATTCATTGCATCGCGGACTCTTCAATTTGTCCGTTGGTTTGGACCTTATCAATAGTGTACAAAAAAATGTCAAATATTTGTTAATGTTGTATTGTCATATGAGAAAGCAACAGTTGATGTCCACAATGTGTGTGGTAGTTCTGTTGTTTCGCATATGACAAAAAGAGAAATGTAGTATTGGGAGTGTGTGATTAACTGTCGTAGAAACGATGACGTATGAGTCTAATTTTTGTAATAAACCAAATAAATAGTTAGTCGCAGACACCCAGGTTGGTGTTTCACGAAAAAATATTTTTTTTAGTTAGTTTTTTTGTATTTATTTATATAGTAGTAGGTAGGGATTGTTAACCGGTTTTACCGTTACCGGTTTTATAGCTAATACCGGGTCATTTTCCATTACCGAATTACCGGTAATTTTACAATCGATAACCGGTATTTTCGGTAATTTTAATTTTTACACCATAAATAATATTCGCCTTTATGCCGTTTTGAAATATTACTCTAGAATCTAAATAAGATCGAAAAATCCAACTGGCAGTGTTGCGCGATTCTACGACCTTCGACCTTCTGTTCAAAAATAGCTACTCGATCTCGATGCCCTCGAACCAGTTCTGGTCGCTGTTGAACTGCTATGTCGGAAGAACTGCACCCTTTATGAAATTGACGTCGGATTGCAATTTATGCTAGAACAGCTATCTACTATCTATCTGTGATTTCGGCGTCTTCTATCAAACTTCACGGACTGCATTGAACAAGCAGGCATTTTAAATCGTTCGTGATTTGATTAAATTTGACGATTATGGTATTGGTTCAGTAGCTGCATAACAGGAGGGAAAACACCCACTGGAAGATGCAGAATCTGTTGAGCATCAAGGAAAAACTTGACGATTGAATTGAAAATCTTCAGACATGTTTTCGTACAGAGGCAAATACATGGCAATGGTATTCGATGCTCTTCGTACTGTACGCCCAACATCATTGGACTCTAAACGTCCGTTTTCCTCTTCTGGAAATTTCGGTAAAGGGAAATCAGGGTAAACCCGACACCTCGTGATTTTTCCAATTAGAAGACATATTTTGCAAATTTTCCGATGTCCCCTGTACACATTTGTCATTTTTTACGTTCCGATTCACCATACAGCTGCAGGAGTCGCTTTACTGTCAAAACATACAACACAACACGACTGGTTAAAAAACAGGAGTCCGTGTAAAATTTCGCTAGTGGAATTTAAATGTTTTAGTTGGAAAATTTTGGAGAATTTAATATTTCTATGAGCTCAATTTATCTTAGATCATTGTTCAGTGTATTCTGTGAGACGATAGGTTGTTTTGTTGATTATCGATAATGGAAAACGTTGTTTTGAAATTTCGAGCCCATTTGGGGTAACACCGACACCTTCAGTCAGGGTAAAACCGATACCTGGTTTGTGTTCCATTGACAGGAAAAAATGTGTACTTGCTTTTGTAGATGTCTTGTGTTTATATTTGGAAGACAAAACGACAGCACTGGATTGATGAAACAGCCAAAACCAACGTTGAACTGGACTTTTCAACAAAAAAAGCTTGGAAGAGCTTCAACGCTCATCGGCACGACCCCTGTGGTCGCTCACCCAAGCTGGAATCAAAACTCTCGTGTTTACTCCGGACCAGGAGTAGGAAATCTTTTCTCTAATGGTTTTAACCCGACAGGGTGTCGATTTCACCCGCACTCTCATTCATTTCACCTAAAAACATCAGCTTTTCTACTCGAATTCGAGTTCTACTCAAAAAATAATCAACAGATACTGTAGAATAGTTCATGAATAGTTGAAGAGAGGTTCCGTAACGATTTAAAGTCGGAGGAACATGGGAGGTCTTGGAAATATATGGAAATCCTTAGGGTGTCGATTTTACCCTGATTTCCCCTAATGATCCGATTTAGATTTAGACGACAAAATTAACATTATTTGTGTCCTTTAGTATTAATTTTAACAACAAACTAAGTTGAATGTTTTCTTGTAAACAAATCATTATCAATAAAAGCTGTTTCTTCAAGGAAATGGTTTTGTTTCAAAGTATTGTTTTACCGGTAATTTACCGGTTTTACCGGTAATGAAATTTTCATTACCGAATAACCGGTTATTGAAATTTTGGCACGGTAATGCAATCCCTAGTAGTAGGGAAGAAAGATGTTTATTTATTTAGTTATTTATTTATTTATTTATACATTCATAGATATTTATTATATTCATATACAATTGCTTGTTTTGCTTATTCGAAGATTTTTCATTTATTTATTCATATATGCGGAAAGCAAGTGTTAGGCTTAGTTGTCCAAGGTATAGCATGCTACCTTACATGTTTTGTTATTAGTCGTGACACCAACCTAAACAAATAGGTTTAGGTTGTGTGTGTTTGTCGGAGTTGTCATCTTGTCTCTCGTCGTCGCAACAGAGGGATGGCTGGGGCGAATTGGAAACGACCCTTAATGGAAAAATATCAGGGAACCTGAATAGGGTCGGGAGATTCAATGGTTGGACGGAATTTGAAAAGAAGAAGAAAAGGCGTTGAGAGGAAAAAATTCGGGGAATCTTTGCGAAGATCTGTTCACGGACGGACGCAGTTGCTATTACTGCAAAATTTAACTAAAAGTTATCCCTAAATATAAAAGGGTTTACGTCCTCCGTTTGTGAACTAGCCACGTAAAAAGGCTAGTTCACAATTGAATTCCAGTGGTTTCGGTAGAATATTTACCGTGAGTGTTCGCGAACTGATAAGTGCGAACGAACTAGCATAATTGACTCTCTGACAGATAAGAGACACCGGCCATCCTCACATCCGGCCGTGCTACGTGCTACGAAGCCGTCCCGTTCCCGTCACCGCCTGTTCCAGCCATCGAAGGAGTACCGGAAGTGCACCAACGCAGCGAACGTCCGCAACAAAACCGGTGAACTCAAGCCATTCAAAAAATGCAGAAAAATTGTAATAAAACAAAAATTACATATATAAAAATCAATTTATTTTTAAAGTGTAAAGAGACGAATGAACTCTCAGAGTTTAAAGTCTCTCTAATTCAATACCTTCCTTCCTTCCTTAAAGTGTAAATTGTGTGGCCATCCAAACCGCGGTATTTTGTTGTTCTTCGATTAATAGGTTATCGTAGTGAATCTTGTTTTCCGCCATTATACAGTGAATATTGTAATTGTAATCGTGCCTTTCTACCATTGTGTCCACCATTTTGTTGTGTTCCGCGTCGCGAGTAATTGTTTGTAGTTCCCCCAGCGATTCCTCAACAGACGACCCAAACTGCGTTGAAAGAACCAGCTTAAACAAAAGTAATTAACTATCAACCAGCATTCAATTAATGGATCCGCGAAGCTACTGCGAATTAACGAATTGGAAAACAAGGATTCTTCCGAATAATGACATACTATATACGAATCTATATTAGACCCAACAGTACAACGAGCATCGAAATTTAATCTAAGTACTCTCAAAAACAGCGAAAGTAATACTATACTAATAATTCCACAGGGTGAAGTACGCTGGATTCTGTTTTTACACGACTATTTTACGTGATTTTTACGCGTCAATCGGGTAGGAAAAATGTTTCAGTGTAATACCATATAGGGCAAAGAATGTGATATTGCACCTAGATATAGAAATAGAATCTTAAACTAATTAACCTAGTTTATTTTACAATACGCATCAACATAAAGCACGCTCGACTTGCATTATCTTGAAATGATGAATAGTAGAACAAAAATTTCACTAGCTGGTTTTTTTTTGCCTGGTAATAACAAAAAACGACAAATGCTTTCATTTGTCCAAGATACTTCCAAGCACGACATTCCATTCGTCAACCGTGGAAAACCAAGATTTTTTCAGTATGTGTATTATCATCTGTTGTCAGCTTGCAAACAAAGAGCGGCTTAATAGCATTTTGAATATGTGTACAGTTCTGTTTTTCATCAATATACAACCTAGCTAAATAGTAATTCTTAACATTCTGTTCTCGGTCGATTATATTTACCTCAGGGCCTCAATACTAGGCTATTTTTTATTTCATTTGTGCGATAACACTGTACTGTACAGTTAATTAAGTATTTGTCCAATCATAATAACAGCTTGCGCTGTTACCATCAACACAACAGTAGTAACGATTTAGGTCGTATCATCGAGAAAAGTTAATGTAAGTTTCAAAAAATGTACAATTATTATACTACACATAATTGAGGGGGATATTTTTAAAACCGGCATCTGACCTGTTTAATTGTTTCGAAAGCTGATATTGTGTTCCATTAGAATTTGGTGTTCAAAAGTTCGCTTCCTTTGTAATAATTAACACTAGTGTATAAGATCATCTATGGCTACGCTACTTCCATATGTAGCGGCTAGGATTATTCCGGCTCTCAAGTAATACAACTCAACTCTGTCCCGTCTGCTAATAAATCCCCAGAATTACCACAAAGCGTATTGTAACAAAAAAGACACATACATCATTATCATGTCATCTCTTCTCAGTATTAGTCCCTCACGTTGATAATCGATTCGCGACCCTTACCAACACCAATCCACCTCACCGGTATGCCCAAGTTTTTCTCGATTAACCGGACGTAGTCTTGTGCCTCCGGTGGAAGCTCGCTGAATTCGCGCACGTTCTCCGTCGACTTGAGCCAACCGGGCACCGTGATGTAATTGACTTCGACCTGTCCAAGGTCGCTGATCGAGCCCGGGAAGTAGTCGATTAGTTCGCCGTTCAGGTTGTAACTAATAGGGAAAAAGATCGACCGGATTATTTGCGCATTCAAACAAAGGGAAAATAGTTTCGGTACATTTTTTTCAACATTGTGACGTGTTCTTATCTGATTGATTGAGGGTATTTGCGGTTAGACTTTTTTGAGAACTCAACTGCGCCTGAAAGAATCGCACCACAATGTTACAATTGACGAATTTTATGTCAACTCGACTGGCCATTGGCAGCACCATCTCAGACTGCTGTGAAATGTTGTGGGTGTAAAGATATTTGAGGTCATTTAACCCTTAGCGAACGAATGCCGTCACACTCGCGACATTGCAAATATTCTAAAAAATTGAATGCCGCCATACATGCGGCATTTCGTTATATTTCAGGAATTCTGTTAGGCTATGCCTTTTTATGCATGCAACGTGATCTGGAGCAAATTAATACATTACATACACACATCTATCCCTTTATTTCAACTCCCATTATTTTTCTGAAATTTTCATTTCATTATCCTTTTGTAATCCAATAAAATCCAATCAAGCGACATTAATTATGTACCTTTTCTCGCTATGGAAATAAAGCACCGAATTTATTGAAATCCGTCGAAAAATGCGCTCTTTCGTTAAAGGTTGAGCATCTTTTATCAAAAAAGCAATCTACAAAAAATGTTTCACAAAAATTCCTAACTATGAAACTAAAAAACCTAAAAATTGAGGTCTAAGATAGAAATACAGAGCGGACTGGATTATATACAGTCTTCGACAGTGATGGGAAAAAATCGCCTCGAGCGTTCGATGAATAGGTATATATATATATTAGAGTGCCAATGGATGTATGGGAAAAAAGTTACCCTCGAATTTTCTAAGCGAACTTGATTAAAAATGTTGATTCCCACGAAAAACTGCCCTATGCAAAATATCAGCTCAATCGGACTTCATTTACTAGTGTCGAACAGCGGTCAAAGTTTGAGTTTTTTGAAAACCGAAAAGTCGCACAAGGTGGGAGTAAAACAAATCGGGTTTTTCGAAAAACAAAATTTTGATGCCAAATGTCTTCAAATTGCATCGACACTCTGGGACACTTTGGTATTATTTTTTTTTTGAAAACCCCGATTTCCTTTGCTCCCCTCTTGGGTGATTTTTCGATTTTCAGAAAAATTAAATTTTGAGATCTGCGACAATAGTAAATGTAGTCCGTATGAGTCAATATTTTGCAGAGGGTATTTTATCGTGCAAATCAACAGTTCGGAGGGAGTCCCGTATGAAAAATATGATGATTTTCATTGGCCCCCTAAACCATACGTTTTGCATTGTATACCGAAAAAACGACAAAGTCCCAGAGTGTCGATTTTTGACAAAAAAAAAATCGGGATGACAGTAGATCTCGACGTTTCATGCAATTTAAAGACATTTGGCACCAAATTTTTTTTTCCAAAACCCCGATTTCCTTTCTCCCCCCTTGTGCGATTTTTCGGTTTTCAAAAAACTCAAACTTTGACCGCTGTTCGACACTAGTAAATGAAGTCCGATTGAGCTGATATTTTGCATAAGGTAGTTTTTCGTGGGAATCAATACATTTTTAATCCCTTTGAAATTTGAATTTTTTAGTTCCCTTTGAAAATTCGAAATGGCCATTTTCATTGGCACTGTATATGTTTCGTCATGCTTACACATAGAGAAGACTATAAACGGAGAGCTGCCAAAATCTCACAAAAGCGATATGGCAGTGGAATCATTACTGTCTACACTCCCAAAGCTTTGCTCATACGATTGAAGGTTTATCGTGAGGGCACGCTACAAACGACTAATCTCAGCTGGTGAAGCTAGGGATCAGATATTGTTCGGACTGTTTACTACTGACGAACATCTATGATCTGAGCATTACATCGCTCTAATTTTCAGTTGCCGAAACTAGTGCGGTTTTGCTTCACACCCGTCTCCCGTCAAACTTACAAAGACGCACTCGGAGAGTCAATTTTACATTCGTTAACATTCGGGTTATGGTAAGCTAAACTGAGCGGAGAGGCGAGATGTAGTGAGAATCGTATATTGTAGAAACACTTGCCTCCGTGGAGCAAATTACTGCTGCGATTTGCACACAAACCGAGTGAAAAGAGTCTTACGGTTCTCCTAACTATATCCGTTGATACGATCTATTAATAAACTCAGAGTAACTAAAAGAAAATCATTCTGTAGGGAAGGAAGAGGAGTCATAGTTGATCGTAACTTGTACAGATCGCGCTCTGTGCAGTTTGCGATTAATCATGATTCGAAGACTCTTCGATTTCCTTTCACTATCTCTATATATATAAAAATGTTCTGCTCGTTTGTGTACGTATCAAAAACTCGGAAAGTACGAAACCGATTGAGCACAAAGTTGTACACAATATACAATCCACTTCAAGGAGTGTTGTTACGGCATAAAAAAAAATGAAAATTGGAAGAAAAACGATTTTATATATTACCAGAGTACGTTTCTGAAATTGAGTTTCTAATGAAAATCGACTATTCAGCAATGAATATATGTTCTATGTGATAGTGAATTCTATGTGAATGAATATATATATATATATGTGAATGAATATATATATATATATATGTGTATATAAATGTTCTGTTCGTTTGTGTATGCGTCAAAAACTCGAAAAGTACGGAACCGATTGAGCTCAAACTGTGATACAATATACAAAACAAACAAACACATCTAGGATTGTTGTTACAACATAAAAAATGAAAAATTAAACTCAACCATGCAACCACAATGTGCCACAGCAAAGCGTCGCAGGGTACAGCTAGTATATAATAAAATCCTGTATATAATCGAGTTAAAAAATATTACTGGGGAAATCGGCATTGCGAATTCATACAAATCGGGCGTATTTTTGTTCCGATTGAAATGTGTTTCCCTAACACAGACTTCAAAACCGAGGTTTCTGGGGAAATCGGCTCTGCAAATAAATGCAAACTGCGAGTACTTTTGTCCTCGCTTGCCTTTGTGCAGAGTGGAATATGTCTATCCTAACATGATCTTCTAAACTTAGGAACCTGGGAAAATCGTGCAGACACTAGAAGCGAATGAATTTCCCAGTTTCAAGCAAATTCGAGATTCGAGAAGTATGTACACTTTTGGGATGTAAACTTCAGAGGGAAATGTAAAATAAAATAATCATTTGATAATTTTTTTTTGTCTTTATTGGAAAGATTTTCAGCCTTAGGCTGGTTCATCAAATGTTTGATAATTCTTCCGTACATATATTTTGTTCTAGTCACCATACCAAACGTAAAAGGTCCGTCATTAAATTTACTTGTAACGAAGAACAATCAATCACAATAAATGAATTGACTTTACATGGCATTTGTTCATTTTTTTCACTCACAGAGCAAATATATTGAACTCAATTGAATTTGGAAACTGTTTCATTCAATCAAGAATTTAATCAATACAAACGAATTATTGCTAAGCTAAGGTAGTTCCACGTCAACCTTGCGGTTATGTCATAGATATAACCCACCAATTTTTTTTTTCAATTTCGCTGCAATATTATTTTAAACAATTCCTGGTGAATCATCAACTAGAATCTATCAAAATCACGATGTTTACTCCACTGTACTCATAATAGCCAATTCACTTTCACTTTAATGTTGAAAACATTTATTTTCCCTTGAATTAAGTTATATTTGAAATATAAAAAATTCTTTTCGGACTATATATAATCGAGTCTAAAATGGTATATAATCTAATCATATATAATCGAGTCAGTATACATTCGAGTCTGATCTATATAGGGAAT
The DNA here is from genome assembly GCF_029784135.1 of Toxorhynchites rutilus septentrionalis. Taxonomy (NCBI): domain Eukaryota; kingdom Metazoa; phylum Arthropoda; class Insecta; order Diptera; family Culicidae; genus Toxorhynchites; species Toxorhynchites rutilus. Next base: position 28,361,822 of record NC_073744.1, on the reverse strand, counting down.
AGTTTTAATTTTTATAAAAGAATTTAAAGAAAACAAAAAAAAGTACGCTGATAAAACAGTTATTCTAAAGATGGAAATTATTTTTTCTCAAAAACGTATTGTTTAAACATTGAAAAAAATATATATGAAAGGCTCATACAATTATCAACAAGCCATCCATACATCGGAAGATGGGCACTTTCACAGGGAAAAAGTTTTTCTAACGACAACTTTTTCATGTTTTCTTTGAAAAAAAATTATGGTATAGACCATAAAACCATTTGGAACCATTTGCAGAAGATTGGATTCCAAAAAAAAGCTGGATGTATGGGTGCCACACGTGTTGACGCAAATTAATCTTTTAGACCGAATCAACGCCTGCGATGCACTGCTGAAACGAAACGAACTCGACCCATTTTTGAAGAAGATGGTGACTGGTGATGAAGAGTGGATCACGTACGACAACCTAAAGTGAAAAAAGTCGTGGTCGAAGCGCGGTGAGCCGGCCCAAACCATCACCAAGCCCGGATTGACGGCCAGGAAGGTTTTGCTGTGTGTTTGGTGGGATTGGAAGGTAATCATCCACTATGAGCTGCTCAACTATATCCAGACCCTCAACTCGGTTCTCTACTGTGAGCAGCTTGACCGTTTGAAGCAGGCGATTGACCAGAAGCGGCCAGAAATGATAGGAATGGTGTTGTTTTCCACCAGGACAACGTTCGGCCTCACACATCTTTGATGACCCGCCAGAAGCTACGGGACCCGCCCCAACCCTATATATGATACTTTTGTTCCTGAAAAAATAATGTTTTACTCGTAACATTTTTATGTGTGAATTCTCGCGTTTGACATGTTCTTGACGTGTTTCTAAATAGAAAAAAGTTCGCAGAATATGTCAATCGCGATCATTTACACACTAAAATGTAACGAGTTAAACATTGATAGTAGTTTTTCAAAGAATTCTTTTTTGAAAATTTCAAGTATACAAAGTTGTTTAAATGATCAATGTCTTCACACCCACAACGTTCCACTGCCATCTGAGATGTTGCTGCCAATGGTCGGTCGAGTTGGCATGAAATTCGTCAGCTGTTTGTCCCTTCAAAACGATATTGAGAAACGTCATTTCGCTTAAAAGAATTGTCCCAGTGTTTTAGTAATTGAGCAAAAACTATACCAAGGGTTGTCAAATCCCAATCAGTGCGATATATTCTACCCGTTAATTGAAAAAAATAAAGCATAAGCTTTATTGATGAAATATTCAAAGAATTTCGGCATTCAGAAACATTGTCGAATAACTGTTACACCATTCAATCCTCACCTCACAGCCACCTTGATTTCCTTGAGCGTATCCAAAATGTCCAGCTTGGTTAGACAGATCGATGTGTAGCCGTTCACTATGGCCGTGTACCGCAGCAGAGCCAAATCTAGCCAGCCACATCTGCGCACTCGCTGGGTGGTAACACCGATCTCACCGCCACGCTTTTGCAGCAGTGAGCCAATTTCCTGAAAGAAACAAACATTTCAAATTCCTGCTATGCGGGTATAATCAACTTTAAGACGAAGTGCTCCTTACATCGTGCAGCTCAGTTGGAAACGGTCCATCACCAACACGAGTGGTGTAGGCCTTCACCACGCCAATAACTTCGCCGATGGTTTGTGGAGGCAAACCCAAACCAGTAAGCACCCCACCGATACTGCAATTGCTGCTGGTTACGTATGGATAGGTACCTACAATAAGAGATCGAATGATCGGTGTTAAATCAAGACGATCCGCCCAGCAATAGGGGTTCAACCAAACTACCAAAATCAATATCTAACATAGCAGCATTGGCACCCTCCACCAGGACAGTTTTGTGTTCCTTGAGGGACGTATGCAAGAAGGAAACCGTATCACGTACTAGTGGCCGCAAACGTTCGGCATACTCGCGGTATCTGTGGAAGAATCGTTTCGTAACGACGAATTAGTTTGTGTCTTTTTGCAGTCAGTCACACACACAGTAGCGATGCCCACAGTGGGTAGCGTATGAAAAACAGGAGCACCGCCATGTAACCCCTTCTTTCTGAAATAATTTATGCATTTATTCAGAGTCAGGTGCTCCTTCAACATTTTTATTTATTCATTTTACAGTCTACTCGATAGTGCGAGTCGACTTTTTTCAACCTAGAAAAGTCGAACAAAGAGAAAAGCAAATGTTGGAGTGAAAGAACCGCAGTGTAGTTACAATGGAAAATGTTTTCGTCAATTAGACAAGTACACACTAACCTGGCCAGTTCAGCAGCGATGTCGACGTCGAAACTGGGGAAAAGACGTTTGTACATATTCACAAGAGACTCGAATCTAAAAGTGTAAAATAAAGATTTAAAAAATCGAAAAAAAATTATGCCTTTCAGACACATACTTCTCACTGAAGATCTTGAAATCTCCGAGCAAATCGGAAACCCTGATCCCATTGCGAGTGGCTTTGCTCGAGTAACACGGACCGATGCCTTTCTTGGTGGTACCCAGCGATTTGCCTCCCTTCTCGGCCTCCTGCAGACCATCGACCTGCTGGTGCAAATCGAACACCAGATGGGCGCGATTGGAAATGATCAACCGGTTCTCCCAGTTGGTGAGTCCTTTCGCCTCATTTTTTGCCAGCTCCTCGAACAGTCCGGGAAGGTGGATAACCACACCGTTACCTGCAAAACAAAATTGGAGAAGAATTCAGCTACTGTTAGTATGATTTTGCTCTGCCAGAAATGTACAATTATATTTTCAAATTGAACCGGGAGGAGACAACTACTTTGCCTATCCATACGAACAAGATCATCTATTATAGCTCAGATAAAAGTGATGTTCATCTCTTAATTATTTTGTTGACAGGGCTGGTCCCCTGCCAAAATATGTCAATTATTATTTCTGTAACGCGTTGAGTTATCCCAGATTCAGAATCATATTTGAGACTTACATCATTGCCCAAGCAATAGTTCACAATGTAGGATTGACACATTGTAAGCTATTGAGAGAAGACTCTCTTCAGAAACAATATGATGATCTATTGTGCAAAGGAAGTAAACAATTTTCACACGTTCAGGATGTTGGAATATCGATTACCTCTAGCGAGGACTCGTCGTTATTCGAATTACGTCCATCCAAAACAGAAAATTTTAATGAAGTGTCTGCGAAATTGCACCCTTGGGCATATTTTCCGCAGTCCGCTGTCAGAGCTTTCTTCATTATTTTTAGGATGGCCAAAGCTCTTCGCGAAAAATGCTGTAAAATCTCAACGAAACTGTCCAAACCGTTGAAACCATTCCCCAAATGGAGAACTTTCCAGGTCTTTCCCAAGTTGAGGGAATAAATAAAAAGATGTGAAATCGAGCTATTTTACACTGTTACAGACTCTACAGTCTCTACAGTCTTGTACTGTGTAAAGGCACTTCATATGAAGTGCGCTCAAAGGCGAGACGATCAAAATCTGGTCGAAGAAAAACACGACTTTTTTGTTTAAATAATCGTATTTTTAAGCAGTTCAATCAACATAATATATAAAAAAAACTAGCTGACCCGACGAACTTCGTCCCGCCCAAAATTATTTTTTTGATATGAATTCCAGGTTTACTTACCGAGCGAACGTTCGTGGGTTCAATCGCAGAACTCTACATTGATTGATCTTTACAATTTCCATTTACTATAAATTTCCTATTACTTCCACCAAAACTCATCACTATAATATGGATTTATTTTCAAACATGATTTTCGCTCAAGATTCCTGACTCACTTGCAAATAACATGTTTCTCCGGTGCATGGAATACATGTTTGATACAGAAAAGTAAATTTTTATTCATATTTTTTTATTTTTCACCGGAGAATAATTTTCGCTTCACACTAACGGAACAAGAAACTTAATTCCGCAAACGCGAAATCCAACTGGGCTAACAACAATGTCATAGTGGAACTAATGAGAATTAATTTTTTTTCAAACTTTCTCTCGAAGCATTTCAAAGATTTCTAAACTTTTTCTCACCATAACATTGATCTACGGCAATGACGAATACAACAAAACAAAGACAGCTCAATTCGTACCAATGCCGAATATATTCACGTCCAAAACACTCAAATACGGCGAATTTCAGCCTGTCTTGTATTGATAACCCGCGGCTTACAGAGACAAGGCTAGCTACTCCGGATCAGTCATTTTTTAGTGACGTCATCTGAGTCGTTGAAGTAAACAATGTGTTCTTATTTTTTATTTTTCGTGCTTTGTAAGTTTGTGCGTTGATAATATAGTTGATTATATTTAACACCATGAATAATTTGATAAAACATTTATCCACGAAGAACATAATTGTCGGTTTTTCGGAAAGCGAAAGAAAAGGGCCAAAAAAGCCCGATAATGTCATTTCCATAATTTATACACCCGCTCACAGCGCATTGAACCATTTTCGATTTTTCATTTCAGGAACATTTACGCGTAAGTCGGAAAACAAAATACAACTGGCGACTGTTTACACTGACGAATCAGATGACGTCATCAAAAAAAAAATGATTACTCGCTAAAGAACTAGCCTTGTCTCTGTAAGCCGTGTTGATAACCTACTGCTCAAGCGAGAGTCGATAATAAAGATGTGCCATCCGCTCATGAGCTGTTCATCCGAATCGCTTCATCAAAGTGAGCGGATTCGGATCGGTTCGCAATCGAAAAAACGCAGCTGTTCAGCTCACATTGGAGCTGCTGAGCTGCTGAGCTGCTGAGTTGTTGAGCTGACGAGCTGCTGAGCTGCTGAGCTGCTAAGCTGTTGAGCTGATGAGCTGCTGAGCTGCTGAGCTCATGATCTATGGAGCGGTAGAGCTGCAGATAGTGTCAGTTGTGAGATGCGAAAGAATTATCTATCTCCCGCTCTTCGTGATATGACGTCAGTTTGTTTTCGTTTGTCTCTCTTCTTTCTATCGCTTTAGCATAGATGCCAGATAGGAAAAGTTTTTTACGTGGGACTACGTCTAACCGGAATATATGGGGGGTAAAATGAAAACATAAACATTGAACATGCAGGAAAAAATGCAAGATTTCGAATGCTTATAACTCGAACATTTTCTACTGGATCGGAAAGATGTTTGCATCAATTGATAGGGAATATTTCTACGCATCTATCGCAATTAATAAAATGTAATTTTTCATTAGATAAATAATTGAATAACTGTAAAATGTTAAGCGTTATCTAAACGCCCTAACTGCCTCGTTTTGATTGGCCCGATTTACGGTTTCCCCAACACAGACTTCAAAACCAAGCAGCGTTGGGGAAATCGGAATTGAAAATACATGAAAGTAGGGGGACTTTTGTTCTCTCCGAAATATGTTCCCTAACACAAACTTCAAAACCAAGCAGCATTGGCGAAATCGACATTGCAAATACATGAAAGTAGGGGCAGCTTTTGTTCCCACCGAAATGCGTTTCCCTAACGCAGACTTCAAGTCCAAGGAGCGTGGGAAAGTTAGCATTGCAAATACATGCAATTCGGGGGCATTTTTGTTCCGACTGAAATGTGTTTCCCTACCACAGACTTCAAATCCATGGAGCGAGGGAAAATTGGCATTGCTAATACATGCAAGTCGAGGGCAATTTGTTCCGACTAAAATATGTTTCCCCAACACAGGCTTCAGAAACAAGGTGTCCAGGGAAATTGGGATTGCAAGTTCATGCAGGTCGGGAGTATTTTTGTTCCGACTGAAATCTGATTACCTATAAAGACTTCTAAACCAAGGTGTCTGGGGAAATCGCCATTGCAAATACATGCAAACTGCAATCAATACATACAAATGGTTACTAAGCTAAGATAGTCCCACGTCAACCTTGCGGTTATATCATAGATATAACCCACCCATTTTTTTTAATTTGAAAATATTAAATCGCTCGTTTTTTGATTATATTTTCCATACAACACATTACAAAATGGAAAACATTATTACATCAATAATTGTTTGCAAATGAAATCAATATATTATATTTTATTGAAACATGACTGTGGAGGCCAGCCGAGTGTCGTCTTTAGAGAACCCCTATTGAACTGACAGGAGCCAACATATCGAGTATCCCACTGACATTTTCCCTTTGTTTTCACATAAATTGGGTATCCCACAGTTCTGCTTGAGATTTTGCTAACGATCCTAGCATCAATCATAGCACCCGGCTGGTAGAGGCCGTTGAGACACAAAAAATTATTTTCGCGTGCTAAATCAAAACAACTCAAAAATCACCCGGCATCAATGCTGATGATTGATTGGTAATGGTTTGATAGTGGTAACAGACTTCCGTGTGGAAAAACAGACTTTTATAATATGTACAACAAATTCTACAATCTTCACATTTGCTAATATGATAGAGATAGAGTGTGGCTGTCTCTTTGTGACCCTTGTCATCGCGAATAAATATTTCTCGTTACGCCTATTAGTGGAAACCTTTATATATATATATCTTTGCGAGTGTGGATGCAAAAAAAAGTTCATCTTGGTAGTTTTATCTAAGACCGTCGTTTCGGGCTACATTTCGAAAGAAAATAAGAAAAAGAAAGGAAAGGAAAGAAGGAAATATGAGAAATATGAATATGAGAAAAACCAAACATCTTGAATATTCATATTTTTAAACGGTTTAGTTATTCCGTTGTTAAAATTCAGCATCTTCTAAGTTGGATTTCAGCAATCAGTATTTGTTGTATATTATACTAGTTGACCCGGCAAACGTTGTTCTGCCATATGAATAATTTTTAGAGACTATATTTGTTGGGTAAAAAAATAACGAATATATTTTAAGAGAGTTTGTATGTTATCGTTCAAGTGTGTAAAATAATCTGATTGATGATTTTCACTGCTAAATATACATATGAGTAGTCGATTTTTTTTTCGAATTTTCCCATTTAACTTAATACCCTTCAAAGTATCAAAGTAAAATTATTTCATTATATTCACAATAACGACACATTAATCTCAATGTCATCAAAATTAATTCCAATTAAAGAAATTACCTTCAATTGAACCAATTTTTCATTATAGAAAAAAATCGCAATCATTTTTTTCTATCTCACTTTTCACTGCAGTAATGTGTAACGCATGTTTTCGAATTTTCCTTTTTATCTTGATTTTCCTCCAAAGTATTATGTCATTCTAATTTGAGTGAAGACAAACTTAACGATATATAGACGACACCAATCTGATCAGTCGTTCTCCTGTGATGATGAGTTATACGTACGTGGGAAAAACCTTGTTTCATATATAAAGATTATTAGAATTCATATCAGTCTTAATTTGTATCTAATTACAAATACAATTCGTTTATTTTGCATTTCTGTCTAATCAGAAAACATGCACTTCACAGTGTCCCTTTGTAGTTACGTTTCAGATGCAATTGTGTGAACAACCGCAAAATTCAACTGAGCTGAAGAGCTGTTCCAAATGATCAGCTTACTTGTATGAGCTGAACGGCTCTGAGCCGCTCATCATGATGAGCTGATTTGCCCATCTCTAGTCGATAAATATGAAACAACACTATCAATGAACACCAGTGGAATGAACATCAACATCAGCTTGCCATGAAGTTCATTTTTCATTTGCATCTTCATTTTCGTCATGATATTCGTAACGTAGAAATTGAAGATCATTGCGTGTTAGTGAAAATAAAAGCATAAAATTCAACGTCAGCCAATTGAGAGTGAAATCGAATAGTGGTAAAACATGTCCATTCATCACTCAAAATTCTTGTTTTTGGTGACATCGGCAATAGAATGTATACATAACTCTTGCTATGTTTTATGAATTTACTCCCAATGGACCGGAAATGGCATACACCTCCTATTATATGGGCAATCGGTGAGCGGAAAACGAACATGATCTTGCTTAACTTCCGGTTTAATGATACGCTCAACACCGAACAACAGTCAATGCTCAACGAAAACTAATGTTGGCTTTTCCGGATTCCTGGCCCTTTCTTTTATTCTAAATATGGAAATTAAATACGTTTTCAATAAAAATTCGCTGCAAGCGATGAAGATCAATTCAACTTTCGTGATAATCACATGAAATTATTGACACAAATGAAAGTGCCTGAATGCAGGCTTTCCGAAATTCGTTCATGCTGTTTTCTTTCAATATACCAGATAAAGTTCACGCGTCTCGACTCATGTGTTATACTCATTATGAGAGATATGGTGTTGAGTTCCAACTGAAGAGAATTCATGCGATACTGGGAAAAAGCTAATTCTTTCATTCGTGAATAAATTTTGATAATTTGTGGCACTGATTCGAACCATTCCTTTTTCGGGTTTTGCGCTTAGCAACCCATTTGGCCTTCCATTTTTATTAATATAGACAGAAGATATAGGAGTGCGTTATTTCGCCTGAAAATCCATTTCCACCTTTAATCAAAGATCAATTTCGTTAGCGCAAACATCGAATGGACCAACAACGCTTATCATATTGTAATTTTCGAACATATGGGAATTGAATTTTCCGAATTTTCCTTCAGCGCTTTTCGAAAATTTACCGATTTTTCTCTCCACTATTGTTTCTCTCATACAACTTGGCCTATAACTTTTCTCAGACCCTTTTCCGATTAATAAAATTATGGCTGGAAGATAGGTAAAATATTTCTCTATCGAATAACTTCGATAACTCTATTCGAATAACTTTTTTTGATTTTCCAAATTCTGTTTATTTTCCTATATTGACCCATGCTCACATTTCAGTCTATAACTATTCTCTGTCATGCTCAAGAAAAAAATTAATTATCTGGAAAGATGAATGATTCAATTCACTATCTAATGAGCATGATTGTGAAAGAAGTTACTTGATAAACAATCAATTTATTTCAATAGTATCAAAAACATTCATTATTCATGAAATCCAGCAAGTTGTTGAACAGAAAATTGCACGCAACAAAAACTTTTATCCGCTAACACACAAGTCCGTAAAAAAGGAACGCAAAAACGAGAAATCTCGTGAGCGGTCAGTAAAGTGTTAACAAAGAGATAGGAGAACTCCACCTTATTCGTGTTTGATCAGCTATGAGTTTCGAACATCAAACTCCAAACATTGAGTTTCTTTACAAAACTCAGCGGGTCAAAATGGCTATGGACACTTTCAAATGATAACTCCTGACTTCTCGATTTTCCGCTCATCACTCAACTCATGAGTTCAAGGGACAACTAGCGAAGTCAACCAGGCTTGCATGAATGAAGTCTAACGGTCTAATGGCACATCATCAGGTTTGTAATCAAGACCCAACTAACGTTTACATATCACGGAAAACAGTCATCAATTTCCATTATTTTCATTTATCCAGACTCAAAAACTTTTAACGATTGTCGTGTTTCTTCTAAATGCCCATAAATTATCGTAGGTTTAATCCATAGAGTACTATAAGCATACTATCATCGCTACGAAAAATCTGCCGATCAGATTCTGTTCCCTATAACGGACCGAAGGCACGCTCTCTGCTAATTTCTCCCTTCAGACTAAACTTGCTTAGTAAAACAAACATTTTTTTTTTTTGAGAGTTGCCTCGCTTGCAGCATAAAAAACAAACTTTTGCACTTTAACCTTGATTTGTCGACGGAAGTCGACAGGTCTATAACAGAAGTTGTCACGTCAAACTGTTTGCCCTTCCCAACAAACCTATTAGATCGATATACGGAGACAGAACTTTTGTAGAATAAAAATACAGAAATGCTACTCACCGATAACTGATTTGCATTTTTCATTGATTATACCACTGGGCAGCAGGTGGAAATCGAAAGCTTTGCCGTCCACCACAACAGTGTGTCCGGCGTTGTTTCCTCCCTAGAAAAAAAAAGATAAAGAATGAGACGTTATCTAAATTAATTTTACCACAAGAACAGATATAATACAGTAAAAATAAAACCAAATGGACGATCGGAAACTGTAAACAAAACCTGCCTGTCGTCAGCTGCCCAAACGGTGGTTTGTTGATTGGCACACAACCGGGCGCGCCAGAGCACTCAGAAGCAGAGCGAACAAAATAGCTGATATTCATAGTATTTTTGGCTCAGCGCCAGCCAGTAATGCTGATGCCCTCGCGCGCTCGCGATCGGCTGAGGGAGGAGGATGCCACCGCTGCGACAATGTCGACATTGACCAGGGAGTGTGCGGAAATGGGGCACATTCGTGCGAAGCGGAAAACAGAATTCCGATCAATGAAACATGAGCATGATGACGCACACCACCGCGAGTTGATAATGGGAAATATAGTCGTTCAAATTGTTGAGGCTGTGAATAATTGTATACACCGAAACTTGCAACTAGAATTGATTTATAAATGATCGAGTGGCTGGGAGATATTTGTGGTCGTGTTGTTTCACAGGGTTGGAGTATACAAGATTTGTAAAAAATGCACACCTTCCATAATTGGTTCGCTTCAAATTCACTAGTCCACCATCAAGTGTTGATGAATTCAGCCAGACGCTTAAAGTGGCCGTACACTGTTTGTTCGAAGGTCAAATATTTGACACTTTTTGACACATAAAGCTTGTTTTTTTCAAATTTTTATCTCGAAGGTATACGAGAACTACATTTTGTCTATTTTTTGAAAAAAAAAATAGACAAAATTTCTCATTTGGTACCCTATACAATATTTTTCATAGAGCTGATTATTTGGTTTGGGGCACTTTTTACTTCCTTACCCAGCATTGATCATTGGGCGTAACATTGATCTATGGGCGCAGACAAATACAACAAAATAAAGACGGCTCGAATCGGACCATTCCTTCCTTGAGTTTCGCGCTTGCCAACACATCCATTTTTATTTATATATTAGGTTGGGCAAAAAGTTATCCATTATTTTCTCGGTAGCTGGCTTTAGTGATCAGTATATCGCGTAATATCGATCATATTTTTCATATATGATCATCATTTCAAGTTTAAGCTCGTTACATTTCACACTAAAAACAAATCTGTTGTTTTTTGTTTGTTCCTTTCAGTTGTGATTTACAGGGTGTTAACAATGGAACTCAACAAAGTGAAAATTCGCTACATTTTACACTTTTTCTTTTATAAATGCGAAAATGCAAGCCAGGCCGCTGAAATTGTGAATGGTGTTTATGGGCCGATACTGCAACAGTAAAATACGTGCAATTTAATTTATTTTATAATTTTTTTTGCAGGCTTCCCTCACTTCTTAACTAGGCGAACCTAGCCAGAATATTCACCTGCCCTCGGGCTTCTGAATGCCAAAGGGCTCTGCGGAATTCACGTATAGACCATATTGAAGCGCCAGTTGTCGATGAACAATACAGGCCACGTTGTTGTGGCGCTCGGTGTAGGCTGCGTTGGCCAAAACGGGACAGCCTCCCATAATGTGCTCTATGTTTTCACCTGGTTGATGACACATCCGGTAAATGTCATCAACGTCTTGATGCCAGACGTACCGCCTGCAATTTCTCGTCAGCATTATCCTGTCCTGGATGGCTATCATGTCGACTTCTTCTACTAAAGAGAGTTCACCACGCGTTAACCACAGATTAGATGCGGCCTTGTCGACGTGTGGCCGGACCCGTTGATGGGGGGTGGGCCCTGTTCGCGCCCGATTCGACCGCTCCGGAATGACGTCATCGATGCACACATTGAGCGCATGCGCGGGGCAGATTTATTGAATCGCCGACAGCACTGCGCACCGAATTACATCGCTAGCGCCACACGTTCACTTTCACATAAAATGAAGTGGCGGTCGAGGAATGATTGTATTCAGTTTTTACGCGTTATACACACAACATCGTTAAATAAAACCTAGGAGAAAAGTACCAGTGTTTTTTGACTTCCATTCTGCACTCTTGCCTTCCGAGCAAACCTTCGCACCATCGATATCTGGCTAGTAGACTGCTGTGGAAACCATTGCCTGCCTTTTTCAAGGCGGAAGAAGAGTTTTATTTCCACGCAGTTGACCAGTCTTCCACTTATACAGTCCACTGCCTTGGCGCTGAGGAACGCGCCAACAGGCCCCATGCACTGCCTTCTGCAGATTGCAGTTGAGTTGGTACTCCGCTTGCTCCAAGTGCAGAGCGCTGTATCCTCTGTCAGCGGCGCAGACCGGCCTCTTCGAATGCTTTCCTTAAGGTCTTCTAGGTCAGTTTTGCTCCATTTGACTACATCAAATCTGAAGGTCAGCGGGGAACCGCGAATATGTTGATCGCGCGTACCTTGTTCCCCGCATTGAGGGAAGTCTTCAGGACACAGCTCACTCGACTCAAGAACTTGTCTCGCAGCTCCGTCTTGATGTTGGAGTGGCGAATCCCGGTGAGCTGTCGGAATCCAACATATTTATAGTTTTCGCCACGAACCATGTCTCTTATCAACTCTCCGTCATATACCTCGTAAACTCCGGATTCGGTAAGCTGCCCTTTCAGCAGATGGACACAGTAGCACTTGTCGAGACCGAACTCCATGCAGATTTCCCTGCTTATGTCTTCGACAACCCGGATAGCTACAGCTAGACGCTGACGTGAATCAGCGTAGCTCAAGGTCTATCCATGTAGAAAGTATGGGTCACTTCTTCGTAGCCGCCGTCCACATACCTTATCTTATAGCCATAACCATTTCTATTGAGCGTCCTACTGAGGGGGTTCAGTGCCAGACAAAACCAAAGCGGGCTGAAAGAGTCGCCTTGGAATATCCCCTTCTTTATCTGCAGAGTTCTAGACTGCAACACATTTTCCCCATCACTAAGGTGCAGAGAGGTGCTCCACTGCCTCATCGCATCCATTATTTTTATGTTTTTTGTGTTTATTTTATATTTTTCTTTTAGTGCAATACACTAAATAAAGACCTCTACTGTCAACAAATGGACCTTTTGAAACTAGCGATTAACCAGAACGTCCAGAATTGGCCAACAGAAGAGGTGTTGTGTTCCATTAGGACAACGCAAGACCACACAATTTCAAGAGATTGATTGGGATGTTTTGATGCAGTCCGGACCTGGCACCAAGCGATTTCCACCTTTTTCTCGCATTGCAAAATTGTATGATTGTATGACTCTATGATAGAGACATTATGGAACTACCTTTAGAATGGTAACAACCAACAAAACTGTGCATATTTGACACAAATCGGACAATCCGAAGCATACTAAAAACAGTTTTGAACATCACTCAAAATTAATGATTTTTCCCCCAACCTAATACATAGAAGATATACGAGTGTGTTCTTTCGCCTGAAAAACAATTTCAACTTTCTAACAAAGATTAATTTTGTTAGCGGAAACATCGAATGGACTAACAACGCTTATCTTGATGTAATTGTAGAACATGTGGGAATTCAATTTTACAAACTTTCCGACCTTCCTTCAGAGTTTTCCTCGAGTTGATCCTCGAAAATAAAAAAAATCCGGATTTCTTCAGCAAAATCGAGCGTTGGCTGACATTATGCTTTCAAATTTCATCATCATATCGACAATAGTATTGACCGTGTAAGGTCCGCTTTAGACTTAACACTGTGTTATTTTATTTCAACAATTAGCATATATGTCACACCTGATGTCTCACAACCTTAGGCAATCTTTGCGGAATCTTTAAGGTAAACTTTATCGAACTATATTAGGCAAACTGTAGCATCACTATATTCATTCATCGTAACCTTCAAACATTTGCCCCAATTATTTGATTTTATTGAATTTAATTAACCTCGGTCGAACTAACGCACCGACCGTGAACTTTCTTATGACTCTGTTACTGTCGTTTTCAGTACCAATGTTTTTCTTTATCCTTTACTGCCGTTCTACACATAGATGTCCCATGTTACTTTTTGACAATTTTTACTTTTCTTCTTAAAACGATGGTTTTATGCCTAATCTGCCGGAAACACGCAAAATTGTTTTCAGCTATTCAAAAAACAACATGAAGCTCAATTCCATGTTGATATTCTATATTCTAGGCATAACTGTCCCACCATGTATTTTTGGTAGATACATAATAAATAAATCGGTTCAAGTACAAGAATTTTATGTCACGCTTTCAGCAGGGCTAATGCACCCATTTTTGGCTTGAAAGAACGAACTAATTGTCAATCAAATGGAACAAGTTCAACAGAACACGTGTACACCTTGTTGGCGAATGCCTGATAACAATGAGATTAATATTCTGCAAAGGTGTTGCAGATCACTCCCTTCATTATTAGACGATGTTTTTATGCACAATCTTCGAAAAATAAAAAATTAACTTATTGTTTGTTCGAAATATTTCAAAAAACAACATCAAGTTCAATTGTCCCATGTAGATATTCTAGGCATAACTGTCCCACCATGAATTTTTAAGCCCATGGGCAAGATTGATTGATTCAATTGAGGGGATATTTCCACATTTCATTAACCAACAGTTTACTGCTTATAAAAAAACCCGGTGTATTGCTAAACTGGTATGCTCAAGCTTTTGATAGACAAATATGTTAAAAAACTTTGATTGCATTTTTCTCAGTTGCTGAGTTTGGAATATGGGACAACTATGCGTAAAACGGCAATTTAATTTTGCATGAAATACAAAGAATCCGTAATATTTAACAACATTGATGGAACCAAAAGAAAATGAGAAATCTGTCGGAATACAGATTGATTTGTAGTTATGGCAGCCCTGGTACCAGTGGACGGTGGATTGATTACAAAATATATTAAAAACATAGAGAAGAGACTCGAAAACAAATGTATCAGGAAATTTTGAAACCTGCTCAATTGTAATTTTTACTTTTTTATTTTTTTTTTTTAGTCGATAAATGAAACTAGGATTGGCCGCCTTGAAGCTCTGAGATGATCCGTCTCGATCGCGATTCAAGAGGCAGAAGAACGCTCGGAATAAACTCAATTTGATGCTTAAGTTGACCTGGTTTCATGAAAAAGCACAACCACCGGCTGCCCATCCACTAGGCGATGATGATTGTTGTACTTCCCCCAAAACTGATACATAGGTATAAAAATAACGAACGAACGATTAGACTAAAAGATGGCTTAACCCCGCACAAAACAAAAATGGGACGATGAAGGAGAGGAGCTAGATCATTTAACCAATTAGTAGCTCTTTTGATGCATCTAAACGAGAGAAATTCTTTCTGCTGCCAACAAGTGGTGGGCGGGCGAGGTTTTTTTTCCTTCTTTTTCAACATTTTATTTCCCACCCACGGCTCGCGTTACGTAATGACCTTTGTGTCTTTGCATCTATAGTCGAGCGGTGTTGTGTGTACGATCGCACATTTCTTGCATTTCGGTGAATTGTTGGTGAATGAATTCTTCTGACTTCACCTGCTAGACTTGTGTAGGTGAACTTGAGTAGTTCCTAGCATTACCAACCCTACGCTTGATGAGTGAGCTGAAATGGTGCATTTCGGAAAATCGCGCTCCGAAGCTTCCCTAGCATGAAGGTCTTGGCACGTTGACTCGGCTCCGATTTTGAGCGATAGATTCAGTTAGCCACCACCTACCCCTACCCAGAAAGAATGTTGCCCAGGATGACCAAAAACGTTCCCGACGTAAAGTGAACGTACCAATAATCTCGTCAAACGTAGAGATGGGCACGTTTCGCTGTTAGTAAAAAAAAAGCGAGATACTCGAGATAACGGCGCAATAACACAATGTATTTCAATCATTTCACAGCTCTTGGCAACGGTGGGGCAGTGATAATGGGCGTGTGCAATGTCGATCTGTCATTATCAGACGCTGCGATTAGATGCGGATGTGATTAGGACGAACCCGGTTTGTGTGGTCGTTTAATATAAACACAGACACATACGTCACTATGAATGAAGGAGCGGAGGGCTTGGTGAGCAGACCGCGATTTCCGCTATTATTTACATTCCATTGTACACAGTCAGCAAACATGAAATGGAAATCGCCATTTCTGGGGCTGAATACTGACGCCAGGCAGAAAGGAGATAAGCACTTCTGACAGACTCGACATCGGTGACGCGCTGGCCTTTCCAGATTAGTGTTCGTAATATGACTCGGACTGTTACGTTTCATGATAACCTAGGGTTCTGTGAAAGCATGCAATGCAATGACAACTGAATCGTTGTTCATCGTACTCAACCGTACTCAAGGTTCCCACAGTTCCGACCTCTGGGTTCTTCTTTCCAAAACTGAGAAAATACGATGGTGTTACTGTTCGTGTCAATTCGTTGACGTAGCATCTCTATGTAATCGAACGAAACACGTGAGGTTATCATCAGTTCAAAGTAACGGGATGCACTCCAGCGAAGTGTGGTAAGCGGAGCTCTGGAAATACACGTGATTATCGGGAGCGGGGTGTTAATATGGCGTAACAAAGTGCACCATACGCTGGGATTATTATACAAGTCATGGTGATTGGTTATGCAATGCCATAAACATTCCAGAGCACAAACGCTTTGTGCCAGACTTATTGCAAATGAGTACCAGAAGTGCATCAAAAGATAAGGAACCAGATATGGGCAGCACAATAGGTATAAGCTCTTTCCACTAACGCTGTTATTAAGTCAGCAGTATTATTTACGTGAGTAGTAAAACCTAATCAAATTCAAATTGAAACCACATGTCAGATTGCTTGAAAATGTGACAGGGTGGCCCATTTACATTTGTTCCCTAAGGGTTATGATTTTCGAATTCACCCGTACAAAACAACATGATGCTGCATTCATATCGAAATCTCGAACTTTGCCAGCTTTGCACAAGTTTACGAGTTTTCAAAGACTCCTCAGTGACGTTACCGGCAGTTCTGGCTGGCCACTTTTTACTGACCTTGGCACTATTTTGAGCCTAGTCACTAAAAAACCACTATTAGCACTGATTTTTTTCCATAACCACAAACAAAAAGTGGGGTAAAAAATAATCATCGCTGTGTAAAAATTTGTTTGAAATTGAGTTCCTCTGAATTACAGATTGAAGTGATACCATCGACTCCTATACTGCCGTGATATCGCAAAGTGACGCAAGCGCCAAAATTGACATTTTACTTTTTATGTTATAAATCGATAAAGAATACCAAATCCTTTCAAACGACTGCGAAGTTTCATAGAAATGTGTAAAAATGACCCCGTAAAAGCTTGAAAACGGAATGGCGTAAGCGCCATTTCCACTGTGATGTGGCGCAAGCGCCACTTCCCTTATAATGTGACGTAATTTGGAATCTGATGCGATATGATTTTTAATCCTTCCTGATGGCATAGAATGAACGAGAAGGGACAACAAATTTCAATTAACAACATCAATCAAGGGACAAAGCATCTTGACGATGTTCACTTACCTTACTTGCTCAATGTCTTTTTCGGATGAATTGAAGCTGAGAGTTGATCGAAGGGTAATGTCTAAAATCTCCATCGAAAGGGATCTTATAACAAAACTCAGAACATCCTCGCGTAAACTGTATTTGCTTTACATCGGATAATTTCGGACGGAATTATCTTATTCAACACGGATGTTTTCAATTGCATTTTGGATTGGAATAGAAGATGCTGTCCATAGTTGTTACAATCGAGCTCTCAACTACGTTGGCCCGCTCGACACACGCTACAAAGACGGAAAATGTGTAGAACTCTTCTCTCTGATGCTACCTCATGCTCCACTCAACGGTGGCATGTTGTAGAAAATATTTGGAAACAGATTCTCCCATACTTTGATGGATAAACACCAATCAGTTGTGGAAACAGCGATTAAAATTTGCTGTTTTCACAACAAACTGGCGTTGGTAACATAGCTTAAATAAAACTGCATTTTTTCAAAAATTGAGCCGATGGCAATGTTTTTCCATCAATTGTACACAATTTGTACAGATCAGATATTCGTAATGTACGCTTGTGCTGATTATACATGCAATTTTGCGAAAAGTCTCGTACTGAAAATTTCTCCCTCTGGCGCTTGCGTCACTTCGCGAGATTACAGCAGTATAGCCACTTGACGTAATCTCATCAATAAATAGACATTAAATTCAGTAAATATCTGGTGTAATTAATAATTATTAATACAAATTACAAAAACAATATTACTCTCTACAATTGTATTAGTCATTTTTATAACAATAACAACTTATGCAGTATTTTGAAAGTTTCAAATATGAACTTGTGTTATTAATAGGGGTTGATCTTTAGATCTCGTCGACCCCTGGGAAACCGATATTGACCCCAAGGGGTCGACATTGACCACTTTGAGAACCCCTGGTCTAGAATCTGAAGTTCCAGTTCAATATATTCCTGAATCACTGCCATTTAGCACCGAAACCATTGGGTATTCGAACAGGATAACGTATCGGTTCATAAAAGTCGGAAGACCTTTACATGGTTCGTTGACCTAGGGCTTCAGATTCTGGACTACCTTGTTTATGTGCCACTTTAAAACTCAATCAAGAACTTTTGGGGAGGGACAATACGAACAATAGATCAGCTAACAGGCAGTATGAAAGTTTTAAGGTTGTTTGAATCGATTCAAAACTATGGATGACCTATGAATTATACACTTGCTGTAATTTATGCGAAATTGTTGTGAATTTTGTTATAGAGTGCTAATGTTTCATCTGGTTAAATTGTTATGAAACAGTGAAACAAGGACTTAATAAAAATAACTGAACTCTAGAAATATTCACATTAAAGTAGTTGAAAATGGAATCTGAAAGAATACCATAAATTTTCTCAACTTAAAAACTGGAAATTTAAAAAAATCGATGATAATGCTGATGTTGAATGTGGGTCCTCGATAACCTGTAGGGTTTTAACGCATGACTGGGCTTCTATACCCGAAAGAACGTTAAATGCATATATGATCGTGAAATGAACGTTGCGACGCTACATGAACCAGCCGTATCTCGTACCAATCCTGAGGAACCTTTTTATGAAGGTGCACAGAGCATATGATAACGAAGAAGAGAAAGCGGAAGGAAGCAGAAAACCAGGACAAGAAGAACATAGTTGAACTGAAATTGACCATCGAAAAGAAAGAGGAACAGTTAAAAGCTTCACGCAGAGCAGAAGATGAGAAACGGCACACTGCTGACAAGTAACCTAACGCAAATGGAAAAGAAATTATGTAACTTATGTTTTTAAACATTTTACAGGATGAGTGCGGGTGCGGGTCCCCGATAATCGTTCGATTAATCGATTAATCGAATATTTCATAAATAAATTGTTTATTGATCGAACGAACACTGCGCAACCAATAATCGTAGCGAACGAACAAAATGTTTTCTATGGGGGGCGGCACGAAGCGTTTCTATGGTGAATAGGTACTCCTCCCCCTCTCTAAGGGGAGAAGAGGGGAGGGGCCTGTCTTTATTCTATCATATTTTCTGTATCAAACATTTATTCCATGTAACGGAGAAACATGTTATTTGCAAGTGGTTGAACGAGAATTGTGTCTGAAAATAATCTGATATTATATTGGTGAGTTTTGGTAGAAGTACTAGGATTTTTTTAGTAAAAGGTAAATTCAACGGGGTCGATTAGAAGATCAATCAATGAACAATTCTGCGATTGGACTTATGAACTTGCGCTTAGTAAGAAAACGTGAATGTTTGAATGCATTCATAACAAAAAACAAATTTTGGGCGAGACGTTTGCCGGGTCAGCTAGCGTGTTATAAATTTGCTCATGTTGCGCTCGCGTATAATCAGAATTTTACTTCATATGCAAATACACCTTCTTTATATATTTATATTTGCCATTGTTCATCGGAACACATCGTTCATACAATTTACTTCAGTATTGAATTGTTATTTCTTTCAAATGTTTTCTAAATCTCGTGTCAGTGAAGCGCCCAACAGTATGATAAGTGAATTGATCTATTTACGTACAAAAACCAAAACAAACTGTGTGATTTGGTCTTCTCACACAAACACTATTACCCCATGAAAACCCATGCTTCTACCTATTCTACTACAATGGATTCCTTCCACCTTCACCTTAAGTTCTGCGAAGGATTTGTTTTTGTTTCGGATTTCTTCTCTTCTATTCAGGGATGTCAGGCTTGAAGACATGTCTTCATTTTGAAGACATTTGACTTACTGTGAAGACATTTGATTTTGTGAAGACATTTCGAAGACATTATGAAATATGTGAAGACATTTCAGTATAATATCGGATGTGAATTTTTGAGAGATATTATTTTCATAAATTTCTTCTGGCCGGAAAGATCATCAAAAGAAGTAGGGCTTTTGTATCAGTGTCATTCGATCGCTTTTTTATCAGTGTCACTTGTTTACTTTTGTTCTTAGTAATCAACAGAGACTTTTCAACTAGCAATAATCACACCTCTGATAAACCTCAATGGTTATGATATCGCCACTGAGCAATGCTAGTCTCGGGGTCATTCACTCGCTTTTTTTAAACTTTTCCAAGCAGAAAATCCACAAGTGTATAGAATGAATTCAACAACGAGTGACTTTTAATGTCTCTAGAAGACATAAGTTCATTTGCACTAGAACATTTGAATGATTGTGTCATTGTACGTTTATAAATTTGGACCCATATTATACAATAGATTAACTTAGATCTTTCAAACGAAAGGTTTTCCGGTTACACTCCGTTTCAATAATCAGTTTCATGGATATGGTTTGAGCTACAACCAAAACTTTGAAGCTCAAATCAACAAATTGAGTTATGATAGTTCCGTTTTTGTGGAAAAACCGGGGCGATATTCACCCAAACAACCGTATATCAGGCTAATTATAATTTCTAAACTCATGAAATTTAGTTCGCAGTTGTGAAATATATTCTTTGTTCACATTTATTGAAACAAACTTCAAAACCTCAAGGCAAGTTTGGTGAAATGCGCTATAAAACAATGCCAATTAATATAAAAATTGAATAAGCTATCAAACTTTGTCCAAATTTATGCTATGAATTTTAGTTTTTTCAATAAGACTGTGAAGACATTTGAAGACATTTTTTCTTACCATGCGAAGACATTTGAAGACATTTTTAAGTACCTATGAAGACATTTGAAAAAATCACTTGGCATCCCTGCTTCTATTGAACCCAGTCTGACAACTTTAATCTCACAGTTAACCGGTTGCCCAGCGGTGTTGACAACTGCTATGCCCTCATATGACTCTGTTAATATACCACTTCTTGTTCTTGTTTGTTTTTAAGAGGCTTTAAACTTTGCAGTTACCACTCTTTAAAAAAAATGTCGGGGAAAATCCGTTTTAGAAACATTGATTGAAATTTTCACTTGAAGAGCTGCGAGCGTCCTTTCACATGCAAAATGAAACACTTTGACGGTATATAAACCGTTCAAGCAGTTTCAATCATCAAAGAAAGCATCGGCTTTCCAAATTGGAAGGAAACGACAGCAGAAATACACTCGATCTCGAACCGTTCACTGCAAATCCAAACGTCCGGAAGAGAGCAATCCTGCCAGACAGAATCATATACTTTCTCAAAATCTAGGGCAGTGGTACCCAACCTTTTTTCCAGAGGGGCCACAAACACGTTTTTAGTCATGGCATCGAGGGCCGCAAAAATAAATTAAAAAACTGTACATGGGTTATACCCTAAGTGGTGCGGACTCAATCCACTTCATTCTCAAGCAAATTCATGCATGTTTTCAAGCGATTTCTTGCAATAAATTCTCAGACCACCAGAGATGCCAGATTTACAAATATGTTTGTAAATTTACAGACATATCTGTAAAACATTCATCACATCTATTCATCACATCAAAAATATTTGACTCACCATATGACATTTTTCCATAGTTTTAATACAGACAAGTTATTATATTTAGTATATATCAATATTGTCTAACATGACGTTAGACAAGCGATACTCAACCTGCGGCCCGGCAGTCCTTCTTGTTGGCCCATCTGGTGTGTATGATGTTTGGAACTCATACACATAAGTACTTTTGCCTTGACATCATTGCAGACGAAAAAGAGGATACGGTTATTCACAATTAATGAACAATTGCATTCTCTGCAGGTAAGGAAAAATCTTGAACAAAAATTGTCTCTGATAATTATTTTCTGTTCTAGATAAGATTGTTTTGCTGAAATGCAAGGAGATTTATAGAAAAATAGTTAAGTTAGGGTCAGGACTATGTCTTCTAAGTATTTAAACAACATCGAATAAAAATTTTCATTCTATTTTCAACAACTTACATTTGCTTTCGAGTCTGCTTATGACGAAATATGGGTTACTGTTCGATATTGTTACGACAGACATAGTTCATGGCCGTGTGGTGATCTAAAACTTGTAGCCTTGCATGGCGGATGGAAAATATACACTGTATTTTTTTATAAATTTCATCAACGACAAGACCGCAAGCCTTGGTGGATGTCCAATATATCAACGGAGAAATACTGTTTTTTATAAAAATTAACAACGCGTATGTTTGTGTATGTATGTGTATGTATGTATGTGTAGATCGTTGAAACATTTAAACACACTTACAGCACATAAGTTATTAAGTGGTCCGAAAAATCTTTTTTTTCCACTTTTTCCCAAAAATGACAAATGAAAATTAATAACTTTTGAATCACTGAATCGATTTAGATGATCGACATATAAAATTGACCTAGCCTTTTATAAAAAAAAAATTAACTTGCGAAAAACATAATTATATTTTAGTAATTATTGATTGTAGTCGTTTTTTATATTTTTTTATATTTTTTCTTGAAAGCTGAGGAGTTTTTACACAACATATCTCGATATCAGGGTTGCTATTTTTTCGTTTTTTAGATATGATTTTTAAAAAAAATCATTTTTCCCCATTTGTCCAAAAATAACTTTTTGCAAAAAATCATAACATTTGAACTACTGAACCGATTTAGATGATCGATATATTAAATTGAAGCCAATAAGCAAAATTCACACTTGCGGGAAGATTGGATTCTAGTAGCATAGGTCTAGTTTAGTCACATATGAATATTGATCGAAGACTTAAAACATGTTAAATTTACAAAATTCTAACTTAATAACGATAATTATAGCATCTCTGATATCGAGATATGTTAGGTAAATAATCCTCAGCTTTCCATAATAAATATAAAAAAATATAACGCTCCTATCTTTAACCGAGAAAACTATGAAAAACTAACTCAATCCATAATTACAAAAACAAAATTCAATTTTTTCGCAAAAGTAATATTTTTTCAAAGAAAAATAACTCGTAAGCTTCAATTTGATATGTCGATGATATGAATCGGTCCAATAGTTCGAAAGTTATGACTTTTTGTAGTGGGAAAAATGGGGAAAATTGTTTTTCGAACCATCGATTAGTTTTGCAAAATCATATTCCAAAAACGAAAAAAATAGCATCTCTGATATCGAGATATTTTATGTAAAAAATTCTCAGCTTTCAATCCATATTAAAAATAGGATCCATATTATATGCAAGTTAAATATTTCTCAATTAAAGCTCATTGGCTTAAATTTGATATGTCGATCATCTAAATCATCTAATTCATCTAAATCGGTTGAGTGGTTCGAAAGTTATAAATTTTTGAAAAAAGTCATTTTGGGAAAAAGTGGAAAAAAATGATTTTTGGGATCACCCTAAAATGGAAATGGGCACCCTAATGACAAATTAAAAAAATACGAGTTTAATGTTTTGCGATAAAGAACAAAATTACCACTTTTGACGAAGATCTGAGAACCACTATATTAGTTTGGCATGGAATGGCTGTATATATATACAGAATACAATCTTACGTGCATCGTAATGTACAAAGTATTAATTAAAATTTACGTTAAAAGTCATTTCTATACATCTGCACACTTTTACAGATTTTTCCACATTTTTAACAGACATTCACATGTTTTTACAGACTTTTTTAAAAATCATCTGGCAGCTCTTCCTTCCACTTTTTATCGAATATTTCCAAATCGCAGGAGTAAACATTTACGTGACTCTGACTTTGTTTGTTTTTATTACGTTCGGAAAAACGTTATGACAAAGAGAGGGGACATTTAAAATGCGTTGCTCAGTGAAAGGCTGAGATGCTCTTTTAGAGATGCAATGGTTAATTAAACAATTGACGGAAAAATGTAGTTCGTTCATTTTATAATTTTACTTATTTTTGCCCTTGACAACAATACCTCTTTTATAGTGTATTTTTCATAAGAAAAATAACACTCCTGATCGTTGGATCTCTTTTGACATTTCAATTGGATCTTACTTGACAGCCGTTTTGATTCAGTCCGCACTACCTAGGTTATACCTATGATATAACCGCAAGGTTGACGTAGTACTGCCGTTGGCTTAGTAATCAATTGTATTTCTTCAATTAGCAATCATCCCACCTCGGATGTTCCTCATTGAGTACGATATCGCTGCTGCGCAGTGCTTCTTTTGTGTATTGATTAAAATAGCGAATGGATGAAACTATTTACGAATTCAATAGCAAACAAATCTCAATTTAAGTCAATTCATGCATTATGCTAGTAGTTATCGCAGCAAATAGTTATCAACATTGTGCCTAATCACCAAACGGTATGAGTAGAAGTTCAGTGAGCTGGCGACATGAAAGGATATCTTCCAATGCAGTCTTGAATAATCGAGCCAAAGCGTTGCATTTGTACCCGCTTTTGTAGGCCGTGATAGTAAAACGAATTCTGGAGTGTAAAAATATTTGAGGATATAAAAGTATTGCCGACTTGAATGTATCTGCAATGCCGATTCTCCCTACTTCTTGGTTTCGGAATCTGTATTGGAAAAACTCATTCCGGTTCGCAAAAATGCAAACGAGTACAAAAGAACTTGTAGTTTGCATCTTTCCCCAGGCTTCATGGTTTTGAAGTCTGTGTTATTGAAACATTCCAATTTGCAAGAACGCAAACGAGTAGGAATAGAGACGTCGGTTAATCGTTCGATTAATTCAAATAATCGAATATCTGAAATCATAATCGAGTAATTTTGTATCGAATAATTGAAAATCAAAATATGAATACATCGAATAATTATCACAGTAATCGCGATTAATGAAAAAAGGGATCTTTCTCAAGGTTAATGCATTTTTAGGTAAGAATAAGACTATATAATTTTTTTTATCCAACATTTTTTATCCAACCATGACACATCGACAACCCGATAGACCACGTGACCAGAAAGACAACATGATACGTGATCATTACAAGGAATAAATATTCGCTCGATTAATCGAATATTGAAAGATAATTATTCGAATGAATCGAATATTGAATAAATGAAAAATTTAGACATCACTAAGTACGAAAGTTCCCACTGCTTGCATCTAAATTTCTATGCCGATTTCCACAGGCTCCATGGTTTAGAAGTCTGTGTTAGGGAAACATTCCGATTTCCAGAAACGCAAGCGAGTACAAAAGCACCCGCAGCTTGCATTTAATTTGCTATGCCGATTTCCACAGGCTCCATGGTTTTGAAGTCTGCGTTGGGGAAACATCCATCCATTCCAGCGATCGTACCTCATTCGTTACGCAATCGTAACTGAGTGGATTTCCGAGCGGCACTCGCTTACATACCGATTGGTGTGATTTCAATAGCCGGTTTTGAAAGCAATTTTAGGGCTATTGAAATAAATTTTTAGATCAAAAAGTAACAAGCATATAACGCGTAGACATTTTATCTCTCGAATGAATTGTTTATTATACCATTTCGTTCAGTTGTTTAGGAGCTATTAACGCTCAAAATCTCGGTCTCCGGTGTAACGCTTTCGTTTTCGAAACTTTGAACTTACACCCCAATATAGGGATGAAAGACGTAGTCCTACGTCAAAAAGGATGGTATCCAAGACACGACCGCATTACTAATATAGGACTACGTTTCATTCTTGCATTTAACTTTTAAGTACAAACAATTGGTACCACAGACAAGCGACGTTGAATGAATGATTTCACTGAGTGAATTAACATGTACTGTTGATTGCTCGCTGTCTAGAGCGGTACTTAAAGGCTGAGCTTACTGAATTACCAAATAGTGTCACTTTGCAAAATTACATTTCCAACGCTACCAAAAATAACGCTCCAAAGAACACTCAGAACGGCAAATCTGATGTGTGGTGGGATGATGACGTCATTCAACTTTTAGCGCTGAGAAATACCTTCTACGCATCCGGCTTGAAATGCGCTGTACTTTGACGCCATCTTTATCCTGGACAACGAAGCTCGAATTAACGAAAATTAATTGATCGATCGGAGAGTCACCAATAAGTCATTCACTGTTACGGACAGCTGATGCTTATCGCGGATCGAGTTACAGATCCATAAGATAAGCAATATTTGAGATTATATTTAGAAAAGACCTCCAAGCGAGGTATAGAAACGTTTAGAAAGGACCAATGTAAGGCAATTAAAAGATGTAAGAGCTCAAGTGTTTTGTTAGGCTAGAAAACGCTTGTAGTTCGAAATTATTGCCGGTCATAAATTCAGAATGGACGAATATTTAAATAGCGTCCGGTAAACAATTTAATGCATGCATCATTTAGGATGCATTTTTATTACCCTTTTCCATCCCTAGCTGCGCTCAGCCAGATACACCAGCAGGGTGTAATAAAATAAAAGGATGTTATTTAGAGCGAAGGATGGAAAGGGGAAATCCAAGAATAAGATAGGCGCACCGACGAGGTGCTATAAACTTAAGGTATTTTCTTAGGGTAGTGCAGCCGTCTCAGACTGCACGTTACCATACGCTAGAAGAAGGGACAAGGAAGGTAGATGATCTAAACGAAACCGATATGTTATCGGTTTTCAAGAGAGAGAGAGGAGATGTTCCTCGTCAATCTTAGTTTAAGGAACCATGTATATATTGTGAAACTTTTGAATAAATTTTTTAGTATTGTAACAGAACTCACGCGAAAGCGTTAAAATTTTTCTTTCAATAGAGAAATTTTTCATGGTGGCTCCAGAGAGGAGCAGTGAAGATTTCCAAAGTGGAAAAAAGTGAAACTCGCGAACTCTTCTCGACAGTGGATGCGAGAAGTGATAATTCGCGAACTATTTATCGGCAGTGGATGCCAACAGTGTTAATCGCGAATAAAAAGTCTTTTTCAAAGTTAATTCGCGAACTCTTCAAATAGCAGTGGATGCCAAAAGTGAAACTCTTCTCGGCAGTGGATGCGAGAAGTGATAATTCGCGAAAATTTATCGGCAGTGGATGCCAACAGTGTTAATCGCGAATAAAAAGTCTTTTTCAAAGTTAATTCGCGAACTCTTCAAATAGCAGTGGATGCCAAAAGTGAAACTCTTCTCGGCAGTGGATGCGAGAAGTGATAATTCGCGAAAATTTATCGGCAGTGGATGCCAACAGTGTTAATCGCGAATAAAAAGTCTTTTTCAAAGTTAACTCGCGAACTCTTCTCAGCAGTGGATGCGAGAAGTGATAATTCGCGAAAATTTATCGGCAGTGGATGCCAACAGTGTTAATCGCGAATAAAAAGTCTTTTTCAAAGATAATTTGCGAACTCTTCAATCGGCAGTGGATGCCAAAAGTGTTTCTTTCAACCGAAATAAACATTGTGAATTGATTAAGAAACCGGCAGTGGATGCCAAAAGTGTTCCTTTCAAACGGAGACAAATATAAGTGAATTAACCAGCAAAAACCTTAAGCAGCAGTAGACGCAGCAGCACCAGCAGTAGCACCACCAGAGGTGACAACAACATCCGAGCCAGAAGGCCTCCCAGGACAAGGAGAGAATCGCCCAAGCACCAATACGGAAAGACGGAGATAGGACCGGATCAACAAAAAAGGTGTGATTTTTCCATTTTAGTTTAGTCATGTCTTATCAATTCATTAGGAATAAGAATGGCAATTGCCGCTTGTGCAATGAGCCTGATTCTAGGGACGATTTAGTCGCGTGCGATGAATGTGACCGATGGTTCCATTTGACATGCGCAGGCCTAAATAAAAAACCTAAACAAACAGAAAGATGGATATGCCCCAAATGCAAGACCATAGAGAACGAATTGTTAAGACTTCAAAAAACACAACCAACACCAATAGAAGAGATGATGAATATCCATAGAGAATCTATGCGGGCTCTAGTAGAAACTCTTAAAATTAAGAACGAGGGTAGAGAAGAAACCCCTGATTCAAATAGACTGTTACACCGGCAATCTCTCTTAGACCTCCCCTATTTTGATGGGTCATATAAGATATGGCCTAGATTTAAAATAACGTTCGAAGAAACTACCCTTCAAGGAAACTTTTCCGATTTAGAAAATATAAATCGTTTACAGAAATATCTCAAAGGAGACGCGCTGAAATTAGTGAGCGCTCTTTTAATCGATAAAGCTAATGTTCCAAAAATAATGGAAAAACTAAATCTACGGTTCGGAAATCCCGAAACCATTTATTCGAATTTATTGAAGGAAACGCTAAATGCGAGGAATCCACATTTTGGATCACCCCAAACAATGATTGATTTTGTAACATCGCTTGATTGTTTCGTGACAAATATAAAAATACTAAAACACGATGAATATCTCAATGATCCTAGATTGATTCGTGATTTAGTTTTAAAACTTCCAAACGACTTGCATCATCAATGGATCAAGTTTGTAGCTGATACAAAGAAAACAAGAGATATAATTGATCCATTTATACCGACGCTAGAGGACCTTTATAATTGGTTAAAACCTCAAGAAGAGTTGGCCACGATGCTACAGTCGGAGAGGAAAGAAAAACCTCAAAAGAGCAATAAGAATACCACGTTCATATGCCAATTCTTCTCACCCAAAAGAACGAGAACTACATGTCTTCGTTGATGCATCTGAGAATGCTTATGCAGCAGCAGTATACTTAAGGAGTGTATATGAGTCACACATTGATGTCAATATCGTGGCTGCCAAGGCAAGAGTCGCACCAACTAAAATGCTTTCCATACCACGACTCGAATTACAAGCCGCTGTATTAGGAAGCAGATTGGCTAAGACAGTAAAAAACGAGCTACGTCTATCAATAGATAGAGTAGTATTTTGGTCAGATTCCAAAACTGTATTAGCATGGATTCGTTCAGAACCACGCAAGTACAAACAGTTTGTTGCCTTACGGATAGGAGAAATATTAGAAACCACATACGTAAACCAGTGGAAATGGGTGAATAGTAGGAATAATCCAGCGGATGAAGCTACGAAATTATCAAATAGTAATTCAATCTGGTTTACAGGCCCACAGTTCTTATATGATAATGAAGAAAACTGGCCAAATGAAGTTCAGAGAAGCGACACTGACGAAGAATTAAGACCACTGCACACTATTCAATCGAAAGAGTTTAGTGGTCTGAAAAGCATTCACATAAATTGGTGTTCGGATTTTGTGAGATTGAAGCGTTCTGTTGCAATTGCATTCAAATATATCGATTGGCTGAAATCAAAATGCAGGAACCAAAGCTTCAATAAAAATATTGACAAGGAGGACCTGGATTATGCTGAGCTCGTTTTAATATATAAGGCTCAATGGGAGTCATATCCCAAAGAAATGGAACTCTTACAAAATAAAATGAAAATTCATAAGGGAAGTGAAATTCGAGCACTTAGCCCGGAAATTTGCACGGATGGAATAATGAGATCAAAGGGACGTATTGAGAACGCTAACTGTTTACCAACTTCAGCCAGAACACCTATCATTCTGTCCTACAAGCATTATGTGAGCACTTTGATATTACGTCATTATCACGAAAAATATCGACATAAAAACCTGGAGACTGCCATAGCGGCAGTGCGACAAAAATTCTGGATAACAAACATCAGAGTTGCTATTAAGACAGTTAGAAGGAAGTGCCAATTTTGTAAAAATATGTCTGCGGAGCCAATTCCTCCAATGATGGCAGCCCTACCACGTTCTAGAACTACACCATATTGTAAGCCATTCACGTATACAGGCACAGATTATTTCGGCCCTTATGGCGTGTCTATTGGAAGACGCACTGAAAAACGTTGGGGATGTTTGTTTACTTGTATGACAACAAGAGCAGTACATCTCGAATTAGCACAAGATATGAGCTCAGACTCTTTTATTATATGTTTCCGAAATTTACAATATCGTAGAGGTAAAGTGCAAGAGTTGTTCAGCGACAATGGAACTAATTTCATTGGAGCAAGAAACGAATTTGAGAAAATTCTTAGAAGGCTATCAGACGACGGAGTCAAATGGCATTTTAATCCTCCCGCTTCACCGCATTTCGGTGGAGTATGGGAAAGAATGGTGAGAGAAGTTAAAAGCCTTTTACCTCAAAAACAAGAAACCATACCAGAGTATGAACTTAGAACCATACTAACCGAAGTTGAATTCCTCATTAACAATCGCCCGTTAACGCATATTCCTTTAGATACAGAAGACGATGAGGTTTTAACTCCTAATCACTTTCTGTTAGGTTGCGCTGGTGAAGCTGTCATTACGATCGACGACGTTTCCAAAGCAGAAGCAACTCGTCAACACTGGAAAAGAGCGCAATCAATTGTTAAGGGATATTGGAATCGGTGGATAAAAGAATACCTCCCAACCCTAACTAAAAGAAATAAATGGTTGGAGAAGACTAAACCTATAAAGGTAGGGGATATCGTGGTTTTTGCCGATGAAGAAAAGAAAGGTAAATGGCATAAGGGCAAGGTGATAAGAACAACAACTAATATGGATGGGCAAGTTAGATCCGCTACCGTGGAAACAATTAAAGGTGAAATTACTAGACCAGCTGTAAAATTAGCAGTATTAGATGTAAGTAAGAACAATGAAATCGAGAGCTCAAAAGATACCACTATTTCCTCACCACCTCTTAACTTTGTTGGAGTAATTAAAAGTGCCCCAGGGAGTAAAGAGGAAATTAAGGGACCGCGAAATCCTCAAGAATGGGGAGTAAGAAAAACGGTTAACATCGAGCATGTAAAAGAGCTGGCGTCAAAATTGAAACCGAAGCCACAAACAAAAAAGAAAGTCATAGGTAAAATAAGACCATATACCGGCACGATACAAAAGGCTATCGTAACCGCAATGGCAATTCTAGTACTGGTAAATTTGACAAATGCCGTCAACATCCAGCCTATTGAGGAAGGGGGTTTAATGTTTGATCATGTTGGGTCATGTATAGTAAAGCGAGGAATTTGGAGGACAAATATTGTATCCAACTTAATTCCTAACGACGATATTTCTATGCTAGACTCTATTCATTCGAACTTAGAAAGAACCTTGAAGTTCATGGGGAATGTAACTCAAGACAGCGCTTTGACAGAACTTGTAATGTCGATAGAACGACAATGTAACAATGCAAAACAAGAAATAAATTTTTTATCACGATCAAAAAGGAGTCGTGGAATACTTGGGTTTTTGAAAGACCTGTTATTTGGGAGTAATGATGTGGAAGACGAAGTACAGTCTTTGCGTATTCACGAAGAGCAAAAACTTCATGATATCTCACAAACCATG
Source organism: Toxorhynchites rutilus septentrionalis (assembly GCF_029784135.1). Taxonomy (NCBI): domain Eukaryota; kingdom Metazoa; phylum Arthropoda; class Insecta; order Diptera; family Culicidae; genus Toxorhynchites; species Toxorhynchites rutilus. Next base: position 28,330,525 of record NC_073744.1, on the reverse strand, counting down.
AGACTATTGAATCAAAGAAGCAAAAATATGGGAGATGAATTAAGCGTAAGAATTCGTAGACTAAATGAAGGAATGTTATCTTTGAAGGGAAAGTATTCCGAAGAAAGAACTAATATATTCGCAAGAAAATGTTTTGAGACCACAACGTTAGCTTTGCAATTGATTGATGGCATAACTCGAAAATACAGGATAATTAAGACTCACCCTTTAGCCGAAAATGAAATGCAAAAGGCAATTCAAAATATAAAGAAGCAATTACCAGAAGGATACTCAATCCTTAGAGACCCACCTGCAGTTAAATACAACATTAAAATTGAAAATGGAACAGTAAATATAATAATGGAAAATGTAATTATTAATAAGGAAAACTTCGAAGTATTCAATGTAATCCCTATTCCTGAAAATGGAAGTGTTATAAAAATAGATCACCATGTAATAGCAATTAATAATAAACATGAATTTTTTTACCCAGATGGAAATTTAATAAAGCTTAATGAAAGTCATTATGTGGTAAATCAGCCAGAATTAACCAGAGTTCCAGATTGCATAGCTGGAGCATTACTTCATGAAACGATAAAACAAAAATGTTCAACAAAGATGATGGAAGAACCATACACCATGTTAACAAAATTGAATAAGATCAACTCTATATTGTACACAACGAGCGACCCTAGCAAGATAATAATCCATTGTAATAATGTAGCCATGTCACCGCCTTATAAGAACGCGATCATAGAACTGTTCCCAGATTGTAAGATCCTAACAGAAAAAACTATTCGTTATGCCCAAATATCTGGACATAACAGGGAAGCTAGAATATTTTTTAAACCTATTCAGAAACTACCATATGTACTAGAAAAACCAAACATAAATGAAAATTTGAATACAACTATCTCGAGTAGAAATCCATATGAAAAGGTAGATATAAAGGATACAGTAATACCTGAAGACGATTTTATAAAAAAGAAACACGTATATACATTTGGAGGTACCATAACTGTTATTTCAATGATTATAATAGTAGGAATTTACGTATACATAAAATTAAAGAGAAGAAGTAATAGACAAAATAATAGAAGAAATGATGATCCGCCTTCGTTATTAGACATGATACGGCTAAATAGAGTTCAGGAAGAATCAAGAAATATTCCTATTATTTTAAACCGTGATAGTTGTCTATAATTGAGTAAATCTATGTAGTAGATTTACGGAGTCCGGAATGTTACGGACAGCTGATGCTTATCGCGGATCGAGTTACAGATCCATAAGATAAGCAATATTTGAGATTATATTTAGAAAAGACCTCCAAGCGAGGTATAGAAACGTTTAGAAAGGACCAATGTAAGGCAATTAAAAGATGTAAGAGCTCAAGTGTTTTGTTAGGCTAGAAAACGCTTGTAGTTCGAAATTATTGCCGGTCATAAATTCAGAATGGACGAATATTTAAATAGCGTCCGGTAAACAATTTAATGCATGCATCATTTAGGATGCATTTTTATTACCCTTTTCCATCCCTAGCTGCGCTCAGCCAGATACACCAGCAGGTGATCGTTCGCTAACTGGTTCTGGTTTGACTGGTCCTTGATTATGATTATCATGGTTTGATTTATAGACCTTAAAATTTCTCAGCTCAGTCGCATATAGCCTTGAAAAGACCAATTTAGAAAACTAAACCAAACTATCGACCTTGAGAAAAGCCATCTGGATAACTTCGCACACGTCTGGTCGCTAGCTGGATGACCGATGAATCGTGAATGCTGTGAAATCGCGAATAACTAAATTGAAAACGGGAGGAGCTTAAATAATGATATCTGAGGTCTTAGTTATTGTTAGACATACAAAATAGTGGAAAATGAAGTAACACCAGATGGGCCAACCAAAAAAGGGCCCGTCGGGCCGCAAGTTGATTGTGGCTGGCCTAGGGGATTTCCTGCTTGATATTAATGAGCTGGCGGTTAGTCGGGTGACTTTTTTTAACCAACTTGTTCCTGTAGAATTATTTCGGTTTTCAATCTCAACAGAATTACTCTTTCGAGGCTAAATAAGTGAACTATTCAGGTTGGTTGATTATTTTCGAGACAGATGATGTTTTCATTTGCTTTTCTGTTCCTCTTTTTACAATTTTTGACTACAACATTCATGAGAATTGTTATTTTGGCCGTACAAACATTCGTATCGTTGATGCACACGTTAGTGTTATGAAAGAAAAGAAAAACCGGTGCATCTTAACATTAGAAATCAAGAAAACCAACAGTGGAATAATTTACGCATGAGTTTTATGTAAGACATTACCAACCCTCATACAAAGTATAAAAAGCTCTCCTCCCACATCCGACGCAAAACGACGCAAAACAGAGCAAGTGTTATTCGAAACATGTGTCTCTAGGTAAGAGGGGCAGAACGAAAGCAAGTCTGTAATATGGAGAGTCTTCCATTGAGGGTATCATTCTGTTTTACGTCCATTTTGTCACTTAAATGACGCAATTCCGAATCTGCACACTCATCGATGATTTCGCAATCGAAATGTACACAGTCGGACCCTTGTCATGTGAACGATTTGTGGCGAGTAATTGACTACTGGATATCAACCATGTGATCTTGCCCACAATTAGAGTCGAATCGTAGTTATTACGGAATGTGCAAAAGCAGCCGGCACCATGGATGTTTCCTCCGTTTGTTTTCATCTCATCCTTCGTCATGTGAACAACTTCATAGTCCTGCATCGGACTGAAGAACGCAAAACGAGGCGACTTACCTGGCAGCGACAGACGATGTCCGCTTCAGTGGCCAGCATGTCTACCACTTTTCCCTTGCCCTCATCGCCCCACTGAGCGCCAAGGACAACCGTCACCTTCGAGAGGTCCGGATTTAAGCGGCGTTGATGCATTTCCTCGTGATTGATTTGAGCACCAATCTCTCCATTCACAGCCACTTGCGACATTTTTCTCCAGTATGATTGTGTCCGGAAGATAAAAAATCGCTCAGCAAATCAATCGATTTTCACACTGACTATTCAGAACACGTCGAGCACACGGAAGCCCGAGTTCAAACGCAATAGAAAATCAGAGGAACTAAACTAAAATTACACTCAAGAACTGTAACACCGGAAGTAACACTAGCATTTAATTATCACCGCTGACTGCCCTTTGAAATATAGCCTCGAAGGACTTACACAATCACAATAATCACGGGGGGGAAACAGCTGCTTACGCTTTTTCAAAGGGCCCCGAACCACGAGTCACACCGCGAAAAGCGAGGAAATCAGACTGACATCTAAGAACGGCACACAGCACCGAGCAAAAATTATGAAAGAATTGAAAAGCACGCGCGCATGCAACGAAGAACTCCACGGGGGATTACGGGGGCGACAACGGGCTCGCCAACTGTCAACACTGCCAGCATCGATGTTTTTCCTGTAGCGTAAGCCGGGATGACACCAAATTGCTTGTTCGATTATCAGTCAATTCTCGCGTAACTTTTGAAAAGGTCCTATGTAACAAATGTAAACAAATCGAGTTAATGGATGCACGCTATTAGTTTTCAATCATTGAATGCATTACAAAAACAATCGTTCACGTATCTATCTTCTTCATCTTTTAATCGCCGATGCAAAAAATATCCAATGTACAGATTCGGATTTTAAGCACTCGGCTGTTACTTCAGACGCCTCTTTCCTCCGACGCTCGAAACGTCCGAAGTAACAAAGCAATCAAAACAACACGAAGTCGTACTTCGGTCGTTTTGAGTTTTTGTTTCTTTCAGGTGTTGTTATCTATGTCAGTGCAATTCAACGAGTGATGACAATAATAATCTGTCTTTAGAATGAAATGCTGATGTTTCGATTGTTCTTCAGTAGTTAGTTTCAAATTCTTATCGTGAAACGTAATATGTCCAATGTGCAAACAGGGGCAGTCAAAACGTCCAACGTAACATTTTTCGCTCCGAGGCTTCAAATTTAAGCTCAAATCACGGAACAACTGTTACGATTGGTTTTTCAGAGTTATTATTGACTGCTAGTGGTAAAAGTAGTGATAATGATCGATACCTTTTAAGACAATTCGCGGAATAATGTTCGGGTCTTCAACTTCATTTTTCTCAAGTTGACGAAAATGTTACATTGGACCTTTTCAAAAGTTACGCAAGAATTCATGCTTGTGATGGATTACCGTTCTGAATCATATTTCGGACGCTTAAGGCATATGATGCAGAAAACAGATCTAAGCTTTATGCACAGGTATCATTTGGTTGATATTCTCAATAAATTAGTTCAATATGCTTTTCAGCTTTCTGCTTTGGTACCTATTTGATTGAGAACATGAATAAATCATCGTATAAAATGCTTTTCAAATGAAGCGAATAAGAATCAAACTTCGGACACTAAATCAAATTCCGGACAGATCGAATTCAAATTTCGGACACTTTATTCTGTAATTGTTTGAACCAAAAATTACATTACACTTCATTATATTTGTTGGGGCTAAAAAAACGACGATTTCTGTTTCGGACACCGGGTTCTTAGCAGCAATAAACACAGTTATTCTTGGTTTAGCGCAGCTTTAAACTGCAAAATATATTTAATCAAATATGGCTTCCGTGGTGACATTTATAAAATGACTTACACATTCGGTGTTCTCACGTACATGAATTTTAGGTGAAGAAATTCAACGCTTATTCTAGTTAAACAAATACACTGATGTGTTATACTGAATAAACAAATCTTATGTTTCTAAAAGTCTAACTTTAAATCTACGAAAAATATCCTTTAGCAGTCACCTTTTCACGTTTGAACGTGTACGGTTTTTCGCGTTCGTTGGCGGAAGTAGTTTTTCTCTTTTTCTTCTTTTCGCTGACAGCTCTCACCCCGTGCGTTCGTCGATGACATTTGACGTCAAGTTGAGTTAGGGTGACCATTTGGAACGCATACTTGGAACAGTGCACCCAGCGGCAACAATATTTTATAATCAACTGCGAAACACTTACCAAGCAATCACAGTGAACTGTTAACGATGATGAGAACTGATGAAACGCGGGAGAAATTTGAATATTTATGAGCGGGTAAATTTTACGTGCTCACGCTAAGCAAACGTCAAACACAAACTATAGTGAGTAGTGTTGATAGATTTTTGCCGATTATGTTATAATTTAAATGTAGTTCTCATATGAAATGATAGTGAAACTAATGAATTACTCAAAAGAACCAATTGTGATATTAATTCAGTGCATTAAGCAATTCAAGATATTAGATCAAAGTGTCTGAATTATGATGCTGTCTGAAATATGATTCTGAACGGTACGTTTCGCGCTGCAAATCTCCTTTTTCTTAAATGGCACGAACGTTACTTGCGTCATTTTCATTAGTACTCAGTTGAGATTTCTATGCCAAATAACACCTTGAATGGCTTCTGAGTAGCGTGCTCTAGGATACGCGTGACAACAATGCAAGACGGAGGTAATTTTGACTGACGAAAAATTCCCCCGAACAGAACGGGAATTGAACCCGAACCCCCGGCATGTCAAGCTTGACGCCACGGGAGCACTCATTCGCTGCAAATAAACCTTATGAATTAGTTTGACAGTCGGTTATCCTTTACGTATACCATGATGCTTTGGTAATTTCATTCATTTATCGTGAACTTCCAAAATAAATGAACGGAAGAATTATCAAACGATCATCGTATTTTGTATTTCCCTCTGAAGTTATTGCATTTCACAGGTGTACCTTCTTCTCGAACTGCAAATTCGCTTTATTTGATGAACTTCATAACAACATTCATGATGAACTGTTGTTATTGTAAGTGTGTCGTCTAGTTGCAAAACCGGCCAACTCCTCAAATATGTTGTCAGGCGACTATCCAAATTTCAGAGTATTTCAGAATAATTTTCAACACAAGATTTAACATTGGTTTGGGTCACCTATATAATTTAACGATTGTTCATGTCTCAGGTAATAACTCATTGGCAAAACATAATGTATTCTTTTACACTTGGGGAGAGCACGAATACTCGAAGAGTTTCAATGAAATTGCTTCAGCATTATTCCATGTCCTCAGATGACGGCTGTGAAGGCCAAAATAAAAATACTACGATGATGTTCATGCTATAATACTGGATGACCCGGTGCGCACCGAATCAACCGAAAAAGGTGGAGGTCGTTTGCCCCCTTCCCGGGCATTCTTTTATCCAGATCGTGTGTTTGCCCAAATTGACAAGAAATTGAGAAACATAGAGAACCTCGTTCAGCCTCCATAGTTCAACTGCATTCTCTCGAGAAATGGAACGGTGTTCAAGCCGGGAATAGACTACATTAATCCGGATTGGAATAGTGTCAGCAATACGTTCCTCAAACCTCTGTACAATGGCACTTAAAATTCGCCCCTTCAAAAATATGTTTATAACAAGCATAATACGGTTTTTCTACAGAACGGAGATATGAGGGAGAAAGTGTGTTGTGAACTTCTTGGCATTAACTACTGAAGGAGATGGAAGCAGAGAAGGAGAGAGAGACGAAGTAGAACATCAGGGAGAAATTTGTGAGCCCGTCGAAGACGGTAATGCCTTAAGAGTATGAGTTCCACGATGTTTATTAGTGTTGGAATCTATTAGAAACTGTTTCTAAATCTTTTTGCTTCTCAAATTACTCTAGTCAATTGTTTTCGTCTTGATGTTTGAGTTCCTCAATAAAAATTCAGAATATATTTTTTTTCCAAAATCAAAAATCACTTATTCAAGAAATTCCATTCATTTGCATCCGGAAAAACTCAATAGTTGTGTATATAATAATATACACAGCGAGTTATAACGATATTTCTATTCTAACTCTAAAATGAGTTGCAAAAGCGGCCAAATCCAAAATAAATAATTTAATAACCATCCCCCTCCATTTGCGCCTGTCGTCTTTCCTGTAAAAAAATTATTTTTGGAGATGGCCGATTTTGCAACTAGGCGACACAAGTATTTACACAAAAAAAAACTACAGGCACACAGTTTTGGTTCTGACATGCACGTTGAACATGTATTGTTGAATTAATCGAAGTTTTCGCTGCAACATTTTTCCAAACGGTATAAGTAGAAGCTCAGTGATGTGAAGATATGAAGGCATATCTTTCAATGCTGTCTTGAATAACCGATATTCTTCTTCTTCTTTTCTTTTGCTCATGGAAACTCTAAAGCATTCCATTCCTTTGTCTCCGAAAACCGAGCCAAAGCGTTGTGTTCGTACCCGCTTTGGTAGCCTGTGTTACATTCGGAAGTGCAAAAATACATTCTGATAAAAAAATAGTCAATATTTTCAATAAATTCAGTTTTTATACTTTACTATAGAGGATTTGAACTTGAAAGTTCATTCGCTTCTAGTATCTGTAATGACGATTTTCCCAGGCTCCTCGGTTTTGTAGTCTGTGTTGGGGAAACACATTCCACACAACAAACACACACAAACCAATGCGAAGTGATCGTTTTGCAGCGATGCAGCGAAATATATGTATACTGACTGTCATGAGAATCACGAAGGGTGGGGAATTATAGGTGGAGCAGATGGTAGAGCTTGTGAGCGTAGTGTGATATTTAGTTAATTAAACATTGTTTCCATATACATACATTTCATATTCAATGCAAATAATAACGACACCAATCCAAATATACTCTGCCTACTGCTCCACCTCATATGTTTCATTGAGTGGGGATTATGACGCAATGTTTCACTTGTATTCAATTTTTTTCCGCACTCTGGCTGCTCCTTTTGATCGATTTGAGCAACACAAATCGGACCAATCAAAATGTGGGACTTGGTACGTTTAGATAATGCTTGTTATTTTACAATTATTCAATTGTTTATCTTAAATTGATGCGTCGAAAATTTCCTCTTTTCCAATTGATGCAAACATTTTTGTGATCTCTTAAGAAATACTCGAGATATAAGCATTCAAAATTTTTAATTTTTTCCTACATGCCCAGCAAACATTAAATCGCATAACAAGCGTATATATAACATCATATGCCATAAAATTTTGTTGACATATAATGCGCCTAACTGGCATATGCACGCAAAAGTGGAGGCCATATACATACATGGCAAATGCTTACCGAATTTGTTTGGATGAATATGCAACTTTGACCGGCTATAACAGCGATTATGTTGAAATTGAATTGCGATCTAATATGAATATATTCATGAATTGTCAAAGCACCAAATACTACTTTTGCCATACTCATATACGATTTATTACAGACATAGAAAAAAAACAAATGGCGCAAAATATTTCCGTGAAATGTTTATTATAGCCTCACGAATCGCCATTTTCATATATGAGTATTTATGTTTGTAGAAATAATAATTGTTTGATTGACTTGTGTTGGGAGAGGAATATGAATGTTTAAAATGGCACAGATTGATGTTTGGTGAAAACTGCTCCGATGTGGGTTCGAGCTCCGGTCGTCTGGATTATCATCCACCAGCTATCTCGCGCGACTATCTGAAATTTAATTCAACAGCGGTTAAAACATTCGATTGCATTAGCATTTCATTGACATTTCAATATGATGTAATATGTTTTTTATTAGGATCTAATATGATTTACTGTTTCATGATTTTTATCAGCATGCAACACGATTTACTACAGTACTGAATCGATTTAAATTATACGCTTATATGACACACAAAATGCATCAGCGTAATATACGCATATGATGCGGATTAAATATATTTTACAACAATGTACATCATAAAATTGATATTTATTATACCGAATTGCGACTTAATTTGATAATGGTATATAAAATCGAGTTTTTACATTTTATGCGATTTCAAATATACACGACACATACTTTGATTGATATTATATGCGGTTATGATTTATTCGGATTTCTTGTAAGACTTGGCACGTGCAAAATTATACGATTTAATGTTTGCTAGGTGTTCTGTGTTCAAATTTTCCTGCTTCAAGCGACCCTTTTCGCTTCATACCATACGTTTTTCATATAACGCCATCCTTGCCAATTCAATGATCAAATCGCTACACCTCTAGCAATATAATTTTGCGCCCAATCTGCAATAAACACTTTCCCGGAACCCACCGAAGACACCGAGTTGCGAAGTGACAGCCACTCACGCGTCCGCAGCTGTCATTCGTCCCGGCCGTTTTGTACTTCTGATTCGGCGTTGCAAAGAAGGGCCCCAAGTGTGCTTGGTTTGCAATCATCGACGAGAATATTGCAGGGAAGAAAAAAATCTAACAAGCGTGAAACATACACGACAGAACAAAACCAGTGGAAGCAAAGATCGATCGTCGAAGATTACAATCGGAAAGTTCCTGGTCGGTTCGGAATCGCTCTTCCAGACGCGTATCCCATTGTCCCAGTGGTCAAACTTGTTTTCCCCCGAGAACGCAAGGCGAGCGAAAAGGTTGAATTCGAGTCGAAACAAGCTTCCACTTTGAAGAGGACCTATATTATTCGGATATGGTAAGTTTTCACTGTGTTCGGGGTATTTTTCAATTAAGTTAATCGGCGGATCATTCTCGGATCGGATGTCTTGATTATTGTGTAGTTAGTGTAAAGAAGAAAGTGTATTAAGGTAACATGGAGGTACGAGCAGGATACACAATCGTCGAATAAACATAGACGATTTGAAGGTTATGATTTCAAAAGATCGTATATTTTACGTACGAAAAATCTGCCTTTTCGAACGTTCGAGACATTTGTACAACATGTTCCCTTTGGCTTTGATTGTAATCGACTGTTTCCCCTCTAATCGCTACAGGCTTCCACGGATGTCAACATGGAAGCAGTGGAAAGCACCAAAGCATCGTCCTCTTCGACGTCATCCACGGCCGCATCTAGTCCCAATGGGAACACTAACGGAGGAGAGAACGCTGGTGATCTAGCTACCAATGCGGAGGATATGACCTCGCGGGACTACTACTTCGACTCGTATGCACATTTTGGCATCCACGAGGAAATGCTGAAGGATGAGGTCCGCACTCTGACGTACCGCAACGCCATGTATCACAATAAGCATCTGTTCAAGGGCAAGACGGTGTTGGATATTGGCTGTGGGACCGGTATCCTGTCGATGTTCGCTGCCAAAGCCGGTGCTGCCAAGGTCATCGCCGTCGAGTGCTCTAACATTATTGATTACGCTCAGAAAATTATCGAAGCAAATCATCTGAGCGACATCATCACGCTAGTTAAGGGAAAAGTGGAAGAGATTGAGCTCCCAGATGGAATCCAACAGGTTGATATTATCATTTCTGAATGGATGGGGTAAGGGAACATTGGTGAAACTTTTGAAATTTAGCCTGATTATTGGAATCAATTGCAGGTACTGTTTGTTCTACGAGTCCATGCTTGACACAGTGATATATGCACGAGACAAGTGGCTTAAGCCAAATGTTGGCATGATGTTTCCGGACCGGTGCACACTTTTCGTGGCTGCCATCGAGGATCGTCAATACAAGGATGAAAAAATCAATTGGTGGGATAACGTGTACGGTTTCAACATGAGCTCGATCCGTAAGGTTGCCATTAGCGAACCCCTCGTGGACGTCGTAGACCCAAAGCAAATTGTTTCCAGCTCTTACTTGATTAAAGAGATTGATCTCTACGTCGTCCGTAAGGAGGATCTCGATTTCGAGTCGCCGTTCCATCTTATCGTCAAGCGGAACGATTTCATTCAAGCATTGATCACGTATTTCAACGTGGAGTTTACCAAGTGTCACCAACGGTTGGGCTTCAGCACTTCACCGGAGTCACCCTATACCCACTGGAAGCAAACTGTTTTCTATTTCGACGAATATCTGACCGTCAAGAAGGGTGAGGAAATCTACGGCATGTTCAAAATGAAGCCAAATGCCCGGAACAATCGGGATTTGGACTTCACGATCGATTTGCACTTCAAGGGTGAGCTTTCTCAGGTGAACGAGAAAAATCATTATCGAATGCGTTAATCAACTACCAACGAGAGGCAGCAGATTTCCAATTATGTACACATAGGAGAAAGAACAAGCTCGATATTATCTATAGGACCCCATCCCCGCAGGAGGGAAAGTTTACACAACCCCGATGAGTAGGACAAAATGTTATTATAATCCAAATACTGCAAGTGGATGTCGCCAGCACATCCGTGAATAAGAAAATGTATGAGCTGAATAGCCTTCATGGCATACGCATTATTTATTTTAACATTTCAACAACTATCACTAGAAATATTCGACCAAATCCCTCCTGACAGTAGTTTCCTACAGAATGCAAAATGTGTCAACAAACTTTCATTCAAAAACACTATATTAATCACACCGTCAAGGCAAACTTTCATAAAAGCTGCTCTGAAATATTTAAAAAAAATGAAAGCTGCTACCAATCGAACGTGTATGAGGAATAAGACAGGTTGGATTTTAAATAACAAAAATATTACCAGTAGTTATTCGGGAGAATTCTCTAGAAGAAATAACAAATGTTTGCATGCGCCTCAAAGCCCATAATTATGTATAACCGACAGCACTTATTTTTGAGGCACGTGCAAACGAAGCGTATTGTGCGGAATGCAAAGTCGGAATCTGTGAACACTCTAAAGCGGTGAGCACTAGGAAGCAAAGCGATTGTCGCATTTTAAAACTGATTTTATTTTTTTCCTACACTTTTATTCGATACAAATAACACTACTCCTTCAATGCACATCGCGTTTTGGAGTGTTTGTTGGTTCCGTAAAATGTTGTGTAACGCGTATACATTATATTTATCGAGCCGCAATCTCATACAAAGAGTCCTCGGATTGCCGAAATGAAAATGAGAGCAATTTTGTAATAGAAGGACTCGGCTCGCAATTGTGAACGAAGTGAGTTGAGAGAGTGAGAAGTAATGATTACAATAAATGTATTTCCGAGAAATGAATTGCCCGGAAACCAAAAATGCGCCATATACTGATTAATTTCATTTTTAGGTAAAATTTTCATTTGTGTGTCCATTTGGCAACCGATTTCCATTGTTCGTGCTTTGCTTGATCGGCCAAGTCGTTTTTGTTATTTTTCCATTCAGTCGGCCTGATTCTACGCGGCGTGTGAGGTGAGATGACAATTGTCACATCACCATCACGCAACTCTCCTCACTCTATTCCTACAGTCGTTTCGGATGCCGTGAGAGGTTCATTTGATGTATGTGAGAGGATGAACAGCAAGTGACAAGGCGTTCATTCTGCTGGTTGCCAAATCTGATCAGAGATGCCACATTCGCACATGTGTTCACGAATTTGTAGACATTTAACTTTTATCATAACCTTTTATTCCTGCTGCAGGCTATTTAAAATAGTGACAAAACATTATTGATTCCATATGATAAACGAAGCTGGTCAGTATGTCAGACATTAGCACATATTTACAAATATTTCAGATTTTTATCGCATATATTTGAGAAAAAACATCTGGCATCCCAGAATTTTATTTATTTCGCTCAGAGAGGTCAGATATTTGTTTTGCTGCAGTCAGTACCGTATCTATAGATCTGATTTAACCTGGCCTGTTGTTAGTGTATCAGGACATTCTGCCGAATTTGCAGGTATTTGATTTAGATTTGGTGAAACAGTTGATGGCATCCTGTAAAGTTTAGCATTTTTGTTTGTTTTGGTCGTAGTTGCTGCTGCTCTCTGCACTCTCAGTGTTAAATTGTTGCTCTGGCTCCGGCTCGGGCATATACCACGGCTTCTGAAATGGATATGCAGTTCGGTGACGATGACTCGCGGATAGATAGATGAAACACAAGACCCATATGATAGATATATTTTAGAGAAAATAAATAGATTTCATGAAATGAAAATAATTTCGGTGTGCTTATTCGTCCAATTGAGGAATAACAGACTCACTACCGCTTTCACAAAAAAAAACAAACTACTTGCAATTTGTCTTTCGTACTGTGAAAATTGAAGATAAATTGAATTTATTGATACATATAATACCATTACTATCGATTCTATACGACCCAAAAAAACACTTATTATTCCTCTTCCTTTTTTCATTTGTTTTCATGCACTGTCGACACCTCAAGACATGTCGACGATTGTCACCTAGAAATCCCAGTTCATGTGACAATCGTCACGTATATTTGAGAGCGGGAATAAAGTGAGAGTTCATTCAAGTGAGATTTCTCACGGCATACGCCTGGTGGAATCGCGTGACATAAGTGACAATTGTCATCTCACCTCACACGCCACGCAGAATAAGGCCGAGTTTTTTACCCGCGTTGGAAGTGGCTCACACGTTTTGGCGTGCTTGGTGCATATCGCCAAAGAATATGGGTTGTAGACGTACCACCGAACCAGTTACTAGGACCCGAAGAAGAAAACCCGCACTCAAATCATTGCCACAGCGGATGGATCAGCGGATTTTGCTATCATTCGAAGCAACTGGCGTTGAATGTGAACTGGTGCGGCACGAACTGAATCCAAAGGCCGTCTATCCAATGACTGGACCATTTTGTTGAGGGTTCCACTACCATTGGTATTCTAAAGGAAATCCGGGACCTGCTTGTTTCATCATATCTTTGGACCGTTACCAACCGGAACTGTCTTTGGTTTGAACAGGGCCCGCGTTCCAGAATTGTCGTACGCCGTTGCTGCTGACGGTTAACGACAATTCACCGTTCACAGCGAAGCAACTGGTAGTAATCAGATCTGAACTGATTATCATCATGCGCACCTGTCGTACCAGAACACTACCGCTTCGCCAAATATGACCCGTGAATAATTCAAAGTCGCCAACTGGAGGGATTATTCAATTAAGAACAAACACAACCAGTTGGGCGTCGTGCACAAATTACGTAACGTTAAAAATCCGGATTTTGGACCCCTACGTAACGCAATTTCCTATCTCTGATACACAGAAAGTAACGCAACCTCGACCCCCCTTATCGCGTTACGTAATTTGTGCACGACGCCTTGCTCGATTTTCTCAACTCCAAAGATATCGCCATCGCTTTTTTTTAAAATTCTTTATTTGAGAGGCTTTCAGCCTCCCGGGCTGGTTCGTCTCTGTTGTGAATGCAGTAAATTTTGCCGCAAGGTACAACAACTTACATAAAATTGCTGCTTGCTTGCTGGACCAGATGATAAGGATGTCCTCGGACCATGGCTCCAGGCCAGTGGAGAGGAAGCCGTACCGTTGAAAATGCCGAGAAGTTCTTATTCCCCTTCATCGCTGGAAATCAGTCTGTTATTACCGTCGCTTACCCCAAATCCAACTCCTGATTGTCCTTTTGAGCCGTCCGTATACCTGATTTCGTGGAGGCGGTATTTTTCTGCTATGATGGCCTTGAAATGTTCTGGCAGACCGGCTGAGCTCACCCCGGCTCGGAAGTTGTTCCTGATACCGTTCTCCACGAGAGTCGTTGGGAACCTCCAATCGTTCGCCCCAAACCAGGACTGTTTTGCCACCGGGGGAAGGTTGGAATGCACCACCCGCTGCAGGGTCGTGTTGCTGAGGGCGGTCAGGTGGGTGCCTTATTATAAATCGGTGCTAGAGTTTTTGGGAGCTCTAGACCCGTAACCGGATCTTCCTGTTGTTGCTTCTGTGCGGTTTGGAAATGGTTTTCAGAAGGTTCAACCGGGTGGCACAGCAATTCTTAACTTCCTCGAAATGGCGGAGGAAGCTAAGTTTGTGGTCGACCAGCACTCCGAGGATCTTTAATGTTTTTCGACGAGGAATGTATTCTCTGTATAGATGGATCCTGGAGGTGGGACCCTAATGACTGTGGCTGCATATCACCATATGGCTGCTCTTCTGCGCTAAAAGTTTGAATCCTCTCTCGGCTGCCCACCGGCCGATGGTGTTGGTAGCTGCCTGTATCCTGATGCGTGGAATCCTGTGGGTATCACCCACTGCTATCAGAAGAATGTCGTCCGCGTAGACGAACACGAAGATACCCCTAGGCAGGACCTGGAACAGGTTATTCAGGTACTCCTTGAGTACTTGAGGTACTCCTGTCTCCTCGTGGAAAACTTGGGAGCTGGTGTTCCCAATTTTGACCTCAAAGGTTCGGCGTGTGGCGAAGTTGATATCGCTGTTATTACTGAGACCCACCCTGAGTCGGAGATCAACGTTTACTTTTTCGATTACTGACACCTGGGATTAGATAGAACCAGTTCCGGAAGAGGAGTGACTATTGCTGTGAGATGCCAACTGTCGTCTGCTGTCAAGTTTCCAAACGAAAATTATCGAAGCCATCGGCTCCATCAACATCATCACTGCCTCCAACTCTAACCATTTTTCGGTGCTCCTAAAGATTGGTTTCGGGATGAGAAGACGTCGAAGCACACCAAGTAAACTGGGACAGATGTAAACAGTAAACATAAAAATTCGTAACGCCTACCGGAGACCCTTCGCTTTCTTAAAGTAAATTCAAACAATCTTTCCAAAATCATTCAAGCCAGACTTGTAGAGCTCCATAATAGCAACTTCTCGAGTTTTCTTCAATCTCTTTCAGATTGTGCTCGTTCATTTTGGAAACTACCCAAAGTTTTGAAAAACACCTAGACCGGTTCCACCGCTTATCCCTCTAGTTCCGGTTAACAGCACAATGGATTGTTTTGTGACACCTGCCGTTGGCTTAGTAATCATTTGTGTTTTTCCAGCTATCGCTGCGCAGAGCTATCTCTTGTGTGTATTGATTGAATTATTGATTAAACTAGTGAATGAATAAAACAATTTACGAATTCAATTGCAAACAAAATGAGTACGAAAGTCTATTTAGCAATGCCGATTTCCCCTGGCTCCATGGTATTGAAGTCTGTGTTAGGGAAACGTCCATTCATTCCAGCGATCCTACCTCAATCGTTGCGAAATCATAACTGAGTGTATTTCCGAGCGGCACTCGCTTATATACCGATTGGTGTGATTTCAATAACCTGTTTAGAAAGCAATTTTAAAACTATTGAAACAAGTTTTAGGATCAAAAGGTGACAAGCATGTAAAGCGTAGACATTTTATCTTTCGAATGAAGTGTACCATTTCGTGTACCATACCATTTCGTTCAGTTGTTTAGAAGGTATTAACGTTCAAAATCTCGTTGCTCCGGCGTAACGCTTTTATTTTTGAAACTTGAACTTACACCCCAAAATTGAAATGAAAGACGTAGTCCTACGTCAAAGATTAAAGTTACAATACTTATAACAAGCCATTCCTCGTAATATACATAGCACATTGTAAAATGATGATTTTCTATTCTTTTCAGCGTGGATAGAATACATGAAACCGGGAAATTTGAGGATAAATTCTGATTTGTCTAGAAAATTTGAACGAATTTCATACCAAAAAAACAAAACATCCTCATTTTACTCGCTGCGCCATCTGGTTGTAAATCCAACGCAAATTCGACAATTGAATTTCGCGATGATTCCATTTCAATTTACATTTCACCTAAAATTGACCCCTTTTCGTTGAGAGTACAAAAACAAAAACGTGAAATGTGACAGCTGTTCGCCTACAAAACAGCAACAATGAACGTAATATAATTTTCTGAACAGTACACTATCGTTAGGCATACGAAATCATCCAAAACAAAATCGCGAACATCTTCGAAACCAGAAAATGCCTCGGAGATGTTCGGTCGTCGGGTGTCAAACCAACAGGGACTATTACGAGCCCGGCGTTCGATTCTTCCCCTTTCCCAGAGAATACGATCAGGTGATGCGAGAGCGCTGGAGGCAGTTGATCGGACGTGGCTGGGATTGGAAGATTCCAACACTAGCGGCGGTTTGCCAGAAGCATTTTGCTCCCTGTGAAATAAGCTCCGACCGAAGGCTTCCGGATTCCACGGTGCCAACACTACAGCTGCCGCAAGATTCGCTAAACTCCGAGGAGAATGATGAGTGTTCAGAGACCGACATTGGCACGAACCATAAACAAAGGAAACAAACGGCGGAACCACCCGCAGAGAACGTTGAAGGCGACGAAAAGCAGACCCAAGCCGAATATTTTGAGGAGGAGGAAGAAATTCACGAGGAAGTCATTATTTCTCATTGTCGATTCTGCACGACGGAACTGGATGTTGATTCCGGACTTGACATCTCCATTGCCAGACACTGCGGGCAAGTTCGTGATTCGGTGTGGGAGATGTGTATGGTTGCTTGTGAAGACACCTCAGTGGAAGATTGTCTTATTAAGATTTGTGATAGCTGCTGGAATCAGCTGCAAACGTTCGAAAATTTTTTAGTTAGCTGCCACGACCAGCAGCACGAGCTTTTTAAATTCTACGGCGAAAAGCTGAAAACCACAGAGCTTGAAGACGAATTCGTGGAGGAAATAAGGGATGAGTCAATAGTACCTGATAAGGCATATACATTTGAACAGGTCATAGTATCAGAAGATCCTACTGAGGACAATGTGTCGAAGCCAGATTTGGAATGTTTTCCATCTTTGGAGGGACTTTCCATTGGCGAGATGATAGAGGTACTAGATAAGATCCCAGCTAGTCAAAAGAAAACTACCATCATGCCAGACGAAGAATGCTGGGACTGTGGTCAAATATTTCCAAGCCGAAACCAGAAGAAAGAGCATCGCAAAAATTGTGCGTTGATTGGAAACACAAGATCGTTGAGGAATCGAAGCTATACGTGCGAAATATGTAAGAAAGACATTAATACTCGAGTTGGCTACCGAGTGCATCTGTTGAAAATCCACGGCGATCATCCCGTGGGCGACGACTGTCCAGAAGAGTTGAAACGTTTGCAGTCAAAGAAGCGACTGCAGTGCCCCCTTTGTCCGGACCGGTTTCAGCAAGTACATCAACTGAAATATCACATCAGGACACATCAGAGCAAAAAACAAACCGGAAAGATTAGAACCAAATCGAAGGGAGGAAATGGTGGAGTGTGTCAGCTGTGTGGGAAAAGCTTCCAGAATCCGTGTTACATGGAGACACACATGAAGTTCCATTTGAAGGAACGGAATTTTCCGTGTGAACAGTGCGACAAACGATTCTACACAAAGGTGTGTAAAATGTTTCTATTCTCTTTGATTTATATATTAAAAATTAAATTCTGCCAGCATGACATGAAGGATCACCAGAAGACAATGCATGCGGAGCACACACTTCTTTGTGGCTCGTGTGGGAAATCCTTCGGGACTCGACGAGCCTTCATCCGGCACTCCAAGATACACGATGAGGCTAGCAATGCCCATCTGTGTTCATACTGTCCGAGGAGTTTCCCGACAGCATGGACACTCAAGTATCATGTGATGAAACACACGGGCGAGAAGCGCCACCGATGTGAGCTTTGTGGTCACGAGTTCCGCTTCCGGTACATGCTGACGCAACATAAAATCAAAGCACACCAAATAGATATCGAGGGGGTGAAGTTGTACAAACGAAAGCGAAAAAGATGCACAAATACCAGAGAGGACGAAGACGATGATGGCGAAGAAGAGGAAGAGCTCCAAGTAGAACAGGCGGATGATAGCGGTGAAATCGACCGATGCCAAGGTATGAATACTGGAAGCTTGACGGAGGAAGGTAATTCCGAAGTTATTGTAAAGTTCAATGAGAACGATGCTACATGTGTGTTGTAACAAAATTAGAGACTACAGCACACAAATATTTGAGCTCTTTTTTCTGATGACAACCCAATCAAATTCTAAATCAACGTCTCTGAGCGTTATGTTCATGCAAAAGAAAAATCCCTACCTCTTACGGAGTGGAGTATCTGGGCGCTCTCCATAGACTTTCCCAAACGAACCAAGCGAGCGGATAATCCAATCAATGCAGAGCAAAATTGTCTTCCATCTCACTAAAACAGTGTCAAGCGAACTATCACGGTAACGGTAACGGTATTGAATTAAAGAGACTTTAAACTCAGAGAGTTCATTCGTCTCTTGGGAACTATCACGAAGGAAGAATACTTGGTGTTCAAACGGGCTCATGTAATTAATTCTACGATGACAAACATCACTCCCCAAGAGCTGTTGTCTTAGTTAAAGCAAATATTAAATGCTTTCTTATTAAAGAGCTCATTAAACAAGACGTCGTCACGAGCAAAGTTGAGGTACTAACCGTCAAAATGAGGACCGACATCATAATTGTGTCGGTTTTTTTCCTGACGATATTTCTAAGAGGTTGAGCGTTCGTAAAATACTACAGGGAAGTAAAAAAAACAATCATCATCGGTGGTAGTGATGCCAACGCTCATCACACCATGTGGGGAAGTTCCGACATCAACAATTGAGGAGAATGTTTCTTTAGTATTCGTCTAACAACAAAGAATCAAACGCTTTGAAACAAGGAATCCTAAAGCTGTGTATTCTGGTAATTTCTGAAACAACACTTAACTGAAAAGTTTCGGAAGAGTCGTCTTTGTCTGATCACAAACACATTATTTTCAATGAAATTGTGGCCCTTAATATCTAAAAAAAACTGCGAATGGTATTCACATGAACTCGAGTCAAGAATTCTCTTGAACCAGCTAAGAATTGAACAAAACAATAGTTTCTGTATATAACAGTAACCGTCCACTAAAGAGTTTCTTCGACAATCTTTTCAATAGAGCTAAAATTAGTTTGGATTGGTCTCGAGAGACAGAAAAACCCCTAAAGAATATAGCAGAGCACTGTGAAAGCATTGAAAAAACCCCAATCGTTGCAAGACTCAGTAAGACTCTTGCAGTAAGAGACCACTCAAACGGGCTAGATTCCCTTAAAAAGGACGATTAGTCGTTCACAAAAACTCCCAGAAGTATTAGTCTTACTGATGAAGGCTTACTTTCCGGGACCTACCTGTGTTCATCCTGATACTAGTACTGGCTATAATCGTGACATGAGATGCTATCGAAGATATTTGACAGAACCTGAAAGTGCAAAAGAGATTGAAAACATAGTTGCTGGATTAGCTTTACTGAGGTCAAATCCTTCCAACCATATAAATGTGCAGGTGCAGTTGGGTTTCTCATTCAAAATGGAGATTCAGAGCTTCTGTCTCTAATCGAGCTTTCCAAGGCAAGTTTTATACTGAGATAAGGTCAGGAAAGTCTTATAAATTTATTTTCATTCCAAACAGTGGCGTCGACTGAGGAGTGCAGGGGAGTGCGGACCGCCCCGGGTACACGATTTTAGGGGTGCAGAAACACCCCTACATTAACAAATACTCCATCATTCAGCATACACCGTATACTGATAGCGAAGAGGGGAGGGGTGCAACCAGATACTTCCGCTCCGGGTGCGAAAAATCCACTCGACGCACCTTAAAAGCCATTCCAAAATCGGGGAATCGTTTTTTTTTTAATTCTATATTTTTTGAGACTTTCAGCCTCCTGGACTGGTTCGTCTCAGCAAAAAAAGGCCGAAACCATACTGCGATGTGCGCTTACTATAAATGTGACGAAAACCAGTGGGTATCTAGCTTAAGCTACGGGCTGACGCTGCTCAGATCATCGATCAATCAACCTGACAGATCAACCGGACGGAAGTAGAAGAAAAGGAAAAAATTGGAACATAAACAAAGTTATAGCAAATTGTATCAGATAGAATATTCTAAAATTGTATAATTTCCATTTTTTTCCTCTTCTTCTCCGGAATACCGCATCAGCCTGCACAGTATTGTAGTACGAGAACCTGAAAAAAAAACTATGAAATGTAAGCTTTATTTGAGATCAAATTGTTAACGTTATTGTAAATTTAAAATAATAAATTACAGTTTGAGCTGCCCAAAAAAAAACTGCTCCAAAATTGTGGTGCATTTTCTGAGGTAAATCCGAATAATAAACATTAATTCATTTTACATGCACATACGGACAAGCAATTAACAATAAAACAATAAACAAAAAACAGATTTCGTGACGAGAATTTCTACACATTAGAGCTTTTTTCCCTTGGCCGTTTGACGAGGATGTCCGCTTACCATGGCCCCAGGCCACAGATGGGGAATCCGCGACACTCGAAGATGCCGACTGTTCATGTTCCCCTTATCGCGAAGGCGAAGGAAGAAGGATTTTCGATTTGATCACAAGTTTTTTGTTCAAATTTTAAAATACAGATCGGCATCTTTAAAAAAACAGCAGTGCAGAAGTTCGTGAAGGGTTGTAAGAAGGGGTAAAATTCGTTGCTCTCTCATCGTTTTGACGTCTTCGAATCTGGTGATGGATCCTTTGATTCTCCGGAGGAACAGCGTCGCTTCAACGGAAGATTTTTCCGCCCAAAAAGTTTTAAAGGTGTTGGCGATCCATAGTCTGATATCGTCTAGCGGTACTTTGCACGCTAACCCTTTCGTTACGAGCGTCGTCTATAGACGACATCCTGCGACATACTGCCCTTCGATTACACCAGCGCGATGTGCTTACTTTTCGGCGCAGTGCTCCATACAGGGGTAGCACTTTGGCGGAGCACACTGCCGTAATGAAA
The DNA here is from genome assembly GCF_029784135.1 of Toxorhynchites rutilus septentrionalis. Classification (NCBI taxonomy): domain Eukaryota; kingdom Metazoa; phylum Arthropoda; class Insecta; order Diptera; family Culicidae; genus Toxorhynchites; species Toxorhynchites rutilus. The sequence goes on along the minus strand of NC_073744.1, from coordinate 28,309,157 downwards.
GGGTTAAAAGTAGTCCAAGGTGACCGACTCCGGCAAAACGGTCTTCCACTTCATTGCCGGCTATGCCACTATGTCCGGGGACCCACATGAGGACTGTATCCGGCAGCAGATACCTCCTGATAACTTGTATCCATGGGTGCCTAGTTATAGCCGCGTCAACGGCATCGATGACGCTAGCCGAGTCGGTAACTATCAGGATCGGTTTGCTTGACGGGATAGTGGCAGCTTTAAAGATTCCGGCAGCTTCGGCCGAGAACACCTGGCAAATGTCGACGAGTTTCTTGCTGGAAATAAGAGAGTTATTATGACCGCTTAGCCCGAAAACAACTCCTTGCATCCCTTTGGAACCGTCCGTGTAGCGAATTTCATAATTGTGGTATTTTCTTGAGACAAGTTCGACAGAGGTTTGCTTCAGACCCACAGAGCTCGCCCCAGCTCGGAAGTTGTCCTTGATTGTATCATCCACTCGGACCACTGGCAACCTCCAGTCATTATTCCCAAACCAAAACTGTTTAGCTATCGGTGGAAGGTTTGAGTGTGTCACCTGCTGCAAGATTTCATTCGTTAAAGTCAGGTGCGTATCCTTACCTCCGCTGGTTTTAGCGAGGAAGCTCGCAGTTCTGGAGACTATCGCCGTGTTCACAAAAATGTCCAATGGAGGTTCTCCTATTTCGGCGCATACCGAGGCTGCTGGTGTTGATGGTAGCAGACCAGAGATAATCCGTTTTGCATTATTGTAAATCGGTGATAGAGTTTTTAGGAGTTTATCTCTGGCCAGGCATTTTACTTCGAAACCGTAGGTGAGGGGGCTGTTGATGATAGCTCAGGCCACCCGTAAACGGATCGTTCGGTTGTTACTCCGGTGAGGTTTGGAGATGGTTTTTAAGAGGTTTAACCGGGTGGCACAGCTCTTCTTCACCTCGTCGAAATGGTGCTGGAAGTTCAGGTTGCAGTCGACCACCACTCCCAGGATTCTCAACGTTCTACGACGAGGAATGCGGTCGTCGTAGATTTCGACACTCGAATTGCAACCTTGGGGTTTGTGACTGCATACCACCATGTGACCACTCTTTTGCGCCGAAAGTCGAAAACCTCGTTCGACAGCCCATTTACCGATAGCATTGGTAGCTGCCTGAATCTTGATGCGTGGTGCCCTATGCGTGTTCCCCTCCACTACCAAAAGGATGTCGTCCGCATACATTTCATGATGGATTGATGGAATTTTTGCGTCAATCGATTTCGGCACTCCATAACAATTTTTGACATAGGACTATGTCTTTGATTTCTATATAGGGGGGTCACTCTACGAAAAATGTAACGATTTATTAAGAGTTTTCATACGCATATTACTCAAAATGGTTATTGCGACATATGTTGTGTTATGTATCATTAGACAGGAAATTTATCCACATGATTTTGCTTGAAACATGAACAGTGAATATAACAAGTTAACAATTCGACGATTTAATTGGGTATGTTTTCTTTCGATTGCACTATCCACTCGCTTCCTCCCCGATGCAACGAGCAAACTTTTTGCTTGAATTCGGGCGCTAGCTCATAATGTGAGTTGATGCGTAAAATGAATTATTCTCCATTTACCGATAATAGGCATTCATTTTATATTATATTGTATGTTGTCCAATCAATTTATGCTCAATTCGTGTTTTTATCGTGTAGGCCTCACTACTAACAATTTGTGTAAGCGTGGTCCAGGATGTCATAATATCGAGTATGTTGTTTGCTTATGTGAAAATGCAATAAATGAATTTAAATGGCTGCTGATTTAGTAGATCGAAAGGGTATAACCACGTAAATCAGATTATGATAGCTTCAGTAGTCGCTATCTTACAGGGCTATAAAGTTATTACTGTTTGTAATTGTTGTTGTAATTGTTTGTTAATTGTAATGTTCCGGACAACGTGGTAACGAAGGAGATAATGCTATTTTTATCTATAATATATATTTGTAGTCACTGATTGATTTGAATCAGGCTTATATTTATGTAGGTCTAAACTATTTAGACTTGTGTTTATAAATGATACATGATGACTCTTTGTCTTCTTCTGCATGATTGAATAAACAGAAGAAAAGGGTAGTAACGGCTTTAACGGTGTTTTTGTGTACATTTTTGAACAGAATGCGGTTGCAATTTTAAGACATTTGGCATCAACAATTTTTTTTCGAAAACCCCAATTTCCTTAACTCTCCTCTTGGGTGATTTTTCGATTTTCATAAAATTCAAACTTTGACCGCTTAGCGCCACTCTCTCTTAAGTCCGATTGAGCTGATATTCGGCATAGGGTGTTTTTTTGAGGTGGTAAACATTTTGTATTGGGTTTCTTTTTGAAATTTTAAAGGAAAATTTAGCGGAATCAGAAACGAAACGGTATCTATGAGAAAGAAACGAGAACTTTTTCAGTGTCTCAATATACTTACCGAGTCATTGATGATCCTTTTTATGTTATTTCAGTGAAATATTTCATTGAAACGTCATGTAAAAATGTTGATACCCAAGACGGGTCTATGGTACTAGGTGAGGCCGTTTCGTCACTAAGTTGGTTAGGGGAGCGGTATATGAAAACAGCACGGAAGAAAGTAGAAGGGGAATTATTTGCTTGTAGCGTGAAAGAGACAGACTGATCACGAGCGAGCTTCGGCAATAGCGTATTGTGTTTTGTTTACAAACAAAACACAGTAGACTTCCAAGATGGCTGAAGAGTGGTTTTAGCAAGTTGGCCCACCTTAGTATATACTTCTAGGCGCCTTGGTTGATACCAATACCCGACACCAGATGCACTTGTGTATGTAAAATTTATGCAAGTTCTCGGCGCATCATCTGTCACTGTGTTACGAGTGGGAAACAGAGCGACAATTGTTCGGTGTAAACAAATAGTTTCGATGTATACCTCCGGGTTTCAATCATCCATATGAAATCTGTGAGACGAAGATGAGCAACAATTAGCAGCATCCAGTCGGAGATCATGGACAAACCAGTGCAAAAGTGTTTTGTGCCAGGCTGCGAATCGGTAGACACCGAAAGCTCCGAGATCAGTTTCTTCGATTTCCCAAGCACCGACCGAGAGCAGATACGGGCGTGGAACAAAGCACTTGGCTTTCGAGCCAATTGTAAACATATTTCCGACCCGAAGGTGTGTCAAAAACATTTCGACGAGAGTCAAATTGATAAGAGCGTATTCCCGATACGACGGCTGGTGCAGAATGCGGTGCCAATCGCTGCGACCGGTTCTGCTGTCCTCAGGGATAACGGAGCTGCTCATGTACCCGCAGAGCCCTACTACTGTCGGTTGTGTGCGAAAATCGAACGGCAGCCACTAAAAAATAGCATCGAGAAGATGATGAAGTGCAATGATACGGCCAAGTTGTTGTCCATATGTTTGGAATCAAGTCGGAACGTCGAGAGTCTTCCGGAGGGCGTGTGCGATGCGTGTTCGCACATGATGAAGTTTCTGATCAAGTTTGTGCGAACCTGTTGTGGGGCTCAAGGTAAACTAACCAAAATTTTCGCGAATACTTGCGAAACCGACGCTTCGGACGATTTGAAACCACAGTCAGAGGAAATTACACCGCGTAAAATAAAAAAGGAAGAAGATGAGGCCTCCAGTGGGCTTCCGACAGATTTTCTAGAAATCGGAATCGAGAATGAGACAAAAAGTAGCGGCCCACAGTATATAGTCAATGAGGATAGTGAATTCGAACAAACGGTGGCAACAGAAAACAAGGATGACTTCGCTGTGAATGTAAAAATGGAGCCACCAGTAGTGGAATCTGATTCTGACTTCGAAATACCAAAGGATTTTCCTGCATCATCTTCGAACAGCGAATCTGGTTCCGAGGATGATGACTATGAACCGGACGTGGAAGGCACAATGGAAGATTGCACAATCAAATCTGAAAACGATGAAGATGCGTCAAACAAAGACAAAGCTCGCAAGCGTCGTGGACGTCCGAGGAAGAATGACCCACATTTGCCCAAAGGATCGAGAGGATCCCGCAAGCCGCGGGAAAAACGGGATAAAAAATGTACGGAGGATAAACCTGCATCCTTGTGCAAACAGGTTTGCCAAATCTGTGGTAAAATACTGTCTAGCAGTGCCACATTTAACGTACACATGATGACCCATACCCAGCAGAAAGATATTATCTGTCCGATTTGTGATCGGCGGTTCTACGTTAAGCAGCAGCTTAAGATTCATATCGAATCAATCCATGAGAAAAAGGAATTTGTCTGCAGTATCTGCGGTTTGAAGTGCCGCTGGAGGAAAAGTCTCCGACGGCATATGCTACTCCATGATGAAAATCCTTACAAACACAAATGCACCTATTGCGACAAAGCATTCGCTCGGCCCAATCAGTTGCGTTATCATGTGATGAAGCACACCGGGGATCGTGTGTATTGTGATATCTGTGGTGCAGATTATCGGTTAGAAGACCTGTTTCTCTGTCCAATGAACGACTTGCAAATATATTGTTTTTATTTTCAGATTTAATTATATGCTAACGCAGCATAAAATAAGAAAGCATGGAATTGTGGTGGAAGGCGTGCAGTTGTACAAGCAAAGCGCACGCAAAAAGAAGTCTGAAGGGGCCGGCGGTGAGCAAAACGCTCGACGGAGCCGCATTGTAATAGGCCAACACCCGAACATCCAACTACAATCCCTCGAACCACAGTCAGGGACGTTACCACCAATGACACCCATGGCCGATCATGACCGTACTAATCAGAGTGATTCAACTCATGTATCAGACATGGGTAGCCCTGTTACCGCTGCGTGTTTTGCAACGGTAACATCCCCCGAACCAACTCATTATGGACATCATCCTCAGCCATTTCCAGTTTTGCAACAACAGCAGCAGCATCACCACCAACCAACCCAAATTGGCAGCTTCAATGGAGCGGGAATAAACACGTCAATGCCTCCCGGAATCATCGGTTTTCCATCGTTGAGTAGACAGTAGGGACCCTAGCAAAGGGATACTAATATAATGACATTATGAAAATAAAGTAGATTGTTGTAAGAAATCTTGCAAATTTTACAGTTTTTTAACTCGTACATTCGTCAACAGAACAAATACAACTGATTTTTAAATTTCACCTCTCTGAACTTTAGCCAAGAACCCATTACAGCAACGAACGCACTGCACGTAACACTGCTCGAATCCGTTCGCCCCCTGCTCATAATATGGATCGCGGATTATTTTTCCGGGTGCGTCCGTATCGAAGTCTCCCAGCAGCAACTGTTTCGCCTTCGAGACACCGCTCGGTGCCATCCGCTTGAGATGGGACATGTTTTCCTTGTCCATACCGAAAATGTAATCGTAGTGATCGAAATCCGCTTTGGTAATTTGTCTCGCCCGATTATCGTACGGTAGACTGTGCTTCTCCATCGTGGACAGTGCCCGGTGATCTGGCCGATTTCCTACATGCCAATCACCGATAGCGGCGCTGTCTACTTCCCATTGCTCAGCCACACCATCGTCGGCGATTGTCTTCAAAAACACCGCTTCGGCGATGGGAGAGCGGCAAATGTTTCCTGTGAGGTGTTCAAGAAGGAAATGTTGTTTAATAAAATGTTGGATTTAGATCGGACAAAATTACCTAGACAGATGAAGAGAGCTCTCTTTTTCTCAGACATTGTGATGATGATTGCCTAATCTGCCTGCCTGTTAGTTCTTCGAAGGTCAACAAATAAATGTAAGCTCCAGATTGATCGGATTGATTTGTTTTGTATTATATCAGGGTTGCCAGCATTTATAATCGCACCCAATCATGTGTTTTATTGATGGATTATATGATTCATATGAGTTTTGGATTGAGGCCGATATTTCCATCCAAGAATTGGAATATTCTGTATTGCGACTTGACCCGTCCTAATATTGAGACAATCTGTAGCATGGGTTGGAATTGTAGCACAGGGTTAAAAGCGACAATTTGCAAGTAGCGTTTTTTACAAGTTCATTATAATTCTACAGTAATTTGCCTCTAATTGAACATCCAGCCAATTGGACAGGCCTGTAATGCGACACGAATAATTGAACATTTTTGTAAACATCCATTGTGCATGTTTCCGCAACACGGTGAACTTTGAGGAGTGTTTTCAACCTTTTTCCAACTATTTTACTAGATTATTTATTTTGCACACTTCTCTAGTGATTATTTGTTAGATTTTCATTGATTTACCTGTTTTAACAGCTCACAGCTTCTAATGTGACACAGAGTGGTGCCTTGGTATATTTTATTTAATATCGGCAAAAGCAAATCACTGTATTCTGATTTTCAGGTGACATACTTTCATCAGGAAAAGTAGAAATATCTGGGGATTGAGCCAATGATTTTGAGGAAAGGATTCAGGACATGTAATCAAGGTTAGGGAATCTGAGGCCCAGGAAATGAACAAGAAATGAATCCGAGACCAAGGAATGAATGGGTAATGGCGATACATCCACGAAATGGTGGAGGAATAGAGAATAGAATCTGGATAATTTTTGTTCGCTGATGCGATCCAGTCATCACCTGCAGGTACAGCTCTAACCTGCTTGAGCAAATCAATTCCGCTAGTAATGAGAACGGCAGCCACACACATTCACATTCAAAACAAAACTACGAGTCCGATTCGGCTGAAATTTTGACAGTAGTCGTTTACGAGAATGTACTACACGATAAGTAATCTCTCTTGCGATACTGACAACACCGGGCGATGATGCTAAGTACATATCGAACCGCCCTCGTATATTCAACCCAACGATCTTTTGTCTCAAATTATTCAATATTTATATAGTCTCACATGTCAGATGAGATTCGCGTCATCAAACGGTTTTGGAAATTTGTCAAGGAACAGCGCCAGGCTTCTACAAAATATCTGCAACCTGTTCTCATGAAAAATTTATAGCGTTTGCAATGATATGCAAAAAAATCTCTCGGACCTGCTCAATTGTCGCTTCCTTCAACGATAATCGAAGTCTTCCGATAAGTCGTGTATTCTTAACCGAATGGACGTAAAACTCGCTAAATGTTCTGTTATCTCATTTTCGCGTGATTCACCATATTGCACAAATATGTCTCGTTCGACACGGAAATTGAGCGCGTCAGCTAATTCAAGGATCTGGGATTTATTTTGGACATGCAACCCTCATTCTAACCGCACATCTTATTCATGGTCAATGAAGCGTCCAGAACACTGGGATTCATCTACATAGTTGCCAAAAATGTCACAAAATGAAATTTACTCTATTGCTCTCTAAGTCCCTGTCGGTCCGTAGATAAAATCAGATCTTTACTAATAGCTGATACTTTGCAAGAAAGCATCGATTGTTCCATTCTCTTGGAAAAATCTAAACCAACATTCGACGAGACAATCTATGCGTTCTTGCAAAGTATCAGCTATCAGCAAAGCTAACGAGCTCTTCGGAATGATTCGATGCTACAATTGTTCTACGATAGATGAATTACAGCCTTTTTGATGGATTCAGTGGTTTGAAAAGACTTTTCAACAGCCATGGTCATGCTGTTCGATTTTTATCTGTCTTGAACCTTGCTTCGTCGGTGGCTTAGTACTTTTTTTCTAAACTAGTTTAATTTATAATCACATTAGTTCTTGTATGTGATGACTTCATGCAATATAATATTCATGATTAGACTTAGTTACATCTTGGGGCCCTGTTGATGAACTGACGATAAATAAATTAAACGTACCTGCAACTGGTAAGAAAAAAATCAATTATTTCATGCGAACATTCGGTTCGCCATCCTTAATCTCCTTTATATATCCATATTTCCGATTGAATAATAAATAACGAATAAACCTCGAACTTTAATTCTCTCTCTGAAGAGATTAATGGCAACTATCATATTGCTCATATTAAAATGCTAAAGGGTGTGTCACATCAAATTGCATCACGGAAAAAACGCTGTAGAAATTCGCCCAGTAGACCGATCCTTTTGAAAATTTTAGACAGTAAAATAAAAACTATTAAACAACTTTTGGCATTTTCTTTTTATTCATACTTCGAGCCCAAGCCCGTATGCTCGTACCTTCCTCTTTACCCCGTCCATAAGGTTCTGTACAACGTCAGGTTGTAGTTTTTTTTTTAACAGAAATCAATTTTCTCTTGAAGTCCGCTTCCGATTTGACAACTTTTGGGTTCTTCTGGAGGGCCTGCTTCATAATCGCCCAATATTTCTCTATTGGGCGAAGCTCCGGCGCGTTGGGCGGGTTCATTTCCTTTGGCACGAAGGTGACCCCGTTGGCTTCGTACCACTCCAACACGTCCTTTGAATAGTGGCACGAAGCGAGATCCGGCCAGAAGATGGTCGGGCCCTCGTGCTGCTTCAATAGTGGTAGTAAGCGCTTCTGTAGGCACTCCTTAAGGTAAACCTGCCCGTTTACCGTGCCGATAATCACGAAGGGGGCGCTCCGCTTTCCGCAAGAGCAGATCGCTTTCCACACCATGTACTTTTTGGCAATCTTGGATAGTTTCTGCTTGCGAATTTCCTCCGGAACGCTGAATTTGTCCTCTGCGGAGAAGAACAACAGGCCCGGCAGCTGACGAAAGTCCGCTTTGACGAAGGTTTCGTCGTCCATTACCAGGAAATGCGGCTTCATAGGTATTTCGGTGTACAGCTTCCGGGCTCGCGTCTTCCCCACCATGTTTTGCCTTTCGTCGCGGTTAGGAGCCTTCTGAACCTTGTATGTACGCAGGCCCTCCCGCTGCTTGGTCCGCTGGACGAATGAACTTGACAAATTCAGCTTATTGGCGACATCCCGGACCGAACTTCTCGGATCACGTCTAAACTGCTTAACTACGCGCTTGTGATCTTTTTCACTGACGGAGCATCCATTTTTGCCGTTCTTCACCTTCCGGTCGATGGTTAGGTTCTCGAAGTATCGTTTTAGTACTCTGCTGACCGTGGATTGGACGATTCCCAGCATCTTACCGATGTCCCGATGTGACAACTCCGGATTCTCGAAATGAGTGCGCAGGATTAATTCTCTACGCTCTTTTTCGTTCGACGACATTTTTCCAAATTTACGAAAAATTGACAGTGAAGCATGGCGAACGTGATCTATACACTCTTATCTGATTATAAGCGAAAGCTGAAGATATAATTCCTAAAAATTAAATTACTACAGCGTTTGTTCCGTGATGCAATTTGATGTGACACACCCTTTATAATGGGATTGTTATCCTTTCCTACACACTTCGCATACACTTTTAACCTCCTTTAACGTGTGTATTTCGCAATTAGCCTCTACTGTGATTTCTATTTCTCTCATATCGTGACAACCTTCTGAAAATCTACTATCATGATGTTGGAGGCGAATGAACTGCAAAGTTTAAAGCCTCTTAAAAACAAAGAAACAAACAAACTATCATGAACAATGTTAGATATGCGGAGAGCAGCACCATAAAAGCAAACTATTGTGCAATGGCAAAGTGTTGCGTAGTGGCCGGCTGCGGAGCGTCCAATCAGGATTTTGGAACCATCCTTTTCCACTTCCCGAAGTCACAAGATCTCCGGCAGCGATGGGTGGATGCACTAGGAAAACCCACAGACTGGAACGCCTTTGACTCAGCATCCGTATGTTGGGGTCATTTCGATAGTAAAACAATACTTCAAGAAGACGACAGTTTCGGTGTGCATGTTGATGCTGTTCCTTCGCAATACCTTGGAACTGTAGCGCATGACGAGCTCGATCCTGCCCGGCACTGTCGATTTTGTGGGAAAATAATAATGGAAGAATCGCTGGGGAGCAGTGTGAGCGATATGAATCGATCTGAAGACTCCAAGATGTTTCTGGATTTACTGCTCCCGGATAGAAGCGACCCAGATCTAACACAACAGGGATGCAACGAATGTTTTGTACACATTAAGCTTACCATGAGATTTATGAGAAACTGTCGTAAAGCGAACCGTGTGCTGGACGAGATGGTGAAAAAGTTTTCTAGCAGGAAGAAAGAAACCAGAATCAGTTCCGATGTCGAAAGCGAAATGGATGAGTTCGGAGAGATACCCGTTGATTGTATGGGACAACCTGAGATTAAAGTAGAAGTTTCGAGCCTGACTGTTGTCAGTGATCTTGATGACGGTTTTTCGGATGAAGAGGATGACATTCCTCTGGCTAAGCAAATCAACAGACGAAACGCCGAAAAACTAAAATGCACTCATTGCTCATTCACCTGCTTCAAGCGGTATCAACTGACTAGTCATTTGAAACAGCACAAAGCAGTGCCTTCCCGGGATAACAAGAACAGTTTGACCTGCTCTGATTGTTCATTCACCTGCCGCAGATCCAATCAATTGTCTATTCATAGAAGAAAGCATAAAAAGTTGCAATTGGACGGAGCTGAAGATGAACAAACAAAAAATGACTCTTCAAATATCGTCAGTTCGAAGACTGAATTTTCTGGGAAGAATGGTCCAGAGGAGAATGGTTGTAATGATTCTTCATCGGATCCTGTACCCAGCGGTACACTACAATGTCCAGACTGTCCGTACACCTGCGAGCGGCTGGTTCAGCTGGCTAGTCATAAAAAGAAGCACAGTAAAAAGTTTAGAAATGATCCGCTATCCGAGCAAGGTGCACGTGAAATTTACGAATGTGAATTTTGTGATTTCACGTGTAAGTTGCGTCGCCAGATGGCGGGACACAGGGCCTCTCACTCGAATCAAATTAAGAAATCCAAGCCATCGGGGAAAGAGCGGGACCATATGTGCTCCATCTGTGGCAAAATACTTTCGACACGGGGTTCATTTTTTGTACATATGAAGTACCACAATGACCAGCGGGACTACTCGTGCAACCTGTGTAGCAAAAAGTTCTACTCCAAGCGGGACGTCGCAATGCACGTGGAGTCGTTCCACGAGAAAAAAGTGTTTGAGTGTGAGATTTGTGGCGTTAAGTGCACTTGGAAGAATGCGCTGTACAAACATATGCGCAAGCACGACGTTAATGCTTTCAAGCATGAGTGTTCCTACTGTGGTAAGAAGTTCATTGCGGCTAACGAGCTTCGGCTGCACGTTTGGCGACATACGGGCCAGCAGCTGGCGTGTGATATCTGTGGAGCGGGTTACAGGTGAGTACATTGCAATCATTTCCCTGATGGCTCGGTGCTCTTTGAATCGGTTGATCGTTAGAGTTGTCCATGTCCAAAGTAAATCATAATTCACCAATTCGAACGCAGATAACTTTCTCGGTGTTCCAGGTTCAACTTCTTACTGACACAGCACAAAATCCGGGAGCATGGCATACAAATTGAAGGTGTTAAACTTTACAAACGCTTCCAAAAGGACAAAATCGATTCAAGACAGCAAAAGCAGCCCAAACTACAAACTGATACTCCTGCAATCGTTGCAGAGATACAACCATCACAAGGAGAAACAGCAAACTCATCCAATTCATCGGATCGGATACACACCATTTATTCGCAAAATATGTCCCCAGGTGAGAACCATTACCATCCCATTGAACAAAATGTCGCCCAATTACCGGTTTCTTACCACCGCTGAGCCAACAGGCTTCAACGGAAACGCAATCTCAATATATAGGGATACATTATAACTGTAAAGCGTGAATAACTCTGAAAGAAATCCTTGGTCTTTTCGGAGCAAAATCATACCAAAAAGAATACATTGTTATTTACAGTTCTCTGATAAGCCAACAAACTAAATAGTTACATCAAACACCATCTCATCTTCATCGGACATGACCGGCATTTCGGAAAAGCTCTGCTGCTGCTGTTCATCGCCGTGAGCTTTGGCCATATGCCTTGCCAGTTTCCTCGGACTGAGAAAAATTTTCTCACAGTTATCACAATTATGAGTGATTTCCTTGTGGGTGAGTCGGTGCTTATCGAAAGATGACTTACGGCCAAACTTTCCGAAACAAATCGGACATTCGTAATCCTCTGGGAAGTGTATGCGCAAATGTTCCGTAATCGAGCGCATATCGCCTTTGCCACATATCTTGCATGTGTATAGTTTAATGCCTTCATCAGAAATTCTTGTCGAATAGTACGGCAGCCAATTGTTCTTCGGCTTGCAAGTTCCCCCCTCGTAGTGTTTGTGGTGCATCCGCAAAAATGCCGCAGTCGTGAAGCGGCGGCCACAAATATCGCACTCATAATCCCGCCGTCCTTCGTGGATCGTTCGAACGTGCAGCTCGTAGGAATCGATCGTATTCATTCGTTTGTGACATATCTTACATTCAAAATCGTGGGTTCTCTCGTGCACCCGACTAATGTGCCGTTTGAGTTTGGATTTTTCCGCGAAGCCTTTTGCGCAGTATTCGCAATTGAACGAAACGGTGTGACGCTTCATGTGAGCTCGGAATGATAGCAACGAAGGACATACCTTCCCGCATACGTCACAGGGTGTCGGACAAGGGGCGTTGTCTCCCAGGTGGAATGATTGCACGTGATAATCCCGAGATCGCTCGTTCGCGTATCGCCTATCACAGTACTGACATTTGATCGGTTGTTCATGCATTTTCAGGTGCATATTTAGTGAGCGAATTTGCTTGATTTCTGTTTTTTCTTGCTCACAAAGTTTACACGTGAACGGAAGCTGGTCGATGTGAGTACTGAGATGATCGAGCAGATCTTTAGCAGAGCCCAACGGCTCGCTTCTGCAAATGTAACATTTGAAATCATTCAATCGCGGACGATTTGGATCCTTCCAAATATCCTTTCTGCGTTTGCGTACTCTCTTTTCTGCATCTGTTTGTACTTGACCGTTTATCCAATTTCTCGCTGATGTTTCCTCCAGCTCATTACATTCAATCACATCGAGTCGCTCCACTTTGATGCTGCCCTTTGTTCGTTTGCGTTTCCAATTTGTACCATGAATATCTTCAGTTTCTTCCTCGGATTCTGATTCATAATTCTCATAATTCTCTTCTAGCCATTCCTCCGATTCTAAAACGTAACCAGATCGGCTGGGCTTATAATCCGGATCTAGAACCTCAATTTTTCTGCCAAATAATGAAACCAATTATTTCACTTGTGCAATCAACAAAAATACATCTCTTACACTTCTTTAACGCTATACCCCACTGAAGCGTCTGCAGTATCATTCAGTTCTACCTTCACGTCAATGTTACCGTATTCGAGCAACTGTTTGCGCATTATCGCGTCGTTTTCCCGGAACTCATCCAACCTATCTTGGATTTTCTGCATTGTGGTTGTGCAGGATTCGCATATTTTCTGTGGTAGACCATCGTTCTCGTAGAACTGCGAGAAGAAATAAAACATAAATTGATCAGTGTTTCCACCGGAAATGGTTTCGTAACTTTCGTTGGATAGTTTTTTTTAGAAATCCATACCTAATATATTGTTTGATCAATCAGACAACACTAAACAACAAAGTTAGGGGATCAAAATTCATGTGAGAAAAAAATGCTACCTCAATCCGTAAAATATCCCGAATCTGGTCCAGGACAACGTGCGTATCGCATAGTCGCCCATCTCCAAAGATGCTCACTAGCCGAGTGTTTCCTTTGGTACATAGGCGACAAATATTTGCTAGATCCATGTTTAACATACATATGAAAACCAATTCTGTGTTGAAAAATTAAAGAAAACAAATGCTAAAATACTCGAATCTAATAGCAGCTGCCACTGTCAACAGAGAAACGTCAACAAAGTATCTTTCCCCGAGATGAAGAATAGAAGGTGGGAAGATTCACGGGTTTTAGTTGTGTTAAACTTTGATTGTATTGGCGATCTAACGCAAAACGTAAACGATCGGTGAGACATCTGGATTTTGTTTTTGAACTAAGAAAATGATGCTAATGTAACCGTAAACTCAAAAGCAAAACACGTATATTTTACTTCCGGGCTTTCCAAGGTAGTTCTCACATGCAGGAATCGTGCATTTTTCTACTTGTGTTTGATTGTGCTCTCGAATTTCCTTCTTTAATTCAACCATTGTCAACATTTTTATAGTTTTCACTACTGAAAGAGGTAAATAAATAACATGTTATATATAAAATTGCGCAGAATTAAATTTCTTATAAACTCATCGCAATCAAATAATCTTTGCAATTTTAACAGCCAATTGGCGATCTAACGTACAAATCTATACCTAGGCGGCGCTGATGATGGTTCTAAATTTTGCAATGTGAGTTTATGGAAGGTATGTAGTTCTTTCCATAAATCACAATGGTATAGTCCAATGAGATACATATAGAGGTGGAGCAGTAGGCGAAGTGTATCTGTATTGGCAAGCAAAATATCGTGTCGTAATTATTTGCATTCAATATCGAATGTATATGGAAGAAACAAAACAATGTTGAAAATACTCACGGTTGCATGATAATTTGAGCCAAAATTCTCATGAAATCATCCAATTGGTTGTTTTTTAACAGATGACAATTATATCGTGGCTTATTTCGATTATTCATGTGGTAAAAAGGTCTAGAGAGCAGTGGTATGCTTAGTTCTTCAAAGCAGTAACATTTTCGGTGAAATTTTGGTTAATTGGCGATTATTAATTCACAACATACACACTGACTTAGAGGCTTCGATACATCAACTTCATAACGGTAAAATAATGAAACTTCGTTTGTTTCTATGAACGTAGGGGAGTGAAAATGACACATGGAAATATCACTTTTATCCGTCTTTTTCGACGTGATTTCACAAATATTCAATCCACACTATCACATTAGCCTCATATTCAGCGGGAGCTCTACAAAAATGTACGTTTTTAATTGATAAATTACTTCCTGAAAATAGCATTTTTACATGAATGCGGTGGGCAATCAAAGATAAACACAACGACTGACGTCACTATTAGCGAAATAGTTATGGCAGCGCATGCTATGTCGTTCGAAACTCGACCATCTTCATTACCTTTTTTCCAGGACATTGGGTATAGTCATAAAAGATTATTTGATTGCGATAATTTTGGAAAAAAATTAATTCTGCACAATTTTATATATAACGTGTTATTTTCTTACTTATTTCAGTAGTGAAAATTGTATAAATGTTGACAATCAAAAACAAGTTGAAAAATGCATGGTTCCTGTATGTGTGAACTGACTTGGAAAGTCCGGAAGTAAAATATACGTGGTTTGTTTTTGAGTTCTAGGTTACGTTATCATCATTTTCTTAGTTCAAAAACAAAATCCAGATATCTTACCGATCGTTTACGTTTTGCGTTAGATCGCCAATCAGTAGCCAGGAAGATAGGAAGTTCACAATTCAATTGAAATTGAGTTTAGAACACCTCAATAATACTGATATTTCAGTTTCTGCTAAAATGTCAGTTGGCCCCTCATGATTTTGAACGCTAGCATTGATTTAAGAAAAAAACTAGTTCGTTCATTTTATCTGATTATTTTACTTTTAATAACAATTCTTTTCCTATGTAGTGGACTATTAAAAGAAAAGTTACATACATAAACAAAATCTGTGACGTCACAGATTTTAAAAACTCACCTCCTTCTATCCTCCATCGCGATCTTACCCATCTTCTTCTTCTTTTTTGGCTATAAGGCTGAGGACATAGTAAACGCGGTGCGGTGCGATGCGATGCGGAGCGATGAATTGGAGCTCATCGCGTGCTATGACATACTAATCGCTCCAGATCGCGCGTTTATTGATGTTTCATTCCACTCCATTCCACATGTAAACAACCCAGCACAAGAATGCCAGATATAATAACATGCCTTCATTTTGTAAACAGTTGAATTGTGAGATCGTTTTTATCTGTGAACATGGTAAATGGAAAGCCCTTAACGTAACGTTTTCATTATATGCATTATGTAAATAAGAATAAAGTTATATAATTCGTCGAACAAAACGAAAATAATAATTCAACAACTCAATCTTTATATCCATTCGATGAGTTCGCTTGTAAAGATATTTATGAAAATCGTTTGGCAACCACCACTTGCGTTCACTAGCGGCAAAACTCTCCACACACAGTTTCGCCGCATTGAAATCGCATTTGCATCGCGTTTATTATGTCAGGTCCGGGCGGTTTGCATTTGATTTCCACAGTTGTAAACAAAAGAGCTTTCCCGCAATCGATCCCGCGCCCGCGCCCGCTCCGCATCGCGTTTACTTTGTCCTCGGCCTCAGAGGGTTTAAGGCCATGTTCTCACTGCAACGAGGCGTCAACGTGGCGTGAGCGGAGTGTGTTCACATCTCGCCACGATATTTTAATTCACTCACATTGCACCGTGCCAGTTGCGTGTCTTCGGCGTGTTCTATGAAAATTGTCAATGTGTGTTTTTGAATGAAAGAATGAAAATTGGTTTAATTTTCAATATTTCAACATCGTTGGACGTATCCGGCTAAAAACTCGGAGGGTGAAAAACGTAAAAAATAAAAAAAAAACAAAAAAAATTTAAATTATGTCACTACTACAAACAAATATATGCTAGAGAGAAGCGGAGAAGTTCAAATATCGCCGGCGTATAGTGTTTTCGTTTGCACGCCAGCCACACGTCAAAACAACGCTCACAACACGTCAGCCTGGTGTGAACACATCGGTAAGAACACACGATTAATCGTAAGCGTCACACGCACCGCCCAAGCCATGCTGACGCCCCGCAGCAGTGAGAACAAGGCCTAAACCAAGGGATTGCTAAGATGGTCCCCTTTTAGTAGCCAGCATAGAAAATCATGAGCATAGAAATCAAAACCTAAAATTAAAAATGAAATGCACCGCGCGATTCTTCAGCTGTGATTTTAATTGCAAATCGTAAAGAAAGCTTCCGGATGGGTATCCAAACATCGCTTGCCAAAGGAAGCTATCCAACGTAATCAAATATTTACATATATGACTCCAAACATTGAACAATACGTGAGCCCCCTAAGCGCGAGCCCTGTTTTAAACGCGATTCACATACAACATCCACGTCACGTTCACGCCACGTCACGTTACGTCAATTATTCTCCCATGCAATTCTTATGAAAACATTCACATACACCGGCAGCGGAAGCTTCGACTTGCCGTTGATTGTGTATGTGAATGCACGTGACGGAACGTGAACGTGACGTGGATGTTGTATGTGAATCGCACTTTATGCTGCCTACGCTCAATTTGCATTGGATGGGATAGGGTTGCCAGAGCCCCGGTTTAAACCGTTTAAACAGTTTCCCATCTTTCCAAAGGCAAAATATTTGGAATGGAAGCAGAAAGAAATGCTTTTGGGAGTCACACTCTAAATATTACCTATAGCTTAGATGTAGAAAAATAAACAAGAAAACGATAACGTACCGAGACGAATTCCGAAAGAATCAGCTCGAGTGAAACAATCCCGGATAGGATAAGAATGACAGACCATTTTTTATTTAGCTCATTTAGCACTTCGGCTATAGCCAAATTTATTCGTGGACATTTTCTATCTCATCAATAAACATATTGTAAATTACACAGTGGTCATTTTGGCGTAAGAGTATTCATATATTATAACTTGTTGTAAATTAACACAGTACTCATTCAGGCGTAGAAGTATTCCTATCTTATCGATAACATGTTGTAAATTCGGCGTAAGAGTATTCTTATTGCTCGAATGTTCACAAATGGACTGTACACAGCGGGACAGTTGATATGAGGCTTCCATTGCTGTGTTATTAATAGCACCAATTACCGATGCAGCAGACCGTATGTGAGCGGTAAGAGGCTGGGATTACCGCACATGATGATTGTTGCGTTTTTTTACCCCATCTGTTTATTTTTATTAGGCTCATTTAGCAATTCAGCTGTAACAGATCCGAATTCATCGTGTACATTTTTTTCTCCTGTTGTATATTACACATTAGCCATTTTTAGGCGTAAGAGTATTCCTATCTTATCGATACACATTTTTATCTATAACGCAGTAGCCATTTAGGCGTAGAAGTATTCCTATTCTATCGATACACAACATATGTCGCCTTTTTTCGGCGTAAGAATATTCCTATTGTTCGAATGTCACGGTTGGACTTCACACAGCAGGACTGTTGATATGGGACTTTCATTGTTGTGTTATAAATAGCACCAATTACCGATGCAGCAGACCGCAATGTGAGCGGTAAGAGACTGGGATTACCGTCACATGATTGTTGCGTTGACGTAGTATTTAGAATAACACATAATTATGATTTTTGAGGGCCCTGAATTTTGAGCTCACGATCGTTCGCTTAGTAGCGGATATGTAACCAATTAGGCTACGGAGACTCCCTTCTTCTTCTTGGATGGCACCTACGTACTCAGTGGAACTTTGGAACAGTGCAAGTCGGAAGAATTTTATTTGATGAAAAAACCCTCCGGCTAGAACGGGAATCGAACCCCGGCATGATAATGTGGAACGCTAACTCCGAATACCTCCAAAATATGTTAAAAATACATAACAAATCACTCGAGGTTTGATTTACAATAAATGAGGGACTCAAAATGAAAGGGGTGTAAATGACATAATCGATTTCTCTACATCGACTCTCTCGTTTGGCCATAACTGCAAACTCATTCCCAGCTGTATTTGACAATGTGGAAGATAGGTCAGAACCTTAGCTATCGGATTCTATAGCAAACTCAAGTTGGAACGTTTTTGCAGTTGAGTTATTAACTAAAGAGATAGTTGATGAAGAGAAATCGACGTGAAATAATCGACTCCGTATGGAATTCGTAATGGAATTTTTACCTGACGAGCGAGTTTCTCTTATATTCCTGTAAGACGGTTTGAGTAGCACGCATTATCGAAATGCTACATTGAGCGTATTGCGTAACTTATGAATAGTATATCTATTAAATCATCGAAATACAAAATCGAAACAGAAACCGCCAGTGTTTTTTACAATGTTATATTTGGGCTTTAATGACGTTGCATCCTGTACTTGGAGGCCTCTGACCTCTGCTATGAAATATCTGCTCATAAATAATTGGAATGCTGTTTGAGCGTAATGCGTAACATAGAATATATGCTATTCATAGAAATCAAGGAAAACAAACTCTTCATTACATTTTTTTTGGGCATGTTATACTTTTACCCTAATAAAATATTTTTGCGAAATCCACCTTGTAGAACCGAATTTTTCTTCCTGCAGAGTAAAAATCAGCCTCAGAATGCAGTTAGCGATTTTAGTATGCAATATGCTCATACATCGAAAATGTCAACAATATTTGTACACAAAGCGCCCATTGGTTTTAATTTCACTAATTTCACTAAGTCGTTCCGCAAAATGGGCCATCGGAAGATTCGAATGTGCCGACTTTGCCTGTCCACGACAGCGGTACTAAGATCTATATTCACCATATTTCGGAACCACAACCTGGTGTTCATTATTCGGGATTACGTGAAACTAGAGGTTGATATCTCTGCGAAGAATACAGTTCACCATGATTCTATAGTTATCATTTTTGTTACAGGTGAAGGAAGACGACGGGCTACCGAAACTGGTGTGCAAGTCGTGTGCGGTCAAGTTGATACGGGTGCGGGAGAATGTCACACTGTTTCTCGATAGCGATCGGAAACTACGAGACAAATTGAAGTATGGATCCAGTTTGGATGTAGATAATGACATGGATGAGGAGGAATTAGACGAGAGCAATAATTATGAGCGGGTTAAACAAGAAATTCATGACCCTGAGCTTCCAACCGGTAGATTAGCATCAAGGGATGGACCAAATGGTGATCGGGAGCAAAATTTGTAAGTTGATAAATTTTTTGTTAATATGCTTGCTCAACAATAGCATTTTATGATAGGTTTGAATTCAACGAGGTTAAAGAAGAAACTTTCGACAGTGACGCAGAGGAGGATTTACCGCTACTGGTGCTAAAGAACATCGCTAGCAATGGCGAAGTAGCACGGGCGCCGGTTTGTTCGACGAATAGCACAATTAGTTTAGAAAGCGAAACGAAAGCGTTTGAAATTGAATCCGAGAAATGTAAACCAGAATCAGTGAACGACAAGGTTGAAACTTTGAGCAGTGATAAACTATCCGACTGTGATGAGAACAAAAAAATGTGTCAACTTCCTTCTGATACTGATAGCTTTGACGAGATGTCGTTGGCAAAGAAAAGAAAATTAGCACGAATGAAAAGGAGAGAGGAGACTGTTGAACAGAAACTAGAGGGTTCAAACCGGAGGCGGACACGTGCATTTAGGGTTGAGGAAGACTCGAAAAATGAGGCTTCTGGTGATGATGAGGAAGATCGGTTTGAACAAAATAATTTCGACTCAAACTGTTCACAAGATGAGTTCGTATTCCAAAAAGACAATGAGAGGAAAAGAAGAAGTACGAAAGTACAAAAACGAAAACGTGGTCCCAGGAAAAAACTTATGGAAAAAATGAAATCAACTCCTACATTACACGACTACAGATGCTATATATGCAATAGTGATTCGTTGGGATCCAGAAAAGCAATGATTGAACACTTTTCGGTACACGTAGATAAAGTTCCCTACACATGCCGGGAATGTGTCATGGAAACGGTGGTTTTAACGAGGGTTCGAACGTTGAACACGCACATGAAGATGCATGCTCAACCAGTCAAGTGTGACTATTGCGATCGCCGATATAGCAATGCGGCGGGGAAGTATTATCACACGCAAACATTCCATCTGGGTGGTGGGGCTCCCTGTCTTGTGAACTGTGAGGTGTGTGGCAAGACATGTGGTTCCCAAATGGCGCTCAAACAGCATATGAAATATCATACGACCAAGCTTAAATGCAGTAAATGTGACATGGTTTTCAACCACCCGAACAAACGACGGAATCATGAGCGGACGCACGATGAAAATCGCGGATACGAATGTGTGGTGTGTAAAAAGGTACGTTGATGGGTCAGTTTAACTCTGCAATACTAACAGTTTTGGAATGAACATCCTCGCTAGGTTCTTCAGACAATCGAGTCCTATGACGTGCACTTGAAAAAGCACAGCCAAGAGCGCAGCTACCAATGTCATCTATGTCCGAAAAAGTTCAACACATCGTGTAACTTGATACTGCATCTGAAGGTATGATATTATCACTAATTCTCGAACATTTTACTCCACAAGCACTTGCTTTATAGGTCCATGCAAAAAATGACAACTATAAGCCGGCGAAATCGTGGATTGAGCACTACACCGTGCTTAGTCGAAATCCGATGCACTTCAAGTGCAAACACTGCGATCGCTACAACACCGACAAGGTGAACAATATGATATCACACCTGCAAGCCCATTTCAAGGAATACGAGTGCGACCAGTGTCACCATAAATTTGCAACCGCCAAGCAGCTCAGAGCACATTACACCACCCACACTGGGGAAAAGCCGGAAAAGTGTAAATACTGCGAGAAGGTTTTCTCAACGAAGAACAATTTGAGAATCCATCTGAAGGCAACCCATCCGGAATGGGCACCTCGAAGACAACAACAACAAACTCCAACACAGCATGATGACGTGATTATACCCGGTTCAGTGCAAAGTTCAACGGCAGCTGGATCTCCACCGCAGCCAATAAACACTCCGAATGACGAAAGCTTCGAGAGCTCTACCGTCGGCAGTACGTATGGGATTATGCGGGATGCCCAAGTAACCGTTTTGCAACAGCCGCCGGCAGAACATCAGTTACACACGCTCGGTGTACTTAGGAGCTAAGGTAAGCAAGCCATAAGGCAATTAGATTCTCCTGGGACCGTGATGCATAATTGATGATTGTAAGAAAATTTTGATAGTGTTTTTTAAGGAAAGTATGCTCATTCAGTTGATACGATCACATTCGGTAGATGAATATCACAGCCTCTTTTGTATGTTTGGGACAGTTTTCATGAATTCTTTCGTACCTCTTGAGCGTGTTTCAACATAAAGTATTGATTTAGCGCTCATATTTTTTTTGTGTAAATTACATAATTCTGAATACTATATTACTACAATATAATTTTCTAGTGGGCAGATGATCATCCAATTGTTGCTCTCTATTGTTGTTGTATTGGTTCGCTCCATCAACGACAGTAGAGATGGGCAAACCGTTCACGAACGGTACAAACGAACTAGTTCGCCGAAAAGAGTGAACGAACGGTCGTTCTTTTTTAAAGAACGGTAGTTCTCCCCACGAACTGATTGCGAGCGAACGGTTTGTGAACGAACTGATTCCGAAAGAACGGTTTGCGAGTGAACTGTTTGAGAGTGAACTGATGGAGAGTGAATTGCTTGTGAACGAACTGTTAGGAGTGAACTGTATGGGAAAGAACTGATTGAGAGCTATTGAGAGTGAACTGTTTGGGAACGAACTGTTTGAGAACGAAGTGTTTGCGGGCGAACTGTTTGCGAACGAACTAGTGCAGCTGAACAGAAATGCGTTGGACGGAATGGACAAATATAACGAGAACGTTTGTAAGGAAAATAAAACGACAAAATGCATCTAACGCAGGGTTTATTTTGTTAACGTATACTCAATTTTGTGTTAAAAATTAAATTAGATTTTCGTAGTTTTAAAAGTTTATTTTCAATTACATTTATTCTTTCAATTCCGCGTAAGGGTGGGTTTAGACTAGTGATATATTCATGTGAAGAAATATGACATCAATCTATTACATAAACTTTTGTCGGTCGACATATTTTCACATACAGTTTGCTCTTTTAAAGGACAGATTATCTTTCCCCACTAAATTTTAAAAATATGAATCCCATACGTACACCATCCAATCCAACGATATCAATTAATAGCTGTCTATTGATGTTGGGTTCTAGCTAACATTCTATTTTGTTCTTAATACCGGTGAACGAAAGAGCGAAAGAACGGTTCAAAAGAACTGATTCACTTAGATGAACGATGATTGAGTGAACCGTTCATCAAAGTGAACTGTTTTGCCCATCTCTAAACCAAGGCGCCTAGAAGTATATACTAAGGTGGGCTATCTTGAGTGTCGCATCGCGTCAGCTGGCAACGCTTCCTAAATGCTCTCCTTACGTAGTCTAACGATTTGTAATTGCTATGTAATTGTTATTGCAAGCGCTAGCGTCGTTTCTTTTAGCTTGAGCTTGGTTAGACTGTACATTTTGAAGTTGCTCTCCGTGATTGACCGTTAATCGTCGCCGAAAGGCCAGAGGGATCGCCTCTATAGCGTGGATCCCTAGCGATTATCATGGTATCCCTTGTTAGTGGGGAGAGGTAAGAATCAGTATTCACTGAGGTAAGTAATGTGATTATGTAGACGCGAGCTATCGACCACTCGACGATTTTTGTTTCACACGGCCGGAAATATCTTCAGATATCCTTAGAAGGAAAACCTGTGAAATTAATTGGACCGGTTATAAATCCAATTGTTCATATATAGTACGCACTTTTTATCGAACTCGAATCGCGACAGCGGAAAGTTATCTTTGAGAAACCTGAGAAGGAAACCGAGAGAACTCCTCTAAAATCAATCTAATCGTCGATATATTTCGTTATTCATCGCAATTTTCGCTTCAATTCTGTGCTTTATAGAATTCAAATTGTAGCGGTAAAGAGTTAATCTTTGGAAATCCTGAGAAGGTATTCGAGAAAACTCCTCTAAAACTTAATCATTTAGCGTACTCTGTATCGAACTTAAATCGCGACGGTTGAGAGTTAACTTTGGGAAACCTGAGAAGATAACCGAGAGAACTCCTCTAGAACCAATGGTACCGTCGAATTAATATTCCATTAATCATCGTGCTAATGCTTTATAAGTCTACCATATCTCGTCTAGAGTGAAAAAAACTCTCTTTAGTTTCCCTAACAAACCGAACAGAGGCATGTTTTGAAAAGCTCCTACGCAAATAAAACAAAAATGTCTCGCGTCGATAGCCCGCTATAAAAACATGAGAGATGGTGCATAAATATGAGAGAAAGAGATTGAACTTAGCTAGTGTGGCTGGCAGCTGAGTCTTTCCGGCATTCTCAGCAAACATTAAGTCGTATGAATAGCTTTAATTGGAGGCGATATACATACAACCAAGACACATTTGGATGATATATGATGCATATAACTAGCATATACACGCAAAAGTGGAGGCGATATACGTGTATGTCATATTTCGTACGCATATAAAGCCGTATATAACGATATACGATGCTTTTCGGACTGATATGCGATTTGATCCGACAATGTTACCACTCAATTCATCAAATATATGGAAAATCGTGTTTTTGCATTTTATGCAATTTTAGATATATATGATCGATATTTTGATTGATATTTTATGCGATTGTGATTTGATACGAATATATATGTAAATTATCATGTGCAAAGTTATACGATTTAATGTTTGCTGGGTTTGTTCCTCATTTTCTGGTGATAGTATCAGTACACGCACACATCACACCAAGGACACTCTACCAAGGGATTGCTAAGATGGCTTTTTAGTAGCCAGCATAGAAAATCATGAGCATAGAAATCATAACTTAAAATTGAAAATGAAGTGCTAATATTAACATATAAGACTCCAAACATTAAACAATACGTGAGCCCTGTTTTATGCTGCCTACGCTCTATTTGCATTGGATGGGATACGGTTGCCAGAGCCCCGCACTCTACAGAATTAAAATCTATCGAGGCGAGCAACACACATTTTTCACGACGTTCACAGGTACTTTTCCCCGCAACAAGCCAACACCGACATTTAAAGACAGGGCACAAACAAACACAACTAGTTCGTTTCTCGCTCAACCCCGCAAGCGCCGTCACGTTACGTTACGTCAGTTGTTCTACCATGCATTTCTTATGAAAACATTCACATACCCAGGCAACGTCACGACTTGTCAGCATACTTTCAACGAAAGCAACCGGCAGGATTTTTAGAAAAGAATAACTGACGGAGAGGGACGGTTCGTTGGGGTTTTGTCTGGGCTTTGTGTCTCGGCTTTTGTTTTGATTTTGGTTGTATTTTTCATTCCAACATATCTCTTAGTTCTAAATTTCGGAGTCAAAATCATTCGCGAATGGCTGAGAAAAATAGTGTACATATTATTATTATTGTTGAATAAGTGTTGGGACTACGGGATTTAATGATTTTCATTTAATTTTTTCCAAATTTAGAACTGATTTTAGGCATGCTGATTCGAAAGAGGGCATTGCAATTCAAAACTGTTGTAGGTGGCGACACCATGAATAACATTGAATACTTCTTCAATGGCACTAACGTTCCTAGAGGAACTTCGCCGTCTCAACGTAGTATTACTTGCGTCATTTTTATTAGTACTTAGTTGAGATTTCTATGCCAAATAACACGCCTTGAATGCATTCTGAGTGGCAAGCTCTAGAATACGCGTGATCACAGTGCATGTCGGAGGAAATTTCTTTGACGAAAAATTCCCCTGACCAGAACGGGAATCGAACCCGAACACCCGGCATGTTAGTTATGACGCTAACCACTCGGCCACGGGAGCACTGAATAAATCTCGCGTAACTTTTGAAAAGGTCCTATGTAACGAAAGTAAACAAATCAAGTTAAGGGATGCACGCTATTAGTTTTCAATAGTTGAATGCATTACAAAAACAATCGTTCATGTATCTATCTTCTTCATCTTTTTATCGCCGATACAAAAAATATCCAATGTGCAGATTCGGATTTTAAGCACTCGGCTGTTACTTCGGACGCCACTTTTCACTGACGCTCGAAACGTCCGAAGTAACAAAGCAGTCAGGCAAGGCGCAAATTGAGACGCATATAGCGCGAGTAACTTGGCGCGATATAGCGCCTGTTTTTGTGGCTAATGGAAACAGATAGAACGGCGCAAATTGGCCAGATGACGCGAGATGGTGGAGCGCTCGTGAGACACGACTCGCGCGACGCTGTGGCTGAACCACAGTTTCTCGTGCTGATCATGCCAGATGTGGTAGTTGTGTTGGTGAACAATCATATAACGCCGTGGGTTTGACACTGTATGGCTGTACTGGTCGGGTGATTGTGTTAGTAAATAAATATATCGCGCAACTCTGTGTTAATCAGTCATTGTATGCGAGTGGCATGTTATTTACACCAAACTGCGACTCAATATGCGCTCCACCACGCTACGTTTGTGGCACGTATGAGTCGTGTTGGTAGTCTCGCGTTCGCTTACGAGCGCTATACGCTTCTCAATTTGCGCCTAGCCTCAAAACAACACGAAGTCGTACTTCGCTCGTTTTGAGTTTTTGTTTCTTACAGGCGTTGTTAGCGATTTCAGTGCAATTCAACGAGTGATAACAACAATAATCTGTCTTTAGAACGAAATGCTGATATTTGGATTGCTGTTTAGTAGTTAGTTTCAGATTCTCATCGTGCAACGTAATATGTCCAATGTGCAAACGCGGCAGTCAAAACGTCCAATGGAACATTTTTCGTTCCTAGGCTTCAAATTAAAGCTCAAATCACGGAACAACAGTTACGATTGGTTTTTCAGAGTTATTCTTAACTGCTAGTGGTGAAAGTAGTGATAGAGATCGACACCATACCTCACATGCTGAAGGTCACGAGTTCAATTCTCACTCCCGACATTCTTCCAAAAATGGAAGTTAAAGTGGACGAACCAGCCAAAAAGTGTTGAAAGTCGCTATAATACAGAAAGAAAAATTCTTCAAAATCAACTGTCAACGCGTTCCGACAGATTTACATTTATTTTCGCGTGAATAAATCCATCTATAGCTATAGATCTCCCTAATGTAAACCCGCCATTAGAATAGTTTGGTTCTCAATCTCGAATGTCGCCACCAAGGTGCCTCTATATATACCAGGTGAAACAATCATATGAAATGCACTTTCATCCATATTGGAATTGCTGTCGGTATTGTTTATAAACAGCATCAGAACGCTGCCGGCGGCTCTCTACAAACGGCTACGACGCTTATTCGAACAATGCCTACTATGTTTGGCTTTCGCGAATTTATGTGAAAAAGAAGGTATGATTTTGTAGAATTTTATTCTCATTTCCACTACTCTCGCATGTGAAAATGCAAAAATGGTGTATCCTAGCAATTACAAAACGAACAACCCCCGCCCCACAATCCGTAATCCCCTTCTTATTGAGGTGATGATGTTGCTTCACCTGTTATACAATAATATAAGCGCCTTGGTCGCCACCAAGGTGCCTAAAAGAATATCCTAAGGTGAGGCCGTTTCGTCACTAAGTTGGGTAGGAGAGCGGTATATGAAAACAGTACGGAAGAAAGCAGAAGGGGAATTATATGCCTGTTTACCTGTTTGCCTGTTTTGTTTACAAACAAAACACAGTAGACTTCCAAGATGGCTGAAGAGTGGTTTTAGCAAGTTGTCCCACCTTAGGATATACTTCCAGGCGCCTTGGTCGCCACCCAATGTCCTGAAAAAAAGGTAATGAAGATGGTAGAGTTTCGTGCGACATAGCATGCGCTGCCATAACTATTTCTCAAATAGTGACGTCAGTCGTTGTGTTTATCTTTGATTGCCCTCCGAATTCATGTGAAAATGCTATTTTTAGGAAGTAATTTATCAATTAAAAACGTACATTTTTTTAGAGTTTCCGCTGAATATGAGGCTTATGTAATAGTGTGCAATGAATATTTGTGAAATCACGTCGAAAAAGACGGATAAAAGTGATATTTACATGTGCCATTTTCCCCCGCGTTCATAGAAACAAACGAAGTTTCTTTCTCTTAGTTTCGGTGTGTATGTTGTGAGAGAATAATCGCCAATTAATCAGAATTTCGCCGGAAATGTTACTGATTTCATGAACTAAGCATACGATTGCTCTCTGGATCTTTTTACCACATAGATAATCGAAATAAGCCATGATACAATTGTCATCTGTTAAAAAACAAATAGTTCAATGATTTCATGAAAATGTTGGCTCAAAATATCACGCAAACGTGAGAACTTTCAACATTGTTTTGTTTCTTCCATATACATTCCATATTGAATGCAAATAATTACGACACGATATTTTGCTTGCCAATACAGATATACTTCGCCTACTGCTCCACCTCTACATGTACCTCATTGGTCGCCACCAGACGTCCAAGACGGGTCTATGGTACTAGGTGAGGCCGTTTCGTCACTAAGTTGGTTAGGGGAGCGGTATATGAAAACAGTACGGAAGAAAGCAGAAGGGGAATTTTTTCCTTGAAGTGTGAAAGAGACAGACTGATCACGAGCGAGCTTGGGCACAAGCGTATTGTGTTTTGTTTACAAACAAAACACAGTAGATCTCCAAGGTGGCTGAAGAGTGGTTTTAGCAAGTTAGCCCACCTTAGGATATACTTCTACGCGCCTTGCAGACGTCAACACTGTACATTTGTCATCGCGGCTTGACGTCGATACGAATTCGATACGAATCCAGGGGTTAGACATCAATTGAATATAGGCTACTCAAAATCAAAACCAATATGGCGTCATTTGTTTACCAACATATCATTTGCGAGGATTGAAATCGTTGAAATCACGGAGATAGTATGCTTAACTGCATGAGTGATTTTCATATTTCGGTTTCACATGAAGGTGTTCACATTTAACATGGAGTTTAAAGTGAGCCACTATTCGACTATATAATCGGACCGAGTTGTAAACAACAGAGTAATTGACAGAACCAAAATGTCAGTGAACCGCAGCATTATTGAGTACACTGGCAATATGAGGGATTTGACGTTCTAGTCATACCCCTGTACGAATCACGCAAAACAAAAAGCGTCAATCTCCGTGTTTTGGTCGGCCCAGAACCAGACCCAGTTTACGCATTCAACAGGTAGTTGTTTATTATCATTTGGTATTTTTAAACATGGCAAACAGAACAGTTACCCAAGCAGTGGTAAGGAAAGGAGTCCCCGATTGATTTCACGAGAACGTTTTCCGTGTCATTTTTTCCGTCATTTTTTTTCTAGAGTCCTGGTTGGCTGAACGGCAGCACTAGCTGTTTCATTCCCGGCTGCTCTGGTGTGGAATTGGCGGGCAAGCGAGACTTTTTCAACATGTCCTTCGGAGATTTACGCCACTGGTGGAGAAGCACCGCTTGGGTTGCCAAGTACAATACCGAATTGCCGGATGATGCCCGAATATGCGATAGACATTTCGAGGAACGATTCATTGATCGGACCAGGAAGAAACCTCGATTGCTGGTCGGCACTATACCTACGCTCGGTTTGGAGATATTGGAACAGGTCAACGATAAAGATCAACAAAGCGAAACAAACCAGATAGACTTGTATTGCCGATTGTGTGCCAAAAAGATGAAACGGCCGATGAAGTTCCAACTGGAGCAGCTGGGTAATATGAAGACAATAATCGAATGTTGCTTGGGCAAATACAAAACAGAACTAGGCCTCCCGAGTGGTGTTTGTTATGACTGCATGGCTGAGGTGACCCATTTTTCAGAGTTTGCTAAAAAGTGCGAACAATCTCAATCACAATTGTTGCAACTCGTAAGAATGGAAGCGTCGAAAGATGCGGAAGTTAATTCGTCGAACGCTGTGCCTTCCAGTGCGAACAAAGAGAATAATCTTGCCAATGCAACGAGAACGGAACAATCGATGGACGAATCTTTGTGTATAAATGCAGATGCAGATGGAACACAACATTGTCCCGGTAATACAGTGTCTGACAATCGAGAGCAGTCTAGGAGTAAACCTTTTCGAGAATCATGCTCAGAGTGCGACAAAGCGTTCAGCAATCCGCAAAGCTATCATGCCCACATAAAGGCTCATGCCGTTATGAAGCAGCATCTGATTTGTCACATTTGCGACAAAAGGTTCCATCTGAAACGCGAACTTCGCATCCATCTAGAGTCTGTACATGGGGGGAAACGGTTCGAGTGTCACATCTGTGGCAAGGTTGTCAATTGGCAGAAAACTCTAGCGAGTCATATGCGAGAGCACAGCAGAGACCTCAAGTATACATGTACCGTTTGCGACACATCCTTTCCTTCGTCGGCCAAACTTAAGCTGCACCAATCTACAGCCCACGGGAGGGAACGATTCAAATGCGGAGCCTGTGACGCTTCCTATTGGTACATTTGAGACACCGATAGTTCATAGTCCATCGATTGTGCTAACATTAGTGATTGTTTTTGTAGGTCGGATAAAATGCTTGCACGGCATAAGGAACGTGCTCACAACGTGGATCCGATCAGTGACGACGTGAATGTCGAATAGTGGACCCTGTATCGAAACTTTGCGGCAAGAGAACCGAAGCGTTAACCCATCCAAACGGAGGCGATGTTCACTTTGGTCGAGAATTCCCGCATACAAATGTATACTTACTTTAACATTTCTAAAAAATCTTCAGTTTGGTTTTTAATCAGTATTGAATAAATCAAGAAGTTAAAATTTCTAAAGCACATTGTAAATATATAAGTCCAAGTTCGTCAAGAACGTAGAACTTGTATCAAGAACTTCCTGTATGTTTACAAATGGCACAGTTGAGGGTTGGTAACAATTTTCTAATAACCTACGATTAATGTTTTCCCAATCCCTGATAATTCTCTTCACTTTTAATCTGCGCTGTGCGCGTTAAATTTCCACCGAATGAAAAGACTCCTGCATTATAGTGTGATGGTATTGTTTTTAATTTATTAGGTGAATCCAATAAATGTACTTTGAGTAACATAAGTCCATAAAACTTCAAAAAGCGATACCACTTTATTGGTACCGTTGTGCGCCGACTAAGGGGTCGTAACACATATATTAATCTTTGGGTTTATGTACTAAAATCATCGGTCTCCAGCGCTGATTCGCTCAGCACTTCTTCTCCAATTACGTCCTCAGAGATGACGACACCTCTTTCCGACTTTACATCGGTCATTGCGCTTTTCTCATTCAACCACTCAAGTGATTGTGCCATCGGATGATCACGATGCTTTTTAGTTTTGAGGTGAATGAGCAAATTTTTCTTCTCGGAGAATCCCCTGCCACAGATTGGGCAGCTGTAAGCCTTACCGTACTCGTGCTCAAACACATGCGCGTCGTATGTGTTCTTGCGTTTGAAGGTCATATCACACTGCCCACAGCGAAATTCCTTCGGGAAATGCACCGCACTCAAATGCGGCCCGATTGCTTTCGTAAGGGTGCCACAGAGACCACATTTCTTCAAGCGAACCCCATCCTTGATTCCTTCTGCGCCCTCCACGAAGGTGTAGTATTGCTTCCAGTTGTTCGTCGACTTGTAGCTGGGATTTTCTTCATGTTTTTTCTCGTGATAACGAAGGGACAATTCCGAAGTGTATCTGAAACCAGAAACCAGGATTTTATGCGAGAGATATTCGCAGAACTATTTAGACTATCAACTAACGTTCTTGGGCAATACTTGCAGTTGTACTCTTTGTCGGAGTGCATTATGCGT
This sequence comes from Toxorhynchites rutilus septentrionalis, assembly GCF_029784135.1. Lineage (NCBI taxonomy): Eukaryota > Metazoa > Arthropoda > Insecta > Diptera > Culicidae > Toxorhynchites > Toxorhynchites rutilus. The sequence continues at coordinate 28,277,910 of NC_073744.1, read as the reverse complement.
ATATGCACTTGCACAGCATCCAATGAATTGAGCTTCTTGTGACATAGATGACACTCGTACTTCCGGACCCGTTCATGCTTCCGCTGAATGTGCAACTGGAGCTTGTGTTTCCCGACAAAAATCTTGCCGCAGTATTCGCAACTTACCGCTTTCGTGTGTATCTTCTCGTGATTCGCCAACGACTGTTTCGTTGGAAAAACCTTGTCACAATACGAGCACGTAGAAGGACAGGGAGCGTTCTCGGCCATATGATACATCTGTACATGCAACGAGATGTTTCGCTTATTGCTGTAACGCCTATCGCAGTAGGGACATTTGTGGGGGTTCTCATGCATACGCTTGTGTACATTCAAACTAGACACAGTGGTTATCACAGCGGTCTCCAGAACGCATATTTGACAGGTATAAGGTAGCTCATCAGTATGGGAATTCAAATGAGCAATAAGAGCCTCTGCTGATCCCATGGAATCGCTTTTACAAATGTAACATTTGAAATCATTTAAACGCGGACGGTTAGGATCCTCGAACACCGTTTTTCGGCGACCACGTTTAGCTTTTCCGCTCGTCGTCGACTCTTCCGAATTTCCTTTAGTCGCTTTTATTGTTATCCTCCCTGTAGGCTTCTCTTCTATCCATTCTTCATCCATGTCATAATCTTCCAAATCCTCTCGTTGATGTTCATCGCCTTCTTCGCTCATTTCTGGGGTGAAATTCTCATCGTCATCTTCGTCTTCGAGTTCCTGTCGCTCCACTTCCATGGTTTCTTCCTTGACTTCAACAAAGTTGATTGGACCAAGCTGCCTGCGCAGATTATAATCATTGGCACGAAAGTTTTCAATGGTTTCCTGGAGCTTCGTGAGAGTGGCAATGCAATCTCTGCAGATTTGCTGAGGCAAACCATCATCACAGACCACCTAGAATGTAAAGCATTAGTGAAAAAATATGTTTCAATCGAACCCAGCCTTGCCTCCAATCGCAACACATCGCTAATTAGTTTATCCAGAGGATTTTTCGAATCCTGTTCGAAAATCAATAGCATTCGAAGTTTTTCCTCGCAGCACATTCTACAGACTTTGTGAAAATCCAACATGTAATCCATGGTTTTCTTTTGGATCCTCGCGTTTTGTTTTGAATGCGCCAGGCCCCGGCCAAGAGGATATGATCCGCGAGTTAAGATGTGTCGCAAATTTAGCAGTCATTGCCAAACTAAACGAACTAAACAAACTACTCGGTGAGCTCAAGGCAGATCTATGTAACAAGGTGCGCCCATTCGCTAATGATTGATTGATTCTTTAAACTTTGCAGTTCATTTGACGAATTTACGCAAAGCTGAATCAGCTCATGCGACATCTACATTAGAGCTCAGAACCACAAAAGTGAGGGTGTTTGTTTATTTTACGCACTGAAAAGCAAGATTCGGTGGTGATTATTCATTTTATTTCAATTTAGATTCATTTCAGCCATTGAATGTCGTCAGTATATGGTAAGAACATTGGAGTTTTGTATATTTACGATGGTTTCAACACGCGATTTGACCAAAGTCATAGATAATCTTCGAAAATTTTATGTTTGATAATGCATACCGGTTATTCATACTATGGATAATTGCGATGAAATCAATATCATATCAAATTGGCTGATATAATTGATTATGTAGGGGCCGATACGAGAAGAATTTGCAGTATTTTTAGCGCAAAACACGTTATTCATCGATTACTTAGTTGAAAAAAAATTAAAGTTACAATACTCATAACAAGCCATTCCTCGTAATACACATAACACATTGTAAAATGATGATTTTCTAACCTTTTCAGCGTGGAAAGAATACATGAAACCGGGAAATTTGAAGATAAATTCTGATTTTTCTAGAAAATTTGAACGAATTTAATACCAAAAAAACAAAACATCCTTATTTTACTCGCTGCGCCATCTGGTTGTAAATCCAACGTAAATTCGTCAATTCGCCTCTAATAATTCGCTAATCATATTTTACTCGAAACATTCGTCAAATTCGCGAAAATTTAAAGAAGGCAGTTTTGCAACCTTAAAATTTGAATGGAGATTCTTAAGTTATTCGATTACCTAAAACACGACGCTCTCTTAACCATTTGGCTATATATTTCACAACACACAACACTTACAAAAACTCGCCATTATTATATAAAATCATCATCAGACACAATTCCAGTTCAATATTACGTAATACTGTATTGCATAGAGTACATATTCGCAATAGAAAAGTAAATTTTCATTCATAATTTTTTATTTTAGAAGTGTGTTAATGTCATCCTGTAAATTAATGGCTGTAGAGTGGTTTTCACATTTTGACCCACCAGGTGGTATGTTAAGCGCCTTGATTTATACCAGCTTGAGAGTTTGGCAGTTCTCGCGAGTGACAGTGGCAGGGGTATGACTAAAACGTCAAATCCCTCAAATTGCCAGTGTACCCAATAATGCTGCGGTTCACTGACATTTTGGTTCTGTCAATTACTGTTGTCTACAACTCGGTCCGGTTATATAATCGAATAGTGGCTAACTTTAAACTCCATGTTAAATGTGAACACCTCCATGTGAAACCGAAATATGAAAATCGCTCATGCAATTAGAAATAAAGCAGCGCTATCTCCGTGATTTCAACGATTTCAATCCTCGCAAATGATATGTTGGTAAACAAATGACGCCATATTGATTTTGATTTTGAACTCATATCTTTTGAACTACTAAACCGATTCAGATGATCGACATATCAAATTAGCCAGTTAGCTAGTCTTTTTTTAAAAAAATACTATACTTGCAGAAAAAATAATTTTGTTTCCTTAATTATTGATCGTATTTGTTTTTTATAGTTTGCATTGTCCAAGGGCGCAATATTTTTTTATATTTTTTCTGGAAAGCTGAGGATTTTTTATATAACATCCAAAATGTGTTCTTCTGCGTTTTTAAATTATGATTTTTCAAATTTAACCGAAATAAATCATTTTTCACCTTTTTTCCAAAAATTACGTTTTTCAAAAATTTATGACTTCTGATCTACTGAACCGATTCAGATAATCGACATAGTTAAATGAATGTAAACTATAAAAAAAAACAGATACAATTATTAATCACGAAAACAAAATTATTTTTTTAATTTGATAAATCGATCATCTCGGTTAAAATTATAACTCAAAAAAGAAAAAAAGAACACATCTGATTCTGAGTAAAAAATGTAAATGTGTAAAAAATCCTCAGTTTTCAAAAAAAAATATATATATAGAAAATTATAGCGCCGTTGGTGCCGAAACCATGTGAACTATAAAAAATGGATACAATTAATAATTACGAAAACAAAATTCAAATTTCTAGCAAGTCTTTTAGTGCGGCCATAATAATAATTAGTATTACTGCATTTGGATTGATGCTAGAAAATAAAAGTATCATCAACTTTCTTGAATAGTGGATGTGATATATTTCACTTTATATTTGTATATATATTTCTATATATTTTTAAACTAAAATATTTGTCAAACAAACTGCAAACCAAAAAACTTCTATACTGTGCCTTCATTTTTTGAGTTTAACATTCAAAGACTAGCAAAGAACCGCCAATTAAACAGCACTCCAACTAAAAAAGCGCCAATAAGTGAATGTGTACTGTAAAACTGTGAAAAATATATAAAAAATATATAAAAAATATACAATCAAAGACTCTTTTTGTCGTTTATGAGTTTGGTTTTTTAAGTAACTACTAGGTATGTTTGCGGATTAATAGAAAGATATGATATATTGATCCTTAAAAAAAGTTTGAAAGTTGAGAATTGGAAAAAAATATAAAATTCATGTGAATGGAGACGAATTTTGTGTACAGCACATGCCACTGGGGCCTATTGATGATTAAGTAAGTAAGATTTCTTCCAAAACGTCATAACTTTTCAACCATTGAGTCGATTTCAAAAATCGACATATCAAATGAAATCTTATTCTTCTATGGATCAACTTCAGTCGGTCATTCAAACAAACTCAGAATTTAAATACTACAGAAAAACTTTAATAAAGTTTAGAAAATTTGCCACTTAATTTTCCACAATTCGCTCTTTCACACCAGATTTATATCTTGTCACAATTTTAAACCTCAAAATCATCTTGTCAAAATGATAGGTCAAAGCACGAAAAGCAGGAAAAACTAACAAATAATGGGGGGGTGTGGGGGTTAAATAATAAATAATTTTAATAACCATCTCAGAAAAATATTGAAAAAAACATTCCTTTTTTCATTTCTCTATCAAATTTCGATAAAACTGCACTGAATAATTAAAGAAGGGCAATATTAATATTTGATAAACTTATTTAATTATAAACATGTTTATATCAACCTTCCCATCTCATCATTCTTCATTAAAGACCTTGCGTTAAGACAGCTAGGAATCCATACACACTCAAATCAAGTGGGCCTGAAAAAATTATATTCTTCACGTAAACAACAGGGGTACGACTAAAGTGTGATTCACATACAACATCCACGTCACGTCCACGTTCCGTCACGTCACGTTGCGTCAATTATTCTTCCATGCAATTCCTGTTGAAGCATTCACATACACCAGCAACGGCAAGTCGAAGTTGCCGTTGCCGGTGTATGTGAATGTTTGCATAAGAACTGCTTGGAAAGATAATTGACGCAACGTGACAGGACGGAACGTGAACGTGATGTGGATGTTGTATGTGAATCGCACTTAAAACGTCAAATCCCTCATATTGCCAGTGCGAGATGAAGAATAGAAGGCGGGAAGATTCACGAGTTTTGGTTGTGTTAAACTTTGATTGTATTAGTAGCCTGGAAGATTGGAAGTTCACATATCAGGCATACCAGTCACAACATTGAGTGTGTCAGCGAATAAATTTGAAAGAGGATACATAGAAACTAATTACATATTTCCAAAATATATTTTTCGCATTATAAAAAAAACAGAACATGTCACAAACTAAAATGTTTATTTTTTTCTTTGATTTCTTCTTACATCAGAAATAGTATTCTAATGTCTACTACGTTTGGATTTTAGAGCAACTTCATGGAAGTTTTTCTCTTGCCAGCAATTGTAATTACTTTTTTCACAATTAGGGTGTTGAACACTTCATTCGTCTAAAACTAAGACACAAGCGGAAAACTTTTCGTCTCAATCTAGTTCATACGGAGTCAATTGAATTTATTTTTCAAGTGAATTTTACATGAAAAAACTTGCAACCTTTTTTCCCATCCACTGTTGAATGTTTCTCCGTTAAAGGAACAAAAGATAATGTGACTCTGACTTTATTCATTTACGTTTTTGGTCGACGAACGAGAAGAAAAATTGAATTGAAATTATGTTTAGAATACCTCAATAATACTGAAATTTCTGTTTCTGCTAAATTGTCAGTTGGGCTTTTATGATTTTGAACGCTAACATTGTTTTTAAGAAAAAAATTGTTCGTTCATTTCATCTGCTTATTTTTACTTGTAATAACAACACTTTTCCTATGTAGTGGACTATTATAAGAAAAGTAACATGCATAAACAAAATCTGTGACGTCACAGATTTAAAAATCTTCCCACCTTTCATTTTCCATCTCGTTGCCAGTGTACCCAATATTGCTGCGGTTTACTGACATTTTGGTTCAATCAATTACTGTTGTTTGCAACTCGGTCCGGTTATATAGTTGAAAAGTGGCTAACTTTAAACTCCATGTTAAATGTGAACACCTCCATGTGAAACCGAAATATGAAAATCGCTCATGCAGTTAGAATAAAGCAGCGCACTTTTCGATTTCAATCCTTGTAAATGATAAGTTGATAAACAAATGACGCCATATTGATTTTGATTTTGGGTAGCCTATATTCAATTGATGTCTAACCCCTGGTAAACAAGCGATGAAAATGTGGACACTTTTGACGTGGGACTACGTCTTACCGGAGTATATGGGGGGTAAAATGAAAACCTAAACGCAGAACATGCAGGAAAAAATGAAAGATTCCAAATGCTTATAACTCGAACATTTCTTTCTGTATCGGAAAGATGTTTGCATCAATTGATAGGGAATATTTCTACGCATCTATCGCAATTAATGAAATGTTATTTATCATTAGATAAACAATTGAATAACTGTAAAATGTTAAGCGTTATCTGAACGCCCTAACTACTTTGTTTTGATTGGCCAGATTTACAGTATCCCCAACACAGCCATCATAACCAAGCAGCCTGGGGGAAATCGGCATTGCAAATACATGAAAGTATGGGGATTTTTGTTCTCACCGAAATGTGTTCCCTAACACAGACTTCAAAACCAAGCAGTGTTGGAAAGTACATGAAAGTATTTTGGGGTATTTTTGTTCCGACTGAAATGTGTTTGCCTAACACAGACTTCAAATCCATGGAGTGTGGGGAAATTGGCATTGCAAATTCATGCAAGTTGGGAGCATCTTTGTTTCGACTGAAATGTGTTTCCACAACACAGACTTCAGAACCAAGGTGTCTGGGAGAATTGACAATGCAAATTCATGCAGGTCGGGGGTATTTTTGTTCCGACTAAAATGTGTTTGCCTTCAAAATCAAGGTGTCTGGGGAAATCGGGTTTGCAAATAAATGCAAACTGCGAGTACTTTTGTACTCGCTTGCCTTTGTACAGGTTAGAATATGTTTCCTGAGAACGGTATAAGTTGAAGTTGTTGATTCATGCGAGCCGGGGGTACTTCTGCACCCGCATGTTTTTTTTGCACTCCGAAAAGTGTTTTCCTAACACGGATTACAAAAACGGGTACGAACACAACCCTTTGGCTCGGTTATTCAAGATTGCATTGAAGGATATGCCTTCGTATCTTCTACTCACTGAATTTCCGGCAATGAGTACCTGAAGTTCAACGAATCAAACAAATTCGCGTTATGAGAAGTACGTACACTTGAGAGATGCAAACTTCAGAGGGAAATGTAAAATAAAATATTCGTTTGATACTTCTTCGGTTCACATATTTTGTCCTAGGCATCGTATCAAACGAAAATGGACTGTCATTAAATTTACTTGTAACGAAGAACATAATCTATCACAATACATGAATTGACCTTACATGGCATTTATTCAATCTGTTTACTCACAAAGCAAATATATTGAATTCGATTGAATTTGAAAATTGTTTCATTCAATCAAAAATTTAATCAATACAAACAAATGATTGCTAAGCTAACCTAGTCCCACTTCATCTTGGCGGTTATATCATACATATAACCCACTCATTTTTTAGTTAAGTCTAAAGGCTGATTTAGACGATGCCAGTCAGCGGTCTAGTTGAAGTATCCAGTGAACAGAAAACAGACACTCTGTTCAAGATACTTGTACCAGTATCGAACAAGTAATTGGCCTCTAACTTGAACAGAGTGTCTGTTCTCTATTCACTGGATACTTCAACTAGAGCGCTGACTGGCATCGTCTAAATCAGCCTTTAGTGAATTGTATGGAGTTCCACTGCTGTGGTTACACCTTTAGTCCAAACATCTTGTGGATGCCCTAAGGCCGAGTTTGATAGTTTGGCAATGACAGCTAAACTTGCAACACATCTTGACGCTTGACTCGCGGATCATATCCTCTTGGCCGGGGCCTGGCCATAACAACTGAGACTCAAGCAGATACGAACAAAAAGTGATAGTGTGGAGAATGCTGGCAAAAGAAAACATGCAGAAGAGAAACCGCCGGGATTGCTTCATCCCTGGCTGCACTTCACAGTTGGGGCAAGTTTTCTTCATGACCGCATACAAGTCGGACGGTCTCCAGCGTTGGTGGCGTGATACTATTTGGGGTCAGAATAGGAAAAGCCAGAGAATCCCCAAAAATAAGCGAGTCTGTGAAAAACATTTCGAAGAGAAGTACATTGACAGGAGCTATAAAATACCCCGTCTTTTCCCGGATGCCTGGCCGACGAAGGATATAGAGGAACCGAACCAGAATGAGATGGAACTGCGCGCCCAACAAAGCATTGACGGAAAAGCTGAGGTTGGTGACCGGGAACCAGATATTAATCCCAAAATCTATTGCCGACTGTGTGGTAATAGAGAAGAAGGGCCCATGGAGCTTCAGCTGCACGACATCAAAGATGGGAAAGGTTTTCTGCAATTATGTTTGGGTGAATATTTTTCGAGGTCAGATTTTCCCCAGGGGATTTGCAACAATTGTACAGAGTCGATAGAGTCATTTGTAGAGTTTTTGAAAAAATGTGAATCTACACAACATAAATTGGATGTTTTATTCAGCCGTGGCGAGGAGCTCCAGACAGATCCAGAAAATAAACTGCTGACGATGGAGGACATCAAACTGGAGATTCAAGACCAGGATAAGAATCATGAAAACCCCCGTTTTGAAATGAACGATGAGCCGCATGCTGGATGTGCAGTTTACGAGTATATAAAAAGGGAAGAACTTATAATTGATGATAATGCGCTGAATAGCAATGAAGACTACATCTCCACAGAAAGTTATCAGATATCAAATGAGAGTTTCGAAAATTCTACCGGAATCAATTCGGATGATAAGCACCCTCTAGAAAAGATTCCCTCAAAAAACCAGGAAACAATCTCTGCGGCTAAATCAAAACCTAAAAAAGCGCGGTCGGGATCGCGAGAAACTAGCCAGATTTGTCCGATTTGTGGTAAAATTTTCGTACACAAAAGTAATTTATCTTCACATATGAAAATTCATAGCGACAAGAAAGATTATGTTTGCGATATTTGCGGGAAACAATTCTACATCAGGAAAGAGTTATACATGCACATTGAATCGTTCCACGAAAAGAAAACATTTGATTGTAACATTTGTGGAATTAAATGCGGTTGGAGGAAAGGGCTGCTGAGGCATATGAAGAATAAGCATTCCAATGAGACCACGCTGAAACACAAATGTACGTACTGCGACAAGGCATTTTACCTACCAAGTCAGCTACGATTGCATGTTATGAAACATACAGGCGATAGAATCACTTGCGATATTTGTGGAGCTGGTTACAGGTACGGTATTCTATCGTTACGTAGCACATGTTCTAGCTTTTTTCAATTTCAGATTCAACTATGCGTTGACGCAGCACAAAATACGAGAACACGGCATGGAGTTCAAAGGTGTTAAGTTGCACAAGAAAAACCGACGACCTCGTCGGAAAGATAAGTCGAAACGGGCAGGTGTTGCGATTGTTTCCACAGAAGAAACGAATAATCGTTCATTGCATGTGTTAGGCTCCAATCAAGAACCGATTTTATCCTCCGAATCCTAACCAAATTAATTGTCGGGAGAAGTTTTTGGTTTTTGGTCTTTCAAAATGACGAAACTGAAATTTCTTCTTTTCTTTGTTACCGGAGATATTGAAATTTTTGGTTCATTTCGAGATGGAGCGTTAAGTGCGCTACACATAAAATGCCCCGTCATCGTAAAGTCAACGCGAAGGAATGAAACATCAAATATCATTTAAGGAAAATCGTATGGTAGCATTCATTTACACCAGGGTTCCTCCAACTGATTTTGGGAGTCAACGAGGTCTAAAAATCGAGCACTATTAATTGACACAAGTTCTCATTTGGTTTTACGTGAACCATCTTTTTATAAGAATGACCAAAATTTTAGTAGAAAGTATTATTGTCGTAATTTGCATCAATAATTATGTTTATGTTATATTCACTGAATATTATATTCATTAATTGTTAAGAAAATTATGTCAAATTTACTCACTTAACCAACCGCAATGTTTTTGAGTGATAATAATAAGATAAAAATAAAATTTTTAAAATAATTTGGCAGTAGGGGTCGATTGTGTCTCCTCATTCTGGTCCCATGGCCAAAATAGCTTGAGAATCCCTGATATACACCATCAACGGTAAATCAGCACCATCAGGGACAGCTCTGCGTGCCGAGAGAAAACGGTTCTTTAACGGCACGATCGCGTAATATCTCCGACACAACACCCAGCACGTTATACTCGCCGGAGACTTCAACTGTGTGCTTCGGCCGAACGATGCCACACACTACAACACGAGTCCCGCTCTGCAAGCGACGGTACGGCAACTACAACTGCACGATGTATGGGTTGGATTATACCCCGACACCCCCGCACCAACGTATATTACACACAATACAGCATCCAGGCTGGATCGTTTGTACGTCAGCAAAGGACTTTGCGAGCAGGTACGGAGTGCCGCTACACATGTATGTTGTTTTACCGACCACAAAGTTCTCACAGCGCGAATTTGTCTACCGCAGCTCGGCCGGGCGCAGGGTCGAGGCTTTTGGTGCTTACGCCCACATCTCCTTACACAGGAAGCCATAGATGAATTGAAAATCCGATGGCAATTCTGGACTCGCCAACGAGGGCAGTTTAACAGTTGGATAAACTGGTGGCTATCATGCGCGAAGCCAAAAATAGCCTCATTTTTCAAATGGAAGTCCCTGGAAGCATACAGCATGTTCCACGTTCACCACCAACGTTCAGATTCGCAGCTCAAACTCGCATACGAAAACTACTACCGAAATCCGGCAATGCTAACGACGATCAATCGGTTAAAAGCACAAATGTTTACGCATCAACAACAGTTCGCGCAGAATTTCATGCGTATAAATGACACACTAGTAAAGTAAAGTATCTCCACATTCCAGCTGGGGGAAAGACAGAGGAAAAAGATTACGATCACGAAAATGCGGAATGAGACAGGCGAATTGCTGCGAGACCCCGACGCAATCGAAAACCACGTGCATGAATAGTTTGCGACGCTTTATGCAGATACAGCGGAAAGAGATGAAATGGAAGACACGTTTGTTTGCAACAGAATCATATCCGCAGATGACGTACTGAACGCAGCCTTAATGGCAGAGATAGATACTGAAGAGATTTACAAGTCATTAAAAACAGCAGCGAAGATAAAATCCCCCGGCGCGGATGGTCTACTAGTAGAATTTTACCAGAGAGCCTTTGACGTCATCCACAGAGAGCTAAATCTGGTAATGAACGAAGCGATGACAACACAATTACCCCCCGAGTTCACAAGCGGCACCATCGTGCTGGTCAAGAAGAAAAACATTAACGACACCATACGAGCCTTCCGACCGATAACGCTTTTGAACGTAGATTTTAAAGTTCTCAGCAGAATCATAAAAGTCCGATTACAACACGTGTTTGAAAATCATAATCTGCCGAGCGAAGCGCAAAATTGCTGCAATGCCGGCCGAAATATCTTCCAAGCTGTTCTAGCACTAAAAGATAAAGTAGCAGAAATCATAGCCCAAAAGAGAAGAAGGAAGCTCATCTCATTCGATCTCGACCACGCGTTCGATCGGGTCTCTCATGTATTTCTTTTTCGTACAATGCGTTCGCTCGGTATAAACCAGAGCTTCATCGGACAACTGCAGCGTATTGCCGAACGATCATCGTCTCGGTTGCTGATAAACGGGCATTTAACACGCAGCTTCCCCATAGAGAGATCGGTTCGACAGGGCGATCCGCTCTCAATGATGCTGCTCTCGATCTACTTACATCCATTGCTCACGCGGATAGCCAATTTGAATGCTCCGCTGGAGCGAAATTGAATCTTCAGAAGACAATCTCAATTAATGTAGGTGTGGCCGATGGAAATCACTGGATAGTGCCATGGTTGCAGACAAGGGAGACGATGAAAATTCTTGGCATCGTCTTCACCAACTCGATACGCGAAATGGTGAAGCTGAATTGGGATGTGCTAGTTTCCAAGGTAGCGCAACATATTTGGCTTCATTCTCTGCGGACCCTTAATTTACAACAAAAAATAACACTACTGAATACGTTCATCTTATCGAGGACATGGTATGTGGCATCGATCGTTCCACTGTACACTGTACATACAGCGAAAATCACAGCAACAATGGGGTCTTTCCCGTGGAGAGGACTGCCTGCGCGAGTACCGATGCAGCAGCTTGCGCGAAATATTGAACAAGGCGGACTGAAATTACAACTGCTAGCGCTGAAATGCAAGGCGCTGCTGATAAATCGCCATCTTCAAGAAAATCCTTTCATGCCGTTTTACAACTCCCTCCTCACCCAAACAATTCCTTTCCCAGTAAATTTTATCGCAGGATAATGGAAAACGGAGCAGAATAATAAAACATAGTTACTCTCTAAGTGACGAAGATGGAATGAAAATTTTTATTTATTACCGTATCCATAGCAACGAGTATGTGTGTAGAAATGTGTAGAAATTGGATAAATAGTCAGGGTCGAATTTGCATCGATGTCACACGGTTGTGTAACCCGACACTCCTCCTCAATGATGCTGGTTCGATGTCTCGGTTGGATCTATGACTCCGATGGCAGTTCGGTGTCTGTCTAGCTTCACGCGGTCCAACGGCTTCGTCATGATGTCGGCCTCCATGCGCTCGGTTGGCATGTAACGCAGATCAATGATTTGCTGCTGGTGTAGATCCTTCGTGAAAGCATACTTTGTATCTATGTGTTTAGAACGTCTCTCAAGACGTTGGGATTCGACAATCTTTATGCACGACTGGTTATCTTCCCATACGATGATAGGTTTCGCTTGAGCTTGTTGCAAGTCGTTCAGTAGTTTTCGGAACCACATTAGCTGCTGACATCCGTCCGCCAACGCTACGAATTCGGCCTCCGTCGAGGAAAGGGCGACACATGTTTGCTTCCGTGTTCCCCAGTCGACAAGACCGCCGCCGAACTTAAGCAGAAATCCGGAATGTGATTTTCTGTCTCCTTCGTCACCGGCCCAATCAGCGTCCACGAAGCACTCCATCTCGCCGCATCCGGATCCCAGGTGCAGCCGATGGTTCTTTGTAGTCTTCAGATATCGAAGGACTCTCTTGGCTTCGGTCCAGTCGCGGTTTGTAGGGTTTGTAACTTTTCTGCCCAGCAGTGAGACGGATACGCAAATGTCCGGTCGGGTGTTGACCGAAACGTAAAGCAAACAGCCTACCAGGCTACGGAATGACGTGTTTGTAAGCAATGCACACTCCTCCTTTTGCTTGAGGTATCCGGGGTCAATCGGCACTTTCGACGGCTTGGCTTCATCGTGTCCGAATCGTCGACGACCATATCGTCCACGTATATGAGGATGTAGGTCACCTTTCTGTCATAGTTGCGGGTATACAGACACGTATCGGCTTCAGCTTGGTGGAAGCCCATGGACTTGAAAACTCCGTCGATCTTCCTATTCCATGCTCGAGCGGACTGCTTGAGTCCGTAAATGCTGCGCTTGAGGTGGCAAACCATGCCATCGTGTCGATCGAAGCCAGCGGGTTGCTTCATATACATGTCTTCTTGCAGCTCCGCATACAGATAGATGTTCTTGATATCGAGGTGCTTGACCACCATCTGCTGCTTACTGGCCAAAACGAGGACTGTTCGGAGAGTCGTTTGACGAACGACGGGAGCGAATACCTCGTCGTAGTCTTGGCCGAATTTCTGTGCGAATCTTTGGGCGACTAGTCGTGCTTTGTGCCGCACCACTCGTCCGTGTTCGTTCTCCTTCTTCTTAAACGTCCACTTACAACCTACCGCCTTTCGACCTGGAGGTAGTTGTACGAGCTCCCACGTACCATTTTCTTTTAGCGCATCGATCTCCTCCTTCATTGCGGCTTTCCAGGCAGCTGCTTCCGGACTGTTGATCGCTTCGGAGTAGTTTTGGGGTTCTTCGTTTACGTGCTTCGTTACGTTGGTGACATCGTCGAATCGTTGGGGCGGGAAACTTTTCATAAGTCATAGAGATCGCCTTGGTTTCGATTCCTCGATGTGGATTTCCTCTCCAAGTAGAGTATCTTCATCGCTGAAACCGTAAAAATCGTCATCCGAATGGCTCCCAACCTCGCTTTCCTGTTCAGCGTTTTCTGCAGTCTCCGGTTGTGCTTCGGGTTCGATCGGAATTTTTCGTGACAGAAAATTAAACTCCACCTCCTCAGCTTGATTGCTTCGTGTCGGCTCAACCGTTGGAATGGTGTCCGTGCCTCTCTCGATGAACTTGACGTCGCGGCTCAGATGGATTTTCCGTGTGGCTGTGTCGAGGAAACGATAGGCTTTGTGTTCGTTTGAATAGCCAACAAAAATCAATTTCTGTGCGGTGACATCCAGCTTCTTTCTCTTTGCCTTCGGAATGTGGACCCACGCTGTGCAACCGAAGATTCGCAGGTGGTCGACCTTGGGTTTTACACCGTTCCAAAGCTCGTATGGTGTAACGTCGACTGGTTTCGTAGGCAACACGTTTTGAAGATACACGGCCGTGTTGATCGCCTCCGCCCAGTATCGCTGATCCAGTTGTGCATCGAATAGCATGCACCGTACCATTTCGATAAGCGAGCGGTTCTTCCGCTCCGCAATCCCGTTCTGTTGCGGACTGTAGCCGGCGGTGTACTGGACTGAGATCCCTTCGCGCTTGTAGAAAGACCGCAACTGCATTCCGCTGTACTCACCGCCTTGATCCGAGCGTATGGCCTTGGGCGTCCGCCCGAAAAAAAATTTTTGGCAAACGCAACGTACTCTTCAATTTTGACTGCGACCTCCGACTTCTCCCTCAATAGGTAGAGTACACAATAGCGACTGTGGTCATCAATCATGGTCATAAAATATCGATAACCACTGATCGATGGCACCTCCACCGGACCGCAAACGTCCGTATGCACCAGATCCATGGGCGCCTTTGATCTGGATTTGGATTCGCTCGGAAAAGAAGTGCGAGGAGTTTTGCCTTTCAAACAGCATGCACAGTTTTCGTCAACAGCGCATTCGTAAATCGTTAAACCATCCGCCAGATCAGCTTGCTGTAAACGTTCGATAGCCTTCGGGTCCCGATGACCGAATCTCCGATGCCAGACGTGCTTGCAATCTTTATTGTGGTGACCGCCCGCCACCATTACAGTATCTTCCGGTTGCTTGATTTGGTACAGGCCTTCCTTAAGGTGTGCCACGGCGACGACAACCTCTCTATGTAGAATACGACAACCAGCGACATCGAAAACGACCGTGGCTTGCTTCTGGACGAGTGCCGGTACGGACAACAGCTTCATAGATAGACTAGGAGTGTATAAGGCAAAACTTAATGTAACTTCCCGACGAAAACCTTGTTCATCTGCGCACTCGATGACACAGGAACCTTCACCACGTACGACCGCTTGCTTGCCGTCTGCCAGGTTAACAAATTTAACTTCACTTTCACGCAGCTCTCGGAATAACTTTCGATCAGCGACGGTATGTCGCGTTGCGCCGGAATCTACAATCCATGGTTTGGTTCTACTGCTTTCTATTGCTCCTCCTGCAGCTAGGGCGAAGGACACGGATTCCTTCTTGTTGGAGGGTTTCTCAGCACTTTGGACCCCTTCTCCGAGTCACGAACCAACTTCCGGTATTCGTTCTGCTTGTGTCCCGGCTTCTTGCAGTAGTGACAAAGGATTTGTTTTTTCTTCTTACCGTCGTGAATGACTTTCAATGCCGAACTCGAACTGGAACCTTGCCGTTTCGCCGCTTCGTCGAACAGCTTCCGCTTGACCAACTCCAATGTTAGTTCGTCGTCGGAACGACTTTCGAGGGCTGTGGTTAACGTGTCGAATGAGCTAGGGAGACTCCTTAGGATCATCGCAACCGTAAGGTTTTCTGCCAGTTCCTGGTCAGCATTGGCCAGACGGGAGAATAACTCCTCCATCTCGAACAAAAACTCCGCCATATCTTCGCCGTCGACGAAACGTTTGTCGCAAATACATTTTAGGAGCGACACCTTCGACGTTAAACTGGTTTCCTGGTGGTGGTTTTGAAGCGCCGTCCAGACGGCTTTGGCCGTCGTCGATCCGCGAATCAGACCGTGTTGGTTACCTTCGACTAGTAGTCCGATGGTGGCCCTTGCCTTGGCGTCACCTGCATCCCACGTTGCTTGTGTCACCGTTTCCGGTTTCACTCCCGGCTCCACGTAGTACCCGCACGAGCAGCAACTCGATCTTGAAGCGCCAGGTTGGATAGTTACTGTTATTCAGCTTTTGCAGCGAAAATCGATTTCCTTCCATCACTTTTCGCGATAATTAACCGTTTAATAAAATCACTTTTACTCCGCTGCTGGGCCCATAACCTATTGCAGGATAATGGAAAACGGAGCAGAATAATAAAACGTAGTTACTCTCTAAGTGACGAAGATGGAATGAAAATTTTTATTTATTACCGTATCCATAGCAACGAGTATGTGTGTAGAAATGTGTAGAAATTGGATAAATAGTCAGGGTCGAATTTGCATCGATGTCACACGGTTGTGTAACCCGACAGATTTACCATGTCTAAGACAATTCGTCAGCAAGTGCCGTTATTCCCAACTCCAATCCAACAAAATCCTACAAGTGAAATTATACACAATTACTATATTCAGCAGACAGAACAACCGTTTTTAGAGGCGAATGAACTGCAAAGTTTAAAGCCTCTTAAAAACAAAGAAGAAGAAGAAGAAGAAGAAGAGAACAGCCGAGAATAGAGCGCAGACATCAAATGCTCAACTGGCATCGCATATGGCGGAACATCGCATCTAAGCAGATTTCGTCAAGGCAGCGTAGTGGATTGTACCTAGTTGTGAACGAGAAGGCACAGCACCGAAAACGGATGCACACAATACAGCGAGCAGATGGAGCGAATTGTCTCCATTGCCATGCGGCTGAAGAAACGTTTATAAAGGGTGTGTCACATCAAATTGCATCACGGAAAAAACGCTGTAGAAATTCGCCCAGTAGACCGATCCTTTTGAAAATTTTAGACAGTAAAATAAAAACTATTAAACAACTTTTGGCATTTTCTTTTTATTCATACTTCGAGCCCAAGCCCGTATGCTCGCACCTTCCTCTTTACCCCGTCCATAAGGTTCTGTACAACGTCAGGTTGTAGTTTTTTTTTGAACAGAAATCCATTTTCTCTTGAAGTCCGCCTCCGATTTGACAACTTTTGGGTTCTTCCGGAGGGCCTGCTGCATAATAGCCCAATATTTCTCTATTGGGCGAAGCTCCGGCGCATTGGGCGGGTTCATTTCCTTTGGCACGAAGGTGACCCCGTTGGCTTCGTACCACTCCAACACGTCCTTTGAATAGTGGCACGAAGCGAGATCCGGCCAGAAGATGGTCGGGCCCTCGTGCTGCTTCAATAGTGGTAGTAAGCGCTTCTGTAGGCACTCCTTAAGGTAAACCTGCCCGTTTACCGTGCCGGTCATCGCGAAGGAGGCGCTCCGCTTTCCGCAAGAGCAGATCGCTTGCCACACCATGTACTTTTTGGCAAACTTGGATAGTTTCTGTATGCGAATCTCCTCCGGAACGCTGAATTTGTCCTCTGCGGAGAAGAACAACAGGCCCGGCAGCTGACGAAAGTCCGCTTTGACGTAGGTTTCGTCGTCCATTACCAGGCAATGCGGCTTCGTCAGCATTTCGGTGTACAGCTTCCGGGCTCGCGTCTTCCTCACCATGTTTTGCCTTTCGTCGCGGTTAGGAGCCTTCAGAACCTTGTATGTACGCAGGCCCTCCCGCTGCTTGGTCCGCTGGACGAATGAACTTGACAAATTCAGCTTATTGGCGACATCCCGGACCGAACTTCTCGGATCACGTCTAAACTGCTTAACTAGGCGCTTGTGATCTTTTTCACTGACGGAGCATCCATTTTTGCCGTTCTTCACCTTCCGGTCGATGGTTAAGTTCTCGAAGTATCGTTTTAGTACTCTGCTG
Source organism: Toxorhynchites rutilus septentrionalis (assembly GCF_029784135.1). Classification (NCBI taxonomy): domain Eukaryota; kingdom Metazoa; phylum Arthropoda; class Insecta; order Diptera; family Culicidae; genus Toxorhynchites; species Toxorhynchites rutilus. The sequence goes on along the minus strand of NC_073744.1, from coordinate 28,260,216 downwards.
ACCGTGGATTGGACGATTCCCAGCATCTTACCGATGTCCCGATGTGACAACTCCGGATTCTCGAAATGAGTGCACAGGATTAATTCACGACGTTCTTTTTCGTTCGACGACATTTTTCCAAATTTACGAAAAATTGACAGTGAAGCATGGCCAACGTGATCTATACACTCTTATCTGATTATAAGCGAAAGCTGAAGATATAATTCCTAAAAATTAAATTTCTACAGCGTTTTTTCCGTGATGCAATTTGATGTGACACACCCTTTACATAAATTCAGCGAGTACTCTCGAGTTGCAGCAGCATGGGCAGTAGTACAGCGGAAAATGTCAGCAACACTGGGTGGTTGGCTGAGATTATCGTGTGAGGACTTACTAAGGCCGGTATTGCACCACATCACGAAAACGAAACGAAATGAAATATAGAAAACATTCATGAATTATGTTGATTTCATCAATGAACTCAATGGCACAATAGACATTGGTTCTTTAGAATTTCATTTGAGTTTTAATTAACAATAATGTAAATATTTTAAATGAAGAATAAACTTAGATAGGGAAAATCAAAGCGCTATCAGGCGCAATATATGATTAGAAAATTATGCGAAGAGGCGCATAGCAATAAACAAAACCAAGCGAGCGGTTTTGTTTATTGCTATGCGCCTCCCATGCGGGAGGCAGAATCTAATCGCCAACCGCATGGTCTCGCCTTTTATCGCATGAGCGCGAAGGGCGAAGGAAGAATAGGACGCAAAACGCATGCGTTTAAGCGATAAGCGGCGCATAATTTATGACGCACGCAATTAGGGCATATGTTTATTTAGGTTTTTTGAGACCCTACGCGGTGGCGTAGTGGAGGAAGAGAAATAAAAATTCCCACGCTGGTAGATAAGATTAGAACCGCACGGAACAGGCGGGTAAAATTATGTAACCAAATCAGGCAGTAAAAATGTTTATTGAACCCCTAGAGAGGGCGAAGGACCGCAACAAGCGGATAGGAATAGGAGACAGATAAGCCGACATGTAATCTGAGTAGGGGAGGGAGATCTTTTCTCTCCCTCACAATTTTAGGCTGGGTAAGAATTTCGGGTATATAAACTCAGAATTCTTGCCTGATGAGTCAGTTCAATTTAAAAGTTCAAAAAAGGTTCAATTTTAAGTTCATCAACAATAGTTCAATCTAAGTGAAAGTTAAATTTCAAAATAAAATTAGTTAGGTTTAACACCAAACTTGCCTTGAATTTTGATCCGCTGTCACCACCCCACATCTAAGCGTTGGCAACCAGGCGCCACGCTCTGTAAAAAGGTATACCAAGAAAATAATCCCGAATGAAAGTAGTTACGAGTTTCATTCGGACGGACCAATCTGGAGCCGTCTGATACTGAAATATATTCGTGATTACGGGATATTTTCAATCGCATAGTCCTTAAGAGACCAATTCAAAACGAGTCCAGGGAAATAGGTTCTCTGGCTCCGTCACATTTTGGTTGTTCCATTTGTGATTCTTAGGCTCAAATTGCCGATATCTAGGGAAATAAATTCCCTAGATTAAATCACGGAAAAGCTCGAGAGAGCACGAGCTAAAAGTCTTGCTTTAATAGCAAGCATCTAGGGAATTTCGATTCCTTAGATCACACCAACAATTGTATTAGAAATACTCTTATTAAGTATAGTGATAGGTCAGTGCGACATGTAGACTTGTGTCCATTGTGTCCCGCGAGAAGCACTTCAACGTTATCTACGTTGTGCAGACCCTTTGCAGCTCCAGCTTCTCGGATCAGGAATGTTTTTACGACGGAGCAAGAGAACGAGCTTGCAGATTATATTCTCTTTATGGAACAACGGTTCTACGGTGTTACGACGAAATAAACCCGGAAGCTAGCATATGATTTGACCTAGAGAAATGGTATTTATCACACTTCCAATAGCTAAAAGCAATTAGCCGGAATAGATTGGCTGGCTGGTTTTTGAAAGTGTCTCGCACAACTCTCACTTTGTTCACCAAAAGCAACCTCCGCCGCCAGGGCGTAAGGATTCAATCGCGTTGCAGTCGGAACATTCTACGATTTACTGGAGGACGTACAGCAGAAATTCAACATTCCGCCGATAAGGCAATTCAACGTCGATAAGACATCAGTGATTCCAGTAACCATCTTTTATCAATAGGAGAAGCAAGTAAACTAAAAGTAATTAGCTTCAATCAACAGGTGCAGACCAAAAATTCCAAAACCCTAGCAATACGGGGAAAAAGGCAGATGAGAGCTGGGTGCTGAGCACGGATTAACGATTATAGAATCTTCCACAGGACACCCTTTGTTGTTACTGTGGGGCACAATTCAATTCCTCTAAAGGCAGCAATGGATAGAACCAATGCTATCGATGCCACTTGTTGGTATATAACTGCAGAGATATTTTGTTCTTGCTTTGAATAACGTAAATTTGCAGTCCAGTCACTTTGATCACATTGTTATTTTTGTACATGCAAAGTAAATGAAATCTAATGAAATATACGGTATAGCTGCAAAATAGAATAAACTTTTCTTTTATGAACTTGTTACGTTATTTCCTAACGAAAAAATGCTCAAAAGATTGAATCTACTAACATGGTCATATTGCCCCGCAAGAAGACCCATTTTGCCCCGTAGTGCTATCAATCGACTGAAATGTTTCCGGGTTTTTGTGGATTTTCTTGGGGACTGGCAATGCCCAATGCTCATCCCACCACGCCCTAGACAGATCCCCTTTACCAGTGTAAACCAGAAAAACGATCCATGACGATAGAATTTCTGACCCGAACGGGAATCGAACCCGAAGCCCCCATCTTGGCAAGCGCAACGCTTACCACTAGGCCATGGGGACCACCAGAGATTTCAACATGTAGCATAATTTATAAATGTGCCTGCATAGTTTAGGACGTTTCGTTCTAATGGTGGGTTTAGATGTTCATGTGAAAAAATATGATGATATTTATAGAAATCGTATATCGCCTCCACTTTTGCGTGTACAGTAATTTACATTTAATGCGACATGAAGAGGCTTCATTGGATATATTGGGTTGGGGAAAAAGAAATGTCGTATATTGTCAATATATGGCAACACTTAAACAAATCTTGTGTAGTACTTATCGCATCGGGTCATACTATACGGTTATTTAAAGACGACAATCTGTGCTACAAGTGTCGTCTTGACAGTGTTGTGATTGTCCTTTTCAGTCTCAAGTTATAGCGCGTCAAAGATGAAGTCCACCAAGCAAGAAATTCGCCATATTTTACGTTTTTACTACCGGCGAGGTAAAACTGCAACGAAGGCGGCCGAAAAAAATCTTGTAGTTTATGGACTCAATACTGTAACGATTCGCACAGCACAGCATTGATTTGATCGATTTCGTTCTGGTGTAGTGGCTGTCGAAGATACACCCCGTACTGGTAGGCCAATCGTCCACTATGAGCTGCTCAACTATGGCCAGACCTTCAACTCGGTTCTCTACTGTGAGCAGATTGACCGTTTGAAGCAGGCGATTGACCAGAAGCGGCCAGAAATGATCAATCGGAATGGTGTTGTTTTCCACCAGGACAACGCTCGGCCTCACACATCTTTGATGACCCGCCAGAAGCTACGGGAGCTCGGATGGGATGTCCTATTGTACCCACCGTACAGTCCGGACCTGGCTCCAAGTGATTATCATCTCTTCCGGTCCATGCAAAACGCTCTTGGTGATACTAAGTTAGCCTCAGAAGTGAGAAGAGACTTGCGAAAACAGGCTGTCTGAGTTTTTTGCAAATAAGGAAAGGGGGTTTTATAAGAGGAGGATAATGAAGTTGCCTTCTAAATGACAACCAGTTTGCGAACAAAACGGCGCATATTTGACTTAAATTGGATAATTTTAAGTATGTTAAATAAAGCGTCAAATTTCGATCAGAAATACGACATTTCTTTTTCCCTAATCCTATATAATTATACCGTCATTGGCGGAATGGAGTTTCTTTTGCTAACAAACAGTCGCTTTCTAATGATCGTAATATACTGATTTATTTATATTCCTTTTACATTGGTGCACCCTGACTCAGAAGGCATAGTAAGGGGGAGATAATTGCTTATGGTTTTACTTATCTCAGAATATGTAGGGAAAGGAAGATAATAATGTTTATGAAGGAAATATTCTAAAGAAAAGGCAATACAAAGTTTATATCTATCTATGCTATGCTTATACTCTAATCTATCTTATCCTACAAGCCATGTGGTAGAACTATATACAATTTGAAAAAAGAGATACGTGTTTCAAGTAATTGGATAACATGATGTGAAAATTTTCATTCAAATTTTAACTTTAAAAAATCGGCTTCGTGTCTTCTAATCCGATAGAGATAGGGTTTGGGAGCCATATTATGGCACCTAAGGCTAAAATGACATTGGCTAGGAGTACGCACGAAAATTTGATTGTACGATAATTGACGATGAGAAACAAACAATTTGGTTCGATAGAAGCTGGCGAATCCGAACGAAGCAAAGGGGAAGCAATGTAACCACACCAATGCAACTCAATGTGGTTGTTTACTTTCACTATTGCATACAATTCGTACGACCACTTTTCTGCATCCAGTGTCACCGCCGTCTAAGGCCGAGGACATAGTAAACGAGGTGCGGTGCGATGCGATGCGGAGCGATTAGTCGGAGCTCATCGCTAGTGATCCCCGATACTCATTCGATTAATCGATTAATTGAATACCTCCTACATAAATCGAACATTAATCGAACGAATACTGAACAAATAATAATCGAAGCGAACGAATAATTTACGTCAATTAATCGATCCAAATCCAGAGAAAAAACGTACGGCCACTGCAGTTTTATCCTGAAAATCAATCATTATCTTTGACGATCCCCTTAACTCATAAACCAAGCTCAATGCCGTCAACGCGAATTTAGCATCGTTTACGAGTCTAGGGGAGCGTAAAAGATAATAATTCATTTTCAGGTGGAATGAATACTTTTTTGATTCCAGGGTGCTGTCAAGTAAATGAGAAATATTGGTCTAACTAATTATTCCTCTCAGTGTGACGATTAATCGATTAATCAATTATTTTGGGCGATTAATCGTATCGAATAAAGGTGGCCGTACACTGTTTGCCCGGAGGTCAAATATTTGATATTTTTTGACAGATAAGGTTTGATTTGATATTTGTACAAACACTATTTTGTTTGCCACTCTTCAATTTTCAACAGTAGTAAACAATATCAAACACCGAACATGGAAAAAACCAACTGAAATATTCAAGGTAACCTAACCATGCACCGACAGGTTCGAAGAACAGACTGAAAAAATATTTTAGGCATCCAATAATTGAATATTTGCTTGTCGTGTTTTGTGTAGAATATATTTGATCAGTACACGTTGACCAAATTTTATCTGTCAAAAAGAGTCAAATATTTGGCTTCGGTCAAACAGTGTATGAGCACCCTAACAAACTGCTGAAAAATATTCGATTAGCTGATGAACGAATAATTTCGAAAATCGGGGATCACTACTCATCGCTATGACTAGAGACGTCGGGTAATCGTTCGATTAATTCAAATAATCGAATATACGAAATTATAACCGAGTAATTTTGTATCGAATAATTTTAAATCAAAATATGAATACTCGCGTAACTTTTGAAAAGGTCCAATGTCACATTTTCGTCAACTCGAGAAAAACGAAGTTGAAGACCCGAACATTAATCCGCGAATTGTCTTGAAAGGTATCGATCTCTATCACTACTTTCTCCACTAGCAGTCATAAATAACTCTGAAAAACGAAACGTTACTGTTGTTCCGTGATTTGAGCTTAAATTTGAAGCCTAGGAACGAAAAATGTTACATTGGACGTCTTGACTGCCGCGTTTGCACATTGGACATATTACGTTGCACGATGAGAATCTGAAACTAACTACTAAACAGCAATCCAAATATCAGCATTTCGTTCTAAAGACAGATTATTTTTATTATCACTAGTTGAATTACACTGAAATCGCTAACAACGCCCGTATGTAACAAAAACTCAAAACGACTGAAGTACGACATCGTGTTGTTTTGACTGCTTTGCTACTTCGGACGTTCCGAGCATCGGAGGGAAGTGGCGTCCGAAGTAACAGCCGAGTGCTTAAAATACGAATCTGCACATTGGATATTTTTAGTATCGGCGATAAAAAGATGAAGAAGGTAGATACATGAACGATTGTTTTTGTAATGCATTCAATGACTGAAAACTAATAGCGTGCATCCATTAACTCGATTTGTTTACTTTTGTTACATATGACCTTTTCAAAAGTTAAGCGAGAATACATCGAATAATTGCCACTGTAATCGCGATTAATGAAAGAAGGAATTTTTCTCAAGGTTGATATTTTCTTTTATTCAACATTTTTTCATCCAACCATCTAACATCGACAACTCGATAGATCACGCGACCAGAATGACAACCTGATACGTGATTATTACAAAAAAATTAATGTTCGCTCGATTAATCGAATATTCAAAAACAATTATTCGTATGAATAGAATATTAAAAAATGCCCCAACGATTAATCGATAATCGAATAAATGAAATATTTAGACATCACTAGCTATGACATACTGATCGTTTTTGATCGCGCGTATGTATGTGATATTTTTCTCAAAAAAGCTTCAACCGAACATCTAAATTAAAAGAAAAATTAACGGAAACAATCGAAACAGGCCTAAACGCGCATCTCTATCGCATTGGGCTCGCAGCAAACAATCTATGTGATTGTGGCGATGGCTACCACGACATCGAGCATATTGTCTGGTCGTGTATCCGATTCCATGCTGCTCGCTCTCAGCTCTCTAGAGCACTGAGAGCAAAAGGTAGACAATCGGATATCCCCGTCCGAGATATCTTAGGTAGCCGTGATCCTGATCTACTGCTTCATCTATACCTGTTCCTCAGAAACGCCGATGTCAACGTTTAATGATGTTTCCTTCGTTGTGTCCCTGTTTCATATCCCTCCTATCCGATCTATAAACTTTTACTTAGTCGCGGCAATACATACACACACTCTTTACAGATACACGGGCCAAAGGTTGTACCGCTCATGACAACTCTACACGAGCTGATGTTTGCGCCGGCTAGTGACCATTCTATCATGGATTCCTCGAGTCGAGAAGACGCACCACGCTAGATATGGGGTACAGACTAGGGGAGCGTTGCTGATTAATGGTCAGCTGCATCCCAATAGGAAGTATCCCGTGTCGGGCATAGGTACAGAGCATTGGAGACAGCAACAGCACAATTACGAAAACACTTGTAATACTAACCTCGAGTCAACCGCGAGTAATCGGTTACATATTACTAACATAGTTATAAGGCAAACATTGTCGAAATATTGAACTCCCGGCCCCGTCAGGTTAACGCCATATGAGCCCTAATAAAAATATATATTTTGGATAAAAAAAATCGAAAATAATAAGTTAACAGCTCAATTTTTATTTTCGTTTGACGAATTCGATTGTGAAGATATTTATGAAAGTCGTCTGGCAACCATCACTTAGCTTCACTCGCATCGCACTTGTGGCGAAACACTCCACACACAGTTTCGCCCGGGGCTCTGGAAACCCTATCCCATCCAATGCAAATTTAGTGCGCTACACATACAACGTCACCGTCCCGTCAACTATTCTCTTGGACTTATTTTGCCGACGTCAGTGTTACCGGTGATGGTGTATATGAATGCTACCATATGATTTTCATGGGAGAATATTTGACATTTCATTCCTTTACGTTGACTTCACGATGACGGGACGGTGTATGTATGTATGCTTAGGGGGTTCACGTATTGTTTAATGTTCGGAGTCATATATGTTAATATTTGATTACGTTGGATAGTTTCCTTTGGCAAGCGATGTTTGGATACCCATCCGGAAGCTTTCTTGACGATTTGCAATTAAAATCACAGCTGAAGAATTGCGCGGAGCACTCCATTTTTTATTTTAGGTTATGATTTCTATGCTCATGATGTTCTATGCTGGCTACTAAAAGGCGGCCATCTTAGCGATCCCTTTGTTTCGCCGCATTGAAATCGCGTTTACTATGTCAGGTCAGGGCGATTTGCATTTGATTTCCGCGTTCGTGTACAAGATCTTTTTCGCGAACGAGCCCACGCCCGCGCCCGCCCGTATCGCATTCACTATGTCCACGGCCTAATTTGATAGAGATAGAGTTTGGGAGTCAAATTATGGCCCCTAATTGAAAGTCGCCACCAGACGTCGACACCGTACCACTGTCATCGCGAACCTAAACCGAATATCAAATTTAAATCAGTCAATTTTGTTGGAAGGTACTTGTTTTGTTTTACTTTCTTCGTGCAAATATCGTTGAATAATACCACATTTGGCTGAAAGTGGTACAATAAAACCTAGTGAAAACATGCAGAAGAAATCCCGCCGGGATTGTTTCATCCCGGGCTGCACTTCGCAGATAGGACAAGTTACTTTTATGAGCGCTTACAGTTCCGAAAACCTTCAGCGTTGGTGGAGCGCATCTATCTGGGTGCAGAATCGAAAAATCAAAACAATCGCAAAAGATATGCGAGTCTGTGAAAAACATTTCGAGGAAAAGTACATTGACAGGACCTATAAATTGCCCCGTCTTCTTCCCGATGCCTGGCCGACAAAGAATATAGAGCAACCGAAACCGGAAAAGATGTATTGCCGATTGTGTGGCAAGAGCGGAAGGTGGCCTATGGAGAATCACCTGGATCATTTCAAGAATGAGGAAGAGTTTTTACGATTATGTTTGGGCAAATATTTTTCGAGATTAGATCTTCCCCAGGGATTTTGCAATGCTTGTAAAGAATCGATAGGCTCATGTATGGCGTTTCTGAGAAAATGCGAATTGACACAACACAAGCTGGATGCATTATTTCGACGTAGCGAGGAGTTCAAGACAGAACCGGAATGCAAATCGTTGGTGGTAGAGGAGCTCAAACGAAAGGAACAGGAACTGGAGGAACCCAAGCAAGAGAAACAAGAACAAGACGAGCAGGATAAGTCGGAACCCGCCCAACATCTAATAATAGAAGAAATACTAGAAGAGTCAGTGGTGACGGACATAAAGGTGGAACCATATATGTTTTCTGGTATTGAGCATAATAGTGATGACGATTACATTGTCGCAGCGGATGATCCAGCAGAAGATATGATTGTGGATTCTAAATCACCAAAGTATTCGAAGGAGCAATGTGAGAGTGATAATGAAAGCGATTCGGATTATACACCCACTCCAAAAAAGAGTCCTCACAAAAAAAGTCGCAAAGCTGGTAAATCTATTAAAGGCCTCGAAGAAACGAACACACTCAATGTTGTGGATGAATTTTCTGGATCTCCAGAAGGAACAAAACTGGCGGCAGCTAAGCCAAAAGTCAAAAAGGCACAGTCAGGACCGGTAGAAAGCAGTCGAGTTTGTCCGAATTGTGGGAAAACTTTTGTGCGCCTTACCAACTTTACTGCGCATTTGAAACTTCACAGCGATAAGAAAGACTTTGTGTGTAACATTTGCGGGAAAGGATTCCACGTTCGGCGGGAGCTTCGGATGCACATTGAGTCACTGCATGAAAAGAAAACTTTCGTTTGTAACGTATGTGGGATTGAGTGTGCCTGGCAGAAAGGACTACAGAGACATATGAGGATGAAGCATGGCGATGGGAGTTCGTATAAACACAAGTGTACGTTCTGTGACAAAGCATTCCTGGCGCCAAATCAGCTACGGAGACACGTTATGAAGCACACAGGCGATAGAATAACATGCGATATTTGTGGAGCTGGTTATAGGTAAAACATTAAATATATTCTCGATAGAATTTGATAATTTTGAGCTTATTTTGTTTTCAGGTTCAACTATATGTTGACGCAACACAAAATACGCGAACACGGCATGGTGTTCAAGGGCGTTAAATTGTACAAGAATAGCAACCGATCTCGGAAGAAAGACGTGTCGAAAGGGGTAAGTGCCGCGGCTGCATCCACAGAAGAGCCGGATAATCTTGCATCGCTATTGTTGGAGTTCAATCAAGAATCCAATTTGTCGTCCGAATCATAGCCACAACACATTTAACAGCAAGAGCAACAGATTGAATTGCATGCGACTATAACACATCTGAAAAGAAATTACCCAACACGGGAAGTATTGTCGATTCTGTTTGTATCACCCCCGGTATGGGTCGAGCATTGTTTCAAAAAAAAAATGAATAAAACACAGTATAAGCATCTTTGTCAAATGAATGGAAGTTGAGAAAATGTCCTAAAAGCGTTACGTTACGTTGTACAACATTTGTGCAACAAATGAATGTACCAGAATACAAGGAATATAAATTCGAATAAGTCTTCAGAACTGATCCCCATGTTTCAAAGAGTTTAATAGAATCATTCAAATACAGGGCGAACCCGATAAAATACAGTCTTCAAATGTATTTCAAAGTATGCAATCGAAAAAAACATCTTTTTGAGCTGAGCAGTCCAGTCTATTCTTTCACCCCTCATGCCCGTGGCAAGTTCGTTCGTTGCGATAGTGTACGCGTTCGCGCTCTATTTTGCGCTCGCTTCTGGCGCTCTTTCAAGAGTGTTAGTAGAGAGTGAGAAGGCCGAAGTATCCTGGTAGTGAAATGAACGGAGAACAAGTCAATCCGTTTGTAAAATCTGGCCTTTCTAGAACGCCGACGAAAAAAAGTGATGCTGCAGAGAACTCGTTAACCCGCGATGAAAGTGAGCCCGCTTTGAACAAAACGCCGGAAAATAGTAAATGTGAAGAAACCAATAGACAATAAAGAAGTGCAAACTGGGCTAGATCGCTATTTTAAAAGAAAAATGAGCCCCAATAGTGCAAAAACTGGAAACGCAGCCAAAAAAACAAACATTACAGCCAGCACAGTTATCCCTCTGAGCAATAGGTTCGATGCCCTTGCTCCAGTGAACGTCGAAAGTGCACAGCAAAAAACTGTCCAACCGAAGCCCGCACCGATTTACCTGCGTCAGGTGGTAACCAGAAACGCGATTGACCTAGTTAAAAAAGCTATCGGTAGCAATAATTTTCTGTGTCGTAATGAGCAACGCGGAAATATTAGTGAACTGAAAGTGCAGTGCAATACAATTGACGATTATCGCAAAATTGTGAACGCGTTAAAGAAGGAAAAAACTCTATTACACCTACCGCTTAAAAACTTGATAAGGTCTAACTGTGGTGCTGAAATGCATAGAACAGGGTGTTTCATCCGATGACATAAAAAACGTTCTAACCGATAACGGTTTTGAAGTGACTTCGGTTACTAATATGTTGAACCGATTAAAAAACACAGCCGCTCTATAGAGTAGAACTAGAGCCATCAACAAAAAATTGAAACCGTGTGAAGTGCATCCAATTTATAAAGTCACTCGACTTTTAAATCGTGTAGTGATTGAAGAGCCGCACAAACGGACTGGCCCTGTGCAGTGTCACAACTGCCAAGAATACGGGCATACTAAAGGGTATTGCAACCTTCCAGCAGTCTGCGTAGTCTGCAGTGGTATTCATGAGACAAAAAAATGCCCAGTCTCAAGAACAGCAACAGAAGCAAGAAAATGCAGCAACTGCGGTGGCAACCACACTGCAAACTACAGGGGGTGCCCTGTATACACAACATTAAAGAAAAAACCGCAAGAATCTCGACAAAAAGCCGCAACTAGCAGGCCTGCAAACTATCAGTCAACCGTGCAACCAACGGTAAATTCAGCCACACACCCGAAACCCCAACCTCCAGGTTCCACGCCTACGCCTAGCACATCGTATAGGGATGCTCTACTCTCCCAACATCCAACACCAATAATTCCACCCGCGGACCAATTGCAAGTATTTATGGGTTCAATTGTGCAACTCATGACATCAATGCAAACAATGATGCAAGAAATTTTGCGCAGTCAGCAACTTCTCATCCAAAAATTGCAATGTTCAAAATATTTTTTTTGAAAATCTGCTATTGGAATGCAAACGGGATATATAACCATTTGAATGAAATTAAACTATTCTTGAACCAACACGACATTGACGTTTTTCTCATCAATGAAATTCATCTGACGGATCATTACAACATTAGAGTCACGAGATATGATTTCTATGGTACAAATCACTCGCACAGGTCAGCAAGAAGAGGGGCTGCGGTACTCGTCAAACGACCACACTATTTATGGCACCGTCACATCTTTTGGGGATCAAGGCTGATTACCACTCGTGGTTGCGTATTATACAACGTCATCACTGACTTTGGCTATGACATTGCATCATGCGGCGAACCGACACACTGGCCAGAGGATCTCGCACGACTTCCGGACTTGCTAGATTTCGCTGTCACAAAAAATATTAACAGTGAACGAATTAGATCGAAGCTTCTACTGGACTTATCATCAGATCACTCATCAATACTCCTGGAATACTTCATAGAAAAGGAAGTGAAGCAGACGTCATCTAATCTCATTAACTTTTCAACGAACTGGACAAATTATAAGACATATGTCTCCTCTAACATTCTCGATCTACCTCTGGATAACGAACATCATATCGAGGACGCAGTTAACCAGCCTATGAAGACCCAGAAACATAAAAAAAATATTGCTGCCTTCACATAAAAGCAGCAGTTGCAGAAAAGCGACGACTAAGACGTATCTGGCAAAACAAAGGATCGCTAGAATCTTAAAACCAATTCAATATGGCACAACTTAAATTAAGAAAGATATTACAAGACGAGAAAGATGAAAAATTCCATATTTACTTAACTGAATTGTCGCCAAATCGAGATAAAAAAAGAATCTAAAACGACCTCAGTTACAGGTCCCGCCGTTTAGAATGCTCTCTTGTAATTGGGCCAGAAGTGACGATGAAAAAGCAGCAACTTTTGCAAACCATCTTCAAAAAGTTTTCACTCCGAATCAATCGGGACCTAATCAAGAAACGCTCGAATTTTCTGGTGCTACAAACCAAAACAAAATGAAAATCAAACATCGGCTGGTGAGACATGTTATCAAAAATCATATCAATGTGAAAAAGTCACCCGGTATCGACCACATCAACGGAAATATGATCAAGGAACTACCTGACCTAGCAATTAAACATCTCACGAGAATTTTCAACGCAATTACTCATAGGATATTTTCCACAAGCATGGAAAATTTCGACCATCATTATGAGTCCTAAGCCAGGGAAAGACGCACAAAAAGTGGAATCTTATAGACCTATCAGCATCCTTCTAATCTTCTCAAAAGTGATTATCCTAATAAAATCAGCGCTCGAGATTGAAAGATTAATCCCGAATCACCAATTTGGATTCCGAGCAAAACATGGCACTATTGAACAAGTGCACCGTTTGATAGAAGAAATTCGTTAAGTATATGAAGGCCGCGGATATTGCTAAGCGCTTTTTCTTGATGTAGCTCAAGCATTCAATAAAGTCTGGCACGAAGGACTGCTCTATAAAATTAAAAAGATGCTACCACAAGTATATGAAATTATGCGTTCTTACCTACTGGGAAGAAAGTTTCATGTTCGGTATAACCAAACACTATCGAAAAAGCGAGAAATTTATGCTGGCGTTCCTCAGGGCAGTGTTCTTGGACCAGTTCTCTATTTCATCTACACAGCTGATCTCCCAACCTTGCGGAACTTAATGACTACAATATTCGCAGATGACACAGCTATTCTCAGCAGTCACAAAAACAGAACGATTGCTTCACGGGATCTCCAGGAACACATAACGGTCGTGAAAAAGTGGGTTCAAAAATGGAGAATTAAAGTAAATGAAACAAAATGTGTCCACGTTACGTTCACGCTTAATCAGAACACATGCCCACAAATCAAGTTCAATGGAGTACAATGGTACTGCAGTACCTCAATCGACTGAAATTAAATATCTCGGTGTACACCTAGACCGCCGTCTAATCTGGAAGAAACACATAGAAGCAAAAAAAAAACGCAATTGAAATTGCGAGCAATTCAAATACATTGGCTAATCGGGAGGAAGTCGAAATTAAAACTGAAGTTCAAACTACTTCTATACAAATCCATGCTAAAGCCTATTTGGCATTATGGCTATCAACTTTGGCAAACAGATTCAGCAAGTAATATCGAAAGATTACAAAAAAAAACTGCAAAGACAATCAGTTACAGACGCCTCGGTAAGAGCCGCCTTCAGTGATACCCATCAATTCACCGTATGAAAACCAGCAATGAAAAACGAAAGATTTTTCAGACCACCCTGAAAAAAATGTCACCCTAACGTATAAATAAAGAAATACGAGTCTAATATTTTATGATATATCGAACAGAACTGCCAATTTTCACGAAAATCTGAGAACCACTATATCGGTTTGGCATGAAATGGCTGCAAAAATATACCAGGAATTTGGGTTTTTAAATAAAATGATTTATTTATCATCTAAATTCATATTATCGTTTTCAAAATAGGCCCATCCTGAAACAACACACTTTTTCCAAAAAACAATCCAGCCATCGAAACACTTTTTATTGCTGTATTGTGGAATTACTTCAAATGTCTTCAATGCTGTCAAAACGGGTCTTTTTGCGTTTCGGAAAAAGAAAAAAGTTACATGATTGCGATGAAATTATTGAAGAAAATTGAGCTAGCCTTACTGCGACTTATCTCATGCCCAAAACATCAAACAAAATATGACGAACGATCTCGTGAGGGATATTTTATCGATGTTTTCATCAGTTGAAGAGATCGTTCTTGACGTGGTAAATCGTTCATTTGAAACAATTCGCGGAGCAATGTTCCGATCTTCAGCTCCGTTTTTCTCGAGTTAACGTAGATGTTACATAGGACCTTTTCAAAAGTTTCGCGAGAATTAGCTAATTTATAGAAAATTCAAGGAAGCCTCCGAACGTAAGCTCGAGCCTTTGTGACTTTAATCTAGGTCCGAACATGTTGATAATCTTTTCCTGTCAATTTTTCGATTCAAACCTAGTGCGAAAGTCGCTCAATGAACATCGCGGAATAGGTGCTAGTAAATTAAGTAAAATGTGTCTCACAAAACCTCTTGTTCATGAAATAGCTTGCCTAACTATTTCACAAAGTTCATGTTAGTTCCATGAAATATTTCGCGCTAGTATAAAGACCGCAACTATATTCAAATCATCTACAAGAACGCCGACTGATAATGAATCCGCTTCTGCGATTGTGTGCCCAACACATGCTCTGCATGTATGTGTAGCAAGAGCCCTATATCTTTGACCAATAGAAATAACCATATCAAAAACAATAACAAGCAAATTGTCATAAGACAGGAACGGATGGAAACGGATTCGCTATACAAAGAGTAATTGTTTATGGTGAATATTCCAGACGCAATCCAAACAACAATCACGCTTCTGGGAGCCACTTTTCTTTTTAGCTTCTATTTCATACCGGAGTCGATAAAATATGAGGACACGAATATACGAGTTCAAATTGTATCTAGTGACAACCTATAGTCACGCCATTCTCAGCATAATAATCTATTCTTCTATTTGTTTTTGTAAAATGTGGAATCAGCGGAAAAGAATATCTGTGTTCTAATTTCAATCGTTCATTTAAAGCAGGGACTCTCA
Source organism: Toxorhynchites rutilus septentrionalis (assembly GCF_029784135.1). Classification (NCBI taxonomy): domain Eukaryota; kingdom Metazoa; phylum Arthropoda; class Insecta; order Diptera; family Culicidae; genus Toxorhynchites; species Toxorhynchites rutilus. The sequence goes on along the minus strand of NC_073744.1, from coordinate 28,244,596 downwards.
AACTATTTTGGGCAAGAGACCCCTTTTCCAAAATGAAGTGATACCATCGACCCTCAAAAACTTTGTGGTTGGTCAAGTGAGTAAACTTGATATTATTTTCTCATCAATAAATAGACATAAAATTCAGAAGATATCAAGTGTAATTTTTAATTATTAATACAAGTTTCAACAATATTACTTTCCATTAAAACATTAACCATTCTTATAACGAGTTGATTCTCGTAACACAACTTATACAGTATCTTGTCGATCCCTGGTAAACTGATATCGATCACCCTGATTTAAAGGCTCATTTTAGCCAAACAACTTTGAAAAACTAGAAACTGAGAGTAGAGGCGAATGAACTTCAAAGTTTAAAGCCTCTTAAAAACAAAGAAAGAAAGAAAGAAACTGAGTTCTTCATATGTTTCAATTTTACCATAGTTTCGAACCCTTCTCGTTTACTGTGCAGATGCTGGAAAAATTTTGACAACCCCAATCAAAACTATCGAATATAAATAAGCCAATTTTGTTGGTACTCGTCTCGTTTAATTTATCCTACTTTGCGTAAATATCGATGAATGAGCCTCCGTTCGGCTGAAAGTGGTAGGGGCCAGTGAAAACATGCAGAAGAAATCCCGCCGGGATTGCTTCATCCCAGGCTGCACTTCGCAGATGGGACAAGTTATCTTTCTGAGCGCACACAAATCCGACGGTCTCAAGCGCTGGTGGAGCGAATCTGTTTGGGTGCAAAATCGGAAAAACAAAGGCATCCCCAAAAATACGCGGGTCTGTGAAAAACATTTTGAGGAGAAATATATTGACAGGAGCTATAAAATGCCCCGTCTTTTCCCGGATGCCTGGCCGACGAAGAATATAGAAGAACCGAAACCGGAAGAGATGGAATTGTGTGCCCGACAAAGGGCTGATGGGAAAGCGAAATGTAGAGATCCGAAGCTAGAGTTTAATGCTAAGATGTATTGCAGATTGTGTGGCAAGAGAGAAAAGCGGCCCATGGAGGATCAACTAGATCATTTCAAGGATGGAGAAGAATTTTTGCGATTATGCCTGGGCGAATATTTTTCGAGATTAGATCTTCCCCAGGGAATTTGCAATAATTGCACAGAGTCGATAGAATCATGTCTAGAATTTTTGAGAAAATGCGAGTTGACACAACACAAACTGGATGTATTGTTCAGTCGTAGCGAGGAGCTCAAGACAGAACCCGAGTGCGAACTGCTGGAGGTAGAGGAACTTAAACAAGAGAAACAGGAGCAAGACGAGCAGGAAGAGTCGGAGCACGCCCAATTTATAATAACGGAAGAGGTACTAGAAGAATCTGTGGTGTCGAATATAAAGGAGGAACAATTTTTGTTTTCTGGCAATGACCATAATAGTGAGGAAGACTATGTTGCCGCAGAGGATGATCGAGCAAGTTCGGATTCCACGAATACTGACGAAGAATACAAAGTGGATTCTGAAGTGGAAACTGAAGGTATAATTGTGGATTCTAAGCCATCGAAGTATTCGAAGGGAAGTTGTGAGAGTTATAACGAAAGTGACTCGGATTATAAGGACTCTCCGGAAAATGATCCTCCCAAAAAACGGACAGGTCGCCAAGCTAGGAAATCTATTAGAGTCCTCGAAGAAATGGGCACACTCGATGTTGTGGATGAATTTCCTGAACCGAAACGGAGAACAAAATCAGCAACCGAATCAAAACCTAAAAAGTCACTTTCGGGATCGGGAGAAAGCAGCCGGATATGTCCGATTTGTGGTAAAATACTGGTGCATAAAGGCAATTTCACTTCACATTTGAAAATTCACAGTGACAAGAAAGATTACGTCTGTAACATTTGTGGAAAACAGTACTACATTCGAAGAGAGCTACAGATGCACATTGAATCGTTACACGAAAAGAAAACCTTCGTTTGTAACATATGTGGGATAAAGTGTGCTTGGAGGAAAGGGCTACAGAGGCATATGAAGAACAAGCATTCCGATGAGAGCTCGCTGAAACACAAATGTACGTACTGTGGCAAAGCTTTCCTGTTGCCAAATCAGCTTCGATTGCACGTTATGAAACACACAGGCGATAGAATTACATGCGAGATTTGTGGAGCTGGTTATAGGTGAAATATTTAATTTATATGATCTTTTCTCCGCGGAATTTTTAACCCATTCTTCCTTTAGGTTCAACTATATGTTGACACAGCACAAAATACGAGAACACGGCATGGAGTTCAAGGGTGTTAAATTGTACAAGAACAACAGTCGATCTCGTAAAAAAGATGAGTCGAAGCAGGCGGGTACTGCGGCTGCTTCTACGCAACAACCCGACGTTAATCCACCGCAAGTGTTGGACTCGAATCAAGATTCCATCCTGTCTTCAGAATCGTCTCAGCCACATCAAATACAACAGCAGCATTTACAGCAGCAGCAGCAGCAACATCAGCTCCCACTCCAACAGTACCACCATGCGGCTGCAACCCAGCTGGAACGAGTGTCCTATTCGGCTAGTTTTGTCTATCCTGGCGGTGTTACCCCGGCTATGATGCTGCCCCCTGGGGGATATAACGGTTAGGACATGTAAGTCGAATACTTTGAATTTTATTTGCTAATAAAAGTTTATTATGGCATACGATAACCGGTTTCGCTGGATTAATGAAAGGTTGAGAACGTATCCTGCGCGCGAACAAATAATGTATATTTTAGTTAGCGGTCAGAATCGACGCTCACGTTTTGTAGTTTTCCAATTGATAAATTGAAATTCACGATACCAAGCAAAATCTAATACGATTCGTAATATCTAAAATAATAGCGGTTTTCTAAACTGTGTTCGGCACGGATTCGTCTCCACTGGCCTGGAGCCATGGTCCGAGGGCATCCGACAGGCTATGTAAGTGTATTTGCTCCATGAAGAAGGGTAGCAGAAGCTTTGGATTATTGGTTCGTTTCTTGACTCCTGGCAACTTGAATTTTTCTACTAGCTCATTCGGTTTATCACAAGTCTTGAAACTATTCTCCGCCACTATGAAACCACACTTGAATAATAACAAAATCAAATAGCTCAAACTGATGGACTCGTTATTATTTCGTGGAACTAGAGGTAAATATCTTCCGGATGATTCGTTTGCAAATATTGTTCCGAATTGACGAAATTATTTTGAAGTACCTCAAGATAAGGGAAATTGTATCGCATGAGAACGGATGTTCAGTAGATTTCTTCTTAAGAGAAAAACAAAACATTGTATTCTGAATTGTTTTAATTCTAACGGAAAAGTCATAATTAGAACAAATAGAGTTCTTGCGTACTAATGAATTTGACGTTGTCTATGTCTCGTGCATCCTGGAACAGTGTTTTCTCAACTCTTGTGCCGTGTCAAACCACTCTCGACACTGCAGACATCTCAGTCGCAATCCTCTTTCGTTCAACTCCCGTTTCATGTGCCGCTGCAGGGCTCCTAATGTATCGAAAATCCGCATACATATCATACATTCGTGTTCTTCCTTTCTGAGGACTCTCTGACGGTGTTTGAATCTCTTTTGGAGTGGTTCTTTCAGGTTATTTGGCGTTGATTTTTCTGAAAGTTCTGTTTTTACGACATCTGTGGGGACGTCAGTGTTCTCTGCATTTGCGGTGTGTAACATTATGGGCCCATCTGTGGGCTCAATCGTATCAGAAGAAGAGTTCTCGATTTGCTGCGGTGCGTGTTCAATTCCTATTCGAGAAGCAGACGATGGTGTCGTATCAATTTTCGCATCCCTGGATGATTCCTTAATTTCCTTTGGTACTTGTAGATCAATACTTCCCTCGTGTATATTTTTCTCCACATCCACAGCATGAAACTGTATAGGTTCTACATCTATGTCCTTGCAATGCTTTGTTGAGGTATACTCTGCAATACTACCGGCCAAATCTACCGATTCTGGAGAAAGATTTTCAGAATTATCAGCCGTCATGTCAGCAGCTTCAGCCCAAGTCTTAGACAGTTCTTCGACATTTAGCCCTGATGATTCTTCATATTCTTCCTTCACGATTTCACTCGGAACATCTGAATTGATGCCTTCTTCCGGAACAAAATCCATAGTATGGAACTGCATGGATTCCCCCACTTCCGTTGTATGATTAACTATGCCATACTCTGGAGAATTTATTGATTCCGAAGGCTGATTTTCAACAAATTCTGTCTTCATATCAGAAGTCTCGTTTTCAGCACATCCGATTTCCTCCGGATATCGCCAAATTCTCCTCCAGGGTTGCACCTTCTCACCACCGGCCGACCCATACTTGACCATCAATGTATCCTGGGCGACCCAGCAGCTCTTGAGGAATTTTGTAAAAAATCGAATCATCGCGATACACACATCGCAAATCCCGTTCGGAAGATTGCTGTGAGCGGCACTTCTTAAATCCAAGCAAATATCCAGTATGGGCAATATATGATTGTCCTTCCTCAATTCTGTAACGGTGTTTCGCAGAATTTTTTTCTCCACCCTCGCACACATCCTGCATTGGTATGTATTATGGGCGGGCACGTTAATTATACCGATGGAAAGATTTGGCACCGCTCCGGGCATGAGCCTGGTATGTTGATTAAACTTTTCCTTCACGAGGAAGGCTTTATCGAAGTGTTGCTCGCATACTCCTCGTTGATTGTTGGCAATTTTCATATCTTCCTCCCTAATTCCGAGTGCTTCCTTCCATAGTTTCGAGGTTTGAGTACATTCTGGGAATGGGAAAACTTCGATTTTTTTGGTTCTTGATCGCTTACAATTCACGACAGCACACATAAGTTTGCGTGGCATCTTTTAAATTGAGGAATCGTTCTCCAAAACAACGCTCGCATAGCACGAAGCTCTTGTTTACTGACGCTTAATCAGTAATAGGAATTGACAACGACGTATTTTGCCTTGTGTACCGTTTTGTCTCAAATTCCGAACACTTCATTTTACAAATACAGGCAAACCTGTTTTTGTGCTGTTGCTTTTTGGGCGATTTCTCATTTGTGTGACTGTTTAGATGCGAATGTATATTTGTGCGATTGGTTTGTGTGATTCAAAACTCGATATCATAATAAAATCGCACAAAAAGAGTTGCATATACGAGGAATGACTCAAAAAGGGACCGCACAAAAACAGGTTTGCCTGTACACCCAGGTTTTTTTTACGCGGGTGATATTTACCTCGTAAAAAACCGCGTTTATTGAAAAATCCACGAAAAAAAGGCGTTAATTCGAAAATTCGCGTTAAGGATGATGTCACATTAGGCGGATTTGCCGCCGCGGATTCCGCGAGTAAAACCGCAGCGGAGGATCTACAGTGTATTGTGAATGAGCCATGTCACACAGAGCGGGGCGGTTTTGGAAGCGATTTCATATCGAGAAAAAAAACCGTCGCGATATCCGCGGCGGCGAATCCGCCTAATGTGACATCAGCCTTAATTGGAAAATCCACGTAAAAAAACCATGTCATCTAATGATAGATATTAAATGGGACTATCCTCACGTAAAACGGAAGTAAAATGTTGAGTGTTGCTCGCTTCCGAAAACCCGTTGTTTTTTCCTTCAATTTCGTTGGCTACTGGTAGCTATAGTTCGGTTTTCCTCATGAATGAGGTCATCCGCTGTTGCTAGAAGATTCCCTTGAGATTTGTACAATCTACTGCCGATGCATGTGCAGTACCACTGTTGGACCGTCCAGAGCTAAGTAGACGGAAAGACGTTCACGATTCACTGACCGTAAAAACTCCGTCCCGTTGTACTCGCCCGGTGAGCTCGCCGTTTCCAAACACCTAAAATCCACGTAAGAATCGTGATAAAGTGCAGCACTAATTTCCTTCATAAGCGCTAAGCTCCGTTGCGAGCGCTAATTACCGTAATATGCTCTGATGGAGTATAAGAGAGAAATGTGAGCTGAGGGAGTGATGTGATATTGCAATGGTATTACGGGTACCGCGTTAATTGGAAAATCCGCGTAAAAAACCACATTAATTGAACAATCTGCATAAAATAAACCTTGTTAATTGGAAAATCCGCGTAAAAAAAATCGCGTAAAAAACCGCGTAAAAAACTGGGTCTGATTGAATAATGAAAACTCTGACATTCTTAAAATGTTTGCGTTAGCAAATTCCGTAATAAACAAATATCGTGAATTTTTCAGTTTTTGAAGGTGTTTTAACTATATTGTTTGATGTTTTAATGTTAGAGAATCTACTATAAATGGATGAACAAATGATATTTTATGCAGAAATCTTCATTGAAATCAGTATTTAAATAGTGTTCGGAATTTCAGACAAATGTAATTGAACAATTTTTCTGGTTTTTACCACGAATATGTATTTGTAAATCAATTTCATTGTAGTCAAGTGAAAAAAAAAGACGGCGCCAGTGGTTGTGTGGTTAGCGTAACAGCCTCACAATCCGATCGGCCTGGGTTCAATCCCAGCTGGCGTCGTTGGGATTTTCTGGGGCGAAAAATCTCTGGTTACGTCTTCCTTCGGAAGGGAAGTAAAAGAAGTTGGTCCGGCTCATGAGTTGTTGAGTCTGATAGGTAGGAACAGGTGGAGTCGCCTCCCTGATGTCGGTGATTGGCACTAAAGTGGCGGAAATATGCCGACGTAAAACAAGCGAAGATAAAAAAAAAAAAGTGAAAAAAGGCTTTATTGTACCCAAAAAACAAATTAATTTCGCGAAGCATTTCTAATAATGAGACACTGTTATATTGCCAACAAAGCTTAAGTGTTCGGAATTTGAGACAAAACGGTATGTACTTCAGGGGCGCCGGGTGAATTTTGTTTTCTCCAATGCACAATGGTCTAGGAGATGCATTTAACGAAAATTTAAGGAAATTAGCATTTAGAGCTCGACAGTTATTCTCTAGACAAAAATTGTCTTCGAAAAAGTTGTTACACATAATAGAGCGCCCATTTTGATGTTATCAAAAATAGGGTGACCATAATTGTCGAAGAAATAAAAAATCTAACTTTCTTATCTTTATAGATAGAGTTAGACATAGTTGGACGATATTGTAGTTCCAGTTATTTAATTGGCGTTAAAGAAACCCCAATCTTCAAGAATTATTTTTTTTCCGTACTTCCGTTTTCCGGAAAATGACAATTAAAAAAAGCCAAACAAAAACATTGGCCAAAACCTATTTTTTTGTCCCGGTAGGAGGTTCAATCCACCTTGTGTTTTCCCTACATCACAATCGGTGATTTTCTATCAAAGTAATATTGTAGAAAAGATTACATATTTTTAAATTTTGTAAGGTTTTGTTTTTTGTTAGGTTATATGAGGTTATGTACATTCCCCACATAGTTGCTTTTAATCGAATTTTATGCCCAATAAAGTTCTACAAAATTGAGCGAAAATGATAGTAAGTGGGAGCTAATAGACTAAACTATCATTTGTTGCCAAAACCTTGCTTTCCAAAGCCATTACAAATTATCGAAGTTGCTGTTCGATTTTCCGAACCCTTGGCATTAAACGGGTTAAGGGTTTTTTTTTAGAATTTATTTATTTTAAAGCTTTAAATTTATTACATTGCATAGGAAAGGGACAGGGACTTTTCGCACTATCAGTTGCGAACAAATTACAATTTACGTTTTGAAATAAATCTTATTGTAACGGTTCAGAAACGTGAAAGTGTGGAACGTAGACGTCAATTATTATTAGATTGAAAAATACGTTATTTTACTTTATTAAGCTATCTACTAACGTGTGGTGATAAGAGAATAAACTCTTTGCTTCTTTTAATAAGCTCCTACTTACACGTTAAAATAAATAGAACTAAGCATGAAACTAGTTATTGGTTGACACAGTACCTATGTAGTGCGATGAAATACGACAAAATGATATGGAAAAAAAACTAAATGACTGATAAATTAATCAAATATGTTCTTTTTCATATACCACACAAAAAAAATCGCAAAAGAAGAGAAAACCGCGCAAGGAAAATTCGTACAAAAATAGGTTTGACTGTATGTTGATTTTGAATATCTAGGAACAATATATGGTGTTTTTTTATTCCATCTGTTTTTTTATTAGGCTCATTTAGCAATTCAGCTGTAACAGAGTAACAGAGCCGAATTTATCGTGTACATTTTTTCTCATGTTGTATATTACACAGAGTAGTTATTTAGGCGTAAGAGTATTCCTATTCTATCGATACACAATACATGTCGCCTTTTTCGGCGTAAGATTATTCGAATGTTCACAGTTGAGCTATATACACAGCGGGACTGTTGATATGAGGCTTCCATCGTTGTGTTATGAATAGTACCAATTAACGATGCAGCAGACCGTAATGTGAGCGGTAAGGGACTTAGATTACCGTCACATGATGATTGTTGCGTGGACGTAGTAGCTAGAATAACACACAAAGATGGTCAATTGAGGGCCCTGAGTTATGAGCTCATGATTGTTCGCTTAGTAGCGGACACGCAACCAATAGGCTACGGAGACCCTCTCAAATATACTAGCCAGTAATGTGTTAGGGGTATGTCTTGCTTTACGTTAGGAAGGAAAGAATTCCAAAATCCATATTTATAGTGTTATGTAGTTTGTGCACAGTGCTGTAGTAGCGATTTGTCGCCGAAGCTTGCTCAATGAGAATGATTTGCTACTCCCAAGCGTAATTCGATGTGTTCTTTGTGCAATTTCGCTGGTTCACGTCAATCACGGAGAGCAACTATGATGTGTATACTACCCAAGCTCAAGCTCAAACTCGAGTGCTGCAGTGGCGATTCTTTGATTTCTTCTTTTCAAGCCGTTCCCCTTTTTTTCCCTGTTGGGTGTGAACCACTGCGTACATTATTTTGAACTATTGTGGTATACTCCTTTTTTATACTACACTTCAAGCTTATCTACTACTTATTGATGAAGAGTAGACTGAAAGCTATAGCGTGATAGGTGCCAATCAGGGATAATCTGTTTGATAAAATTTATAATCTCGATCGTCGACGCAGACCAAATTTCCTTGGGCTCCAGAATAGATTTATCAAGGTGTTGAAGTCTGCGTCTAGTTAGAGCACCGCAATTACAGAGCAAATGTTCCGAGGTTTCGCTTTCGGCATTACAAAAGCTACAAATCATCTTGTGCTAAACCTATGTTTTGAAGATGGTATTCACTCGGGCAATGTCCTTTTACACGACCAGTAAATGTGCTGAAGTCTTTCTTACTAAAGCTTAGCAGCTGTTGAGTAATTTTAATACTCGGGGTAATCTTTTTTTAGCCTGTTTAAGTTTTGCAGCCATCCAATTGGCTGTAACTACCCGGTCTTCCCATTTATTCAGCTCACTTTTCAACACCCAGTCAGAAAGTCCACAGAATGGTTCTGGACCAGTGAATGGTGAGTTTGAGCCGTTCCTGGCAAGTTCATCTGCTCGCTCGTTGCCCTCTATACCGCAATGGCCAGGAATCCAGTACAATTGTATCGAGCTTATCTGACTTAATTGCCGTAAAAGGGAAATGCATTCCCAGACAATTTTTGAAGACCATTCAAAAGCATTTAGAGCTTTAAGTGCCGCTTGACTGTCTGTCTATATTTTCTTTTGAGTCAGACATTTAAACATTCTATTATTGCAGTTATTTCTGCCTGAAAAACTGTTGGCCAGTTTCCCATAGCCACAGAGATTTTGCTTCTGGGACCATACACTCCGGCACCTGTTCTGATTCCCATTTTCGACCCATCAGTGTAGAACATGATTAACATTAGAACATTACGAACGTTGGGGCCACCTTCATACCATACTGAACGAGAATGTTCGATCACTCCGTATGGAATGTCATAATTAGTCCTAGGTTCCATCCAATCACTGTTCATCTCTGAGGCTGGTCCAATGGGTAAGAGATTCAGGATGCTCAAGTGACCAGTTTTGTCCCCGTCTAGTACTTTTTTTCATCTTTTAAGCTTCAGACCGCTTTTTTTAGCATCTAGCTGAACATATTGGTTCAAAGGTACCAAATGTAGGATAGCCTCCAATGCTTTTGAAGGAGTGCTTCGCATTGCTCCAGTAATTGCAACGCATGCTAGTCTGTGGAGTTTGTTTAGCTTTTTTGTAGCTACAGTCTCCTTAGTCTTTGGCCACCATACAAGTGAGGCATAGGTTATCCTAGGCCGCACAATTGCAGTGTAGACCTCATAACAATTTTTGGTTTTAGGCCCCATGTTCATCCTATCATTTTAGAGCATGACCATAGGGCTGAGTCGGCCTTGCTGATTATTGAATCTAAGTGCGCGTTCCAGTTTAGTTTAGCATCTAAAGGCGGCATTCCATCTATTCAACATGCTACATGCTACAAGTCAATGATAAACAACAATGGATATGATACTTGCGCAATTTTTTATTTTGTTTCCCCCTCAGCCACTACAAGGCAATATGCGAACGCTCACTGCTCCAGTATATCTGTTTTGATGCTTTTGTTTTCGCGATCAAATATTTTGTTTTTCCATTATTGTGTTGAGTTCTGATAATCGTCAATAAATGACGTAGTTGCTCCAATATTGTCGGACATGTCGTGCTACACACGCTGCACCGATCCGCAGGCCATTGGATAAGGCCAACATTGCTCGACGAGACCAATTATGTCGTAAGAAGACTCTCCAATAAGCAAGAACCATTGACGTGTAGCATGTAGCATGTTTAATAGATGGAATTCCGCCTTAAGATAACACCTAGATATTTCACTGAATCGCTGCTTTTTATTTCCTCGCTCCCAAGATGTAAAGACTGCAGATGCAGTTTTTTTCTTTTTAGTGAAAGGAATAATTGTTGTTTTTGAGGGATTTACTGAGACCTTGTGTGATACACCAAGATTGTGTAAAGTTTAAGGCCATCTGCATTCTGCTCGATAATATGTCGTCGAACTTGCCACGTACCATCATGACTAGATCATCGGCAAAGCCCAGAACCTCGAAACCTTTTACCTCCACACTTATCAGAAGGTCGTCAACTACAAGTAACCAAAGGAGAGGTGATAAAACCTCTCCTTGTGGGCAACCTTTCGTTGCAATCACAGATGTCGACGACCCGCCCAGCTCCGAGGTGATTCGTCTATGTGTGAGCATGCCCTGGATCCATTGGACAGTTATCGAAGTGTCTTTTTCTCATAGCTTGTGCCATTGATAGATAAGAAGCATTATCAAAGGCACCTTCGATGTCAAGAAACGCGCATAGAGCGGTTTTTTTGGACGAGAGAGATTTTTCATTTTTTGTTACAAACGTAGGTAGTGCTATTACTGTGGATTTGCCTGATTGGTAGCCAAACTGGTATTTAGATAATGAGCATGCAGACTTTATGTATTCATATAATACTTTTTCCATAGTTTTCTCAGCAATATTGATAATAAACTAATTGGTCTGAATGCCTTTGGGAGTGATTTGTCACGTTTCCCCGCTTTTGGAATGAAAACTACTTTAACAAGTCTCCATAACGAAGGAATGTGCTCTAGTATCAAACTTGCCTTAAAAATCTCGATAAGTTTTTATTATTATTATTATGGAATTAGTTTTGATTCTCCATTTTGAATCAGGGCTGAAAAAATCCCATCTGCACCTGCAGATTTGTAAGGTAGAAAGGATCTCACCACGTTTACTACTCTGGCCCTCGTGAGGACTAACCCAACAACTATGTTAGCGACATCCTTTGCACTTTTAGGTCTTGTGAGGTACCTTCGGGAACTTTTTGTGTCGCTATTATAGGCAGGATTTTTATTCGAGTAGACAGATGTAGATCCCGGGAAGTTAGTCTTCCATCAGTAAGTCTAGTACTACTAAGGGAGTTTTTGTAAACGAACCGTTGTCCTTTTTAAGGGAACCTAGCCCTTTCGAGTGGTCTTTTGCCAGAGTCTTACTGGAGTATTTTCAATGCTTTCGCAGTTATATACCCAGGATTTTCATTTGGATCGTCTCAGTTCTCTGCTGTACTCAGTTAGAGCTGTTTTGTATTGAGACCAGTCCGAAGTAATTTTTGCTCTGTTGAACAATTTCCGCGTTGTTTTGCGAAGTCGTTCGAGTCCTTTATTCCACCAAGGAACGTTTCTTTTTGAAGAAACTCTTCTTAGTGGGCAATTGTTGTTGTAGGCAGAGACTACCGTTTCGTTTAATTCTTTTGAAGCTGATTCAAGCTGCTGAATCGACCTTATTTTTGAGTTTAGAGTTTTTGACTCGAGTTCAAGGGAATACCGATCCCAGTTGTTTTTTTTCGGATCTTGGTTCGGATCTCTCTGAACTGTCATGCCACCATCCCATTCAAAAACAATGTGTTAATGATCAGACAAAGACGCCTCTTCGGAAACGTGTCAGTTATTAATCTTGTCAAGAATAACCGGACTACACAGCGTTAGGTCTAGGACTTCTTGTCTGATTGCGTTTATGAATGTTGGTTCATTTCCTTTGTTAGTAATATCTATGTTGTTTGACGAGAAAAATTCTAAAAGACACTTACCTCGGTAGTTAATGTCGGTACTTGTCCACATTGTGTGATGAGCGTTGGCATCACATCCGATGATGAAGTACTTGTTGATTTCCCTACAATAGGTCACAAACGCCGCTACCTCTCGTGGGGGAATTTCAGGAACGTGGCCAGGAAAGTAAGCCGACGCAATTACGGTGTCGGATCTTCCTTTGGCGGTTGGTACTTCCACTCTGATTGCGACGATGTCTTCTTGAATGAACTCTGTAATAGGAAAGCCGTTCCCCATTGTAACTCTCGAACAAACTACATCACGCACATTCTCTGTAAGGAACTCAATTTCCCAGCAACAGTGCTAGCTCGAAAAGTCAAGATGATATGGTTGCAATAGTAAATATTCTCATTACGCTGTTCAAGTTATGGAAATGGTGCGTAGTTTTGGTGTTTGAGTTTGAGTTTTGGACCGCTCAACACCCGAATGGCCGCTCAAACACATATTCGTGAACCAGTGCCCAATTTCGGATGCGATTCTTACTGATCCGCAGATTCGTCATCCCACTAAAAATAAGTTTGATATTTCCAAACATGCGTTAAGTACGAGTTACATGACTTGGACACATATCGTCTATGCAATAATAATGCAACTCGGCTTTTCTTCTTCTTCTTAAATGACAATCATTTCTGTTAAATAATGTGGAACCCATACGCTCCAGCGATTTATGTAAGCAAGCTTCACCGGATGCTCAGGGATGGTGGTTTTTGATATCTGTAGTGAATCTGTTAATTCATCTGTCGTGTACCAAGGATTATTCTTGATCGACGTCTCGATTTGATTGTCATCAGTAGCAACACGGGTTTTCCAGGCTACCCTATAGAAGAGTATTCCAAAAATCGCTACTAGAAACTCTACTCTAGAGATACGACCCGTGTACCTCTAAAGAATTTTTGTTCGTCTTCGTCTTCCATTTTCTCAAATTTTGGAAGTTCACGAGAGATAGAAACGCAATGGTTTTTACATCAAGAGCGAAAACTGGATCGAAACTCGCACCTCAGAACGCATTTTATAATATGAGCAGAACATCCGGCAGGGTACAGGATTCTTAAACAAGTAGAAACTTTTCGGATGAAGACCATACTATACGTTTTAGCATTTTTGGTAGTGATTGCAAACGTAAAAGTTTCTTTATTAGATATCTCAACACATCGTTCTAAATCGATCCATCCATAACGGTTCTTTTGAAGACAATAATTCGCCCAATCCCAGCCGGAGGCTCTTGCTTATTGTACACTATGGATATTTTTTTTATTTGTTAAAATTTGATAGATACATTAATTTTCCGTGGAAACACACTCTTGTTTGATCACTGGCGTAACAATTTCTGCTAGTTCTTTTGCATATACTGTAATTTCCGCATAGCACAACAATTCAACAACTATCTATGTAATTGGATTAGGGGCTTAAGCGCACTCAAGCATCTGGTACGAGGAAGTCTGGAATGTATCTTTTATTGGAATGATTGTTGTAAATTGATGACTTTGCTGTCAAGATGATAAGCTCATACGTACGAAGGAAGGTTGCGGAATTATTAAAGCTCGCTATGGAATGTTTGGACTGCTATCGCTGAACTTTCGGTGCCTGTTTCAGATGATATTTGACTAGAGTTTTGCGGGATTAGTGTAGACTAGGGAGTACTCGGTTGACTTGTCACTGCTTGGTGTTATGCATCCAAGTATCGTTCTACATGAAGACATCTTTGATATTTTTAAATTGTCGTATTGAGAGATCTACCGGCAGATCGAAACGATACTGAGTCAGTCGGTCCAATGTTTTCAACGCATCGCGAAATCCGGTATTTGCCACGTAGCTCCAGCTGGCGTAGTGTGAGCTGACCAGCTCCTTGCATTGATAGATCAGATGCAGCCATTGAGTGAGTTTCTGGGCGCTGAAAGTATAAAACGAATCAGTTACTTCAAGGGGAGTGCAATAATTCCCCAACCCTTTTCACTTACTTCAAAGCTGCACATATGAATGCCTTAAATTGGGAATTATAGCTTCTCTTGTATGGACGATGCAACGCGATTATCGATCCAATGGTACTCAGCAGACTCTGTGAAATAAACAGAGGATAGCAAGAATATTATTTTGTTTACATCAACTGGTGCACAACTGCCGAAATAAGAATAGTTTGCAAGATACTGCGATCGTGACACGTAATGGAACTATTGTTTTTTTTTCGGGGAGGATTTTTGAGACATTTTTCGAATTGCTGTCAAGTCGAACTGCACAGCAATTTCATAATGGCGACCTGCAGTCTTTCACAAAAGATGATTTTTGCATAAGTAAATTACTATCTGTCCACTTCTTTTTCTTCATTCCATCCTCTGTAATCAAACACAGGTGATAGGTTGATCGAAGCGATACTTTAGTAAGTATGCAATAATTCTACGATGTCAATTTCTTGTGTCCTAGCAAATAAAGCAGCGTGTCTTCGGAAAATCGTTAATGACACGTGCAAATAGACAGTAACTAATATGATTAATAATAGAAGATCAATGACCGAATACGTGATATTCAGTCAAATACCACATTACATTGGATGTAATGCCACTCATTGCGTGCACGGAAAATTCAAATTTTCTAATGAACAAGCCATTTGGCTTACATCCCAAATTGATGTAACATATGTAAAATAAAACGAAGTGGGTACATTGTAATCGCATTCTCACCTGCTTATTGGACTGAGGTCTACCTTCCGCCAAATCTAAATTGAAACTCTCGGAAAGCTTCCTAGCCGGAGTTGAGTTGTACCGATCGCCATTCTTGATGTTGTAGTATATCAGCATTAATTCCCATGCATGCATACAGGTCTCATCGCTACTGTAATACTCCACCTCCTCATCATCTTCCTCTTCTAGTTGGGTGAAAAGGTTCATCTGCGGTAGCTCTTCGTCATCGACCGAGCTGGAACATCGCTTCGGCGGGACAACGGCGGTTTTCCCCATGCCACCGGTACTCTTCCTCCTGCTGTCCACTTTGTTTGAATCACGTTGATAGAAGCGTTCCGTACCGGGTTGACCAAATTTTTGCTGATTATCTCCACCGGAGAAACAACCAGCAATGAATGGCACTAGGCTTCCACTGTTCTCCGCGACACCTTGGAGCCCATGCTGCATCAAACCCTGGATTGTTTTCGCCAACTGCTTCCGTACGATCAACGTCAGGTCGTAGTTCTTACGGCTGTTAGCGTTTCGTATTTCACCGCACTGACTAGCCGTTTCCGAGTGTTGGAAATCGTCCTCCATCGCTAGAGAAATCACTTCCTGAACATCGATCTCTAGCTTTGCCCGTATGTCACCCCAACAATTATCCCTCGAGCGTTTCATGATATTACGCTGGAAACTTTCCCGATTACGCTCGCTTCCACAGTTGAATTGGGACAGGGCAAACATTTGCAAAATTGTCCCGGCTTTGTCCATCAGTCCGAATGCTTTGCTGTTGAAAGTTTCTCTTTTAGAGGGATAACTCTCCTGTGCAGATTGCGTTGAGCCACAGTCCTTACCACCGGAGTTCACCGATCGTGTAGTTGATCGTTCCCTGGCATCCGCGCGTTCGGCCGCTTCCGCTTTGGCCAGTTCTTGCTGCTTGAAAAAGCGTTTCTTGATATCTTCTTTCTCATTTGTTTGCAGGAACTTGATGAAACGTTCCAAGTCCTGGATTTGAGTCTTGAGCTGTGCTACTAATTGCTCCTTCATCTTGAGTGGGTTAACCAACTGCTCGTCTAGAGCTATATCCACCTGATTCCTCAAATCTTCGGTAGTTAGCTGTGGCAAATCCATTTCGCTGAGATTTAGATTTATTTTGCTTTTGATTTCATCGATGATGACTTTCTGTTTCTCCAGCAGGATCGTTTGTGGAAGAATATCGGCTCCAGATTCGTAGGCGAAGTGCTCTAAATCCATTAGTTGATTTTTCAGGTGCTCAATCAGGGCCTGTTGCTTCGCTCGAAGAACTTCCACCGTTTCTGGGCTCTGATCCAAATCCGCTTCAATTTCTGGAATGGTTTTCTTCACCGAAATCGGTTGCATCTCGGGTATTCCCAGGAACGCAAACTCTTCCAAGTTTTTCAGCAAATCATCCCTTTCCTCTGGGGAAGCCTCGCAGATTTGTCGCAGTCTAAGCTGAACCTGGGCAAAATGTGAGGTAAGGGCCATCAAGTTAGATGACAGTGCTTCGTGTTCGTCCTCCAACGATTTCAACCTATCGGTATCCTCGACTTCGTCTGCAGCAGCATCTTCCAGTGTTTCATCCATAAGCATATTATTGGACTCCGAGCTGAACGCTGAGTCGAAATCGAACTCGTCCTCGGATATGGCTTTCCTCAACAGCTGCTGGTTGTGAACTAACAGCGTAGAAGTTTGATGCTCTTCGTCAGCCTCCTTTCGACGATACTCACTCATATTTTCCAAGCGACTATCCACTTCGCTGATATCGATATCAGTTGACATGATGGAAAGCAGCGATGATTACCTTTTTCCGAGTCTAATAGATTTTCGTGGCATAAGGTCATTTAAGATGTTGTCTTCCCACGCATCTTGGGATGCATTGTGTGGCGTTATGTGGTGGAAGAAAATATATCTCAAATTTGTCAATAAAGGAAATTTTCTTCTCCTTTGTGTGGCGATCAAAGTCTTTCTCCCACAGTATTGAATCCTACGGAAGAAAACTCGATGTCGGGATCGCAAGAGAAAAATTGACGAATTTTGATGAATTCGAACGTGCACTTCTAGTAAGGTGAAAAAATTTCACCAAGAAAACACATCCAAGAGAACGGAATAACTTTCAAACTATTGACGTTTTCCACAGTTTTCCCAAATCTGTTTTCCCCTTCCCATTTTCCACCGACCCTGTGGGAAAATGAAACCATTCGAGCTCAACACATGTGAAAGTGCCCTATGTGCCTTGAGTGACTGCTGAGTGAGTCCGGCGTACAGGGGAGCATTTTGTTTACAAACGATGTAATTTTGACAGCTCGCGTGGTTAAGGTATCGAAGATTTCTACCGACCGGGCTTGGTTTCTAGATTATGAATCTAAGTAAAATTTGTCGTATGTGTTTGTCGGAAAAATCGCGTGTGAAATCGATTTTCAAGGATTACCAGCGCGAAGGCCTGCTTTCAATTATCACCGATGTGGTACAGCTGGATGTTCAAGAGAGCGATGGATTTCCGCCGAATATCTGTAAACCCTGCGCTACAACGCTTATACGTATGCAGGAAAATTTGAACGAATTCCGAGAAAATGAACGGGTGCTGAGGAGGCAAGTTGAATACCAACCGGCGGAGGTGACCGATGAGACCGGTGATGGAAGAACCGAAGCCGCCAGTCAGCAGCTTGTGACTGAACTCAGTCTAGTGGAAGAGTGAGTACGGTGGTGATCTTCAGTCATGAACAATGTTTTTTTTCTTCGGATTAACTAGAATTGTGACATTGAGCAGTAATCAAGAAATTGAATCGATAATTTTTCGAATTTGAAATTTATTGAGCCACGGTGCCAGTTCGTTGTGACTGAATTGCTATTGTGTGTCCACGTGAGGGGAACATTCCTCCTTCATCGATATTTCTTTCCATACTTTCCACAGACATCTGCAGGAATTCATCAAACAAGAGCTCAGTAGTGATTTCAATGATTTGACGGTTCTCCCAAGCCCCAATGTTGGCGAAGACAATCTACACATCAGCACGAGTGAGCAACACCATCGTTTGTCTGCCGCCGTTGCGCCGGAAGTATTTGCCGATGCCCTGCTGGTGAAAGAGCACACAGCATCGGAAAACGAAACCTTTGAAGATGGCGACGGTGCAGCCGAACAAGCATCATCTGCGGCGGACAGTAGCTCAGAGGGCTCCCCCGAAGAGGAGGTGTATTCAAAGCGCAAATCAAAAGCGATCCGTCCGGCTCGAAAACGTCGAACGGCACGACGCAGTTCGCACCAGGATGAGAATCAGGTGAAGCGAAAGTACTTCCGGAAGACCGATGATGACGGAAAACGACCCAAGATAAATGATCACAAGTGTTACATCTGTCGTAGTGAATCGCTAGGTTCGGCGAAAGCGCTACTAGAACATCTTACAATTCATCTTGACCGCACGCCACACACCTGCACTGAATGCAAAATGGAAACTGTAGTTTTGAAAAGTGTCCGTTCCCTGAATGTGCACATGAAAATGCACGCTCAACCAATGAAATGTGAGTACTGTGATCGACGGTATTGTGACGACCGCGCACGGGACTATCACGTGAAGACATTTCACCTAGGCGAAAGCGCTCCCTGCCCGTCTACGTGCGAGCAGTGCGGGAAAGTTTGTAAGTCACTGTCGGCCCTGAAGAGTCACATGCGCGATCATCGATTGAATCTGAAGTGTGAACACTGTGACAAGGTTTTTCACCGACGAAATAAGCTGAAAGAGCATGTCACCAGGGTTCATGAGAAGGCCGAGAAATACGAGTGCAATTTGTGTCATCGAGTAGTGCACTCTCTGGAGAGCTACAATTCCCATCTAAAAATGCACATGAGCGAAAAAACCTACGAGTGTGATTTGTGTCCAATGAAATTCTATACTGCCGGAAATCTAGGTCTGCACAAGAAAATTCACTCAGGAAATGCTAACTACAAACCGCACAAAGACTGGAGTGGACACTACACCGTCACGCAAGAGCCAGGCCAGGACAAAATATACACATGCAAACTGTGCGGGAAGACCTACACGAAAACGGTCATGAAAATAAACAATCACCTTAAGAACCACTTCAAAGAAGTCAAATGTGATCGGTGCGATCTAAAGTTTGTCAACGAGTCTCAGCTTAAAACCCATTACGTGGTCCACACCGGTATCCGACAGCACAAGTGTGAAAGTTGCGGGAAAGATTTTCTGCACAAAAACAATCTTACGCAGCACCTGAAGCTACATCGGAACGAGCAAAACTTTGCCTGCGAATTTTGCGGAAAACTATTTACCTACAAAGAGGGAATGAAGGCTCACATTCGCAACCATCATTTGCGCGAGAGTCCCTACGAGTGTGTTCCCTGTCGAAGGAAATTTGTTGATAGCGCTTCGCTCGTCAGACATAATGTGGCCGAGCATGATCCGCCCCCACTGCCAGTGGACTTGGGACCGCCACCGCTGATGGGAACCGTTCAGCAGGCACAGATGGTCAAGCAAGAGCAGCTGGGAGTTGGTGCTACTAGCTAGGTGTGACTGTCTGTGGAAAAATAATACGGGGGTTGTATATATTCATGCGTTTTTCGTATTTGAGAAAGCCCTTTTTTTATTCAGGAATGGTCAAATTGCAATTGAGTCTTAGGATCTTATTACGAGGGCGGTATTAAGTCATTCATGATGTCCTCATTCAAGTTCCTCCTTTCAAATTTTATGAGAGATTGTGGAGTGGCGGATGGTATCAGTTAACCGCCCGAAATAGCGGTAGTTGACTTCGAAACGCTGGCTTGTCCAGATCGCTACATGCGCGAGTGCGTATTTTGGTCAAGTTCCTCTCGTGCGTGAAATTACATTACGCCTGTGAGCAAGAAAAATAACGCCGTCAACAGTGTGTTGACACCTAAGGGTCATTGATTGAGTCCCTAACATAGTTTTCGCCCGCCAATGTTGATATTTTCATCACCGGGTGTCACCCTTAAATCGTACGCGAAGGGCTTAACCCAATGTTCTGGAAAAAAGGTAATGAAGATGGCAGAGTTTCGAGCGACATAGCATGCGCTGCCATAACTATTTCTCAAATTGTGACGTCAGTCGTTGTGTTTATCTTTGATTGCCCACCGCATTTATGTGAAAATGCTATTTTCAGGAAGTAATTTATCAATTAAAAAAGTAAATTATTTTAGAGTTCTCGCTGAATATGAGGCTAATGCGATAGCGTGCAGTGAATATTTGTAAAATCACGTCGAAAAACACAGATAAAAGTGATATTTCCATGTGCCATTTCCACTCCCCCACGTTCATAGAAACAAACGAAGCTTCTTTATTTTAACGTTACGAAGTTGATGTTTCGAAGGCTTTCAGTGTCGGTGTGTATAATGTGAGATACTGATCGCCAATTTATCAAAAATTTCACAGAAAATGTTACTGCTATCGAGAACTAATCATACGACTGCTCTCTGGACCTTTTTATCATATAAATAATCGAAATAAGCCTCGATACAATTGTCATCTGTTCTGTTGAAAAATAAACAGTTAAATGACTTTATGAGAATTTTGGCTCAAATTATCATGCAACCGTGAGTACTTTCAACACTGTTTTGTTTCTTTCATATAAATTGCATATTGAATGCAAACAATAACGACACGATATTTTGCTTGCCAATAAAGATATACTTCGCCTACTGCTTCACCTCTATATGTACTTCATTGGGTTTAACCCATTAACGACCAAGCTGTAAAAATTGTTTTTTCAACAAAAGTCATTGATGTAATTTTGGTTATTGGCGTTGCAGAAACTCCAATCTTCAATTTTATTTTATTTATTTATTTATTTCGTCTTCGAATTTTTTAGCTCAGACTACATCTTAACTTATATTCTTAAGTCTAAGTTTAAAAACAGCTTTATTTATATAGAATTCGAACACTGCACTAATACTATTAAAATCTCTCAAACATGCATAAAAAGGATTGTAGTATTCATACGTCGTTCTACTCGTAGGGAGCGAAAAAAAAGCTGGTTACGTAGTCGACGATGAGGTACAGTTATGTGGACATTTTGAAGAAGAGATGGGCAGTCTATGTTAGCTGTCAGCAGGTCAAACACGAACATTCGCCGCAATTTAGTCCGTCTGGATGCAAGTTTCAAGGTCGATTAGTTTACAGCGATCGATATACTCCGGGAGTCTGGAACCGTCTCTCCACGGTAGCTGACGTAGAGTGTAGCGCAGGAAACATTTTGGACTCTTTCAATTTTCATATACTGTACTGCATGGCACGGAGCCCACACCGGGACAGCATAATCCAGTATGCTTCGCATAAGCGAACAGTACAAGGCCTTTAGAGTATACACATCGGTGAAGAACTGCGTACTACGTTTTAAAAATCCAAGAACTGTAAACGCTTTGGCCGTGGTTCGTGCTTTGTGCTCGTTGAACTGCAGCTTGCTATCAATTATCACACCAAGATCACGAATAGAGTTTACACGCTCAAGGGAGACCGAGTTTGTACTATAGTCGAAGAGAATGAACGACTGTCTACGTGTGAGGGAGATTATTTTCGTCTTCGCAATATTCATCTCCATACCATTATTATAACACCAGCGCAGCAGTTCATTGATGTCGGCTTGGAGGGCGCAACAGTCGAGAGCTGAAATGATGGTCCGGTATATCTTCAGATCATCCGCAAACAGCAGCAATTTTGATCGCAGTCGTAGACACAGGTCATTCACAGGTCACATAACAAAGAGAAGAGGTCCCAATATATTTCCCTGTGGCACACCGGAAGTAATCGCAAATTCCTTAGAATGGGTTGAACCGAGTTTAACGTAAGCTCTACGATCAGTAAGATATGATCGGATCCATTCAGTCACCCATGAAGGGAAACCCATTCTAGACATCTTGTTGACCGTGGAGGCGATCTGGCGTAGTGGTAACATCCATACCTCTCACGCAGAGATCACGAGTTCAATTCTCACTCCCGACATTCTTCCAAAAATGGAAGTAAAAGTGACGAACCAGCCGAAATGTGTTGAAAGTCACTATAATATAGAAAAAAAAAATCTTGTTGACCATCAGCTCATGTGGAACTCTATCGAAGGCTTTCGAGAAGTCGACGTAGATGGAATCGACTTGGTCGCTTTTTTTATGACTTTGTTCACTTCATATGTATAACTCATCAAGTTACATGTCGTGGAACGCTTCTTGATAAATCCGTGCTGGTATTCGTTTATAAGTATCTGCAAATTTCTCAGCAGTACTCCATGGATAATCCTTTCGAAAATTTTCCCAATGCAGCACAAAATGGAAATACCGCGATAGTTCTCAACTTTGTTTATGCTCCCGGATTTGTGTATCGGGAACTATAGCGGCAACTTTCCACGCATCAGGAAAAATGTTACTCTGTTGTGATCGGTTGAATAGCATGGCGATAGGAAAAACTAAAGAATCAGCAAATTCTTTGAGGAAGGACGGCGGTAGACCATCAGCACCAGCCACTTTGCTAGCATCGAGACCTTTTAGCACGCCAAGTACGTCATGCCGAGTAACTGTCATTGGTGGCATATGCATTTCAATGCATGGGATGTCCCTGGTACTCGCAGGAGAGTTAAAGCAATATTCCAAAAATATTATAATATTATAATATTATATATATTCAAGAATTATTTTTTTCAATTCTTTCGTTTTTCAGAAAATGAAAAAAAATCGAAAAATCGCCGAACAAAAACAATGGCCAAAACCTACATTTTTGTTCCTGTAGGTGGATCACTCCAATGTTTTTTTTTCCTACATCACAATATGTGATCTTTTGTCACAGGAATATTGTAGAAAAGTTCACATATTTTTGAATGTTATAAGGTTTTGTTGCTTTAAACCGAATTTATTGCCTAAAGTTATACAAAATTAAATGAAATTGATGGTAAGTGGTAGCTAATAGAGTAAGCTAGCATTTGATGTCGAAACTTCACCACATGGTTGCTTTCCAATGCCATGAAAAGTTTTTTTTATCCCATTTGATTTATTTTTATTAGGCTCATTTAGTAATTCAGCTGTAACAGAGCCGAATTTATCGTGTACATTTTTTCTCATGTTGTATATTACACAGTAGCCATTTTTAGACATAAGAGTAAGAGTATAATTGAACAAATTTGAATTTTTCGGTTGGACAATCAGATAATAAACAATAATCTGTCCAACAATTAGAGCACTTGCCTACTTCGGTTCCCCTTGATCTTCCGGTACGCACTCTGCGATGACGATTTCCTCAAGTTCTTCTTGCGGCAGTTCATCCGCATCCTTCCATGGTGCGTCATGTTCCAAAACCTCCACAGCGTGCACGCGGGGACGCTTTTGGCCGAGATGTCTGCTTTCAACATGTCTCTTGAGCGCATTACTGGTGGTGAACTTCTTCACACAGAACGTACACTTCTTCAGTTGTGATTCGTTATGCAGTCTCTTGTGGCGTGTGAAAGTGGCCCTAGAGTTGAGAACGGTCCCACAGTCATCACATGTGTAAGTAAACTTCTCATGAACACTAAGCACGTGTTGTCTCAAATCCGCCTGTTGGGGTGTGGAAAATCGAACAATGTTTTTGAAACCTACAGTAATCAAATAATGAAACCTCACCTTCGTGTAGTATCGTTTTGCGCAGATCTCGCACGCCCAATCCTTCTGCTTGAGGTGAAATTTCATGTGAATCTCCAACCCCGCGTGACTTCTTTCCATTTTACCGCAGAAACTGCACATAAACTGTTTAATTTCCTTCGAGCCTTCTTCAGAGCTCATCTCCTGGCTAGATTTTAGACCTTTCTCCTTGTTGACACTTTTATGCGCTGGAAGATGATATCTCAGCTCACCACAGGTGCGAAATGTATCGTTACAAATCGGACATATCACAATTTTCCGAGACTTCAATGAACGCAACTCCTCTGGATAGTTTTCGTCACTTTCATCTACCGTGGTCGGTGTGTTCTTTTTGCCGCCGCTCGCCCGTATTTTGTCCCTGTCGTGCATTTTTAGCAAATGATGCCGAAAACCGGGCAGCGTCTTAAATTCTTTATCACACAGCTGGCAACCAAACGGGCCATATCGTTTCGAATTTCTACTCCCCACCAACGCACAGGTTCGTCTATGTATGGCTAGGTGGTTCCGATGCTGGAAAATTTCCCTACAATCTAAACATTCCCATTCCCGTGGCAAAATCGATGTTCTTTTTTCCGATTTCAGTTTTGTTATAAGACCGTCGATGTAACGATCGATTCTGGAATCTCTCATTTCATCAGTTTCGTTCCCTTGTGGTTTGTGAACGCTGAGCTTTTCAACATCTTCATCAGTAGCTATCTCTTGGCTTTCGTCTGTTGCGTCACCAGAATCGCTTTGAGCCTGTTCGGTTGTCACAGCTTGTTCGTTTTCTAGTAGCCGCTCGAATAGCAATCGCTGACCATTGTAGCACATTTTAAGAAACTCCAGAAACGAACTGATCTGTGTGAAACATCTCGAACATATCCGTTGAATCGTTTCGAGGGATTCGTTCTCGGCAAGCAAACACAGTGCTAGCAAAGATTCTCCTTTTTCATCGAAGCTCAACTCGTCTAGAGTTCTTTCAGGTTTCTGTTCTTGCTTCATTCCACACACACGGCACATTTTCTCCAGTTCTAGATGTTCCAACTCTGGAACCTGTTTCAATTCATCTTCTGCTTGAATAAAAACTTCTTCAACGTTAAGGGTTTCCATCGCCCGAGCTTGGTCAGCGGCTTCGAACGAGCTCTCTGTTCCATCTATCTCCTCTTCCGTCCGCGAGCCATCCAGGAAACGAGATGGGACGGCCCCCTGTTGCAGCGAGGATCGCCTGCCGGATTTTCCGTTAATTTCTGCCGGATCGAAATGCTTCTCACAAACGCACGCATGCCGTGGAGGTTTGGAATTCTCGCTCCTCGAGCAAGCTACGTTCCAAGCGGCCACCAGCTTTGGATCCCTTGGATAGGTAAACATCGCTACGCCTCGTTCGTAAAAAGCCTTATGCGTGCGGCATCCAGGAACAAAGCAGGCGCGGGGCATCGTCGTTGATGGTAACAATCCTTCGCATTAACTGGGATTACTTTTTTCTAGTAATAGAAAAGATACGAAAAAATACGAAACAATAAATCGTAAATTAACAGAACCAACGGAACGTAGGGGATCTTGGAAGATACCTATAATAAATTATGTATACCTGGACGTTCAGATTAAAGCGCGGTTTAAAGTCCTCTTCTGATCGAATCGATGGCTGATCGAGTATCTATCGTATCTATAGTAGTCTATCGAAATGTTATTTTATATGTTTAGCTCCCTTGTTGTACCCTTTCTAGGTTTCGTCACCCTAGTTAGCAAGACATCGTTTGTTCTTTGGTTCTAACTTTCTCGACAAGAGAGCGTCATTAGAACCTGTGATATTGGCAACTTATCTGCGTTCATGTTTCACAGTCGGTTGTCTACCCGAAGTGCTTCGACGAATAGTTCCCTGTGGATAGCCTTTTTGAAGAAACCAAACGAATACTAAGCAAACAGCGTGGATAGTGGACACATAATAAAGAGGATACTATATAAAGACGTTGGCATATTTTCGATGAGGTGCAGAAACAAGACAAATACTGTGCCGGAAAAGTTTCATGAGGATGTGTAAACTATTCGATCGATTCTAGAACTCAGATTGCTACGTTATGAAATACTATGCTAAGCCTCAAAAAATTTGAAAAATGCTATTGTGAACCTTACTTAATTACACAAGTGTTTCATCAGTAATTATCATCTATTTATCATACCACTTTACTAAGTTCCATACTTGTATTGTTGACGTGAAGCATACGAAGCATGCTAATTATAAGTCCAAAAAGGCTTGTACAAAATGTCTGTGCTCTATAGTTCTACGGTTTTGTTTTTTTTGCGTGAAATAATATAAACAAATGCACCTGTTTACACTTTTAAAAATAATGTACACTCCTGGCTAGATTTTGTTTTTGATATTCGATATTTGTGATACATCTCAGAGTTCCGTTGAGTGCCCCAGATCTGAGTGATCGTTGAGAGTTTCAGCCAGGGATGCCAGGGGCTGTTTTCATTTTTATTCACAAGAAAAAATGTCTTCACAGTTAAGCGCGTTTCACATACAACATCCACGTCAAGCGGCCTTTACACGATCAGTAGCATTGACATTATCAGTAATGGCAATACTAGCGAGACACACTCCATTCGACATTATCATTATTTTTGAACCCTACACGATCATTTTTATTGCTTTTAGGAATGCAGCAACTCTAGCTTTCATAGTCGTAAGAGAAATTAACACATTTTCGAAATGAAAATTATCAATGAAAATCAATTTTATTATATCGTATAAATATCCTCATCAATAATTTGAAAGGTTTCCTGAAACAATTAAAAAAAATCTTGAACGAAAGTTGTTGCTAATAATGGTTTCTAATTATAATTTCAACAATTTGATCTGTTATGATAATGTCTTTCAATGATGGATGAAAAAGATTTAGAACAATATGTTATGAGCATTCGAAAACCATTTTGAAATTCTTTTCATTGATCTATTAACAATTTAAAACTGTATTTTTCAATAGTAATCTCAATAGCTTATGTTCGATTCATTACCATTCAATACCTTCGTAGATGTAGACACCGTATCTTACCCGTATGCTTCACCCACTCATTTGGGCAATAGATGTTCACACTATCGTCGCCATCGTGAATTAACATTTTAAGCTTCGTGCTTCATCGTTGTGAAGCTAAAATGATAACGGGTTTTCAGGTAGAAGAAACAAACTTTTAAAATCAAAAAGTATAAATGAAAATAAATTTTTTCGCATCAATCATGTTGCTCTATGTAATAGAGAAACAGTTTTTTTCGTAAATGGTGAAATAGTCTTGAGCTAAAACTAATTCTGGTGGTAATTTGATTTTATACTAATGAGTTTTGGTAGGGATTTCAGAAAAATTATAAAAAATTGGTCAAGTATGGTTCAGTGCTACGTGTTTTATGCATTCAAGTAACAGCAAATAATTTTCATTCAAATTTTAAGAATTTTAAATTGTCTTGGACCCACTAACCTCTGTTAACCTTACACGATCATTGTTATTGTCATTCTGACGAAGTAATGTCATTATTATTTATCGTGTAAGGGACCCTTCACGTTCACGTCCCGTCACGATCTGTTACGTCAGTTATTGTACCATGCAATTCTTATGAAAACATTCACATAGACCGGCAACGTGACGCCCCGGCAGGATTTGTAGAAAAGAATACTTGACGGAGACGGCCGGTTCGTTGGATTTTTGTCTGGCTTTTATTCTGATTTTGGTTATATTTTGTATGCCAACATATCTGTTAGTTTCAAATTTTGGAGTCAAAATCATTCGTGACTAGCTGAGAAAAATAGTCTATATATTATTATATTGTTTACATAATATGATTCAATGGTTTCCATTGAATCTTTATATATAAAAGAAGGATTTTTCCACGTACGTGTTAAATATCATCACAGGAGAACGGCTGATCAGATCGGTACGGTCAGTATATTTTTTGAGTTTGTCTTCACCCAAATTAGAATGATAGAGTACTTTGGAAAATATTCGAGATGATTAGAATAATTCGAAAAAATTGACTATGTATATCTTTACATATAAAAGAAGGGTATTTAAAATAAAAAGGGAAAATTCAAAAACAAGAGGTACGCATATGTATATTTCGCTGTGAAAATCATCATTTAGATCAATTTTACAGATCCGTACGATAACATACAAACTCTCTTGAAAAATATTTGTTATTTTTACCAACCGAAATATTCTTGAAAAATAAATTATATGGCAGAACAACGTTCGTCGGGTCAGCGAGTTTATCTTAAATTTAGAACTGATTCCAGGCATGCTGATTCGAAAGGGGACGTTGCAATTTAACAGTGTTGTAGTTGGCGACACTATGGATAACATTAAATAAACCACTCGTTTGACATTTGACGTGACGGCGCTGCTGCAAGCATAGACTGCATGTGCGAATTGGTGGAGACGGTGACGGAACGTGGACGTTCTTTTCCGTAACTGTTCTCTAGGGGAATGGTTCTCGTGTTGAAGATGAATTGCTCTAAATCTATGGTTGGGATACATCTTCTGTTTGAATGGCTCGAGCGTTCCAAGTGGAACTTGCGCTGTTTCAACGTAGGTATTGCTTGTGTCATTTGTTTTTATTAGTAGTATTTGGTTAATATATCTTATACCAAATAACATTCATTGAATGTATTCATAGTGGCAGGCTCTAGAATATGCAAGTCGGAAGAAATTTCGTTGACAAAAAACTCACGACTAGAACGAGAATCTCCGGTAAGATATTATGTACGATAACCACTCGACCACGGAGGCCCTGTAGTTAGGATACATAGGGATATGAGAAACTTATAATCGTTGTATTAGTTGATAAATAGTAAACAAGTGACATTGAGAGAGAGCAACTAAAAGACGCTGGCCAATGAGTCTCTCAATTGTTTAATTTCACTCACGAGATTGTCGATGAATATTCAATATTTTCACGAACATTTGCAAAAGTTGTCGCAAACTTTTATGTTTTCAAAAAACGAGACGAGACAACTGGCATCTCTGGTCCGAAATCACTATCATCAATGAACATGTCTGTGCCAAGACGGGTCTATGGCGAGATGGAAAATGAAAGGTGGGAAGATTTTTTAAATCTGTGACGTCACAGATTTTGTTTATGTATGTTACTTTTCTTATACATAGGAAAAGTGTTGTTATTAAAAGTAAAAATAAACAAATGAAATGAACTACTTTTTTCCTAAATCAATGCTAGCGTTCAAAATCACAAGGGCCCGACATTTTAACAGAAACTGAAATTTCAGTGTTTTTGAAGTGTTCTAAACATAATTTCAATTCAATTTTACTTCTCGTTACGTCGACCAAAAACGTAAACGAACAAAGTCAGAGTCATACAATCTTTTGTTCCTTTGACGGATAAACATTTGAGACGAAAAACTTTCCGCTTGCGTCTTAGTTTTAGACGACTGAAATTTTTAGCACCTTAATTGTGAAAAAGTAATTACAATTGCTGACAAATGTCAAACTTCCATGAAGTTGCTCTAGAATCCAAACATAGTAGACATTAGAATACTATATCTGAAATCAAAGAAATAATTAAACATTTTAGTTCGTGATATGTTTCGTTTTTTTTTCATGATGCGAAAAATATGATTTGGAAATCTGTAATTAGCTTCTGTATATCCTCTTTCAACGTTATTCGTTGACACATTCAGTTTTGTACCATTTGAGTAACTGGTATGTGAACTTCCTATCTTCCTGGCTACTAACACAATCAAAGTTCAACACAACCAAAACCCGTGTATCTTCCCACCTTCTATTCTTCATCTCGGGTCTATGGTACTAGGTGGGGCCGTTTCGTCACTAAGTTGGTTAGGGGAGCGGTATATAAAAAAGTACGGAAGAAAGCAGAAGGGGATTTTTTTCCTTGAAGCGTGAAAGAGACAGACTGATCACGAGCGAGCTTGGGCACAAGCGTATTGTGTTTTGTTTACAAACAAAACACAGTAGACTTCCAAGATGGCTGAAGAGTGGTTTTAGTCAAGACGGGTCTATGGTACTAGGTGAGGCCGTTTCGTCACTAAGTTGGTTAGGGGAGCGGTATATGAAAACAGTACGGAAGAAAGCAGAAGGGGAATTATTTGCTTGAAGCGTAAAAGAGACAGACTGATCATGAACGAGCTTCGGCACTAGCGTATTGTGTTTTGTTTACAAACAAAACACAGTAGACTTTCAAGATGGCTGAAAAGTGGTTTTAGCAAGTTGGCCCACCTTAGGATATACTTCTACACGCCTTGGTTTTAGTAAGTTGGCCCACCTTAGGATATGCTTCTACGCTGTGGTAGTTGTGCATCCCTATCGCTTCAACAGCTTGCGCATTGCGAAAAAGCTGAGAGCTGCTGTCAAAACATTTGCCTGTGTCCAAAGACAAATCTCAGATCTTGCCTATATCGTAGGGTCGCTAGCGCAAAGTTTTGTTTTCCTACCCAGCAAAGAAATGGCCAGCCGCGAGGCCGTCCGCCGTGCCGTGCAGAATGTCCGCCCGATCTTGTCCGTGGATCGCGAGGAGGCCCGCAAGCGAGTGCTCAATTTGTACAAAGCCTGGTATCGTCAGATTCCATACATTGGTGAGTACTACGGGGATGTGAGATGCGTATTCGGAGTGTTATGTCATAGTTTATTGCGGAGTGTGATCCGATACGATTCCGATTTTGGAATTCTTGCATCCATGCTATTACTATGGAGCATAGATAAACCTGTCTTTTGTTGCAGTGATGGATTACGATATTCCCAAATCGGTGGAACAGTGCCGTGAGAAGCTGCGAGAAGAGTTTCTTAAAAACAAGGATGTTAACGACATCCGTGTGGTGGATATGCTTGTAATTAAGGTAAAATAATAACGTACCTGTTTTTCTCGGTACACTCATGTTCTGAGTGTAAATTTCATATCGGAATACTATGATATTTTAGGGTCAAATGGAACTCAAGGAATCGGTCTCAATCTGGAAGCAGAAAGGTCATATCATGCGTTACTGGAAGGAGAGCTGCGAACCAAAACCAACGGATTTCCTGTCGAAGTTCCTGTCCGGTCATAACTGAGCATTGTATAGAAGCTATTGGAACAAGCTTAGGCGGAATGTCGAACTGTGGTAATTTATGTAGATACAGTAAATAAAATGCGTCACAATTCACGTCGTTTTGTGCATACCTTACTATACTAAATGCTTCCGGGTGTTGTTATTTTAATAATTTACAGTGAAGTATAGTGGTTTTCGGAGAATTTCGGTGAGCCAATATCTGGATAGTAGAGGGATAGTAGTATTTGTTTATTTTATCCACGATTTGATGTATTGGAACATATTTATTGTTATTTTCAGGAATTGACGACATTATTATTTCAATATGGTGTGTCACAACTTTTGTCATGTGATAGGATATTCAGTATTCATTCAATTTAAAAGACACAGCTGTATCATTTTATACGTAAGTATGAAATCACCGTAACATGGTTCTAAATAATATTTCTAAAAATATATACAGTTGATTCAACGTGTTACGAGAAACGTACTTGGTTTTCTTATATGAACATAACACAGTTTAAGATCTATCAAATATTTCATCTAATAGAGTTATCATAATAACATAGAAAATACAACCATTTGCTTGCTCAGAAAAAAGCAAACCTAACGCAATGTTCGGTAGGAGCGATAGAACAATTGAGATAGTTGATGGACAGTGTGAATTAAAAGAACCGTTTCATTCGGGTCCAAGGAACGATGGTAGGACATAATATGCCATTTTTCTATGCTGGGACAAGTTTGTTCTTGAGACACCAGTAAACACAGGTGTAGATAAGTGACTGATACTAGCGATTCCGGAATGCTTCCCTGTGGGACACCTGAAGTGTTAGTGAATTGTGATAGAATGCACGTTTTGTGCTTAACTCAACAGATTCTGTACGATTAAAATCAGGGTAAAGAGTCGATTCTTTCATAGACCACTCATAGGTCAGTACAGATAACATCAAACATTGCTTTTCTTTCCATATTTTCATTCCACAGCCATTCGGAAGATTGATCCAGTTCACCAAGGCAGGTAATCGAAATCGTGTTGAGAATTATCATGGAATATCGCTTCACTGAAGTATGAGCGAGGTTCTCGAAACTTTGGTCCACAAGACCCTTTACATCGGGATCCCTCATGATATATTGCGATTGGTCCAACACTAGTCTACTAATTGATTAATTATTTTTTATTATAGAGACTTTAAACTACGAAGTTCATTCGCTTCTAGCCTTGAAGAAGGTCTATCCGAAAATAAAATAATGGAGCGTTCTAGGATTGAAATCACGACCTCATCAATCTTCAAAAATCACAACAGGAGTACCACAAGGAAGAGTGCTTGGTCCGTTGATTGTTATATTCGTCAACGAATCGTTTCCTGTATTGGTATTTCATCTTTCAGGAAATATTCACCGACGATGTAGATATTCCGAGTTATAGTGACTGCATTCGACTGTCATACAGAATAACATCGACGAACTGAATTCTATTCTCCAGTAAAAACACAACACTATTGATCTTCGATACATTATCGGATCCGTTCCATTAAATCGCGTTACCTCGTTTCGCGATATTGATGTCACGATTGACTTCAAGTTAGGGATCAACGAACATGTCGCACTAGTCACGGGCGAAGTTTAAGGATTCATTCGACGCTGCACTTGGCAATTCACCGACATCCTAAGGTCAAAAAATATGATTTTGCAGCCAGTCTCTTGGCGGCTTGGAATAAGCGGCTCAACAGAAACGAATGGAGTCAGAAGTGCTTCATTCGATTCGCATTTCGAAACCCATCCAATCGGTCCGATTATCCTACACACTGTTTGTTAGTCAACATGGAGACTTTACATGCTGAGCACAGAACAATTCAGCAACTAATGGTCTTCGATATACTGAGTGCAACGTTGACTGTCCTCAACTTTCGCATGATGTTCTTTTATACACGTCCCTTGGCAACACAAATTGTTGCTCTCCCCGCACACCGGCCTGATTTATTCGAGCATATTTTGATTTGTTGAGCTCTACTTAGATTACGCTATCGAAGCAGATGATCTTTGTCCGACTGCATTATTTTCTTTTACCAAATTTTTTTTAGCACCTTGATAGACGCTTGTTAGAGTCTTTTACAACTTCTAGATAAAACTGTGCCGATTCTAAATTGCTAGGACTATACCACGCAACGAAGAGAACTTGGAATCGTCGACATTTTCCCACTATTTGTTGTCCGAGTACGACAACTGCTTGAGTACTTCGCGTAGCGCGCTAAGCCAAGCTGCCTGCGCCGCTATCAACTCTGAACTCTTCTCAGTAATCGAAGACGGTATGACGGTCATCCAGGACAGGATTATGCCAACAAAAAAGTGCATGCGGTACGTCT
The DNA here is from genome assembly GCF_029784135.1 of Toxorhynchites rutilus septentrionalis. Classification (NCBI taxonomy): domain Eukaryota; kingdom Metazoa; phylum Arthropoda; class Insecta; order Diptera; family Culicidae; genus Toxorhynchites; species Toxorhynchites rutilus. The sequence continues at coordinate 28,211,462 of NC_073744.1, read as the reverse complement.
GGCATGCAGTCGACAAAGACGCATATAGGATGTGTCATTGATAAGGCGAAAACATAAAGCATATTATGGCATGCTCCCCATGCTACCACGTTTTGGCCAACACAGCGTACACTCGACACCACAGCAACATGGTTTGAATTATCTATCGACAACTTGTGTTTTAATGTAGTCTGTTGGAAGACATTGTTCCGAGCTACCGATCTGGTATGCACCTGCACCTGTCAGAACAAGAATGACCGACGAGTCACTATTTCATTGAACAAAAATCTGGAGAAGATCCACGTTATTCATCCCGAGGCTAGAGGTGCTAAAGGTGCTGAGTATGGAGTAGGAATTGGCCGGCATCCAGAAGTCAGTCATTCTTGGCATTCGGACGATTGTCCGACAGTTCCTGGGACGTGACTATGTAGGAGCATGCCGGATCTATTCCCTCTTTGAGATTAACCCCTTCCCGTATTATTTAATACGTCACACGTATAGTGATTTCACTACTCTGCTGAGCGTTATCCTGTTATCCAAACAAACCACGAGTGAGACTCGATGTTGTACGGGAAGGGGTTAGTAAGCACTTGGGGAGGTGAAATTTTCTCTCTAGGTTTGCTAGTTAAAATGTGTCGAAACGGATCGAAGAAAAATGGGTGGGTTAAATCTATGATATAACCGCAAAATTGAAGTATGACCTCCATTGGCTTAGAAATCATTTGTTTGTATTGATTAAAATATTGATTGAATAAAACAACTTCGGAATTCAATTAAATTCAACATATTTACTATGTAAGTAAAGAATTTTAACAAATCCCATACTAGGTCAATTCATGCATTGTGATAGATTCGTTACAAGTAAATTTAATGGATAAGTCTGACCGTTCGTTATCCTTTTACGTATGGCATGATGCCTTGGACATCCAAAATATGTGAACTTAAGAATTGTGAGACGATTGTCAGAGATTGTATTTTACATTTTCCTTTGAAATTATTGCATCTCTCATGCGTACGTAATTCTTGAACCGGGTTTTTTTTTAATTTGATGAACTTCATGTATTCAGTTTCGGTTTTGACAAGCACATCGAATGCATATTGTTGAATCAATCGACGTTATCGCAATAAATGGTTATCAACCTTTTGCCGCCTAATCATCAAACTGTACGTATAGAAGTTCAATGAGCTGAAGATTTGAAGGCAAATCTTCCAATGCCGTTTTGAATAACCTAGCCAAAGCGTTGTATTCGTACCTTGCTCCCAGGCTTCTTGATTTCCGATGTCCTCGTTGGGGAAACCGTATTCTGCTGTTTCTATGGTTGCTCCTTTTTGTCGGTACAATATTAGGAGCACAAATCGGGTCAATTAAAATGTTGTATTTATTGTAATAGGTGCATAGAAATATTTCTTTTCAGTTGATACATTTTCCCGATTTATTATAAGTATTCGAAATTTTTCATTTTTCCCTACGCGTTCAGTGTTTGGTTTTTTATTTTATCTACTTGTCAGACGTAGTCTTATGACAATAAGAACGGAACGAAACAAAAAAAGGAATTATCAGCTCCGTAAGGCTAGTGCGATCGAGTCTTACAACTAAATGAAGTAGAAATTTCTGCAGGTGAGCTTGCACGTGATATGAAGCTGTGTTTTCCCCCAGAAGATATCAACATTCAATTTTAAATTCCATGCCCATTTCGGTATTAAATGCTTATTTTTAATATCTAGCAAGTCACGCACAAGCTCACACACACACAGCCAAGTTCTCTAGGTTGAATGGCAATCTATCGAAAGCTTTCGAAATGCCGAAATCCCCCCAGATGGCAGCACTCACGGTAAGGAAATAAAATCAAGGTTTGAAGTTTGCCAGAGATGGACACCAACAAAAGCAACTAACAGCATGGAGTGTTCCGCACCAAAACAGAAAGGTTTGCGTAAAATGAGTGTCGTATCGTAATATTTTAGGTTTAACCATGAAGCGTTTCGATGAAATACAAGAAGGAAGGAAGGTGCAATTATGTTGGTTCCAACTGTCCGGTGCAAGTTTTCGGAATCTGGAAGGAAATACTGAATTCGGCTAGCGGGATGGAGAAGACGGGTATGTATCCATTCGGTTCGGCTGTAGTAGGGACATATTGTTAAGATGTGATTCTGTTTCAGAGTTTGAAATAGAAACGAAATGTTAGAGGTAAGTGTTACGCTTTTCTGGCTATTTAGGAACATAATTGTAAAGACAGAATCATCTGTCCTCAAACGTGTGATTTGGACGATTATTCTTCGTAGCTTCTGGCAAATTCTATCTCTTCTGGAGTTTCATTATTTAGTCTGTGTTCAACTATGCTATCAGTATTAGAAAGGATTACTCCAATATTTTGGCAACTAACTTCGACAAATATTTCTGTCCCTGATGTCCTCAAATCGTTGCTGGCTAAGGCTCAGACGAGTATCGAAACTGAGAACTCATGATACTGATGGCATTAGATGAATAAAAGCTTATGAGATGCTATCTTAAAACAATAGTCCAGACTTGTCCTCGATTTCAGAAACCGGAAGTTCAATGTGCCAAACGGCTAAGACCCTGCAGTTTGGCTTAGATTTAGAAGAAACTTATATTTCTCCTTGTGCTTCACAAGTACTGCTAAATAAACTGCAAATTGTTTGAGTTGCCAGACGGAAAGTAATGAAAACGGTGCGGCCATCCTCATTTACTATGATCGAATGCTGAAATCAATCAAATACGAAGCATTACAGTTGAATGGACATGATAACGTTGATATTCACGCAAACTGTTCTGGTGTAGATGATTGCGGACGCGCCTTCCCTCCCTAGGTTATCGGCAGAATTGTAGACATGCTATTGTAGATTTAAAGATATGTGTTTATCGAACTAATTGGGGGAAAAATACAGCTCATATAAACATTGACGCCGAAATGTATGCTTGACAAGAGACGAAATGTCATCTATAAAATGTAATTCATCAGAAGAAAGAAAGTATAACAGCAGGCGAAGAAAGATAAAAGTGAGGCTAAAATATTCATATCGATGGTTTAGTGTTTTTAATGCATAAAAAAGGGAAAGATAGATTTTCGACCAGTACGTAAAATGAGTTAAATGTTCTATAAACCTTTCGCTACGAGCGTCGTCTATAAACGACATCCGCGTGATGAGCTGTGTGTACGAGCGTCGTCTTTAGAAGACATGAGAGTGCTACTGCACATTGATGACAGCAGCGCAGTGTGCATACTTTTCGGCGCAGTGCTCCTTACAGCGGTGGCACTCCGGCGAAGCACACTGCCATATTGAAAGGGTTAAGACGATGAAAAATTAAAAAAAACTAGGCTATTTCGATTGCTTATGTTCAGCTTTTTAAAACAAGCTATATAAATTTAATTTATCTGATACTTGTAGTAAACAGTATGCCGTTAATTGAAGAAAGTGGATGGGTCTGGAATGAGACATAAGACTGTGATTGTGTGTAGTAATCGCATTTGGATGAGATTTTTTAATTGTTAAAAATCGTTTTTTTTCTCTTTCAATACATCAAATGGAAGCTCTGAAAAAAGAACGTTTCCTGTATGAACTTGTATCCTTCAAACAGGTTAGATAAGATAACGTGGTAGAATCCGGAACCACATTTTGTTCAATGTACACAAAAATACCATTAAAGCCATTACTACCCTTTTCTCCTGTTTATTTAATTATGCAGAACAAGACACGGAGCTATCATTTATCATTTTCAAACGCAAGTCTAAATAGTTAAAATCTACATAAATATAGGCCTTAGTCAGATAAATCTATTACTACCAAAATCGTATTTTCTCCTTCGTTGCCATGTTGTCCGGAAAATTGTTTGTAGGGAGTTGTAATAACTTTATATCCAGGTGATGTATTGGCCATGGATGCTCTCTTGGGATGTTCGTGTAGCTGCTGTAGTGAACTGACCTCATTGGGTGTTAAGTTCTGCTTATGTATAGGAAAGGGAAAGGAGAATGGGCAAGTGCACTCGAGGAAGTGAGGCGGGCTTCTGAGGAAGACATATATGGGGTATATAATATTAAGATTGCGTCTACTCAAGCTATCAAAATTTGATATGCGTGAGTATACCCTTTCGAACTTCTAAATCAGCCGCCAGTTAAATTCATTAATTGTATTTTTATATAATCAAACATTACATAAATTACATAAATGTGGAAAGACCTACACGGTAAAGACGTGAATTGAGCCCGAATCGATTGAACTTTGGGGATAATAGATAGAAACCATCTTGAAAGATCATCTCTCCATTGATTCTGCCAACTTATAAGTGCCTGTTTGTCCGAAAAATGGAGAATAACTCGTGAAACGCATCGTATCACATTGTGAACTAACACCGAATTGCAGGCAAAAAGATTGCTCGTTGCATCGGGGAGGAAAGCGAGTGGTTAGTGCGATCGAAAAAAACATACCCATTGTAATCGTCAAACTCTTTAACATTTTTACTATATTTTATGTTCGTGTGTCAAGCAAAAAATTGCTGGATAAATTTCTTGTCTACCGATATACAACACAACATATGACGCAATAACGATTTTGAGTAATATGTGTTTGAAATCTCTCGATAAGTCGTTACATTTTTCGTGGAGGTTCAGAATTGATACTTATGTTCCCCAGGGTAGCGTTTTAGGTTTTAGGATCCATCTTTACATCAGATGTTTCTCCTCTTCCAGATAGAGGCATTTTGTCTTTATTCGCCGAAAACATTGCTATCATCTTTAACTGTCGAGTGATACGTGCTCTGACGAGAACACTGCAGGAGAGCCTGAATGTTATGTTCGGCTATTTCGATGTAAACAACATTCGGTACCGATGCCCGCGACGATGCAATCTTACGCGACCTAAACAAGCAGATGTCGCCGAAAACTACGCACATTCACTTGAAGCTACGCTGCCGAAAGAGGAACCAATTAACATAGCTACTCTTGAGGACTGTTGGAACATGATTAAAACAGCCATAAACAGCGTAGCGGAGAACATCCTAGGACACGTGGAAAAAAAACGACGGTACGAGTGGTTCGATGATGAGTGTCAGCAAGTGTTACACGAGAAGAGCGCTGCGTGGGAGATAATGCTGATCAAGCTACCCGTCAGAACGTGAAACGATGTAAACAGAAGCGAAGACAGCAAACCCAACCCTTCCGGAAAAAGAAGCGCCGCTAGGAAGAGGAAGAGTGTGAAGAACTCGAACAGCTGCACCGTTCTCATAAGACGCGAAAGTTCTACCAGATACTTAATGCATCCCGAAAAGGCTTCGTGCCACGAAAAGAAATGTGTCGGAATAAGGATGGGAATATTCTGACGAACGAACGTGATATGACCGAACGGTGGAGGCAGCACTTCGGTGAGTACCTGAATGGCGTCCATGCAGAGGACCAAGATGACGATGGAAGCGATTACGTTGGCGCAGTAAATAATGAAGATGTACCACCGCAAACGATAGGTGAAGTAAGGAATGCTCTCAAACAACTTAAGAACTACAAATCTTCTGGTAAAGATGGCATCGGAGCGAAACTTATCAAGATGGGCCCGAAAAAAATGGTTAGTTATCTGCGTCGGCTGATTGTCAGAATTTGGGAAACAGAAAAGCTATCGGAGGAGTGAAAAGATGGAGTTATTTGCCCTATCTCCAAGATAGGGTACAAACTAAACTGTGAAACCTTTCCGGCAATCACCGTCCTGATTGCCGCCTACAAAGTACTTTCACAAATCATCTTCCGTCGTCGATCACCACTGACAAACAGATTCGTGAGAGGTTATCAGGCCGGCTTCATCGAAGGTCGGTCTACTACTGACCAAATCACCTTCTGCGGCAGATCCTTCAGAAATGCCGTGAGTACAGAGTTCCTACGCACCATCTATTCATCGACTTTAAAGCCTTATACGATTCAACAACACTAAAAGAGCTCTGGAGAATCATGGTCGAAAACGGCTTCCCCGTGAAGCTGACAAGACTGGTTAACACTTTCGACACCCCGTCACCCAGATATGGGTGACACTTTCCTCGCTCAAATTGAGTAGGATTTTTAGAAGGAATTTGATAGAATAGGCACCTAAATGTAACTATAGGTGATGAAGAAAAATAATAAAATCATAACTATATTATTATACTGTTTATACTATACTATTAATTAATTTATAGTACGGATGGTTTGTATGCAGTTTTTTGCAAAACCTCTATTATATGACTTTGGCATGTGTTATTGTCTTCAATTCGTCTTCAATTTAAAACAAACATTGCTAGATCATGTAAAAGTTATCTACAAACTAAGTTTGGTCGTCATTTAATAATTTATCGCAAGTTGGGCTCTGCAAGAAACTCAAAAACGTCGCGTTGGGCGACGAATGTGTTAAGGCTACAATGGATAGAATACAGTGCTGTGTGCGAATATCGGGTGGATTATCTGATTCATTGGAGTCCCACAGGGGGCTTCGACCAGGTGATGGTCCCTCTTTCTTGCTGTTCAACATTGCGCTAGACGGTGTTATGAGACGAGCGTGGTTTAACTTGCGTGATACGATTTTCAATAGATCCAGTCAATTCATCTGCTTCGCTGATGACGTAGACATTGTAGACATTACACCAGACTTAAGCACGAAGCAGAGAGAATTGGACTGAAAATCAATGCGTCTAAAACCAAATACATGCTGGCTTCTGGATCCGAGCACTACAGAACCCGATTAGGTAATGTAATGATCGACGGCGATGGGTTCGAGGCAGTGGATCAATTTGTCTACCTTGGCTCAATTGTAACGTCTGACAATGATACCAGCCGCGAGATCCGGAGACGCATTGTCAATGGGAGTCGTACATATTATGGTCTCCACAAACCCTTAAGGTCAAAAAAACTTAGCAATCATGCGAAAGGTTCCCTGTACAAAAAACTCATAAGACCGGTTGTCCTCTACGGGCACGAAACTTGGACAATACTCGAAGAGGATCTGCGAGCATTCGGAGTATTTGAGCGACGGGTGTTAAGATCCATCTTTGGTGGTGTACAGGAGGATGGCGTATGGAGGTGAAGGATGAACCACGAGCTCACGCAACTCACCGGCGAACCCAGTATCCAGAAAGTGATCAAAGTTGGAGGGATACGCTGGGCAGAACATGTTGCAAGAATGTCGGACAACTATTCTGCCCAAAATGGTGTTCATCGGGAATCCGGCTGGTACGAGAGGACGAGGAGCGCAACGAGCAAGGTGGTTAGACCAAGTGGAGTATGACATGGTGAGCAAGGGGTGCCAGCGGAATTGGAGAGAGATAGTCACGAACCGAGTTAATTGGAGAAAAATTGTGAATCAAGCCATGTTGCAAATACGTTAAGCCAAAATAAATAAATAAAATAGAGAGAGCACAGATTAGCATGGTTGAAGGTTTTAAATTGTAAAAATATGAATGAAAATAGATATTTGATTGTATTTCAATGCACAAAACATGTAACTTTGTCCATTGTTCAACCGTAATTAAAAGAATTTTCTAACATTTCCACTATGATTACCACTAATCGCTATATTAAAAAATTAGGTGTTCTAGATTTCCTGCGGAAAATGTAATAGGAGTACCGGTAAGCATCTTCGTTTTTTTTTTCAAAAAATTAATGCTTTATTCTGCAAAAATGGTTACAAATTTAATATTCAATTCCAAATGCCATCTTTCTGGCAATTCACGAATTCCTTTGCCGAAATAATCGGCCGGTTTGTCGACTAACCACGAATCGATCCAATTTTTGACTTGCATCGATCGAAAAAGGTAGTAATCGGACGGAGCAATGTCTGGAGAACACGGCGGGTGGGATAGGACCTCCCATTTCAGCGTTTCCAAGCATGTTTTGACCGGTTTCGCGACATGCGGCCGAGCATTATTATGGTCTCCCCAAACCCTATTTTGTCCTCTTCAAAGTAATCCCAATGAGACATAATACACTTGTGCCAACGTTTTTTCCAATCCTCGAAACACTTCAAAAAATCTTTTTTTTTATCTTGTTCAGCTCCTCCTTCGATGCTGTCTTTATCTCGTCAATCGTTGTGTAGCATCGTCCTTCCATGGGCTTCTTCAGTTTCGGGAACAAGAAAAAGTCACAGAGGTCAGATCTGGGGAATACGGTGGCTGCGGCATCATTGGTGTGTTGTTTTTGACCAAAAATTTACGCACAAGTAACGATGTGTGAGCAAGGTCGTTATCGTGGTGAAAAAGCCAAGTTTTGTTCTTCCTCAAATCCGAGCGTTTCTGGCGGATTGCTTCTCGCAAATTGCACATAACTTGCAGGTAATATTCCTTGTTGACCGTTCTACCCTGTGGCAAGAACTCATGATGCACCACGCCCCTGCAATCGAAGAAAACTGTAAGCAAAACTTTCACATTCGACCGAACTTGGCGCGCTTTTTTCGGTCTTGGTTCCCCTTGGACTGAGCTTTGATTCCCACGTCATAACCATAAACCCACGATTCGTCACCAGTTATGACCCTCTGGAGCAAATTTGGGTCGTCGCGGACAGAGTCCAACAGCTGATTAGCAATGTTCATACTGTTGCTCTTTCTGGTCTAAATTGAGCATTTTTGGGACGAATTTGCGAATTTGAAGTGCTCGGGCGTCCGGCACGCTCTTCGTCGTTCACATCTTCTCGGCCTACCGAGAACATTTAGTACCACCGATAAACGTTGCTTCGGACCAAGGTAGCTTCCCCGTATGCCACTGTCAACATTCGGAATGCATCCGCGCACTTAATTTCGTTTTTCACACGAAATTTGACATAGGTTCTTTGATCCATTTTTTTGAAAAGGTAAATATCGAAGAAGAGCCAAAACATGGGCAAGCAAAGCAGCTGTCAATAATTAACTGAATATTCAAAATTGCCGAACTTGTCGGCATAAGTACCAACATAACGCCACTAAATAATCGAAATTCGAGTACAGGTCGGACTCGATTATATATAATCGCAATTTCACTTTCAAAAATATTGCTAGATCATGTAAAAGTTGTCTACAAACTAAGTTTGATCTTCATTTCGTAATTTATCCGCAAGTTGGGCTCCGCAAGAAACATAGAAAAGCCGCTTTGGGCGATGAACGTGTTAACACTCCTATACTCGCGCATAGGTCTGTGAAACTGAGACCCAGGTAACCAGTAAGCATTGAAAAATGGTCTTAAATCAGCACTGTATCCACATATAGAATACTGAATAAATGCTTATTACACTCTATAAACCAATATGAGATGGATATAATGCTAAGAAGGCGAAATATAGGGCTCTTTAAATGCTTCAGTTACAGCCTTGAATAAGCATTACTAAAGCTTACTTAGGGCTAACTGAAAACGTCACTTGTGATGGCAGCCTTTACTAAGCAGTTGATTTTCGATTCGTTTTTTTCTAGGAAAAAGTCATCGAATCTATCGGGACTCAACAGAAAATGAAAAAAAAAAAATCGTGTGTTTGATGGGCCCACACAGATTTATTTCTGCCATTTTATGGATGATATTGATATATCATTTATATAGATTTACGGCGCACTGCTTTGGAATGAGAAATAATTGTTATATGAAAATTACTTGAAAATTGATACATATAAAGGAATGGAAAATAGTCCTATTTCAATAACCGCGCTCAGATACCTGCTCAAAAAGATCATGTATGTGCGGGTCTGGAAAAAATGGTAGCATGGTAGCATTAAATGCGCATATAGGGCTTCCATTAATGCCTATTTTCATATGTTTTATCCTAATGTTTGTAAGCATTATATGGTAGCACTGAATGCGCATATAGGGCTCTCATTAATGCTTATTTTCATTAATGTTTATATGCATTAATAATGTCGATGTAAGGTCTATTAGCATCAAGAAAGCAGATATACTGCCATTTGGTATTAGAGATGCTGAATTAGTGCTATAATAGAGCTATACATTAATGCTTATGGTTACGGTTACTTGGGGAAATCAATAATTCGTTTATTTCGCAGAAAATATCAACACTACGACTTTGCTATTGTTGCGACTTTGCGGATTCATATACAATTCGTTGTTATATTCATACGTGCAAAAGAAAAAAAAAGTTTGACTTTCGTATAGTTATTCGCTAAATACAATGGTCATACATGTACACAACTGTGAAAGAAATGCACTGTAAACTGTAAACTATAAACTAAAAGGTGGCTTATGATTATTTTTTATAGTTACAGTTCCGGGGATATTTTTTTACCATATACTAGCTGACCCGGCAAACTTCGTCCCACCTAAAATTTGTTTTTTGTTATGAATACCTTCAAACATTCACGTTTTCTTACTAAGCGCAAATTCATGAGTCTAATCGCAGAACTGTTAATTGATTGATATTCTAATCGACCCCGTTGAATTTACCTTTTACTACAAAATTCCTAGTACTTCTACCAAAACTCATATCAGATTATTTTCAGACACAATTCATGTTTAATATTTTTCAACCACCTGCAATTAACATGTTTCTCCGTTACATGGAATAAATGTTTGATACAGAAAACATGATAGAATAAATTTGCTTTTTGATTAGTTTTCGAGTTATGCACAAATTTGTCTTTCGTTTGTATGGCAGCTTCCCCCTAGAGAGGGGGGGTCTAACCACCGTGTAAACATTTATTGCGCCCTAAAATCTCCATGTACCTAATTTGGTTTCGTTTACTTGATTAATTCTCGAGTAATGCAGAAATTTGTGTTTCGTTTGTATGGCAGCCCCCCTAAGAGAAGGGGGAGGACTGTTTACCCACCGTTAAAACATTTATTGCGTCCTAAAATCTCCATATACCTTATTTGGTTTCGTTTACTTGATTAATTCTCGAGTAAGATAGAAATTTGTGTTTCATTTGTATGACAGCCCCCCCTTAGGGAGGAGGGTGGAGTGTCTAACCACCGTGAAAACATTTATTGTGCCCTAGAACCTCCATATACCTAATTTGGTTTCGTTTACTTGTTTAATTCTCGAGTAATGCAGAAATTAGTGTTTCGTTTGTTTGGAGCCAAACAAACTAAGAGAGAGGGAGGAGTATCTAACCACTATAGAATCATTTATTGCACCCTAAAACCTCCACTTGCCAAATGTCGTTTCATTTACTTGATTAATTCTCGCATAATGTGTTTCATTTGCATGGCAGCCTCCTCTAAGAGAGGGGGGGAGGAGTATCTAACCACCGTGAAAACATTTATTGTACTCTTAAACCTTCACTTGCCAAATTTGGTTTCGTTTGCTTGATTAATTCTCAAATAATGCAGAAATTTGTGTTTCATTAGTATGGTAGACCCCCTTAGAGAGTTGGGTGGAGTGTCTAACCACCATAGAAACATTTATAGCACCCTTAAACCTCCACATGCCAAATTTCATTTCATTTGCTTGATTAATTCTCGAGTAATGTAGAAATTTGTGTTTCATTAGTATGGCAGCCCCCCTTAGATAGGGGGGAGGGGTCTCAAACTATCACGAAAACCTTCCCCGGGGCCAAAAACCCCTACATACCAATTTTCATGTCGATCGGTTCAGTAGTTTCCGAGTCCATAAGAATCAGACAGACAGACAGACAGAAATCCATTTATATATATATATATATATACTAGCTAACCCGGCAAACTTCGTCCCGCCCAAAATTTATTTTTCGTTATCACATCCACGTTTTCTTATTAAGCGCTGTTCATGGGTCCAATCGCAGAGTTATTCATTGATTGATATTCTAATCTACCCTTTAAAGTTACCTTTTAGAAATTTGAGTTTCATTTGTATGGCAGAACCAGCCCTCCTACCCCTTTAGAGAGGGGGGAGGGGTATCTAACCACCATAGAAACATTTATTGCACCCTAAAACCTCCACACTGCAAAATTTCGTTTTATTTGCTTGATTAATTCTCGAGAAATTTATAAATTTGTGTTTCATTTGTATGGCAGCCCCACCTTAGAGAGGGGGGAGGGGTCTCAAACTATCATGAAAACCTTCCCCGGCCCCAAAAACCCCTACATACCAATTTTCATGTCGATCGGTTCAGTAGTTTCCGAGTCCATAGGAATCAGACAGACAGACATCACTCCATTTTTATATATATAGATAGATGGGCTGAACAATATCGGCAAGAAAACAAGTCGCAGGAAGTTCCTAGAAACCCTTTTATATTTTCTTTTTGTGCCCCATAAAAAAGGGATTAATTTGTAGTTTACCAAGAACACAGGGACAAAGAATATTAGAACTTTGAGTACTTGAAATTCCAGAACCTTTATCATCTGGTAACTATCTAAAAGGTCGTTATACATTCAACTTTCCGCGAAAAGATCCGAAAACACGCTACAACTTCATGAAATGTAAGAAATATGTTTGTCTTGATCAGCAGTTATGATTTTCACACCAATGAAACCACAATTAGTTAATACGTTTCTATGTTATTTTCTTCATACAGTAGAACCCCGATTATCCGCGAAATAGTCGGGCCAGGTCATCGCGTATAACGAAAATCGCGGATAACACAATATAGGACTAAAAATGAAGACAAACACGAAAAAAAGATATTTTAGCATGAATGGTTCATCAATACAGAAATTTTATGAACTATCAATCTGTAAGGTCGTGTACAACAGCGATTAGATAATGTGAAAGCCATGACCAAAACAAAAAAAGCAAGACTCTACCACTCACTGACAAATTTCGGGAAGGTTTATAGAATTACTAGGGAACTCACTTTCGCGGATAATCCGCACCGCGGCTCAACCGCTCGCGGATGATCGAGGTTCTACTGTACTTTTATGAATTATATTCAGTTGAATACTTTCAATTAATAACAGGAAAAAAGTCGAATTTCGCTATTTGTGTTGAAGTATCAAAAATTACTCTGTTTTGAGGAGGCTGTATTAGATGACTATTGAAACTGAATAAAGACGAAGAAAACATATTTTCTGGAGTTTTTTCATTCAATTATACCGTCTTCAAAAAAAAAAAGCCAATAAAACTTGAAATATATGCAACAGCAACAGTACAGAGAAGTTCAACTTTCGGTCTGTGACACCGTGCGCGAGTATACGTGTTATGATTTTGCACGAGAGTATAGGAGGGTTAATATTGAGGACGATATTGATCGTGCCAGGTCCGCTTTAGATACATGGTATTGAGAAAAAATCACAGTTTTTCCTCAGTTTTACATCACGTCGTTTATTCAAGGCAAAGCCTCGAAACGTGTCTTCGAGGAAGTAAGAATTCAGGAAAATCTTGAGCAGAATTTGCTAATTTGTTTATGTTTTGCCTTACGCACACACATGCGAGTATGTACTAAGAATGATTGTTTCATTTAGTTTTAGGTATGTGGTGTGCCGAGTAATACGCGACTAGTTTCTAGTCCAGTTGCAAATCCGATAGTTTATACGATACATCTTGGTATTATTGGCGACAACAAACTGTACTGGAAGATCTGCCATCGTTATGAGCAGAGATGCCCACCTTCCTGATTTTTCAGGATTTCCCAGACTTTTTAGCACGCTCCCTGATATCCTGACGAACACTAAATTTATCCTGATTTTCCTGAAATGATCCTGATTTTTGCTGATTTTTGTACTCTTTACATTATTCGTAATAAATATATTGGTTTCCGTGCCAATCATGACTTTTCTGTCATGATAGATCTCCGGTTCGCACTTGTATATAAAAGTTAAACTGTGTACTTAACTTTTTTCTATCTTTACCCTCAATTGTTTCGTGGCTTCCCAAAGCAGTGCTAGAAAATTTCATGAAACCAGATTTTCTGACGAATTTATGAAATTACAACGAAATTAGTTTGAAGAACAACATTGCTTTATTTAGGATAATGTGTATGTAGATGTATCCCCACAGTTATTAATGTGGGAATACGTTTCAGAGTGTAAAATTACTCAAGAGAAAATTTTTGAATCCACAGTTAATATAAAAAGATTTTATATGTAATTTATTCGTCTGATTCAATGTAGAATAAACTTTAATGATGGGACTATGGTAAATATATCTATAACCGTACTAAATATCATAAAAATTAAGGAAAAAAATTAGGAAAAATGAAACAAGTCTTCTACTGCTGATATGCTTTCCTCATTTGTTGAGTAAAGATTCATTCCAAAGCATGGATGATGAACTCAGTGAAAATTTGAATATTGATTTCTCTGCAATTGACTGATGCTGTAGATTTTTCGGAAAAAATGTAAACGATCGAAAAGTCAGGCGAAACACTAGCATTTCCGCTTATGCGAGGATTTATACCAAGCTTATTAATTCTTTTACATATCCGGTCATCGCCCGAAGGAAGATATACTCTGTTTCTGGTGGGATTTGGAATGGATCCTGTATTATGAGCTACTACCAAGCAACTTGTTTCTCACATGTATGGCTCGCAGCAGTTTTCGACGAGGAAGCAAACATGTTCTGGGAGAATAGAATATTTAAGCTGTGTGAAAGATGGCGAAAGATTGTGGAACAGAACTATGGATATGAAATTAACTTATAATGCTTTGATTGAAAATTATGTTTTTGTTTTCCCAAAAATTGACATTAACTTTTCGGACAACCCAATATGAACTATCCTGATTTATCCTGATTTTTATTTTCATTCTTCCTGATTTTTTCAAATTATAGTTGGCAACCCTGGTTATGAGAGATCTGATGGGTAGTGCCCATTCAGCTCCACAAAACGATGGTTGATCTCCGGTAAATAGGAAAAGCAGAAACGAAAGCACATAGTGGATAGCTCGTCCTGTTGCAACTTCTGCTATCGATAAAAACCATCTCATACCGATTGATCGATACATCGAGCTCTGTGATTCGATTATTGCCAGCAGTCATCTCGTGCGGGGATGATGAATCGCGACATCACACTTCTGACCAGAATAACAATTGTTCATATTGTTACCATCTGGTTTTTGCCGCTCAAAGTTTACCCGTCGGAAGATAAAGTTCCAAACATCAACACCTTCTAACAGCATCGACACCGGCTGGACCCGGATGGTCCTTGGGGAGAAAACATCTAACTATACCCAGTGTATAACCAAGGCAAATCCAAAGCCATCGTCATTTTACCTCTGTCCATCGGTGGGTGGTGATTCTACCCTGGGCCCTAAGTGAAGCAACCGTGAGGAGCGCCGTACACAACACAGAGGTTGGTGAAAATCTCTAATTCAAGCAAGGACAAAATTGATCCAACAACTGGGGCAAAGGCAACTACTTGGCCCCTAACGTATGTACGTCCAGCTTGAAGGCGGCATCGGTGTGCTCTGTTAGTGGCTTGGATGGCTCCAAGTTTATACTACGCTTTGGAATAGTGCCGAGGCACACTAGGCACTAGGAGAAATGAACATGGGTATGGTATGGTGGGAAAGTGCTGCGTAGATTGTGGGACCTTCCATCGTATCTGTGTTTTTCTGCTTCTGCAGCTATTTCTCACAAAGAAGCGTACCATCCATGGATGACGCTCCGAGCGGGTGCGTTCAGTTTGCGTGTATCAGCATGGACGGCAGTCATGAACTCGCCGTCCCACAGACTTCGCATGGCTGCGGGAAAAACACTCCAATTCCCGAAATGAGTGTGAGGGTGTGGCGCCTTCAACTCTCTCCGCTATGCGCTGCTGCTGCTGCTGCTGCTGTCGCCTTCTCCCCTACTCCCGTGTGCTATGTCGCCTGCCGGATAGCTCAGGCCGATCCGACTGCCTCGGCTATGGCAGCAGCGTTTGTTTGATATAACGAAAAGAAAGAACGAAATGACGACAATATGTAGGGTGAACTGCTGGGACTCTTCCCCCTCGGCATTCTGGATTTCGACGTCGTTTGTATCCTCCCGTCGACGGTAGGGGAGAAGATTTTCAGCTTATTTCCATCATTGATGAACATTGAGAAGTTAAATTCGAATAACTTTAACACTGTTTCTTCGTTACTCAGTTTTCTATTTGTTTATTTTCATCCACCGATGTGTCTTAGTATCTTTTTTTAACTGTTTCATTCCAAGTTCAAACTACACGGTAACCGGAGGATGTTCTCTCACCGCTATTGTTGCTATTTTGCAAAATTTGATCAGCTAGATAAAAACGATACTCTATCCTGATGAGAATGATTCGATGCTAGAATTAAGAGGAGCACATCGCTTAACGCGCTGATGGTGCGTGGTTTCCATTGCCGTTGAGGTCGTTGGTGTATAGTTGTTGCTTTTATTGCTCAGCTGACGTAAATCATGAGTTTTCATTCCTCTCAACATAACTTGTTTCAATGGAGATTCGGAACATTTTATTATTGTTATTTGTCAGTGTTTTGATTGACAAAATACTGGAATGGAATGCATGGTCTATGGTTCTTCACCGTTTCCTATAGTTTTTCTTGGCCTCACGTACCAGGGTCTTTCATAAATCGAAATATCCATCTAGTCTACGAAGCTAATGACTATCAATCACTAGTTGTATGATAACATTAGTGCAAAAACTGTAGTCGAAAACATTGCGCAAATACAAATAGTGCCAAATTATGAAATAAATGAATATTTGAATATTTTTTTATTCAATCCATTTATATTAATCAACCAGCTGACCCAGCATACTTCGTCCCGCTCAAAATGTGTTTTTTTGTTATCAATACCTTCTAGGGAGGCGATTTGGCGTAGTGGTAACATCCATGCCTCTCACGCTGAAGGTCACGAGTTCAATTCTCACTCCCGACATTCTTCCAAAAATGGAAGTAAAAGTGACGAACCAGCCAAATGAGTTGAAAATCACTATAATACAGATAAAAAAAATTTCAATACCTTCAAACATTCACGTTTTCTTATTAAGCGCAAGTTCGTGAGTCAAATCGCAGAACTGTTCATTGATTGATCTTCTAATCGACCCCGTTGAATTTACCTTTTACTAAAAAAATCCTAGTACTTCTACCAAAACTCATCATTATAATATCTAACCACCATAGAAACATTTATTGCACCCTAGAACGTCCATATGCCTAATTTGGTTTCATTTGCTTGATTAATTCTCGAGCCGAATTTTGTGTTTCATTTGTAAGGCAGCCCCATCTAAGAGAGGGAGGAGGAGTATCTAACCACAATGAAAACATTTATTGCACCCTAGAACCTCCACATGCCAAATTTTGTATAATTTTCTTGATTAATTCTCGAGTGTTCCGTCCGAGAAACGCACGGAAGGGGAAAATGAATGATGTCGTAAGTACCACCCCTTCTTTATTCGATACGAAGCGATTCTGCATAAAAATGCGCCCCGACCGTGTCGAGCTTTCAGTCTTCATTCAACGATCACCAAGTGCAAATCGAGAACACCAGCAAGAGGAGCAAACGCAAGCAGCCAACACATCATCGCAAGAGTGCGATAAGACGAAGAAGTATCAGTATCACACGAGCCGCGATAACTGTGTACCGGCAGCGGCAAGAGTAGCCCCAACATCATGAGCCTAGTGAAGAAGAAAACACCAAACGTTGCAAGAGAAGCAACAGCAGTAGCATAACCTCAACATCAGTAGCAGTATGAAAACAATTCAACCACATGAGCGGGGTTACAGTACTCCAGTAACAGAATAGTGGCACATTCGCATGTGCAGCAATGAAACTAATGCAACCAAGTGTACATATTGAAATGAGTGAATTTATGAAGAATAAAATGTATATAGCGTAAAGTTCTCAAACATCATGCGCCCACCTTGCATTACTCTGACCCAGATCCAACAGAAAGATTTCCTTAAACACATCCTTAAAGAGTAATGAGTTTACTTGCTCTTTTCAGAGCATGGAGCGGAGCCACAGGGGCTCCCACCCAGAAGAGTAAGGCGTGAGGAACACAAGGGTTCCTTCCACGCACCGGTTGTCTCCATGAGTGGATCAACCAGACATATACAGTCCACCCCACAGTTCCCAGTAGACGGAACACTCGAGTAATGCAGAATTTTGTGTTTCATTTGTATGGCAGCCCCCTCTAAGAGAGGGAGGAGAAGTATCTAACCACAGTGAGAACATTTATTGCACCCTAAAACCTTCACATGCCAAATTTGGTTTCGTTTGCTTGATTAATTCTCGAATAATGCAGAAATTTGTGTTTCATTTGTATGGCAGCCCCCCCCTTAGAGAGGGGGGTGGAGTGTATAACCACCACAGAAAGATTTATTGCACCCTAAAACCACCAGATGCCTAATTTGGTTGCATTTGCTTGATTAGTTCTCGAGTAATGTAGAAATTTGTGTTTCATTTGTATGGCAGCCCCCCTTAGAGAGGGGGGTGGAGTGTCTAACCACCATAGAAACATTTATTGCACCCTAGAACGTTCATATGCCAAATTTCGTTTCATTTTCTTGATTAATTCTTGAGTGATGCAGATATTTGTGTTTCATTTGTATGGCAGCTCCCCCTTAGAGAGGGGGGAGGGGTCTCAAACTATCATGAAAACCTTCCCCGGCCCCAAAAACCCCTACATACCAATTCTCATGTTGATCGGTTCAGTAGTCTCCGAGTCCATAAGAATCAGACAGACAGACAGAAACCCATTTTTATACATATAAGTTTGCATTGTTCGAAGAAATTTATAACGTCTGTAGTTAAAACAATAGTCATTCATTAAAAATGGATTTCAAGCATACTTAACAACTAAAATGACGCGCAAAAATTAAGACCAGTTTTGAAATTCATGGTAAGAGAATAAAAACAAGAAAATTCATACCGTGAAAAGCTTCTAGGGTTAGTAGGGTAACACGGGGTGAGTTGGACATACGGGGTGATTTGGACCACCCCTTTATCTCGAAAAGTACGGCTCAACTTGGATTTTTTATAATGTCATCTCCTTCTATTGTTGAACCGCATGTACCTAACGTAAAAAACTTTGGTAAAATTTAACAGGTGGAGGAAAACGGTAGCATGAACACATCAAGCACTTTGATCGTTAGAAAATGTGAGTTTTTCGATCGTAGTTTTAAGGTTTTTTCCGTTGATTAAACAAACTTTTCGTGTATTGTGCAGTAAAGTTCTGTTTGCCTAAGGAGGAGGAACAATTTGATGCAGCGAAACAATGAATGAAATAATTTGCATTTCAATTTTTGCATGTTGTGTGGGGTGACATGGACACCTTTCTGTGGGGTGAATTGATCCTACATGTTTGAAGCTTTTCTTTGGTCTAATTGATTCCAAAAGTCGCGAAATTGCAAAAAAAAATGATAGACAGACAACGTTGGAAGAAGGAGGAGCTTGAAAAAGTAACGCAGGCCATCGAGGACGGATTTTCTTTGATCAAGCATCGAAAGTGCTTGAAAATGCTCAAACAACAGTGAAAAGAACCATGCAGAATTCAGAATGGTCTCAATGCAATTTTTTTGGTCTGGAATCTGGCCAAGACATCTGGTATCGATCTCAGAACACTGCTACTGATTGTTATGTTATCCTTGATTACTTTACATACACATAAGTATGTTTTTTCGATGAAACACATACTGGACCAAATCACCCCACAGACGGTCCAAATCACCCCGCATCAAATTTTAATGTCCGAAAATCATCTCTTTTATTTTATGATATATTTGGTAGTTTGAAGCTTGATATAATGATTAAACATTATTGATTGAGAGGAAACAAGTGTAGCTCAGTGTTCAATGTGACAATTATTATTCCAGTTTCCCCCTATTTCCCCTACTTGGTCGTAACACCTTTGTTACGCATTACTTCACGCACCCGGTTCGACATGGATTCCGCCAGCTTTGGCACGTGGTGACGTGGTTTTTGTCCAAACGACTACTCGGGATAAATCGTGGTGAGCTTATCGAAAAAGGAATCTGTCATCAAGCAATTAGGAGAGTCGCGTAATATAGCGATGAAACGGTTAACTGGAATGGAGAGACGATTCCAGTCAAACCTTTGAATTGCAATCCGCCAAAGTTCAAGAACCCGACGATGGAGCTCCTGTCTACTATCTCCCTCACCATGCGGTTCTGAAACCAGATAGCACAACGACCAAGCTGCGTGTTGCGTTTGACGCTTCGTGCAAAACGACGACTGACATTTCATTGAACAACGCACTGATGGTTGGACAGGTCGTACAAGACGATCTATTGTCTGTTGTAATTCGTTTCCGTTTCCATAGAATAACAATGTGTCATATGATACAGATGCAATCTACTGATCAACGTTTGCAACGCATACTTTGGAGAGATTCCTCCGATGCACCTGTTCGTACTTACGAATTGTCCGTCGTCACGTATGGCACCGCGGTAGTTCCCTATTTAGCTGCCAAGTGTGTGCAACGATTAGCACAAATCGGAAGATCTACATATCCCCATGCAGCGAATGTTTTAGAAAAAGATTTTTACAGTTGACAGGAGCCGAAAATCTTGAAGAAGGAAAACAGTTAATTCGCGAAATGAAAGAACGTCTGGTGGATTTATTCTCCGAAAGTGGAATTCCAATTGTCGAACGTTACTAGAGGGTCTACCCGCAGACTTGGTAGATGACCGTGCCACGCTTCAACTGGATTCTTCCAACTCTCCCGTTAAAACCCTAAGTCTATTATGGGAACCTAGGTCAGATAAATTCCTGTTCATATCTCCCAAATGGAACTGTTTTTACCAAACGTATAGTTCTCGCTGAGGCTGCGCGCCTGTTTGACCACTTAGGACTAGTGGGTCCTGTGGTGGTCTTAGCGAAGACATTTCTACAAGACATCTGGAAACAGAACTG
Organism: Toxorhynchites rutilus septentrionalis; assembly: GCF_029784135.1. Taxonomy (NCBI): domain Eukaryota; kingdom Metazoa; phylum Arthropoda; class Insecta; order Diptera; family Culicidae; genus Toxorhynchites; species Toxorhynchites rutilus. The sequence continues at coordinate 28,190,796 of NC_073744.1, read as the reverse complement.
TGATTGGGATGATCCGCTTCCAGACGATATGCAATCGTTCTGGATGGATTATCGACGAAACCTGCAAGCTCTCTCATCATTGTCAGTACCCCGATGGGTGGAATTTTCGAAAAACTTGATTTTCGAAAAACTCGTTGAGATACATGGATTCTGCGATGCATCCGATAAGGCTTATGGAGCCTGCATTTATCTACGCTGCACGACTAGTGATGGTTCAGTAGAAGTAAAACTGATTACCGCAAAATCAGAGGTCGCTCCTTTAGAAGACCTGAATCGTAAGAAAAAGAAGCAGACCATTCCTTGTTTAGAGTTATCCTCAGCTCTTCTCCTGAGTCACTTATATGCAAAGGACATTTCTAGTAGAAACGTACAGCAAACCGCAACATTTTGGACAGAAGATTATTGATGATATTGAGCTTGGGATAGGGGTCGCCAAGTTGTACTAATTTTATTTTATTTCTCGAAAACTTTCCACAGAATATCGCATGAATTTTTTCTGTCAGAAAGTGAGATCTAGTTTTAGGGTCTCCATTCATACTTCTATCCTGATCAAATCATATTTGAGTAATCGACTATGTTAAGCGATGGAATTTTATCCCAGTTTCTTCCTGTATCATCTGGGGTTCCTCAAGGCTCTATTCTGGGACCTATTTTATTTCCTATGTATATAAATGACCTCCCAGAAGTAATAAAACATGGCAAGATTCATATTTTTGAGTTAAAAACAAAAAAATACTATGTGCTCGAAGAATTTTCGTAGAAGATTTAATAAACGTAGGATGTAATAAAAATCTGTTCGATTTGTAATTTTTTCATCGCCATCTGAAATGAGTCCATAATGTATCGAAAACTTGTCTGATTTTATTACCATTGAAGATCCCATCCTCATCGGACCTCAATCCACATGACATCTTCGTGTTAGGGTTATATACAGTAAAACCTTTTTTTGTGCGTTTTTTTTTGTGCGGTATGTGAAAAGAAGCATATTCGACGAAGTTATCGTCCATTTAATTTTTTTCGATGGTTTATATGCATTTCAGTGCGAAAAAAGCATATTGGCGTCTATATTATCCACTTCTCAAATCATTCCCATCCTTCCATGTAATGCTCTAAGTTGCGCATGACTTGTTGCTGTTAGAAACAAGATTCGACATGCAACTAAAAACACAACACAGCCACGCGCAACCGAAAAGGCAAACTGTCCCATCGCAAAGCAGGTAAACAAAAGAAAATCAAACGGTGAACGACGTGGATTTGAGTTATTTTCTTGGGGGAAACTTTTTTATGCGGTTCATATCTACCGCACAAAAAAAAATTTTTCAAATTGTGTACCGAAAACGACTTTTTAAAGCTACAGGTGAAGTTTCGCACGATTTTTTTATGCGATTTTTTTGTGCGGTCCCTATCCCCCGCACAAAAAAAAAGGTTTGCCTCTACTACAAAATATAATAGCACGAAGGGACTTAAAGTAGGCTAACTTACGGTTTTGGTCAATATTTAGGAGCAAAATCTGTAGTGCGTGCCGGCTGTGGCGGATTCATTAAAAGTATCTACTACTGTATCGGGAATAGTTATAAATGATACATTTTTAGCGTCTCAAGCCTTATCTATTTTTGAAAACAACGTATCGAAGAGCTGTTTCAGTTGATTAACCTGCTTGGTAGACAAATTGATATTCGTTCAGTGGCCTCCTGTTGAAATATGATATGAAGAGGAATTATTTTTTAGTCTTTTTAAGAAGACTAGAAGTCTGTTAATTGGTTTTTGGTTAATTGCTTTGGTAGCCGACCTGTCACGTTTTCCTGCCATTGGATTGAAATATAGAATCATTTTTAAGTCATTGTCATAGAGTATTTTCAAGTATGTGAAAATAGCATTGATTTATAAATATAGTGAGATTAGAGCATGATAATAATAAATTTATGATAGCTGTTTATCATTTCCGCTCCACCAACTCTTCAACTCTTTCAATATATGCTGCGTTTTGCCACTCTGACCGTATAGATGAAACGACAAAAAAGTTGGTGCTATGAACATATTCACGCATTCACTAACCTGAATTCTTGATCTATCCTAATAATATACTGACGAAAAAGATTTGGCACTGCAAAGTAAAACCTGTTTGACTAGAATGATGCTTGTTTGGTATCAATGTCTCGTCGATGGACGATGATATTTTTTCCAAATAATCATGTCAGTATAGCGTTTCTGTTTACAGAGTTCGTCTCTTCCTTCCTACAAACAGCAGCACGTCTGTTCTTTAGAGGAAGTTCCTCTAGTTTATTTGGGAACTATAAACACTAGGGTGCCAATGAATGTATGAGAAAAATCGCTTAATCGGACTTGAGGGGGTAATGCATGTAATTTTAATACATTTGGTATCAATTTTTAATTTATTTTAAACCCCCGATTTTCTTTACTGCCTCCTTGGGTGATTTTACGATTTTTAAAAAGCCTCACACTGTTACCGCTTTGCGCCATCTTCTCTTAAGTCTGATTGATATATGACGAATTTTTTGGTAAATATTAACAATGATGAGTAAATTTTTGCAAAACGAATTATTCGTACATATTACGTGATAACATTGGTAAACAAGTGTCAAACAGGCCAGTGTAACCCAGCATAAGCCGTCAGTCCAACGTTGGTTCAACATATACTCTAAACATGTTATGTTAACCCAACCTTTATGTATGTTTTGTTATTGAATCATTTAGTAAATATTGAACTATTGTATGCAGTTTTAGTCATTTATTCAACTATCTAAAATGCGATATTAACAACATTATATTGCATATTAACTTGTGAAAAGGCTATTGCAGCGCCCGACATCTGATCCTGCATCGATTGAGTCTGATCCGCGGCTACAAATTAGATTACACTATGATTACTACAAACATCTACGATATACGATAGACAATTTTCACCATTCTTCTCTCCCAGGACCAGCGTGTAAATACTTATCAGCCAAACAAATTCGGGAAATACCACGAAGCTGATGAAACCCAGGCGGATTCAAGTGAGAGCAGCTCTATGCCACGTTCCAACATTAATCTGGAGCGCAGCGTCAGTGGAAATGGAACCTTCGTCTTGACGATTCCGAAAACATCTAATTGATCGAACCAATTTTTTGGAAAAAATTTTGCTGAAAAAAATTATTTAAAAAATTTAAAAACATATTTTTTGAAAATTCTCAAAAAAAATTATATGAATAGCTCTTACAATTTCCAACAAGTCGTCCATACATCGGATAATGGGAATTTTTACAGAGAAAAAGTCTTTTTAACGACAACTTTCTTATAGTTTCTGGAATATAGAGGAATATACATTTTTGTATGGAGACCCCTGAAAAAAATAACGTTTTACTCGTTACATTTTTGTGTGTGAATTCTCGCGTTTGGCATGTTTTTGACATGTTTCCGAATAGAAAAAAGTTAGCAGAGCATGTAAATCGCGATAATTTATGTATACAAATGCTACGAATTAAACATACATAGGGCACGTTTATGACAAGGTAATCTGGACTCGAGGTGTGCAACGATACGATTCACTTATACACTCTCAACTATGCCATCTTAGCTTTGACGGAGAGCAGCGATCGCTAAGCAATTCATGTGTTTTGTTTATTGTGAATATTATGTGTTTTGTTACTTTTTTTTCAAAATACGTCAATAATACGTGAGATAGAAGAGTTAGTGAATCACTAAAGGTAAAGTAATGGAACTAGTACCCAGGATGTGTTGTTTCTGTGCTGCTTTTTGAAACTGGTTTTTTACGGCGGCTCGACAGCGAAGGAATATTTATAAAACTAGCTGACCCGGCCATCGTCGTTCTGCCATATAATTCTTTTCTGAAGAATATTTTTGGTTAGCAAAAAATACGAATAGATTTCAAGAGTGTTTGTATGTAATCGTTCAGATCTGTGAAATTGATCCAAATGATGATTTTCACTGCGAAACATGCATATGCGTACCTCTCATTTCCGAATTTTCCCTTTTTATTTTAAATATTCTTCTTTTTATATATAAAGAAACGCGTAGTCATTTTTTTTCTAATCATCTGAAATATTTTTCATAGTAGTCTATTGTTCTGATTTGGGTGAAGACAAACTCACAAAATATATGATTGACGCAGATCTGATCAGCCCGTGCTGATATTTTACAAGTACGTGGGAAAATCCTTCTTTTATATATAAAGATATGCATAGTCAATTTTTTCGAATTTTTCTAATCATCTCAAATATTTTCCAAAGTAATCTATCATTGTGATTTGGGTGAAGATAAACTCGCTAAATATATTGATGGCGTAGATCTGATCAGTCGTTCTCCCGTGATGATATTTTACACGTACGTGGGAAAATCCTTCTTTTATATACAGGGTTTTCCATTTCGGGCTTCCGAAAGTATACAGCCCTGCGCTGACAACCGTTTGACATAGCTGTCAACCAAAGCGTCATATCGTTAGTTGAATGTCTGCCATTTTACAATATGGATCGTTTTAGCATCGCACAACGTGTTAATTTTGTTAAATTATACTATAAAAATGATGAAAAACCGGCAAATGTTTTTCGAGCATTACGGACGGATTTTGGTCGTCATGGACGGGCTACAGAGCACACAATCGCTAATGTAGTGCGTAAATTTGAACAAACTGGATCCGTAGCGAATATTGTGAAACCTGTGCATCATCGTAATGTGCGTTCGGCCGAAAATATTGCTGCTGTTGCTGCCAGTGTGGAGGATGACCCGAATGTTTCGATTCCACGGCGTGCTCAGCAATTGGGCTTGTCAAACACATCATTGTGGCGAATTTTGCATTTAGACTTGCACCTACATCCATATAAAGTCCAACTGGTACAAAAATTGGAGCGTGGTGACTATGGAATGCGTCGGGCATACGTCGATTGGGTGAACGAACAACAGCAGCAAAATGCTGAATTTTCGCATCAAATTTTCTTCAGCGATGAGGCACATTTCGAGCTCGGTGGCTATGTGAACACCCAAAATTTCCGTATATGGGGCTCAGAAAATCCACACGTGATTGTTGAGAGACCATTGCATCCGCCAAAAGTCACTGTTTGGTGCGCATTATGGTCTGGTGGAGTCATCGGGCCGTATTTCTTTGAAAATGAGGACGGCGAGACGGTAACTGTGAATGGTGAGCGCTATGGCCGCATGTTAACCGATTTTGTTTTGCCACAAATTGACGATATGAATACGGATGACATGTGGTTTCAGCGGGACGGCGCCACGTGTCACACAACACGACCGAACATGGTCATGTTGCGAACGAAATTTGAGGGACGCATAATTTCGCGTTTTGGTTATGCCAATTGGCCGTCCAGATCATGCGATTTGAACCCGCTAGACTTTTTTTTGTGGGGTTATGCGAAAGACCGTGTCTATGCCAACTTTCCGCAAACTATTATTTACTTACAAACTCTTAACAACATTCGTGAAGTTATGACCGAGATACCGCCCCATATGTACCGAAAAGTCATCGAAAATTACCTGTTCCGGATCAAGGTGTGCGAGGAAGCCCTAGGTGGACATTTGAATGATGTTGTATTTCACACATAATGGCATAAACCAAACTTTAATTTGAAATAAAAGTTTCATCGAAATTCGAATTCTAAGTGTGTTTTATTTTAATTTACTTTCGGAATTTAAAGTTGGAAAACCCTGTATAAAGATACTAGCTGACCCGGCAAACTTCGTCCCGCCTAAAATTTGTTTTTGACATCCTACTATCCTTTTTTGGTATAGATAGAAGAAGATATAGGAGTGCATTAAAAATCCACAATGCATTAAAATCCATTTCCAGTTTCGAACAAAGATCAATTCCCTAGCGCAAACATCAAATGGACTAACAGCACTTGTCACTATGTAATTGTAGAACATATGGGAATTTAATTTTCCGAATTTTCCCTTTTCCTTCAGAGTTTACCGAAAATTTTTAATTGTCATGTTTGGAGGGGTGTCATACCATCATGGAAACATTTCTCACACCCAAAAACCCTCACATCCCAAATTGTGCTTGATTAGTTCTCGAGTTATGCAGAAGTTTGTGTTTCGTTTGTATGGCAGCCCCCCTTAGAGAGGGGGGTTGAGTGTATTCACCATAGAAACGTTTCGTGCCCCGTAAAACCTTCACATGCCAAATTTGGCTCCATTCGCTTGATTAGTTTTCGAGTTATGAAAAAATTTGTATTTCATTTGTATGACAGCCCACCCTTAGAGAGCGGGTGGAGTGTCTCACCACCGTTAAAACATTTATTGCACCCTAAAACCTCCACATGCCAAATTTGGTTTTATTAATGGATAGCTGTTAATTCTCCAGTAATGCAGAAATTTGAGTTTCATTTGTATGGCAGCCCCCCCTTAGAGAGGGGGGTGGAGAGTCTAACCCCCATAGAAACATTTATTGCACCCTAATACCTCAATATGCCCAATTTGGTTTCATTTGCTTGAATAACACTCGAGTAATGCAGAAATTTGAGTTTCATTTGTATGGCAGCCCCCCCTTAGAGAGGGGGGTGGAGAGTCTAACCCCCATAGAAACATTTATTGCACCCTAATACCTCAATATGCCCAATTTGGTTTCATTTGCTTGAATAACACTCGAGTAATGCAGAAATTTGTGTTTCATTTGTATGGCAGCCCCCGCTTAGAAAGGGGGGAGGCGTGTCAAACTATCACGAAAACCTTCCCTGGCCCCAAAAACCCCTACATACCAATTTTCATGTTGATCGGTTCAGTAGTTTCCGAGTCCATAAGAATCAGACAGACAGACAGACAGGCAGACAGACAGACAGAAGTCCATTTATATATATATATATATATATATATATATATATATATATATATATATATATATATATATATATATATATATATATATATATATATATATATATATATATATATATATATATATATATATATATATATATATATATATATATATATATATATATATATATATATATATATATATATATATATATATATATATATATATATATATATATATATATATATATATATATATATATATATATAGATGCATAGTAAATTTTTTCGAGTGTTTCTAATCATCTCAAATATTTTCCAAAGTAATCTATCATTGTAATTTGGGTGAAGAAAAGCTCGCAAAATATACGGATGACGCAGATCTGATCAGATTCTCCCGTGATGATATTTTACACGTACGTGGGAAAATCCTTCTTTTATATATAAAGATATTTCCATTTTCAGAAAACTCTATGACTCGATGTGTGTCACCCGGATTCGTGAGCGTTCGGTTTTTGATGCCTGGGCTTGAGTCCAACTCGAATTATGAAAACATATCCCACAAATTATCATTTCATCGACTCCCGAGAGATGTGACCATTCGGAAGAAATGGCTTCGATTCATCGGACAGGACCTAAATAGCAATACTAAAACATGTACATTTGCTCGCTTCACTTCAGTCCAGATTGTTTCATGCTCATCGATGGCTTGGATGTACAATATCGTCGAAAACTGATCGGAGAGCTACAGGAAGCTTCAGGAAGCTAAAATCCGAATTTGTTGAACAACAATTTCCCCAAGGTTTTGATTACAAAGATAACCTAATTGGATTATCTTGACGCTGCAATGGATAAATACACTGCATTTCACAACTATAGAACCACTCATTTATTCTGAGTTTCCAGAGATATGTAAGAAATCGGTTGAATTGAAGTATATAGTGTAGAGTACAATAACTATCTTCATTTATAGAACTGGCTATTTTAACTTTATTGTTGTGTTCAGACGCGAAACATTCAACAAACTATAATTCCAGTGTTTCATAACTATAGAACCAGATGGAAAAACTCTCACTCCTTTACAAAATTAACGCCAATTTAACATGAATTACGATAAGTTTCTAATTCGTAGGTCATCTTTAGTTCTCAATCATGCAGCTTACCAGCAATATGAGTGATTTGAAGAGCTTAAACGAGCAGTGTCCTCTGCGTAGAACGAGATATCCACTACAACATGGCGCAGCTTGGTCGTAACCACCCAGAATGGGTAATTTGAACCTATTGAGAACTGAAGATGACCTACGAATTAGAAACTTATCGTAATTCATGTTAATTTTAGAAAGGAGTGATAGTTCTTTCATCTGGTTCTACAGTTATGAAACACTGGAATTTCAGTTTTTTAAATGTTTCGCGCTTGAATACAACAACAAAGTTGAAATGGTCAGTCTTATAAATGAAGATAGTTATTGCAATCTACACTGAATACTTCAATTCAACCGACTTCTGACATATCTCTGGAAACTCAGAAAAAATGAGTGCAGACGTAAACAGATTTTCCGTAGTATATTTTCGTTTTGTTTCAATATTACTGCTCCAGTTGGTGAGTTTTCAACCGCTAATTCAAAGTTGGCACACGTTGGCAAGTGACAATTCTACCACTCACTTCATCATGGGCCGACCGGTGGCGCCGCCAAGCGCTAACAATGCCAACCAACGGGGGGCAACAACAACGGGCAGAAAAAAAAACTTCGATCGAGGTTGAACCAAACAACTTGTGTGTCTGGCTGGCCGTGTGTCGGTTGGTAGAGAGCCGCAGCAGCAGCAAACAAGAAACGAATAAAAATAACGAGGTCTATTGCGTTTCTCGAGCGCGAATATCTCCTGCCTGCCTTCGATGCTGGTTGCGTATGCCTTCGGTGGTGTCGATTTTCAGCGTGGTGAGCAGTGCTTCTCATCGTTGTCGTTGTCGTGCTCTGGGAATGTGTTCTCTGCGCATACTCAGCCATTTGTTGTGCCGTTCCGTTCCGTGGAGTGCTGTGGCTGCTCGACGAGTATATGGACGGAAAAACGCGCTCGATTGCGTACCGCTTGCCCCAGCTCCAGTACACTGCCCCCGCGTACCAACGCAACAACAGCATGAGAGTTGGTTGGTTACGTTGAGTTATATAGGCTGGATTTCGTTAAAATACGGAAAAGCTGTTGGTTTGAATTAGATCAACTTTGCTACATATTTTTATGTTTGAGGATGCGAAACTTTTCGAACAGATTCGATGTATCCAGCAAACTTTCGGGAATTCGAGTCGTCAAACCAATTTGAAAACTGAGAATAAGACCATTTTTAAGAGTCTGCAAGTCGTTTACGGGCGTGTTTTAACTGAAGAACTGAACACAGTGTTTCGTTTGTCGCTTTCCACGTTGCTTTCTAAGGTTATGTTTGTGGTTATATGTGGGATCGTTTGTGCAGTCGAATTGCTACGTGCAAAATGAATCGATTTTCTCCTCGTTGCAGGATTTTGTAGCCGTTGGTAAACTTCTGCTGTCGGCTAGAGCAGCTTTATGACTATACATGGATCACAGAACAACGGTTTCTAGTTCGTTTATGACAGACGGACAGTGTAGATACGGAATTAGGGGTAGACGGGTTTCCACTCACGATACTTTATATGGCCGGAACACTCAGGATATCTCTTTGGTATTATTGTCGCCAGTTTCCATTGGTTCTTAGTATACTGAACGTGAGGTTCGTTTATAGGTCCAACTTTTGTTTTTATTCTCATGTGTTCATTTTAGCCATGTATGCACTATTATTTCGTTTAAAATGGGTGGAACGAACTTTTGTATTTGTTGTGTCAAGTTGTAAATACAATGGTCTTTCATTGGGAATACTGACGCGCCATTAACACATTAAAATATAATTTATTGTTGTAAAAGAACACGAGGTATTACATTGGCAGACCTTACAATTACCGATTGAAACGGAAGTGTCTAGACAATATGACAACTGTCATCACACACATCTATGCGCCTTACAGCATCGTCGGAGTAACAGGCAACTGTCACTCGAGAGCCCAGCGTCGTAGGGAGCCGCTCATAGGTGGAGCCACTCCAACAGAATACAGTTGTCTCCAACATCTCCCCTTTTTAATAAATGTGATACGGGTTGAACCACTTCGGCGTCCTTCTATTCCTAGAAGATCGCCGAGGAACTGTTACCACCGGATCTGCATCAACTGCTGATTCAAATTCGGTTGAAGCTGATGATGTTGACGTTGATGGGGACTGGCCAGACGACAAAGGACTAGACACAGGACTGTGCAGCTGGTCATGCCGCGGAGTAGACGATGCTTGTTGCGAAATAGAAGGTTGCAATGTTCTGCCTGATAAGGATGCTTGCTGAGATGGTGGTGTTTAAGGAGTGGGAAATGAACCTTGAGTAGTCGAACCTGGTTCTGGTAAGTTCCAGGCTTCAAGTAAAACATCCAAGGGTAGCTTTGAATCGCAATTGCTCCCTGGATTTGCCAACTGATCTGGTACTGAATCAGGCACGGTTCGACCTCGTAGCTGATTGATGTGTGAGCGCTGCAGTCGATCGCCTTCTAACCATACGTTATACATGACGTCTCCCAGTCGTTCTAATACGATGCCAGGTACCCATTTCCAACTGTTTCTAGTGAAGACCTTGGCGTAAACTGGATCGTCTTTGCTATAAAACCTCGGCTGTTTATCAGGTTTTGTAGTTGATTCCGGCTTATGAACTGTTGGTGGACGAAGCAACTCGAGGCACGTTCTGATTTGACGATTGAACATGACCTCGGCTGGCGATTTGTTATCCTGTAGGGAGCGGTTTGGCGTGCTCCGGTACGTAAGCAGAAAAATGTCCAAGGCTTCATCGATAGCTTTTGTCCCCTCTCGAATTTTTTTAACGGTGCGTTTGAACGTGTCCACAAATCGTTCGGCTTGCCCGTTCGACTGTGGATGGAACGGTGCAGTAGTTACATGTTCTATTCCATTTGCCATGCAGAAGTTTGCGAACTCAGCGCTGGTGAACTGGGTTCCATTGTCCGATACCAGGGTTGTGGGCATCCCAAGACGAGCGAATAGTCCACGGAGAATGCTGATGGTAGCGTGGGAAGTGTTCCGTCGAGTTTGAACCACCTCAGGCCACTTGGAGAAGCTGTCGACGGCGACGAGATAATGGTGTCTATTCTGTATTTCAATCGATTCGAAATATTTCGAACGACTTGGTAAATTCCATTCCCTGTTTCGTTCGAGGTGTTTTCAAATTCGAATACCTTTCGTTCGGACTGTTTTGTTTTCGAACATCTTTCATTCGAATCAAACCAAACGTCAAACCCACTTTGTTTATGAAGGAGTGAATAATTTCCGCAGCGGATGAGCGGTGAACTGCAAAAATGTAAGCTAATTTTTAATCATTTTTTTCTTTAAATTAATTTTAACGTTCAACAGGGAAAAAAACAAAAACAAAACAACCACTAAAAATCAGTTCGAGCGGATTGTGCTGCTTCTGGAGCAAGAGCCGGACATAGCAAAGGGTTTCTCCCGAGGAAATTCCGGACCCTACTGGGATGATCTGGCGGCAGAAGTCAATAGTTTGGGACCGCCTATTCGCGATGGAAGTGGATGGAAAAAGGTATATACTAAAACGAATCCGAAACATATGTTTATAGTCTTATTTTTGCCCTGGTTTTCTGTGTAGGTTTGGGCGGACTATAAGTCCGGATTAAAGCGAAAACTCGCTCACAACAAACGGGAGCAGAGGGCGACAGGTGGAGGACCCAATAAAATTATCAATTTGTCCGAGCTGGAGGAGCAGGCAGTTCTACTAACTGGGTTACTTGCGACCGTGGAAGGAATCCCGGGTACCTCATCTCATGGAACACAGTTGGGTTCGCCTTCGGGTGAACCTCAAGCTGCAGACCAGGAAAATTTTATATATTATGGTACTTCCGACGAGTGTGACGGTATCAATAATACCATTCACTTCCAGCCCTCTCAGCCGAAAAAATCCAGACCTTCTACCACGAGGCTATTAGAGCTGCAAGTCGAGCAACAAAACAAATTTCACACCAATGTGAAATCCCTGTTAAAAAACACAAACAAGAATTTGAGTGATCTGGTTCATTATCAGCGCCAATCAGCTCGAGCGATTCTTTCCGTGGATGCCACACTCAAAGAACATCTGAGTGAACAAAAACGACATAACCACGAGATGGAGAAGATCGCGCTGGAGAAATCAATAGCGACAAATCCTTGAAACGCAGATTGCGTATATTTCAGAACATTAGAATAATGTTTCAAAATATCAGTGATCTGATTTTTTATCTTTATATTGTAACTCAAGTATAAAAAAATGAAAAAAAGTTCTAATCGTATTTTTATATCTTTCCATGGAAGAAAAATCTTACTTAATTTTTTCTTTGAAGTTTGTTTGGAATAGCATCAAAATTATATAAACTTTTTTAAAATTCACGAATTTCGCCTATAGTTTATGGAACTTCCTTAACCCCTTCACGTACAACATTGAACTTCACTCGTTGTTTCTCGATGTGAAATAATTACATAGCTTCAGGCATATGATGAGGATACCGACAACTGAAGATTATAAAATTTCCGTTATTTAAAAAAAAATTGAATGAGCTAAAAATATAAAATATAATTTGAATATTATAATTAAAATAAAAACGAACGAGTTAGTACGTAGTAATAACTCCTTCGTTTTTATTTTAAACACAACATGTATTTGCTCATCATAGGGCACCCATGTTAGATACCCACACTCAGCAGAGTAGCGGAACGACTCGAAGTGCTCGTTTTGGGCCGTGCTGTTGGAAATTAAATCGTACAGCAAGGGGTTAAAACAACGCAAAAAGTATTAATAATGGTTATTTGAATACTTGGCCTGCTTACGAGAAATCGATAATGACATGTTCTCAAAGTGTTGGCAGGAATAAGAGTAAATAATTCTGCCGAAACCATAGTTAAGTAAGGAAGACACTTCCTTTTCCGGTGGTTGTTATTTATTTGAGCATTTGCAAACAAGTTAGATGAAATTTAACAGTCATAAATATTAATTTAAACAAAAGTTTATTATGTAAACAGCTGCATAACATATTATAACTACTGAGAACGACCAAATTCTAAGCATATATTGTGAAGTGCACAGCATACATTTATAATTTGAGCGCATTTAGTAGGATTGTAGTGAAGTTGTCTCGCGCCAAGGATGCATCTAAACCGATTTTTTAGTAAACCGATTGTCCGCTCGACGATAGCACGACCCAAGGCATGCCTGCGATTAAAATCGCTCTCCAAACTCCCTTCCTCCGCTGCTCTGAATGGCGTTACTAACCAAGGTTCCGATGGATAACCAGCATCACCTGAAAATATTTTATCACACAGTACATACAAGTATACTAAAATATTGTAGTTGAACATTACCTAGAATCTTAGTATTAACTTCACCATTTTGGTGAAGCTGCTCAAAGTGAGTTCTTGCAGGGCTTACACGCCATATATGAGAGTCATGATTAGATCCCTGGAAGGTAGGATCAACGAAACGAATCCTTTGCTGATCGTCACAAACCTATGTTGATAAAAAAGAGTATTTGTTCATTGATTTGTTAATTCAAATACTAATAATACTTACAATCAGAACGTTGAGACTATAAAATCCCTTCCGATTAAAAAACAAATTTCGATTCAGCTTAGGTGGAATAATTTTTACGTGGGTTCCATCCAAACACATAATAACACCCGGAATTGATGTTTTCTGATAGAAGTGTAGTTTAGCACGCCGCTGTTCGTCTTCCGTCATATTTAGGGAAATCCATTTCTTACACAGTGTCCGCTCCAGAATGTTAAGCATTTCAGTCAGCACCTTGGAAAATGTGGGCTGTGCTATGGCAATGTGATAATCTTGCCCTGCTCCATGTTGATAATTTCCTTCAGCAAAGAATCGCAAACATGCTGCGAGTTTCACCTCCGTGGATAGACCACCTTTCCTTGTGGTAAGGCAGTTCTCAATTTCCTCTAAAACGTACCGAAAAGCTTCCTTACTTAGACGAAAACTTTTGATGAATCTGAATAAGGGCAAAATTAATCAATAAGAGAAACAAACATGGGATTTTTGAGACGGATACTTACGCTTCATCAGAAAGTTTCATGAAGTCGGTTGATTTTCGGTGGTTTCGCCGATGGTAGCAAGGCATTCCAATTTCTTCTTGCTCCGCCAAAATCGGTAACAAAACGGAATCCATTGAACGAGAAAATTTTCTCACAAATTTCTCTTAGGATCAAAAATTAACTGAAATTCAACTCGCACTCGCCGCTATTTAATACGGTGTTTCTTTTTGTTTATCGGTTTTTGACAGATCGATGCATATTCGAAATTTTCTAACACTTTCGTTCGAAACGAGCAAAACGATTGGAATAGGGAATGGTAAATTCGAAAACGATCGAAATATCACTTTCGAACGAAATAGAAATCCGTCGGAATACAGAATAGGCACCAATATTCACCTTCGACTGGACCGGCGAAATCAATATGCACACGTTGCCACGGACCAGATGCTCTGGGCCATGGAACAGGATCCGATTGCGGAGGAGATCGTGCTACTGACGCACAATGCTGACAAGTCTCGACGAAGTCCTTCACTTGTTCGTCGATCGAAGGCCAGTACACATAGCTTCTTGAGAGTTGTACCACTTTTATTGATCCATCAGGAAATCGATGGCTAATCGTTGCTCCTAGACCAATGGATGAAGCATCAGCCGCCACGATGATGTCTAACTTCGGATTATAGTGGGTGAGAAGCAGATCTGAAGAGAGAATTCTCTTGAAGTTTTCGAATGCTTGTTGACACTCCTTGTTCCACTCGAACTTTGCATCCGATTTGAGTAGGTTGTCAAGTGGATAACGCAACATCCGCATATTCGGCACATACTTCGCATAAAAATTTATTGCGCCTAGGAAGGAACGGACTCCTGAAACGTCAATGGGAGGCGATAGTTTTGCGATCGCTTCGATTCTTGCTGCATCTGGACGCAGCCCTTGATGATCGATAACATGGCCCAGATACTGGATCTGACGTTTGCGGAATGAACATTTCTCCGATCGAATCGTGAACCCAAAGTCTTCGATGCGCTGTAGAACTGCTTTCAGATTAGAATCATGCTCCTGATCGCTTTTTCCACCGACTACGACGTCGTCCATATAACCGGACGTCCCCTCGAGACCGGCGAGCATAGTATCGATCAATTGTTGAAATGCTCCTGGAGCAATCTTCACGCCCGGTGGAAGGCGATTGTATTGAAACAACCCACGATGCGTATTTATTGTTAGCATACCACGACTTGCTTCATCAACTTCTACTTGCAGGAATGCGACGGAGAGATCGATCTGGCTGAATACTTTACAGTTAGCGAGCTTTGCGAAAATGTCCTCCGGACGGGGAAGCGGGTATTGATGAGGCTGTAAGGCGGCATTTAGACCCGTCGAATAGTCACCGCAGATCCGGATCGAACCATTAGCCTTGCGTACCACAACTATCGGAGCGGCCCACTCCGAATAATCTACCGGTGAAATGATATTTATCTTCTCTAGACGATCGAGCTCTTGATTCACAGCATCCTGCATGGCATACGCCACTGGGCGTTTCGGACAGAAAACTGGGTTACACTGTTCTTTTAGGTTCAACTTCACCTTAATCTTATGGCATAAACCAAGTTCTTCACTGAACACCTTCGGAAATATTTTCTTCAGGGAATTGGTAGACACGGGTGCACTGGATACCTGACAACAGAATGTGTCCATCGGCACGGATCCGAGATCAAAACTGTCTACTAAATCAGATCCAAGAAGTTGCAAATGTTTTTCAGTCACACGAATCACTGCTTTGTGGGTTTTCTTTGCAATGCTAACGTTGCAACTAAATTCGCCTACAAGAGGCAAAACATTTCCCGAAGTGGTTTTCGCTTTCACTGTAGCTGGGGCTAACACTGGACTTCCAATCGTCTGCCAATTCTTCTTGCTAATGACTCTTATATCCGAGGCTGTATCAAGCTGTAACCTTATTTCACCTCCGGGGAATAAAACAGGAACAAATTTCCTTCTTTTCTCCACACTGCATGCTTTTACTACAACCACTTTGCTGGTTACCGAGAACTTCCTCCGTTTCTTTGCAGATCCACGCGACTTCTTTGCGCTGGTACAATATCCTTCCCGGTGTCCGATCTGTCCGCAATCGGAACACTTATGGCTTCTATAGGTACATTCGCGAGCATAATGGAACGAGCCACACTACCAACACGGTGATTTAGGTTTGCTTTTTCTGTCACCGGTGTCGGTTCTGATTGCCAGATTTTCTCGTTTCCTGGAACATCGCCCGTCGAATTTCTGCTTCACTGCATTGATCTGATCAAAGTGAGAAGCAGACTCGATCATTGCATTATTATGTCGGAGGTTGACCAACCGCTGGCTTTCCTCTGATAACTGTTCAAGGGTGACGTTGTCACGTTCTTCAATTTTGGAAAGAAGTCGGGTCCGCAACTCGGCGTCAGTTTCAGATTTGAGTCCACAGACGTATATTAAACACTTGAACTCTTCTTCGGTGAGCTTTCCTAGCTCAAACTGAACACAGGATTTGTTGACACGGCTTGCAAAGGCAATGTGATCCTCCGTCGGATTTTTCGAAGCTTGGAGACATCGATATCGACGACTGATAACAGACTCTTTCGCGCCAAACAGTCCGTTCAATTTTTCTACTGTCTGCGCGAAACTGAAGTCTTTTGGCAACCGTGGAAGTATATAACTGACATACCTCTCGTGTTCCACGGTACCCATTTTCCGTAGAAGTAGACGTACTTTGGCTTCGTCATCCAAACGAGAAGCGTCCTTTTCGAAGAGGTCATCATAGCGTGAATACCAGCAAGCGAAGGTCAGATTACTCTCCGCCTCATAATGGAACTCCTTGATGTTTCCCGCAAGAGAATCTAGAATCTGTTCGGGGTTAGGTGGGACCTGAACGTTGATTGAAGACGTTATACTGCGAAGGAATGTCTGCTGCCATTCTTCCGCCCGTTGCTCGTTTTGCTGTTGCCGGAGAAGAAGCTGGTTCAACTGCTGCTGATACTGTAACTGTTGCTGTTGCATCATGTACATCATCTGTGTGAGGAGGTTATCTGCCGGGATCGGGATCTGCTGCTGCTGGTGGGGGACCGGTTGACTGAGATTTCCTGCATGAGCATTCTGTTGATGTTGCTGCTGGATCCGCAGACGGTCCGCATCCGAATGGTGCTGCTGTCCGTTTTCCATGCTCTCTACTCTCCGTCGTTTACGCGGGGGTGACGGAATTGTTAATTATCACGAAAATCGAAACAAAACCGAACCGAACGTCGCCACTTTTGTATTTGTTGTGTCAAGTTGTAAATACAATGGTCTTTCATTGGGAATACTGACGCGCCATTAACACATTAAAATATAATTTATTGTTGTAAAAGAACACGAGGTATTACATTGGCAGACCTTACAATTAACGATTGAAACGGAAGTGTCTAGACAATATGACAACTGTCATCACACACATCTATGCGCCTTACAGCATCGTCGGAGTAACAGGCAACTGTCACTCGAGAGCCCAGCGTCGTAGGGAGCCGTTCATAGGTGGAGCCACTCCAACAGAATACAGTTGTCTCCAACACGAACAAAACTTGGTTAGCTTGAATTTGACGTATTTCTTTTGAATATGCCTTTGAAAAACCTATAGAGTAATGCGGGGTAAAGGTGCGCACCTATCTGTTGTCGTCCAATAACTCTTGAAATAAAAGCAAATGAAA
Source organism: Toxorhynchites rutilus septentrionalis (assembly GCF_029784135.1). Classification (NCBI taxonomy): domain Eukaryota; kingdom Metazoa; phylum Arthropoda; class Insecta; order Diptera; family Culicidae; genus Toxorhynchites; species Toxorhynchites rutilus. The sequence continues at coordinate 28,173,153 of NC_073744.1, read as the reverse complement.
TTCCGTTTGCTTACCAAATTGTAACTATGTATATTACCTTCGAGACGTAGTACAAGCATTTCTCGAGTTGTGTTAGTAATTGGACAAATACCTATTTTAATACAAAAAGACAAATGCGCACCTTTGCCCCAAAGGCAAAGGTGCGCATCGTATGGGGCAAAGGTGTGCACTTATTGAATTGAACTTCTGAGATACCTTATACCAAAAATAAATGGTTTATCATCAGAAGCGGGACAAGCATCATTACTAAAGAGTGTAGGCACCGTCCAGTAGGCAGGAGGGGGGTGTTCTATGGTTTATTATGGGAGGAGAAGAGTGGGTGTTACGGTCGAACATACCACGTGGATTTTTTTGAGAAGGAGGAGACTGACAATATAAGATATCTGAAAATGTCCAACACTTGAAACAGAATTCGTTTTTATTAACAAACTAGCTGACCCGGCGAACTTCGTCCCATCTATAATTGATATATTGATATAAATCATTTCGAACACTCAAGTTCCCACAGAAATTATTTTTATGTACGTAATCTACACTCGCGGTATAAAATTTCTTTTTCGACTTATAAGCATTTCACGTCGCTCTTTTTCGTTCGACGACATTTTTCCAAATTTACGAAAAATTGACAGTGAAGCATGGCCAACGTGATCTATACACTCTTATCTGATTATAAGCGAGAGCTGAAGATATAATTCCTAAAAATTAAATTTCTACAGCGTTTTTTCCGTGATGCAATTTGATGTGACACACCCTTTATATAACGCTCTGAGGCTTCTGAGGAGAACCCCAAGAGCCAAAACAGGACAATAATATTTGAACATTTAACAAACCAATCCTGTACATAGTAGAGTTAAATCCAAACGTTACACATTCTCATTAGTTTGGATTCAGAGGAAGAAAAAAAATTTAGGAGGTTGTGTTCAAGACACGATTATATTGTTGACGTAGAACTACGTTGTTATTTTATTTCAAGTCGCTTGTTACTAACTTCGGATATTATTTTAGAATGCTGCACAACCTTAACGCCTGCTTCGCTATAGCCTCTGTTTCGATGCATTGATGCAATGTCCAAGGCACCAACGAAGACGTTATGATGACGAAAGCAAGCGATGTTAACTGCTTCCAATAAAGAAAAAGTTTGAATATTTGTCTCAGCAGATATCCATTATTCATACCCTAGCGCAATTATTCCTTTTTCGCTACCTCCCTCTTTGTTTGTATTTATTATCACGGCTGCATAATTTGCACCACTAAACAATCGTTCATCATAGCATCAAAATACTAAGTGATTGTTGCATCGCGACAGATACAAATGGGATTTCTCCGTAGCGAAGATGTCCTATTTGTATATGACGAATTTCATGCCAACTCGACTGGCCGTTGGCAGCATTATCTCAGATAGCAGTGAAACGTTGTGGGTGTAAAGACATGTGTTATTTAAGCAACTCTGCATACTTGAAATATTCAAAAAAGAATCAGGCTACTTATTGGAAAAAGCCGATTTTTTTCTTATTTTTTTATAAATTTTTATTATATAAAAACTGTGATACTTGCAAAATTCTTGCCAAAGGATGAAATGTAGGAAATTGTTGAAATTTTCACAAAAAATACCAAACCATTTTCGGAAAAAAAAATTCGCTGAAAAAAAATGATTTTAAAAATTAAAATTCATTTTCCTCAAAAACGTATGTTTTAAAAATTCCCAAAAATATATATATATGAAAAACCCTTACAATTTCCAACAAGTCGTCCATATATCGTTAGATGAGCACTTTTACAGGGAAAATGTTTTTCTAACAACAACTTTTTCATGTTTTCTTTGAAAAAAATACAACTAATCCTCATTTTGTTTAAAGTCAGGATAGCGATATAGTGTATTCTACAAAGTTTTAGATTTTTTTAAAATATGAACCTTTGTCGAAGACGTCAACTTTCTATCTTTTATAGTTTTTGGAATGTAAGTGATTTTTGTATGAAGATTCCTGAAAAAAAAATGTTTTGCTCGTTACATTTTTGTATGTAAATTCTCACGTTCGACATGTTCTTGACATGTTTCTAAATAGGAGAAAAGTTAGCAGAGCATGTAAATTGCGATAATTTATACATAAAATTGTTACGAATTAAACATAATTCAAAAAAAAGAAAGAAAAAGTTGTTGTTCGAAAAACTTTTTCCATGTAAATGTGCCCATCTTCCGATGTATGGGTGACTCGTTGGAAATTCTAAGAGCTATTTATATCTATTTTTTCCGAATTTGTTTTAGAGAAATGATTTTTTTATGAAAACCTAAATAATTTCATTCTCTGACCAATTTTTTGTAGATCCTAAAGGGTGTGTCACATCAAATTGCATCACGGAAAAAACGCTGTAGAAATTTAATTTTTAGGAATTATATCTTCAGCTTTCGCTTATAATCAGATAAGAGTGTATAGATCACGTTGGCCATGCTTCACTGTCAATTTTTCGTAAATTTGGAAAAATGTCGTCGAACGAAAAAGAGCGTCGTGAATTAATCTTGTGCACTCATTTCGAGAATCCGGAGTTGTCACATCGGGACATCGGTAAGATGCTGGGAATCGTCCAATCCACGGTCAGCAGAGTACTAAAACGATACTTCGAGAACCTAACCATCAACCGGAAGGTGAAGAACGGCAAAAAATGGATGCTCCGTCAGTGAAAAAGATCACAAGCGCGTAGTTAAGCAGTTTAGACGTGATCCGAGAAGTTCGGTCCGGGATGTCGCCAATAAGCTGAATTTGTCAAGTTCATTCGTCCAGCGGACCAAGCAGCGGGAGGGCCTGCGTACATACAAGGTTCAGAAGGCTCCTAATCGCGACGAAAGGCAAAACATGGTGGGGAAGACGCGAGCCCGGAAGCTGTACACCGAAATGCTGACGAAGCCGCATTGCCTGGTAATGGACGACGAAACCTACGTCAAAGCGGACTTTCGTCAGCTGACGGGCCTGTTGTTCTTCTCCGCAGAGGACAAATTCAGCGTTCCGGAGGAGATTCGCAAGCAGAAACTATCCAAGTTTTCCAAAAAGTACATGGTGTAGCAAGCGATCTGCTCTTGCGGAAAGCGGAGCGCCCCCTTCGTGATGACCGGCACGGTAAACGGGCAGGTTTACCTTAAGGAGTGCCTACAGAAGCGCTTACTACCACTATTGAAGCAGCACGAGGGCCCGACCATCTTCTGGCCGGATCTCGCTTCGTGCCACTATTCAAAGGACGTGTTGGAGTGGTACGAAGCCAACGGGGTCACCTTCGTGCCAAAGGAAATGAACCCGCCCAACGCGCCGGAGCTTCGCCCAATAGAGAAATATTGGGCGATTATGAAGCAGGCCCTCCGGAAGAACCCAAAAGTTGTCAAATCGGAGGCGGACTTTGTACAGAAACTTATGGACGGGGTAAAGAGGAAGGTGCGAGCATACGGGCTTGGGCTCGAAGTATGAATAAAAAGAAAATGCCAAAAGTTGTTTAATAGTTTTTATTTTACTGTCTAAAATTTTCAAAAGGATCGGTCTACTGGGCGAATTTCTACAGCGTTTTTTCCGTGATGCAATTTGATGTGACACACCCTTTATAGTTTTGAAATTAAGACTTTCCGAAAAAAAAGTTGAAAAAAACTCAAAATTTAAAAAAAACTTACAAAAGAATCTATTAGACCTACGAAATTTTAGTCAAAGAATGGAATATAGAAATAATTTGAGGTTTTCATTAAAAATCATCAAAGAATTTTTTTTGAAAAAAAAATCATAAAAATTATTTTGAAAATCAAAATTCATTTTTCTCGAAAACATATGTTTTTAAAAATCTGAAAAAATAGATATAAATAGTCCTCAAAATCTCCGACAATTGGCCATACATCGGACGATGGGCATATTTACATAAAAAAAAGGTTTTCGAACAACAACTTTTTAATTTTTTTCTTTGAAAAAATACTATTAATGTTCAATTCGTTACATTTTTATTTATAAATTATGGCATTTTCAATGCTCTGCTAACTATTCTCTATTTAGAAACATATCAAGGACATATCAAACGTGAGAATTTGCATAGAAAAATGTTACGAGCAAAACATTATTTTTTCAGGAGTCTTCATACAAAAATTACTTATATTCCAAAAAACTATAAAACATAGAAAGTTGACGTCTTCGACAAAAGTTCATATTTTAATAAGATCTAAAACTTTGTAGAATACACTATATCGTTATCTTGACTTTAAACAAAATTAGAATTAGGTTTATTTTTTTCAAAGAAAACATGAAAAAGTTGTTGTTAGAAAAACTTTTTCTCTATAAAGTGCCTATCTTTCGATGTATGGACAACTTCTTGCAAATTGTAAGGGCTATTCATATATATATATATATATATATATATATATATATATATTATTTAATATATGCCATATATATATATATATATATATATATATATATATATATATATATATGTATATATATTTTATTTTTTTTTTGTGAAAATTTAAACAATTTCCTACATTTCATCTTTTGACAAGAATTTTGTAAGTATTATAGTTTTTAAGTTATAATTTTTCGAAAAAATTAAGAAATAAAATTGGCTTTTTCCAAAAAGTAATCTAATTCTTTTTTGTAATATTTCAAGTATTTTCTTGAATGACCCATGTCTTTACAACCAAGTTTCACTACTATCTGAGATGGTGCTGCCAACTCCTAAGACGAGTTGGCATGGAATTCGTCATAAGCGGATTATGAAGCACGCACGTACCCATACAAAGCCATATATCGATGGCTTGAAGCAACTAAATATACACACACTTATCTACGCTTTGTGCTCTTCTCAACAGAAGTCATTTCTATTGATATTTCCGGTCTCGATTAGCTTTGCTATTATTCATGGTGGAGGAAGTTTTGCTACTGTCATGCGAAACCAATTGACAAACAAAATTTCTGAACAATTACTTTCTTGGTGAGTCGATGATAGCCTAGTTTAATGATTTCCCACACAATTGTGTAGCTCAAAACCTTAATGGAATGGCATCAGTTTGATGTAATGATTGCAATGCCAGAGACATCAGCGAGTAAGTAATTTGGTCGCGTCCAAAGCTCAATCCGAAACGAAGGCATGTGATGACGCAAAACAAGGAAGAACAAGCGATATTAATTGCTCTAGGCCAATATACCCCTTCGTTCTTTTTCTTCTTTTCTTTGTTCAAGGAGACTTTAAATCATTCCTCTTCGTTACTCGCCGATGAGTTGCTCGTTATTGACGGCACGGGTAGAGAAGCGTAACGGGAAATGAGTGTAACAAATGTAGGGGAAAATGGAAATGCTTCTAGTTTTCATCAATTTAACACACCATGGTATTGTAATATACAGTATAACAAAAAAAAATTTAGGGAATTTCCGATTCGTTAGGTATGTAAATCGCCAGAATCCGTTTCTCGGCAAAAATAATTATCAACGTTAAATTTATTTCATAAAAACGTGACCTGTTTTCTGATTTGGCACCCTTAATGTAAGACGTAGTTCTACGTCAAAAAACGCGAATCATGTCCAACCAGTGAACCGGTGATCCATTGTATCCTTTTGCTAAGTGTTCCTACCCATTTCCGAGAATGCTACTTAACCCCGCTAGTTTCGGTCCGATTCTGTTGAAACATTCATTATTTTCATATTCCAGAGAGCGAAATCAGTTAAAATCAACAAAGACAGTGTAAAATGTTGCATGGATTTGGTAAGCGCACCGAGTTCGGCACCGTTTCAGAGCTTTTTCGACCCGGATGCCCACTGCTGCCGCCAAAAATTGCCACCGGCGCCCAGCTCCAAAAGCGTGTATACTCTCTTTGTCTATTTCGCTATATAGATTCATTCACCGTGATCTCCGCCTATATCTATCATTCAGAGCTGTATTACGATGCGGCGATGTTGCTGGCGTTGTTGTTGTTCATTCTCTCGCTCCGGTCGCCATCGTGGTACATCGAAACCGCCGTTCCATATTCGACCTTAATACACTCACTTGACTGCGCGTTCTCCACCTCGTCGTGGAATTGATGATGCCTCTCCCTCTCTCTCTATCGCTTCACAGACACCTCTGGCACTGGCCTTCCCACATTCCCCGGTATGGTCCCCGCACTGCTCCACTGTGTTTCTGTCCAGCCATCGCAGAAATATGGTTGTTGTTGTTGTTGTTGTTGCAGTTGTTATTATTGGCTGGAACTCGCAATCAACGCAATCGTCGTCGCCGTTTGCCAGCAGAGTGCACTTTCTGCTGTTCGCTACAAAAATAAAGCACTTCGAACGCGCTCCGTGCATCCACCCCAAAAAACCTGACAGCCCGATCGGGGCACATAGTTCCGCTGCTGGTGGACAATGGAAATTACTCTCATTAGAAGCTCGATCACAAATGTACACGAAAAATACATTGTTGTTGATACTATTGGGAAAAAGTTTACGAAGAGTTTCAAATTTCCACGAATGAAATCCTGATCATCGATAGTGAATGATTTTAAAGAACAGAAAATCATGAAAAATGGGTGTCAGTAATGGTTTTATAGACGCTGTAAGTTGTCAGCAGTTTTTAATATATGCTGTCACCAGATATGCCAGCTTTCCTGATTTTTCAAGATTTCCCAGGCTTTTTGGAACGTTCCCTGATATCCTGACAAGCACTCAATTTTGCCTGATTTTTCTGACGTGATCTTGATTTTTCCTTGTACTTTTCATATTGTTTGAGTGAAAATTATCTGTAATAAATATACTAAGTTTTCCTGAACAACTGTCATAATAGCCTTCATGAAAAAAGCTCTCCGGACCGCACTTAAATAGTATTATATTATATTTTAAATGAAAATAAGTACTTGATGGTTTTAATGCTTAAAACATGCAGTATTAACTCTTACTTAACCATTTGTTTATACGTTTTCTGCTATTTTCATAAAAACCCATTATAATATAAACTTATTATTAGATACAGTTTTTGGTTAATACGTATTACCATTTGCGATAAAACGTGTTCCTCTATTAATTAGAATATGACACGGAAGAGTAAATTTTCATTTATAATTCTTAGTCTAAAAGCATTTATTCCATCTGCAAATCCAATAACATTTTTGCCTTAATATTAGGAATGAATTATTAATTTCGTGAATTGAATAAACGAACAATGAGGATACTGTTACAAGTTCTTTTTCCTCTCACTCCACAATCTTACTTGGAGTATGGCAGATTCAAAATTTGGAAAAGCAGGTATTTGAAAAAAACCTGGTGTCCCTGCACAATTGATCTCGAAACTGAATCCATTCATTCTTGTCGAATCACAAGAAATCGTCCAAGTCGGTCGTCTTCAGAGGAAGAATTGATTCCGTAGCAGAACTTAAGCTGCAGGAATCAGTGATTGTGGCAGTTTTTGGAGTCTGGCTGAGATGTGCTATCCCATCAACTAAACTAACCGGATACTGCACCTACAGATTATCACCGTTTCATGTCTACAAAATTCTCTTATGGGAAAAAAAACTTCGACTCTATGGACAGCATAAAATTACCTTGGACAGTTTTCGACCAAAAAGCAAACATATTCTGGAAGAATAGAATTTTTAAGCTGTGTGAAAGATGGTGAAAGATTTTGAAATAAAACTGTGCAAATAAAATTGAATAAATGTATGTCTGCCTATAAAAATGACGCTTTTGTTTTCCCAAAAACCAGCATGAATCCAGACAACCCAAGCTGTCCTGATTTTTTAATGATTTGATGCACCAATTACCTCAATTCGTTGAAGCAGGTAATATACAAGACTTGGATAACGAATGCAGCTAATCAAGAGGAATCTAATGGAGCGAAAATTGAGTGACTCAGGTATAACTTGGTCCTAGCTATTGGATGTCGGAAAGCGTGATGAGAGATTTCTGTATCCATTGTCGTTGGTAAGACACTTTTTGAAAACATTCATCAGCGTGTGTCGAGCGAATATTTTCGCTTTACAATGCCAACAAAAGTCCGGAAATCGGTTGGCACTCGCAATCATAGACTCTATTTTGTTTATTGTCAACTTATTAACAGGCTGTAAGGACCCCGATGGTACAACTTAAAATTTGAAACAAAACCTTTTTATGATTTCCTTGGGTGTATTGATACGACTTTAACGAGCCATAAACAAGAAAAATAAATTCAAAATGAAAATAAACCTTAAACGAGGGGGATGTAATGTGCCCGTATTTAATTGATCAAGGACTAAAGGTAGCAGCCGATGTATACTTGAAGGTTCCGCATGATGTTGTTGTCCCGTGGATGAGATCCGAAGTGAAGTTTATTTCACACACCAACTTCCCCAAGAAGGTGCTGCTGTTGCTGACAATGCGAGATGTCAAAACCGCTCTTCTTTAGCTCCGGACTGGCCCGTTCACGGCGTTCACGGAGCTAAATTTATAGTACCAAACCTGCCGGAAGTTGCGTCGTTCATCAAGAAATGCCATAAGGACGAAGACCCGGTGTTCTGGCTAGATCTGGCGTCGGCTCACAACTCGAAGCGATCGTTAGAGGAGAAGGAGCGGCTGAATATCGATATGGTACTCAAGTCAGCGAATCCGCCCAACGTCCCTCAGCTGCGTCCCATCTAGAATTTCTGGGCGAACCTGAAGCGTAGGATCTACTCCAACAATTTTGCCGTGAAAACTGAGAAGGAATTGATAAATGAAACGAAGAAAGAACTCAAAAACATGCCTACACGCACGTTTTCGTCTGCCATGGTCGGTCGGTTCTTTGTTTCTAAGAGGCTTTAAACTTTGCAGTTAATTCGCCTCTAGTCCACCATGGCGAATGTTCCGGTAAACTACCGGAAGGCCACTCGCAAGGGCGTAGAATTTTTTTTGCAGGTAAGCTAATATAATTTCCTTCCATGAGAAATTTATCAAACTCAATTATCTTACCACCATCCGAAGTCAGTTTTTTTTTAATGCAAATGAAAAAAAAACACAAAACATTTATCGCATACACTGCGTTTCACAACTATAGAACCACTCCATTTTTCTGAATTTCCAGAGATATGTAAGAAGTCGATTGAATTGAAGTATATAGTGTAGGATATAATAACTATCTTTATTTACAAGACTGGCCATTTGAGTTTTATTGTTGTATCCAGGCACGAAACATTCAAAAAACTTAAATTCCAGTGTTTCGTAACTTTAGAACCAGATGGAAAAACTCTCACTCCTTTACAAAATTAACGTCAATTTCACATGAATTACAATAAGTTTATAATTCGTAGGTTATTTTAAGCTCTGAATCAGTTCAAATAACCAATTCGGAGTGGTTTCGACCAAGCTGCGCCTTGTTGTAGTGTGTACCTCGTTTTACGCAGAGGATACTGCTCGTTCAAGCTCTTCAAATCACTCATACTGCTTGTAAACTGCATCTACTCTTCGTACGATCACTCCTCATAAGTTCTCGATAGGGTTTTGATCTGGTAAACAAGCTGACCAGTCCAGAATCTGAAGTCCCTATTCATTAAACCATGCCATGACTTTCCGGATTTTATGAATTGTTGCCGAATTACGCAATTAGCATGGTGTTTTCGATTCAAAAACAGAAGTAAATGACTCTGAAGTACTTCATTGCACCTCTGACTATGCATTCGTATTGATGAAAAGCTATCTGAACCAGGTCTTTTCGAATATATTTTCCTCAAACCATCAAACTGCCGCCTGCAAAGTTGCGAGTTGAAAATTACATGACACGTTCCGTAAGTTCTTCCAGTATGAAGAAATTCTTTCCAAGTTGATTTTTTTTTATCAGAGAAGTTCTCCTGAAACAGTGAAACCCATGGGATAAGCTTCCATATCAGTTTTGGACCCGCAGCTTTGTAGATGAAATTTTCATGGTTTGGGGAGAATTTTCTCAAAAACGCCTGATTTAGATGGCTTACCATCAACACGAATGAGCAGTCAGAAGCGCAACGAAGTACTACAGAATCATTTAACGCTGTTTTTGCATCAGGAACTATGTGATAATTGGGTAAATTGGCATTAATTCATAAAATCCAGAAGGTCATGGCATGGTTTAATGAATAGAGGCTTCAGATTCTGGACTGGGCCAGCTTGTTTACCAAATCAAAACCCTATCAAGAACTTATGAGGAGTGATCGTACGAAGAGTAGATGCAGTTTACAAGCAGTATGAGTGATTTGACCATTCCGAATGGGTTATTTGAACTGTTTCAGATCTTAAAATGACCTACGAATTATAAACTTATTGTAATTCACGTAAAATTGACGTTAATTTTGTAAAGGAATGAGAGTTTTTCCATTTGGTTCTATAGTTATGAAACACTGGAATTGTAGTTTTTTCTAATGTTTCGCGCCTGAATACAACAATGAAACTCAAATGGCCAGTCATGTAAATAAAGATAGTTATTATATATACTTACATAAAACTCCAGAAACGCAGAAAAATGAAGTGGTTCTATAGTTTGAAACGCAGTGTATATCACTGACTGGGGTAAATTTTCTAAAACATGTCGTTTACTGCAAAAATTCGTCACGCACCCTGTATGTCATTAGTCTTTTATAGAATAGAACAACACACACTTCGATGATATTCGGGTTTTCCTTCACAAAAGATGAGGTAAATATCAAGATAGTCAACACAGATCATTGAGGTTCATCTCATAGCACCAGAATACGGCTAATAATTGACTTTATCATAGAATGTAAACAAATTTCAATGATTTCTATTATTGCATAGTCTTCTTATGGAAAAGAAATCCACAAATTGACACACGAACTAAAAATTTGAAGCAGCTGTAATGTTGTAATACATCTGTAATAACAACCATACATTAGAAAAATTTGCGCGCGTTCTTCACTTCTTAATGCCCATTCTAGCTTCTATTTGTCAACGAATACGGTTTGTTTTTTAATTTTTTATATGTATTAACTCATGCAAAACTGCTAGAGTTGTCTATTTTCCAGCATCTCAGGCTCTGAATGTGATTCAGGAAAACCTGACACCGAACGTCCCGAACCTTCGGTCCCACATGCACACGTGGGACACCAATGATGGGTGTGTGGGCGAGGGGGGCGTCGAGCGGCGCGCAAACACTTGAGGAATTATGTATAGATTTTCCCTTCTGCTTTTTCCGCCCTCGGATTCGGAAGGCCAGAAGGAGGAAAGTCTCTTTTTCATCATTTTCTGCTCCCACACTCGGAGCGGAGCTGCCTTCACTTCGCTTTGGCTCGGTGCTGATGGCAAACTTTCTGTGCGATTTCTGTGCAACTACTAGCATTTACGGTGAATTACGTCATGAACGATGTGTCATGTTTGCGAAGTGAGCGCCATTTCGCTGCCCGTGATTGGGACAGCTGGAATTCGCTTTGTTCACCGAACGTCGAATGTCCGAGTCTTGTTTATGGACGGACCCCGTTCTGGCTTGGGATGAAGCTTGTACACAGTCACACTCTCGGTCTCTTCCCTCCCCCATTTCAACCAATATATTCCAGTTTAATTGTCTCCTTCATTCGATGGCATTCGGAGGCAGGAACATAATTCCGAGCAGAGATATTCTACGACGACGTTGTCAGGGAGAGATGAAGACAGCTTTTCGCCTCTAGATGGTGCGAACGCACATGCTCCAGTGACATCCACAATCCAGAAGTTTTCGTGGGTTTTCTGTGCGTTCATAACTGCCGCCTCCAGAGGCGCATGTTCTTGCGGATTATGCATCCGGGATTGGATAGTGGCGATTGTGTTCCCTGTTAGTCGGAAGAAAGTTTTCCTAGACGTGCAGGTAATGATTTGATTTGGCGTTAATCGAAATTTTGAAATCACTATTATTATCATTAGAACATTCATAGATTCCTTCAATTTGGTTGTTCGTGAATAATGTTAATATAGTCATGATTTTATTGCTCTATTTTTCAACTAAAGCGAATTCTTTTTTGTCTTTTCTCCAGATTTACATTATAGGAAGAAGGAAGTGCTTATATTTTGGGTTTATTTTAAAGGGTTTTTCAATAAGAGCGCTACAAAAGTTTTTTTTTTTGAATAAAACAAAAACGATTTTGAATATCAATGAAATTTGTTATTCATGTGAAAGTACGTTTGATGCCATTATGTATGGAACTCGATTTCTTTTGCATGACCACCATGGACACGCTTGCAGAAGTCCAGACGCTGAACCCAATTTTCGATGGTTTTCAAGCATAAATCGGTCGATACTGCTACAATTTCTCGTTCGATATTCGGACGAAGTTCATCAATCGTCGCTGGCTTGTTGGCATAGACCATAGACTTGACGTAGCCCCACAGGAAATAGTCTAACGGCGTCAAATCTCACGACCGAGGCGGACAATTCACTGGGCCATTCCGTGGAATAACACGCTCATCAAACATGGTTTTCAATAAATCGATTGTTAAATTCGCTGTGTGGCTTGTGGCGCCGTCCTGTTGAAACCATAATTTGTCCAAGTCCATATCATCCAACTCGGGCCAAAAATAGTCGGTGATCACTGAGCGGTAGCGATTCCTATTCACAGTAACGTGCCGGTCTTGATCATCAAGGAAGAAGTACGGCCCAATGACGCTGCCGGACCATAAATCGCACCAAACCGTTATTTTTTCGGGATGCAATGGTGACTCATGGAGTACGTGTGGATTGCTGCCTGATCAATAACGCATATTATGCTTATTGACGAAGCCATTCAGCCAGAAATAAGCTGAAGACGATATTTCAATGAAAATCCGGATCATTTTCAAGTTGTTGCTCAGCCCAATTCACGAACATACGAAGCTTCTGGTGGTCAAGCGGCTTCAGTTCTTGCGTCAATTTGATCTTGTAAGGATGTAGGCCAAGATTTTTTCGCAAAATTCGCCACAACGACGTCATAGAGATGCCCAACGCTTGAGAATGACGTGTGAGAGACTGATTCGGGTCTTCCTCAATTGATGCGCTAGCGTCAGCAATATTCTCGACACTACGGGCACTTCTTTGTCTTACTGACACGGGAACATTTTGTACTGTGCCTGTGAATTCAAGTTTTTCCACTAGAATTGTTGATCTGGCAGGGCGATTATGTCGACCGTAAATTGGACGTAGCGCTCTCAAAGTTGAGGTCATTGACTCCAAAATCTATATCAATAAAAACGAATCGCCAAATTTTTCTAAGCGCAAAACTCGAGAACTGATCATCTGATTTGAGCTATTTCAATTTTGTTGTGTTCGTCTCCGCCCATAGAAAAAATGTTACTCCTACAAATCTGAAAAAATCCCTTATGATATGCAATATCTTCGAAGTAGTCGTTGTTTCCCAATCGAAATTCGCGTTGACGGAATTGAGGTGCAGCTGCTGAAGACTGAGGCGCAAACATTTGCAAACAAATATGTATACCGATTCAAGCGAATGAAGAGCTTAAATTTGATTTGTTTCAATTTTTAAACCAGATATAAAACATGAGATCTTTGGAGAATTGCAAAACTACTTCACGAACACAACATTTTGGTTCGGTCATTTAAGACGGCAATTTCTACGTATACTGTTTGATTACTAGGCAGGATGTAGTTAACCATGTTGATAACCGTGTGCCTGAGCTTCATTAAAATTCAACCGAACAAACATGCGGTCCAAAGAGTACATACACAAAAGAGATAACTTCAGAGGGAAATTTCAACAACACTGGTCGTTTGACAATTCTTCCGTCCACATATGACGAAGGTCCATGATATAGGAATGGATATGGTCAAGACTGCAGGACTTACGTGAGGAATTACAAACATTCAGACTTATTATTCACATTACTTGCTACGAAGAACATAATCTGCCACAAAGCATTTAATTAACCTAACTTGTGACTCTTTCAATACAATTGAATTCGAACGGTGTTTCGTTCAATCACTATTTTTTTATCGATTGTGAAGGTAGTGTAAAAAGGCGGGACGAAGTTTGCCAGGTCTGCGACGTCTCGGACGGTGAGGTTGGGGTTCCGCTCGAATTCGCTAGCCTTTTTCTTGTCGCTACGACTTTCGGCTTCTGAATTTACCTCCGATTTAGGCTTTCTGGCTATCGAAAAACGTACCCCGAGTATGGTTATTACGTTGGTGACAGTTGACGTGCAAGCAGTTCGGAAATTCATGAAGCGCGAGCGAAATTTTCATGCGTTTGATAATTGAAAAGCAAATGTCAAAATCAAAATAGAGGCATTATTCTTTTCGCACACCGCACACCTGGTGTTTTTTCAAACGCACGATTAAATGCTTCAAGTCTAAGTCGACCAAATTCTAATCGCAACACCCATTATATCATAAATAAATTGAATCTACTCGGCGAACTCGAAAATTGTTCCTCAGCTACTACTCCAATCAGTGCATCCATTATGTCATCACTTCCAACTGGTCTTCCAGAAAGTAATGCATATTAAAGAAAAGAAGAAGAATTTACAGCAAAAATAGTTAAACAGCCGTAAACGGCGTAAATTATAGAAAAATGGAAACATTTTCCTATCCATTTATTCTATCTATTTGTGTGCTCACCTGTCCGTTCCGTCCATGACGAGTAATAAATTAGCCATTCAAGATTTCAAATCGCAGTTAGAGCAAGTTCAAATCCTCTATAAAATAAACAAGGTTGAATGTCGGATCACAGTTTCAATCCAACTAGCGAGCAGACAACATTCTTTCTCGGAGCTGTTATCACACACAGAGGTTTTGCTCGATAAAAAGAAAGAATGGACGATATCGCAAACAACAGCAGTGTAGTTTTGTTCGGTAGAAACGCCACGTCGATTATTATGCCGTCTGGTGAAAAGTGATTCTGTATTTTTGAATCGCACTCAAATATAGTTGCTGTTTTCACGCATTGCCAAAGGATTGAAGTGAAGTTATTATTCTGATTTTGTCAGCACTAGGAAAAGGCGCTAAGATCGGAATAGACCCCCTGTTTGTTGCGGTAGGTGTGCTCAATGGTCCTGAAAAATTCTCGTACTGGGTATGTTATTAAATGACGCTCTACCCCTTCGTTTCTCATTATATCCCGCCCGTTAGGAGGTTGATAATTTTAATACAGAAGAGTGCTTCTGACTTTTTGCGTCGCACTCACACATACTTGTTGTTTTTATGCGTTGTCAAATATTGATTTAGGGAGTTGAGAAATGTGGAATATTTGTGCTGTTGGAACAAAATATAATCGCCTCCGACCGAACGTATGATAACTGCGAAAAAGATCACCGCTATAGCTTTTGCGATTAATACTCGATGCAATGCGTACATCGACATATCTTGCCATATGGCCAGATTGTGTATGGTCATATCGAGAACAACAATGCATCGTGAATCTATCATCTTCAGCTGTTTCCCTATTGTAAGTATTGGAGATGTTATTTTGCTAAGAGGTACTATAAACTTCTTGGATATTGAATAGATTCAGTGATTCAGTGTCGTTCTAGACAGCCAGCAATCAACAATGCTTGTTGATGCTGAGAGCCAGTTTGACAATTTGCTCAAATTGGTTTTTTATAGCTTTACGAATCGTTTGCGCCCTCAATGCAAACGTTCATTCATCGATCCTTGTCAGTGCCACCAAACGTTTTTACTAAAAAGTTCTTTCTCAAATTTATATAATGTTCATTCTCGCCTGTAAGAATTTCGTAGTTCTACGTTAATAATGCGGTTTTATCTTGGATGGTTCGATTCTCATTCTTGAAAGCATATTTTTTTCTCATATTTCAGATAGCAAACGAATTCCTCGTCTGAAAAACTGTTGGTCTTACGGGGCGATCCACGAACCTATCCATTTTAAATCTCCTCGTAGGAATGGCAGTGCTGCTCAGACAGGCCATGCGTCAACGATCGGAACGTAGAGTGGAAGTGGTTCCAGGTAAGTTTCAACGACTTGAATAATATGGGATGGTTTCAAGAGTTCATAATATACAACGCCACGATGTTTTTGCTTTAGATTGTCGTTATGAATCCACTATTGATCCCCAGTAACAATCCGATGTAAAAACCTCTTTCTTTTTTGATAGCTGGAGCAGCTGTTCACTGCCCTTTTAGATCCTAGAACTCGCAAACGAAATGAAATAGCTTGTTAAGCTACCATTGATGGGTTTGCTAGTATCTGTTGCGTTGAAAACATTTCCAACACGTCAATAGCGATGTCATAATAAGAACTAGCAATCATTTGATGCACTTCAGTCGCAGATTTCTTTGAATTAAACACGAAAAGTAACACTTCCACCGAATTGCATTTTATTGATTCGAATCCCTCCCTTTTCTCGCACAAAATATAGCTAACACAATTTAAAGCTCTCAATTGTAATGATGGAAAATTGTTTACAAAAACCTATCTTCACATTGTGATTTTTTTTGCGTTTTATGGTCCGGTGGCGTCATTGGGCAGTACTTCTTCCGTTATGATCAAGACCGGCACGTTACTGTGAATGGGAATCGCTATTGCTCAATGATAACCGAATATTTTTGACCCGGATTGGATGATATGGATTTGGACAATATGTGGTTTCAACAGGACGGCGCTACAAGCAACACAGCGAATTTAACAATTGATTTGTTGAAAAACAAGTGAGCGTGTTATCTCACGAAATGGCCCAGTCAATTGGCCGCCTCGATCGTGCGATTTGACGCCGTTAGACTATTTCCTGTGGGGCTACGTCATGTCTATGGTCTATGTCAACAAGTCATCTACGATTGATGAACTTCGTCCGAATATCGAACGAGAAATTGCACCAGTATCGACCGATTTATGCTTGAAAACCATCGAAAATTAGGTTCAGCGCATGGACTTCTGCAAGCGTGCCCGTGGTGGCCATGCATAAGAAACTGTTCACTGCAAGTCCCGAACGGAAGAAGAGCAGCTTTGACATCCCTTTTTCGATGATGGTTAGCCACAGAAGCATCTTTTTTGGAAACTTGGTATGGGAGATGTACTTCACTTCGGAACTTACCTCCTTGGTGAAGGACATAAACTAGCCGATTCCCTGCCAGCCGTTGCCATCCAGCGTTAAATACGTCTCGATGACGACAGCGACGGAACGTCAGTGACCGGAACGATCTAGAAACATTTACCTCCATCTTCTACTTTACCTTCAGCTATGGTTTGAGATGGCGTAGCACTGTTGGGCGACCGGAACCAGGCTTCCGTTCAATGCTCAATCCTTCTTTTCAGATATTTGACAGTTGTTACTTTTAGTTCATTATTGCGCAATGAATTTGTAGTATCAGTTGTTTACAATCATGTGGAGACACGTCGAAAATCGTATTGCGATAGTTGGCCTCGAAAAATGTGGCATGGATAATGGTGATATCTATCGCACTTTGCAACCACTTGGAATCACCCACAATTTCGTGTATCGTGCTGGTTAGAGGCTATGGTTTTTATCTATCTGTCCCCCGTATATTGAGTCGCTTAAGTACGCCCTACCCGAGAAATCAGTAAATCTCGACCTTTCATGCGATTCTAAGTCATTTGGTATCATTTTTTTTTTTGAAACGACGCCCAGCCTACTGATGGAACAAAACATTCAGCATTCTCCGCGCTAGTTGTGTCCGAGCCAGAGAAAGATTCCAAAGGGCACGAACTGAAGCAAAAAAAGAGAAGCGCCGGTCGTTGTTCCGGGCTTCTAGAGCTGCCTTGAAATGGGAGATATCAAACTCCAAATCAAATCAAACTGCTATAGGGAGGTTGAAGCGAATCCTTGGGAATATCGAATCCGAGGATTAACGATTTCCATGAAGCTATCCAAAAAAGCTCGATGTCATCGATGTAATCAAGGTAGGATTGGGCGAACTTGGATCGATCTTTAGCAAATCGATCTTTTCCATTTCGACTTCCGATTTTCTGAATCGATTAAAAATCGCAAAAGCCGATCTTTTTCTTCCGTCTTTTTAGATCTTAGAAATACTATTTGAAGATTTGTTTTTCGGTGTACATCGATTTGAGTCCCACCAAAGATCACTTAACAAATTCTATAAACATAATTTCAACATTCGGATCACTTCATTAAGCTTGCTGACAAAGTCAATCGGATCCTTCTATGATTCATTTCCTTACAAGTGCAGAGAGGATCACAACGGCAGCTAGTTGAGGGGTGCGACGTACTACAACCAGTGGGTCATACCATCACTGAAATGGATTATAGAATGGATCAGTTCCAAACGAAGATTGTTTTATAGAACTGGCGCTAAAACCAAGATTGGTATTTCAATAAAAAAAATTAAAAAAAAATAAATTGAAAAGAGAGATTTACAGTGAGTTGATCCCTATGCTCCGTTTTAAAAATCGATTCGTCAAGATCGAACTTTTTTATAAAGATCGCCCAATCCTAGTCGTCAATCTAGGAGAAGCAGTTGCGTGAGTTCTATATTGCTATATTGACACCATCACATTCACTAGATTGGCAGAGGAAATTGTGACGTAATTGAATAAGATGAATGGCCTTAAAAATGCAATTTTTCTGGACATCAAATTTTGTGACCTTCATACTGAGAAAGAAAATAAAATGCCGTAGATGTTCGAATAGGAATATGAAATTTGTATTCCCTGTTTGAAGCAAAGGTGGTTCTCATATAGAATGAATAAATAAATTGTACAAAGACATTTGATTTTTCAAAGATCGATTCTTTGGTACCGATTTAATCAATAGATCGATCCCTTTCGCCGTTCAAAAAATCGATTCTTCAAGATCAATCTTTTTCCAAAGATCGCCCAATCCTAAATCAAGGACTCTTCCCGCAGCACGACCCACCGACGTGCCTACCTTCACCATACAGTGAAAAAGAATCTGACCAAGTACAAATCACCAACGAGAAATTCTTTCCAGTCGCGCAGAGATTGAGGGTAAAGACAGCTCCCGGTCTCGACGGAATCCCCAACGTGGCATTGAAATCGGTGATCCTAGCTTTCCCTGACATGTTTAGAATTGTGCTGCAGAAATTCTTAAACGACGGTCACTTCTCTATGGAACGGAAGATCAAAAGCTGGTGCTTATTTCGAAACCTGGAAAGTCACCGATGAAATGTAGTTCGGGTTCTGAAAAAGAAAATTTACTTTGGATGGAGAGGAGATGGCTACTGCGCAGTGACTATGATTGAACGCCTTCAATGATGCCATCTGGGAGACCGATCGCCAGGGGGTTACTCAGAATTAAGGTCCCTGACTACCTGTACAAGTTGATTTCAGAATCGGATCTTCATAAATCAACTTCATAAATCAATTCATAAAGAACCATTATGAGATAAGCCGGATTCGATCCAGATCCAGACAGACGATCCAGATTATAGAACATAATGTTCTATAATCTGATTATAGAACAGATTATAGAACATAATGTTCATTGTTGTGTGATAGAATTTCAGCGCATTAACACTTTAAGGACCGAGGAGAAAAATGTAAGACATACGCCTGGGACCGCACGTTTTGACTTGTGTGAAGTTGCTTGCTTTGCTTGCAAGTTTTTTACCTTTGCAGTTCATTCGCCTCTATGTGTGAAGTTAGCGGAAGAAAGTTCAACGGATAAAAATTTTGTTACGACAAGTTTCTGTTCAACGTCTTGCTGGATTTAATGAATAATGAATTATTTCAGTTGACATAAATTGATTGTTTATCAAGTAACAACCTTCAAAATCATGCTCATTAGATAGAGAATTGAATTATTCATCTTCCCACATAATTCATTTTTTTCTTGATCGTGAAAGAGAAAAGTTATAGACTGAAACATGAGCATGGGTCAATATAGGAAAATATACAGAATTTTGAAAATCATAAAAATTTGTTCGAATAGAGTTATCGAAGTTATTCGATAGAGAAATATTTCACCTATCTTCCAGCTACAATTTGATTAATCGGAAAAGGGTCTGAGAAAAGTTATAGGCCAAGTTGTATGGGAGGGAGTCAACCGCGAGTAATCGGTTTTCTATCTTACTAACCATAGAATTAGGAAATTGTTTATATATAGTTATAAAAAAATAGTTACGAATTCGGTTCCTTAAAACTTATGTAACTGAGCCTGTAAAAATAAACGAATGAATGAAAAAGATGTTGTATGGGTGAAATAAATTAATTTAAAGAAAACTGAAAAAAGTTATTTGAAAGAACCCAAAACACATTTTCGAGATAGAATATTTTTATTTATATTTAGTCCAATTTTCATTGATCCGAAAAGGGTATGAGAAAAGTTATTGGCCAAAACGTTCACGAGTTGTACGGGGGAAAGGGTCTGGCTGGGTAAGGTTGTGGAAAGTAAAAAGGAAGTAAAAATTTCTATCGTATAGAAATTTTGACTATTTCTCGAATCCCTATCCATAGGATCTATGGTGAAAAACGTACTTTTCAATTTTTAGTAGGCCATTCTCAATAGCTTTGAAATAAAAGATTGAAAAAAAGTACTGAAAGTGCATCTTACTATGATATATCGAGAAATATAATCAAAAAAATAAATTCCTTTAAAATTGAAGTACAAAAAAAAATCTTGAAATATTGATTTTTTTTTTGGTATTTAAAGATTTAGTACAACTATAATTCGTATTTAAATGTGTTCCTACGCCTTTTATAGATATGTGTGATTTTTTTCAGATAATAATAGGATAATTATCCTGTATGGTTCACTATAAGAGCTATAATGAGAAAATGAGTTTTTCTTTTTTTCCCATTCTCAATAGGCTTGGAAATGAAAATTTGAGATAATACTTAAAGTACATCTACTATGGTGTACCGCGACAAATTATAACAAAATTCTATCCCCTGCGTAAAAAAAATCCTGGGTGTATAGAATTTATTAGAGTTTTCAAAACTGTTTTTCAGTGATTCTTTATTGAACTATTTATTCTCAAATACGAATTCTAAATTTTTCGTTCATACAATAATATCTCAGTACTGAATGGTCCACAACAACGTTATAGAAATCAAATGAAAGATAGTTGATAACGTTAATTGGATTTGCTATCTTTGAAAAAACAGAAAGAAATCGATTTCTCATTTCGTCCCACTACATCTACATACATCGAAATACAAATTTCTCTGTGGAATATTCCGTGTAAATCCATGTAAATTATGCTTTGAAAAGATTCATATCCCATCTTCATGCGTTGATATTTCACGATTTTAAAGCATTTCAAAAATCGCCTAAAAATTTCGACTTCGCACTCTGTTCCTTTGTTTTTTTTTTCAAGTGTGAAAAACGTTCTATTTCCATTTTCGATAAATTTATTAATTTCCCTCCTACAACTTGTATACATTTTGGCCCATACCTTTTCTCAGACTCTTTTTTGGCCAACGAAAATTTGGCTGAAGATGGATAAAAGTATTCTCTATCCAATGAGTATTATCTCAAAAATGTGTTTTGGGTTTTTTGAAATAACTTTTTTCAATTTTCTTTAGCATAATTAATTTCTTCCATACAACTTATAACTTTTCTCATACCTAGGAAAATTTACAGAAATTTGAAAATCAGTAAAAGTTATTCGAATAGAGTTATCGTTCCAGCCACAATTTTATTAATCGAATTAATAAAATTGTGGCTGGAACGATAACTCTATTCGAATAACTTTTACTGATTTTCAAATTTCTGTAAATTTTCCTATATTGACCCATGCTCACCTTTCAGTCTTTTCTCTGCCACGATCAAGAAAAAAATGAATTATGTGGAAAGATGAATGATTCAATTCTCTATCTAATTAGCATGATCTGGAAGGTTGTTACTTGATGAACAA
This sequence comes from Toxorhynchites rutilus septentrionalis, assembly GCF_029784135.1. Taxonomy (NCBI): domain Eukaryota; kingdom Metazoa; phylum Arthropoda; class Insecta; order Diptera; family Culicidae; genus Toxorhynchites; species Toxorhynchites rutilus. The sequence goes on along the minus strand of NC_073744.1, from coordinate 28,151,466 downwards.
TCAATTTATTTCAATTGAAATAATTCATTATTCATTAAATCCAGCAAGACGTTGAGCAGAAATTTGCACGCAACAAAAACTTTTATCCGCTAATTTCACACAAGTCCGTAAAGAAGGAACGCGAAAACGAGAAATCTCGTGAGCGGTCCGCAAAGTGTTAAAAAACAGTTTCTTCGTACGTAATGTATCAATAGACGAAATGTGGATGGGTCATTCCCTCTGGTGAATCAAGTGGACAATGTGGTATGAAAATCATATTCTCTGCAACTACCAGTCCCTAACTCTTGAAGAAACTTCTCCTTCGACGTAGTACTTGAAATTTCTTGCCAAATAACACTCCTTGATTGTATTCAGAGTAGCAAGCTCAAGAATACGCGTATACAACTGCAAGTCGGAGGAACTTTCTCAGCCGATGAAACCTACAGCGAATGGGAATCGGACCCTTAATTACATATCTGATGCCAACCAGTTGGTCCTCTGTGACGCATCTGGCTAGAACCTGAATTCCAGAAATCCTTCGAAATTCTTCCTACTGTTGCCAAGATGCTGCGCAATGATAAGTTTACGAAGTCGTATTCCAACATGGTTTGCATAATTACACATCGCAATCGAAACATAAAAATAGATCGATCAATTATTAAATTTCCGAAAGTTCACTATCCTCCCCATTCTGCCTATAAGTAAATTGTACCACAAACTAACCGCTCGAAATGATTTAAATTTTTTTGCAACCTTCAGTAATCCTTTCATCAACGCGGATCTAGTAAAAGCTCACCCTAAGCGGCGCCAATGCTTGACATTTGTTGCAAATCACCACCACTGCAACTATATCCGACCACCGACCAATGCATATAACCTCAACCACACCATCGAATTGAGCAGATCTTTGTGCGAAGACCATCGTCGATCCCCCCGTTCTAGAACCCTATCCGCGTATCCTTTATATTTGTGCTCCATCGAAGTGGGCATTTGCGTTTGTTTATTGCGTTTATTGTCAAACGCGTCAAGAAACCAGAAAATCTCTGCTCAAACAGTGCTGCTGCTGCTGCTGACTCATCGATTTATCGATCGTTTAGGGTGAGTATTTTTTCATCGATTACCATCGAGCGCACTATAAGTTTCCGCCAATAGCCAAAGGTACGGGGCCGGCACATTCAAGAGTACGCGAGTGCTCGACGAACGGAAAGTTTGAAACTTAAGAAAAACGGGGGAAAATATGCTATCGACTATATTACGCGCGCATTGCGACGTTCATCGAGACACGTTTCTCCGTTTCGGAAAAATACAACGACCAGAGGAGAAAGATCGGTCGAAGAGGAATAGTCTAGTAAAGTTTGGATTTCAAGCAAACGATTGCCCCTGTTTGTGTCCAAGGAGTTAACGGCGGCAGCATAAATGCGGAAATATAACGAATCCAACGATCTGTGAGTTAGTTGAGGAAAAAGCGCCAACGCTCATCTACTAGAAGGGAGGAATAAATGTCGTATTTTTTCTTCTGGCAGTGGTTTTTTTCTCATTTTGTGTTATGTTTATCAATGTTAGTCAGAGCTAGTTGACTGGTTGAACGGAAGGTTACGCCAGCGTCGTCGTTGACGTTGTCTGAAAGTACCGAATGGACGGGATTCTGTCTTATTTGGTCCATCTCTTCTGGTTCGCTATTGCTGTTTCAAATCGCAAAACTCGGCACTGTCTCTAACCCAAACGCCGCTTCTGCTGATGTGATACACCATCAGCCACCATGCCGTCCATGAGTCCGTTCGTTCGTTCGTTCGCCCGTCCGTTCATTCGAATCATACCATGGAATAGCACAAGGCTCTCCACTTTGTTGGTGAATCGAAAAACTAAAAACATTGAATTTTCTATCTCCTCTCTACATGATGTGTTATGCACCGTAGGTATGTGTATATATACCTTGGTTGAGTCTCTTTTTTCCTCGTACGAAATATATACGTTTCTCCTCATAAAAGTATTTATTCGGACAGAGGGTGTGCACTGCTCGGAGACTGGACGGATCGCCGCTCGTGGTATGTGTCATCGAAACGGAGCAGGCATTAGTTGTGTGGTCTGCGGAGATAGCAGCGTAGTTGTCGTCACGAGATTAGGTGATATTTTGATGCAACGAAAATCAAAAATGACGTGAGTCATAGCGGACAAATAAATTCTTTCACAAAAATGACTAAATGACAAGTGTTTTTTTTTTTAATTTTTGAAAAACGTTGCCAAATATTGAGGCTATTATGACTGCGTACAGAAAGACTATTTGATGCGGACCACGGGAAATCTTTGAATGTATTTTAGTATTTTTTTTATCTCATCTGTTTATTCTGTAAGACTCATTTAGCAATTCAGCAATTGAATCAAAACAAATCCAGATACCTTTTTCACTATGACTGAACAAATTAGTAGTAAGAATATGTCAATTAACGAATGCATTAAAAAATGGACTCATTCCGGATGAATATGATAACAAAACTACAAAGGAGAATTCAATGGAACAAATTTTCCTTAAATCCTAAAGCGATGAACAGGAAGATATACAGTAAGAAGTGTCTGCTGGAAGTTTCCACCTTTATCCAGCAGTATCACGCGAAGGAATATGTGGTCTTTTAGTCGGACCATTACGCCAAGAGATCAGTGGAGGAGATGGACCGGGAGAAGAGGAACGTTGTTCCGAAAACTACCAACGCGGAGGATCTACTCCAATAATTTCGTGGCCAAAACGGAGAAGGAACTGATTGCCATAGCCATGAAAGAGCTGAAGAACATGTCAATATCAAAAACCGACTCATATCATGGACCGAAACAAGTTGGTCCGGATCGAAGAAAGTCGAACCGAAACAAAGCGAAGTACATTCGTGTTGACGGCTTTGTGCTTAGTGTGCTCAATTTGTGAAGTAGAAGAAGCTGCTAACGCATGTCGTCGTCATCCAGCATTTTTGATACTAATCTGCGCTGCAACCAGGATTGCCAGTACACCCATAACTCGCTTTACGGCTTAGATACATTCCACGAAACATGGCCGCAAAGTGAAAAGCCGTATAAGGAATCTATTTTTATAATACAAATTCATACAAATCAATCGGATCGGTTCCAAATTTGTTAAATATGTAACATGATTTATAATGGAAAATGCATTTTTGTCATTTAAAAAAATGTCATGTCAAGCAAAGTACCTACATTTGTACATAAAATAATAGCATGGAACAACTTCATGTTACATTAAATATGTGTCAAAGCTCAAAGGATGAATACATTAGAGTGTCAATAGATGTATGGGAAAAAATGGCCTTCGAATTTTCAAACGGGATTTTCTTAAAAATGTCGATTCTCACGAAAAACTATACTATGCAAAATATCAGCTCAATCGGACTTCATTTACTAGTGTCGCACAGCCGTCAAAGTTTGAGTTTTTTGAAAACCTAAAAATCACACACGTACTAGTTTTTCTTAGAGTCAATTAACCTCTTGCCGTATTATTTAATACGTCACACATCAAGTGATTTCACTAGCCTGCTGAGCGTTCTAGCGCCCTATGTTATTCAAGTACCCACGAGTGAGACTCGATGTTATACAGGAAAGGGTTAAAATGAAAAAAAAAATTCGTGCAATTTCAAGACATTTGACACCAACATTATTTTTGTTAACCCCGATTTCACGTCGTTATAGCGAAACATTTTAGGCCGTAAATCGACAACGTGCCTTAATTGAAAAGGGCTGTTATAGAGAAATGCCGTATAAAGAGCGGCCGTATAGCGAGGTATGAGTGTAATGTTTTCCAAAAAACTGGAAGATTGCTTTTACCGCTTCATTTTAAAAAGATATGCCTTGATATATTTTAAAATGTATTCATAAATGGCGAAATAAACAATTAATTGATCATATCATTCAAGCAGATCAAAATGATGTTTCCTACCCCTCGAACATTACTTTGAAACAATATTTGAGGATCTTTTCTTCTATAACCTCTAGAAAATACGGTCTTATTTGAGTGAAATTTGAAAAATCTCGTATTATAATATATGTATAAATCGCTGATAAAGATCGTCGCTAAACTGCTCGACAATGTGATTAATTGAGGTGCATGGGGACACGGTTTTTGGTTATAGACTACTGTCTATGCAGTGATCTATACATTAGAATTCTGGAATAATTTTTGATTGAGTCCCACAATATTATACCAATACTGAATTGAGCACTAGCTATTTATATCCATGGTTTTGTTTTTTTTTCGTTGGTATTTTACTTCTAATATCGGGGTAGTCCAAACCAAATTTTGTATCAAGATAGGACTGTCTAACCATCATAGAAACATTTATTGCACCCTAAAACTTTCACATGCCAACTTTGGTTTCGTTTGATTGATTAATTTCCGAGTAATGCAAAAAATTGTGTTTCATTTGTATGGCAGCCTCCTCTAAGAGAGGGGGAAGGAGTATCTTATCACCATAGAAACATTTATTGCATCCTAAAACCTCCACATGCCAAATTTGGTTTCATTTGCTTGATTAATTCTCGAGTAATGCAGAAATTTGTGTTTCATTTGTATGGCAACCCCCCCTTTGAGTGGGGGAAGGACTGTCTAACCATCATAGAAACATTTATTGCACCCTAAAACTTTCACATGCCAACTTTGGTTTCGTTTGCTTGGTTAATTTCCGAGTAATGCAGAAATTTGTGTTTCATTTGTATGGCAGTCCCCCCTTAGAGAGGGGGGAGGGGTCTCAAAATATCACGAAAACCTTCCCCGGCCCCAAAAACCCCTACATACCAATTTTCATGTCGATCGGTTCAGTATTTTCCGAGTCTATAAGAATCAGACGGACAGACAGACATCACTCCATTTATATATATATATATATATATATATATATATATATATATATATATATATATATATATATATATATATATATATATATATATCGAAGATATATTTTACATAAAATTGGTAAAACTGTAGTACGCATATGAAAAACTGGATAACATTTTTCAAAATATTTGATTATTTTAGGATTTAACTGTATGACTGAATCGAGGAAAAAAAACTGAAAAAATCCAGGAAAAATCCAACTGCCGTATGGCCGCCCGACAGAGCTTTGGAACATTTTTGTCGAAGGCTTAATAATATAAGGTAGATTGTTCGACTGATGGACGATGTTTGAATCTGAGTAATTTTATATACATATACCTTAAAGGTACCTGACTTCAGGTACAATATAGGTATAATGTAAACAAGTTTATTATTTCTGTACCAATAACGTCCGGTTGGATAACTGAGGTGTATTTGTGATGTTGAGATTTCAATTCTACTTAGAAAACTCTTCGGGTTTTGCTTGTGCAACACGAATAATATGTTAAAATTGTTAAAAAGATTTTTCAATATCGCTAAGTTTTGTATTAACCCGCATGTCTTCAAATGTTTTTTAACGTAACTCCTAAAAATATATTATGATATAATGGTGTATTTGGCAAAGTTGTTGGAAATTATGAGCAAATCCATAAAATCTCATGAACATGACGGTATAACACTACAAACATATTAAAAGGGTTTTACTACAAATTTATTATTCACTACAAAAAAGACAATAAATTACAAATATTCTCAAATATCTCGAGAATGGCTACATTTGGAAGGAGATTGATAATGAGCTTTTTTGTTTGAAAATAACATCATTACTCATAATTTGTGGTTAAAATTAATTGTTAACACACAAAAATTCTAGGTTTTGAAAATTCAAATTCGATGTTCCACAAAGTTCGTCAAAAATAGCTTTACTATGTTGGACTTAGTTGTTTGAATTTTCTACATGACTTATACTAAAAAAAATAACAATAAAAATGAAGAATACATATTTTAGATATTGCAAATAAAAGTTTTTTTTTTCCTAAATAAAAACAATAGAGTACTTTTTTTCTCAGAACATATTTTTTTCACGTTTAAACATCAATACTCTATAAATCTTTCTAAGACACACTTTCGGTACGACTCATAGTTTTTGAGATATAAATTATCAATGATTTCTCTTACTAAAATCGATACGCCCTATTGAAGAGTTACAGTTGAGTCAAAATATTCCCAATTGCCGTGGAAAACTCATATTTCCCCCAACCAAAACGGAATACAAACCTTCATTCGAATCAAAAATACTAATTTTCATTTTTCGATTTTATTTGGAATTGCTCAGAGATAACTTTCTGTAATATGGTGAACATATCGGAAAGATGTTTCTGTTTGATGTTAGCATTTTAACATGATACAAAAATAAGTTATTGGATTGAACACGGGTCTTGACAAAAGTTTGTTTTACCTGACCAAACATTTAATAAAGACTATTATTTTACATTATTTACATTATTTTTCGGTCCAGCATATAGATACTTTTAACGTAGAACGAAATAATGAAACATTTTAAACGCTTCGGTCATTTTTTGATAGATCGAAGAGACGTTTGTATAAATCTATAGGAAATATTTCTATGCATTTTCTACAGTCAACATAAGAGATGAAACGGACATTCGGTAACTATCCGATCTATCCGGACAATATTTGCCATCCGGCTGGATATCGGAAAGTGACTGACTATCCGGTCGAATACCGGATATCGAATAGTAGAAAATAACAATAATTTCTCATTAACACAATTTTAATATTTGAAACACGAAGTTCTGACTTTTTTTGACTAATTTTTGAAAAAAACATGTTTCATCCGACCAGTGTGAAATTAATGTCATTATATCCACGAAAACCTCATTATTATAATAATTAAAAAAAATCAAATTATAATATATCAGGAAAAAGTATATATAAAAGTTCCTTGTAAAAAAACTTAAATTTAATATTTTTACTAAACGAAAAATTAAAAATTCTCGCGTAACTTTTGAAAAGGACCTAAGTAGCAAAAGTAAACAAATTGAGTTAATGGATGCATACTATTAGTGCTCAATCATTGAATGCAATGCGAAAACAACCGTTTAAGTATCTATCCTTTTCACCTTTTTATTACTGATACAAAAAATGTCCAATGTACAGATTCGAATTTTAAGCACTCGACTATTACTTCGGACGCCACTTTCCTCTGACGCTCGATACGTCCGAAGTAACAAAGCAATCAAAACAACACGAAGTCGCACTTCGGACATTTTGAGTTTTGGGAAGCCTAGTGATTATTTTTTCTGATTGAGTTCTGCACTGAGCTTGCTTTGCACATTATTTTGAGAATGCATTTGCAAGCAAACAATTTTGCATGTCCGTTCAACACATCACTCGTGGAACTTTTTATTTTCTGAAAGGAGTGAATTTCATACCACTTCGTTTAGCCTGCAAAGAGATATCAACACTCAGAACCTTGCACTCCGATCGTGACGTTCCCGTTCAGTTATTCCATTAATAATTAAAGATGGTTGTCGATCCGAGGGCGGACAATGTGATGATGGCTTGCTAATAGGCCGTATGAATAAAAACAAAATTCACCTTTACATTACTTGATTCGAGCGGTCGAGCAGTGAGATTAAGTTTTTACTACGTTTGGTATGAATAAAAGAAACAACAAAGTATTTACTTTTCGAAAATGGACGTTTAGCTGATTTCGTATGAATAAAACAGCATTCATCAAGTATTTACTTCATTATTATCAAGTATGCTCATGAGCATACTTTGGATCTGAAAACACTATCATTCGTTTTGATGTCATATCCAATTTATGTTTAATGCTGCTATCTTGCGCTTGAAGTTAAACAAGTTAACGATCCGCGTTGATGGCATTGAGCTTCGTTTACTAGTTTAGGGGAGCGTAAAAAAAATGATTGATTTTGAGGCGTAATAAACACGTATTTAAAATTTAAATTATGAATGAAAAATAACCTTTACGTACCAATTTGGCATTCTGTTCAAATGAAAACACTTTTGTTTGCAAGTGGTGAAAAAATCTTGTACGAATACTGTTTTTGGAGACAACGTTATATTATAATGAAAAGTTTCAGTAATTATGTTGGAAATGTATAGACAAAGGGTTAAATAAAAGTCGGAAAAAAGTGTTTTAAGTGATTAAATAACATGATGTGAACATTTTCATTCAAATTTTAACATTTGAAAACTGGCTTTGTGTCTTCTAATATGATAGGTATTACACTAACGAGATAGGGACCCAAACTATGGTCCCTAATTGAAAGTCGCCACCAGACGTCGACACTATTCCTTTTTCATCGCGAATTCACGCTTTGTCCAAAAAAAAACGTTTAGAAACGGAACCTAAACAATCAGTTGAAAGATGTTTGACAAAATAAAAACTATGTTCGAATTCGAAAATCAAATTAGTAAAGTAAACTTTTATTCATACGGATTCAAGTAAATACTAGGAAAGTTTACTTTACTTGGAAACGGGCAGAATAAGTAAATACTTTTTTTTATTCATACGACCTAATATTTCATATGCAAGTCTTTTGGTTCAGATTTTTTTGGGCATTCAAAGCTGTTACGTGTTCCGATTCATTAAAAGCATATTGCAATTTAGCCGAGGTTTTTTTTATGTTAAAAATGGTTTTAGCTCATCCAATCAGTCGACAGTGAACAGTGGAGAAACTTGTCCATTTATTAGGTTGTACACTTAATGATTTTAAATTGTTTAGTTGTATCTCGTCAAACGAATGTTCCAACGAACTCAATGAGAATCGATGTAAATTGTACAGTTCTTAGAGAAAATTTCTCATCACAGTATTACTTAGCTTTATTCTTTACACAATGCTTTCTCCATGTATGGTTTCTATACATTTTAATTCCTCTTCTACTTAGACGACCCTATCATTCCTAGAGGAACTTTTCCGTTTCAACTTGGATCATTTTTATTAGTACTTGGTTGAGATTTGTATGTCAAATAAAACACCTTGACTGTTCTAAGTAATAAATCGAGAATACGGGTGCAAATAGGAAGATTTTTTTTTGACAAAACCTCACAAACGTTTGACAAAGTCAACTTTCTTCATTCGTGCATCGAAATCGTCCAACCTCTCCAGCCGAGCACAGTCTCTAGTCATTGTGTTTTTCCCATTTCGATATTCTTATTTCGAACTGAGCGGTACTGCGCCTGTGCATGTGTTGGTGTGCCCGATTTGGCTGTGTGGCGGGTAGCCCCTAGTGCTGGGTAGTGCTTCGAACTGTTTGCCTCGCTGTTGCTCTGTCACTCTGACGCACGGCACTGGAAACCACGTCTCACCACTCTCGTTGCACAGCCAAGCACACAGCTCACGAGATCATTTTGCCTTATGCTCCTTCATCCCCTTTACCAGTCCTTCGCACTCCGCCCGCATACGTTCGTTCATCAGTTTAATTCGTTAGGACGAACGAAAGGGGCCAGCTTGCCGTCAAAATTTGACTTCCGCTAACATTTTTAATACTTTGAAATTGGTAGTTGAATCTATTCTATAATTTTAGAATTTCAGTGATTTTTATTGATGAATTTTCATTTGTAGATTTTCAGGAAACTGTTTTGTGGTGAAGGAAAAATAAATAAATTTAACTACTGAACGGGATTCTAGATTACATCATACATCTCATAGAATAACCAAAAAGATTTTTGAAGAGATTTGTTAAGGGCGATTTGTCCTGGATAAAGGTTTCTTGCTCCAATTACCGATAACTGCAAAGATCCTATTCACGTTCTAGCTTGGCTTAACACCATTTTTTATCAACCGTGCACGTGAACTGCTGAAACTTGAAATAGTCCAGTCGTGATTTTGTTCCCAATAGTCTGTTTATGCACATCAAATTTTCTCTGTTTTTGTTAGTATGTTGGTTTTTTAGATGTTTAGCGAGATATGCATGAATTCTTTGTTTCACTGAGGAATCAACGCGGTGTAAGAATCATATCCACCATGACATTACTCCAGTCATTTTCTCGATGGAGTAAAAGGTCGCCAGAGCTAGGTCCTCTAACATGAGGACAGAATCATCTCTTAAACTCGAATCATCGAGAGACATACCCTTGTGAGTATCTGACTCTCGTATTAGAGTATAGTACGATTGGGCTAGATAGATGTATTCCCAATTCTCACCCGAACAAACATCATCGTAGGATCAGACCAAGTTTAATTTAAGGAAATTTTCTAAACCGGTTGAAAAGCATCAATGTTCCGTTCAAGATCAGTGATGAATCTAAATCTAATCTGAAAATATGTGCAAATCAGAAAGTTAATCGAAAGGTTGTGGTAATTAAAAACTCTTACATGATTTCTTTTATCTAATTTCAATTAGTGGGATTAGTAAAACCGAATGTATCAAAAGTCAATTTTATAAAAATGTTAAAAGCAGAAAAATTAAATACTAATCGTGTTAGATTATCTTATTCTGTGATCTGGGTTTTGCACTTCAATGTATTATTTAAAATTGGAAATCTAGATTTTAGACTTGGGATCTTTATCTGAAATCTGGAATCTTCGAACCGGAAATTATACCTGATCGAAACATTTGTGTACGGACCTTCAACCTACAGTATCGGATATAAAAAAAAAATCACTATTTTTTGGTAAATTATAAAAGCCTCCGCAGACCGCAAACTTTTCAACGGCCGATAGTTTGGTTGGCTTCTTAATCAGCAAGGAGAGGTATACTCACATTACACCGATTCAGTATGGGCCGATGAAAAAAGTTTGATGGGCTTCCTGGTTGCAACCTATTATAAACTATCGGCTATCGACTATCGGCCGATAAAAAAAAAGCCTGTGGGGCCTTCAATCATACTGTTTCAAAGCTTTAACATTCATTGGTTGATAATAAGGTTATGTTTGAAATAAGGTAGTAGCTTTGAAATTGTTAAAATTACGTGTGAATTTTGGAATATCTATCTGAGTTTTTTTTTCAACAGTTTACTATTGAAAACAGATAACATTAATGATTATTGATTCCGTATTACTTCTACTTCTACAACTCTTACAACCGTTTGAAGTTCAGTTACTCATCAAACAAACGGTTTTTCCTGGGCCATCGCTTGGAGTGTTGAATGAATCAATTTTACAGATTCCTGAACAGTTACCAAAACTAAATTCAAATGCAAATTTTCCTCAATAATTTAAGTCCTACGTGCAGCTTCCGTCCATGCCTCTAGGACCTAGACCATTCTACATTTTTAACAGTAAGCATAAAAATCATGTGGAAGTAGCACTTCTTTCCCATTCTTTTCTTGTTTCCTGTGCTAAATGAAAACCAATATCAGAAGAAAAAAACTGGCCAACACTGCAACTTTTGAAAAACAGTCTTCTCCATCTGCATACGATGACTTTACAACATTTCAAAAATCACCAACCAACTTCTTATATTCCAATTATCAAAATAAAAGCCGATATCTCATAGGAATTTTTGTGCAAAAACAAAAGGTTTCCCGCACGTGAATCAAAAATTTCGAGGTCGGTGTACCGCTTCCTAACATCAATTGACATTCGCACACCCACGTTTCGCCTCTTTCTCGGGCTAATGCCGTTGCCATTTGTGTTATTGCTACACACCGAGACGGCTAAAGGGGCTATGGCTTTCCGCTCGTATGGCATACAAAACTCCGCATCAGCCCTAAACACTGCCGCTGCTGCTGCTTTTGCCGCAAAAGACTCTCACTGACAGTGTGCCTGCCTACACTTCTTCACGGATCGGTATTCTTCGCCTCTTTCCACCGACGGAAAAAAAACTAGGGTCCATCGGTTAAACGTGGTCACATAAGTGATGTGAAAGTTCTCTCAAGAACCGAACACTCCGCTCTTATCACTGTTCGCTTGTGTACCCTATTCTACATCGAAGTATATCAACGCTACCCTGTACAGTGCTGCCAGCGTTTTCTTGCTCTGGTCATCAGTCCCTTTGCACCGAGCACGGATCCGGTCTTGGAACCCGATTTTTCGTTCGTAAAAGACACCTTCTTGTCTGTCATCGATGTTCAATATTGTCCTTAGAAAAAATTTTTTTGTTAGACTTTTTACGCCGACTTCGATCCGGGTTAAGAAATACGTTGTTTAGGACTACACTCTTCAAAATAAACTACTTTGAGAACCAGTGAGGCAAGATAGGGGCAAAGCTTTGCTTGCGATGGTCTCGAAACAACATAATGTGAGACGACCTCAGGATAATAGAATGCATTGCTCTCAGTATTCGATGGTGCTCTGCACCACGCGGAGAAATGGCAAACCGTTAAATTCAAAACTAACGTTGTTCGCATGCCGTCATTTCAGCGGGCTCTTTATCGGAATGACAGTACCGAAATGAATCTCGCCATTGGGTGAAGTCTTCTGATCACGATCTGTGGTAAGCATTTGGATGTAATATATGATAACACGTGGATAATCCAGCTTTAAAAGGTAGTTACATCAAAGATGGAACGAAATTAGTCTAGAATAAAAGACAGTTCGACTCCAGCAGCTGAATAAACAAGCGAGTGAACAGCTTGAGCGCTAAACTCGCAACACGTTCACTGGAGGTTCATTCGTTAGTTTCATTGTTATATGTACTTACAGCAAATTTAATCGTGCTTTAAACAAATTGTAACCGAATTTTACGCAAATTCACAGAAGCTTCTAGGTGTATTAAACACGTTCTTTTTGTCGCTTATTCTTAAGGCTGATTTAGAAGATGCCAGTCAGCGCTCTAGTTGAAGTATCCAGTGAATAGAGAACAGACACTCTGTTCAAGTTAGAGGCCAATTACTTGTTCGATACTGGTACAAGTAACTTGAACAGAGTGTCTGTTCTCTGTTCACTGGATACCTCAACTAGAGCGCTGACTGGCATCGTCTAAATCAGCCTTTAGCTTTGTCGCTTACTTTGTTCTCAACCCCATATTCGTGCGTCATAGTTGTGTCAGCGTGACTGTGAACCTCTGTGAATTTTGGAAGCAGAAAACAATTTACTAGAATGAAGAGGGTGTTCGGTCTCGCCAGGATTTTGTATGGTTTTCCAATCTGATTTTAAGTTGGTACTACTGTCAGCGGCCTTGATGTCAATTTTGAGCGTTTGACAGATCATTTAGTTTATTTACAGCGTCCTTAAGAACTTTGTTTTGCTCGGCGATTTTTCATATGATTAATTCTATAAGTCAGTGGCGTAGTGTACGGTAACTGAAGGAGGGTTGGATGAGGGTGGTATCGGTCTGACCATAATTAGTACATTATATAAAAAAAATTGTGATATTGTGATTTTAACAAAACAAGTCACTAGTTCATGCTATAGAATCTTTCTTGGTTTTTACGTAGAATTGTGTTATGGGTGTAAGTTCAAAGTCACGGAAACGAGGGGGTTACGCTCGGAGTACAAGGTTTTGAGTGTTAATATCGCTCTCCCGGATGAACGGACTGGTATGAAAATAACTTTATTGAAGGTCTACGAGTTTTTTTTATTTATTGGCCACACACACTTGTCTCAATAGCTCTAAACTGCTTCGAAAACGAACTATTTCAATAATTATAAATATAGTCAGTAGGGTGCCAATGACAATGGTCATCTCTAATTTCAAAAAGTTACCTCATAAAAAATGTTCACCACCTCGAAAAAACACCCTATGCTTAGTTTTAGCTCAATCGGACTTAAGGGAGAGTGGCGCAAAACGGCCAAAGTTTGAGTTTTTTGAAAATTGAAAAATCACCCAACGGGGAAGTAAAGGAAATCGGCGTTTTCGAAAAAAAATTTTGATGCCAAATGTCTTAAAATTGCATGAAATGTCGAGATCTAGTGTCATCTCGAAAAAAAAATTGGAATTCTGGGACTTTTTTTCGGAGTGCAAAACGAAAAGAATGGTTTTGGGTGCCAATAAAAATAATTATCTCGATTTTTCATTCGGAACTTGCTACGAAATGTTGATTTGCACGATAATATACCCTATGCAAAATATTAGCTCATTCGGGCTTCATTTACTGGTGTCACAAACATTAAAATTTGAGGTTTTCTGAAAAACGAAAAATCACCGAAAATCGTGGTTTAAAAAAAATTGATGCCAAATGTCTTAAAATTGCATTACTCCTCGAGATTTACAGTTATCTCGAGAGTTTTTTTTTGTCAAAAAAATTTTTTTTGGCACTTGGTCTTTTATTTTGCCTGAAAAGTCAATTTTTGACAAAAATTTTTTTTTTATATAATTGTAAATCTCGACATGTCATTTAATTTCAAGATATTTCGTACCAAATTTTTCTTTTAAAAGCCCCGATTTCCGGTGATTTTTCGGTTTTCAAAAAACTCAGATTTTAGAACGTCTGCGACACCAGTAAATGAAGTTCGAATGAGCTAATATTTTGCAAAGGGTATATTATCGTGCAAACCAACATTTTGTAGCAAGTTCCGAATGAAAAATCGAGATAACTATTTTTATTGGCACCCAAAACCATACGTTTCGTTTCGTACTCCGAAAAAAAAACAAAGTCCCAGAATGTCGATTTTTGACAAAAAAAAATTTTTTGAGATGACAGTAGACTCGACGTTTCACGTAATTTTAAGACATTTAGCATCAAAAATTTTTTTTTCGAAAAACCCGATTTCTTTTACTCCCCCCTTGGGTGATTTTTCGATTTTCAAAAAACTCAAACTTTGACCGCTTTGCGCCACTCTTTCTTAAGTCCGATTGAGCTGAAATTCGGCATAAGTTGTTTTTTCGATGCGGTAACCATTTTGTATAGGGTAACTTTTTGAAATTTTGAGGTCGATTTTTTCCCATACACCCTAATAGTCAGCTTCATGATATATCATTTTAGTCCCGATTGTAGGGTTGGGCGATCTTTAGAAAAATATCGATCTTGACGAATCGACTGTCATACAAATGAAACTCAAATTTCTGCATAGCTCGAGAACTAATCAAGCAAACGGAATCAAATTTGTCATGTGGAGGTTTTAGAGAGCATTATACGTTTCTTATCAAGCAAATGGAACTGAATTTGGCATATGATGATTTTAAGGGGCAATAAATGTTTCTATGGTTCGACACTCCCCCCAGCCTAAATGAGAGGGGGAGGGCTGCCATACAAATGAAATACGAATTTCTGCATATCCTGAGAACTAATCAAGTAATGGGGTAAGCGCAAAACTCGAGGAAGGTATCGTCCGAATTGAGATGTCATCATTTAATTATGTTTTCTGTATCAAACATGATTTCCATGTAAGGGAGAAACATGTTATTCGCAAGTGATTGAAAAATCTTGAACGAGAAATGTGTCTGAAAATAATTTGATATTACAATGAAGAAGTACAGGTCGGACTCGATTATCCGGAGTATTCATTTTTCTTCACTTTGTATGTAGCGCTGTCCCACATTGATAGAATTTTAACCCCCTTCCAGTTGACCGATTGATCTGATGTTTGGAACACATCTCTATCTTTGGTGTCATTATAAAACTGCGTATTCCATGATCTTGAAAATCCAAGATTACGTCCGTTACAAAATGGTGGATTACATATTTTCTCAGAACCGCCTCCAATATGGGCATCAAATGAAAGGGCTTGACTAGTAGAACACAGTTATTTGTGGAAAATGTAAATCAAAGATGACTACCGCTACAAAATGACGGATTACATATTTTCTCAGAACCCCATCAATATGTATATCAAATGAAAGGGATTGATTAGTAGGATACAGTAATTTATGAAAAATGCAAATCCATAATGGCCGCCACCACAAAATGGCGCCATATATATTTTTTTCAAAATCTCATCAATACGTGTATCAAAAGAAAGCTCTCGACTAGTAGAACATAGCAGATAATGAAAAAGCCAACTCCAAGATGTTCCCAAACAACAAATTACTTTTTAAATGCTTTCATTCTTCTTAAGGGGGTATTCTAGTGTAGAGACACGAATTTCGGACGTTTTTTCGAACTCCGTAAAAATAAAACAAAGAATATTTTTACTATCCATTATATCATTATTCGTTTATCTATCTTTCAACAATAAAACAAAAATAGGACGGAAAAAAAATATTCATAATTAGAATAGTTACATGCTGGTGAAGTGAGGGTGTTCAAAAAAAAGTTGTGCCATGGCGTACACGATTCCAGTCCTTCTGGTTATCTGAAACAAAAAAATCGAACAGATTCTGAATCAGTAAAGATGTCGCTATGGCATGAACCTCGGACAAGTCAAAAACATGGGTTTTAACAAAATGGCGGCCGTTTGAAAACAAAAATGCTGTTTAAAACGTTTTTTTTGCGTTTACCGATTTTTTAAAAATAGTAAAATTAAAAAGTTATAATTTTTTATTTGTTCATGCGATAGAGAGATGTATGCAGATTATTTTCATATAAATTTGACATAAATCGGTTCAGTAGAACTTGAGATATCGTGTACGCCAGTTAGAAAAAAACTAGTTCCGAGAGAAACGCGTTTGAAGTTCATTGTGATGGCCGTAACAGGTTAGATACCACATCACTAAGATGGCTCTAACTAGGTAAATAATAGGATTTTCGATAAGTCCTTTCTAGAGTATATTCTTGAATGCCTAAACTACAGAAATATGGTAAAAAAAAAATTTCGATTTTTTCAGATTTCTAGACTAGAATACCCCCTTAAACTGTTTGTATGTATGTTTGAATGTTTGTAGGCTTGTCCCAAATAAATAGAAATTTGAACCCGTTCCTGTTAACTGATTGAACTGAAATTTGGAAGACACCTTTAATTCTACTGTCATTATAAAACTACGTATTCCATGATCTTGAAAAATTCCATTTCTATGTCGCTAAAAAATGGCTGAATGACTTGACTTGGAGAACACAAAACATAATAAACAACATAAATTCAAAAAGGTCGCAGCCACTAAATGGTCGACTGTATTTTTTGCAATCCCTCAAGATCGGTATCAAATGAAATGATTTGACTAATAGAATACAGTACATCATGAAAATATTCCGAAGAAAATTAGGTAAGAAATAAACGTTGGATTTTCATTATCCACAGTTAGTTGTTTCATCATATACCCCACGGTTTTACTTTAGTCTCATAATTGCCCTAAATTAATGAAAGAACGGATGTGATAACTACTAACTGGTACTTGTCTAATTATTTTCTAGCTTTTAGTACATTAAACCGTTTAACTTAAAATTTGCTTGATTAGTTCTCGAGTTATGCGGAAATTTGTTTTCTATTTGTATGGCAGACTCATCGTCGACTATGTAACCAGCTTTTTCTTTCATTCCTTACGAGTAAAACGACATATACATATACATCCTTTTTATGCATGTTCGAGAGATTTTAATAGTGTTAGTGTAATATTCAACTTTAATATTTGCAAAACTTTTTTTTAAACTTAGACTTAAGAACATAGGTTAAGATTCCTGAATAATCTTTGCGAACAAATTCGAAGGCGGAATAAATAAATAATTGCTGGCGATATGACGCTGAGTAACTTTTTTCTATTTCCGAAGCCCAAATTACCGCTTTGTGGGGACCCGTTTTGACGTAATTGAAGACATAAAAATGAATTTTTTGTGTGAACTGAAGACAATTCCTGAATACAGCTATAAAAAGTGTTTCGATGGTTGGATTGTTCGTTGATTGAGGTTATAACGGATATCAAAAACCTGGATTTCAAGACATTTATGAAAAATTTTATCAATATATTGATCGTGTATGTTGCTCAATGAGTTGTTGTAAATAAAAATCCTCAATACATGGCACATTCAAAGATAACGCAGGAAGACACTTTGCTGTCGCCCACAAATTACGTTACGCATGAGAATATACGAATCTCTATTTAGGTATACGACTTGCGTGCGATTCCAAAGTAAATCGTCCTAAAAATTCAGATTTGAAAACATGTATTTTTGATTCGAATGAAAATTTGAGTTGGGTTGGACGGAATATAAGTTTCCCACAGCAATTTGGAATTTTCTGACTCAAGTGTAACTTTTGAGAAGAGCGTATCGAATTTAGTAAGAGAAATTTTTGATAATTTATATCTCAAAAACTATGAGTCGTACCGAAAAAGTGTCTTAGAAAGAGTTATAAAGTATTGTTTAAACCTGAAAAAAATTTACACTGAGAAGAATTTTTTTATATACAAAACAACTTTAATTTGTAATTTAAAAAAAAAATCATGATTTTTTTCATATAAAATAGAAGTTATGTAGAAAATTTAAAAAAACGATCCAAGATGGTACAACTATTTTTGACGAACTTTGTGGAACATCGATTTTGTATGAATTTTCGAAACTTCGAATTTTTGTATGTTAACAATGATTTTTAGCCCCAAATTATGAATTCTGATGTGATTTAAAACAAAAATTCTTACTATCGATCTCTTTCTAAATGCAGCCATTCTCGAGATATTTAAAAGAATATTTCTAATCAATTGCTCTTTTAGTAAACAGGCACTTTTTTGCTTATAATTTCCAACAACTTTTCTAAATACATCATTATGGTAAAAGTATTTGTTTAGGAGTTACGTTAAAAAAATTTGAAGACATGTGGGTTAATACAGAACGTAGCTATATTAAAAAATCATTTAACAACTAGTACGTAAAAAAATGCATATTTTAGATATTACAAAATAAAGTTTCTTTTAAAAAAAAGTACAGGGGAACTTCGATATAAAGTACCCTCGATATAACGTCACTTGATATAACTTACATTTTACCTCGATATAAAGTGCACATTATCAAAGTCCAAAGGAATAATTTTTTGAATTTTTTTTTTCTGAAAGAACCATAAGTTATCTGTATTTCGATACTAAAGCTTGTGTTGTTAGTGTGGCCAATCCCGAAATACAACTGTTTTTGACGTAGAACTACGTCTTTCAGGAAGGGTGCCAAATCAGAAAACATGTCACGTTTTTATGAAATAAAGTTAACGTTAATAACTATTTTCACTGTGAACGAATTCTCGTGATTTGCATACCAATCGAATCAGAAATTCTCTAAAATTTGTTTGATATGCTATATATTCTTCTCTTCTTCTTCTTCTTCAATGGCACTAACGTTCCTAGAGGAACTTCGCCGTGAATGCATTCTGAGTGGCAAGCTCTAGAATACGCGTGATCACAGTGCAAGTCGGAGGAAATTTATTTGATGAAAAATTCCCCCGACCAGAACGGGAATCGAACCCGAACACCCGGCATGTTAGTTATGACGCTAACCACTCGGCCAAGGGAGCACATATGCTATATATTACAGTTTGCTAATCTCTAAACGGTTTAAATTCATGAACACTGGAAGAACTTCCTTTTTTCCCATACATTTGTTCTGTCGATTTGTGTGCTAACCCTACCAATATTTAGAATGCTTATAACTCGAACATTTGTTAACAGATCGGAAAGATGTTTGCATCAATTGATAGGGAATATTTCTACGCTTCTATCACAATTGGTAAAATGTTATTTTCCATGAGATGAACAATTGAATAACTGTAAAATGTCAAGCGTTATCTAAACGCCCTAACTGTCAAGTTTTTATTGGCCCGATTTAGGGTTTCCCCAACATAGACTTCAAAGTAGTGATCCCCGATTTTGGAAATCAATCGTTCATCAGCTAATCGAATACTTTTCAGCAGTTTGTTATTCGATACGATTAATCGCCCCAAATAGTCGATTAATCAATTAATCGTCAGACTGAATGAAATAATTAGTTAGAATAATGTTTCTCATTTCCTAGAAAGCCAGCTGGAATAAAAAGGGTTCATTTCGCCTGAAAATTAATTATTATCTTTGACGCTCCCCTAAATTAGTAAATGAAGCTCAATGTCGTCAACGCGAATTGGATAAAACTGCTGCGGCCGTACTTTTTTTTCTCTCTTGGTTTGGATCGATTTGCGGCCGTACTTTTTTTTCTCTCTTGGTTTGGATCGATTAAGCGACGTAATTTATTCGTTCGCTTCGATTATTGGTTGTGCAGTATTCGTTCGATTAATAATCGATTTCTGTAAGAAGTATTCGATTAATCGATTAATCGAACGATTATCGGGGAGTACTTTGTACTCGCTTGTCGTTGTGCAGACCGGAATATGTTTCGCTAAAACGTACTTTTAAACTGAGAAGCCTGGGAAAATCGTCATTTCAGATACTATAAAACTTTCGCGGTTCAAGAACTACGTAAACATGAGATGTGCAATAATTTCAGAGGGAAATGTAAAAAACAATGATCGTTTGACAATTCTTCCGTTCACATATTTTGGTAGACCTAGGCATCACATCAAACGTAAAAGGAAGTTCATCAAATTTATTTGTAACGAAGAACATAATTTATTACAAAAACTTCGATGCATTCTAAAACAATATTCGAAGTGGTAAACAAGTGGATTGCATAATATAATTGCGTAGTTCTACGTCGAAAATATGCGGTCGTGTCCTAGATACAACCCCTTACAATTTTTTGATTCTGGATTATAAATGAATCAAACTTCAATCAACAGTACGTAGGGAAACATCATGAGAAAGGTTGGCTTCATCTTCTAGTTGAATTTATTCATCAACCTTACTGAAACAGCAACACAATAAAGTAATATAAGCTACGTTTCTGAGTTCTTTATTATGCTTCGATACAACGTACAATTTTGAAAGTAAAATGTACCTAATATCGAAGTTACCCTTTACTATTTTTTTTCTCAGTGTATATTTTTCATGTTTAAACACCAATACTCTATAACTCTTTCTAAGACAGAATTTCGGCAGAACTCATAATTTTTGAGATATTTGAGATATTTCTTTTACTAAAATCGATATGCCCTTTTCAAAAGTTACACTTGAGTTAAAAACTTCCCAATCGCTGTGGAAAACTCATATTTCCTCCAACCCAAACGGAATACAAATTTTTATTCGAATCAAAGATACTCATGTTATGTCGATTTCATTTGGAATTGCTCTAGCGTTACGTAAGGAAAAGAGAGGATCCAAAATTCGTATTTTTGGTGTTACGTAATTCGTGCATGGCACCTTTACTGAGAACCTACCTCCCAACCGAATAAGAATATTCAAAACACTGAAGTATATACAAAGTACATACAAAAAATATTCACTCACTGAAATCATCATTTATTCTCGAGGGAAAAAAATTACCTATTAATTCGCTCTTTGTATTGTACGTATGGAAATGAACGATCAACAGGTCGTACTCTGAAGCAGTATAGAATACTGAATTAACAAAATACTGAGTTAATAAGGCTAACATTCCTCTGAATGGTGAGATAGATGAGAGACCAATGAGTCGACCGGAGAAGCGGGCGCTTCCTTGATGATAGAGAGCAATGATTCGGTATCGTGGTCTGTGTCGGTATGCTGTTGTATCCCTTGCGTTAAAGGATCGAGAGGATCTTCCGGTTGTCTTAACGCGCGCTCCTCAAATTTATAAACAACTTGCATTATTTCAAGTCTGCATCTCGAATTCAACATCTTTGGCAGGGATGAGATACTTGGTAACAATGACAGCAGGAAGAGACGATTGTCATCGTTCTCGGCTGGTTGGAAGTTATCTATTCTATCCAATCTCTTCGATGGACAAAACACTTTTTTGTCGACCGGGTGTAATCTTCTCTTGCTCTCGGATGGACGAAATGTTTTTTCCTCGACCGGGTGTAATTTTCTCTTGCTAATTTTTCGAACAATTCTTCGTGGTGCTGTTAGTGGGATTGGCGAAGAATCCGTACCTCCAGCAAGTTGCGGTTGCGGTTGTTCAGGCGATCCTTGTCGAGAATGGCGTTTCGATTCTTTCGATAAAATTATGTCTTTTAAAAATTGCAGGTTTTCAGTGTACATATACGGCGCTTTCGGATGACCATGTATCCTCCCTTTGCTTCTCGCCCGTCCATGCAGTTCCCTCGCGAAGTTATCCCTAACGTTCTTCCATTTTTTGTGTAGTTTGACCTCTGGAAATTAAGTTCATTTGAAAAAAAACAGTTATTTCAATGAATGTGGAAGAATTACCTTTCTTTGCTATCTTGCTTTGTTCTCTACTAGGTTTCAAAAATGTTTTAAATTCTATGCAAATTCATCAAAACAATGCTAGCACCCCAATAATGTACCCGCGAAACTGTCTAAGAACATTGCTCCACATACCCGATAGACTTTCTTCTAACAGAAGAATCAGTATCATTGATATTTTAATTGTCTCAAAAATATCATTACATTGAATGAACTTTGCTTTCTAAACAGGCAAATGTTTTATTTTCACGAAAAAATGCGGAACCATAGTCACACAGCCAGTAGGGGAAATGGGGGTAAGACGGACATGTTAAGAAGAACTTCATTCATATCTTTGGAAGCTCATGTTTTCCAAAACTTAAAAGCAGTTTTCTACAGTTCAATATACTGGTTTTCGAAATAATTGGTCAAATGTTTTATGATAATTTGTTTTTCCATGTTTTTTTTACTGAAATTAAAACAAGCCGAAAAGTAGAACATTTTTATCGATGCGGGTATAATGGACATGTAGTGGGGGGGAATATGGACAGATTCATAATATACAAAGCGTAGAAATTTATCGCTCGCGAGAGGAATAATTTCGCTCTCTCCCAATTTTTGTGTGTCCAGTAACTGAAATAGAACAAAAAGAGAAAGCAATATGAAAAAGAGTTGAATATTCTTCCCTTCACTTTCTATCATGCACTGGATGTGATTATGGATGTGACTGTCCATTTCAACCCCACCAGTGCAATTATTTTAATAATTTAAATTTACCATTTACGAAAGAATTCACTTTTCCGTACATACTTAAAATCGCTTCTCTGCTAACTCACAAACCGAAATATAACCATCAGCGAATTCAATTTTGCAATGAAACCACTCAAAATGCTTAATATCGAAGCCGGAAAAATTACATCCACACGCGGAATCATGTTTGATTTTCGATTTTTGTTTCCTTATTCCACTTTTAATCAGTATTCATTGTCAAAGGATGGTTTAAATATTATAGAATAGCATGTAGAAGGGGTTCCCATCGACAGAAATTTTTGAATTCATAATGCAACTATAGAAATCAACCACCTGCCCATTATACCCCCACTGTCTTACCCGCGGTTCCCCTACTAGCACCAATTAAATAAATCCAAAGGCATTTTATTTTTATAAATATTTGACAATTATACTCAAAATAAATCAATCAGCTAAGTTTATAGCTACATTCTAAATAATGCTAAATTATTGAAACAAAAAAGGATGTTTGTTAGACAAACTTACCCAATTCATCCTTCTGCGCTTGTGTCATTCCTTCCTCTCCAAACAGATCGCAAATTTCTTCCCAGCTCTGCTTTCTGACTACACGATCGTTATAATCTGTGGTTCTTATGTCCCACAGAGCCGGCCGTATCTCTATTGCACCTATCAATTCCTCCACGTCAATAAGACTCATTTTGCAGAGAAGAATTCATAAACTAAACTAACAATGGTTAGATTGAAAACGCTCTGAAAACAGCGACGCGCGGCACGGCCGACTCGATACTACACCCAAACGCGATTTGAAAGCCAAGCGTTTTCAATGCGGGGCGCGGTAAATGGTTCGGTCTTAAAACCGCCAGCCAGAACGCACTGTACCCGAGTGTTCTCTTTCGCGCACACGCCATCGCCCCTCACATTCGGCTTGTACTTTCTCTGTCTCTCGGAAAACGTTTCCGATCAGCGTCGGTTTCGGAAACGCCTCCCGTTGAGTGAGATTGTAGTTGTGTGCATCAGCTGTTGCCACAGGTACCGGGTTTAGAAGAGGCTGTATGGATAGGATAACTTTCGCGTGGCGAAATAAATTAGGGGCTCAATTTTTTAATACTCAGTGCATCTCATTACTGTGTTTCGACTTTACAACACTGTTATTATGCTAGGAACAGGTTATATTTACTTAACTAACTGGACATAAGTATCAGCTAACAAACTCGTCTTTAACTGGTAGTGCTCTAGGAATTCCTGGATTGTCACTGTCAACGAGTGTCAAATAACGCGGGCTTTTTTCTAGCGACAAAACGGATCGTTAAACGCCGTAGTTAAACGACTACGCGTGTCACTAGCCTGATATGGGTAAACAAAAATGAAACTCTCAGCAGAATCAAAGCCAGGAGATGCAAGAGGAAAACACAAACGTTTAACTAATCTTTACAACAAAATTTCAATTATTCGAGATAACTTCTCCTGCATTGATATACAGTCATTCGCAAAATTGAGAGTACACATGCTACTTGACGATACTTTACATTTATTTAGTACAAAATATGTTTAATACATTTATTCTTTTGATGCATATTAATTATTCACACATTTAACTAGCCATACGCGCAATAAATTTCCGCGAAAAGTTTTTCGGCTAATTATTTAACCGTAAAAGATGAAAAAATCTCAATTTGAGACATTGCAAAAATGAGTGTACATCTTAAATTTCTCCAAACAAACAAGCCTTGTAAGTAAAATCGTTGCAAATTAGCATACTTTTTTCGTCAATGGGTAATGTCAACTCCCAACCACTGTTTGGGCAATGTTGGTTTTTGTTTTTTATTGATATTTGAAAAAGTTTTATCAAAATGGCCAGCAAAAGGAAAGAAAAAGACACGTAGTTACACGTACAATGATAACAAGAAATTTGTCGAGGAAAGATATGGCGGGAAATAGCAACTGCTGTCGGAAGAACCCACTCTACAGTGAAGAAAATCATGAACAAGTGCAAATATGAAGAAACCATGGAAAATCTCCCGGGTAGAGAACCCAAAAAGATTCTGTCTACTGATGATGAACGGTTAACTGTGCAAACATTTCAAAATAACCCTGAAACAAACATTCCTTAATTGACTACCGAAGTAGCCGGCACCATAGGAAGACCTATCAGCGCGGACACTGTCCGGAGTGTAGCATACAGGAACAATCTGAGAGGTCGTGTTGCCCGTAAAAAGTCTTTCATCTTAAAGGTGGATATGAGATAACGACTACAGTTCGCAAAGGTATGTGTAAATGCACTCTGTCCAACTTCTATAAGACCAGGTGATGATCTTGCTGCTTTGTGTCATTGTAAACAAACAATGCTTCAATTTGTATTCAAGTGTGTAGGTATTGGTTACTACCATACATTGCATGATTTTCATATGTGTGTATGTGCAAGCGCTGAGCGTAAACGAATGTTTTTGTATTTTTCAAGTGTCAAGTTTCTATAGGACCAGTTACATCTTCCGTTGTTTTAGTGGCTTTGATCAATAAATCTTGAAAATGCCGAAATGAAAAGTGCTCACGGAGAGAGAAGAAAGACAGATCGATGCATTCCACCAAGAAAATGTTGGTATCAGAGAAATTGCTCGTCGGATTGGACGATCCCATCAAGTAGTGCTCAATTAT
This sequence comes from Toxorhynchites rutilus septentrionalis, assembly GCF_029784135.1. Classification (NCBI taxonomy): domain Eukaryota; kingdom Metazoa; phylum Arthropoda; class Insecta; order Diptera; family Culicidae; genus Toxorhynchites; species Toxorhynchites rutilus. The sequence continues at coordinate 28,126,232 of NC_073744.1, read as the reverse complement.
TTAGCGAATCCTCAAGGATACGGTAAGAAAGAGATTTACGTGATTTACGTAAGGAGGAACAGTATTTTTCAACCTGGAATTTTGGTGAAGGCTCGTGCATGGTTTGGGCGGGATTCTGTGCAACCGGAAAGCTCAAGATAGCTTTCACATCATTCAAGGATAACATACATATTCTGGAATCCTCTCTCCTACCGTTTTTGCAATATCGTCACAAAAAAAAATCACATTCCAGCAAAACAATGCTACTATTCATACTAGCAAGGAAACTAAGCAATGGATTAAAGACCAAAAATTTATTTTTTTGGACTGACCGGCTCGCTTTCCAGACTTGAGTCCTGTTGAAAATCTAAGGGGGATCCTTGTACGCAGAAGCTACACTGACGGAAAACGGTACACCACGATTGAAGAGCTCAAGGTCGCAATTACGGACACAAGAAAAATTATCGAGAAATCCGTTCAGCAGAATTTGGTAAATAGTTTTCCAACACGAGTTTTCTAGGTTATTAGCTGAAATGGCAAGGTTGCCAATTATTGACCACGATTGAAGAGCTCAAGGTCGCAATTACGGAAACAAGAAAAATTATCGAGAAATCCGTTCAGCAGAATTTGGTAAATAGTTTTCCTACACGAGTTTTCTAGGTTATTAGCTAAAATGGCAAGGTTGCTAATTATTGACGTGTAGATCAGCATGACATGATCGTTTTAAATTTTTCATTGATAATACTTATGAATTTTAAAATGGTGCTATAGAAACTGGACAGCTGAAATTATCATATTTAAGCACAATAAACAAACAACTCTTTTGAACGAAATTTACGCTAAATATACTTTTTTCTAAGCTATCAACAATGTATGAATGTATCTTGTTGAAATTCTAACTGTTTGTGTTGCAACGAAATAGAATCAGGGTGGTCTTATAGAAGTTGGATAGAGTGTAGATCTAAGGAGCTCCGGAACAGGGTCCTTTATACGGATGAGACGTAAACCAATCTCTTTGAATCGTATGGATGTGAAGGAAACCTGGATCGGCGCTCCAGCCTCAGAATTTGGTTCCCACAGTAAAACACGGCGGCGGCTGTCAGCTGATGTGTGGTACAATTACGGCTTCTGGAACTGGAACCGTGGAGTTGATCGATTCGGGGATGGACAAGATGACTTAATTGAACATCCTGATACGTAGCCTGTAGTCTCCAGTGTAGAAACAGGGTCACCCTCATGATTACTACTTTCAACAGGATAATGACCCGAAGCTAGCCGATCTCATCGTGCCGGAGTGCCTTCTCTATTATGTCCTAATCAACTCAAAACATCTCCGCAATCACCGGACTTGAACGCTATTGAGCATCTATGGTGGGAAATCAAGAACCGTCTGAAGAAAAAAAAAATCAGAGAACAAAGCGGATCTCAAAATGACGTTTAAGGAGATCTGGAGCATTCTGTCTATAGTGACCAGGAATCTCGCCTCGGCGCTTGCAGACTCTGTTGGACGCCAAAGAGAGCCATATCAAATACTAGGGGAATGAATTTTGTTATCTGTTAACTCATCTGAACTGATTTCAATTTTCTTTTTAAGACATACTTGAAATGTACACTTTTTTGCCAAGTCTGAATTGAAGATTTTTTGTTTGTTTCTTAAACATTAAGTAGAAATGTGACCATTTTGAATAATTCCTCTTCACTACATGAGAGTGAAAAGGATTGATTTTGCAATGAATATAAGTCGCTTTTAATTATTTACTTTTTAACCCCGAAAAGCTCAAAAATAACAAACCAACACGGGGTGTACACTCAATTTTACGATTGACGGCATATAGAATTGAGTCCTGAAACTATCGAATAACCTGAGAAAACTAAACGAATGAGTTAACTTACCTTTATACTCACCTGAAACATGCGTAGAGACCCTAAATAAAGGTGGTTTAAGATTCGGAAACGAAATATTTCATCTGAAGGAAATTCAACAAATATTTTATAGCTAGATTGGCTTGTTGTCAAACAAATACTTTTATGACGAGACATTGAACATTAATGATTAATTTAATTAATTTTAATTCCATTTCAAAACATACAAATGGACTTTGTTCTATGATTTGTCAACAATAGATGAACGTAGGTTCCAGAATATAGTACATAACCTGGTTTCGACTTCCGTTTTGCTGATAAAAGTATTAAATGCCAAAAAATATATATGGAATCCCATAAGAAATGTGAAAAGGTGAAAGGGTTTTACCAGCGAAAAAAAGGAACAATGAAATGAAGTTTGATGATGAGCTATAGGATTTGAACGAGAGGAATATAACGTTAAAGTGGGAAGAACTTAGTCCTAGAACGATAAGTGTGGAGTTAGATAAAGTGTACATACAAATGCACACGCAAACGTCAATGATCGACGGTCGACGTCAACGTCTTCGTCAACACGTAAACATAAACGCTTTTGCAAAAGTGCACGCATATGCATATACAGATGCAAATACATACAGTTTCTGATAGCAAAATCAAATGCATTCCCCTGGTAGTGAGCGCCGCCCAATCAGCCAAGCTTGTGCGAGCCATTGATGGCAAACGCCAGAGTGCACGTGTTAATTAAAAGGTCGGCTTTAGACAAAGATCGATCTTGACGAATCGATTTTCTAAATGGCGTAGGGATCGATTCACTGATTAAATCGATACCAAAGAATCAATCTTTGCTGAATCGACCTTTGTAAAATCGAATGACTTTTTTTCAAATGTATTTACATATTCTATATTGGGTTGGGGAAGAAGAAATGTCGTATATTGTCAATATATGGCAACACTTAAACATATCTTGTGTTGTACTTATCGCATCGGGTCATACTATACGGCTATTTAAAGACGACAATCTGTGCTACAAGTGTCGTTTTGACAGTGTTGTGATTGTCCTTTCCAGTCTCAAATTATAACGCGTCAAAGATGGAGTCCACCAAGCAAGAAATTCGCCATATTTTACGTTTTTACTATCTGCGAGGTAAAACTGCAACGAAAGCGACCGGAAAATTTCGTGTAGTTTATGGACCCGATACTGTAACGATTCGCACAGCACAGCGTTGGTTTGATCGATTTCGTTTTGGTGTAGAGGCTGTCGGAGATACACCCCGTACTGGTTGGCTAATCGTCGTGGAGACCGATAAAATCGTTGAAATCATCCAAGTAGACCGGCATGTGAGCACACGCTCGATTGGCCAGGAACTGGGTATAGACCACAAAACCGTTTGGAACCATTTGCAGAAGATTGTATTCCAAAAAAAGCTGGATGTATGGGTTGACGCAAAAAAATCTTTTAGACTGAATCAACGCCTGCGATGCACTGCTGAAACGGAACGAACTCGGTTCTCTACTGTGAGCAGCTTGACCGTTTCTCTACTGTGAGCAGCTTGACCGTTTGAGACCTGGCTCCAAGTGATTATCATCTTTTCCGGTCCATGCAAAACGCTCTTGGTGATACTAAGCTGGACTCAAAAGAGGCTTGCGAAAACTGGCTGTTTGAGTTTTTTGCAAATAAGGAGAGGGGTTTTATAAGGGGGGGATAATGAAGTTGCCTTTTAAATGGCAACAAGTTTGCGGCGCACTTGACTTAAATTGGATAATTTTAAGTATGTTAAATAAAACGTCAAATTTCGATCAGAAATACGACATTTCTTTTTCCCCAGCCCTATATAAGTGTTGTCTTTCCTTTAAACATGGAAATGTGTACTATTTGACATTTATATTTAAACATGAGAGGCATTTTATGTTGATTCTCAGCGCGATGGTCACAAAAAAAACTTAAAGCACAGAAAATTTGTGTTCTCCTGAAGCATTCGTCTTGTTCCGCCATGAAATCATTTAATTAAATAAATTAATTGAAAATTAATTATTATTAGAAATTGACAACTGATGCCCAAAACTCCGCTAACAATAATCCAATAAAATCCAAACGTGCCTAAATTTACGACCACTAATTTGAAATTTGTCGAATGTATGGGAAAATCGGAATGCTTCCATTTTTCGTTAACTCAAACCAATTGCGGATTAGTGAATCACAATCTATGGCACATCAAAAAAAATTAGGAAATACCTTTTTCAATTGGTGTGCAAATCATTAAAAATTATTCGTAGCGAAAGTAGTTATTAACGTTAAGGTGAAGGTGGAAGCTAGCCATTGTAGTAGTATAGGTAAACCCTCGTGTAAAAATGGGGTAATAGTGTTTGTGAGAGAAGAGCAAAGCACACGTAAATAGATCAATTCACTTATCAGACTGTGTGGCGCTTCATTGACACGAGTCTTTGAATACATTTGAAAAAAAAAACAAATAACAATTCAATACTAAAGTAAAATGTATGAACGATATGTTCCGATGAACAATTGCAAATATAAATATATATAGAAGGTGCATTTGCATATGATTCTGATTATACGCGAGCGTAACATGAGCAAATTTATAACACATGCGAATTGGGGCTCTTTTGGTATTAACAAGTTCTTCCGCATAGTAACTCGATGTTGATAATTCCTTAATATTTTCCTTCGTTGATCGTATTGTTTTCACATATTCACGTTGGAAAGCCTTAACCCTTCTCTTCGTTGGCCGAGGCATTTAGATTGAATTTAATACTTTTCCGTTTACTGTTTTTGAAAGCATAGGCAGCCGTGGCAGTGTTCCGAGCTCTGCAATACAATTTTCTTACCCAATGTTAAAGTTGCTAAAACTTACATTATAGACCCATTAAACGTAAAAATAATAATTGTATTGATATCAACACAATTTTATTCTATTGATTTTCATGACATGGGACGCTATGACTCCGGAATAACATTTTATTGAGTGGTTTTTATAGCTGTTTCGATGATGTTGTTTGGCATCAGTGTCGAAAAAATAACGATGCTTCCACCAATACAAACAAAACCATTGCAGAAGATTGAAAAACGAAAATTTAACTTTCAGAGCACTTGCTCGAGTTTTCCGACGTTCTTCACTATACGGTGCGAAAGCAGATGAAAATTTAATATCTTGTGAGTAATCGATTAGAGTTTGGTTGATATTACTTGATGGGAAGTGTGCGAAAACGATAATTTTCTTCACACTGTTTCGCAAAATTATTGATTTTCGGGCGAGAGGTGAGGGAGGGAGATGAAAGAAATAAGCGCCATTGTGGCAGCCATTTGTGGCTAGCTTCCACCTTCACCTTAACTTTATTTCATAACATCGAGATCTGTTTTCTGACTTCGCAAACTTACTGAAAAACGTAGTCCTACATAAAAAAAATCGTAGAGGGTCGCGTCAAAATCGGCTGTTTCGGCGTGGAATTGCTATATATTTTGCCTCTACCTGGTAGTACCGCAACTGATCCTTTTTTTTCTAATATGAACAATGTGTGGACAAAGAAAATGTCACGACTCAATCTTGAAACCATGAAAGTTATGATAATTGCCAAAAAGGACTTTGATCTGAAATGTGATTATGAGTTATATGATGAAACTTCATAACCCCTTCACATCTAAATATACCTTCGCTGCGGAAAACAAAGTAGATACCGTTCTGAATCATATTTCGGACAACATCTTGAAATGTTTAATGCACTGATGATATAACTATAAAATTAACATCACAATTGCTTCTTCAGAGTAATCCCTTGGTTTCATTATCACTTCATTTGAGAATTACATTTGAATTATTACATAGTAGGAAAAAAACCATCCAAAATCCAAAATGTACCCATTATCGTTTGCGTTTGACGTTTGCTTAGCGTGAGCACGTAGAGTTTACCCCTTCATCAATATTTAAATTTCTCTCGTCTTTCATCAATTCTCATCATCGTTATCAGGTTACTGTGATTGCTTAGTAAGTGTTTCGCAGTTGACTATAAAATATAATCAAGTGTAATGTAATTTTCGCTCGAAAAATTACAAAATAAAGTATCCGAAATTTGAATTCAATCTGTCCGAAATTTGATTTTTTATAAATGGTGTCCGAAGTTTGATTCTTATTCGCTTTATTTGAAAAGCATTTTATTCGATTATTTTTTATGTTTTCAATCAAATAGGTACCAAAGTAGAAAGCTTAAAAGCTGATCCAATTTATCAGAAATATCAACCAAATAATACCTGTGCATAAAGTAGAGATCTGTTTCTTGCATCATATGCCTTAACCCTCCTGTACTCGCGTGCAAAATCATACTCGCGCACGGTGTCACAGACCGAAAATTGAACTTCTCTGTAATGTTGCCATTGTGTATTTTTCAGGCTTTATTGGCATTTATTTCAAGAAGAGGATATGATTGAATGAAAAAAATTCCAAAAATATGTTTTCTTCGTCTTTATTATGTTTTGATAGTCATCTAATTCAGCCTCCTCAAAATAGAGTAATTTTTGATACTCCAACACAAATAACGAATTTCGAATTTTTCACTGGTTTTAATTTAAAGTAAGTAACTGAATATAATTCATGGAAGTATGAAGAGCTATAAAATAACATAAAAACGTATCAATCGATTGTGGTTTCATTGGAGTAAGAATCAGAACAAAGCATAACTGAATGCTCGAAACAAACATATTTTACCCTCTGTATTCTGGGTAAACTAAGAATTAATACCTTTTTTTAGTTGGGGCATAAAAAGATTTTATAAAAGGATTTCTAGGAACTTTCTTTTCCTTTTCTTGTTTTCTTGTAGACATTGCCCATTATAAAAAAATATTCCCGAAACTGTAACCCTTAAAAATTACCATAAGCAACCGATTAGTTTATAGTTTACTGTTTACAATTCTTCCACAAGTGAAATTCTTTCACAAGTGTATATATGTATGACCATTATATTTAGCGAATAATTATACGAAAGTCAAACATTCATATTTTGCTTTTGAACGTATGAATCTAACGACGAATATATCGACGAATAGTTAATATATGGATCCGTACAATCCAGTTACAAAAGGGACTGAAATCAAATAAGAATAGTCCGGTAATGATCTTATGCATTATATTCAATAAATATTCCACGCCGCTAACATTAATTTATACATTTCATTCAACAATATTCTGAAATATGAAAATTGGCGCTTGTCCAAAAAAGTTATTCCTACACTCGCGTTTAACTCGTGTTAAAAAAGTGACACACGTCCCCTTTGTACCAACACATGTGATACGCTAAACGATGACGAACGACGAATAACGAAGCTAGAGAGAATCGCAAAGTCGTAGTGTTGATATTTTCTGAGAAATGAACGAATTATTGATTTCTCGGTCTGACAGACCAATGCGCGAGTATAGGAGAGTTAAGCGTTCGAAATATGATTCAGAACGGATACATCTGAGAATGTTTGTTTATTTTGTTTTATACTCGATTTTATTGACTCAATAAAATTCTTCGAAAACTATCAACATAAAGAATTTTTTGGCTTACGTGTCCCGTTTTTTATTCTGAACTATTCGGTCAGCCTAACCAGGAAGGGATAATAACGTTAGGAAGGAGGAGACTGTTCGAGTAAGTATGGAACCTGTAAATCTGGAACCGAAACAAAACATTAAAATGCAATACATTTTAGTTTTTGAGCTGCTGCAAAAGTTTGCTGCAAAATAAACAGTTCACCCGAACAGATACTTAGTAGTTTCGATAGTATTCTAGTTGGTCAACCCCTTCCCGTATTATTTAATACGTCACACATCAAGTGATTTCACTACTCTGCTGAGCGTTCTAGTGCCCTATGTTATGCAAGTACACCACGAATGGGACTCAAAGTTGTACCGGAAAGGGTTAAGCTCCTGGTACCAAATAACAAGGAACGTTTAGAGAATGTAAAGGCTGATTTAGACGATGCCAGTCAGCGCTCTAGTTGAAGTATCCAGTGAACAGAGAACAGACACTCTGTTCAAGTTACTTGTACCAGTATCGAACAAGTAATTGGCCTCTAACTTGAACAGAGTGTCTGTTCTCTATTCACTGGATACTTCAACTAGAGCGCTGACTGGCATCGTCTAAATCAGCCTTAAGAATGTAACAGTGGGGCAGGAGGGAGCCATTATTAGTGGAGTTCATGAGATTGATAGGAAATCGATCTCACAATATTGATTTGAGACATAATTTTATTGTAATTTTGTATACATTAACTGTTTTTATACCATAATCAATATCATCTCTGTACTATAACTTCTTCAATATTTTTGAATGCTTTCTGCATTGACTCGACCGTAAGAACCAGTCTTATCAAGCAAAACATCCTAGCGGTTGTCCGAAGCAAGCACGCTGTTTGCAACCACATGAGCGGTTTAGAGCGCCAACGATTATTTTCAAAAATATTGCGCCTCACGCGTTCTCATATTCGTTTTGCGCATGCAATGCATATTTGAGATTCATTCAAATCCGTCGTCGTGATCGTCATCCGCAGAAGGCATCGGTTGCATGCATGCAAGACGACAGAGACGAACTTCGAAGGCCCATAGTAGATATGAGCCGAATAACTGAATTTTCGTAGGAAAAAGAATAGTAGGTCGCCACACCACTGCCGCCTGGTGGAGATAGCGCAACTCTACATAGCATAGCCGTGAGATACACACGGCTCAGCAGCAGCAGCAATAACAGCAACAAAAAATAAAACTTCATTTGTGGCTAAGTTCATTCTCTCTACTCTGACGTTTCCCGTGTATATGTGTATATCACAGGGTTTGAAATTTTCATAGCAAAAGCTGAAAACGCGTTTTCAGCTCGTTGATGTTGGAGGATAGAGTAGAAGAAGCAGCAGCAGCAGCAGCAGCGCTTTGACGGACGAACACCGTACTTCTCTTCTGGCTATATCTGGTATATCTGTGCGATGTGCTCACCCCACTGCCGCACCTAGGGTAGATAGCCGGATTGTGATTATACCCGAATACATTATATGAAGGTTGTCTGAGACTGCTGGCAGCAATCCATTTGCTCACCGTATATGCTGTGCTCGAGCACCGAATGTCAGTGCTATGAACACCAGTGCGCTGTGCGACGGCTCCGACTCGGTGCCGTCAGCTTCGGTGCGGCATAGCACACTCTGTGTGAACAGACAGCACCGGGACCGGACCAAACAGTGCTCGTTTCGAAGCACATAGCACCGAGAGTTGTTGAGTGCCACACCGCAAAGGCTGGCTGGCAACAACAGCACAACGAGCTACGGATGGCGGCACAGAGAATCCAGTCCGCGTCAGTTTTTCGAAATCATACACAAAATGACTGTGTTTTTTTTCTCCCATTTGCCGTTTCCCTTGAAGTGTTCATGCCAGCGAATGACTTTGTCTTCGCAGAATTGTGGGCGGATTTGTTAAACTATGCAAGCCGGACAGATCTGTATTCTAAAATTGCGTGATTCTGATTGGAAGTAGTACTCTCATTCACATTTGTGTATAAATATGGGCGAGCTATTCCTATAATGAGATAATTAAACGAATTAGGGCATTACAAATTTAAAATAATTACGATACACATTATTATTTCAAAATATCTTAATATGTATGAGCTAACATCGTCGATACAGGACAGCTGTTGACACTCAGTTTAGCCCATTTTCTCGTGTTCTTAGTTAACTTGAACGTGAAATGGTGCGCAGACCTGTGAAGCTATTTCCAATTTTATTGTTACATGTACCCTTGTCAATACTGCTCCCGTGATCGAGTGGTTAGCGTCACACATTACCATGCCGGAAGTTTGGGTTCGATTCCCGTTCTAGGCGGGAGAGTTCTTCCGACCTGCACTGGTACATAAGTATTCTAGAGCCTGCCACTCAGAACATATTCAAGGCGTGTTATTTGGCATAGAACTCGCAACTAAGCAGTAATAAAAATGACGCAAGTAATATTACGCCGAGACGGCGAAGGAACGTTAGTGCCTTGTTAAGACCGTTGTCTTTTGAACATGTCGTCGTTACAATGTCAGGTTTATGGCTTCCAGGTAATAGTATGCACTTTTTTTCTTACGTAAGACTAAGAGATGAGATAGTCCAAATTTTTCAATAGATCGAATCATCAGCGAATATGGTGGATTCATCTCTTCTGGCCCACAATATTCACATTGTTTACGTGGAACAAATCAAACACCTTTCGAGCGTAGTGGCAGGACGCTAATCAGGCCAAGAAAATGACCCATCTGTTTTCTTTGGGAGTGGTAAGAGGCACTTCTTATGAGACCCTATCCTGTATATCTCACCCTTTATAGTATCAAAACAGATGTAGGGAGCGTTTACTTTCCGCAACCGCAAATCGTGTGCCAAATAAGAAATTTTCTCGCAAATTTCGAAATCTCCGAAAAGTCAAATGTGAGCTTGCCGACATGCTCACATGGTCAAGATTTTTTATCACGATTTGGTGAACATCTGCATGTGGAGTCTCCAGGCACGAGTTTTTGCGGTGGTCCTTTGGTCCTTTTCCTATATCAGTGTGGTGCCTTCTGCACTTTGTAAACGTTTAGTACAGAACGTTTCATTGTTCTCTAGACAAAACAGACTGACACCTTGCATTTTCTAGCGATATTCCGAATTGATATGTTTGGCTAGCACTTAAATTCTGCCAAAATCTTCTGTGGTCATCTTAGGGTTAATCAAACCACTTAAACGGTCACCCCTTACTTTCTTCCGGTCGAACAAACTGCCATATGTCGAAATTTGTGTCTTTTTGCCAATGCACTCTTCTAAACATACGTAATGTAGCCACAGACAATTTTACATTCGTATCACCACTGTGTGCTGGATCGATTACAGGAAAGCGATGGGTGACGGTTGTTGGATGGCAACAAAATTGCAACTCGTTGGCCACTGCCACTGTTACCCGCTGCTGATAATATTCGTGGATATGCTAAAACGGTGGCCTCAAAGCCCCCGCAGACTGCAGACTTTCTATCGTTCGATAGTTTGATCGGCTGCTTGATCAGTACGGAGATGTATGCATACGCGCACGATGCATCGATTCAGTTGGGTTGGTGTTTGCACTAACCTAAACCATCCAAAACTATCGGCCCATGAAAAACCTGAAGTCGGCTGAGACTCTTATTGTATGAACGTTGTGTGCTGGATCGATTTCACGAAAACAATGGGTGACGGTTGTCCTTCGGAAGGCAACAAAATTAAAACTCGTTTGTCACTGCTATCGCTCCCCGCTGCTGATAATGATTTCCGTGGTTAGACTAGAACGATGGCCTTAGCGTATGATAATACTTGACATTTCACAATTATTTATTCGTTTATTCCAAGAAAAATAAAATTATGAACAACTAAACACACTGAACGTAGCAGCTGCCACCCAAAACGTTCCTCGATTGTCTGCTTCCGTTCTACAGCTTGTTATCACCGACGATATGGTTAGTGTAGCTGGAAGGAACTAAAATCTTCCCTGGGTTGTGGCCCAGATGGTATTCCATCATTTGTTATCAAGCGTTGCATACATTCACTCGTCACGTGGTCAAAGCATGCTCCATTGGAGACTAATGAGGTACATATAGAGGTGGAGCAGTAGGCGAAGTGTATCTGTATTGGCAAGCAAAATATCGTGTCGTAATTATTTGCATTCAATATGGAATGTATATGGAAGAAACAAAACAATGTTGAAAGTACTCACGGTTGCATGATAATTTGAGCCAAAATTCTCTTGAAATCATTCAACTGGTTGTTTTTTAACAGATGACAGTTATATCGTGGCTTATTTCGATTATTCATGTGGTAAAAAGGTCCAGAGCTTAGTTAGGAGCGTATGCTTAGTTCTCGAAAGCAGTAACATTTTCGGTGAAATTTTCATTAACTGGCGATTATTATCTCACAACATACACACCGACACTGAGAGCCTTCGAAACATCAACTTCATAACAGTAAAATAATGAAACTTCGTTTGTTTGTATGAATGTGGGGGAGTGAAAATATCACATGGAAATATCACTTATATCCGTCTTTTTCGACGTGATTTCACGAATATTCACTCCACGCTATCACATTAGCCTCAAATTCAGCGGAAGCTCTACAAAAATGTACTTTTCTAATTGATAAATTACTTCCTGAAAATAGCATTTTCACATGGATACGGTGGGCAATCAAAGATAAACACAACGACTGACGTCACTATTTGCGCAATAGTTATGGCAGCGCATGCTATGTCACTCGAAACTCGACCATCTTCATTACCACAATAATCAAATTTTCTCATCAGTAAAAACATGTTACTTCAATATAGAGAAAACATATTTGAAATGGAAAAGATAATTTTCTTTTATAATTTTTACTTTCTGAGTGTTTATTCAACCCAATGCGAATTTTAATTGGACTAACAACAGCTAATACGATATGTAGAGCATATGGGAAATCACTTTTTCTAATATTTTTCTCGCCGTATAAACTTTCATTGGGTGAAAATGAACACGACAAAACAGACAGCTTAAACCAAACGACCCGTTCTCGAGCGGGAGCACACCTTGCTTTTTATTTATGAAAATTGAAATAAATCGTTTCATATATCATGTCATTTTTAACACAACTGTTACCATATACAATTTTAAACTTGCGCTTGTGCTAAATTTTTCACAATACACTATCGGTCATTGATATGAAATTTCACAAAGCAACCAACATTTAAGTTCCAAATTTAAATTTTATTTAGTAGAAATAATCTTAACACTTACCTTACTTGCAATTAGTGATCCCTAATTAATCGAACGATCGATTAATCGAATACTTTCAACAGAAATCGATTATTAATCGAACGAATACTGCGCAACCAATAATCGAAGCACACGAATAATTTTCGTCAATTAATCGATCCAAACCAAGAGAAAAAAAGACGACCGCTGCAGTTTTATCCTGAAATTCAATCATTATCATTGATGCTCCTCTATATTCGTAAACGAAGCTCAATGCCGTCAACGCGAATTGGACTTCGTTTACGAATTCAGGGGAGCGTAAAAGATAATAATTAATTTTCAGGCGGAATGAACACTTTTTTAATTCCAGATGGCTTTTCTAGCAAATGAGAAATATTAGTCTAACTAATTATTTATCTCAGTGTGACGATTAATCGATTTTTCGAGGCGATTAGTCGTATCGAATAACGAACTGCTGAAAAGTATTCGATTAGCTGATGAACGAATAATTTCAAAAATCGGGGATCACTACTTGCAATATAAAAATGTTCCCGACTTGCCTATATTTGTAATGCCGATTTCCTCCAGGCAGCTTGGTTTTAATGTCTCTGTTAGGGAACACATTTCAAAAAAAAAGCTCCCCCTACTCTCATGTATTTGCAATTCCGATTTTCCCCAGGCAGCTTTGTTTTGATGTCTCTATTAGGGACCCGCCGCGTGTGTCGTTAATTTCGACCAATCAAAAGTGGGTTTTTCCGTTAGGATAGGGGTTGAGATTTTTCTATTGTTCGATAGTTAGTTTCATGATATATTATTTTCTTCAATATAAAAAAATTGTTATGGAGTACCGAAATCGATCGACGCAAAATTTCATCAATCCATCATGGAATGACTGAGCAATAAGCGTTTCAAATTGAACAATTTTCACGATGTGTTCGATTTTCGATTTCCAATTTGTACCCAATATGTTCCCGAAAGACGTAATCCTACGTCAAAATCCGCAAATCCATGATCCTAAAATTTGAAATCCCGAAAGGTTCAAAGATCTAGAATCCTTCAATCCATGATCCTTAAATTTAAAATCGAGAAATCTAAAATCCAAGATCCAAGAATCTAGAATCTAGAGTCCACAAATCCATAATCCTAAAATCTGAAATTCATAAATGTAAAACCCAAAGGCCCAAAAAATCTATGATACAAGGGTTTAAAACCCTAAAGTCCACAAAACCACAATCCCTAAATCTATAACCCAAAAGTCCAAAAATCTAAAATCTGAAATTCATAAAACCATGATCCTAAAATCTCGAATCCAGAAATCCAGAAATCGGCAAAAACGACAGCAGCACACGAAACCTGTTCGAAAGTAACAGTGTACCAATTAGAAAGCGGGATTCCCGTTGAGAGAAAGACATTTTTCAATTGTTCGAAAAATTGTTCTCTAAAAAAATGTATTTATCTTTCCTGTAACAGACGCTCAGAAATACCAATCGTTTGATGCTAATAACCATCAAGAAATCAAGAAATGACGGAGTTATAAGCCTTCGAAATTATTCATTATTTCGTTACATGTTTAATTTACAAATCTTTATTTTACCCTTCATAACTTGCTACGCTAAAAGTGTTCAAAAATCACATTCACTGTAGAAATATTAGTCACAATTGTACTCCGGTTTTATTCGGTTAAATTCCAAAGTTCCAACCTCGAAAACACAAGCACCTAACCATCATATCTCAGCAACAGCAAGCAACGATCACAATACTACGCCGGTAGCAGCGTTATATAATGACGAGAAGGGAGGTAGGAATATATTCGATTATAGGAGGAAAAATACTGTGTATAGAAAACTAAATATAATATTATAATACATATTTTCATAGAGATGTGTACAGGCAGAAGGCCGCGCTGCGAACACTGCCGCACACACCGAGTGTAAGCTGCCTGGCAAGCAGCAGCAGCAGCAGCAGCAGTAGAGAGGACATGAATAATGGGGGAAGGAACGAGCACACACAGCATGGCACGGCACAGAGTCATTTCAGAGGGGCAAAAAGCAGGGTAACAGGATTACTTTTCTTAGCAGGTAGATGGGAAAGGCACTGAATTTGGGGCGAATAAATGCGGCTTCTCTTAAGAAATGAGTTGAATACAGCAATTTAACAAACACTGCTACCGCTTGATTGGGTTAGATCGAAGTTATTTTGAGCAAAATGAGCAAGCCATGCTCTGGGAGGCGCAGGGTAGGAGCTCATTCGACAAGGAAGCACATTATTCTCGGTCCGTTTTACTACGAAAAAGTGGCGGATAAAATATCCGAATCGTTCCGAAGCAACGAGAAGTCACTGTCGAGCGTACAACTACACGTAAATGCTACCACACACACAGCTTGGCAACGGGTAGAATAACGAGTACATAAAACTGAGCTCTGTCGAATATAGCATTTGCTCTCTTCATACCAAAGACCGAACCGCCGTACGACGTAGCTGTTGTATGTGGTACGCAGTCTGATGATGATGAAGGAAAAATAAAATGAACGACAAGGCAACCGACCGACCGAGCGACCGACGGACGGGTCTGACTGTACGGTTGAAGCGAATGGAAGATTAGTAACATTTTGTGCGCTGCATGATATAGGCTGACTATGCGGATACTCCGTACGAGGCGCTTTTTTCTATCCCCCTAACACAGTATACAGCATTTTTACGAGCGAGGCGAACGAGCGTACGTAATATCAAAACAGGCACCAACAGCACAGAAGACTATCCACAGAGTGTGTAGACGAGCCGATGCGGGAGCAAAAGGTTCTACTGAGATTAATTTTCCCGAATTTTTGAATGAAAACTAAAGAAACGGTGGAAAGTGTACAACTATGTAAACAACTGGGATATTTTGCAACAGTGTGACAACGGATATTTGGTGAAATATTGCCGATGAACGGCAGAAAACAGCAGTGAAGTTTAACCCCACAGAAGGAAGAATTGACACAAATTTGACAGCAGAAGAACGGTTCTAAATAGGAAAAATTCGTAGATAAGTGTAGTGTTTTACCACAACGAGCGAAAGAAATAAAACTAGTGTGTGAAAGTTTCCACAATGTTCGCAGCAGTATTTTGAGACTGATCCCTTCAAGTCTTTGAGCCAGGTACGTGTATCAATTTTGTTAGACTGTCATCCCCCAAACTCTTATCAATCGCCCATTGGATACGCAACGGCGAAGCGCCAAAATTACCGCCCAGCGAAATGTTCCGCTAAATTCGTATGTAAACAAACTTATCCGGCCGTGTGCATGCGGCGAGAGCGCCCGCAATTTCGCCGTCTAGTGATAGTGTGTGGGGTGGGCAGCATATCGATAAGATTGAGTACTCTTTGTGTTGATCGTGTGTTCTGAATGACATTTGATCGCGCGTAGAGTAATTGCGCGAGCGAGAGTGCCCAAACGGAACTCGAAGCAAACAGCCGCGCAAGGAGAAGGTGGAAAAGGAAGGCACAATCAGTCTCTGTTCGGTTTTATTTTCTGTTGTTTACAGCAGCAGCAACCACTCACGAGTAATTGCACGAAGGAACGAAAGATAGGGAAAAAAAAGTACGCGGAGCATTAGTACGAGTTTTCTTGTCTCCCGCTGTCAAACGCGCTAGCAGCAGCAATAGAAGAACTCACGAAATTTAACGAGCGGGCATTTCTTCCATTACTATACACACATTTGTTTTGTTTTGTTATGTCTGGGGCACTCGCGTATCAAAAATGTCATCGCGTAATGAATTTTAATGAGTTCGAACCATATGACTGAGTGTGAGAGCAGCGGTTCTGGACGGAGGGAAAAATGTCATTATGACATTCAACAATTTGGTTGATCAGTTTTTGTGGTAATATACTATTTGGCCGTTGATTAGGCTAGGACTCACTCGATAATGTCAGGCTATGTCCTTTTCGCGCATAAAAGCTGCAATAATATGGGACAATCGGTGTGTCCCTTCCAATTTCCAATGAAAGTAGGTAAAACACGAAAGTCGACCGCAAAGATGCGTGCCAAAATAAGGAAAAGAATGTTTTGGTTGGTTGGAGAATTTCTCACAGGTGAATCTTACTTGACTGGATTGTTTCCCCTACTGGATAATGGGCAACAAATCAAATTCAGCCGATCTATGAAATCAACCTCAATATAGCGCAGCTTTTACCTCAATATAACGGTTAGATTTGCAGTATAAAAATTCAAAAATCGTTTTCAAGCGTAATAAAAGCACGGTGAGGGTTTTTTTTTATTGAAATGTTAAGAAGGTAAACATCAAGGATGCTTCGTATTGGGGTTTTCAACCGGAGTGGTTAAAAAATTATGGAACTTGCTGTACAATCCTGACAGGATTATGCATGACGCAAAGGAGAACGTTCCCCAAATACACATTTGCGTCAAGTGTCTCCGGAAGTTTTTAATAAATTGATGCGTGAGCATAAATAAATTGAAAATTGGATTCATTCTATCAGAATCTGTTCCATTACTTTTTATTGAAAACTCGGGTGAGTTATGTCGAGAACATAACATAGAACATAGAACTACATGCAATGTCCATATCTTTGTAACAAAGAAATTATGGAATAAAATTCTCCTCGTGA
Source organism: Toxorhynchites rutilus septentrionalis (assembly GCF_029784135.1). Lineage (NCBI taxonomy): Eukaryota > Metazoa > Arthropoda > Insecta > Diptera > Culicidae > Toxorhynchites > Toxorhynchites rutilus. The sequence continues at coordinate 28,109,052 of NC_073744.1, read as the reverse complement.
TATACGTCTGCCTTCGTTTTGTATTTTTTTGAATAATTTGAAATACAAATTGAGAAGGATTTCAAAACGTTCGGAATAGCTCCCCTCTTTTTCTCATATTTGACACTTGTAATGATTTTGATATGCTGTCTTAGTATTATATTGTCCATAGATCAATCTTCATCATTATTATCTGAGGGGCGTCTACCAATGTACATTTGAATTGGTATAATGGTGTTCCTAAGATTAATATCCCGCCAACGAGGTACCAACTTTTGAAAACCACTCACGCGTTGACTAACAGCGCCTTAATCCTTCACCTACATCATCGAGTCTTACACGTGGTGCACTTGCAAATCATAGGGCGCTAAGATGCTCAGAAGAGTAGTAAAGTTACTCGATGCGTGACCCATCGAAGCATTTGCATTCGGTCCGCTCTTTTGGAAACTAAATCGTAGACTAAAGGGTTAATAAACAATATTTGTAGTCCAAAAAATGTTTGAATATATTTTTAAACATACCCTAAACCCAAGTGACTCGAACACTTGACCAATTGTCAAATCAGGTATTCGAATGTTTCAAAACATATAAATAAAATTGTCTTTTTTATGATTTACAGTAGTTTTATAGTATATTTTTACGGAATCAAATGTTTTAAAGAATTATAAAATACACCATCTATTGGTGTCAATGCGCCCCTCATTCGAGCTGACTTTTAAACGATCACCAGATGATTATTTCTCACGTATTCAGACATTTTCTGGATTATAACACTTACAAATATTGTAAACATCATTCTTGCACACCATTTGTATCAGATTTACATTTACAATTAACGCATTTTGATGAACTCAATTCTGATCATGAATTGTCCGATTCACTAATGTTGTTTATTGTGTCCTTCGCGCATAGTCGAAATAAAGTTTCTCTGTATTGAGTGTGTTAAGGTGAATACTTTTAAAATGCCCATGAAAAGGCAATGTTCTGAAGAAAGCCTAAATTATGAATGCATCAATATGATGGCAGTAAACTCAAGCAATGATAAATGCAACATCTACTTGAGAATTCGAATGTTTTCATTCAAAAATGGTGATTTCTAAAGCCGGACAAACCATGATCATTTTTTGGGCAAACCATGATCATAATTCCTCTTTGAGGAAAATCGTTAAAGAACATAAAAATTTGAAGAATTTCAACGCCTTATGGTAGTATTAGCAATTAGAGACTTGGGGCTTTTCAACAAACCCAAACTCGTATCGATTATATGTGATTTTCATGAAGAAAAATCGATTTGCATTTACTAGTTGCGTAAAAACACACCAAACCGGACAAACCAAGATCATTTACCCTATATCGAATCAACCTCAACCCTAAAGTTATTAGTTATAGAATCAACACAAACGGTTATCGTCATATGTTTGGAATAAACAAAAAAAATCGCATCTTATTCTGTGAGCAGTTTGAGGCGGATTCAACTCAAAAATTCATTGATTTCGCATTGCAATCCCATCATGTCAATTTCTGCATCTCTTTCAATAACGCTGTGTATCCAAAACGTCAAAACACAACAACTGTCACGCAAGTGCGCAAGCAAGACACGCATTTCACTTGTTGCGCAAGCAGATACAGAGAGTACTCAAACTTTATTTGGAACCCAAATCGCGCTTTGTTTACATCTGAACACTGGCTGTTATCAGGGCACCCAAATTCTCTCATTCTCCGGCTTGTGGCGCTCTTCTCACGCGCATGCCTAAGCGCCCTTAATCGAATAATTAACCGTAATTAGCTTCGATAGGAGAAGGAACACATGTTGTGTACGCGCGCCACCCCTCAATGGATGGATTAGAGCTCTGCCTGTGCAAAAACTCTCCAAACGTGGACCAGCATTCTCTCACTCTCGTAGCGGTATTTAGAATTGCTAAACGCGCGCTCTCTCTCTCTCGCGCTGATCTGTTTATTTGCGATCACTGTTTTTCAAGGGTTCTTAATGGCACTTGTCTGTTTAATGTGACGAGTGATTTCCATTGCACGTTGTCTGTTCTAATTTTCTCTTTTGCTTGGCGGCGAGCCCGGTGCATGTTTGTCTCTCGTATCTCTGTCTCAGTCAAGAGACGGAGAGAGGGGGATAACCCTTTGTGCGATGCTATCGTGGGAAGCATCGACGACACTTCATCGATTTGCGATAAAGCGCTTCTCCGGGGGAAAAAAATGTGCCATCGCGCGCAATTCTCGAGGCGCCTGTTTATCTTGTGGACTGAAGAAAAGTCGATCTCTGGAGCCGGAGGTTATCACCTGGCAATACACCAGCGTGTTGACCTCAGAGCACGTGTGTTGTGCGAAATAATAAACAAATTCCTGCCCCCGAGACGACCGAAGCCAACAGCCGCAGCAGCAGCTGTAGCAACAGAGAGACTTAAGAGCCCACCGTAGGAGTGCAAACGTAACTTGTGTAAATTTTCTCATTCATTAGTCCACCCTGCAGACCGAATTCCCACGTATTCTTCCTGCCCTGCGTCAGCGCGTTCCGGCTAGACGTGGCCATCATTCAGCGTACGTGTTTTCCAATGCCGGGATCGCCGTTATCTCGCGCGTACGTCCAGCAGTGGTTCCTCGCGTACCCAACTCGTATTCCAAACCGAATATAGAGAGGACGAAGACGACGACGACGGGGTGGCCAGCCCAACTACCGATGCATCCCACATCCACGCATCACATTTTCTCGAAACGCGCTATTTCGAGGAAAATTACTACTGGCTGTGCGTAAGAGTGGTGAGCCTTTTCTCATTTTCTCTCGTGAATCTCTGTTCCCGCGGCCCCCCCCCCTCTCGGGACAGGTTCCCCCATTCCGAATCCTGTTCTCTTCCGTTCTCTAATATATGTGTGTAGTATGCTAACATCATCAGCATCTCGTTCGTGTTGTCCGTTGGCCTAAATATGAGCGCACGAAAGTTTAGGAGCACACCGATATTGCCGAAAATGTGGAGTACGATTCTGTTGCGATGATGTGTGTTTTTTTATTCTACCATGCTTTCTACTCTATTTTAATATTTCCCCATTAGAATATTCGTGTGCAGCTTGTGTTGTGTTGTGTACACACATAAAACGATACACACACCCCGCACGCAAATTCATTCAGCTTTTCTCAGTTTGGATCGACACTCGCAACCGCAGCTTGGATTTCCCTCCGCATTGACTTCTTCTTGTCTTGCTGCGTTCGGCAATTGCACTTGCACCAACAGAGAGAGAGAGAGAGAAAACGAGAATCGCTGATAAGGTTTTATTTTCCGTGCATTTCCTCCTTGCTTTGATCATTCTCTGTGCGTGCTGTGTTATTGTCGGTAATCAGTCTGTGATTTGGCCAACAAAAAAAAACAATGGTTTCTGCTCCTGACGGAAGATGCGCGCGCTTTTAAGTCCGCTGAAGCTGCAGCCGGAGGTCGCGCTGACGTCAGTGCTTTTCGATTGAAGGAACACGACGCGCATCACGCCGCCAACCGTTCGATCATTCCCGCAGATACTAATGCATTGGCTTGCAATACTTAAACTTGTGATTATTATTATCTCTCCCGCTCACATTTCTCGGGCGCTTTTCTGATGGCCCAGCATCACAGCATCACAGAACCCCGGTGTGAGAGAGGAAGCATCGGTCGAGGACTGGTTTCCCGGCATCCAGTTTCTCTTAGTGCCCGATCTTCTTTGGGATTTTTATTCGTTGCTTTAATCGGATTTTTGTTGCCTCAGCCTTTTCACCCGTCGCTCCCGCGCCAAGAGTAGAACCGACATCGTGCGGGGCATATAAACGTCCGCTTGAAAACCGACTCATCGACCCGCCTGCCTGCCAGCCTGCCTGCAATGTGAGTTAAGCGTTTCTCATTTCCTTGGAATATTTTTTTTTGTTACCACACATTTTCCTTTGCGCTTTCCTTCGCCGCTCTCTTCTGACGTTCGTTCGGATGATCGCAGGCAAAGAAATGGCCCTCTGCACACTTGGGCTGCCATTTATAACGATCCGTTCGGGCGGAGAGCGGCCCATCCGCTTGCCAGTTTCGTTTTGTTTGTCGTTTTTCTTTTTCCTGTTATTACGCCGCATGAAAGCTTTTCTCACCTTTCTCTTTGGTACGTCATTCGTGTGTCTGTGTGTTCCTTTGGGTGCCTCTCCGGTGCTGTGCTCCGGAGAAGAGCCGCCGACGACGAAGGTTGTATTTGGGACGAGGTTTTGAATTGATAATTTCCGATTCTGCCGACCCTGTTCCCGAGACTTGTTGGCTCAGGTTGCTGCGTCAGGGTTTCCCAGAATAGTAGTCCCCGATCATGAGGCAGCAAGAACTGAGAGGGATTATATTCCCCATAGTGTTCCTGCTGCCACATAGTAGTTCAGAATTGTCACAAGAAATTACTTCAATTTCCCTACCAAAAGCCTCTCGGTCATTCCGTTTGGATAGTTCGTTAATATTTGAAACGATTTCGGATATTGATCGAACCTACCCCGGGCTCGGGTAGTGGCGAAACACAGTTCGAAACCACCGTACATTGGCTTTCTGTGTGCTGTGCCCCAGTCTTCCCGTAAGCTGCCCGATGGCTTGTTCCTGGTGGACCCTGGCCGATCTCTCCCATGATGTGACCTGACCGCGTTGATGTGCACATAGTGTACCTCATCACGAGCGCAAGGGTATTTCCATCTGCATCGCATGTAGTCCATCCACGATTGCATCGGGTTGTTACGTCCGCATCCTTCTCTCGTGCGCGCACACACTCTCGCGTTGCACATTTTGGCACAAAGGGTGAAAATACATAAATAAATTCCTTCATCCATTCTTGGCCCCGTACATGAGAGAGCGAGCGCCTGCTCGTATACATGTGCATATAGAATCAACTTTGAATGACAAATCGGCCGCCGACTGCCAGCCGGACAGTTGCTCGAACCCGGTGCCTGTATGCGGAGCTTATTTCGCTTATGTACCGGACGAAAATTTAAAATTAAACGTTTCCATAGTGATCGCACACAGGCTTCCCCCCCATACACACCGCTCATCGCTCAAAAGTTGTCAACGATGAGCTCAGGCCAGTGGGTGGATAGGTGTATGCCTTCCTCGTGCACTGATGCAACGGTGATGCCCGGTCCGTGTATTGGTGGTCAGCAGCATCAGCACAGATCTGATAATGACATAAGCACTTTCCCGGTGTTCCAGCATCGGAATATGACCTCCTCAATGCTACAGTTAATTGCAGCTTAACTCGCAGCTCGCCCATGTCATAAGTTATTCAACTAATCAAACGGATGCACTTTTGCAGCATGTATCTCACTGACGGTATAAATTGTTGTGCCTCTAAAGTACAAAACAGTCGCGAGCTTGACGACAAAGCTCTCCTTTCATCCTCTCCTTCTTCAACATATGTATGTGTATAAATTTTGGCACGGCATATATGAACTCATCTACATAATCCATCATATGCCCCAACCATTGTAATCTGCACTCTTCCTGCTCCCCGCAAGCTTTTCATATGTTCAGACCAAAGGGATCTGCAAACATGAACTTGTTCCTCCGTTCCCAACGTATGACAGCTTCGCCGACTTCACCGTAAGCCAATTCCGTTCGCGTCCATACAAAAACTGCGCACAGGCTGACGTCAGTGGTTTACGCGCGGTGACTGGTGATCTGAGCTGCTTGCGCCCATTGAGTCACTATGTACTTTGTTGTGTGCGCCTGGAGCTCGATTCGAAACGTGCCTTGGTCGTCACGTCAAGTCCTGCTGAACAGAGCCCGACTGCGGGCTGCGATAACAGAGCGCGCGACTATAGGGCTTAACCTTGTAGGAAACACATTCCACCAGTATACGTGTTCGTGTGGTGGTGCTAGTGGTTATGGTGGATAGAACACAAACGCGTTCACTCGCGATGTCTTATCAGCGAAAAATGTCAGGCGGTGGCCATTACTAGGGGTGCACACAGAGGCCGACACCGTGTCAACGTTCCTCAGCAACAATGCAATTTCTAGGGGGCATCCAATCGCAGACGTAAGCGCCACATTCATACAACGGCGGCGACGACGACGACGCCGCCGTCGCGGTTGCCCTCCCCCACACACATATGTGTAACTCTGTTGAAACCATTTTTGTGTGTCTCGCCTTTTTTTTGCCAGCAACAGCTCGCGGTTTTGTGAAACAGCATTGAACACGCTGTGTGAGCGGCGGCTAAAAATGAAAAATTTCTACACACATTTCATGGCTGTGTGTCGTGACGCGCGATGGCGTTGCTACGCCGCAAAGCACGCGCGCCTTGTGAGAGGAACGAAACCTCGAAAGTTGACTCGAGTTGAGCTGCTGCTGCTGCTGAATATACGAAACCACGGAACAAAAACCGAGAAACACACAGCAGAAACTAGTTGCGTTATGATAGTGTGTTATACGCTGAACAGCCCAAGAGAAGGCAGCCAGCGAATGGACCAAGAAGGCAGTGGGAAAAATAGAAATATGTTGTTCAGAATTGTTGGCCTCTCTGCGTTGCGTCGTCGTTCGCTCAATCTCGACGAATATACCGTTTCCAGCGGGGCTCATATTGCCAACCCATGGGAGGCGACCGAATTCGGGAAGATCTAGGATCTTGGCGTAGTGTTACCGCTTTATTTCTGTTTTGCGAAAACTGGAGCGCCAAAAGTGCTGTCCTCGAAATGCTTACGAAATACTAGATATACTTCATTACTTAGAATCCATTATTTCTTGAGCATTTATGATTGCACTTGTTCGAAATTACGAAAAACCCACTGCTTTTGTGACACCATCCTCGAAGGACATCACCAGAAACTTCCAGAAATGCTTTGACCAATGGAAAAATCGTTGGAAGATGCAGCGGCATACCACAGTTCGATATTTTCCATATCCTACACACAAAAAAGATTCTTAAGTCATGTTTAGGCATCCTGATTTATTACATTGAATGAGCTTAAAATAACAGAAAATGTACCAATTTTCCATACTGGTACAGCATATGTGTATTATACAGCCATTCCATGCCGAGCCGATATAGTGGTTCTCAGATTTTCGTCAAAAGTGGTAATTTTGTATTTTATTACAAAACATTAAACCCGTATTTTTTTTTTATTAGAGTGCCCATTTCCATTTTGGGGTGGTTCGAAAAATCAACTTTTTCCTCTTTTTTTTTTTTTTCCAAAAATGACTTTTTTCAAAAATCCATAACTTTTGAATTACTATCAAATTGAAGCCAAATCTTTTTTCAAAAAATACCATATCTGCAGAAAATTCGAATTCTGCTCTCGTTATTATTGATTGTATTCGTTTTTTATTGTTTTCATAGTCTCGGGACCAAAGGCGCTATATTTTTTTCCTTTTTTTATGGTTCGAAAAATCATTTTTTCCTCTTTTTTCCAACACAAAAACTTTTGATCTACTGGACCGATTCAGATGATCGACACATAAAATTGAAGCCAAGTCTTTATTGAAAAATATTGGACTTGCGAAAAAAAAATTAATTTTGATTCCGTAATTATTTAATGTATCAGTTTTTTATAGTTTACATGGTCGGGACCAAGTATGCTATATTTTTTAAAATATTTTTTCTTGAAAGCCGAGGTTTTTTACATAACATATCCAAAAATCAGAGATGTGTTATTTTTCATTTCTAAGTTATGATTTTTCAAAGTTAACATGTTTTCAGTCTTCGTTCAATATTTCTATGCGACTAGACTGGATGTATGCGACTAGAATTCAATTAATTGGCAAATGTGTAATTTTTTCAAAAAAGGCTAGCTAATTGACTTTAATTTGATATATCGATAATCTAAATCGGTCCAGTAGCTTCATCGTAAACAAACGAAGTGCTCCTATTAAGAAATCGAATTTGCTAAAGAATATCTTGAAAAGAAGGTGGAAATTAATCGTTGTGAACTGCAAGGAAGTTTAAGATTTGTGAGTACTTGAATACTATAAGCAGGGCCCGAAATCTTCGAAGGTGAAAAATGAGGACCGACTCTACTCAGCAGCTTCGACTAGAACTGCTTCGGCAGTCGCCGGCAACAAAAAGTGACTTGACTAGAAAATGAATTGACTAGCGTTGACTAGCGAGGATGACTGGTGAACTAGTCCAGTCAGTGGTTATTTTAACTGAGTCGACTAATGAATACAAATCTGCCTCTCCATTCAACTGACTTCAATCAGCACTTCCATTTCCCCCTGACACTTATTTTGTACCCGCGTACGCAATCTTAGTTTTTCGTCCATATAAAGAGGAACGAAAACATGATTTCTGATGCAAAAAAGAAGTTACCCCATCAACGGACGGTTTATTGTCTACCCAATCGTGAACTCAGACCAACGAACTTAGACATTTATCAAGTATGCTACAAAGGTCCTCGCGTTATTATTAGTAGATAGCGTGCAAAATAGCGCGCACACACACTGCACGCTATTTTATACGTGTGAATATTTTTCGTGTACGATACAAAAAAATCTAGCTCACCTGTAGCGTATGTCAAACCACGTTGAACTCGAAAATCGATGCATGCACACGTACATGGGAGAGAGAAAGAGAGGAACGAATTCGTTTTGGGGGAAGTCACTTCAAAATGCAATGAGGGCAATTTGACTGGGAAGAGTGAAATGATATAGTCGAGTCGGTATAGGAGATAGCGACTGAACGCCCAACTGGCTGTTTAGTCGTTTTGGCGGAGAGACTGCGTGAAGATACAAAAAGTCATAACTAACTGAATACGGGTATAGTCTGTCAGATAGTCAGCCGACTATCCTCAGTTGACTATGACTATGCAGAGCCCTGACAGGAAGTTCCACTCGAAAATTCAAGATGACCACGATTGAAAAAAAACACGACCCTAAATAAAAATCGAGATGATAGTAGATCTCGTTTCATCCATTAGGCGTCAAAAACCTTCCAAACAAGCAAATAACAACTATAGGCAATGTTTATATTCGATAAAGTGACAGGAACGGCGTAGTACATAGAAAAAAATTGTGCTAAACATATTTGGGTATGTTTGGGTGGATTCAGGGAATTCGCAAAAAAAAAACAAACATCATGCCGAGAGTTCCGGGTTAGATTCCCATTCTGACCGGAAGATTTTCCAAGCTCGAGCGAAATTTTCGGCATGGAAATCCCATACCCAAGTACTGTTGCCAATACCGTTGAGACGGTGAAGTACTTCTCGGAATCAATCGAGCCATTCCAATTCATAATACATATGAAAACAGAATCATAACAGAAGCAAAATTTCATACCACCTTTGTTGATCAACCTCCGATCATGGTTGGCAACCACCAGAGCGGGGCAAACCCATTGGAAATGCATAGTGTCTTTATGCCAATTTCCGGAAATTATCCTACCCGCTCCTCCTGAGTCGTCGTAGATGAATCACATCACACTTCGGGGCAGACAGTGAATCACGAAACGTCGCCGGCATCTCCGCTATTCACAGCCTCCAGCAAGCGGCAAGCAAGCTGCACACATTCGCACGACACAATCATCTAATCGGTCGTCGTACGCGTCTTCCATCCCCTTCGGAGTTCGATAGGGTGGCTGAAATGGCAGACACACACGTGTGTGCGCTCAGTTTTCGCACATCGTAGTTTTGTGCTCGCCTACACTTCAACGGCGGTGCGACACAATCTGGGATACCGAAGAGGGTTGCTTCTGTTTTCTGATCCTTTGGAAGGATAGGGCAAATACATTCCGCGACGCTGTTCTTTGGAGTGACGCCTAGATGTGGGTGAATAAGGGCTGATAATTGGGGTGCAGCTTGTTGACACGCTGCGGGGATGACGAAAGAACTTTTTAGTTCTTGCTCTTGAATGGACCAATATTTTTTCTCCGAATCCGAATATATATCGGGCGCCGTTGTTCGGTTTCAGGTCATACTCGGTCAGCAGCAAAGTTGAATGCTGCTTTAGTTGCTAGAAGAAAGGACGCGCAGCGAGCTTTGCGGATCAAGAGGCACCATTGGTTGGATGATCAGGAAACCCCACTGTATGTGCAATTCTCCCTTGATAGTGGACGAAACGCGCTGGTAGTGCCAAAGTACCCATCCTTTCCACACCGCAGAGAGTTCACTTCGTGATATAACGAACAGTGTTTGGCAACATAGTGCGGCACGAGCGCTACACAAGGGTCTTTTCATACACACACACACCGTTCTATGTGGTTCTCTGACATGGAACAAATTGGAAGCGCCTGCGTGCAGTGCAGGGCTCCCGAGTCCAGGACTGTTCCGTGTAGCTCCCCTTCCCTTGCCGTGTCCCGATAGTGGAGCAAATCACTCCGCCCTAGTCACGCGGCGAGAGGGCGATTGAGCAATAGAAGGAAAAAAAAACAGTTTATATTGTTCTATTCCTAAAATAGAATCACCAAGCGGGGAGAGAATGATACGTCATACATCCTACTCAGCGCGCATAGAGTGGAGGCGGCTCAACATTCCATTCCCGAATGACGTAGTTTTTGACTGGCGGCAGCATTTTGGTTGATAGAGGGAGATCCGTCCGGCCGTGCAACGAAATTACAGGGATGATTCATCTACACAGTTTCCCGACGATTCGGGTGATTAAATTTTCAGAAACAATCAGCAATGCTTTCGCTGCAGAGCCGGTAAGTCGTCTAGTCTTCTCGTGTTAAGCTGGATTCACTTATAACATATGCTCGGGATATACCTTGGATTATTTTGGACGATTGATCGAGCATTGCAGAACCGGCGCCGCACGAAGCGACATGACGATAGCGGTTACCGAAAACAGCTGCTAAATACTCTTTCGACAATCACGGCGACACCGCAACTCCGATTGGGTATAAGGAACCTGTTGATTTATAAAATAAATACCACAATAAAATAAAATATTATGAAAACAGCTTCTCTCACTGGCGGGCGGTCGGTTGGACGGTTGGTTCACTCTCTCATGCGTTTTTCGGTGTATCGTGTGAGGATTCTCCTAAAGAAAACGAGAGCGAAAACTTAGATTTTATGTATACAATTTTTGCAACAACCCCTTCCTGTGCAGTACGGAACCCCACACCACGACCCACCCGCTCGCACACGCTTCGGTCCGTATCCGGATCAATTTTCTCGCCTGCCCTCCCCCCCTTGGTACATAGAGATATGCATGCAACGCGCTGCCACTATTTCAGCGCGACGGCATATATAAAGACACACACGAGATTTTTGCAGAAGAGTGCAACAGCACAAGACCGCGTGGCTTGTGCAAGTGTCGGAAGATGCAACTCGAAAATGCCATTTTTGAGTTCGATGCACTCTCTTTCTCTCTACGATGTCGCCCCGGCTCCCCTCCGAAAAGAATTGGGTCAACGTTCAAACTAATTCGTGCCACATACACCCCCACTCACCAGGCAAAGTCGAGTGCACTCCTACGCACTCCGCGACAATGATTGTATCCTTTTTGGGCAAGGGTAATTTACGACGGGAAGTTAACTTGAGGAAATAAATAATACCACGTGGTCAAGCGCAGCGCTCATTTTCAATTCTTCGGAAATTAGGCGCTTCGTGAACAAGATGGGAGAAGAATTTTTTCTTCGAACCTTTCGCGCTTGTTTTTTTCCTCTCGTCAGTCTCCAAACGTGGTTCGATCAAATTCCGGTTTATGCCAGTAGAGCTATACCAACCCCACACAACGGGATTAATGGAAAAACCGCCAAAACATCAACAATAAATCATTTAAAGGGTGTACCCTCACTCAGTTTTCCTCAGTTATGCTTTCCAATTCCGTCCCGAGAACATCGTCCTCGGTGGGAACGCTCGGGTGGAACCTACGCATTCTTATCTACGTTCCAGCGTGTTCCTTTCCGCTACCCACCATCGTCGTTGGCGGTGATTGTGATCGACTGTGGCACCAGAGGTGATTGTATTGTAGCCACCCATCCACACCCACAGCAGCAAACCAGCGCCAGGAAAGATCCCACTCGTTACGACCACGCACAGAGCACTCGGCGCTTTATCAGTCTGAACGGTTTATATACAGCCATGTACACGTGCTTTGTCCTTTCCATCCAGCATCGGTTAGTGTATGTGCGCCGCCACCCACCCACCGCTATGTAACATTCGCCTTCCAAAGGGGGTTGGGGTGGTAAATAGGTTGCCATATCGGGTCGATTGTTTTATTTACGATACACATAAAGCTCGGTATTCCCTTCCGTCCTTGTGCCACTTCATAGCCGAAACGCGCGCTGCAAGCTCTCCGAGCTTGAATACGCTCGAAATGTTTTGTTTTTGTGTACATGGCTTTTCATTTACCCCGCTTCTCTATGTGCTCCGGAGAGCAGCAGCATAGCTTTTTTTTTGGTTTGCTGCCTCCCTTCGGAGCTTATGTTATGTGTTTGTTGGGGCCTCTATGTGCAAACGAACATTGTGTTCCTGCTGTAACCATGGCAACGTAACGCTGAGCAGCAGTAGAAAGCTTTGTGTGTGATGTGCGGCTTTAACCGACCTCGTCACTTTCCAGGATCCTTCCGTTCGCCAGAGTAATAGAGAAAAGTGTATGTTTTGAATCTAGTTATCGCTGCCTTCCCACATCTCCCTATTTACGTACTTATGTGCTGCTGTTCTCTTGCACATAGATATCACTCTGTTCACCCAGCCAATGTGCTTTATTTTCTATGTATGACGCGCTCTATCAGAACGGGGTGGTGGGCGTTTGGTAGTTGCTCACTGTGTGACCACTTTTGGCTTGTTGTGTTCATATTTCTTTTTTGTGAATGCGAATTTTTTTTCCCCATACGTAACATTTAATGCGCCTGGTGTTTTTAATCTTACGCTCAGACGAGATGTGGAAGGCGCAATCATTAAACTTCTTGTGGGTTGTTGCCTGCCATTCGTCGTCCGTCGTGTTCGTCCTTGCTCGTGACCTCCATTGCACACAATCTCTTTTATTTTTCTCTCAGCCAACCTCCGGTCTCATTGATTTGAATATCGATGAATTAGAACCGAGCGGCGAGAGAAAAGAGCATTCGCAGTCCTTTCACTCTCGATTAGAAGGAAAAGAAGAAGGGTGCATTAAATTTAAATAACATAAATAGTAAACGACCGAAAGCATCGCGGCGGGATGCAGCAGCGAATGCGAGCTGCGAGCTTCGTTCAGCGCCAGAAAGATATTGTGACGAGCACAGCAGCATGCTTTCCGCTACTGGGAAGAGAGTATGTATCTTGTTCTCGCGGTGGGCAGATCGAATCGCGTTCTTTGGTAGTACTTTTGGAATTATGCCACGCATGCAACAAGTGATTTCCGTCAGAATTCTCTGTTACCTGCCATCATCTGTGCTGATACTCTGTTTCATCTTGCTGATGGATGGCTGACAAACGTTCAGCTAATAGAACGCTTCACGGAACTATTATCCACACGTTATGATGGCCTTCTGATAATCCCAACCAAAATAAGCCACAACATTGGATGGAACGAACCGAAAAATCCCCGTCACTTGAACGCTGGCTCGGAGTTTCTCGTGAGTCGACGGAAATGCCATCGTCGCGCAGCGCTTTACCGTATAGCGGTAGTTTTTGCGCTCAGTGATTCAACCTTCGCGCGCGGTTTGCCGTTGTTGTGGAGGAAATTATCGACATCTCCTTGCCGCCGTGGCAGCTCCCAACCGTCGCGCGTCCTTCCACCTCGCTCACTCCTCCATCAGGCCTGTACAACAGCGGCAATCTACGAAATGATTGAGCTCACAAGACACAATCAGACCCATGGTGGCGGCGGCGGCGGCGGCGGCGGCGGCTACGACGCGGACGGATCATTATTTATTTCTCCTCCTGTGTGCGCTGATTCTCTTGATTCAAGCTTTGGACATTGGTAGTGACCAAGCACCGGAGCCCTCTCGGGTGGTGTCGTCGTCGTCGTCGTCGGTGCGCACCAGAAGAACAAGAGCAGTGCACTATGTGGTGTTATGCCCTCCACCGCGTTGCGGTATAATGGCTCGGAGTTATGTTAAGCTCAAAAGCAATTCCCGTCCGAAGCGACGAATAACACCGCCGAAGCAGAAGCTGAAAAATTAAGAGAAAAGAGAGGAAAATAAAACACCAATTCACAAAGAGAATATGATTAAACTTGAGTGGCAGCGGCGGCAGCGATGGGGAGGCAGAGCCGCTGCAATGCCGCGCGCGTTGATGAGCGAAAGGGGCACACAGAAAAAAAATACAAGTTTTATATAATTCTTATGAATAAGTTTTTTTTTCTTACTTTGCTCTGTTCGGTTCCCTCAGCTCTTACACCGTGGTCGTTTGCCGTGAACGCCGACCATCCACGTTTTCGTTGCCCGTTGCTTGGCAGCATATGAGTCGTAACAGGGTTGAACTCCTCATCCGAAGAATTTGACGTTTCAAAAGTGGGGTCCTTAGCGTTCCTCACAAACGTTACCAGCTTCCCAATAAAACGATTAGCAAAGCAACTCGCTGAAAAAAGAAACAATTAACCCTCCTGTACTCGCGTGCAAAATCATAACACGTATGCTCGCGCACGGTGTCACAGACCGAAAATTGAACTTCTCTGTAATGTTGCCATTGTGTATTTTTCAGGCATTTTTTTGGCATTTATTTGAAGAAGAGGGTATTATTGAATGAAAAAACTCAAAAAATATGTTTTCTTCGTCTTTATTATGTTTTGATAGTCATCTAATTCAGCCTCATCAAAACAGTAAGCAACTGAATATTATTCATGGAAGCATAAAGAGCTATAAAATAACATAAAAACGTATTAATCGATTGTGGTTTCATTGGAGTAAGAATCGGAACATAGCATAACTGCATGCTCGAAGCAAACATATTTTTTACATTTCATACAGTTGTTGCGTGTTTTTCGGGTTTTTTTTTATCAAAAAGAAGAATGTATAATGTATTCAAGATAATTACCAGATGACAAAGGTTCTGGAATATAAAGTTTGCATATTTCTAATATTCTTTGCCTCTGTATTCTGGGTAAACTAAGAATTAATATCTTTTTTTAGTTTGGGCATAAAAAGATTTTATAAAAGGATTTCTAGGAACTTTCTTTTCCTTTTCTTGTTTTCTTGCAGACATTGCCCATTATAAAAAAATATCCCCGAAACTGTAACTGTTAAAAATTACCATAAGCTACCTATTAGTTTATAGTTCAGTGTTTACAATTCTTCCACAAGTGAAATTCTTTCACAAGTGTGTATATGTATGACCATTATATTTAGCGAATAACTATACGAAAGTAAAACATTTATATTTTTCTTTTGAACGTGTGAATCTAACGACGAATATATCGACGAATAGTTAATATATGGATCCGTTCAATCCAGTTACAAAAGGGACTGAAATCAAATAAGAATAGTCCGGTAATGATCTTATGCATTATATTCAATAAATATTCCACGCCGCTAACATTAATTTATACATTTCATTCAACAATATTCTGAAATATGAAAAATGGCACTTGTCCAAAAAAGTTACTCCTATACTCGCGTCGGTGTCTCAGACCGAAAGTGTTAAAAAAGTGAAACACGTCTCCTTTGTACCAACACATGTGATACGCTAAACGGTGACGAACGACGAATAACGAAGCTAGAGAGAATCGCAAATTCGTAGTGTTGATATTTTCCGAGAAATGAACGAATTATTCATTTCTCGGTCTGACAGACCAATGCGCGAGTATAGGAGTGTTAAGAGTGAAATTCGTTTGAAATTTTTAGATGAATCAGATTTTTTCTTAAAATTTCACAACACGAGCTTCTGAAAAATGTCCGGTAGTTAGTACTCATAACTTTATCATAGCGTTATAGCGTTATCAAACGTAAAAATTTCGAAGATTATCTATGACTTTGGCCAGAGCGCGTGTGTTAAAACCATTGTAAATACGACATTTAACGGTGAAAATGAATTTAAATAGATATTAATTAAAATAATCACGATCGAATCTCGCTTCTAGGGGCGTAAAAATACAAACATCATCACTTTTGTGGCTCTGAGCTCTAATGTAGGTGTCGCATGAGCTGATGCAGCTTTGCGTAGATTCGTCAATTCAATTGTCAATTGATGTTTAGTCAATTGACTTATCTATGACTTTGATCCAATCGGGTGTTGAGACATATATAATTATATAATTTTCTTACCATTTACTGATGGCATTCAAATGGCTAAAATGATTTTAACCCTCCTAAACTCACGCATACGGTCTGACAGACCAATAACGCCAAAAAATACATAATAGCAATATTACAGAGACACGCATAGTCTGTGAGTATACGAATTACGATTTTACGCGCGAGTACAGGAGGGTTAAATAGATATTAATGAAAATAATCACGATCGAATCACGCTTTTAACATATTAAGGACCGCGCGTTTTGAGGCAAACTTGAACGCTTCATTTATTCAGATTCCACGAATGAGATCGTTTCCTTCAATGTGGATGAGACGAAGGCGAGCCATCGGTAGGCCTTGTTAGATTCATGGCAAACCAAGGATTTAACCTTTAAGTGTAGAAAACACAGGTTATTCTGTGATCCATCCGTAACAGACGGAACGCGAAACACGAATAAACTCGTGAGCGGTCCGCAATGTGTTAAGTGCGTAGAATAAACAAACATCATCACTTTTGTGGCTCTGACCTCTAATGTAGGTGTCGCATGAGTTGATTCAGCTTTGCGTAGATTCGTCAATTTTAGGAATCCGCAGTTTTTCGTTCGCCCGTTGTTTTTCTAGAGACCACTAGTTTATTGGCGCAGTCAAAGCTGTGCACTTCTGTGTTTTTCCCCATAAATGAGAAGTATTGAGGTGGATCTCAGCTTCTATCAATCAATATATCGATTTCAGATTCAGACGGCATGATTATCCGCAAAGAGTGCTATGGCATGCTGACTTATGCACTTCTTGAGATATAAGGTGCTTTGTCAGGGTTGCCGAAAAAAATCTCAGGATGCTTTTATATGTTTCATTGTCAATATTTGTATAATTTGGAGCAACTTCTTTTTTACTTTCATTGCATATTTCATTAAAATATGTCAATTCATCTAATACACCCATACCTCGCTATACGGCTTAGATATGTTCCACGAATCTTGGCCGCAAAGCGAAAGTCGTATACGGAGTCAATTTTTCTAATACAAATTCATACAAATTCAATCGGATCGGTTCTAAATACGGAAATTATGTAACATGGTTTATCATTCAAAATACATATTATCTTTTCATTTTATTTGTACATAAAATAATAACAGACTCCAAAAACCAACAATAATCTATAAACAAAAATGAAACAACTTCATATTCCATGAATTATGTATTGATATCGACATCGAAAATTTTTTTTTGCCGTTATAGCGAAACATTTTAGGCCGTAAATCGAAAACGTGCCTTAATTGAAGAGGGCCGTTATGGCGAAATGCCGTATAAAGAGCGGTCGTATAGCGAGGTATGGGTGTAGATAACTACAAATACTTGGAGTAAAAACTATTTATCACACAAAAAATTGAAAAAAATGTATGTTCTCTCGATTTTACTCGCCCCACGCCACAATAACGCCACAAATAACTTTTTTGTTCTGTTAGCCTGCTGGCATCTTATGTTTTTTGTGACCGTGAAGGACAGTTGATGCGAATTATTTCTTCTTCTCCTTTTTCCGGCACTTATCCTTTGGCAGAATCAATAGAAACCCAACAACAGCCCATCAAACAATCATCAACTGTTAGTAAACTAGTTAGCCGAATAATGGTCGAACAATAGCATTGAGTGCTCAATAAAACGATATATGCTATACGTAGTATAAAAGGCCAAGATGAAGCTTATGTTCAGCGTATTGAATAATTGGTTCTCGACCCTTTTATGGTTTTTTTGAAGGCGCATAAAAAGACCGAACAAGTTTTATCTAGTAGCTGCCAAAGACTCCAACAAGCGTCTGTCGAGGTGCTAAACAGTGAATTCTATTTTGGTAAAAGAAAATAATGCAGTCAGACAAAGATACACTTCGAAAGCGCTGTCCAAGTAGAGCTAAACAAATCTAAATATGCTCGAGGTATTCATCGTATGAGTCTTGCTACTAAAAGTCTATGAAGTTGTGGCCAAAGATATCATCATATTGAGCACGTTGTTTGGTCGTGTAGAAATTCTTGCAATGAAAGAACTAAACCGGGTTGCGATTTGAAGGTTCAAAAGTGTGCACTCACGCATTTCAGATTATGACATGTCAGCTAACCGAGATTTTAATTTTATGTTATCCATACCTTTGTATGTGCACTGATAGCTTATGGCTCCATATCCTCTTCAGCCAAATCAATAAATATGAGAAAAAGGTGAAGCAATCAATTGATATTTCTATAGGTCCGGTTATCTTAATATTGTTTTTTTGTGTGACATGACAGTGACATGAGAAAATAAGAGAGTGTCGAGATTATCGTGTTTATATTTGAATGTCTATCTGAAATTCATTACCAATAGTTGACCATTGAAAATAAACAACAATAATAATTAATGGTTCCGGATTCTTTCTACCACTTCTTACAACCCATTTAAAGGATACCAGTTCATATAACATACGACTTTTTAGGACCACTATATGGAGTATCAAAAGAGTGAAAATTACGGATTCCTGAACAATGAAAACTTTGAAAGCAATTGTTTTCAACAATCACAGTCATCCTAGGTCTAGTGCCCTCCCATGCCCTAGGAACGTACCCTCCTACTTTTTCTACCAGTACAGGTCGGATTTTCGATCTGGGTGACCAAAATCGATTCTACTCTCTTCTGTTCTATCACGCACAACTTTTGCAAAAACAAAACGGATCGAAACAAAATGTCAAAACATTACAGAATCCACCACTAGGGGCGCTGCTATGAAATGTGGAATGCTCCCGGAGTTTTAATTATATTCTTCAGTGGTAAGATCGAGAACATGCGGAACTTAGAAGAACCCTCGACTTCCATCGTGATATCTAAGACTATAAATGACGATTCAAACCAACCAGACTCTAAACCCAGCGCATTCAACAGTTTTCGAAAACATTAATGAACATCGGAAACGATACAGCAAGAAACAGCGTTAGTTGCGTATATGCCAACCCGCGAAAACAAATCCCCCCAGCATTGTGCTCCGGATGGGCCGATGTGCCGATGAATTGTCGTCAGTATAGCTCCTACTCATCGCGACTCGCCTCTTGGAATTACTCCAGCACGCCAGTGCTATAAAAATTTCCATATCCCATTGAAAATCAACAAAGTGAAGTCATTCGCCAGCTTGAACGCGAACGCACATACTCGATGTCGACAGAGTTTCTTTTTCGTAATCTACACACACAGCACAGCACACACAAAAAAAAACATCATCCACCCGAACTCAGCTCGCGCTCTCAGTAAAAAGCCCCTGAAGGTGGTGAAACTTTGATGTGCGCTGTGTCGAAGCATTTCAGGTCCCGATGAAAAGTCGACACCGGGTGCTTCATCAGATTACGTATAGAGCAGCAGCAATAGCAATAGCAACAGCAGCAAGAGCGAATGAACGGCGACGAGGTTACCCTCGTTGCTTCTCGTTTCACCCGTACCCCCCCATACTCAATGCCTGGCCTGCTTTGTGCTGCCGCTGCTAGCTGCTGGCACGCCATCGCCGTAGCGAACACCATCAAAACAGCACGCGGCAATGCCTTCTGCGTTGGTTATACTCGTTCGCATTCTCTTCCCTCTTCGTGTTCGTCTGCCCATTCGCTCGTTCGTTTATTCCTACCGTTGCTGCCGCTGTTTTCTGCTTGCTTGCGCCTCTTCTCACTAAATAATATTAATAACATCGCTCGCTTGCCGAGGAATTCGACCACATCGCTCGTTCGACACCGCATTGCTTGTGCCCGAGTGCGGCTCGGAAACGATCGAATCGTACCCGAAGGCAAGCCAGCGTAACCTCGACTATCTTCGGCTGGTGACTGTTGTGTAGCACAGCTTTCTATATCGATTCTTCGCTTCAGCTCTGTTGCGGGGCGGCAAATACACATCAAACTCAACTGCCAGACCTCTATAGAAGAAAAATACTTTCGTATAAATTTTATTTTAAGCACTAACAAAGCTACGGGTCTACACTGAGTTGTTGTTTTGCGGGCTCGTTTGGGAAACCCGTATAAGCGACATCGGACGCTCATGCTGTCAGTGTTCCCCCAATGTGTTCATGGCGTTCATTTTTAGTAACGGGTGGGTGGTTAAATTTGACCATTGCATTGCGTGTGAGGTGTCGGCGTTAGAATGTCTATTAGCTTTCCAGATTGATTTCTACGCTATCGAAAGGTAGAGCGAATTGTTTTTGAGCGTTTAATCTGCCTAATTTATTAGATTCCCTCATCCAAGTCGCGAATTCTATCGACAGTCAACTTTTAGACAACGGCCAAACAGTGTCCGCAAACAATGTAACTATTTCAACATAGCAAAGTATTGATTTTACCTGCCTCTGTAGCAGGGTTGCCAATTATTTTTTTGGCAACGAATCAAACTTTCCAATCCTCGGTGCTATATGCTTGCTAACAATGAAACTCCTCCGCACTAGCACTCGGCACTAGCAGCAACCTGCCTGCTGCTATGTGGAGTGGATGTTACAAAGCGGAAATTTTCCATCTAGCTATACCCGAATGCAGAGACAGCACATAAGCCCTGAACTCTACCGATATATATATACAGGGCTTGGTTGGCACATTGGCTCGGTAGGAAGGGGTGTCTTGACGTCCCTTGTGCGCTCGGGTCTGGTTTGGCACCGAGGATTCGTAGGAAAAGTGGAACATCCTGTGGGTGATGCGCATGTGCGACACGGCTTATTGTTATAGTCACCCAAAACGTTATTTTCTTGATGATGTTCTCCGGATGACCTCCCCATACCGTTTGCCATCATGGCGCCCCTGTCCCAGTTCTCCGGCCGTCGTGGTCGTCCCCCTGGCGTTCTCATTTAGGTAATGGTTTTTCGAAAAATGATTTTTTTATTATAACAAAATAATTATTATATATTTTGTTTTACGCGGGGTTTTGAATGTGTCCCGGATCTCGGATATGTACCTTGACGCCTGAACACTTCACGGTTATGTCCTGCTGGTTGATCAGCATCACACAGAAAAAAAATCAACGATGGTTTGTTTTATCATTTCCATCGTGCAAGAAAAATGTGCAGTAAAAATTAATAGGACACCATTACGGCGGTGGGTACCGATTTTCAATTATTCGAGCACCTTTTTTGTTGACCCTCCGAGGTCCTCCTTCGAATATTTTTCGGGTTTATTATGTCAGCTACACACAATCAAGCGCGAAAAAAATGCGTCAAAAGAACCTCTTTCGAGTAAAGTCGAACTCTGTGTGTATCCGTCGTTTCGAGATCCACTGCCGCAAATGCAATGATATTGACAAGAATAGGAAAATCAAAGCGGACAGGGAAACAAAACAAACGCGAAACCAAAACAAAAGCCAATCGTGTGTAATGGGAAATTTAAATGCTCGCTCTCCTTCCTTAAACGTGAATACCAAACACGCTTTAATTTGTGTACTGCAATCCATATGCTCATGAACTGTTTGTGTACACACACTCGTAAAACAACGTGACTTTGAACCCGTTCTATACCCAGCTGCCGCGCGTTACACTGCAATGGTACCTCGGAGAGGGACAATTTCGCGTATCTCAGATAGTTCTCACCTTTGCGGCCTTTGTGCCACGTGCTTCCCACGGAAAACTTTTGAAGATAGCCGTGCGGAAGTTCTCTCTCCATCCATCTCGCGGCCGGCTAGTGGCATCCACTGAATCACGTGAGCCGGACCGAGACCGGGTCTGACTGAATGACTGATTAGGTGGTGCGACGCTGCCGCCGCCACCGAGTTCGGAATAGAGTCACATGAATCACCACCATCATCATCGTCTAACCGACGAGTGTAAGTCGACAGCGGCAGTCAGAGCGAGATTCAGAGCAGCGTATGTATATTTATGCTAGCAAAAGATTTGAATGAATAAATGGAGAAGGCATCCATGTGTCCTGCCATCGTCGGAGGCCGGATACGTACGCGTATGGCCAACACGTTGTTGGGGTATATACGGGGAAAGATTTATTCATCCCCCGCACTTATCGCAGCGTCATCTTCTCGTCCTCGTCAGCTGGGGAAGGCTGCTGTTAGTGTAGCAGCAGCGGCAGCAGCAGGTCTTGCCGTCGTTGGTAATTATGAAAACCAGCGACCTCCACCACACATACGACACATCGATTAAAAATAAATAATGTTTGTGTTGTTTGTACCATTGAGAGAGGGAGGGTTCCTCCGACCAGACGCTTTCAATCAGCTGATCTTCATAAATAATGATGGGAACGTCCTTGAAAGCAGTTTAGCGCCATCCATACCACCAACATAACGTGTGCGTATGTTCAGGCAAATTTAGTTAGGTCGGTTCTCCATTTCGCTTGCATATTATGTAGGTAACGGCGGTGTGTGGTTTGGCGTTCGGTCCGGTCTGCCTTTCGTTCATTGAGAAGATCAACTCAGACGAAATCTACACGATGGTTTGGATTGTGGGAGTTTGATGTTTTATGTGGATTTTGTTTTGCTTTATTTTAAGGTAATATTCACTGCAATTTGTGTATGAATGCTTGCCTTCTAAACAGTAATCGGCACGCCAAAAATATTCAACACTCTCTTGTGTTATTTTTCAACGTACAAGCGAGATCATTGATTGTATTAGTTAGTTATACATTAATTGCATCGAGCTTTTGTAGCGATTTCCATTAAAATAATTATAAGTACTGATTATTTCTAAAAAAAACTGCAATAGGCGATTTTTTAAATGAATAAAATTTAAATTTAATATTTTTTTAAATCCGAACGAAACTATGATCGTACGTTTGATTGTTAATTAAAAAAAACAAATCGCAAAACTAATTGTAACAAATTTTAGCTTTGTTCTGTCAAAAATAAAATATTCATGGTCTTCTCAGGTATTTTGGTGTTTTATTTTGTGGAGCAAAACATGCAATGTTGGTATTCATTTCTCCTTTGGAGCCTAGCTTCTTTCCCTAGAACATTCGAAGCTCGGAACTAGATCCGATGAAAAGGGAAGTAGCGCGTAAAAGTCAATATGATATTCACTATTGACGATCAATAGTATAAGAGAATGAATAAAATATCGCACAAATTTACGTCTTTTTGGTTTTTTTTTTGACGTCAATCACTGCTGATTTGACTCTGCTTTGATATGTATTTTGGAATCCATGATCTTGTTTGTCACGGAATCCTGAGTTTTTTTTTGTCCGCAGCTGAGAATACCGTCCCAGATGTTGCGAATTTATCGGTAAAAACGAATTTGAATTTGCTAGGGACATTACCTCGACCAGTGGCTTTATAGAACTTTTGTCCGGGAAGTGGCCCATAATCAATATACAAGTACGTTTTGTCGTTCATGAGGATGCATCCTTCGTACTTCGTAAGAACCTCATTTTACACTTCTTTTGGCCTCTTAATTCTGCTTCAGTGTCCTGTTTGTTTGCTTAATGGCCTTAATGGCCGGAAAAGATTGAAATCTTACTCGCGGACGAATTCTTCTGATGATGCTGCAGTTGGCATTGAATTTTTGGCGAAATCATCATAATCCTTAGTTCCACCACGGCGCTTGCTATGAACCTGCCGAAAGCTATGAATATGCCGCTCACGGAAAAGTCGACAGCATCGCTTTCATACGGCCACATTTGAATTCAATGAACCACACGGCCAGATGGATTCGTTCATAAACATACGAACTTATTGAATGATGTGTGTTGAAAATCGAACACAGATCGAACGCTTTCACGGCACTGGCAATCGATACGTCTGAATAGTCCCTACGCTGCAGACGATTTTCCCCGTCCGGCGGTCGCGTTCGATGCAGGTTATCGGAGGAGCAAAACAATGTGTCCGCGAATGTTACACAGCCCCACAGACGGCCGAACAGAGAGCGTGAGCGGCCAGCTTCTGTGATATCATTTAATTAAATGCTTAACTTGAGCTGCCGCGGCACGAGACAAGGTTATGAACAACTCGGGATTGACAGACAGCTCCGGCAACCACGACCAGAGAGAGCATATATGAATCGCGCCGAGTGAGTGCCTTTTTATTATTACAAATACCGAACGCTCCTTCCGATGAAGCGGCAGAGGCGGGGTTCCCCCCAAAAAGAGCAGAACAAAAGCAGTGCGCGCGTATTATATGGTCAATGAATGAATCATGTGGCCGGGGTTTGCCCTGGCGCCTTGCGCTTGCACCTATGCTTATAAGCCTAGATCGATTGTTTACCTTTTCCGCTTTTGGCTACGGTGGTGAAATGTAGGCCATTCGGATACACTCGAATCGTGTACCTGCACAAATTGGAAGAGAATAAACACGGGCGTTTGTTCACCTGATGCTCGAGACAAGATGGCACGGATTTTCCCTACCCAATGAAAAAAGTGCTGTATAACTCACAAAAAAAAAACGAAAACAAAAACAATCATAAATAGCACCGATCTTGAGAGGGGGTTGCGGAGACGAAAGGTAATAAATAAAAAGTATTCAAGGCCATCATCCCCGCTCTAACTTTCGCTGCGGCTCCGTCTACGGCGACGTTAACCTCGTCGAATGATGTCCTTTTACTCTAGCGCCGCGTGTCATGTTGATGATGGTAGTGGCGGTGACGACGACAGGCATCAGCGGTTACGATGACAATGACGACATCACTAAGAAGAATCCCTTTTTATTATGTATATTTGCCTTCCTCGTCGCCACCGTCGCCGATTCGATTTCCGTGCGGGAAGAAACGTTGTTGGGGGACTTTTCCTCTCTTTTCAATCACATTTTTCGTTCCGATGACGGGTTGTTGCACATGAAAGTGATTGATTCCGGGCGCCTTCTACAAACCGAGTACGCGTTTGGCTGACTAGAGTGGCATGTGTGTGCCATTCAATGATACATAGGACTGCTGCATTACACTCGCGTCGTATGCTAAAATGAATACACATACGATTTGTGTGCGCTAGGCTATGTTTGGGTATACTGCTGCACTAAAATTTATTCGAGAATCCAAAGGCAAGAACCGCTGCTGCGCCGCTCGGCAGTCTCGATCCACCACCACTAATTGCACCACTCTCGCTCAAATCTTTCTGGGGGTGTGTCTGTCGTTGCTTTTGCTTGTGCGCCGCCTGCTCGCTCCGTTCCTAATGTCTAAATCAACTACATATCGCTCAACTGTGTTTTCCGATCGTCTAGTCGAGGAATGCCCAATTACTCATTCTGTCTGTTTCTCGACATGACCGACGTCTTCGTTGTCGCTATCTAGCTGAGTGAGCGCAGGCAAATCCCATTGAACGCGAACCAGCAAGCAAGTAAACAAACAAACGGAAATCTGCAATGAAATAGTGAATTTATGAAGGTCGTTTGAAGCGGTGATTCCTAGCTGTCATGAGTGAGCCGCGAGCATAAAAATGTATGTGAAACGTAGACGCAGTGAATGCCTCATCATTCCTTACCTGCAATCGGTAGTGTTGTTTTGAATCGCTCCTTTATTTGGGGGTTTCACTCGTATTAATTAATGATACATATACTTGTTTATTTATTCATTCATTCGTTCGTTCACGTGCGTTGTCGTTCTTCAGCGCTGTTTTGTATGATCACATTATATATGTGCGCCGATTTTGTCTTCCCTCTCTTCTGTGCTCTATTTTTTGTTTGCTTGTCTTCAAACACCCTTTTTTTTTAGAGACGGCCGGCCGGATGGAGGAACGGGAGGGTATTTTTGCCAAACCATAGTTGGTCGTCTTATGCACGCCGCTGTCACTGCATGAGGTGTACTTGCACTTGTTTTGTTTTGCTTGATACTTTTGTTGTTGCTTCCACGGTGCGGCGCCTTGTGCTGTGCGCGCGTATATATGGTAAATTGCGAACGAGTCAAGCTTCTTCTCCCCAAACTTGTTTGGCAACCACAAGGTACACGAGGAAATCAAAACGGTTCCGGTCTTAGCACCACTTCTATTCGCAGCATACACTTGTGATATAAGGGCGCGATGTGCTGCATGTGTTTACGTTATCGTCACTCACGGTAGTGACAGATACGATTCGAATAGTAGGCTACGATGGTCGATGGTCGTTTGTCACTGTAGTCAATGACCAGACAAATTTGGACAACTAGATCGCTGCAGGATAGTGGCGCTTCACTAACAAATCTAGTTCAACCTGTTCAGCTGTTCTTCCTTTTCATGTATCTCACAATTGTTAACTAATGCTCGTTAAAGTTTGACACCGGATTGTTAAATATTAAAACGCACCTCAAGCTCCAGTCGGATCAATACCGAAAAGCGCCCGCAAGTGCTTCATTGCGATCCTCTAACCACAAACACGAACGCACATTCGCAGGTGGATTTGATTGTTTTATCTGTCACGGCGTGATCGAGTTTTTGCTGCTATCCGTTTGCTAAGCGATTTACCGAAATTATATAACAATATCAACAACCCGTCATGCATTCTTCATCGTTATTTGGTATACGTCGCATCCCCGCCACCCCCAGCAAAATCCGGTGGGGTTTGCGTCTTCTTAACAGGTACCCACATTACGTACGTCATTAAACGAGACTTTATTTATCATCGCCACCGAGCGCGCTCTGCTCGACATCGTGAGACCGATTTGACGCGGTGACGTCGGAAACTTGTTGCAATTATATTTTATGAATGAGGAGGCGGTGTGTTTATGTTGAGTGAGATTTGATAATCTCTCTGTTCGCTTGCAACGGTTGTGTGTCTGCGCGCCGCCCTGTTGCTAAAGGTCCCATCCAACGGATCGCGCTATCAAGTGCTGCAGTTTAGTTCACTAACTTCACTCGGGGCTCCCGCGGCTTGACTCACTACGCTCACAAACCACTGCCGGAAGTCGGGATCTCCACAGCTGCGACGCCGGGGAAATACTTGCACCAAAAATAAACCACCGTCAAGCGGGCGATGGTTGTGGTGGCGGCTGCTGTTGTGGTAATCCCTCTTCGAAAAGAATGTAGCTTAGCGGTCTCGGCTGCATTCTCGTTCGAGCTTCGGGGTTTACCCAGCCAGCTGTTTTGCCCAGCGCGCTGGAATTATAACAGCAAAGCGAAATTCGCACCACAGTTTGCTAGAATTATCAATTGACACAATGAATATATTTCGACAAGAGTATTGAAAAAAAAACTTGCTCGTTTAACGTCCCCGCGGTGGTGCTGCCATTGAGCTTAAAATATACCATGTTTTCCAAAACATTCTGATCGCATACATTGTTGATTTCTCTGCCTTGGCATAGAAAATATACTCCATAACACATCCTCGCTTTCCACTGCGGAGTGTGAAACCTCGCTTTCCACTGCGGAGTGTGAAAAAAATGCTTCCCGCGCACAGCTTACGTCTTTTTTTTTAATGTAGCGAGCAAAAAGAACTTTCAAAGATTCCGAGATTCGTGGCGACTTTGGGACAGTAAAATTTTCGGACTTCCCAAATTTGGGATGCATGTTTTCATAGATTTGACCAATTTGTTAGCCGTTCTGCTACGATTTGAATTAGTATCATATCTGATTCTCTGAATAGACATTTGTACATACATCGTCCTGAAATCAAAAAAAAAAGTCACATGGGGGTTGTGTCCGAGACACGACCGCATAGTTGACGTAGGATTCCGTTAAGCTATCTGTTGATTTTGGATATGTTTGAAGAATTAAATCGTTAAACTTTTTGATAATGATTTGATGTCCCTGAAAAGAGCCGTTTTGTTTGGTTGTTGGGTATTATTTGTTCACTCCACCAGTGTGTACCGAATGATGATGACAGAAATATGATTAACAGTCGTTGTATGATGCGAATCAGATAAAAGATACCGAAGTGGAACGAGGTATGATGAAAACCGCCCTCTGTGATCCTAGATGAGATGCCTCCTGTGTTATGTATAGACGAAATAAAGAAAAAAAAACTCACCAATGTAATATAAGATAATTACCAATACCGAACACAACTATCAATTTTTCTCATCAATATAAACATGGTACTTTAATATTGAGAAAACATATTTGAAATGGATAGGGTAATTTTCTTTTATAATTTATACTTTCTGAGTGTTTATTCAACCCAATGCGAATTTTAATTGGACTAACAACATCTAACACTATATGTAGAGCATATAGGAAGCATATGAGCATATCAAGTCATTTTTAACACAACTGCTACCATATACAATTTTACAATTACACTTGTGCTAAATTTTTCACAATGCATGATCGGTCATTGATATGAAATTTCACGAAGCAACCAACATTAAAGTTCCAAATTTGAATTTTATTAGCTAGAATTAATCGCATCACTCACCTTACTTGCAATATAAAAATGCCCCCGACTTTCATATATTTGCAATGCCGATTTCCCCCAGGGAGCTTGGTTTTGATGTCTTTGTTAGGGACCCGCCGCATGTGTCGTCAATTTCGACCAATCAGAACTGGGTATTTCCGTTAGGATAGGGGTTGAGATTGTTCAATCGTTTGATAGTTAGTTTCATGACATATATTATTTTCTTCAATATAAAAAAATTGTTATGGAGTGCCGAAATCGATTGACGCTAAAATCTCATTAATCCATCATGAAATGACTGAACAATAGGCGTTTGAAATTGGACAATTTTCACAATGTGCTCGATTTTCGATTTTCAATTTGTACCCCAATATGTTCCCGAAAGACGTAATCCTACGTCAAAAAAATACTCGAAAATAATACATACAATTTTTTATAACAATTACGCCTACCAAACAGCGGAAATTCCATTAAAAAAATATGTCCTTTTCACTCGGCCACTCTTTCTTCAATGAATTTTCCTGACGTTATACTAATTTAATCTGAAAACAGCAATACAAAAAGACTGCTATATCTTGGAGCTGCATCGAAAATTGATTAGTAATTGACGAATTTACGCAAAGCTGAATCAGCTCATGCGACATCTACATTAGAGCTCAGAACCACAAAAGTGAGGGTGTATGTTTATTTTACGCACTGAAAAGCAAGATTCGGTGGTGATTATTCATTTTATTTCAATTTAGATTCATTTCAGCCATTGAATGTCGTCAGAATATGGTAAGAAAGTTGGAGTTTTGTATATTTACGATGGTTTCAACACGCGATTTGACCAAAGTCATAGATAATCTTCGAAAATTTTAAGTTTGATAATGCATACCGGTTATTGATAATATGGATAATTGCGATGAAATCGATATCATATCAAATTGGCTGATATCATTGATTATGTAGGGGCCGATACGAGAAGGATTTGCAGTATTTTTTAGCGCAAAACACCCTATTCATCGTTTACTTTGTAAAATGATGATTTTCTAACCTTTTCAGCGTGAAAAGAATACATGAAACCGGGAAATTTGAAGATAAATTCTGATTTTTCTAGAAAATTTGAACGAATTTCATAACAAAAAAATAACAAAACATCCTCATTTTACTCGCTGCGCCATCTGGTTGTAAATCCAACGTAAATTCGTCAATTGAATGTCAAAACAAAAAAGCGCCAAAACACCCAGTGGACAAGGGGTGATTCGACATTTAACATCGTTAATGCGAATAACTCACTGGTGGATTTGTTTTATTCTTTGCAAAACTATTTTGTGATATCTTATGTTCACACAGAAATGAATATCACGATTATGAATATCATGATTACGCGATTACTTGATAAAATTTGGATTATTTTGAGCTGAAATTTTTTAAAATCTCTAATCGGGAACGATTGCATGGGTATTCGACGACAACTTTGAAGAAACCGCTCATGGGGGGGTAATTGTTATCCCGTACTGCAAACCCTAGTACTTAGTACAGGTTCAGTACAAGTTTGGATGACTCAACGTGAGCATATATCCCTTTCGATACGTTTCGCGCCCAACCCTTTCGAACAGTGCACAGCATCTGAAAGAAACCCGTCACCGTCGTTACTGGGGGAAGCAAACAACCGTAGTAGATGATGGTACGAAAGAAGGGTTATATAAATTTCTATCCATTAAACGCGCTCGGGGATTCCACCCTTCGAGTGAGTCGGATTCCGTCGCTTCAACGACTTCCGGTTAGTTTTCCGAACGTCTACTCCTAGCAACCTATCGACGGGGCTGCTATCTTGAATACTTCGTGGAGATAGTTCAACTCGCGGGTGGTTCGGATTGCATGCAGTAAATCTGGAAGACGGATCCAGCAATCGGTTCGAACTGTGGTCGAACTTCGAATCTAATCGTGAACTCTCTCCAGGTTCTTCAATTCAAATAGCCGTCGTTAGGTTCCGTTGAACCACCGGGGCTCTTGGGGTCCCCCTTCTTTACGAGGAACGACCCAAACGGGTAAAATAGCAAACCATAGGCCGGGGGTGCGGAGAAGGAGGACATAGTCGAAGAAATATCCACAGAGCCAAGAGTAGCAGCGGCACCGCATATACACACATTCAGTGTCATGGCTTTACGGACGCTTCTCCGTTTTGTATTTTTCCCCTCGCACACAACCAGCCAACCAAATGATATTTTGCCGGACGGGTGTTCCAAAGGCAGTGGCAGGCAGGCAGTAGAAATATGTCGGAATACAGCAACAACAACAACAGCAGCAAAAAAAACACCGATTGAGGAAAAAGCCAGAGGGTCGCACAAAACGCAAATGGGAACGGAACGGGAGAAACAGAAAAGCGACGGGGACCGGTGCGGTTGATATTGCAGATGGAACGAACCGAACGAATGAGTCAGTGTACCTTCCTTCGAAAATGTGCTTGCCTTATGCTTATGCTATATATACACACATACATTTTGCCTCTCTTATCCGGTACCCTAAGCCTGATGACTGGTTGTTGGTTGGTCTCGGTGCTTCCTCCTCTTCCATCGCATTGCCGTCGTTGTTGTTTTTATTATTGTTGCTAGCTTTACATTTCGCTAGTGTATGGGCTGCTGCCTTCACTACACTCTAGCGCTGCTAAGGCTGGAACTTAAATTGCTTCGAAGACCCCTCGGTGCTGTTTCCAGTGTTTGAGACCAACTTTTGTTAACTGGTCCGGGCCGGCACAGTTGGGATAGTGTGCTTCATTGGTGGTCAAAATTCAGTGGTAAGTAAAGAAACTGTTTTCTGGTACACTGTGACTAGATTGCGGTGGGTTTAGACTAGTGATACATTCATGTGAAGAAATATGATGAGATTTATAGAAATCGCATCAACCGTTCAAACTAGCGCGATCTTTTATAATGAATATGTTCAAATCTTTGGTGAATTTATTCACCTGAAGTAGAACTGCATCCAACTTTAGTTATTTATCATCAGTGAGAAATTCACCAGTGTTTACATATGTCTGAATTTATTCTATTCATGGTGCTTATATATACATCGAATAAGTGTATATTATATATTCTCACCCGTTTACATCTATTTTCGTGTGAACAAATCTATCTATAGCTATTGATCTCCCTAATATAAACCTTCCATTAGATTAGTTTCTGTGAAGAGCCCGTTTTGTCCAGTAAAACTCCGTGGATTCCAGTGTGCCGGGTCCGACTCGAGCACGTTATCGTATCGAAATCTTCGAAGCCAAGGCACTGGCACCGGTGGTAACGCCGAATTGCTGAAACCGGAGCACGATGGGCGGTGGTGCGTGGTATGGGGCTTGATTATGATGATGATGATGGAAGAAAGAAGCAACATGATGGGGCAATGCGCATTCCAAGCGTGAGAGCGAGCAGGAGGGAAACGGTACACTATAGAGCTCTAGCTCCACCATCAACAGTGGCAGCAAAAAAAAAATGTGAAGAAAGTGTACAACACTGTGCCGTCGAGTTGGGGTCGGTCCATGTGCTGCTGTAGCCGGTGCTCCGGAGCTTCGGTGAGACAGCACCAAAGCACACCAGAACCACTCGATGTTACCGTGTGCTTGATGTGCGCTACATAGCAGCGGTCCCAACTCTTCAGAGTCGGTTCACAGATAGATACAGTCAGATATCAGATAGAGGTTAGGAAGAAGAATGGCGGGGTGTATGGCTTGGGAACGACGGTGGCTTTGCGGGGGAGCTATTATGGGCAAAGCCAAAAGCTCGTTTACGTTGAAGAGACGAGAAACAGTGCCGCTGGCACCGAGAGCTCTCTAAAGACTTAGAGAACAGTGTCTTACGATGATTTAGGCCCCAGAAAAATTGAAGTTTTGAGCATTGAAAAAAAAGCGGACAAAAAACTGTTATATTCTATGTTACGCGTTCCAAAATCTGTTAGTTTTACACTCTGTTTCCAACACATGGTGAGACCCTGTACTCTGCGCATTTTGTGAACGGTGTACCTAGCCGTGAGGAGGGACCCTATCAAGGTTTTCCAACGTCGTCGTCGTCGTCGTCGTCGTCGTCAACAACAGCACTTTCGAGTCTTTGTGTTGCTTGAGCGACGTCGTCCGCGTCGTTGATGGCTCGGTCGCTGTGTTCGAGGGTTTCAGAATTATTGTTATCGTGGAAAATGCCAGCCTTTCCGTTCCACGGTCGCGGTCTCAATCTCTACCGTCCATTCCACACACACAGAATGGATAACGATGATGACGACGACGGCGCTCGATGCTGCCATCAGCAAGTGGGAGTTGAGCTTCAATGTTGTATCTATAACTGGTGGATGGCTATAGCGTCCGGATCCATCGACCTGCGTGCCTGTTTGCTTGTGCTACCAGGGCACACCACGGTCGTACCTAAGGCGAAGGAAAAGTTCAAATGGTTAAAAGATGGAAAAAACGAACCACACTCTTGCCACCCGCGACTAACGCTTTACGTCTCTCTGTGTGTACACACTTGCCTTAGGGTGGAGTCTTGGGAACGGGGAGAGAAGGCAGAATGGCAAAGAATTCCGTTTGGCAGGTTCCTGCCAGACACCCTCCTCCATTCCGTTTCCCAATATCGCTCGGATAAATCGATGGGAAACATTTTTGTTTTGTTTTTAGTGAACGTAAAATACTACCGCTTCACCGCGCTTCAATGAGGCCACCGTCTCGCCAGACTAGTGGTTTCGATTGGACCCATAATTAACTCTTAATTGTGATTGATTCGATTTCGACCACACGATTCGACCTTGAGGGAGTTTCGTTGTCAGGGACGACAAACTAGGGCTAGGAATGAGTATTATTTTTTACACAAACTTCTCTCAACTAATATTTTGCGTGGGGGATGAGCCATCCATTTTGCGAACGCATATCAAAGGCAAGTTCAGATGCATTCCGGCGGATGAAATTTCGTAACCACCAACAACGTCAAAACATCAATTCATCTCGGTGCAACCCTTTGCCTTATCTCGGTAGCCCCTGCTCTCTTCCATTGTCTCTGTCTAGTGTGCTTTCATCCAAATTTATGAACTATGGAATCCAGCCTCCCGTCGTTTGTTTTGGTCCACCATTCATGAACAGGCTTTTCCCGCCTAGGTAATTTACTAGAAGTGCGCCGTTCAGCGTCATCGCTCTCCAACTTTCTTTGTGCAAGTCGTAAAGTCCTCCTAGTATCTCGTTGGTGACAGCTGCGGTTACGATCGCGGACGCAATGAACAGATATGCAAAGAATGTGTGTGACCATCCGTTTTTTATATAGTGGTGGATATTGGGTTAGGGGGGGTTGGGGTGGTTGTGTGTGTGTCGTATATATGCATTGATTCATCAGAACGCAATGATGCAAAATAAATTTATAATTCTCATGATTGAAGTAAAATGTTTACGCGATCGAATATTTGAGCTTCACTATTCTCGTCTTCCTCACTTACACTACATATCTTCGAGAAAGATATCCACATTCGTCAGTACTTAGTTCAGATTCCGATTGTTCCATATGTGTAGGCTATTACCATAATTTGTGTGATGAGCACTGATGTCGCTAAATATTTTGGCAACCTGGGAACCTGATATTCTTGTCTAGAAAATTTTTCCCAACATCGAATCTACGACATCCCTCTACTTGATTTGCTATTCTTCCCAAGTCTTGATTCCTCCGATGCTCCATATTTTCTGTTTTGTTCGCTAGTTTTGTGAAACTTGCGATCTATTTCTAGAAATGAGGCGTGGTTTCAGTTAAATTTTTATGGGAGTATGCAAATGCAAATTTATGTAATTACTTATATTTTGAAAAAATGCACATTATTAACAGAAAATAGCTACTTGTAATTTTAATTCTTACATGGTTTTTCTTTTTCATGATGAGGTAAAATACTACGAAATAAAACCATACTTTTTGTCATTTGTCGTTTTTCGCCATCAGTTTGGCCATTTCAAAAAAGTTCGTACAGTTTGTACAAATGTACAGCGTCGACGTCTGGTGACAACACTCATGCTTGGGAGGCAAATTAAGTAAAATAATTACTCTATTACATAGAATACATATGTGATACGAAAAAGTGAATTTACTTTTGAAGTGCGTTTATTTCACTTAAAAATCCATTATCATGCTCGCCTCCCAAAACGAAGCTCAATGTCGTTAACGTGAATTTTACATTTTTTTTCTGCCTCAACTCAACCTAGCTTCTACACAAGATCGTACCAAAAATTGGTTAAAAACAGCAGCATACCTTCTGTGGCAGTCAACTCTATATTGTCCTTTGATGATATCTTACACCCAGAAAAATCCTTGGTAAAAAAGCTACAAAATCATTACCATTACTAGAATGTTTACATTTTCTATACATATGACCAACCGTATGTAAAATGAATGTCAGATGCAATAAACATCCCTACCAGCGATTGATACACTAAGTGGATTGCAACAATACATAAGGGTGAATTATTTTCAATCATTTTCAAACTTGTTTAGGGTAAATGTTAAACCAACGTTGAACCGACGGCTTATACTGCCGGTTTGACATTTGTATGCCATTTTTATCGCGAAATATGTACGAATAATTCGTCAGGGAAAAAATGATTATCAGTCGTATTCACTGAAAAAATCGTCATATATACCATTTTTTTTTTGTAAAAGTGTTGTGACAGCTGAGGCTGCCATGATGAATTTCAATTAGGGTGACCATTTGTCTCCAGCAGTGTATGGTTGTCGGATTTCATTTGATTTACAGCATTAATTTTTACACAAACAATTTTACCAAATATGAGTCTATTTTCCAGTTTGGTGAATTTTACGTCTATTGAATAATTGTATATCACTTCCATTTGGGTGAAATATATTTCACACAATTAATTCGTTTTCGTTCCATTTATAATCGTTTCACTGGTAAGAATTACGCTGAATGAAATGGATAGAGATATATTTCAAACATTCTACATTCTACTGAACTTTTATGCGATCAAAAATCTGCCAGCTATGCAGAAACTATTACTTAATGGATAGTCCTTTTTCAAAAATCTGTATAGAGCAACACGCATAATGATTCTTCTTCGAATTGTCTCTATTAAGACAATGGGAATGTGATCTTCCTTTAAATCTTGGAGGAACATCATAAAGTGGTAGAGAAGTAGGTCTAACGTTATCCTTGATCACGAAGTCGCCTTGTGCGACGAAATAGAGTTTGTAGCTTCCGATGACACCCACTCGCTTGTGCCGTGCATCGGTCCCATTATCGTGCGCAATTAGCTCTGTTCATTACCCTCCCCGGTTACTTCCATCCAATCACAATCACACGGAATGGCAACGTGACTTAAGCCAAGAGTTCCAATCGCAATCAAGTAGTTTTCCTCTTGTCCATTCCGTTCGTTCATTCTACTATCATCTATTTATTTTTCCTTGGAAGAAAACAGCGGAAAAACATCATCCTCGAAGTGGAATCCATTTTTAGGGAGGATTCCATCCCTCCAGCGGAAGAACCAACGATGCTGAAATAAAATAGTATGAGAACCCCAGAAGAGGAGACAGTGTGTCGGGAGGGAAAAAAAGCTAGTAAGGAATGAGCGTCGCCCGAATTTCGTATTCCACATAGCCAGAGCACGTTGGCGGGCTGGAGAACCGTATTTTTTTTTGCTTCCTTCTGTACAGCAACGACTGCTGTGTGTAGGGCAGAGTGCGGAACACCCGAGCGTCAGAGAGCTGAAAGAATGATGAGGGTTAGGATTTTCCACACTTTTCCCGCCCGGTTTGCGTTCTTCCCCTGTGTACCTAACCGTGGATGGTTTTTTCTTGCTTTCTCTCTTCCTCTTTCGTTCCTTGTCAGTCAGCCTTTCTCGTTATTCGCCCAAATGCTTCCTCTTCGGGGCGCGCTCATACACACACAGTGGTTGTGTGTATTTTTTCCTTCCTCTCTGGCACAGCAATCTGTACGACAGCACGGGCAGAGAGATGGTCTGATGGCTGGCGGGCAACCCAAATGCTATTCGCCGTCCCCTATATTATATTTCCCTTGCCTTCCTCACATCACATCATCAGATCGGTGAAACACACGGTCTTGGTCGCCGCCGACGTCGTCGTCGGTGTCTTTTTCGATATGCACAGCCGTGGCCTACTAGAGTAGAGTGCTGTGTCGCTCACTTCAGTGCTCGGTGTTCCGTTGGATAGGGTTACCAGCGATGGGGGTACTTCAGCAATGCCCGCTAAAGCACTCAAAACGTCGCTAAACGTCGTTCTAGGTTGTTTGCCAAAAATGCGCAATTTTGAACCCGCTGCCAACCCTATTTGGGATAGCGGCCATATCTTATAAAACGCAAAGCCGGAGCCGGAGCCGAGAAGGAAAAACATTATATGTTTTATTTTATTTGGGTTGCTTTATACGTATTTGTTCTCGCGTATACGACGAGCAGCAGCAGCAGCAGCGGCGTGGAATCTCATTTCTTTCCTTTCCTTTCGGTGCTACTTCTACGTCGTAAGCAGCGCCCTCTTTTGCCGTGCTCGGATAAAACCTCATTGGGATGTTGGGAGAATATCGAAAAACGAACATTTTCAGCACCCCGACCATCCGCCAAGCAACCCACACGGACGGAGGGACACACTGTTGGCGGTAGTGACAGAGAAAGAGTATTATATTCTGCTGAATAGCGCATAAAAATATGGGCAAAAGAGTCCGAGATATAAAACACTGTGTGCTGGCTGTGTCGCCGTGTCCCGCGTTTTCTCGTTGAAACCGCACCGGAGCTCACACAGAAGAGGGCACAAAGTGGCCACACAGCATCAGCGCACGGTGTTCGGGACACCGGAGTTCGTCGAGCGTCGCATGGCTTAGGGTTTCAAGTCTCACAGGAGCAGCAGCATAAAAGATTGTATGGTGTGGGTGGGAGGTGGACGTGGGTGGAATTGGGAAAATATCTCTCGCCTTGGATTTAGCACCAAGGATGTGTAGAAGAGGGCGAGATACGTTTTTCGGTTGGGGTTAGACTGCTAAGTCCTTGTCCTCGTTATGGTGTGAGGGAGGCGGCGAGCCACAGGAAGAACTTTAACGGGGTATTCCAGCCGATGATAATTCGAGGGAAGCTGCACACAAGGGGCTCTTGACGTCATCCACTTTATTGAGAATAAGACTTTTCCTGTGTCCCCAGAACTCGTGCGCCTGCCGAGCTATTAGAATTAGTTGCACTGATTCCAATAAGCCACTGTTGCGCCCGCGTGTCTTTAAACTATTCCAGCGAGTGACGGTCGTCATTCAAGCGCTGATAAGAATACATGTTGATAAAGAACAGCAAGCGGAGAAACTTGACTTATTTCTCCGAACTGATTGATTTGTTCTCTACCTGGGGTATTTTCAGAATTTCAGAACGCATAATAATGCTCATCACAGCGAACGAGCGAACAGGTAGAGGGCACTGTTAATCCGTCGGACCTTTTTCTTTCATTACATTCCTAGTGAATTCTCAACCATGTGCGTAGTCCGAGAGGGATTATCTGCTTTTCTTTTGTGGCTTTGGTCTTCTACCTCACAAGTCATTTTTCCTGGAATCAGCAGTCGTCGGAATCGATACTAGAGCTCTGTAATTGTTTTGTAAGTCCTTCTGGGATGAAGTTTCTGCCTGGAATCAGCAGTCGTCGGAATCGATACTAGAGCTCTGTAATTGTTTTGTAAGTCCTTCTGGGATGAAGTTTCTGCCGCAAAAAGTCAGGTTTGAACGTGACTTCCGAACGATCGCAAAACTTGAGCCCCCACATAGATTTGTGTATCGGCGCTGACGGTGTGATTTCGTATTTCCTTCTTTGGAGGCTTTCGCATATCATGAGGTAATTTTAAAAAGTATTAACCGTTAACTATTTTCCTCTCAAGCGTTAATAATCCTCCCGTGTACCTTCTACGGATGGGACAGCACAGCACAACCTGGTTCCGTAATATCTTGCCGCCATCGCAATAAAAAAAACGGTGGAGAAACGAATAATAAAGCGCTGATGAAACTTTTTTCAACAGACAGAGCAGCAGCGTGTTCGATCTGCAGATGAAATGCAAGCAGCAGGCAGGCATTGGTCGAGAGCGCCAACAGGTTTAGGGAGCGGCAATCTCTCGAACACACGTTAAAGCAACCTGTCAAAACTTATAAGACAACCATAGCAGCAGTCCCACACAGCACAGCGCCCTTTCTGTGCTCTCTCTGGATTAAAACGCACTGGACGCGCGCGTATGCTTCTTTTGCACAGGACATAAAATGCAGCTTGCATTATTGTCCCTCAATTGCCTCCGCGCGCGTACCCCGTTAAATGTGTCCGCTGCAAGAAAGACAGGAATGTTCTTCAATTTCCTCCCGCTGTGGAGGCTTTGTAGGCTCTCCCAAGTCAGATCGCACGTCGCTGTGAATGCGACGACGCACCATAACACCATCAGGCTCTGATGACTTACTGTTGAGCATCAGACCGGACTGGCCTTCACTATCATCGGCCCCGGGCGCAAAACCGGTATGCCGATCGCCACTCTGAGTGGCAGCAGCAGCAGTTTTGCGATCATGCTAGCAAGAACGCAAAAGCACAAGCAAGGCGAAAAAAGTTCATTAAAAATTCAAGTTTGCTACTGCCGGTTTCGCCCCACACACCGCCATCGCCACCATCACAGCAACTATTTTTGTTTCGCCCGTTTCTTCCTTCGATCTCGGATGATCTCAAGCGGATCAATCTCCTTTTGCGTTGTCCCACCGGCCCTCTATCCTGGCAGGTTCACATGCCGCTCCATGTGACGGATCAAACTGCGGCTCCCCTTACTTAAAAGAAAATCCGCATGCGGCGTAATAGTTCAAAAACCACTCGCAGATAGAGCACAATCGCCACCGTCGCCACAGTCACTTGTGCCAACAATAGCAAGCGAACAGCACACAACCCAATCGAATCCAAGGTGATCTTCTTGAGCGCTTGGTTCTTTTTAGTGGTGCTGGTTGACATCCGGCGTGTAGCAGAGCTAACTGCTGGTGTGCTGCTGCGTTCACGCAAGCGCCACGAATCTATTCATTCGCATCGCCAAGAAGCGCGAAGGACGTTGGCTTGCGAGAGTATGCCACGGTGTGGGGAGAAGGATCACACGGATATTTATCCAATAGAGAGTTGTTGCTGCGCAACAATTCCTTCTTGCAAACCCAGCTCTGTGGATCATACGTGGGTATCCGGTATCTATAGAAGGCAGAAGTTCAGCGGCTTCGCTTGTTTTTCTTCATCAAAACTATATTTAATTCTATTTGGGATAAAAAAAACTTATCAAGAATACCCCTTCAACGTCGCTTTTTGCTTGCTTTAATCCTTACTGAAGGGAGCATACCTGTAAAAGATACTTCTCATTATAAAAAAGTCTGAACCCACTGCTAATCTAGTACCACACATGTTCATTTGACAATGTGAACTCAACTGAGAAGCCTGTGGAGCGCATCCGTAATACCCTACGTTGTAACTCAGATGGCGAAATGGTCACACTGATTATCCGCGATGGCAAATTTACTATGTCGACATCTGGTGGTTTTTAGCATAGAAAGAATACTTGAAACCGGAGAATTTGAAGAAAAGCTTTGATTTTTCTAGAAAATTCAAACGAATTTCATACCAAAAAAAATAAAACTTCATAATTTTACTCGACGCGCCATCTGGTTGTGAATCTTACGTAGATTTGTCAATTACATAGAATACATATTTGATACGGAAAAGTAAATTTTCATTTCGTTCAATCCACTTGAAAATTCGTTGTCATTATCACTTCCTAGAGGCAGGCCACGAAGCCCAATGCCGTTAACACGAATTGTGTTCTGCGATGAACACGGAATAAAATGATCGAGGAACAATTGTTTCGCAACTGTGCAATCCAAACCCAAAAAGTGATCAGCTGTATCAAAAAAATTGCCAATACATGAACAAAGGCTGATCTGCTCGGCTCGTTTAAATTTTGAACCTGGTGAGACTGAACGAAACACGCGTAAATTTGTAACTCAAATTTAATTCAAACGACAAAGTTGGTTAATCAATTTCATTCAGAGAAAACAAAAAGATGCATCAACTGCAAACGGTCCAACATTGATGATGATTCCCAAGAATTTGAAAACATTGGCACCGTTTCCCCACTTTTTAGCTGTTCCTCACCATTCATCTCCGAGGAGGGTAATCAAAAAAATAACTTTTGCAACCATTTGTTGCTTCGTTTGAGCCATGTGGCCTTTGCTGCTGCCGGGGCTGCGTTTGGCTCATTTTCCAACGATGAAGCTCTCAATTTGATGAAAAGCAACCCAAGATGCGGCTCGGCGGAGAGAAAGCTTGGCTGACTGTTTTTTTCCCTGTTACTCGACTCTTGATTATACGCATTTTATTATTACCCCATCAGTTTAATCGCGGTTCCGCGATAGGTCTCGCTCGCCATGCACCAGACCACATGGAATCTCGCTGTAATGTAACACAAAGTCTAAGCTTTTGTGTGTGACCCCCGGGCCCAGCGAGCCGTGACAATCTTAATTCTGACATCTACGAATGCCGCTGCTTTACACAGGCCCACGTCTGTCCGGTGGAATCTCAACGAGGGCTACTAAAGCTCCCATCGTTGACTGTTGGGAACCCTTGGCTGTTCGAACGCGAAAAAATATCGTCTAGAGCGTTTACTGGCGATCATTAAACACCACACGGCATTAAGAAGGCGCTGACGCGTGTTCCCCGTAAAAAGAGGTGCCTCTTCCCAGTGTTCGATGTTTTATGTCGCATTGGGGCTTCCTCTG
The DNA here is from genome assembly GCF_029784135.1 of Toxorhynchites rutilus septentrionalis. Taxonomy (NCBI): domain Eukaryota; kingdom Metazoa; phylum Arthropoda; class Insecta; order Diptera; family Culicidae; genus Toxorhynchites; species Toxorhynchites rutilus. The sequence continues at coordinate 28,068,046 of NC_073744.1, read as the reverse complement.
CCAAGGGGGTTGCCCGTAAAGTTTTTAGGTGCGAGAGAATGCGCTAATAAACGTGCGAGCCCAATTCTTGATAAGTGCACCCCGAATGCACCGTTATTGGAATGCGTTGAGCAGCGAATCGCCGGCGAAAAGGCGCAAATCACAAGATCGCAGGTACATGCAGGTAGTCTTCTTCCGCTGCCATTCCTGGTTTGTTTTTCCCCAAAGCAATGAAGAAAAATAATCGCGCGGAAAATGGGGTACAATAAAAATGAGCAGATGATAAATCTTTTATTACTGCGACGGCATCCCGCTCCTTCAAGTGTCTTCCCACCCATCTCTCAATCCACGGCATCGACAGCAGAGCAGCAGCAGCAGAAGGGAAGAACAAAGAAGCTGCTTCCTCGGTACTTTTGTGTTACTGGCGCGTGGTGGTTATAACCCCCCAAGTCAGAAGAAATGCCTAAAACGGTGACAGTGAGAGCACGAAGGGAATGAAATAGGTAGTAAAATGTTTGTGCCGTCGTTTCTTCCTTCCACCGACGCTCTTTGCCAGGAGGAAAAATCCACCATAGGATTAGGAGGAGAAATTCGAACATGAAAATGTTCTTTTTTTCTTCCATGTTAGTGTAAAGTTGATAGAGGCAATATAATTTTAACAGTTAAACAAAGATCACGAGAATTAAAATGTCACGGCTCACATTGGGACCCCAGGAAGCTATCGTCGATCCGGCGGAAAATCGGTCTATCGATTAAATTTCCAATGTACTCTCGACACATAATGTGGCGAGCGTGGTCGTGTGTATGCACACTGCTCTTTGTTGTGCTTCGTTACATAATTTATATAAATCTGAACCACCGAAAAGAGTGCTGCCACCGGGAGAAGAGACCATACCGGGGAGGAAAACGCAACCGCAGCAGAAACAGCGGCGCACACACAGCCTCTCACGCAATGCGTGAAACTCCACCAACTGACAGGATGAGGAACGAAAAAAAAACCTCCACTGGGTGGCGATGGGATTTTCCGCTATACACCATTTATCCCCATCCTACCACAGGCTTTATTTTTGCGCCTCGCCAGCCTTAGGTGGGAAATCGCTTATATACTAGGTACTCGTATAAGGTAGTTGGTTCCTTCCAAGACATTCATCTTCCTCTGGCTTTGTGCTTACGTTTATATACCAAATGCCAGTTTTCCGTTCAGTTCATTTCAGGAATGAAAAAAGCTCCCAACAACGATTGATCAAACAAAGCCTTCCCGCTTGGTGCCAGGAGGAACGCACGACCGAATTCTTGGAAGCCCTTTGCAACTGGGCTTTTCTCGAGAACGATGATGCCGATTTCCCAACACAAAACACAAAAAAGAACGCCTCGAAAGAGAAAGTTAGCAAACGTTCCATATTTTTCACTCCTGTCTCTCAATTCAGTCAGCTGTCAAGAAAGACTTATGCCACTTGGGCCGGGGAGATGTATCACCACGCGCGATGCCGCCGATTCGAAGCATATTTTATGAATGAATTCTTCACTCTCGCCTTAAAAATCTTTTCCCCCAGCGTCGCGCGAAAAACGTGCCGCCTCGCGAATAGTTTGCCCCTCTCTCTGTCTTCTTGCAAGAAACTTCCTGCATGTCGTCTCTCCTATCGATCCCCGGATAGTTGAGGAGGTCCATATACAGTAATAAAGTAAATGCTTGGTGAGCTCCTTCGATTGCACAGAGTACTTCCTCCACTCCACCAGCAGTGGCACGAGCTGAAAAGCAAAAAAAAAGGTCAATCACTTGGCTGGTGCTGGTGCAGCATATCGTAATTGGATTTTTCATGAATGAAGTCGTCTGAAACTTCTCTCGTCGGCCCTACCCGGGCCAAAAAAACAATCCACCAGACTCTGGATGGACGGACGGTTGGATGGATGGATGGATGACTGGCTGGCGCTACACGGGTTAACGGAGGGAAAGGACGACTTAGTTGTAAACACAAACCATATGATTTTTATGATCGTTTGTCGCGCGCTGCCTTTGAATTTATGTATTATTGTGTTTGTCATTCATTCATTCAATTCGTTCCACTCTCGGTGTCCCTCCCAACTGTGCTCTGGATGATGGTACTTGCTGGGCTGCACCAGTTGTCGTATAATCGTTTTTTTCTTCTATCCACTGCCACCACAAGTTGGTGGTACCGTTTGTTGTTGGCTCCTCCTGAGCCATGTAGGAATATTTGTTTACATATGCCAAAAAAGAGAAGCACTTTCCCAGAGCCTACTGGCGCACCGGCGTCTACCCTAATTTTTATGACATTCTTTTGCGGTTTTGTCGTGTTCTTTTTGTGTGTTACGTTCGGTCCAAATCAATGGCTCACACTTGTGTGTAATTTCAATGGTCATAAATTTATGGCACTTGCACCGGTTTCGAGCGCCGCCGCCGGAATGTCTCGCCCTGCTCTGACCTATTTATTTATTTTTGTCAATACAATCGTTTACTTATTGTTTTTCTTCCTTTCTCTCGATTCTTTACAGAAACTTGCAATGATGGGTCTCCAAGCGGCAGCAAGCAACAAGCGCAAATACGAGGATATGAACGCCAGCAGCAATAGCGGCGGCGAGCGTGGCGAATCCTCAACCCTCAATGATAGCCATGAACCGACGGAAGGAGCAAGTGCAAGCAAGAATCCACGATATGAACCACATGCAGAGGGAACGGGAGCAGCTGAGCAGCAAACTTTAACCTCCAGTTCGGATGTGACAACAAAAACCAGTGCAGCTTTCGTCAGCATTAGTAGTAGCAGTATAGTGACATCTACCACCACCGCAGCCGCCGCCCCAAGCAACAATAGTCCCCTGGTTCTGCCCCCGGCACTACCGGCGGAGGATAGCATAGCCAAACTCGAGGCCGTAGCAGTTCCCGGAGAAACGAATTGGAGCTGCGAACCGATAGTGGACCCCATCAGTAAGCTGCAAGCGGTGGCCGTTCCAGGGGAAACGTGGGGCTCGGATAGTACGCGGTCTACGCTGGCAACGACGCTGATGGCAACCGATGACCTAGATGATGACGATGATGATTTTGAGGATGACTTCGATGACGATGAAACGATACTGCCCAGCTACTCACCCATTCGATATCCTTGCTCGCCAAATCGGGGCGGTTATATTCCCGCGTACCCGAAGCCAGGATATTTCCCCGAGCCGTACCAGAACTGCTCGCGAACGAGTGCCGGCAACAATGGAGCGCAGCAGTACGCCAACCGTGGATACGGTTGGAGCCAGCACGGATACTACTCGCCGCCATACGAAGCGCCATCCTCGCAGCAAACCATACGCTGTGCCGAGAATGGTAAGTCGTACTTCGAGCTGGGCAGTGCAAACTATGGCAGCAGTGTCAATCAGTTTGGTGGCGCCCAAGGACGGCATCTGAAGCGATGCTGTGACGGTCGGAACATGTCGTGCAATAACAAGCAGTGCTACAAGGAGCGACGCTTGAAGATGATGAATTTGTCGATGTTCAAGCTGGCCCGGTTTCGTCAGGCATCCGATCAATCGCTCTACCGATCGGTGCTGATCTGCAACACGCTGAAATCGATCGAACGTGAGATCGACCAGGAGAACAAGGAATTCAGCCACCAGCAGCATCTCCAACAGCAGCAACATCCGCATCATTATCACGCCCCGCTGCCTCACCACCTGCAACAGCACCATCCGCTTCAACCGCAGCAGCAGCAACAACTTCCATCCCTCAGTCCACAGAGTGATTACGGTAATGGTGGGCCTCTCTACAACAACAACCGGATACCCGGAAACGACAAGCAACAACAACAACAACAACAGCAGCAGCAGCAGCAGCAGCAGCAAGCTTCTAAATTTAGTGATATTAGCAATAACGGCAGCAGCTACAGTAGACTTCAAGGCAGCAATACAACGACACAGTCGTCTCCAACCTACGGCACTAGTACGAACGGTACCGTCGACCAGCAGCAATCGACAATTACTACGCAATTATCGTCCTACGATCAACAGCAGCAACCGCAGCAGCAGCAGCTTCAGCACCAGCATCAGCATCATCTTGGTTCCTTGGTGACAGTGACGACCGCGTCCACAACGACAGCACCCAGTCCCCATCACCATCATCACCACCACCATCCGCTGAAAGATCCCCAATCCGGGCGGGCAACTCCGTTCCCATCGAGTGTGGGCAGTTCGCTTACCGGTGGGGGTGGTGCTAGCGGGGGATATCACGACACCGATTCCGGCTTCGGTGACGACGACTGTACCCGGCCAATCAACTGGGGCTCGGTGCTGAGTCTCTCCTCGCAATCGGCGCTCGATCCGCTGAACAACAACGACCTCTTCGTGACATCCCCGAGTGTGGCGGTGAGCGTTGTCAACGATAGTCACCACGCGGCAAGTGCGACGGTACTAACGAGTAACGATAATTGTGATAGTAGCAGTAGTTTAGCCCTAAGTCAATCGACGACGTCTTCGGTTTGCCTGAGTGGCAACGATAGCGGCTCCGTCAATGTAAGCAGTGTTAGCAATAGTGATAGCAGTAGCGAAAGCAATCATCATCATCGCCATCCGGCGGACAGCACCAATTCCGCCAGTTCCTCCGGTGCCAATTCCTCCAGCACCACCACTCTCACCTCCCTAACCACCCTCACCACCAGCAGCAATTGTGATCTTAACCTAACCACCCTCACCACATCGCCCTCCCCCCTTCTTTCGTCCTGCGCTTCGGCACTGCAATACCACAGCACCACTACCGGTTCCAGCTGGGACTTTGCCTATCTGGACATGGATCTTGGCACCACGCATGAGCTGTACGATATGTTTCCCAACTGTTACAAGATAACTTCGTTCAACTCGGACATCGATATGCTTGGCCTCAAGTCACCCATGCTGGAACCGAGCAAGGTGGTCTGTGATAACGATATGGACTCGTTCACAACGCACATCATGGTTGGGAGTTAGTATTAAGCCCCTCGGGATGATCCAACGGCACTCCCGTCGTCTAGAGTCGACTGTGACGTTGGCAGGCGCGCTCGCTCAGAACCTGATCCCCCATGATCACATCATGATCTTGTCCACCATCATCACGTCACCACTATTGTGCATCGAGTGCATGCCGGAGAAAGTGCAGAACGAAGGCGGAGAAGCGAAACCTCAGGTTGTGAAGGCTGTGTTTTACTGATTAGTTTTTGTTCCCTGTTTGTGTTTCAAAAAGCGCCAGCAATTGCAATTGCTACAAGTAACGCAACTGGCGGGTACTTTTCACTAGTTTTATAAAAATGTTTTGTTGTAGCGATAAAAAAAAAATGAAAAAAGTAATGAGTTCGCCTCCCGCGAATAACCTCAATCTTCCCGAAACCAATATGCAATATCCCTTTTTTAATTACCCCCGCAAAAATCTCGCTCTGGAGGAAGTCTGTTCAAAGTGAACAGCAACCAAACAAACAAACAAATCAGCGTACAAATTGACACAAGCACAAAACGCTACAAAAAATAAGACAACAAACTGCTTCTGTCACTATTGGTTCCTTATTAGGATTAATGGTGAACTATTAGGTGGAATAAACTAGTTTTATTAGTCGTAATAACTTTGTGACGTGGCAGCGAACAAATGAACAGAAACAAGGAATTGTACAACAGTTTGCATTAACTTTACACAATATTGTGCATCAATCACGGGAGCAACAGAATCGATGCCGTTTCACGCAAATCCCCTCGAAATGTAGCCAACTTATTTTGCCCCTACTTGCGAGGATCCATCTACGCGAAGGAAACTTGCAAATATCCGCAAAATAGAGCCTTTATCCCTTCCCCCAGAAGACCCACCTTAGCAAATTGAGTGGAATTGACCACGAGAGTGCCATACGATAGTTTTCTTCCCTAATCTCCTCTGATCGCGTTTATCCCAATACCCGAAACGCCAGCTTTTCTGTGATTGCCCGACAACAACGATGTGCGACACCTAATGAAGAACTGCTTCCAACGCGCTCCGTGAAGGGGTTATCTCTCTAACTCAGAATGCTAGTCTCGTCATCGTTTAATGCAGTTTAGTTTTAATCTCTTGCTTCGTGCCGGTACAGCTACAACGACAAACACCTTCAATCGCATTCCAATTTTCGTTGATAAGTTGTTGAACGATGAATTCAATAGGTTTTTCTAGCTTTCCTTATACCCGGGTGGTAATACACCACTTCACAGCTTGGAGCAGGCAGAAATTAGGTGCCTCACGAACAAAAACCGTCAATTGGAAACAAGTATTCTTTACAAAATCTTCATGGAGTGTTTTTATATTTTTTTTTTAATATCAGGGAATTAAAAGACACGTGATTGTACATAATATATTCCAAACGAAAATCAAAATGTGTTACAAGCGGCACTGATTGCAACTGCGCTAAATATTTCCCGTCTGAGGCTGCGTTTAACTCACCGGAGGGCAACAAACCCCCGTTCACCGGGGGTTTGTTTCCATGACACTGAGTTCCCAGCGCCCGCCACTGGTCGATTTTTTTTGTGTTCTACAATTACAACAACACATCATAGCATAGAACTATGTTTTGGGGAGAAACTGCTGAACCGCTAAACTAAAGCATTAGAAGAAGAACGAACAACAAGAGAGCGAACCAAATCTAGTCCTACGTCAATCTTTAAATCAATTTTTATATCTAATTTTTTTTGTGCGTGTGTATGTTGTAAGAGGAAATCCACAATTAATTTTTTGTTTTATTATTTTTCTACGTTCAAACTCAATTGAGGTGTAAGCAAGCGCGATAACACACAACTGATTGTAAATAATGAATGTGCGACGGAAAGGATAAAGAGGATCACACAAAATCAGATATACCATAAATTTGAAATTTTAACAGCGGTAAAAAAGAACAAAACCATGTTATTTGAGACATAAAAAAGAATGAAGAAAAACATAAGTGAACAAAATTGTATTATAAGAGATTATATATACCTAATTAATATATTGTATTTGATGAAGGAATAAAAATTAATGAACAAAGCAAACAAAAAATAACACAATTAGCAGTCCCTAGTGTTCGAGTAAGGAAAAAAAGCAGAAGAGCAACCGCGAGAAAAATATTATGCATGCGTCAAGCGCTGTGTACATTTTACTTGATCTGTAAAAATGAATGAAATAAGATTAACAAATAGGGCGAGTAAAAAGTGCAAGCGAAGAATGCAGAGAATGAGAGAGAGAGTTCATTTCACGTGTGAAGCGCAAGCAAATGAAGTAAATTGTTTAGAGTTATTATATTTAAAACTAAGAATAATTTATTGAATTTATTATATATATGTAAATACGAAAAAAGGACAAAAAATGATTCAAAAAAGAAGGAAATAAAACAAAATTTAAAATCTAGTTGCTCTAAACTATTCTCGATTAACCGTAGTTATATCACAGATAACCTGGTTCGTCACACTCATTGAACGGTTTGTCTTCGTTATTAAAAACTATGGGTGGATTATATCTATGATACAACCGCAAGGTTGACGTAGGACTACAGTTGGCTGATTGATTAAATTATTTATTGAATGAAACAATTTCCGAATTCAATTGAGGGCCTTAGAATGCAAGGGGTGTAACTGACTTGATCGATTTCTCTTCATCAACTTTTTCTTTAGTTAATAACTCAACTGCAAAAAAGTTCCAATTTAAGTTTGCTATAGAATCCGATAGCTGAGGTTCTGACCTATCTTCCACATTGTCAAATACAACTGGGAATGTATTTGCAGCTAAGTTATGACCAGAAGAGAGAGTCGATGTAGAGAAATCGATCAAATCACTTACACCCCTTTCATTCTAAGCCCCTCAATTGAATTCAACATATTTACTTTGAAAGTAAAGAGTTTGAACAAATCCCATGTTAGGCCAATTCAGATTTATCAAATAAGTCTGACCGCCGCTATCCTTTTACGTATGGCATGAGACCTTGGTCATTTCATTCATTTATCGCTGACTTTCAAAATGCAGCCTCAAGTGTACATAGAGATGCCGGTTAATCGTTCGATTAATGTGCGATTCACATAGCACGTTACGGAGAAGAACGTCTACGCTCCGTCAACATCTCCACCAATTCACACATGCAGTCAATGCTTCCACCAGCACCGTCACGTCAAATGCCAAACGAATGATTTATTTAATTTTATTCATGGTGTCGTGTTAGAAGTAGTAGGCGTTCAGACCGAAGATTCAAAGACAGCAACCATGTAATAAATTAGGAAATAAAAATGTTTCACTTCTGTTTCAACCACTGAAGAGAGTAGTACGTTTTACTGCCTAATCTAATAGGTTGTGAGCCCAGTTATTCTTCAAGATTTTTTCGCAAGATGTCTACCGGAGCTGGTGATAGTCAAGCGCAACAAGTCCAGCAGAACCTTTCAAGTCTTCCGCCGATCGAGCGTCTGAGCGGCCGAGAGAATTGGCCAACGTGGAAATTCGCGGTGGAGACGTACCTGGAGCTGGAGGAGCTGTGGGAAGCCGTGAAGCCGATTCCGAACGCGGACGGAATGCTGCCAGCGGTGGACCAGCGGAGGTGCAGAAGAGCACGAGCGAAAATCATTTTGCTCTTGGATCCCGTCAATTACATTCACGTGAAGGACGCACCGACGGCCCGTGAGGTATGGGCGAAGCTTGAAGCAGCTTTCGAGGACACCGGACTAACCCGCCGCGTGGGACTGCTCAGGAAGCTCATCACCACCACCCTCTCGTTGTGTGGCACGGTGGACAGGTATGTAACGGAGATCATTTCCACCGCTCATAGCCTTCGGGGAGTTGGTTTCGACATTTCCGAGGAGTGAGTCGGTTCCCTACTGCTTGCGGGCCTTCCGGAGGAGTACAAGCCAATGATCATGGCGCTGGAAAATTCCGGCGACAGCATCAAGACGAAGTTGCTCCAGGAAGGACCAGACGGCGTTCGTTGGACGAAAACCGTTTCCATCAAAACCGAAGCAAGGTGCAGCCGAAGGACGGTCAGCTGAGCAGCCAAAAGGTCCAAAATGCAAGCGTTGTCATCGATACGGACACATCGCCAGGGAGTGCCATGTGAAAAACGAGACGAAAAAAGGGTCGGCGTTTTGCACGGTACTAACAACCAGCGATTACCATAGCAACGATGGCTGGGTGTTTGATTCGGGAGCATCAGACCACTTCACCAAGGATCGAAGCCTGCTACATGGTGAAAAACCGGCGAGTGGCGTTGTCATGGCAGCCGACAAACAAATGTTGAAGATTGTTTCCACGGGTGTCGTCAAGCTTTCAGCTAAGTGCAGTCCTGAGAGTCCCCCCATCGACGTGAACGATCGGCCTTATTCTGCGTGGCGTGTGAGGTGAGATGACAATTGTCACTTATGTCACGCGATTCCACCAGGCGTATGCCATGAGAAATCTCACTTGAATGAACTCTCACTTTATTCCCGCTCTCAAATATACGTGACGATTGTCACATGAACTGGGATTTCTAGGTGACAATCGTCGACATGTCTTGAGGTGTCGACAGTGCATGAAAACAAATGAAAAAAGGAAGAGGAATAATAAGTGTTTTTTTGGGTCGTATAGAATCGATAGTAATGGTATTATATGTATCAATAAATTCAATTTATCTTCAATTTTCACAGTACGAAAGACAAATTGCAAGTAGTTTGTTTTTTTTGTGAAAGCGGTAGTGAGTCTGTTATTCCTCAATTGGACGAATAAGCACACCGAAATTATTTTCATTTCATGAAATCTATTTATTTTCTCTAAAATATATCTATCATATGGGTCTTGTGTTTCATCTATCTATCCGCGAGTCATCGTCACCGAACTGCATATCCATTTCAGAAGCCGTGGTATATGCCCGAGCCGGAGCCAGAGCAACAATTTAACACTGAGAGTGCAGAGAGCAGCAGCAACTACGACCAAAACAAACAAAAATGCTAAACTTTACAGGATGCAATCAACTGTTTCACCAAATCTAAATCAAATACCTGCAAATTCGGCAGAATGTCCTGATACACTAACAACAGGCCAGGTTAAATCAGATCTATAGATACGGTACTGACTGCAGCAAAACAAATATCTGACCTCTCTGAGCGAAACAAATAAAATTCTGGGATGCCAGATGTTTTTTCTCAAATATATGCGATAAAAATCTGAAATATTTGTAAATATGTGCTAATGTCTGACATACTGACCAGCTTCGTTTATCATATGGAATCAATAATGTTTTGTCACTATTTTAAATAGCCTGCAGCAGGAATAAAAGGTTGTGATAAAAGTTAAATGTCTGCAAATTCGTGAACACATGTGCGAATGTGGCATCTCTGATCAGATTTGGCAACCAGCAGAATGAACGCCTTGTCACTTGCTGTTCATCCTCTCACATACATCAAATGAACCTCTCACGGCATCCGAAACGACTGTAGGAATAGAGTGAGGAGAGTTGCGTGATGGTGATGTGACAATTGTCATCTAACCTCACACGCCGCGTAGAATCAGGCCGGATGTCAAGTTCATTCGAACGATGTCCAACAATCTTCTGTCGTTGAGTCAGATCGTTCGCCATGGTCACGAGGTGCGGTTCAGCACCCAAGGCGTGAAGGTGATTGATCCGGATGGTGAGGTGATAGCTACCGGGATACATGACTTGAAGAGTGGATTGTTCCGATTCGAAGAGGGTGACGAGCAGAGCGCGTTGTCGCTCGCATCCACGGCAGCCGATTTAAACGTTTGGCACAGGAGAATGGGTCATATCAACGTCCATAGCCTGAAGCTACTGAAGAATGGGCTAGCCACCGGGATGGAGTTCAAGGAAACGAAAATGGACAACTGTACAGTATGTGCCATGGGTAAGCAAACCCGTCTACCATTTCCGAAGAACGGTCATCGTGCCAATGGCGTCCTGGAGCTTGTCCACACGGACATATGCGGACCAATGGAAGAAGAATCAATCGGCGGAAGCCGGTATTACGTGTCGTTCGTGGACGACTGGACACGGCGGATATTCATCTATTTCCTGGAGACGAAATCCGAAGCTGAGGTCCTACATGCATTCAACCAGTTCCGAGCCCTAGCTGAGACAGACCGGGTTCAAGCTGAAAGTTCTTCGCAGCGACAATGGTAAGGAGTATACTAACCGATCGTTTCAGAAACACCCTGCCGATGCAGGGATTGTACACCAAACGTCCACCGAGTACTCTCCTGAACAAAATGGGTTGGCCGAACGAGTCAACAGAACCGTCGTTGAGCGAGCTAGGTGCATGCTGTTCGAGGCGAAACTACCGAAGTCGTTCTGGGCGGAAGCGGTAGCAGCTTCGACGTACGTCATCAACCGTTCCCCTACCAAAGGTCACAAGCTGACACCGGAGGAGACCTGGTCCGGTCGCAAGCCTGATCTTTCCCATGTTCGTGTATTCGGCTCGAAGGCGATGTCGCACGTCCCGAAGCAAAAGCGGAAGAAGTGGGACGTAAAATCGAAGGAGTGCATCCTAGTCGGTTACGATGAGCAGACCAAGGCATACCGGTTGTACGATTCGGTGAAGAAGAATGTCTTCAAGAGTCGGGATGCAGTTTTCCTCAACGAGTCACTCCAAGTCGAGACGCAACCTGCAGCTACGAGCGGACAGCAACTTCAAGTCCGGAATTTCGTGAGTCTCGATTTCCTTGACGACGTTCCGGAAGCAAGACCGGTGGAACCAACCGAGCCGGATGTTGAAGAACCAGCCGAGACTGACGATCATAAGACAACCGATGAAGAGTCGTCGGATCCCAAGGAGTCATCGGATTCCGAGGAGGATTTCTTTTCGCAAGTTGATACAAGCGCTGGCGAATCATCCGATGAAACCGTTTTTGACGTGACAATTCCGGCGCTCCCTCCACGACAATCTTCAAATCCACCCGAGTCACAGGTGTTGAGGCGCAGTGATCGGGAGCGCGCGATTCCAGGCAAGTACCATGACTTTGTCTTCACGAACAAAAACTTTCCGTTCCACAATTCCCCAGTTCCACAAAACGAAGCTGGACCGAATGCCGCCCAGCAAGGCCTCACGGTGAGCAAGCGACGGGCGACGAGGAAGACCGGCGATCCTCAAACTCCGGCGGAAGCGTTACGAAGTGATGAGGCGTTCCAGTGGCAAGCCGCCATGGACGAAGAATTTCGGGCGCTGTTGGAGAACCAAACGTGGGAACTGGTGCAACTACCGCCAGGCAAGAAGGCTGTCGGATGCAAGTGGCTGTTCAAGACCAAGCGGGACGAGAAAGGAAACGTGGTACGGCACAAGGCGAGAATCGTTGTACAAGGCTTCACCCAGAAGTACGGCACCGATTATGATGAGGTCTTCGCACCGGTGGCAAAGCAGACAACCTTCCGAGCTCTGCTTTCCATGGCAAGCCGTAGGGGATCCATCGTCAAGCATGTCGACGTCAAGACCGCATATTTGAACGGAACACTCGAAGAAACCGTTTACATGCGGCAACCGGAAGGGTACACGACGGGTGATGAGCGAACCGTCTGCCTTTTGAGGAGGAGTTTGTACGGCCTGAAGCAATCAGCGCGCGTATGGAACCGGAAAGTGGATTCCGTTTTCAAGGCCATGGGATTCCAGCCAACGAAGTCGGATCCATGCTTGTACGTGCAACTGAAGAATGGTACGTGGTCGTATATCCTCATCTACGTTGATGATATGATCGTCGTGACGCAGACGGAAAAGGAATTCAAGGGTATCTTCCAGAGTTTCCAAGCCCATTTCAACGTGACGAATTTGGGAGACGTTCGTCATTTCCTTGGAATGGAGGTGGAACGAAGTGCGTCCGGATTCAAGATCAACCAGACCTCGTACATCCGGAAATTGGCACAACGTTTTGGCTTGGACAAGGCGAAACCATCGAAAATTCCTATCGACATCAGCTACCTACAGCAGAAGGAGGAGATGGATCAGTTACCCAATAACCACGATTATTTGAGTCTGATCGGTGGTCTCCTGTACGTAGCAGTGCACACACGGCCGGACATTGCGGTGAGTGTCTCGATATTGGCGCAGAAGTCCAGCTGCCCTAACGGCCAGGAGTGGACTGAAGCCAAGAGGATCCTGCGCTACTTGAATTCCACCAGTGACCACAAGCTGCAGCTAGGTTCATCGACCGGTGGATTGAAGATGTTTGTGGATGCGGACTGGGCCGGAGATTCTCGCGACAGGAAGTCGAACTCCGGTATCCTCATCATGTTCGGAGGTGGACCAATTGCGTGGGGTTCGCGGAAGCAAACGTGCGTTGCACTAAGTTCGACTGAAGCGGAGTTCGTGGCGCTTGCTGAAGGCTGCCAGGAGCTCGTCTGGACCAAACGTTTGATGGAGGAAATCGGCGTAGGCATCGATGGTCCCATTACTGTATTTGAGGACAACCAAAGTTGCATCAAGTTGGTGGAAGGCGACCGAATCGAACGACGCAGCAAGCACATCGACACCAAGTTCTTCTTCGTTCGCGACCTGCAAGAGAAGGAGATCATTAAAATAGAGTATTGTCCAACGGAGTCCATGTTGGCCGACGTTCTCACGAAGCCACTTCAACGACTTCGACTGGAAAAACTACGCTGTGAAGTAGGAATTCGTCCGGATCTGATCGAGGAGGAGTGTTAGAAGTAGTAGGCGTTCAGACCGAAGATTCAAAGACAGCAACCATGTAATAAATTAGGAAATAAAAATGTTTCACTTCTGTTTCAACCACTGAAGAGAGTAGTACGTTTTACTGCCTAATCTAATATGTCGCCACCTACAACAATTTTAAATTGCAATGCCCTCTTTCAAATCAGCATGCCTAGAATCAGTTCTAAATTTTGAAAAATTCAATTAGAATCATTGAATTCAATTATTTAAATGCTTAAATCCCGTAGTCCGACCCTTATGCAACAATAATAATAAAAAGAATAATTCTTTCAACTAGTCGCGAATGATTTTCACTCCGAAATTTGGAGCTAAGAGATATGTTGGCATAAAAAGTACAGTAAGTTACTTATAAAGCGATATGCTGAGGCACCACTCAGTGTCGCATTGGAGTCGGTTTTGACCAGTAATTGGACATTTGCGACTGGGGGCGACTTTCAATGTGGGGCCATAATTTGGGCCCCGAACTCAATGTTTACAAAAATGTCCAACTAGAGGTAAAAATGTCTAATTAAACGTGTTGCATCACAGATCTGTTCAATTAGCTTAATGTCGATGTAGATGTAAATTACAGTACAACCAAATCAAAACAAAAGCCGAGACACAAAGCCCAGACAAAAACCAAACGAGCCGTCCGTCTCCGTCAATTATTCTTTTCTACAAACCCTGCCGGTCGTTTTCGTTGAACGTATGCTGACGGGTCGTTACGTTGCTGGTGTATGTGAATGTTTTCATGAGAATTGCATGGTAGAATCATTGACGTATCGTGACGTGACGGGACGTGAACGTGACGTGTATGTTGTATGTGAATCGCACTTTACTAGTCAGCTGCAAAACTGTTTTGCTGGCTAGGGTTGCTACAACATTCACAATTGGCGGACCAGACCAGAATCAGGACGATAGTTATAATTTTTTACGTTATAGATATTTTCAACGGTATTGTTTTGAATACTTTGAATGAAAGAATATTAAAAAAGTGATAATAAGTTTCAAACAAGGAAAAAATGAGTCTATCATTGCGAAGCATTCACAAGATACTGTTTTTAAATTCTTCTCTAGTTTTTTGACGTAGGATTACGTCTTTCGGGAACATATTGGGGTACAAATTGAAAATTGAAAATCGAGCACATCGTGAAAATTGTCCAATTTCAAATGCTTATTACTCAGTCATTTCATGATGGATTGATGAAATTGTTGCGTCAATGGATTTCGGCACTCCATAACAATTTTTTATATTGAAGAAAATAATATATGTCATGAAACTAACTATCGAACAATTGAAAAACAATTGAACTTTTGTTCCTACCGAAATGTATTCCGCAACAGAAACATCAAAACCAAGGTTCCCGGAGGAAATCGGCATTGCAAATATATGAAAGTTGGGGGCATTTTGATATTGCAAGTAAGGTGAATGATAATAATCAAGGTGTGTTCCCGCTCGAGAACGGGTCGTTTGGTTTAAGCTGTCTGTTTTGTTGTGTTCATTTTCACCAAAGGAAAATTTATACGGTGAGAAAAATTGGAAAGGTGAAGAAATATTAGAAAAAGAAATTGCTCTACATATAGTAAAAGGTGTTGTTAGTCCAATTAAAATTCGCATTGGGTTAAATAAACACTCAGAAAGTAAAAATTATAAAAGAAAATTACCTTTTCCATTTGAATATGTTTTCTCTATATTAAAGAAACATGTTTTTACTGATGAGAAAAATTGACAATTGTGTTTGGTATTGGTAATTATCTTATATTACATTGGTGAGTTTTTTTCTCTTTATTTCATCCATAAATAACACAGGAGGCATCTCGTTTAGGATCACAGAGCGCGGTTTTTATCATATCTCGTTCCACCTCGGTATCTTTCATCTGATACGCACCATCCAACGACTATTTACCATCCGTCTGTCATCATCACTCGGTAGACGCTGGTGGAGTGAACAAACAATACCCAACAACCAAACAAAACAGCCCTTCCCAGGAGGCCACCAAATCGTTATCAAAGAGTTTAACGATGTAATTCTTGAAACATATCCAAAACCAACAGATAGCCTAACGGAATCCTACGTCAACTATGTGGTCGTGTCTCGGATACAACCCTCCTGTGACTTTTTTTCCATAATTTTGATTTTGATATCCGTCTGAAGAAAATCTGAATCACTTTCCGCTTTTATCAAATTCCTTGAAACCCATCAGCTGTTTTCTATGAGGATTATGCTTCTGACCGACGCTGCTGACCAGTTTCTGTTTCAATCATTAAATCAAACCACATGTCCGGTATATCAAATTACACGAGAATGGGAAGGATAAGAGGATTAAACTTCAGAATTCAGAGTAAGAGTATGCGAGATTTCGATTATTAAACATAATAACTCCGTGAAGTGAAAGAGTTCATTCCCGTTTATAAAAGACATGTCAGTTGCATAATTTCGGGCGTTTGAACGTTATGTCGTTATGTAGGTAAAAATAATAAGTGTATGAGATAATATTCCATTTAATTGGACGTATATTTTAGAATGACAAGTTTGCGATTATACCTCGATGATTAGGTATTTCAATGCCAACTATACGGACTCATTTCATGAATCATTTGCTTGGTGTGTTGGTTTGCTGAATCAAACGCTGGTTCAAAGATGAGGAGGAATAATTGGTTGCTCTTGAATAATGTAGTTGTTGAACATATGGGAATCTAATTTTATTTCCTCTTTCTATAAATTATTCTAGAGATCAAACATGACTATCATGAGTTTAATAATCGATATCTCGCATACTCTTGTACTCAGCTCTGTCTTACTCGTTTCAATAGTGAGAAGTATTTAGTATAGGTCAACGTTAGAATCATTTTTAAATAACCGTTTCTACAATTTTGATGAATAATGATATCTTCTATATCTCAGAATAAACCCAAATTTATCTCACCATGTTTCAATCGGTCTACGGGAGCTACATTTTTAGTCCTCAATTACATCCCATAGCACATTTATCGAATCCAAACAAACAAATTTACGCTCCTAGATTCGTCAGGATTTCGTTCTAAAAATGCCACCAAGCGGGTAAATTGCTGTTTGTTCATCTTTTCTTTCTTAAAAACCAAGACAAGATTCAAAATGTTAGCAAAAAAAAGCTAAATAAATCCAAAATTAAACTTACTCCATCCCGCGTGACTAGCTTTCACCATCTAAAACATAAGTGACAAATATACTTGTTTTCCCCGTGGCGTGACAGTATCGTGGTATTTATAATAACACCGAGTTCATCAAAGTTGTCAAAGTTGTTCACTTCGTTTTCACCGTGAAGTGACGTTCGTGAATCAGGCCCTTCATCTCTAGTTCAACAACTACATTATTCCCAAGCAACCAAGTATTCCTCCTCATTTTTGAGTCAGCAAACTAATCATCGAGGTATAATCGCAAACTTGTCATTCTAAAATATGCTAATTAATCGCATATTTTAGAATGACGAGTTTACGATTATACCTCGATGATTAGTATTATGGAATATTATCTCATACACTTATTATTTTTACCTACATAACGTTCAAACGTCCGAAATTATGCAACCGACACAACGTTCAAACAGCCGACATTATGCAACCAACATGTCTCTTATAAACGGGAATGAACACTTTCACTTCACGGAATTCATTTTTACACGCTATGTCGGTTGGATAACTTCGGACGTTTGAACGTTTTGTAAGTAAAATTAATACAGTGTATGAGATAATATTCCATTCAATTAAGCGTATGTTTTAGAATGACAAGTTTGCGATTATATCTCGATGATTCGGTATTTCAATGCCAACTATTCGGGCTCATCTCATGATTCATTTGTTTGGTGCGTTGGTTTGCTGAATCAAACGCTGGTTCAAAGTTGAGGAGGAATACTCGGTTGCTCGTGAGTAATGTAGTTGTTGAATATATGGGAATGTTATTTTATTTTCTCTTTCTATAAATTACTCTAGAAATAAAACATGACTATTATGTTTAACTAGCTGAACCGGCAAACTTCGCCCGGGCAAAATATATTTTTCGTTATCACATCCACGTTTTCTTACTAAGCGCTGTTCATGGGTCCAACCGCAGAATTGTTCATTGATTGATTTTCTAATCTATCCTTTAAAATTACCTTTTACTATAAAATTCCTAGTACTTCTATCAAAACACGACATTATATAATCAGATTATTTTCAGACACAATTCTCGTTTACATAATTCCTCCCTTTTAATGGCCAAATTCCCCACTAGGGGGAGAATAACATATGATAATAAAGGTAACTAATATAAGCATATAAGCTTATAAGCATTCCCTTTCGAACAAAAATACCTTCCACTACGATAAGGAACGATGGCCCTAATACGTTTAAAAATTTCAATAGAGTCGCTATAAAACCGTTCGATATAGGGAAAGCGAAATTATAACTCGAACGGAATAATGGTTTCGAATGAAATGCGAATCCGGTGGAATGCAAAATCGGGGTGGTTCTCTGAAGTTGGACTCGATTAGTTGCCTAGTTTCCAAGGCCTTATAAATGGTTAAGAATCGACAGAAAAAATACCAAATACTTCCAAAAAACACCGAAGTTTTTCAGAAATGTGGAGAAATTACCCCCAAAACTAGTAAACGGAGTGACGTAAGCGCCATTTCCACTACGATGTTACGATGTAAACATGAACTGAAATTTCTATAAAACGAATTGAAAATCAACCCAAAATAGAGCTCTTCCCAGTTGGGTAACGTCAACGCAAACAGGATTCGTTATATTGATCTTGAAAATGCAGGTCCTCCGTCAAATATTCTGGCTATAAGAAGTGCGCCGCCAAAATAAAGATCTGAAAACCCCTGCTCAAGGAACGTTAGTGCCATCTAAGAACAAAACTCAAAAACAAATTCTCAATCACTCAAGAACTATATCCAAACGACAATGCGCACAAAGTGAGTTCCTATTCTTCGAAGGGACATTTCTTTTTTTAGACTAACTTCAGTCTAAATAATCCTTAAAATATTATTGGTTAGTTTATTTACCTCTTTACGTTTATCTTTTTTTTTTCATCTGTTTATTCGGGTAATTTTTCTGTGCACTTCAAACGAAGGCTTGTTAATAGCTGCGTGATTTTTCACTGTCATTGGAAAACACATTTAAAAACTTACACGCATGTTTCCCACATTACTTTCCTCAGATATAATTATTGACACAAGAATAGTAAGTTTCTACATACATCTTCTTTCTTTTTTTTCTCCTTCATTTTGCCGTTTATAACCTTTAGAAAATCAAAAACAGTTGTGTGAATCTCATTTTACAATCACATTTTTTTCTCACAATTCCATACGTTTAGTCCGTTACTCAAAATCAAAAATTTATGCTCTGAGCGGTAATACTGTGTGGATTTTTCGTTTCATTTTTTTTTTGTATCAGTTCATAACTACTGGTTGCTTATACGCGGAATGTTCCTGAAGAGTGTCCTAGTTTAATTAAAAAAAATCGTTTGGCAGTCAGTTTGTTGTTGCAGCAGGTGTCATTATCGCTGGCGGAAATCAACTGCAACTGGAGAGCCCGGCCGTCGACTCTTCGCGTTCTTATTTCATTGATCGAAGGGTGTATGTGTGTTTAGTTAGTCTCTAAAACTAATATGAGGAACTATATTTTTTCTGGTTAGTCTTTCGTAATTTGTCCCTCCTACTCTGGTTTGTGTGGGAAGACATAATTAAATGCAGCAGATTTCTCTTTGCCCTTTGAACAGAAACTCGTCGGCCGCTCTTCAAACCGCAATCGACTTCCACAAATTATGTATATCCAAAAAGTTTTCTCACAAATGTTGCACTACTTTTGTTACAATAGGAAAAAGTTGGTTGACAAAAGTTTTCTTTTATTAAACGGCATCACAAATAAAACATGTAAAAAATCTTGCTTTTCTCGTCAAGAATCGTTTGATTTGTCTCTCTGTCTGTTCATCAACGATTACTGAGCCGACTGTGTGCACACTGCAGCTCAAAAATCTAAGTAAGAATGGTGTTGGTAATGGATAATTGCCTCCAGATCATGTACAACCTAAAATATGTATTGATATCCTAGCTGTAACAAATCGTGAGCATAAATCTTCTCCCTTGCTTACTACCCTTTTCTATTATCCTGTATGTGCGAAAAACACATAATCATATTTCTTCTCGTCACCGTGAACAGCATTTCTCGTTCTTGCGAAAGTAATTAAGCTGCTACATTATTGTTCTTAACAACAACAAAAAAAACGGAAAACGTACTTTTTTCTCGAGTTCTAAGAAAAGGGTTAGTGATCTTACTTGTCTTGCTA
This sequence comes from Toxorhynchites rutilus septentrionalis, assembly GCF_029784135.1. Classification (NCBI taxonomy): domain Eukaryota; kingdom Metazoa; phylum Arthropoda; class Insecta; order Diptera; family Culicidae; genus Toxorhynchites; species Toxorhynchites rutilus. The sequence continues at coordinate 28,048,136 of NC_073744.1, read as the reverse complement.
ATATAAATATTTATATAAAAGTTGTTATTATTTACTTTCTGTTCTTAAGCATGCAAAGTTGCATCTTTACTCTGTTTTCTTATACCGTAAGAAGCATCGAAACGTACTTTCTAATTCTCTCTCTCTCTTTTTATCTACTTATCAACGGGGGTTTTTAGTGATCTTAGGGATAATATATTTACGACTCCGCTTCGATCGGTGGCGTCGGAGCACTTGCTCCAACGTCGATCACTTTCTTGGCCTTGATTTCCGTCGCCAAATCAGAAGCGGTGGTTGTGCTGGTGGTACTGCTGGAGGTTGTGCCATTTTCAACACCGTTTCCGTTGGTGGTGGTGGTGGTTGTCTTCTCTTCACCATTCGTTGAGGCAGTATCGTTCTCCTTATCACTATCGCTCTTCTTGTCATCATCCCCATTTGTGCTGTCAGCCACAACTTTAGCATCTGCTTTTCCATTCTCCGGCACGCGAGGCTCTTCCTTTCCGTTGACTTTCTCTGAAACTCCATTCTGACGCGTCCCATTCTCCTTAGTTTCAACCTGGTTGTCTGTGGTGGTTTTTTCAGTGTCTTTGTTGTCTTCTTTGACCGGTTCAGTGATTTTAGTTTCTGTCGAACTTTCTGCAACCTTATCTTTTTGTTGTGGTGCTGAATCCGTTTCCATACTTTCAGCTTCAGCTTCTGTCGCTTTAGCTTCTTCTTTTTTATTCGTACCTTCTTTCTCTTGTTTTTCTGCTTCGACAGATTTAACTTCCTCTTTCTTTTCTTCCGGTTTGGCTGCCTCTTTTTTGTCATCCGTTTCTACAACCTCTTTCTTCTCTTCCGTTTTGATTGCCTCTTTCTTTTCTTCCTTCTCTATGACCTCTTTCTTCTGTTCCGCTTCTACAACCTCGGTCTTTTCTTCTGTTGCCTTGACTGTGTCGGTTTCATTCTTTGCTTCAACATTCTCTTCTTTCTCTTCCACTTGAAGTTCTTTCTTATTTTCCTCAGATGTTGCCACTTCTAATTTCTCTTCAGTCTTTTTCTCTTCGGGTTTCTCTTCCGTATCGTCGGATTTCTTGGGCTCCGATCCGCTCTCTTCCGGTTTGGCGTTCTCTTTTTTATCGTCCACCACTTTAACGTCGTCTTTTCGCTCCTCTGGCTTTGCAGTCGTTTCTGGTGCCGCGTCAGTTTCCATGGCATCTTCCTTAGCCTCTGTGGCGACCTCTTCAACCGGTCCAGCCGTTGTCGACTCTACTCCTTTGGCTTCTGGAATCGCCCCCGGGGGTTTTTCCTTGACGTTGTCCTCGGATGTTTCCATTTTTTCTTCATCGGCATTGTTTTCTTCCTGGACGGCCTCAGAGGAGTTTGTCGTGGTAGGTTTCTCTTCAGTTGGCTTCGCCTCTTCGTCCACCTCCATCGATTCTTCGGCAGATGGGGCTTTCACATCTTCGGCGACTTTCGCCTCGGTCGCTGGCTTGGGCTCCTCAACTGGGGATTTCTCAGTGGCAGATTTGGACTCTTCGGATTGCTTTTTTTCGGCGATCTTTTTTTCCATTACAGCAGCGGCTTGTGGTTCTTCTACTGGAACGAATTGTTCTTTGGAAGATGATTTTTTCTCCTCTTCAGGAACCGACTTCTCAGCGGACTTGTCTTCCTTTTCGGCAGACGGCTTTTCGGGTTCAGGCCCAGCATCTGGTTTTTGTTCTTCTGAAGCAGCCTTTCCCTCGGATGATTCATCCTTGGCATCCTTGCTGTCTTTGGATGCTGTTGCTTCTGTGTCTTTATTCTCTGCCACTGTAGGGGCGGCTTCGGTTTTCTCCGTCTCAACCGACTCGGTTGCCTTCTTCTGATCAGCCGCAACAGCACCGACTTCATCTTTTGTGGTTTCCTCAGTACCCTTGGCTTTCTCCTCAGCCTCTGCCGAAATCTTTGTTTCTGGTTTCTTAACGGATTCTTCCTGAGATTTTGGTTCTTCTGTTGGCTTTTCTTCTGGCTTAGCGGCAGTGCTGTTTTCCTCTACTTTTTCTTCTGTTGCAGTTTCAGTCTTTTCCTCTGTCTTGGCAGCTGGTGCTTCTTCGGCAGCAACAGCTTCTTTTTCGGGTGTTGCCTCCGGTGTTTTCTCTGAAAAATAGCGGAAAATTGTGTATAATTATTGTTACTATTATTAGGAAATTCATCACGAATGTTGGAATGCGAGGGTTCTTTTCTTTCCCGACCCTCTCCGATTTTTTAGACTTTGTGCATTTGTTTTTTTTCCCAATACAGGTCGGACTCGATCATATATTATATTATATATGATTATATACGATTTCAGACTCGATTATATACAGTCCAAAAAATATATTTTTTTATATTCAAAAGATGACTTATTTCAAGCGAAAATGAAATATTTCAACGTTAAAGTGAAAGTTAATTGGTTATTATGATTACAGCGAAATGAAAATCGCAATTTTGGTAGACTTTAGTTGAAAATCCACAGGAATCGTTAAAAAAAATAATTCAGCGAAATTAAAAAAGTTAGAATTTGGGTGTCAAAGAACTGTAGAGCGGTTAGAGAGCTTTAATTTGGTTGATGGAAACATTTATGTTTATCATGTGTTTTTTGGACAAAATTAAGAATAACACCTTAAAACCACTAACTTTTAAGTTTTTCACTTGTTACTTAACTCCACTAATTTGGAAGTTGCACAACTGTGTCATGTAGAGAATTTTCGTATCTTTCAAATGGAAGCAACAGGATCCTTCTACGTGGTGTACTTGTTGAATTAGAGTCAGTTTGGACCAACAGAGCCCGAAACAGAGAAAAAGTTCAATAACTCTGTCATTGTTGAAATTCGAACATACGAGTAGAAGTATTTTTTCATCAAATATGATCATCCATCACCTCCTGAAAGAATTCGAATGTTTTATATGAGAAAGGTATGTTATAACTATAAGGGGATGAATCAAAAATTAAATTCATTATATACAAAGAAATCGGAGACTGTATATAATCGAGTCTGTCCTGAATATATTTTGTTATTAAGGCTCACATAGCGTTAGCCTGACGGGCCGGGGCTTTAATATGTCTACAATTTTTGCCGACAAGATTACTCGCGGTTGACTCGAGGTTAGTATAAAAATGTGTTGTCATAATTGGGATGTTGCAGTCTCCAATGCATGTACAATGTACAAATGTGACATATGTGACAGCTACCTGAAATTACAATGTCTTGCCAATTTTTACCACTGATTTTTTATAAGGACGTATTCACAATCATTGACTTTTGAAAAAATCGTAACTCGATATCCAATCGTCCATTTACCAAGGCTCTCACATCCCTATTCAAACCAACACAAATTGAGCGTAGGCTTCATAGAAAGGGATCACGCTCAAAGCTCAAGCTGTCAATTCAGTCGAGCCGTCGTGTTTCATTCGTTTGTTACGCAATGTGAGTGTGGCTTGGTGTGATTTCTATGCTTAGTGATTGTTATCTGATCTCCATCGTACTCTTCACCCCGTTGCCGCAAATCACTCACATTCGATGATAATGCTGGCTGGGCAGCCTACAAAATATTTTCCGTCTTGAGCGCCAGAGTCAACCCGACCACCACCGACCTCTGATCAGAGGGGCAAAGCTGGACAGTTGGACTGGCTTTCTGGAATCCATAAATAAGAACCAGCAGTCTGCCGACCTTTGGGGCGGGTTCTACGATGTCAATGAGAAGAGGAGACCCCACAACCCCTTTTTGCTTTTGTTAGACACTGCTCTCAGAAATCCGATAGATTCCGCAAATACACTGGGGGAATACTTTTCTGGAATGTCCTCAATTTGCGAATATGACCCCGAGTTGCCCCGAGACCCCGGCTAGAAGAGTGGACACAAGTTCTGTCAGTAGCTTCGTGGTCCCGGGGAGTCATTCTGATAAACCCTAAAGCATAATTTTTCCCATCGGTAATCAGGCTAACAGCCAATTTCCTTGCCCTCCTGTACAACCAAGGATGACGAACAGACGTCTGATCCCCTTCCTCTCGGAAAACAGTAAATTGGATTATTGGCAATTCGCTTTTCGCCCGGGTCATTAATAATGGCAACTAATACTGTGCGACCTTTGGAGAAGTGGTAGCTGAAGCCAACAGAAACCCCCAAGCACATTGAGATGGAAAAAGCATATAGTCGTACGTGAATCCCGATAATTCTGAAAACGCTGGCAGATTAGGATGGAGACGACAAGTTACCATACTCTATCAAGAACTTCGTCGGACCTTCCAATTCCAAATAAGTAACACCAGCTACCAAAGGTTCTGCGAGGAGATTGGGGTACATCAAGGCTCCATTTTTGCCGTTCTTTCTAATTGTGATGAACAGCTTGTTCCTGGTCCTGCCAAGAAAAGTTTTCGTATTTGTCTATGCGGACGACATCCTCCACAAAATCTCATGCATCAAGACGAAGGCAGCTCCACCAAAGCTGTCGGAAAATGGACAGCTGAAAAAAAAATTAAACTAAGCGCCTTATAGCGGCCACATGGTGTTTTGCGATCACAAACACCAGAATCACAATTCAAGAAAAGCTGTACAACGACTTCATCCCACGTCGTAAATCACTGAAGATCCTTGAAGTTGTATCGACCCCAACCTTAGCTTCCAGTGCCTTAGGAGGAAGTTAAGGAGAGGAGACCCATAGAAGCATTTACATTTGGTTCGCTCTTTTGAAAATTTAATCGTACGTGAAGGGATGCGTCTACGCGATCATCAATAGCGAACTCAACCTCCTGTTTGAGCGGGGATAAGCTCCCAAAAACACTGCGGACTGTCTCCGGTCTACTGCCATCCACACCATCGCAGTCTATGAATGCGCTGAGATGGGGGAACCCCCTTTCGATTTAAACCCAGCGGCAGGAAGGAAACACACCTGATTATGCTTAGTAACCTTGCAGCGTGGGATCTTATGCTCCGATCGCCCAACGTTCGCCAAAAAATAAAATCAGATTTGGGACGAATAATTTTAAGGGTTCTCAGCTGTTCGAGTGAAAATCGGTATCTAGAACAATTTCCGAGCCGACATCTGCCATATTCTCTCGGCTGAAATAGCTGGAACCTACGTGGCAGCTACAATCCCGTCAACAAGAAGTCAACTGCCGACACGTCCGACTCGGGGAGTGTCATCGACGGCCTCGGTGCAGCCAAATACAGGCACCCATTGGTACTAGCGGTCAGGTAGTACCTACTGCCTGACACTGCTGTGAATTCCTGGACACAGTGGCATTATAGATAACGAAGCGGCCGACCGGTTTGCTGGAACTAATCATACGAGACAATTTATACGGGAGGTACCCATGGACGATGTCAAATTGTGGATCACCAACTCCGTTCGCACCTTTTGGACCAGTGTGGCTCGCAGAAACAAGTCAATTTCTTTGAAAATGAAACTTTCGATTACCAGATTCAGCGATGTAGATGTAATGAGTGAGCAACGAATACTGTCCAAAATAAGGACAGGGTACTGCTCGGTATCACATGGCTACAACGGGGGCCTATCCACCAACTTTGCGACCACTGCAGCATCATCATCTTCGTCGAGCCCGAAGTACGAGGACCTAAGAAACATGTATGGGATCGGCGGGAGTGTACGTAACGTCCTAAGTGACGCTCCGTCGAGAGTAAGAGCATTTTTTTACTTGAGAGATGCCGAATTATTTTACAAAAATTGACAAATCAACATTAGATCAAGACGGCGCCAGTTGTGTGGTTGTGTGGTAAACGTAGTTACCTCATAACCCACCGGACCTGGGTTGTGACCCCAGCTGCCGTCGCTAGGATTCTCCGAGACGAAAAATATGTGATTACAGAAATAAAACTGTGGCCCCGACTAGTGTTCCCCGAATTTTGAAATTAATCGTTCATCAGCTAATCGAATACATTTCAGCAGTTTGTTATTTGATACGATTCATCGCCCCCAATAATCGATTAATCGATTAATCGTCACAATGAGAGAAACAATTAGTTAGACTAATATTTCTCATTCGATAGAAAGCCATCTGGAATCAAAAAAGTGTTCATTCCGCCTGAAAATCAATTATTCTTTTTTACGCTCCCCTGAACTTGTAAAGGAAGCTCAATTCGCGTTGGCTGCATTGAGCTTTGTTTACGAGTTTAGGAGAACATCAAAAATAATGATTTAATTTCAAGATAAAACTGCAGCGGAAGTACTTTTTTTTCTTTTTTTTTGGGTTTGGATCGATTATTCGACGTAAATTATTCGTTCGCTTCGATTATTGGTTGCGCAGTATTCGTTCGATTAATAATCGATTTATTTAAGAAGAATTCGATTAATCGATTAATCGAACGATCATAGGGGATCACTAGCCCCGACTCATAAGATGTTAAGTCTAATAGGTAAGATGAGGGTGGAGTCGCTTCCATAGTGTCGCTGATTGGCACTGAAGTTGCGAAAATAGACCGACTGAAAATGAGCGAAGATAGAAAAAATCACGAAGATCCTTGTTCCTTACCCCTTCATAATCGAGGAAAACAAGAACACTTCTAGCCATCTTCTGGCGGCGCTGATTCCTTCCCACTGGTCTGGTACCATGGCTTTAGAACATCGTTGCCATCTACCATACAAGAAGAGAACGAGCAAGCTCTGAGGAACAACAAACGAAAAAAGTGTCCAGCGAGAGGAAATCATTTTTGGGGAGCACATTGATTGATTTGTTCCGTTATAGAGGCTTCAACAAACTACGAAGTTCATTCGCTTCTAGCCTTGAAAAAGATAAATCGGAAAATAATCCAATGAAGGATTCTTGGACCCACGTACGTTGGCCTAATCACATTTCTCCACGGTAGTTGTAACCCCATCTATGCCGAAGATATCTAAGCATAATTAGCAGAATGTGACCTGTCAGTTCTCTGCTCTCTTACCTGTTTTATTTTCTTTAGCCTTGCATCCCGAGTCTGTGTCATCGCTTTTTTCAACCGTCTGTTTTTGTTCTTGATCGACTTTTTCCGCAGCCACAACCACGTCGGAATCCTTCTTCTCAGCCACAACCTTTCCGTCTTCCTCCAATTTGACCTTCTTCGAAGGTGGAGGCGTTTCACTACTGCTATTCTTTACCTCGACATCATCTGTTTTCTTCTCGCTCTCACTACTCTTCTCATCTTCCTCCACATCCTTCCTCTTGGCAGAATTTGTTTGTTCCTCTGCCTTGCTCTCGACATCATCTTCCTTCTTCTTCGGGTTTTCATCAGCTGTGCCCTCTGTTTCCATTTTATCAGTCTTATTTGTTACTTCCGGTTCTGCTACTGGTTTGTCGACCTGCTTGTCCGCAGTTGCATCAGCCATGTCCACGTCGACGTCCATTCCCTCAGGAGCTGCAGAGACCTCAGTAGCGGCTGCATCGCCATTAGCTTTGGCCTGAACGGTGCCTCCGTCTTTTTCGGCAGATTTCGTAGTAGATTCGTCATTAGCGGGTTTCTCCTCAGTGCTGCCATTCGTCGCTACCTTGACGACCTTGGACGGGGGCTGAAACAAAATTATAAAGTGAGAAATTAGAGTCTTGATTCAATTGAATGCGAACAATGAATCGAGTACAATACTCCCCATATGAAAAGATAAAATACTACAGATGGCTACTTAATTGAAATTTATACAGAGTAGGGTTTGTGACTAGACTAACGAAAGCTTTCGTATTTGCCGTCAGGTGGCTTCGGTTGTTTTGCTTTAGCCAGGACAAAAACCTAACATTTTAGCCTTGAAAAATTTAAACCAAAAAACGAGGCATAGACATCATCAGGCAACGACGTTAAGAACTGGATCGACGCGGCTCCGTGGCAATGAAATGATTACAGAATACACAATCAATGTCTGCGCATACTTTTGAGTGTGTTTGTACCAAATGGCGACCAATTTTTTGCGCATTCAAAATGTTATTTTGTGATAGGAGATCGTGTTTCTTTTCTTCTCGCTATCAACGCTGTATTTGAGCAAAAACATAAATCGCAAATAGTTGCCGGAATGTTGTTGCCAACAACATGCATTCGAGAGTGGATTTTTTTTAAATTTCACTGGAGGATGACACATGGTATTGAACTTGATAAGCATTTGAGAACGTCACGAAAACAGACTTCGGATTTTGCAGCTGTTTTTTCTGTGTTATCTTCTCTAAAGTTCGAATTGTATGAAGTGTATCAACGGGAATTTGCATAATCAGATATTACTTCATCTCCTCCACAGGACAATCATTCTCCCTTCCAAATGATACCTTAAATAACTATTTCTATCGTAGTTTGAGGACGACTGAACGCATGCATGTCCAGCTTCGCCATTTCCCCCCTTATCTCTCATAAGGTTTACACACCCACCCCATCCCACTTGAGAGATATTTAAAAACAAAAACGAAATTATCAGCTTACACATATAGAATAGTTATGGAAGAATAGTGATAGAAAACTCGAAATGATAGCAACAGAAAATTGATGGTGATGGTGACGTTGGTCTGCCAACAAATGAATGATTGGGCAGCACGCGCAATGACATACATGTTTCGTTCCAAGATGTTCAGTTTATAATATATAATATACACACATATAATCGATGTTCGTTTAGATGAGAGGAAGGAACCAAAAAGTACATCGTTTGACGAAGCCTTTTTACGTATGGATAGAGAATGTAAGGACCACTGGTTGACTGGCGACGATAACAAACGAGCGAGGCGAGGAAACCCGTCGCATTTTTTAAAAACGACAACACAATGACTCTGACCACCGAAAGGGGCGCTTCTTTTGTGTACAATAAGAGCGAGGGTTGGGCAACCGAAAATTTTGAATAAACACGACCGATTAAGTTTTTTGTTTGCAAATGCTTCGATGTATCGATGTCGGAATGCTTCTCTCTTTATCATCTCTTTATTGAAAATCATAGGATTTGTGTGGCTACTCTAGAATAAGAAGCATTCCGAACCAATCCATCGAAAACTATCTTTTATTTTCTCTTTCTCTTTGTTTTTTTTCAAATCCAGGAGTGAACAAGTAGTTTCAAAAGGCTTCCAAACACTCACTTCTTGACCTGTTTTGATCTTTTAGAGCGGATCATACGAGAATATCTAGTAACATCAACCTTCAAACTTCTAATAATACTAAGTACAATCAATTACTGCATCATCATATGTGTTGTATTCAATTTTATTGTTTTCCAGTGACAATACTTTTTTTTATTCTTTGTTCCTCTCTTTGCATTTCACACACGTCTACTAAATGTAACATTAAATGTAGTTGTACTAGACAGGAAATACTTCCTCTTTGTTGCGCTAAATAGTCAATTTTGATCTCTAATAGGAATAATTCACTTCGATTTGATTCTGACACTGGACAGATATCGTTTACCCTTAAAATGATTCTTGCAAAAAAAGGCTTGTTAACAAGATTCGTTATCACAAAAAAACGTAAGAAAAAATCTAAAAATATATAATAATATAATCAGGTGGATTCGGTGTATTGACACTCAAAAACGAATATCAAGTTCTTTTTGTAGTTCTTCAGTCCAGAGTTCAACGTCAAATGTTGTTCAATGTCTTATTATCGTATAAAGATGAGATATATGCATATAAATTGAATGAGAACCTTACTGAACCTTATTGGAAAACCTTCCACTCTCGGCTGATGTCTGCGTCAAACTTTTACTAAGTCAAAACTTTTCCAGTTACCATTACCATCTAATGCAGTAGAATTACTAGTATATTACCTCATACACATTATCGTTATCATATCGAAACATTACGTGTGCATGATTTTTGAATTACGACTTGCGTAAAAAATGTATATAATGTAGGTTTATGTAATAGAAAAAATGGAAAGAAAAAAGTAAAATATTTAGCGCTTATTGGGATATACCTGAGCTTCGTCGTCTTGGGCAGTTTCATCGATTTTACGCTTTCCAGCGGCACCGTTGGCCGACTCGACCGACTCGAACGGGATGTCGGCAAAGGATGAGATTACTGTGAATTCCTTGCGGTCGTCCTCGGATAGCTCGGCATTGCCGGGTCTATCCAGGACCACCACATTAAGACCGGCTTCTTTGGCGGCCTTAGCCTCTGTGGATGGGAGAAAAACAAAAAAAAAGACAAATCATATTAGAGAAAAGCAACATGAAAATACAAAAATCTGAACAAAACGAAAAACATCATCCTGTAAAGAAATCGAGTATCTCCAGGTTCCCACAGCGGTCTGTTTTCCAGCATCAACAACTCACCAGCGATGATGTCGGTCAAGAAGAGAGCCTCCTCACCAGTGGCTTCGATATTCTTCAGAATTGCTTCGTAGCTGTCCTTCTCCTGCTTAGCACCAATCTTGGTATCGTAGTGGCCGGTCAGATATTTGACCAGGTCACCCTGTTCGCTGTACTCGAACAGTAATTTCTGTGCGTCGACGCTTCCACTCGAGTAGATGTAGATCTTGCGTCCTCCCTCAGTCCACTGCTCGAATGCCTTCGAAACGTCCTCGTAGACGCTATAACAGACACACATTTCAAGAAAAAAGGGAAGAAAAAAGAGCGGAAAATTGTCCATATAGTTGGTTTATTCGAAGCGTCCACTAGCATATACACGATGGAAATTGGTAAAACATAAACAGGGAGTTGAATAGCTGACCCGAAATATTTCAGGAGTTTATAAAGGGCCACCTTATTTAATGCAAAAAAAAAATCCTTCCAGAAAGATTTTTTCATCTGATTCCCTATTACCTCCTGAAATAATCCGGGTTGGCGTCAGCTTTCTGTATATAACAAGAGAGTTTTTATATCTTTATTTCAGAGTCTTTCAGCCGTTGGCTGGTTCTTCTCTGAAGAGCAACTTTTGACTTACTGTCCCTTGATGGATCCATCCTTATATCCCTTGGCCCATACCAAACCCTGTAGAGTCTTCAGTGCACCAGCCTTGCGATCTAGGGACATTTGCCACTCGACGTTTTTGACAATGTCGGGAATGACTTCCTCTGAATCCTGTTAATAAAGAAAGCGGGAAGTAATTAATTTGTAGGATAGAAAATACGATTCGTGAATGTAAGATAATTGAACTGATATCGCTTCTTTATTACGACTCTGTAGTGGATCATCAATAAATCATACTTTGTGCATCTGTAAATATTTTTGATGGTGCCAAGTTAACATTTGAAGTACGATAAAAAGTAAAGGTAAAATCTTTGTGAGAACCAAACGTATCAAGCATATTTTTCCCGATGTGCGATTTTCTCTAAATCTTAACTTTTCGAGTAATGAAAATGCGTGAGTTCAACCATCAAACGTTATCGCTGAATAATCTATTTAAAGTCGCATTAATTTTTTTGAACCTTGCATGATTTACCTATGCATCATAATGTCAAAAACGATGCGCATATTGACAAAAACGATGCACAACATATTGACTTCGAAAATCTTTGTACAAAATACACCGCAATCGCAGTCGATCGATCACGTATCAGGAAAACGTCTAGCGGTCAACACAAAAGTATGAAAAATTAGGAGTTATTATTTCAGTCGTATTTCAACGTATAACCTATCGAAATTGTATAATTATCTATATTCAGCCATTCCATGCTAAAACGATATAGTGGTTCTCAGATTTTCGTCAAAAGTGGTAAATTTGCTCTCTATCGCAAAACATTAGATCCGTATTTTTTTATTTTTCCTATTAAGGAGCCCATTTCCATTTTAGGGTGATCCGATAAATTATTTTCTCCACTTTTCCCCACTTTTTTTAATTTAAATTCATAACTTTTGAAAGCAATGCCTAGAATAACAACATGGGACAATTGAACTTGATGTTTTCCCAAAAGATTGTGCATAAAACATCGTTTTATGCAACATCTTTGCAGAATATGAATCTCATTGTTATTAGGCCGTCTCTAACAAGGTGTACACGTGTTCTGTTGAAATTTTTTTTATTTGTTTGAGCATTAGTTAGTTCTTCCAAACCAAAAATGAGTGCATTAGCCCTGCTGAAGTCGTGACATAGAATTCTTGTACATGAATGGTGGGACAAGTATTTTTTGTAGATTCATGATAAATGAATCGGTGCAAGTACAAAAATTTTATGTCACTATTCAGCAGGGCTAATGCATTCATTTTTATGCCTAGAACATCAACATGAGACAATTGAACTTGATGTTTTTTAAAAGCTGCGAACAAACAATTTTTTGTGGTTTTCTGGAATATTAGGCATAAAAACATCGTTTTATGAAGAAAAGTGAAAATTTCCAATGAGTAACATGGGACAACTATGCGTAGAAAGGTAGTATAGGTATCTAAATTAGTGAATTTACGAAACACTTTGGAAGCGAAAAACATGGAAATTAGTAAATTAATGATAAGGGTAGGGGTGGTAAAACGAACACCATAAGGAATACAGGGAAACATCGATATAGCGTACCCTCGATATAACGTCAATCGATATAACGTACACATTTCCAAAGTGTAGAGAAAAAAAAATCCAATATTTTTTTTCTTATAGAACAATTAATTATCTGTATTGTGATGCTAAAACAAGTTTTGTACCTTCAATCAATCCCGAAATACAGCTGGTTTTGTAATTCCGGATTCTAAATGAAACATGCTTTAATCAACAGTACGAAGGGAAACATCATGAGAAAAGCTGGCTTCGTCTTCTGATTGAAGTTATTCATTGACTTTACTAAAACAGCAACACAATAATGTATTATAGACTACGTTTGTGAGTACTTTATTATGCTTCGATATAACGTACAATTCGATACAACGTACAATTTTGAAAGTGAAATGTACGTTATATCGAAGTTTACCTGTATGCCCATTTTCTACGTCCACTTACCGCTACAATTATCATTCTTCGAAGAATATTATAGCTTAACTAATTGTCGTTTCAGATATCAAACACTTTTTACTCTGAAACTCAAAACACAAGTCGGACTCGATTATATACAGACTCTATTATATATGATTCGATTATATACAATTTTAGACTCGATTATACACAGTTCGAAAAAAATATTTTTTTTATATTTCAAATATGACTTATTTCAAGAGAAAATTAAATGGATCAACGTTAAAGTGAAAGTTAATTGGCTATTGCGAGTACAGTGAAGTAAAAATCGTGATTTAGGTAGATTTTAGTTGAAGATTCACCAGGAATTGTTTAAAAAGATATTACAGCGAAATTAGAAAAGATGGAAGTTGGGTGTCAAAGAACAAATTGTAGGTAACCAATCCTTCAATTTGGTTGAAAAAAATATTCATGTTTATTATGTATTTTTTGGATAAAATTACACCTTAAAAACCTCAAACTTTGAAGTTTTTCACTTCTATAAAAAAAATTATCTTTCGAATGGAAGCAACAGAATTGTCCTACGTAGCATATGTTTTTAAATAGAGCTAATTTAAAGCAAATAGGGCACGAAACAGAGAAAAAGTTCAATAATTCTGTTATTGTTGGAATTCGAACATATGCGTAGAAGGATTTTTATCATCAAATATGATCCGCTATCATCTTCTGAAATGATGACTAGGATTTTTCGTACGAGAAAAGTATTTTATGACTTTAAGGGGATGAATAAAAAAATTAAATTCTTCTTTTATAATCAAAAAACGAAAAATATGGGTATAAAAAACAAATAAAAAAATAGTTTTTTAATTCGATTTTATACAGGATTCGATTGTATACAGTGAAAAAAAATCGAGAACTGTATATAATCGAGCCCGCGCTGTAGTACATTTTTCATTGAAAGAAAAAAATATAAAAACGAACATTTTTCTGGTGTGGGGTTAAAATGGTCACCTGGTGATGGTAAAATGAACATTTGTACATTTCATGGTAAATGGAATAGATTTATGCATTGTTTCTAGTCCAAACTTGTTCAAAGTGCTATTGGGATAGTAAGTACATGTATTAAATAAGCTGGACCTTTTCATCTAGAGTTGTTCTTTAGTGCACAGTTTCTCTTCGTATGAAAAAGGCTCGAATAAACTTGAAATAAATCCGGACTATTTAGGGTTGAAAACTGCGTGGATAAAATTACCACCAAACCATGGATGATATTGTAGAAGGATATCAGTTTGATTTTTACTATGCCGAAGACACTCCTCAAACTTACCTCTGCTGGGATTGTAACGGCACCTTCGATCTCAGCCTTCTTATCTTCTTCGGCTTGTTCACGCAGTGCGGCAACCACAGTTTTAGTTGCATCCTCATTCCAGTTCGTCTTCAGATATTCTTCGACGTTCTTCAGTGCGTAAGGATATAGAACGTCCTGCAATAAAATTAACAGAGAGAAAAGAAACGTTAGAAAAATGCTAAACTATCGATGGAGAAATCGTTACAATAAAGTGTGGAGCATCGACAGGCGTCATTATAACAAAAGAAACAATTGCTGTCTGCTCTCTTCTTTAAAAAAAAACGTCAGGCGCCAACTTTTAAAAACTGGAAAAACAACTCCCAAACTACATTCGTGCTAGCTATTATTTATGCATGTCGTTTCCACCTGCCCAGTTCTACTTGTTAACACGTTCGTCGCTCAAAGCGACGTTTCTTGCGGAGCCCAATTTGCGGATAAATGATTAAATGAAGATCAAACTTAGTTTGTAGAGAACATGATCTAGCAATATTTTATTCAATTTGAAGATGAACTGACAACAATAACACATGCCAAGTCATATTATATGAGTTTCGCGAATTGCTGCAGTGCAAACCATCCGCACTATAAATTAATAAAAATAAATAGTATTATAATATTATATTGATATGGTCATATTTTATTATTTTTCTACATATCCTTTTAAAAATCCTATTCAATTTGAACGAGGAAAGTGTCATCCATATCTGTGCGACGGGGCGACGAAAGTGTTAAATGCATTCTACTGCGTCTTAACATTGCAAAGACGCTTAGTAAAATAATGCGCGACCACGGCAGGAAGTCAAAAATAACGGAACCTCAAGTGGAATTTTCGACACTTGTAATGACGTCGACTTCTTTGGTAAAGTGCACTACTCCATCATTACCTTGTGCTCCATCCGCATACGATCCAGGGAAAAGGCAATGCTGCTTTTTCTGACCACTTTCTTTTCGACAAAGTGCATATGATCATAATGCTACGCTCACCTACTTACTACTAATACTAGTGATGTGTATCATTGTCTGTGCTCGCGTTACCAATAACAGCACGCAGCTCGAATTCATGTAGCGGGAAGGAAAGATAGGTTGAAGAAGAAGAAAGCAGGCAGACCGGCCGACCGGTTACCGTTTAACATTCCATTTACCATGTCTATTCCATTTTTTTATCAACTACCGCCACCTTTCCTTGTGTGAAAACTCCGTATTATCGATTGTGCTGTTTTTCACATTACTATTCTGAATGTATAAGAAAAAAAATGCTCGCAAGAAATGTATTTTAAGCACTAACTTTAGGATACAATAATTGTGACCGATGGATTGATCATTATCATCGAATTGTCGGAATATCTCTTTGTAGGTAGGTCACAGTTTTCGCCGATATTCACTGGCGCCGGGTTCTTACCCTACGTGCCATGAGCAGGAAATATAGTTGGTGCAGATGGTGGAATTTGCAAAGGTATTGTGAGTGTTAGCTGAGTTTTCATAAATACATTTCTAATCGTGACGTCGATATTTATATTGACAATTAATTATGTGAATAAGTCACGATATAATTCTCGCGTAACTTTTGAAAATGACCTATTTGCTTTGACATTTCCTTTTGCTAACCACGGCCTTGCTGACATATTTTGCTCCTGTTTTGCCTCATAGTTTAAACGAGGCTTCTGATCTAACACATCAGGGAATGTGAGTTATTGACGAAAGAGTATGTTGATCAAGAGAATCGATTAACGTAGATAGGTCCTATCAAAAGTTACGCGAGAATTGTCAGCTATTAAAAAACAAACAGTTGCAAGACTTCATGAGCAATTTGGCTCATAACATTATGAAACCGTGAGTATTTTTACAATTGTTTTGTTTCTTCTATAGACACTTCATATTGAATGCAAATAATGACGTCACCACATTTTGTTTAATGATCCAAATATCCGCTCCACCTCATATGTATCTCATTGACCTACATGTACCTTCTTATAAGGTAAATGATTTTGGTTTGTCCAGCCGAAAATATGATCAGGGTTTGTTCACTTCTTTGAATCCTCTAATTCAGCGCACCTGTGTCGAATCAGGTATTAGAATGTTTCAAAACATATAAATAAAAAAGTCTTTTTCATTATTTACAGTAGTTTTATAGCATATTTTTACGGATTCACATGTTTTAGATGATTATGAAATCCACCTTGTATTGGTGTCAATGCCCTCATTTGAGCCAACTTTTGATCAATCACCAGATGATTATTTGGTACGTATTCAGACATTTTTTGGAGTATAACACATACAAATATTGTAAACATCATGCTTGCACACCATTTGTGTCAGATTTACATAGCTAAACCATGTAATTAATGCATTTAGATGATCTCAATTCTGATCATGAGTTGTCCGATTCACTAATGTTGTTTTGTCCACATGATTTCTATGGCAACCGCTTGGCGCGCTGCAGTTTGTTTATGGTGTCCTTCGCGCATAGCAGACATAAAACTTCTCTGTGTTGAGCGTGTTGAGGTGAACACTTTAAAAATGCCCAAGAAAGGGAATATTCTGAAGAAAGTCTAAATTATGAATGGATCAATTAGCTGACAGTAATCTCAAACAATGATAAATGCAACAAATACTTGAAAATTCGATTTTTTTGCATTCAAAAATGGTGATTTGTCCCATGATCATTTTTTGGACAAACCATGATCATAATTTCTCTTAGAGGAAAATCGTTGAAAAACATAACAATTCAAATAATTTCAACACCTTATGGTAGTATTAGCAACAAGAGACTTGAGGCTCTTCAACAAACCCACTCTCGTATCGATATCGTATATGTCATTTACATGAAGAAAAATCGATTTGCATTTACTAGTTGCGTGAAAACACCCTAAATTGGACAAACCAAGATCATTTACCCTACTCTGTACACATCACCCCGACATGAAATGAAACCCAAAAGGAGCATTAGATGAAACGCACTTGAAGATGCTTTAGATGAAGACGCCCGTCAATTATTGGTTTGAGCTATGCACGAAGTAACGAAACCAGAAAAAAAGTCTAGGACGGTCCTATTAATTTCAAGAACCAGGTGATGATACCCTGGTTTTCTGAGGTCTCTCTATAGTACACAATTTTCTGTGGAAGAACAGATGTTTCTTAGAACACATTTAAAATTTCTCTTGCTTTTTCCCATTTGCGGGGATAATTCGTCGTTGTCGTCGCCGGCGTACATGAAACAAAAAAAAAAACGCAGCTGGCGAACGGATTCATGCAGGGAAAAAGCCTCTAATGGATTATTGGAGAATGAACGATTTATGGCAAAGATGCTGTACGCATGTTGCTTGACAATACTAGGAAGATTTGAATTTGAAATGTATTCCACCATTACGATAATCCTGAATAGATTTTGTTCTGAAAGCCTATTGGCGGAGAAATAAGCAACTAGGATAGTGCCTTTAATTAAAAATGTTCATTCGTGATCTATTTTGCGAAAGAAGATGTTAAGTGCTGTGTGAGCTATGTGCCGTAAGTAATCTGTCTATCCTTGATTTTCTAGATTACACAGAATCATTTTACTTACCCAGAATTTTTCAGAAGGTGATAGAGATAGAGATTTTATGAAAAATAATCTTCTACGCATATGGTCAACCCTTTTAGTACAAAATATACAAATACAAAATATAAAAAGGAAATAAAGAGAGAACAAAACGATACGAATTGTGTTTCATTCTTCTTCTTCTCTTCTTCAATCGCACTAACGTTCCTAGAGGAACTTCGCCGTCTCAACGTAGTATTACTTGCGTCATTTTTATTAGTACTTAGTTGAGATTTCTATGCCAAATAACACGCCTTGAATGCATTCTGAGTGGCAAGCTCTAGAATACGCGTGATCACAGTGCAAGACGGAGGAAATTTCTTCGACGAAAAAATCCCCCGACCAGAACGGGAATCGAACCCGAACACCCGGCATGTTAGTTATGACGCTAATCACTCGGCCAAGGGAGCACATTACATTGTGTTTCACTATTTGTTGAAAATCATAAGAATAACATGACATAACAAAAATCGTACAAAAGTGATTTCTCTTTTCAAATGGTAATTGCACATAAAAAAGTCATCATTTGGTTATAGCTCTATATTAGGGTGGCAGCGAAAATGGTCATGTCAAATTTCAAAAACCGACCATGTACATTTTGATTATTGGCCCTAAAAATGACCTGTAGCGCCAGTTTGAACATATGCGTAGAAGGATTTATTTCATCAACTATGGTCCTCTATCACCTCCTGAATGAATTCGGATTTTTTATACGAGAAAGGTATTTTATGTCTTTAACGGGATGAACCAAAAAATAAATTCTTCTTTTTTATTCAAAAAACAAAAAATATGTGCATAAAAAATGATTTAATTTTTTTTGACTCGATTATATACAAGACTCGATTATATACAGACTTGATTATATGTAATTCGATTATACACAGTTTGAAAAAAAATATTTTTTATAGTTCAAATATGACTTATTTCAATAAAAAAGGTAACCTTTCAACGTTAAGGTGAAATTTGAGAGGCTATTATAATAAGCACAGTGGGTGAAAATCGCGATTTTTAAAGATTTTGCTTGAATTTTCACCAGGAATTGTTTAAATCAATATTGCAGCGAAATTAAGAAAGATAGATGGTGGGTACCAAAGAACAGATTGTAGAGTGGTTTAAGAGCTTTATTTTGATTGATATTAAAATCAAGTTTAATATGAATTTTTGGGATAATATTTATAATTACATATTAAAAATTAACTTAAATTTGTTACTTCCAAAATGTTATTTAAATACGTTAATTTAGATGTTCCACTACATCCTGTACTAAATTTTATCATCTTTCAAATGAAATTAACAGAATTGGCTTACGTAGCGTACTTTTTAGTGTGGAGTTAGTTGAAGCAACAGAGTCCGAAACAAAAAAATGTTCTACAACTCTGTCATTGTTGAAATTAGAACAGATGCGTAGACGGGTTTTTTCCATCAAATATGATCATCTATCACCTCCTGAGAGATTATGGAAAAAAATATTTTTTATGTGAGAAAGGTGTTTTCTGACTTTAAGAGGATGAATCAAAAATTAAATTCTTCTTTTATTTTCAATAAACGAAAAATATATGCATTAAAAACGATTAAAAATATTTTTTTGACTCGATTATATACAGGATTCGATTATATACAGTGAAAAGAAATCAGAGACTGTATATAACCGAGTCCACGCTGTATACAGTGAAAATAAATCCGTTGATAAGATTAATTTGATTTGCTATTGACTTGGTTGACAAAAAATTGTAGTGGAAAACGCACTGCACGATTACGAGTTTGAAAAAAAAATAGTTCGCGTTTGAACTTAATGGTTATGGTCGTACTAGATACCTAAATCACTAAATCACTAGATACCTAAATCACTAAATCACTAAAAAGGTTATAACTCGGTAAATATTGGGGTTTTTTTTTATTTTTTTTAGTTTCTAGACTAGAATATTGCTTTAATGAACATTATAAAATGAAGATTCAAACGATCGTCGAACTAAAAATGTCATGACATCTCGACTTTTTTCGTTTTATTCATTTTATGTTCATCGTTCTGTAATCAAACCAAAATGTTCACGGGAAACCGTAGAAAACGTTCATTCAGCACATTCTGAATTGATAGGGGAGTTTGACGGTTGCTTTGACATGAGCATTCCGTGTAAATACCATCCATCGTGTATGGAAGTGTGAGGAGGTAGATGCATGTGTGCAGCTACGCTTGAAAGTAGAATAAAGCGAGAAAAAAATGCATATCATTAGCAGTCAAATGACATTAAAACTACAGTCAAATTAAAGCATGGTTATGACTATGAATGATAGAATGAAAATAACACATTTCCACTGCTTTTTTGTATACGTTCGATAGAAAGAGAGAACATTTAAACGTTCAACTGATGGTCGTGTTTGTTTGTGTTCCATAACTAGAATGACTGTGCTCTGGTCATATCAATAACGATCAGCTGTTCGAAAAATTAAACAGCAACTTTGTTGATTTCTCGTTTCTTTGGAAAGCAACCATATGGGAATGTTTTGCATCAAATGATGACTTACATACCTAAGCCTTCCCAACATAACATTTTACATGTGTTATACGTCTAGCTGAGATTCCG
The DNA here is from genome assembly GCF_029784135.1 of Toxorhynchites rutilus septentrionalis. Taxonomy (NCBI): domain Eukaryota; kingdom Metazoa; phylum Arthropoda; class Insecta; order Diptera; family Culicidae; genus Toxorhynchites; species Toxorhynchites rutilus. Next base: position 28,027,887 of record NC_073744.1, on the reverse strand, counting down.
GTGTCGAACAATCCTTTCAAGCCAAGTACGTAAAGTAGTAGTACAAGTTGAAAAATTTGTTAGAAAATTTCCAGGAATCGAAAACAAAAAAAAATGCCATCAAAATGTTTCCTTGACACGTTCCGTGCCACGACAATTTTTGATGATTTTCCATTCAACTTAACTTAACAATAAATTGTTTTAAGAATTCTTTGTTTTTCAATTATGGTCTGAACGGAAAGTGTAGCGGGGGTCGTATACGCTCCTCATGGCACGGAACGTGTTAATCGCATTGGTGTCTCGTCTGCCTGTTCAAACTGTTCATAGGGCAGGTAGACAATTTCATATATTTTTTTTTATTATTTCACATTTGTAGTATGGATGTGTTATTATAATTACCACGGTACTGTGTATTCATTTAGCTTCTTCGCTAATATTTTTAATCCTGTCTTGCTTTTTAGGAAGGAAAAAATTAACAAACAGCAATTTACCCGCCTGGTAGCATTTTTAGAACGAAATCCTTACGTATCCAGAGGACGTAAATTTGTTTATTTGGATTTCGTATCTCCGCTATGGGGTGTAGTTAAAGACTAAAAATGTAGCCTCAGCAGGCCCATTGAAACATGACAAAAGATAAGTAACTCTATTTCCGATTGTCCTAAATGAATAGTTATTTTTTATCTCTATTTTTAGGATTAGGCTAACAGAAAGTTTCAACGCCATAAAATGGAAATTGAGGCCACTGACCCGAATACGTTTTAGTAGTGTGAAAAAAACAACAATTCGTCATCGTTTATTAGGAAGAACGATTATTATGATTGTATTCAATAATAACTGTGAAGTTTTTCCAACATTGTAGAGCAGATTTTTGTAATTCAAACATTCGCACGATAGTTATAAAAATATCCTTTTTAAGTAATTAAAATTTGCAACGGTATTGTTTTGAAGACATACATTAAATAAAAGAAGGAAAGGAAAGTCTAAAAATTAAAGAATGAGTCTATCATTGTAAAGCATTTACAAGATACTGTTTTTAAATTCTATTTTCATAATTATGATATCCGTCTAAACAAAATCTGCATCACTTTCTGCTTTTAGTAAATTCCTTAAAACCCATCAGATATTTTATATGAAGATTATCACCCCTATTCTGTATTTCGATCGATTCGAAATATTTCGAACGACTTGATTAAATTCCATTCTGTATTCCGTTCGAGTTGTTTTCGCATTTCGTTCGATCTGTTTCTCTTAGAACATTAACACATTAAGGATCGCACGTTTTGGGGCAAACTTGTACACTTCATTTGTTCGGATGCTACGAATGAGATCGTAGGCCTTGTGAGATTCTTGGCAGACCATGGATTTAACCATCAAGTGTAGAAAACACGCCTTATTTCGTGTTCCATCCGTAACAGACGGAACGCGAAACACGAGAAATCTCGTGAGCGGTCCGCAAGGTGTTAAAGTGGCAAAACGTTCGAAATAGGTGAAGCGAAATTATAGCTCGAACGAAACAATGATTTCGAACGAAATGGAAATCCGTCGGAATACAGAATAGGGCTGTGTATGTCTCTGACCGATGCTGTTAAACAGTTTCTGTAGAAATAATTAAATAAAACCTCGTGGATAAGGATAAAAGGATTAAAATTCAGAATCCCATATGGAAGTAGCTAAGATTATACTGATCGTGAGGTGGATAAATTCGGGTTCGCTATGAGTTAAAGAAGGTATTATTTATTCAACAAAATTGTAGAAATGGTTCTTACAAAATGATTTTAACCTTGGCCTATACTAAATGCTTCTCACTATTCAAGCGAGTAAGACATAGCTAAGAAAAAGAATAGGCGAGATGTCGATTATTAAACATGATAGTCATGTTTTATCTCTAGAGTAATTTATAAAAAGCGAAAATTAAATAACATTCCCATATGTTCAACAACTATATTATTGAAGAGCAATCAAGTATTCCAGCGTTTGCTTCAGCAAACTACACACCAAACAAATGAATCATGGGATGAGCCCGAATAGTTGACAAGGAAATACCGAATCATCGAGGTATAATCGCAAACTTGCCATTCTCAAATAATACGCTTCATTGAATGGAATATTATCTCATACGCTATATTGATTTTACCTACATAATACCAGGGACAGACATACAGCTGTACTTGCGTTGTAAGAGTACAGCGTTGTACAGGTACTATCGTAACATGACAGACATACTTTGGTTGTACATTGTACCATATGTCAAACTGACAATCAGAATTTTTCCAATTTTCAACACATATTTCAATGAAAAAGGTTTTTATTCAGCGTCTAAACTATCAAAAACAACAAGCAAATTTCCAGTCTGAGTTATTAACTCAAGAGAAAATCAGTGAAAAGAATGTTTGCCAAATGTTTTGATTCGATTTGTTCATGCTACCCACCACTAACCGTCTATGGCGCTGCGCACAGTACAACTGTAGCCATGTACAGCGGTAAAATAGGTCGGTACAGGTACAGGTACAGCGATTGTACCGAGTTGCTTGCATGGTTCTAGCGCTGTAAATGGTGACAGACAGACAATGTCTGTCATAAGTATAACGTTCAAACGTTCGAAATTATGCAACCGACATAACGTTCAAACGCCCAAAATCTGTACTTTACAGGCCCCGGCCAAGAGGATATGATTCGCGAGTCAAGATGTGTCGTAAATTTAGCTGTCATTGCCAAACTATCAAACTTCTCGATGAGCTCAAGGCAGATTTACGTAACAAGGTGCGCCCATCCGCTAATCATATTTAACTCGAAACAATCGTCAAATTCGCGAAAATTTAAAGAAGACAGTTTTGGAGATTCTTAAGTTATTCGATTACTTGAAACACGACGCTCTCTTAACCATTTGGATATATATTTCACAACACACAACATTTACAAAAACTCGCCATTATAATATAAAATCATCATCAGACACAATTCCAGTTCAATATTACGTAATACTGTATTGCATAGAATACATATTCGAAATAGAAAAGCAAATTTTCATTCATTATTTTTTATTTTAGAAGTGTGTTAATGTCATCCTGTAAATTAATGACTGTAGAGTGGATTTCACATTTTGACCCACCTGGTAGTATGTTAAGCGCCTTGATTTACACCAGCTTGAGAGTTTGGCAGTTCTCGCGAGTGACAGGACATGTTTGACGCTGTCAAATGTAGTGTATTAGTATATGGATGCCCTAGGGCCGGTACTTTCACATCACGGAGTTTATTTTACACGCAACTGTCCGTGATAATGATAGACACAAAAAAAAATAGGTGAAGTGAAAGGGTATGTGGCAGTGATGTTCGTGTTCAGGCCCAGAGGATCATGATGTCGATGAAGATACCAATAACTTTTTTTTGCAACCGATGACGATTATTTCATTTGAACACCACACCACACCTACGAGAATATTCTGAGGTGATGGAGTCATGGAATTGACCCATCTGGTCATAGGAACCATTTGAAATTTCAAGAAATTCACGAAAATGGTCAAGTCCTAAGGAAATATTTTTTGGAGCCGATAGAATGACATTTTTTCATTTGAATTAGAAGCACACCATCCTACGAGAATATTCTGAGATGGTGGAGCCTTGGCATTGACCCATCTGATCATAGGAACCGTTTGAAATTTAATGAGATTTACGAAAAATTATCCAGCAATTCTTTACTTGAGACACTAATAGAAAAAAATAAACAATTCCACGATTAAAATGGGTATGTTTTTTCGATTGCACTCACTTTGCTTCTCGATGCAACGAGCCAGGCATTTATAAGTTAGCAGAATCAATGGAGGGATGAACTTGGAAGATGGGTTAAGTAATGACTTTAATGGTATTTTTGTGTACATTTTTGAACAGAATGTGGCTCCGGATTCTACCGCGGTTAAATGATACAAGGCGTCCATTTGATGCATCAAAAGAGAAAAAAATATAGATTTAGAACAACACTCAATTCAAATGTAATTACTACACACATCACAGTCCTATGTCAAGATCCCGTTCGTGCTCCTAGGCTCAGACCCATCAACTTTTTTCATTTAAATCAGACGAGTCTTCCTATTACTGCCGTAATCTCGCGAAGTGACGGAAGCGCCAAAATTGATATTTTCCTTTTTTTGAAAATATTCTTAAAAAAATATTGTTATTAGTTTTATTGTAAAATCTCATCAAATTCCTATAAAAAAAGTGCGAAAAAATATGAAAGACTTGACCATTTTCGTGAATGAAAGTGAAAAAATTGTCGTTCTATCGGTTCCAAAAAATATTTGCCTTAGCACTTGACCATTTTTGTAAATTTCATAAAATTTCAAATGGCTCCTATGACCAGATGGGTCAATTCCATGACTCCACCACCTCAGAATATTCTCGTAGGATGGTGTGCGTTTAATTCAAGTGAAGAAAATTGTAGTCGGCTGCAAAAAAAAGTTATTGGTATCTTGGTATTGGTATCTTCACCGACATAGGATCATGTTTGATGATAAAAATCTTTCTACGCATATGTTCGAAATCCAACAATGACAGAGTTATTGAACCAATTTATTTAAAAAATTACGCTACGTAGAACAATTTTGTTACAGGGAAACCTCGATATAACGACCCTCGATATAACGTCACTCGATATAACGTACATTTTACCTCGATATAACGTCACTCGGTATAACGTACGTTTTACCTCAATATAACGTACACATTCCCAAAGTGCAAAGGAAATTTTTTTTGAATATTTTTTCTGAAAGAACAATGAACTATCTGTGTTGTGATGCTAAAACATGGTTTGTACCTTTAAGCAATCCCGAAATACAGCTGGTTTTGTGATTCCGGATTCTAAATGAATCAAGCTATAATCAACAGTACGAAGGGAAACATCATGAGAAAGACTGGCTTCGTCTTCTAATTGAATTTATTCATTAACTTTACTGAAATAGCAACACAATAATGTATTTTAGGCTACGTTTGTGAGTCCTTTATTATGCTTCGATATAACGTACAATTCGATACAATGCACAATTTTGAAGGTGACATGTACGTTATATCGAAGTTACCCTGTAATTCCATTTGAAAAACGATAAGATTTTATACCGGAGACATTTGTGAAACTACAGAATTAGTGGATTTAAGTAACATTCTTATATTTGACACAACCAAGTATCAGTTTATGCTGAACCTGTTAACGAATCTATACAGTGCTCCTATGAGCAATAGATAACGGTACTCTGTATCAAACAAAGCGGTCACCCACACAAGATAACGCACAGTGCGTTGAATGCATAAGAATGTGGGACAAAAAATCATAACAGCAGAATTTAGCCATTGTAACACTTTGGTGTGACGGAAAATATTGTTCATAAATATCAGGACTACTGTTTGCATAAATGTCTTATGTTATTTGAATAATCATGTACGTGTCTCAAGCGACAAAATCTATGTTCATCTAAAGTGAAAAGTTCATTTCGGATACGATGAAATGATTAGAGTAACTACAAGTTTGAATTATGTTGAAGAAGGTTTTTTCAAAGAGCAGAATAATTGTTTGCATATGCATAAGTGTCTTATGTCATCTGAATAATCTGTAAAAAAATCTTTGTTAAAATTGAAAAGTAATGATATTTTCAGATACACATTGCTGGCATTATTTATATATTTTTTGCATTATTGGTAAAAGTGTGAAACACGACGGATAATAAAAATGATCTATTGATTATACTTCATATGATTAACTCTTGGAGACTATTTCGAAAGATTTCGCACAAAATAGATGAAATTTTTTTTTTCATAATCTTGCATGTATTACTGCTTTTTCAATGAAAAATAATCCCGACCAGTGCGAACTGCATATGATCCAGTCCGGTGCTCCGGTGGCCGAGTGGTTAGCGACCCACATCATCATGCTGAAGGTATTATCCGGCATAGAATTCTCAACTGACTACTACTAATAATAAAAATGACGCAAGTAATACCTACGTTGAGAAGGCAAAAGTTCCACTGGGAACGTTAGTGCCATCCAAGAAGACAATCGAGTCCGACCTGTAATAGTTTACATTTTTTCTAAACGAAATTTAATGGCTAGTGCTAGAGGCGAATGAACTGCAAAGTTTAAAGCCTCTTAAAAACAAAGAAGATAAGAAGATGGCTAGTGAACTTGTTCACGAATCAGCTTCTATGAATAATATATATAGCAGTACTCGCTATGAACAAATGTTTATTAGCGTGGAAAGATAAGAGGTTTTTTTTTAAAGGGAAATTAATTCCGACCAGCACGACACCCATAACAACATTTAATACGACTGCAAAGGTTTGATATTTACTTACACAACACGTTATTATAGTAGAAGATTAAGGTTGCGTTACGTCTAAAATCTGTATTTTTGGCGCGACGTAATTTGCGCACAGAATTCAATTCAGAAGAACTTGGCTCAAGATATGAAGAGCCATTTTGTGCTCATTGCTGGAGTTGATCGTATCACACAGCAATTGTCGCCGTTGTTATCGTTCAGGCTTCCGCTCTGCAACGACTTTTATGGTTTACCCCCTTCGCCGGTAATGGCGCGAGATTGGCCTTGAAAGAGGAATTCGCCCCGATTGTAAATGCTTTTCACGCATCGATAGAAATGCACAGGAACAACGGACCAGAAATGTCAAGGTGTGATTGGCAATGAATTACGTATGCAACAAGAGTTTAATTTTAGTGAGATTCATGAAAGTTTGCGTGTATTTTGGTCTGAAGCTTACGACTGAAGGAGCAAAAGTAATAACCGATCTCTATCCGGAAATAATTCAAATATTCAATAATCTGTAATCTATGCATTGCGCTTCTAATATAAATATTAACATACAGTGGGGCGATTGGAAAAAAATACACGTTCTCTTCATATTATTTTTCTCAGTTTCGCTGCCGGTATAAATTTTACACAACACGCAAATGGCTTTTTCTGCGAAGTGGCTTCTGCCGTTCATTGCGCCATTCTGTACCAGGCCCCATAATCTCGAACCACGAATGTTGCATGGAAGAGCGAAAACAAGAACGGATCGCAAAGAAGTATTGCAGCAGCATCACTTTGGGTTTGGAGATACGAAAGAAAAACAGGTTCCGGAGTGATCGAACTATTTTTAGAATGCCCGCGACCACTGAGGAAAAATCATAAGCTCAAAGCGATTGGTAGATGTGGAAACATGGTTTGGAAATGTTCCTCGCTTCTAACATGTAACATGGCTGGCTGGACTGTGTGCTCATAAAATATGGTCCTCTATGAAAAATGGTTTAGGCTCAACTTTGGAAGCTGTACTTAGAGTAAGAGTTGTCAGATTAATCGAATGGAAAAACTTCGTTACCTTGCGGAGTTAAGATAATACATGACCATAGCAAAAAATTAGAACAGTCGATCAATTCGAACAGTTTCAGAAGATAGACAGAAGAAAACCGGTTTGCATGAAGATGAGTAAGACATAAAAAAATGGCACTAAGCTCCACAACATACCATGATGAGAAGGTACGAAATACCAATGTCAAGGAGAAGATAACCTTGTCTTCCTATCTCCTTTTCTGGATTATGTGTCCCTTTTCTTATAAAGCGGGTGCTGTTCGACGTGTATCAAGTAAACGATATCAGAGATGATCCTAGTAGACTGGGTTTGGCAAATTATACCTCTTATTCTTTTTATGGTTAGATTTAGCACTGTTTTTCATAGAAAATCCTTTTATTATTAACTAGAGCATATCGTTGAATGTTTCTCACTGTTCTCGTGCGAAGCAGACGCAAAAGAAAAACGAAGAAACCGGTGAACCATTTTCTTCCAATACAGAGTTAATTAACATTACCATGTTCACATAAATTATATCGCTGACATATACATAAAACGCCAAACAACGAACCGCTCTGAAAGAACCATCCCTTCCCCGTCTCACTCTTCTTTACTAAGCTTTCATTCACCGTTCATTCAACTACATGTAACACACACACACACTCGAACATATTTTCCACACCAACGCAATCATGCGCCCCCACAAAACGGGTTGCAAATCGAAAATCTCTAGCTAATAGTCATCGCGCACATAGAACTCGAAACAACCCAAACGATTGTCGCTCTTCCTCTGTGAAACTGGAAGTAGCAAATGCAAACAGTCAAAAGGAGAACACACTGGAACATGAGCATGAACGCGAGCATAAACGGATTCAAAGACGATCAACCGGTTTCAGATTAATAGCACAACGAAAACGAAATAAAGTGAAGTGCAACAGAAAGAAAGAGATTACTAGTCGTCAATCGTCTACCCTCCTCTTAAGGCACTACTCCACACATTTACGAACATTGTCATACATCAAGACGACCTGGCAAATGTTTGGTTGCAACATCACTTTCGTTTTCAGCATACATAAATTCTTCTCAGTTCTAAATTTGTCCCCTACATTAAGGAAACATGTCGACAATGTGTATTGACAGTGCAAACATTATCTAATTCGTTTTTATTTTCAATCTGTTTCCATTGCCCACATACAGATAATGAACAATCAACAAAACATTACGAAATAAATTCGATGACACACTTTTTTGCACTTTGATTTTGTGTGCTCGCCGAACACACATTTACACATGTATTCAGAGGCATACGCAACGCTGAACGTTTACGTTTGCTAATCCAAATCGTGCGATGGTATGTGTGAAAAAGGATACAATTGTTTATCAGTGGTACCAGAGCATGGACACGTTGGGACTTTATTATCATTATTCCTGTTTAAAGATCTCTCGATATTATTCCGCGGATCAATCGCACAGAGAGAAATTAATCCGTTATATTGCACATCTGGGGATGGTAAATGTTTTTTCAAGAAGTAATCTGGCAGCACGGTTGCCGGCTACTACGGGCAGGTGTCTTTTCAATGCGAAATGCAAATATGAATCCCAAAAGTACCGGTCTTGCGAAAGTAAGCTTATTTCGCATCAGTCTTTTCTGTGCATCTTAATGAATGCATTCGAAAGCGGAAAACAGAAGTCTCAAGGCTACTTAAATGCGCAAAAACTGTGCGATCAACCATTTTGTTATACCACAAGAAGTTACGGGGAACCACTGCGAAAAGGCAGCAACACTCAACACAGTGCAAATGTGTGTGCGAAAAGAAGCGGCGGAGTCGGAGCCCCAAACCGATCGATGACACCCCAACAACCAAGAGAAATCGGCCCGCTGGAATGAAAAAGCGAAAAAGAGCAAGACAGAAATACGAACGAAGTTCTCCACCATTTTTCTGCAACGTACACCTCTGCTGTCTTTTTTCATCACCATGATCAGAAGGAAAATGTTGGGCTGAGTCTTAGTAGATTCGGCCATTTTCAACGGAAAGTTGTTCTCGTGAAATATTTTCCTGACAAAACGGGAATAAGCCAGACGCGTTTTTTTTACATTTGAACGAGAGATTAACGTATTAATGAAACGTAAAATAGAACCCTTTTCTTGGGCGACTTTTTCAGATATACTAATGAAACTAAAAATTAAACCATCTCCGGTAGCAACCGGATGTAACGAACTCACCTTGACGAAGCTGATTGAAGACGTGGTACCCTCGATGTCGCAAATAATCGACTTCGCAGCGAGGATTTTCTCGTCGAAACTAACGGCTGCCATCTTTTTTTCGCTCCGGTTGCCTGCTCGTGAACACTACTCACCGAAAAAACGCTTTGGCACACAACCACACCGAAGGACAAAAATCGATATCTTATTTGATCCCCGGATTCAAACTCCAGAAACTTTTCGATAGCTTTGCTTCGTTTCAATAATTTTCTTGGCAAGAAATCGTTTCTTCTGCTTCTTCCTTCTTTTTTTGCTGGAACACAAAGCAATGAATTCACTCACCACGAGCTAGAGAAAAATAATGAGCGGAACGAGATTGGCGAAGACTAGACGCTAAACCGGCCGATGGCTTTTCACAGACTGAACGCGGCGCAGGCAGTTGAAGAAGCAGCAGCTTGCCGGTACAGATCTGAAACAGTGATGCTGGCTATAGCTTTTGCAGTGGGCTTTTTGGCGGATTTGCGTACAGAGATGCCAGATATTTATTTTAAAGACTTTTGACTTATTATGAAGACATGTTATTTTAAGAAGTTGTTTTAAAATATATGAATTCGTTTACAGATTATTTCAAATTATGTAAAAATTAATAGTAGCATTATTGTTTAACCATCGTTGGTTGTAACTCGAGGTCGGTTTCTTGTGTCACCCATTAGTGAAAACATTTTTTCGTACCATGTAAAAAGATCTTCAAAGAAATCGTCTGGCACCCCTGTGCCAGTTTAGAGAAAATAGCTTTAGCTGTAACTGACATTCTCGTGAGAAATGGGCTGTGTGTGAGAAAATCGATTGCTCTTGTAAATTTTCAAGGGAGGCTAAATTCATATAGGGATGCCGTTTTAAAGAAAGCACTTCAAATTAAAATAATACTTATGACAGACATACAGCTGTACTACCGTTGTACTTCGAAAATTGTATGTCTGTCACCATGTACAGCGCTAGAACCATGCAAGCAACTCGGTACAATCGCTGTACCTGTACCGACCTGTTTTACCGCTGTACATGGCTACAGTTGTACTGTGCGCAGCGCCATAGACGGCTAGTGGTCGGTAGCATGAACAAATCGAATCGAAACACTTGGTAAACATTCTTTTCACTGACTTTCTCTTGAGTTAATAACTCAGATTGGAAACATATTTGTTGTGTTTGATAGTTTAGACGCTAAATAAAAACCTTTTTCATTGAAATATGTGGTGAAATTTGGAAAAAATTCTGATTGTCAGTTTGACACCTAAAGAAACAACTAAAGTATGTCTGTCATGGTACGATAGTACCTGTACAACGCTGTACCCTTACAGCGCAAGTACAGCTGTATGTCTGTCCCTGGTATAAATGTTAATCGTCATGAATTTCGCTTTATTCGATACAATTTCTAGCCATTTTTATTTCAATATGATTTTTGAAACATGCCTCCCTTAAGGCAGTATTCTAGTCTAGAAATAAATAAAAAATAAATAAATTCTTCGTATTTCTGAAGTTTAGGCATTCAAGAATATACCCTAGAAAGGATTTTTTGGAAATCCTATTATTTACAAAGTTAGAGCCGTTCTAGTGATGCGGTATCTGCTCTGGCACCGCCATAACATTGCACTTCAAACTATTTTTTAAAAACCGGGAAACGCAAGAAACCGCATTTTTTTTCTTCAAACGCCCGCCACTTTGTCAAAAAAACATATTTTTGACATGTCCCAGGTTCATGCGATAGCGGCATTTTTACTGGTTCAGAATCTGTTCGATTTTTTTTTTTGTGTGGGATAACCAGAAGGGCTGAAATCGTGTACGCCATGGCACATTTTTTTTAACCTCCTTACTACATCAGCTTGTAACTATTTTAATTATGAATATTTTTTTCCTGTTAAATTTTTGTTTTGTTGCTAAAATATAGATAAACAAATAATGGAATAATGGATACTAAAAATATTCTTTGTATCATGTCGAATAGGTTGAATTCAGCCTTTAGGCGACTCGGAGGAAGTCCATTTTTGGAGCACTTGTTGCCAGGGCTCGGCCTAGTCATAGTCAACTGAGGATAGTCGGCTGACTAACCGACTGACTATATCCGTAGTCAGTTAGTAATGGCTTTTGGCTTCTTCACGCAGTTTCTCCGCCAAAACGACTGAACAGTCTTTCCTTTCTCTCTTTCCCATGTATCTTTATGCATGCATCGATGTTTGAGTTTGAGTTTGAGCTAGATTTTTTTGTATCGTACACGAAAATTACTCACACGTATAAAATAGCGTGCTGCGTGTGCGCTATTTTGCACGCCTAATACTAACTAATACTAATGCGAGGACCTTTATAGCATACTTGATAAATGTTCGTTGGTTTGAGTTCACGATGGGTAGAAAATAAACCGCCCATTGATGGGGTAACTACTTCTCTGCATCAGGAAACAAGTTTTCGTTCCTCTTTATATGGACGTGCGTACGCGTGTATAAAATTAGTATCAGGGGGAAATGGATATGTGGATTGAAGTCAGTTTAATGAAGAGGTTTCGGGCCCTGCTTGTTGCAACAATGGAGACCGTATATCTGTAATGGCATGGCGAACGTTGTCTTCAAAGGCATCAGTCATCTGCGGGCGGCTAATCGACGTAGACTAGATACTTCCCAAAAATAATCCAATAAAAAGTAGAAGGGATGAGCCTAGAGGCACGCACGGAAACTTGACGTGGGGTTTTGAGGAGATTTTGTAATTGTTCAGAAATCCGTAAATTTAACTCATTCAACACTCCAAATGGTGGCCAAAACCATTTGTTATATGAACTGAATTTCAAAGAGTTGTAGTTTTGATGTTTAACAGGAATATATGGGGTGTAAAATGAAAACCTAAACACAAAACATGCAGGAAAGAAATGAAAGATTTTAAATGCTTATAATTCGAACATTTCTTAAAAGATTGGAAAGATGTTTGCATCAATTGATACAATTAATAAAATGTCGTTTTTCCTGAATTAAGCAATTGAATAACTGTAAAATGTCAAGCGCTATCTAAATGCCCTAACTGCCCCGTTTTGATTGGCCCGATTTACGGTTTCCTCAACACAGCCATCTAAACCGAGGAACCTAAGGAAATTAGCATTGCAAATAAGTTCAAGTAGGAGGGAGCACTTTTGTTCCCATCGAAATGTATTCCCTAACAGAGCCGTCTAAACTAAGGTGCCTTACGTTATATGGCGTTTATTCAAATTCTTTACTAACACAGCAAATATGTTTAATTCAATTGAATTTGAAAATTGTTTCATTAAATCAATTAATAAATACAAACAAATGATTGCTAAGTCGGTCCCACGTCAATATTGCGGTTATATCATAAATATAACCCACTCATTCTTCCTTTTTTTCTCTATTAGGCCATGTTCTCACTGCAGCGGGTCGTCAACGTGGCGTGAGCGGGGCGTGTTCACTTTTCGCCACGATATTTCAATTCACTCACATTGCACCGTGCCAGCGGCGTGTCTTCGGCGTGTTCTATGAAAATTGTCAATGTGTGTTTTTGAATGAAAGAATGAAAATTGGTTTATTTTTCAATATTCCAACATCGTTGGACGTATCCGGCTAAAAACTCGGAGGGTAAAAAACATAAAAAGTTAAAAAAAAAAACAAAAAAAAATATGTCACTACAAACAAACATATGCTAGAGAGAAGCGAAGAAGTACAAATATCGCCGGTGTGAAGTGTTTTCGTTTGCACGTCAGCCACACGTGAAAACCACGCTCACGACACGTCAGCCTGGTGTGAACACATCGGTAAGAACACACACGATTAATCGTAAGCGTCACACGCCCCGCCCAAGCCACTTTGACGCCCGCTGCAGTGAGAACAAGGCCTTAAAGTGACTTTCAACACTTTTGACTGGTTCGTCACTTTACTTCCATTTTTAGAATAATGACGAGAGTGAATGAGTGTTGAACTCGTTGAACCTTTAGCGTGATAGGTACGGGTGTTACCACAACGCCAGTTCGTCTTCTTAGAGTTGTAGTGGCAGAAAGAGTCCGGATTCATTAAATTATAATCCTGTCTATTTTCAATAGTAAACTGTTGAAAAAAATCGGATAGATATTCCAACATCAACAAGAAACACTCGACATTTTCTGGTTTTCTTGTACCGATGTTCAAAAATGTACATACAAATTCTTATTGATAAAACCGTCCCTACAGAGATACTAATCGTTCTGTCACCTTTTGACGTAGGACTACGTCTTTCATTTCTATACTGGGGTGTAAAATCAAAATTTCAAAAATGTAAGCGTTACGCCGGAGACCGAGATTTTGAGCGTTAATAGCTTCTAAGCAACCGAACGAAATGGTATGATAAACACTTCATTCGAAAGATAAAATGTCTACGCGTTATATACTTGTTACTTTTTCATCCGAAAACTTGTTTCAATAGCCTTAAAATTGCTTCCAAAACAGACCTTTGAAATCACCAATCAGTATATAAGCGAGCGCCACTCGGAAATCCACTCAGTTATAATTGAACAGCAATTGGAGCATGTAGTCGCTGTTGTGGTGAAGCTAACTTCGTTTATCATGAAAGCGCTGATGAACGGTGTCACCAAGAGTCTGTTTGTGCACCTTAGGCCAGAAGGGAATCCATCAGGAGGGGAGTGATGCCACAGACGGTTCCGCTTGAGACATAGGAGCAGCCACCACACACACACATACACGCGCGCAACAATCTTCGTTTGGTTGCCATCCTCTTTCGTTTTTATTTGCGCGGTTTTTTTACGAGGTTTTTTTTTACGCGGATTTTCCAATTAACGCGGTTTTTTATACGCGGATTTTCCAATTAACGCGGTTTTTTTTACGCAGTACCCGCGTAAAAAAATACCAATGCAATATCACATCTCCCCCTCAGCTCACATTTTTCTCTTATGTTCCCTCAGAGCATATTACGGTAATTAGTGCTTGTAACGGAGTTTAGCGCTTATGAAGGAAATTAGTGCCGCACCTTATCACGATTCTTACGTGGGTTTTAGGTGTTGGGTAACGGGTAACTCACCGGGCTATACAACGGGACGGGGTTTTACGGGCAGCGATTCGTGAATGAATTTCCCTGTGTACTTAGCTCTGATCGGTCCAACAGTGGAACTGCACGTGCATCGGCAGCAGAGTGTACAAATCACAAGGGAATCTTCTAGCAACAGCAGATGACCTCATTCGTGAGGAAAACCGAACTATAGCTACCAGTAACCAACGAAATTGCCGGAAAAAACTACAGGTTTTCGTAAGCGAGCAACACTCAACTTTTTACTTCCGTTCTACGTAAGGATAGTCCCATTTGATATCCATCATTAGGTGACATGGTTTATGTTACGCGGATTTTACAATTAACGCGCTTTTTTATTTGCGCGGATTTTCCAATTAACGCGTTTTTTTACGCGGATTTTCCAATTAACGCTTTTTTTTACGCGGATTTTCCAATTAACGCGGTTTTTTACGAGGTACGTATCCCTCGCGTAAAAAAAAACCTGGGTGTATTGTATTTCGGCTCCGGTGACGATACGTAAGTTCCATTTTTGATTATAGATGTTGATGTATTTCTCAAAAGATTTTATTCTATATTTAATATCCAAGTGAACATTATCTACACTTGGACTTTTTTTATCCAAAATATATATTTTTATTAAGGCTCATATGGCGTCAGCCTAACGGGGCCGGGAGTTCAATATTTTGACAATGTTTGCTTACAACTTCTTCTACACTTGGACTTGTTGGGAATAAAACGATCGACCTTAGAGGCGAATGAACTGGAAAGTTTAGAGCCTCTTTAAAACAAAAAAGAAGAAGAACGATCGATTATATCCACATTCATTTAATCATTTTCCAAAAGATCTGTTATTTTCTCAAAATAATTTCCAATAACTGAATTGATTAATTTACCAAATCAAGCGAGTAGGGACAATTTTGGGTGGAGGTTTTTTTTAGTTGAAACGTATGTGGTATTTGATGAAAAGAAGAGAAGAGAAAGTTTTGTTTTGAGTATATGTCATCTTCTACTGAACTGTTTAAGCCTGCATTCGTCACATGGCATCAATTTTATGTAACGGATAACGGAAATACAGTTCAACTTTTCAACCTTGCTTTGATTCTAAGGTTTTAAATTTGATTCCCAAAGTTAATCAATTTTTATGACCGGCTAGTAAATGCCCAAGGGGACCCACCCAGCATGGCACTTTTTTGGTAATATATGCACAGTCTATTCACTACCTGGAATGCTCTGGCGGTTAGTAGATTAGGTTTTACATCTCATTTTGGACTTCTTGTGAATTGGTTAAAGCCGTAGAACAAACTACTCCGATTGACAGTTGGAACAGTAATGAAAATTTTATTCAGCTAACAGTTATATAAGGCTACTTCGTTATTTGCTTCACATCGACACCTACTGTGATTATATTGTCGCAAGGTATCAACAATCCTCCTCGACAATATCTTGCAATACTCCTATCTTCTCGCGTAACGTCTTCAATCGTAATTGTTGCAGCGGCTTCGTTAGAATATCTGCCAGCATAAACTCGGTGGGGCAGTACTTCAGATAGATCTGCTGCTTCTCTTGAAGGTCACGTACGTAAAAATATCTGGTTTCGATGTGCTTTGATCGCTTCTCAATTCTGTCGCTTTCCACCAAACGAATACAGCTTTGATTGTCTTCGTAGGTAGGAACTGGCTTGGAGACATCTTCACCCATATCGATCAGCAACTTCCGCATCCAGCTTAATTCCTGACATGCTTCGGTTAATGCCACGAACTCGGCTTCGGTGGACGATAACGCAACACAGCTCTGTTTGCGGGATGCCCAACTGATGATGCCTCCTCCAAAACGTATCAAGAAACCGGAATTTGACTTCCGATTCCGATGGTCGCCTGCCCAATCCGCGTCCGCGAACATCTCCAGTCCCGCAGCGGTGTACCCAAGATGTAGTTTATGATCAAAGGTAGATTTCAAGTACCTTAGTACCCTCTTAGCTTCTTGCCAGTCCAGCTGTGTTGGGCAGCTTGATTTCTGAGCCAGGATGGATACGCTTGCTGCTACGTCCGGCCGGGTTTGAACTGCAATGTACAGCAGACCACCGATGAGACTCAGATATTGAGCATTGTTTGGCAAATGTGTCTCATTCTCCTCCTTCTGCTGTAGGTACGCAGGATCTAACGGTATTCTTGATGGCTTAGCGTTTTGCAGACCAAATCGTCCTGCGAGCTTCAGAATGTACTGTTTCTGGTTGAGCTTGAAACCGTTGCCATCCCTCTCGATCTCGATACCCAAGAAATGCTTAGCGTCACCAAGTGCAGTTACGGTAAAAGCTTGTTGCAGTGCCTGGTATATTGCGTTGTACTTTTCCTTAGTCTGACACACTATGAGCATGTCGTCGACGTATATCAGGATAAAGGCGAACGTGTTGTCCTTCTTTCGGATGTAGAGACACGAGTCCGCTAACGAAGGCTTGAATCCCATTTTCCGGAATACTGCGTCGATGCTTTGGTTCCAGACACGGGCAGATTGTTTAAGTCCATACAAGCTTTTCTTCAGCATGCAGACTGTGTTTGGACCTCCCAAGGCGTAACCTTCTGGCTGCTTCATGAAGATGGTTTCTTCCAGCTTCCCATGAAGATACGCCGTCTTGACATCCATGTGTTTCACCAGCATATCACGCCGCTTTGCTATGGTAAGGAGCGTCCGGAGCGTCACTTGCTTGGCCACAGGAGCGAACACCTCATCAAAGTCCACGCCGAACTTCTGCGTGAATCCTTGAACCACCAGTCGAGCCTTATGACGCACTACGTTCCCCTTCTCGTCCTCCTTCGTTTTAAATATCCACTTGCAACCAATGGCCTTGCGGTTCGGGGGTAGTTCAACCAGGTCCCATGTATCGTTCTCGATCAGAGACAGATACTCGTCGTCCATCGCATCCTTCCAGAGTTTTGCCTTCGGTCCTCTCAGGGCTTCGGGTGCATTACGTGGATCTCTATTGACCAATGGTTGACGTCTGGCTGCTAGTCCCTGCTGTTGTACGTTTGCCCCAGGTTCAGGAAGGTCGCAGTTTCCTCCAGTGCCCTCGTTCGTACCAGGCTCGGGTTGGTTGTCTGAAAAATGATCGGAGGGCAGTCCTTTGCTTGAAAAGAAAAAATCTTTCAACTTGCCTGTCAGATAGCGCTCCCTTCCGCTTCGCCTCAACACCTGTGACTCGGGTGGATTTGAAGATGTTTGCGGGGGGAGCGCAGGGAAGGTCACGTCATTTGCTGGATCTTCATAATCTTCATCAGTGCTTGATTCGTCGCCCTCTATCGTTTCATCATCTTCTTCAACATTGATTGTGTCTTCTTCTTCGTGTGGTGGTTCTCTAGTTTCTGAGACCTCCTCGAATGTAAATGG
The DNA here is from genome assembly GCF_029784135.1 of Toxorhynchites rutilus septentrionalis. Lineage (NCBI taxonomy): Eukaryota > Metazoa > Arthropoda > Insecta > Diptera > Culicidae > Toxorhynchites > Toxorhynchites rutilus. Next base: position 28,009,949 of record NC_073744.1, on the reverse strand, counting down.
ATCACCAAGATCTAGACGGACTATCTTACGATCAGGTGCCATTGATCGAGCTTTGAAAGTTGACGACGATTGCTCTACTCTCTCGCTGATGAACGTGACATCTCGGCTCTTGACAATTTTCTTGGACTTCATGTCCCACAAACGGTAAGCCTTGGTTTCTTCTTCGAATCCAGTGAGTATGCATTCGTACGCTTTCTCATCTCACTTTTTTCGCTTCGGTTTGGGAACATGCACCATTGCTTTTGACCCGAAGACTCGAACATGTGCCAGATTAGGCTTCTTGCCGGACCACATTTCTTCTGGTGTAATCTCGTGCCCTTTAGTAGGAGATCGATTAGCCAGGTACACGGCCGTTGCTGTTGCTTCGGCCCAGAACGTCTTCGGCAGATCCGCTTCAAATAGCATACACCGTGCACGCTCGACGATGGTTCGGTTTACTCGCTCAACCAGTCCATTTTGTTCCGGTGTGTAGTCCGCTGTTGTCTGATGACGAATTCCCAAACGCCTCAAATGGACTTCCAGCCTTCTATTCGTAAACTCTTTACCATTGTCGGTTCGGAGCACCTTCGTTTTCTTCCCGGTTTGTCGCTCGGCCATGGAACGAAAATCTTCGAACGCATTGTAAACGCCTTCCGCAGACTTTTCCCTCAGGAAGTACACAAAGATTCGGCGAGATTTGTCATCCGTGAACGTCAAATAATATCGGCTTCCACCTAGCGATTCCACCTCCATAGGTCCGCAAATATCCGAGTGGACGACTTCCAACAGATCTGACGCTCGTGATCCGGACTTGCTAAAAGACAAACGTGTTTGCTTACCCATAGCACATATCTTGCATTTTTCGCTCCTCCTGGACGACGTATCATACTCGACTCCGGAAACAAGGCCATCTTTCATCCTTTGCAGACTGTCATAGTTGATATGACCCAGTCTCTTATGCCACAGCTCCGCGCTCTCTTGAGACGAACACGCCAAGGCTTCCGATGACTGCAGCTGATCCAGCTTGAACAGGTCACGCTTTCTACTTCCAGTAGCCATTATTTCACCATCCGGATTGATGACTTTAACGCCATCCTTGCTGAACGTTACTGTATGGCCACGTTTAATAATCTGACTCACCGAAAGTAAATTAGTCGAAAGTTTCGGAATCACTTGGACATTTTGCACTACAATAGTGTCATCTGGACAGCATTCCGGCTTCAATTTCATGCTTCCTTTTGCGATTACCTTCATTGTTCCTCTGTTGGCGGCAACAACTGTGCCACTGCTACTCGAGGAGCTCTCCAAGAACCGCTCCGATTTGGCAAAATGATTTGAAGCACCTGAATCGAAGTACCAGTCGTTGTCATTTTCCTTAAACGCCGACAGTACCGTACACCAGGCATTTCCTTTCTTGGCAGGATTTGAATAACATTCCTTCGCAATATGGCCAAATTTATGACATCGCCTACATTTTGGTCCTTTGCTGGATGACGACGAATTCGGTTCTTGTTCGTCATTCTTCTTGACTGGTTTCTTCCAAGGCCTGTTACTTGCGTATGCAGCTCCCGACGAAGGTACTCGAATTTCTTGCAGCAGTTTGGTTTTTATTATGTCCCCGGTAATTGCCACTCCGGAATTCTCGAGATCCATAATCATTGGACGGTATTCTTCAGGCAATCCCGCCAGTAGAAGAGTTCCGATCCACTCGTCGCTAATTGCAAATCCGATTCCTCGTAACTGGTGTGCCGTTTCTACGATACTGTTGATGAACGTTTCCATGGAGTCACCAGTAGCTAGGGACGTTGTTATCAGTTTTCTCAGCAGGCCAACTTTCCGGGTCAATCCGGTGTCCTCGAACGCTGCTTCCAACCTTGACCAAGCGTCCTTCGCAGAAGTAGCTTCCCTCACATGTACGTAATTTACCGGATCCAGTAGGAGAATTATTTTCGCCTTGGCTTTCCGGTCCTTCAACGCATCCACGACCGCCATAGTTCCGTCTTCATTCTGCTTCGGTTTTACTGCTTCCCAAAGGTCTTCCAGTTCCAAGAACGTCTGGACCGCAAACTTCCACGTCGGCCAGTTCTCACGGCCTAGCAGAAGTGGTATGGACGGCAGACTTGTTGGATTGTACATCCGGATTGGTGCAGCATCTCCTCCGCCTGTCTGGAAACTTGTTGAATTCATGTTCGTTTTTGAAAAAATTGCTTGAAACTTGATTTCACTGGGACTGGGCCCATAACCTCTTGTGAATTGGTTAAAGCCGTAGAACAAACTACTCCGATTGACAGTTGGAACAGTAATGAAAATTTTATTCAGCTAACAGTTATATAAGGCTACTTCGTTATTTGCTTCACATCGACACCTACTGTGATTATATTGTCGCAAGGTATCAACAGGACTATAGAAGCAAACGTTTGTACATCGAAGATGAAAAATATATGAGCCAGGTATAAGCGAAACGACGATGTAAATGAAAATGTATAGCATAAACCCAAACACCTGTTTATTTTTAGTCCGTCGGGGTCAAGATTCGATTTTTTTCAAAATCAAAAATTTACCTGTTCTGCTAAGATGATACAAACAGAATGTTTTTGAAGCAACTGTGTCGGGGGATCTTATTGCTACTGAGGATCTGAAGATCGCTGTAGAAATTTTCAAGGCTGGCCAGTGATGGGTTGACCTGAACTTTCTATGCTGATTGATCAACAGAGCGCTACGTATGGATTTCGGATTTCTTTAACCAAATTTAACCATGTCTTGTAATAAACCAATTAATGCATACGATGTGTAACTTTATTGCGACTATATGAGCTGATCCAGCAGCAATATTTTCCTGTTTTTATTATGTTTTGTGGCTTTCCTGGCTTTTTTGGCACTTCGCATGGGATCGTCCGCATCGGTGTCCAGTGATCGCTTGGTACCACCGCCCTTCAAAACAAAACGGACAACAATCTTATCGAATACAAACATAAAATTTAAAATTACTAACCACTTTATCAACCGCCGGACTTACAGTAGCAAACACGAAATTCCTACCTTTTCCTGCTACTACCGTGGTCGTTCCTTCCGTATCCGGGTTTATCTTTACCATGCTTGCAAGCTTGTTTAGTGTATCCGAGTCACGTGATAGGAATGATGCTTTGTAACCCTAGAATGATAAATTTGGAATTTAATTGTTTCGTCGAATTCTTTTATACACATTTTCCATGTAATAATGACTCCTCTTCTCCCGGTTTGTTCTCCGGTGTGTTTTAATGCACTCCTCAGATTTGAAAAAAGTATTTGTTAAGAAGCAGGTCAAAAACCAAGCAAACATTGCTTTTTCACTTATCTGAAAAAATTGCATTACCATCAAGTCCTTTGCTACAAGCAGTCAAAATTTCCTCCAGAGGAAATTATCGAATATTCTAGAATTTTGCACTCATTAGGGAAAAGTTAGTTTCTAAAGGAAATTTTTAATTATGTACATCCATTGTTTGCGCAAAACGCAATGGTTGTGGTATCGAAATAGTCATATGTTCGGCCAGCTAGCGATCACCATCTGGCGGCGTAGCATACACCAGACGATTGTCGGAACGGAAAAATGCTCAAATCCGCCATCCCGCGGTTTAGTATTGGGAATCTATGCCGACGAGAAAGACCCATTCGACAATGGCATGTTAACTCCGAATGCGGCCAAATACAACGAGGTAAGGTTAAGGCACGTAACTAACGGAAACTCGAAAATGTCGTTTTATTTTCCTCCAAGAGCTACACCAACGGAGCACTAATGGATCTGCTTCGAATTGCTGGCCCGATGCCGAAGCGTGGTGAGACTAGGCTTTTCTTCAATTTAGAACCGACCTATTCTGCAGTTGCAGTCTGTGGACTTGGTACTGAATGTCTTGGCTACGATTCAGCGGAAAAATTGGATGTCTCTAAGGAGGCTGTAAGAATAGCAGCCGCTACGGGTTGCAAAGAGTTGCAGAAGCTCCAGACTAGCCGAATATATGTGGAGGATTTTGGCCACGCAGAATCAGCCGCCGAGGGAGCGCATATGTCGATGTGGGTAAATCAAGAAATGCGGAGTCCTGATAGGCGAATATTCATTCCTCAGCTGCAGCTGTACTATGAACCTGCGCTCCCCTGCGACTCCAATGGTTGGAGAATTGGGCTGGCTAAGGCGGAAGCTCAGAATCTGGCCAGACATTTACAGGAGGCACCGGCCAATCACATGACTCCGACGACTTTCGCACAAAATGTGGTGCAAATCTTGTGCAATTCCGGGGTGAATGTTGAAGTGAAGGTTAGGAGCTGGGCCGAGAGCCAAGGAATGTCGTCGTATCTTACAGTTGCGAAGGGATCCTGCGAACCACCAATTTTTCTGGAACTTAGCTATTATGGCACGAAATTGGAGGAACGTCCGGTAGTTCTGATTGGCCAAGGAAATACTTATGACAGTGGTGGCATTTGCGCCAAAAAACTGCACGCCTTGCGTGATATGCGAGGAGATATGGCTGGGGCTGCATGTGTAGTCGCGACTTGTCGGGCTATCGCTGCATTGAAACTTCCTGTGAACATTCGAGCGCTAATTCCGCTTTGTGAGCACATGATTGGCTGCAATGCCATGAAGCCTGGCGACATTGTGCCTGTGAAAAATGGAAAAAGTATAGAAGTTGTCGACACTGACTACGAAGGACCGTTGGTTCTGGTCGATGCGCTGCTGTATGCGGAAAGCTTTGGCCCCAAATACATTGTAGACGTTTCGACGCTCTCGGATCACGTGTTGGAATCGTTTGGTCAGGTCTGTTCGGCTGTTTTCACCAACTCCGAGGAGTTGTGGCAGCGAATCAAGAATGCCGGAATACATACGGGAGATCGCGTATGGAGATTACCTCTGTGGGATTACTTTACTCAGCAAATGTGTTCCGTCGAACACGTGGATGTGCAAAATGTTGGCAAAGGAGCCGGGGGTGAGTCCTGCAAAGCAGCGGCGTTCTTGAGAGAGTTTTTGCCGTGTGGGCAGTGGATGCACATTGACGCGTATAATGTCATGACGACCAAGGGAGAAGATTATCCGTACATTCGGAGGGGCATGGCAGGTAGACCTACGAGAACCCTGATTGAGTTTATTGCACAATCCTGCTGTAAGAATCAAACTAGCGGTTGTAACTAAGGAAAATTCATTAGATGAGACGAATATTTATTTCGATATTAAGCGTTGTACTTTTGGCTAATAAATTATGTTCTGTAAGAAGTTGTACGTGTTATCTTACACTTTTTTGCTCTCATTTAAAATGTGTTATTTGCGGCGTGATGCTTAATCACAGTAAAACTCATTGAAATTGGGAATTGAGACACATAGGAAAGCAAATACGTGATTGAGTCAGTTAGGTCAATGATTTTAAATTGAAAAAAGAAAAGCAAGTCACTTCAAAGACCGACACTACATACCTGTGAGACGGTTGATTTAGTAATCAGAAATGGAGAATCTTTGGGGGTGTTAATTTCCGTACATTTTTTCGACCTCACGACTGTTATTCTCTTCCGCGCTATCAGCGATGACGTATTAGTGACGCTGGAATTATTCTCATCTTCTTCCATAGTTTTGTCTAGCAGCGTCGTGGACAAATTAACTGCATCGAGGTCTACTTTTTTCTCCTTTAACACTTGCTCTCGTTCGTGGCGCATCTTACGCCATTTCATTTCGTTTTCTCCATCACTCCCATCCTCCCCCTTCCCATTTTCTTCACCCGGCTCCTTGTCATAATCGAGCGCGAAGGTAGTTTCAACATTCCGCCAGCGAAACTGTCTCTCCCGACCAACTCCATCCTTTTCCTCGTCCTCGAAGAACATATCTTGCAACGTTTTCACCTCCTTTTTATCCTGTTCCAACAAACGACGCATGTGGATACGTTCCAGTTCCTGCTGAAGCTGCCCCTGGTCAAACTTTTCTTCGTCTCCAAGTTCAATGTCGTACCGGTCGAGATCTTTTTCGTCCTCGTCTGCACTGCCCCATTCCGACTCGGACAGTTCGGCTTCATTCTCGAGGAAAGTGGTAGCCACCTTCTGCTTATCCGTTTTAGTCATCACCACATCGATTTCGTTTTCTTCCGAATCATAATCGACGAAATGTTCTGCTTCTGGCTCCTCCGGCTCTTCATCATCTGTTACATCGCTGTTTTCACCTTCCTCTGTCTCGGATGGATTTTCCTCGTCATCTGATATATTGACGTTCTTTCGCTTCCATTTTTTCTTCTTCGATCTCGTTCTCTCCCGATTCTCCAATTCTTCCTCGTCTGAAGATGCTATAATCATTTTCCTCTTTGTCAGTAAATCCGGTTGAATTTCACAATTCTGTTCCGTTTCGGTCTCTCGTTGTGTAATAAATTTTCCAGAGCACAAAGCTAGCAATTCATTTTCATCTGTTGGATGGTCATTGTTTTGTGCGAAGAGAGTATTGTGGTTGGGAGTTTTATTTTTGTTCGTAAGAAGTGCTACATCTGATTGTTGGCTATCGGCCACCGTATCCTGCTCAATCTCCGGTGCAGCTTGAGTACTTCCAAAACGACCACTGCATAGCGCCAGAAGATCATCGTCGGCTTGAGTTGCCGTCGTTAGTTCTGTAGAATCTTTCCAGAGTAAACTGATGCCACCTTCCGATTCTTGATTGTTCCGATCCGTCTGGGTCAATTTTTGGGTGCCTGAAATGATAATTTTGTTGTTTTTTTTTTTTGCTGGGAAAACAAAAAAAATATTACCTAATCCTGAAAGAAGTTCTACGGTATCTGCCGCTTCATCATTTTTGTTTATTTCTTCGTCAGAATCGTCAAACGCCGCTAGGATTCTACTTTTTTTCTTCACCCCATCGACAGGTGGTTCATTTGCAACGTCCTCATCGCTACTACTATCACTAGAGTTCATTTCCGTTTCAATGTTTTGCTCCGCTTCATCTTCCCCGTCATCGATTTCCTCGGCCTCGTCTTGGAGAAGTTCCTTTCCGTCATCATTCTTTTCCGGTTGATCCTCTTCTTCCATTTCATCCTCGATCTCATCGTCACTGTCCAATATCTCCTCCTGCTCTACTTCGTCCTCGTTCTCATCCAATTTCTTAATCTCCTCTTGACGCTGCCGCAGAGATTCACGCCTAGTCTGTTCCATCTTCTGTCGTAAAGTCTGTTTCAATTTCATGAAAGCTGCTCCAGGAATGGGTTCTTTCCCGTTGGGGTCTCGGTCGTCTGGATCCAGTGCAAAGGGGACAGTGTTCATCTGCAGCACCCCGTTGTCTGTGCTCAAAATAGTTAAATTTGTGCTTTTGTTGATCTTCTTACCTGCACACTTTGCAAATCTTTTCAAAAGAATTTCCGCTCCGGATTGTTTCGGTTGTTTGCAATCCAAGTCGATGAACGAATCTGGACTACCTTTCAGCTTGGGAACAATAGGAATGGTCTCATCCAGAAGTAGCTCCGCTTTTTTCTGTGCTAATTTAGACGGTTTGGAGAAAATGTCATAGTCTATGGGACAACTCAGTGAAGAAGATTGTTTGTCAGTATCGTCAGGCTGCGATGCCAGAATTTGTTCGATATTATCATGAGTTTTATTGACCATAGCATCGAGAGGATCTTCTTCGGTGTCGGATACCCTTAGGGATAGAGCGAATTCGGTGTTCTTTTCGCAAAGCTTCGGTTCCTCACTTTCTTTCTCGCACTTGTTTAGATTAGTATCAATTTCCATAGGACTCTCCGGTACAACTTCCGGTGTGATTTCACTATGAGGATTTACACTCGTCTCTGTTGCACCTTCTGGGTCTACTACAATTTCACCCTTTTCATCTTCATCACTTTCGCTCTTGAAAAATTCCTTCGCTTCTTTCTCGCGTTCCTCGAGTTTTCGCGCGTATTCTGCCAACTCTTCGGGATTCATTTTTATTGCAGCAGCCACTTTTTTACGACCTTCAGCCATCCCTCCCGCAGGGGATAGACTATATTTGAACACGGTGCGGCGGTTAAGAAATTCCTGCAGCGTGTGCTGCTTGGGGCGGTGATACGGAACGGCCACGCTTGCTTCCCGAGCCATTCGCTGTGATTCGCTTTGGATGATTTTCATTTGTTCCATTGCTGTTTTCGCTGACATCTAAAAAACAGACCAGAAATTGGAAGAAAAGGTTCTTTTTATATCATCAATTTAAACAATACCCTTTGAGGCTTCTCTTCAGATGCTTCCTTGCTAGTTTTTCTTTTTTTCTTGGTCTCATTTCCACTGGCATTATTTTCATCGCCCGTGTCATCATCATTACTCCCATTAGTACGTGTCTCCTCGTCACTGAGGTCAAGGTTCAACTAAAATTATGAAAAATTTGAAAATCATTGATCGAAATAGAATATGCTTAAACTTACACTTGCCAACAAGTCATTGGAATTCGTATTTTTCTTAGCATTCGTGCGCTCTTTCTTAGTCTTCAGTTTTTTCTTCTTTCGCGTCTTTACATCACTGTCAGGTTCTCCATCTGGGGTGACTGAATCAGAATCAACTAACGTCTTCAGCCGATTCATCGATTGTTCAATTTGGTCCCCTAAGGCATTAATTTCCTGGTTCTGCTTTTGAAGACGCTCTTCAGCAGAATCATCTACCTCAGAATCGCCATCCATGATTGGAGAAACTTTCTTCTGGGTTGGATTCGCAGATTTATCGTTCCCATCGGGTTGTTCCTCCTCCGATTCGCTGTCAATAAGTTGAGTAATTTTTTTCCTCTTCAATTTCGTTGAATGTTCACTATTGTCGTCTTCAGATTCGCTGTTCACTATTGCATCGCGTTTTTCCTCGGCCTTCTCTGAATGGCCATATTTAAGCGTTGAAGACACGTTGCCATCGTTTGGTTTCTCATCATCCTCATCGGAATCATCCAGACGGAGCTTATCATTTGCAAGCAGTTCCGAATCGGAATCGTACTGTGAACCAATGTTGGAACCTAATTCGCTGTTTCTCACTTCATACGGGTCAGTAATCTGGCTGGAAGTTGTATCCTCTACTTCGTTCATGTTTTTATGTTTTTATATTGTTTATTTTCAATTTATCATGAATTCGAACAACTATTCCGAATAAGCGCACTAGTCTCAGAGTCACCATGTAAAAAAATATTCCATTTCCCGCCATAGGTATGAATTTTGAGTGACCAAAACAAGGAACTCAAAAAAAAGGGTGCTCTGTACGATACGCCCTTCAGAATTCTATAGACTGCTGCATACACTGAGTAGAACATCACGTGTATAATCCGAAATCTCACATTTGTCCGACTCGTGTTCGGATTCCATGTTAAGCTTTCTGCAGCATTTTGTCTAAAATGTTAAATGCACTAAAATGCAATTTCGGTTTCGGTTTCGCTTAAATCGGTCGTGCAAGCAAAGGGTTCCGATCTTTATCATATCGCCGCCAGTGGAACTTGATGATCTTTTTTATCTAGTTGTTTGTAGAACATTCTGACTGGGCATCGGCTAAGCACGAAGGTTTTGAATTAGAGATGGGCAAACCGTTCAAGAACGGTACGAAAGAACTAGTTCGCCGAAAAGAGTGAACGAACGGTCGTTCTTTTTCAAAGAACGGTAGTTCTCCCCACAAACTGATTCCGAGCGAACGGTTTGTGAACGAACTGATTCCGAAAGAACGGTTTGCGAGAGAACTGTTGGGAGTGAACTGTTTGTGAATGAACTGTTTGCGACTGAACTGTACGAGAAACAACTGACTGAGAGTGAACTGTTTGGGAACGGACTGTTTGAGAACGAAGTGTTTGCGGGCGAACTGTTTGCGAACGAACTAGTGTAGCTGAACTGTTTTGTGCTGGACGGAATGGATAAATATAACGAGAACGCTTGTAAGGGTGCTCATACACTGTTTGACCGAAGCCAAATATTTGACTCTTTTTGACAGATAAATTTTGTCCAACGTGTACTGATCAAATATATTCTACACAAAACACGACAAGCAAATATTCAATTATTGGATGCCTAAAATATTTTTTCAGTCTGTTCTTCGAACCTGTCGGTATATGGTTAGGTTACCTTGAATATTTCAGTTGATTTTTTCCATGTTCGGTGTTTGATATTGTTTACTACTGTTGAAAATTGAAGAGTGGCAAACAAAATAGTGTTTGTACAAATATCAAATCAAACCTTATCTGTCAAAAAATATCAAATATTTGACCTCCGGGCAAACAGTGTACGGCCACCTTAAGGAAAATAAAACGATATTGTCATTTATGAGCAAAATGCATCTAACGCAGGGTTGATTTTGTTAATGCATACTCAATTTTGGGATAAAAATTAAATTTGATTTTCGTAGTATTTGATTTCGTAGTTTTAAAAAAACTATATGTTTTCAATTTCATGTATTCTTTCAATTCCGCGTAACATTCATATATTTCCTGATTATCAGAAAAAAATCTGGGGGAAGCTGGGGCGATTCATGGATTAGGTAAACATAAAATCTTATAGTGAGGGCAATGTTTTTTCGTTGCTTTCAATTCATTGTTTGACATATTGCGTGTACGTGTTATCGTTATTGTTTGTATGATTGATTGTTAGTAAAAATCGCTGCTGATTTTTTCCTCTGAATGGACATTATGAAATATGATGGAACCTGTGTGTTGTCCAAAAAGAGAATATGAAAAATCACACATATTTTGTGCGCAACAAATTATTATATAAACTTTTGTCGACCGATAAACATATTTTCACATACAGTTTACGATTTTTAAAGAAAAAGCAGCTTATCTTTCCCCACTAAATTTCAAAAATATAAATCCCATACGTACATTATCCAATCCAATGATATCAATTGATAGCTGTCTATTGATGTTGGGTTCCAGCTAACATTCTATGTTGTTCTTGATACCGCTGAACGAAAGAGCGAAAGAACGGTTCAAAAGAACTGATTCACTTAGATGAACGGTTAATGAGTGAACCGTTCGTTAAAGTTAACTGTTTAGCCCATCTCTATTTTGAATCTTCCCATTGAGCGAGTGAAAAATTCGGTCGAAATAAGGTGTATCCGTAAAGGGACAAGTCAACCGCAACCCAAAGGGAACAGCAACCATCCCTGTCAGCACAGTTATTTTACAACGAGTTTATATAGGGTCCTATTATAGAAATCGAATCGAGGATTCGATGGATACTATCACTATCACACCGAGTAAAATCTGGAATTATAGAAATCGAGGAAAACTGCTCGATTCGTTAGCAAGCTTGAATGTCAGCGGTTGTGATGAAATATTTTGAAACAAGTTCGAAATGTTTCACGAAGCACTATAGAAAGGATGCCAAATCTTTTTTTGAGGCATCTGCTATGAAAATGTATCTCCAAAAATGTTAATATGGAGTAAATTGATATTCCCTCAAAGAATAAAGCTTAATAGGCATAAAGCACGCATGCATGTGTAATAAAAACGACAGCGTGGAACAATTTGCTTTACAAAAAATATAATTATCAGAAAATGAACTTATTCATGTATTTTCATGACTGCAGTCAATGGAATTCTGAAAAGAGTCACGCACGAATCTCACTTTCTTTTAGCAAAACAATTTTTGTTATTCATGTAATGCAACATGTAATTCTCTTTTAGCCTCGATTTCTTGTTGTAGCGGCGTCAATAGCTTTATTGTATTGGGACCACCACCTGTTGCTCTAAATCCTCGCTTGTTGTGTGCTAGTGTTTTCTTTACGTTTCCCCTCATGTCAATCCAAACCTGTAATTTAAATAAAATCAGTATTGTTTTGCAGGATAGCTTTAGCATATGGTATAGAAAGTTTGGAATCTTCTACAGGAGCATTGCGACCACTGCGATTGATCTATTGTAGTGATTTGATCTATTGTAGTGAAAGTGGTGTAGTTTGGCATAGTATAGCAATAAAAAAGAAAATTGATGCCAAAAATAACGTACTAATGTACGCTACTAGAGGTAAGCAATTTTTAGGTAGGAAATTCGGTTGAAAGAAACTCGAACGAGCCGTTCGAACTGGTGGTGATTTGGTTTTTTTTCTTCCGCCACTCATTTTTAGCCACTGAAATATACGCTGGAAGTAAATTCTGCATTGTAAATTATAACATGATTAATATAAATAATGCTGGACTGAACACTTACCTGGTATACACTATTCTGGCAGCACAGTAAAATAAATGCTAATATGTAAAATAAAATTTCAAAACAAACGAACATGTGTTGCAAATTGCATATATTGAAGCGTTTCTGAAATGTTTCCCAAAGGAAAATATCAGGGACGCAAACCAAAACAAAATAATCCTCCGAAGATATGCAAAAAGGGAACCAAACAGAGCTAACGAGCAAAATTCTTATCGCCTCGATTTCTATAATAGAGCCCATAACTTGCATACAAGTTGCTAGAATTCTTTACTAGGATGTACGGTTCCCGAAAAAATCGCTCCAGAAAAAACTGCAACCGCTTAGAAAAAGTGTAAGGTTACAAGTAGGCTAGAAATATTCTGATGCAGAAAAACATCATGGGTATAAGCAAGGAAAGTGAAGTGGAAGGTAAAACGTAATGTCAGAATTGCCGTTCAGACGTATCCCGTAAGTTTGAATTTATTTACATAGATGGTATCCAAACAACACCAAAAATTGACTACAGTTTCGTCGGCACGGTTGATTGCTGTTATGAACCAGCACAAAAAACAAAGCTGCAAATTATGCGCCAGAGGCGGTACCACGATCAAAAAATTCCCTGAATAAATCATATCACATTAGCCGAGCCAGCTGGCGGAAGCATATGAATAAAGGTTACTAGGTTACTATTTTCAACGACAACTGTTTATTTATTATACTGCTTCAAATACCTTCGATGAAATCAATTGTAACCATACCAACGTAAGTAATAACATAAACAAATCCAAACTTTTCGTCTTGCCATTCCTCATACGTCTTTTCTAAATAAAGTAAATTACGAGCCACCTGTTAACTCCTCCATCTTGGGTATAAGAAAAGAAGGAAAATGAAAGGTGGGGAGATTTTTAATTCTGTGACGTAACAGATTTTTTTACTTTTCTTATAATAGTCCACTACATAGGAAAAGTGTTGCTATTAAAAGTAAAAATAAGCAGATGAAATGAACGAACTAGTTTTTTTTTTATAAAATCAGTGCTAGTCAAAATCTTAAGGGCCCAAATGACATTTTAACAGAAACTGAAATATTAGTTTTGTAAAGAAATAAGAAAAAAATGTTCGGTCCTTTTCAAGAAGTAGTCTAATTCTTATTTAAAGATTTCAAGTATGCAAAGTTGCTTAAATGACCCATGCTTGTACACCCACAACGTTTTACTGCTCTCTAAGATGGTGCTGCCAACTCCTAAGACGAGTTGGCATGAATTTCGAACTGAAAGAATTGATAAGGGTCAGAATTTTTAAATCAAACTAATATTTATTCCTCTACTCTCGAAACGAGACTTCATAAAGCCTGCCCACGTTAAATTTCAGACACTTTTCTTTCAGTGTAGTTTATGAAATATTCCACTTACTTGACAGCTGAAATCCTCCTCTTTATTTCAATGTCCAACATGTTTACATTCTTCTTCAGTTTGGTAAAACGGCTTCGAATCAAGTGGAAGTACGCAAACGCATTTTGCGCGAACGGCAGCAAAACTCAACACTGTCGGTACGCGTTTTCGCCAAAAAGCTAAAACTGCCGAAGAGTACCGTGTTTAGTGTGTGCAAATCGTTTGATCAGCGCTTAGCTGTGGATCGGAAGGTCGGAAGCGGAACAAATCGAAAAGTATGCTCCCGACAGATGGACCGGAAGGTGGTTGCCATTATTGAGAAACATCCCAACCTTTTAGTTAGAAATGTGGCTCGAATGGTTGGAAAATCAAAATCATATGTACAAAAAGTGAAGCAGAGGCATGGACTGCAGGCGTACGAAGTGAAAAAGGTGCCCAATCGTGATGATAAGCAAAATTTCACTGCAAAAAGCCGTGCTAATGTGCTCTACACCCAGTTTTTGCAAAAACGTTAATGCACCATAATGGATGATGAAGCTTATGTTCTCGAAGACTTCAAACAGCTTCCCAGTCTCGCTTTTTATACTGCAATGCGAAGGAATGCCGTAACCGAGTGTGTCCGGTCCAAGGAGCAGTCTAAATTACCCAAAAAGTACTTGGTTTGACAGGCCACATGCAGTTGTGGCCGAAAATCCAAATCTTTCGTCTCTACCGGCACTATCAACAAAGATGTCTACGAGGAGGAATGTCTCCAGAAGCGGTTGCTACCATTCATAAGAAGCCACGACTCTCCAGGGTTGTTTTGGCCAGATTTGGTCTCTCGTCACTATGCAAAATACATCCTGGAATGGTATAATGCACATGAGGTCAAATATGTGCCAAAAACAGCAAATCCACCCAACTGTCCAGAGCTTCGCCCAGTGAAAAAGTGCTGGGCTCTGATTAAGCGAAAACTATTAGAAACTAAGAAGAAAGCGAATGGCATTAATGATTTCAAGAGGAGATGGAAAACAGCCGCCGCCAGCATATCAGAGGATACTGTACGCAGACGTTCCCAAGAAAGTTCGTGAATTTTACAGACAGCGTAATTAACATCGAAGTAAGTTTTCCTTGTTTTAGATATAAGTCTATTTTACTGAAATAAACAATCGGTTTTGCTGTATTACGTGAATTTTTGTTTTACTGGCATCATTTTGGTTTCCGAAATTTAACGTGGACAGGCTTTGGTTTCAATCACAGCATTTTTTCATTCTTTTGCGCTGATTAATGGAAAACTTCACAGTTTTTTTTTTACGGAAACGCAATCTGTCCGATCAATCCAATGGAAGTGCTTCAAACAACTTTACAAATCCGAATAGCTGAAATCTTCTCCAACTGTATATGTCCATCAAAGATAATGAACGAAAAGTTCCCGGAAAATGAAGAAAGATTATTGTGAGGGACGACAGTTCTTGCGAAAATGCAAACAATTTTCATGATTTTCCATTTTTTTCAGATTTGTTTTATTCTTTCTCTTTAACTATTCGAAATGTCAACTATACTTTGTATACACATGAAGGAATCCAATCCAAGTCGCGCGAAAAAAAATGTTGTGTTAATGTTTCAAAAGTTTCCGAAAAACTCAGTGAATTGGATCGCAGAAAATCAATGTCTTTATTACGCCAAAATTTGCGGGAGTTGTTATAGCATAACTTCCAGGTTTTGCTGTTAAATTTACAAATGCTCTAGAAACAATAGTTTTCAGCGTTCAAATTAGGAAATATGACATTTTTCAGAGTTCAAAAACCTAGCGATCGAATTAAAGCTTAATGACATTTTCTCGTTTGTAGCAAACTTGGGATGCTATTTACAAAAGAATAACTCACTACACTTCTTTTTTTCATCTCTCTCCGAATCAACCAATTCTTATTTAACTTATTGTAAAACGTAAAAACAACGTCTAAAATGGCATTTCTAAAGTAGTCCATAAAACTGATGCTGTAGATTTACCCGAGAGAACATGGTGATTTTTCTATTCGCAGGACAGCAGCTGTGGGTTCCACCACTTTAACGTCTACGATCTCTGTCCCTTGCGCCATGCTTGGACGATCGATGCCGATCGCTGTTGTTGTGCCTGCTTCCACTACTGCTATATTTATCCCGCTTATCACCGCCGTTACCGTGACTGCTGCGGTGATCCTTACTGCGATAGTCTTCCCGATCATAGCCTCGGGCACGGTCGCGGTTGTGATCGCGACTGCGATCACGGTCTCGATCTCGTTCTCCTTTCGAGGGACGATCCCGTTCAATCCCATTGTTATAGCGGCTATCGCGGTCGTCTCTTCGTCGATCGTACTTTTTCTCGCTGTTATTTAGGAAGAAAAAACAATTTAGTTGCTATTCATGAAATTATGAATTTTAACACATACCTCTTCTTGTACTTTTGTGGAGAATCCGGCGTAACCGAGCGGGATCGCGAATAGTGCTTGGTTTTCTTCTTTCCGGCTAATGATTTCAAAGGGGTACGCGATCGATGTCGTGTCTTCTTCGTTTTCCTTGAACCGCTCTTTTCGTTATAGTGCGGAGGGGAGCGTCCGGTCGCAAGGGAACGTGATCGCGAGCGTGATCTCGATGCCGACCGGGACCGAGACCGGGACTTGGAACGCGACGATCTAGTGCCCGAACGAGAACGCGAGCGTGAGGGCGTGCGGGAACGTGAGTGTGATCGTGAACGGGATCGTGGCGAACGCGAACGAGATTTCGAGTGGGATTTTTTACTGTCCTTTTCATTGTTGTTGTTTCCGTTGTTGTCGGTGCCGCTGGCTGTTACGGGTAGAGTACGCGAAATGAATCCACCCCAAGCGTTGTGGGATCCATTGTTACGGTCGACAGTGACCACGGCCGGTGGGGTGCTCGTTTCCGATCGATCTTTCTTCTTTTGTTCCTGATATTTTTTCTTCAAATTTTCCACCGCATCTTCCAGTGTTTCAGCGTTTGGCTTGGCCCGCTTGTAGAGAGCCATGATCCGATAGCAAACATCCAGAACGTCCTCCTCGGTGACGCGAAATATCAGAAACCATTGCGGATTGTTGGGCAACGCAATGTTCTGCTTCCTAGCGGTGAGATAAATACACGCACAGGCGATTGTCTCCGGCTGATAGCGTACGAACACATCCGTGCGGAAGGAATCGTTCATGAAGTTCCAAGCCATCTGCATCATGTTGTGGTGTTTTTCCAGCTCGAGATATTTCAGATACATCACGATCAACTTGTGCGGATGCTTCACGTGCACACAGAACCCAAGCTCCTTCAGCACTCGCCGTTCCGCCTTAATTACCTGTGACTTTAGGTTGATGTAGTGCTGGTCCAGAATCATCGGCACCAAGGGTCTATACATAATACGGTATGGGAAAATGGGGGGGAAAGAAAAGAGAAGAGAAAAAATTATATAGGCTTACGCTGCCTCAATCTTTCTCCGTGGCTGTTGAGCTGAGCCCTCTCTGAGAGACGAAGCGGTACGGGGTCACTCCCACAAGGCGTTGGATTTTTTCGTCACATTTCCTGCCTGTCGGTGCCTCTCTACCACTGATGAGAAACGTGGACACGACCGGTACGAAGATCCGTGTGCCAGGTGGTGGTGGTTTGAAAGTTTGTCACTTAATTTAAGCCGAACAAAAATGTATTGTGCAAAACGATCCATCTGGAGGCATTAGTAGAACATGGATGAAGATGAAGGATATCTGTAGCACTCTGATGAGCGTTGATGTTGCTTGATGTTTTCTCTGGTAGCAATATTAACCGCTAGGTAACCTGAAAAGGTAAACATTATTTGAAGAGTTGGTGAAACAAAAAAAGGACGCTATTATAGGAAGCGAACACATTTTTAATCGATTTAACAAAAAGTTTTGTCAACATAACGAGACCATTCTACAGGAGCTTTGAATCATTACGACAATTTGGTACACTCCAAATTGTTATATAATCAATGTCAGTTCATTCTATAACTAAAAGATTAAATGGCATACTTCGCATCTCCCACAAAAAAGTATGACTTCCTTTTTTGGCTCAACAGATCATATCTTATTAGCGTAAGAACATCCTTTCAAAGAATCCACAATCTTCGCCTTTTGAATAAACTGCATTGGCACAATAAGCTTCAGCTTCATAATAAAAGAAAGACTTTTAGCATCTGTCCGTTCTTACTCTTCTTACTGTCCGCTACTTACTCTTCGGTTCACAGAATTATCCTACAGATTTCTCATCCGTTGGAAGATCATGAATCCATTGGTGATTGATAACTTCGAAAATCTACTCCAACTGATTCCTCAGTCAAGTTTTATGTCTTTATACCATGAGTACCTTACCCACGACGTGCACCCTTCACCAGGCATCTCCAACCAAGTTTGCTTCCCATACTTTTGCAATTCCTCTGTCATTTTTGATCTATCCATGTGACAAAAAATCCATGGAATCCCAGATCATCTACGCTCCGATTATATTCCGCCGATATTTTCGGCAGAATATGGGAAAGTTAGATCTGATAAAATGTTCTTTACTGACGGTTCATTCATAAACGGGTCCACTGGCTTCGGCATCTTCAATGAAAATTCCAGTGCCTCTTTCAAACTCAAAGATCCTTGTTCCGTGTATGTCGCTGAACTGGGTGCGATATACTACGCACTGGGGATCATTGAAACATTGCCCATCGACCACTATTTTATTTTTTCAGACAGTCTCAGCTCAATAGAGGCAATCCGCTCAATGAAGGTTGATAAACGCTCATCTTATTTCCTAACTAGAATAAGACAACTATTGAGTGTTTTGGTCGAAAAATTATTCAAGATTACTTTAGCAAGGGTTCCCTCTCATTGTTCGATTCCGGGGAATGAGAAAGCGGACTCGCTAGCTAAGGTGGGCGCTTTAGAAGGCACACTTTTTGAAAGGCAAATTGCTTATAATGAATTTTTCCACATTCCTCGTCAGTACACGCTCGTAAGTTGGCAGCGCATGTGGAGGGGAGATGAGTTCGGTCGTTGGTTACACACGATTATTCCTAAGGTCTCGACGAGTGCATGGTTCAAGGGATTGAATGTAGGTCGTGATTTCATTCGCGTGATATCTCGGCTTATGTCCAATCACTACAACCTAAACGCGCATCTCTATCGCATTGGGCTCGCAGCAAACAATCTTTGTGATTGTGGCGATGGCTACCACGACATCGAGCATGTTGTCTGGTCGTGTATCCGGTTCCATACTGCTCGCTCTCAGCTCTCTAGAGCACTGAGAGCACAAGGCAGACAATCGGAGATCCCCGTCCGGGATATCTTAGGTAGCCGTGATCCTGATCTTCTGCTTCATCTATACCTGTTCCTCAGAAACGCCGATGTCAACGTTTAATGATGTTTCCTTCGTTGTGTCCCCGTCTTATATCCCTCCTATCCGATCGATAAACTTTTACTTAGTCGCGGCAATACATACACACACTCTTTACAGATACACGGGCCAAAGGTTGTGCAGTCCACTGATCATTCAACAAGAGCCAAAGGTTGTACCGCTCATGACAACTCTACACGAACTGATGATTGCGCCGGCTAGTGACCATTCTATCCTGGATTCCTCGAGTCGAGAAAGACGCACCACGCTAGATATGAGGTACAGACTAGGGGGGCGTTGCTGATTAAGGGTCAGCTGCATCCCAATAGGAAGTATCCCGTGTCGGGCACACGTACAGAGCATTGGAGACAGCAACATCCGTATTACGAAAACACTTGTAATACTAACCTCGAGCCAACCGCGAGTAATCGGTTACATATTACTAACATAGATAATAAGAAAAATGGTCAAAGTATTGAACTCCCGGCCCCGTGAGGCTAACGTCATATGAGCATTGATAAAAATATATATTTTGGAAAAAAAAAATCTGTCCGTTCTACTACTTTTCAACCGTTTGGTCAGTGTTCGGTCAATAGACCAGTCAATGTATTCATTTATTTATTCATTCACAATGATGCTACAGCCCATAGAGAAATCGGATCTTATTCACAACATTGTTCCCTCAATGAACCTGGTCCATAGCTACAGTTCTCCAGCTCCTGGCCGTACCTTTTCCAAACACCTCGGTCGCTGGTCGCTCCTCTTCTTCTTGTTCCCACCGGATTCGATGCGAATATCATCTTTGTTGGGCTGCTGTCCAGCAATCTTGAAACAGCCTTGGCGACAATCTGGATGTTGGGTTCGCCGCAGAGTTGCGTAGTTCGTGGTCCATTCTCTTTCTCCATACTATGTTTTTCTGTACACCACCATATAATGTTCTGAGCGCTCGTCATTCGGAAACACCAAGTGCTTGTGAAACCTTTACGAACATCGTCCATGCTTCGTGTCCATAGAGAACAATTGGTCGAATCAGGAAATTGTAAGGGGTTGGAGTTTGTTAGACCTTAAGGATTTGCGGAGTCCATAGCAGGCGTGACTTCCGTTGGCTATGCGTCTTCGAATTCACGGCTGTTATTGTTATCAGTTTTCATCAATGAGCCATGGTAGACAAATTCCTCTACCACCTCGTCGTCGATCTCAACACTACTACCAAGAATAGTTCTATATCAGTCCCTCCTGCCAGCATGTATTTATTATTTTATAGACGAGTTGATCCCAAGCCCAATCGAAGCAGAGCAGTTTCATCAGAGTATTCAAGTTCGCTACCGTCGCATGTGTTTTTGTTGTCTTTATTTGAGAGACTTTTAGCCGTGGGCTGGTTCGTCTCTGGGAGCTCATCGCATGTGTTCTTCCGATTTTGTCGACGTCGTTGGCGAAGCAGATGAACTGATTAGACTTTTTGAAAATCGTGCCCCGCATGTTGAAGCCCGCTCTCTGCATTACATCTTCTAGCGCCTCGTTGAAGAGCAGACAGAAGAGTCCATCGCCTTGTCAAAGTCCCCTGTGAGTCTCAAAGGATTCCGACAGATCGCCTTAGATCCTCACACTGCACCGATCATCGTTGCGTTGTAGTCTTTTCAGCTTTCGAGGAAAGTCGTGTTCGTCTATGATTTTCCATTGCTGTCGTCGATTTGATTGTACCATATGCGGCTTTGATGTCGACGATGATGTGGCGCGTAGGGACCTGATACTCGCGGCACTTTTGGAGGATCTGCCGCAGTGTAAAAATATGATTCGTCGTCGAGCATGTATCCGGCCTAATAACTTCCCCTAAATTTGTTTACTATTGGCGATAGACGACGAAAGAGGATCTGAAACAAAATTTTGTAGGTACCATTGAGGATCGTGTGCAATCTCACAGAAATTCCCACAATCCAGTTTGTCACCTTTTTTAAAGATGGGGCAGATTACCCCATCTTTCCACTCCTCCGTTAGATGTTCCTGACTATCATGGGTGCATACATTCTACAATTTTCTCCGGTCTCCCTCATATTGCTGCCTTCACCTTCCGATCACCTCGCGTTTGTTCGTCAAGGTGCCTCCTTCCTTGTTCCTGAATTTCGACCCGCGGCATAAAGCTTTTGTGCGAGGCGTTTATTTTCTTGTAGAATCTCCGCGGCACTCTTTCTCTTCCAGGCGTCGTTTTTTCTCGAAAGAAATGTGTTTGCTGCCTTCGCCTCAATCGGTATCGTTCTACGATTTGTCGAGTTTATCCTTCTCGCTCAAAAGTGTTCGGCACTCTTCAAATCATTCGTTCCGTTGTCCACGTTATTCATACCCGATGACGGTGTCTGTTGTGCTGCTAATTGCTAATACGGTTAGTCTGCCCACGGTAACGCAGCAACCAGACGCTGCGCGCATGTTGCAGCAACGTTCGGCTCATGCAGTCGTCGCAGGTGGTACCGTGGTGAGCGCTGATGTCTTATGTTATTGACAACTGCCAGTTTAGAACGCAATCGATGAATCGATTTTAACGCCACGATAGGTGCTGACGTCGATGATATCTGAGAAGTGTCGATCGTCGATCAAAACTTGGTCAATTTGTGTTTCCGTGTGCTGAGCTGATCTCCAGGTGACGGCATTAGAAGCTATGCAGGAGGAAGGTGCTATCTATGACCATGTTCTTGGAGGCAGCGAAATCGATAGGTCTTAAGCCGTTTTCGCTGATTTGCGGATGGATGCTGAACCTAAGAAATACCGGTCTGATGTTGAAGAAGTGGTCTCTTCTTTCGTTCACGTTGACTGTACCTAGCTCGTGTTTGTTGTATGTTGCATTTAAAAGGGTAATGAATAATTGATTAGCTCGATTGATCACATTTGTATGCTTTGCAGCTTAGCTATCTGACAAAATACTGGTATGGGCATGAATTGTCAGAACCTTTTTCTGCTTTAAGTTGTAAATATTGGTGCAAGGGTAAAAGAACATCCAGGGCTTTCGAACTTGTGCTGGCCATTGCTCCAGTGCTTGCTCAGTATGCCAGACGTTGCAATGGTTCTGGTCTGGGTCGACCGAGTAGATCAAGTGAATCATTCATGGTTTTAGGCCTCATTTTTTTGCTAAAATATTGCTACAATCCCAAAGAGCCATGTGGACTTTGGAGATTGCATACTCCACATGGTCCTTCCAATTCAGCTTTTAGTCAAGCATGACACCTAAATGTTTGGGATGATATGCCAGATTTGAACAGCTCCAATTGACTTTCTTTTGGAATTGATAAATAAAACGTAGAAAGAACTCAAAAATATGCCTACACGCATGTTTTCGTCCGCAATGGCGAATGTTCCGGTTAACTGCCGGAAGGCGGCTCGCAAGGGCGTAGAATGTTTTGCAAGTGAGCTATACAATTATCTCCATGGGAAATTTATAAAACTCAATTATCTGTCTTCGTTGTATTTTATCACCATCCGAAAAAATCCATTTTTCTAATGCACACGTTAGTTTAGAGTTGTTTGCATTCTATTGGAAATAGCACACTGACATTTACCCTTCATTAAAATGATTACGTTATCAGTGAATCCATTGGCTTTGTATCCTAAATTAGTTAAGTTATTAAAAAGATCTTCGACAACTATATTCAACCAGATTTAGCTTGTGTATTTTGGGCAATAAAAAGTTGGAAATCAATGCACGATAGCAATGATTATTGACTGCAACGTTGTTCTCATCTGCATCTTTAAAACAAATACGGGCCAAGAATTTATGGCATTTTTTGGGATGCATTGGCAGCTCTTGTATTACTTGAGGGGCTTAGAATGAAAGGGCTGTAAGTGATTTGATCGATTTCTCTACATCGACTCTCTCTTTTGGTCACAGCTTAGCAGCAAATATATTTCCAGCTGTATTTTACAATGTGGATGATAGGTCAGAACCTCATCTATCGGATTCTATAGCAAACTCTAATTGGAACGTTTTTGCAATTGAGTTATTAACTAAAGAAAAAGTTGATGAAGAGAAATCGATCAAATCACTTACACCCCTTGCATTCTAAGCCCCTCACTTGTGGTCCAAATGGACCAAATACGCGAATTTTGCTCATTAACGTATTTATTCAACCAAAAATGTGCTCCATTGCTAAAGACCATCCAATTTTCCCATCAAAAAAGCGAATCTTGCACTATCTTTTCTAAAGTTCATTCACCGAAAATACGAAGCCGGCTTCAGTTTTTGAACGAGCTGTATCTCATACGGCTTAAAACCAATATCTTTGCGTAAAATCTTCCACGTAGTGGAATAACACATTCCCAGTTGTTGCAAACGATGACGAACGGATAAATCACGATCTTCAGCAACACTGGTGGCTACTGCATCAATATGTTTTTCTATGAATGGCATTATTAACCTTTTTCCCACTCTTCTTCAGTTTAGCTTTTATGGTAACCTAACACATTTCGATTGAACGGAATTGCGAGCAATTTGGGGGGGTTCATCTCTTTCTCAGCGAGGTCTACTACGTTATCACGATACCAATGTTATGCATTCTTACTGTAGTGACAACTCGCCAAATCCGGCCAAAGCTGGACGAGAACCTAATGAACGACAATACACGTTTTTTCATGCATTCTTTAATGAAATGCTGTTCGATCATATTGTTGGTTATGGTGAAAATCTAAGTCATCCGGCTAAAGTTGCAGATACCCTGCCAGATCATCAGCTTACCGGCAAACTTGTCCGCGAAAACAAATTTATATTGTTTATATTTTTTATATTATTTTTATTTTGGGAACATCTCCCCGACCCCATGCTACATAAAACCTCTGTCCTGGAAGTTGTTTGAAGCCTTACTTAAAATATGTTTCATCGTTCAAGAATGACTCGGTTGAATTTGGTCAACGCCCGATTATACAATTTCCGAGCCTGCGTTTTTCGCCATAATGTTATGCTCTAAGGTACTGTTTAGTTTCTTTATAGCCCGATACTCGAAGTTATTCATTTTGGCTAAACGTCTTTACAACATGGCCTGATTCACAATGTTTCTCCGATTAACTCAGTTCTTGGTTATCTTTTGACGTAGAACTACGTCTTTCATTAAGGGTGTCAAATCAGAAAACAGGTCACGTTTTTATGAAATAAAGTTAACGGTCATAACTATTTTTGCCGCGAACGGATTTTGGCGATTTACATACTAAACGAATCGGAAATTCCGTAAGATTTGTTTAATATGCCATACAATAGAATCCCCTGGTTAGTAAATGGTTAAAATTCATGAAAACTTTAAGTGTTTCTATTTTCCCAGACATTTGTTCTGTCCATTTGAGTGCTTTCCCGAACAGAGATATCAATAACGAGCAACTTATCGACGACCAACGGAGGGGAAATCGTAGGATTTAAAGTCTCCGTGAACAAAGGGAAAGGAGAAGAATGGAGGGGAATACTTGCCTAGAGTATAAACAGTGGATCTCGCTGAGGCAAACTTTCATTCGGCATCGGACTGTTGAGTAATCCTGTTCACTTTGCTTTCGCTGTGCTTCGATCTAAGATTGGACCCCACCAGTGGTAATCCAACTTGGAAATCGTCGTTTGATTTTTCTGTTCGTTTTTCGCGTTATTCGTATCGTGTGTTCTTCTTTCCGCGTCATAAATTGGACGCTTCGCGTAGTGTGCGATGAGCAAGAAGAAGAGGAAGGCAGGCTCGAGCCCTGCAAAAAACGAACGCATTGCCAGGGGCAATAAAATTTCGAGGTAAGCGTCATCTAATGATGCACGCGGTGTTAGTGCAGTGTGAAGCGCTCGCACTGAACCGAGCCTTCGCAAATGTGACACCGCACCGAACAACAGCGAAGTAGGCGATTTCGGCGCGTCGGTCGAAAATGTAAACGCCCAGGCAGCAACCAAAATCAAGCTCCCTCCGCTGGTGGTGAAGGCGGTCGCTCTTGACAAACTCATCAGCGAATTCGCATCGATGGGTGTTACAGCAGAGTACAAGCTGTGTGGCATAATTCAGTCTTTTTCCAAGCAGTTAACATTGTTTATTTTCCGTCTTCGTAAGGGCTTCGTTGGTGCCTTTGAGAATGCATCAATGCATTGAACTGACGTTATGGCGAAGCAGACGTTAAGGTTGTGGACCAAAAAATTATTTGGTAATACCAAGCATCTTGAATGTCTTACTGGAATGTTATAAGTTATTTGGGTTCGCGTGCCAATCGCAAAACTGCCTTCAACTAGGATTGCATTGCTACTGTTTTCGAGGTTGTCATAACCAAAAAGAGTATTTCTCTTGTTTAGTCATCAAGAAAGTAAATGTTCTGGAATTTTGTATGTGATTAGGTTTTGCTTGCCAGTAGCATAACTTCCTCCACTAAGGGTGACAGCTGCGCATCTCTCGAGCATGAGAAAGTAATGCAGCTCTTTTCGAGGCCAGTAATATTAACAGAAGCGTTTCTTTTGAGAATAGCGCAAAATGATGAGAAATGTTTATATTGCTAGTAGTTTCAAGCCACCAATGTATGGCTCTGTATGCGTGCTATGGTGAACGCTTGTTTGGCGCTTGGTTTACGCTTAGTTTGTACGAACGATATCTAGAGGTGCGATTCCTTTGAGGCAATACTAAATAACATGTAGCATGATATTTGATACTTGCCATTGTGTTGTCATTGTTGTTGTTGCGGTGCCAAAGATATATTGATGTAGTTATGAGATATGGAATAATGGTGCTGGTGCAACATGTATATAATCGACTGTAGCCGAGTCTATGTCAATTTCGAAAAAGGCCACCGGAATAGCCTTCGAGGTAAATTTTCAATGCATTGACATGAAATAAATTGCGACATACGATTGTTTTGCGAGGGCAAGAATGAATCATCAATCAATTGTCGTCAACTGATTCTACAATGAAAAAATCATTTCAGAGATTATTCTACTAAGCAGTTGTTTCTAAAATTTCACAGCATTATAGAATAATATCCGAAGGTATAAACAAGCGACTTATATATAATAACAGCGTAGTTCTACGTCAACAATGCGGTCGTATCTTGAACACAACCTCCTATAATTTTTTTTTAATTCCGCGGGCACCCCGTGCTCACCAAGTCCTGTTTCGATTGCTCAAACCACCATGCTCGCTGTGCTCCTCGTCGTCTCGTACCAGTCGGATTCCCGGAGAACGCCATTTTTGCAGGATAGTTTTCCAGCATTCATGTAACATGTCCTGTCAAGTGTGTCCTTCCAGCTATTGCCGCCTTATGAATATTGGGTTCACCGGAGAGTTGTGTGACCTCGTGGTTCATCCTTCACCTCCATACGCCGTCCTCCTGCACACCGCGGAAGATGGTTCTCACGTCGTTCAAAGACTACGAGTGTAGTAGGCACGACTCTCATTGATAATACATTTCCGGTTCTCGCAGCTGGTATCATTGTCAGACGTTACCATTGAGCCAAGGTAGACAAATTTGTCCATTACCATTACCAAATTGGTCCATTAATTAATCACCGTCGATCACTACACTACTGCCCAATCGGATCGTGTCGTGCTCGGATCAAAAAGGGTTGATTCTCGATCCAACTCTCTCTCTGTTTTTGTTGAGTCTGGTGTCTGGTGTTCAGCTACCGTTTCAATGTTCTGCCTACAATATCTACGTCATCACCGATGCAAATGAATTGACTCGATTTGTTGAACATCGTTCCACGAAAGTTAAACGCCGCTCGTTTGATAACAACCTCCTCCACTCCACCCTCCTCACTCACCATATAACAGAAAAGAAAGACCTTGGCGAAGTCCCCAGTAGGACTCCAACGAATCAGATAATTTACCCCATATTCGCACACAACAGTGTATTCTCTCCATCGTAGCCTTGTTCAGACTGGTCCGACTCCTCACTAATCTGTTCGTTAGTGACGATAGACGACGGGTGATAATTCGGGAAACCGATTTGTCACCTTTCATGAAGATATTTGCCCAAATAACTTAATTTTTTCACTGTTTCCCAAATTCTGACAATCAGTCGATGCAGAAAATTAGCTGTACACATCCTTCCCTTTAAAACTTTTTCGAGTCTATCTCGAAAGGCTCCGCTTCGACACCATCCTTTTCGGTTGATATGCTGTTCTACAACTGTTTGATTACATTTTAACTCCACCCATTGTTGGGGGTGACACATCTGTATTATTTACTGTCTCAACGTAAATCCTTCCCATCGTTATCGTGGTGCTCTGCTTGTACGCCATTCAGGTGTTCATCGAAGCGTCTTTTATAACTTTCGGCCACTTCACGATCGTTCGTCAAGATATTCCCATTTTCATTCCGACACATTTCTGCTCGTGGCACACAGTTTTTCCGAAATGTACTGAGTTTCTGGTAGAACTTTCGCGTCTCATCAGAACGGTGCAGCTATTATAGTTCTTCCCACTCCTCCGCTTTCTGGCGGCACTTCTTTTTCCGGAGAAGTTGGTGTCGCCGTCTCCGTTATATCGCTCCACGCTCTGACGGCATTAGCTCCTGCGTAGCGTTCTCCTCGTGTAACATCTGCTGACATCCATC
This sequence comes from Toxorhynchites rutilus septentrionalis, assembly GCF_029784135.1. Taxonomy (NCBI): domain Eukaryota; kingdom Metazoa; phylum Arthropoda; class Insecta; order Diptera; family Culicidae; genus Toxorhynchites; species Toxorhynchites rutilus. The sequence goes on along the minus strand of NC_073744.1, from coordinate 27,982,601 downwards.
ATCGAACTACTCGTCTCGTCGTCTTCGTTCCTAGCAACCTAGCGACCCAATAGGGTTGATGACTCTTTTACTATGTTCAGACAGTTCTCAAGAAGAGCCTGACTGAATTCGTTCTCTACCCGGCAGCACAGCTCCGAGCGAAGGCGCATAGTTTTCGGCGTCATTTGCTTTCTTCAATCGCGCAAGATTGAACCGCAGCGGGCATCGGTTCCGAATGTTGTTTACAACGGAGAATTTTGGACACATCTCAACCATCACTAGGTATTGACCCGAATCTATGTTAGCGCCTCGACAGGTTCGATTGGTCGATAGGTTCTGATGTCAGTTAGGTCCGAGAAGTAACATCTATCGGAACATGGTCTATCTGAAATTGTTTGATTTGGTGACTCCAGATGTGCTGGAAATGGATATGGAAACCAATTACGGGGTTGAACTCTTCCTCTTTACCGATCTGAGTATTGAAATCTCCAATAATTATCTTGATGTCATGTTTTGGGCAGCGATCACATTCGCGTTCCAGCTGCGTTACATTCCGTATGATGCCTCAATATTTTCGTAGAAAGTTTTTTTTACCGATAATAAATTTCCACGATCCAGTTTTCATGGCTAGTCATCATCCGCATTAGGAATGTACCGATTTTTGTTGCGAGTCAGCTGAATACTGAATTTGAAGTATGACATTCAAATCCGATCTCGATTTTCCATTTCTTCCGTTCGGTCAGTAAATACGTCTGCTGTTGGATTGTATTAGTTTTGTTTTGTCAATTCGCATCAATGCAGAGATACTCAGAACAGCGTAAGACAATTATTAAGCCAATGATGATGAAATCAGGAAGGAATGACTCTATAGTTCGCGCCACACGGTGGGTACCGAGAATTTATTCATGGCTGAGTGTGTATGTCCATCTATTAGCTCTTTGTCATTTTTTCGCCAAATGCATAGTTTCTATCGAATTATCTTGCATAACTTCCACTTCCATTAATATCGATGAAACAGATTTGGTCTTCAAACTATATACAGGAAGCGTAATAGCATAGTTCGTTTAAAATCGATAGCAACCCTTCCACGTGATGCGTGAGTCCTCGTCAATCTTCCGAAATATATAAACGTCGTTCGAGGATGAGCTTTTTCTATTCTGCATTTGTCAAGACCGATCGGAACTGCTTCCAATTGGGCCTCTGAAAATATCTTCTGAATTGTATTTTTTTTTCGTTGGCGATTATGCCAGATGAAATAGACTTTACTATTTGTGTATTTGTAAGACTACTGATCACTCATCAAAAACAGAATTTGAAGTAGTCGCATGGTTACAAGTTTTTAATTGCGAGAATTCGTACTCTGTAGAAAGATAAAATATGTTTTTCTCCTATTTGTTTTTGAACATACCTTTCCTTCCGAATTAAACTAGTGATGAATCGTATCAGCACGATCTAAAAGAAACCACAATTAGTGCTCTAGAAAGCTTGTTCCTCTAATGATACAAATTACTTATCATTCGCTGCTGTCGTTTCCTCCATCGCATTATTCTCAGCATAGAACCATTGGGACATCCAAAGCAATCCAGCATTTGACACTACATACCATCGCGCACAAGCGGTTGAAAATATTGATAATTTTTTGGATGTCCGTCATCTCACACCAGAGCTATTCTCAACTGACAAAAACAACATGTGATAGAATGGAAATGCAAATTACTGTTCAAACTTTAAACCAGATCATTCCGGATCCGCTCTGCAGTGTTTCCTCTTGCTGTGGGAAGTGATGGATATCCAAAAAACTATCGCTACTTCCAAGCCGCCTGTGGTGATTGGAAGCCATTCGTTGCCGTTTCATACCTTCCGTCGCTACACGTTTTTTTGTACCATTATTTGTTTCAAACACGTACACTTTTTTACATTTCATTTTAAACTAAACTAAGAAAACTCGGTTTTGCACAATACATTTTTGAACGGGGGTTTGGCTTTAGTTTTGTTTTGAGTAAGATTGCGTCTTACCTACAAAACTACAATTGAAATAGATTAATAAATGCTGTCCAATCAGGAGGGCAATAGCGAAAGGGCAGACGCGAGCAGCTCTTTCGAGTTGCGGCCGGATACTTACTTCTGTCCGCGGACCTGTTTGATGTGGTGGAACACATTGATCACATCCCGAATGCGACGGGGTGCTTCTTCGATCTTGGACGCCAGACAGACGCAGCTCATCGCTGTCGCTTCCATACTGTGTCGGACGAAAGATTTTGAATAGAAGAAGCGCTGGAACAGTACCTGTCCGGTTGCCATTGCCACCTAGCGAAAGGCGATTTTTTGAGTGCCCGGGATTGAAAGATGGGAAGAGGGAGCAAAAAAATATGTTATTAACTGCACGAAAGAAGCCGAACGCTGAAAGCTAGCAAAACATATTAAGTAGTACTTCTCAAATGAGAATCAATAATACCAGGAAAGACATACAGAAAAGAAAACTTTCCCGTGAGTCATACGATTGATCTGATCAAGTTGCGAAAACAACTGTTGTATGTTTTGTTAATTATAATTTCCATCATGGAAAAGATTATTGACACGGCATGGCATATCGGTAAGATCAAAAATTAGAAATTTGGTAAGATGACTTTGAGTGGAAATTTGTTAATCGATGTGAAATTCCAAGTTTCCCCCTCAAACCAGACAAACAAAACACACATTCAAATGCCAGCTGTCACTATACGCACCAACCCAAACACACGTAAACATCCTCTAAAAGACGAGGTTCAAAATGGCGGCGAAGAAAACCAGGAAAACGATTACAAACGCTGTTCGCCTTTTTCCCCTTTTCATTGCAATGATGCTCACCTGAGGCAACTTCAGTAGTATTCCAGCCGTTTGGATCAGCTCACATCCGAGTATTCGTAGGTCAACTTCCGTTTCTCGATCGAGACCATCGGCCTGTGAGGGCGTTAATTCGAGTTTCGGATCTGGGAGCAGACAATTTTCCAGCGTTAGAACAATTTTCCCATAGGATCGTTGTTGCTGCTGTTGCTGTTGGGTCTGTGACCCTGACGAGGATGTCGTCTGGGACGTAGCTTTGGTCGAGGCCGTTTCCGTGGAAGTCATTATTGTGCCAGTGACTGTCTTCGTCGCGCTCATTTCCGTCGGTGAGCACTTCCGTTTCCCTAGGTTTACCAACCAATCTACGCACTAATTGAGCAACCAGTGGGATGCTCTAACGGGGAAACGAAAAACGGACTGGCGAGAACAGGATTCCAGCTGCTACACACAGGAACTTGCACTCGCGTCGATCAAAGAAAAAATCGCACAACACACCACCTTGAGGAGTGATGAAACAAAACGAGCTCTGACATATTCTACTGTCACGATTGAAACAAGGCGCCTAGAAGTATATCCTAAGGTGGGCCAACTTGCTAAAACGACTCTTCAGCCATCTTGGAAGTCTACGGTGTTTTGTTTGTAAACAAAACACAATACGCTAGTGCCGAAGCTCGCTCCTGATCAGTCTGTCTCTTTCACGCTTCAAGGAAATAATTCCCCTTCTGCTTTCTTCCGTACTGTTTTCATATACCGCTCCCCTAACCAACTTAGTGACGAAACGGCCTCACCTAGTCCCATAGACTTTGTCTGTACACGTCAAAATAAAATCCAACGAAACAGATTAAAATATAGTTTAGATCAAGGCGCCTCCATATATACCAGGTGAAACAATCATATGAAATGCACTTTCAGCCATATTGGAATCAAGACGGGTCTATGGTACTAGGTGAGGCCGTTTCGTCACTAAGTTGGTTAGGGGAGCGGTATATGAAAACAGTACGGAAGAAAGCAGAAGGGGAATTATTTCCTTGAAGCGTGAAAGAGACAGACTGATCACGAGCGAGCTTGGGCACAAGCGTATTGTGTTTTGTTTACAAACAAAACACAGTAGACTTCCAAGATGGCTGAAGAGTGGTTTTAGCAAGTTGGCCCACCTTAGGATATACTTCTACGCGCCTTGATTGGAATTGCTGTCGGTATTGTTTACAAACAGCATCAGAACGCTGCCGGCGGCTCTCTACAAACTGCTACGACGCTCTTTCGAACGATGCCTACTATGTTCGACTTTCGCGAATTTATGTGAAAAAGAAGGGATGATTTTGTAGAATTTCATTCTCATTTCCACTACTCTCGCATGTGAATATGCAATAATGGCGTATCCTAGCAATGACAAAACAAACAACCCCCGCTCCACAAACCGTAATCCCCTTCTTATTGAAATGATGATGTTGCTTCACCTGTTATACATTGATATAAGCGCCTTGGTTTAGATTACCAATTTTTTAACGAATTGATACACTGTGAGAAATAATTAGTAAATATAACGAATTTTTTGGTAAATGCTACCAATCTATAGTCATTTTCTACCGTACAAATAAACATATATGTTAAGCCATGATTCGTAAGAAGTATATCCTTATTATACCTCTGTATTGCCCTATGAAAACAATAAAAATGGATAATACGCGCTTTTCAGATATGACAACATTCAAATTTATTAATGTTATCGAGTAAAATAAACTAAGCTCTGGTAGGGATACGGGTTTGTTGAAAATATGTCCAAAAATTTTGTGCATTCTACTAATATTTGCATTACCAACTGTATTTGGTAGTTTTCGAGGATTTTTCTAAGTGGTTGATTAGATAAAATCCGATAAAATGAATTTTGTTTCGCGACAGTGAACGTGGGATTTTAGGTAAAGTTAACATCTCAATATATACCGGGAATTTGTAATTTTAACTTTTCGTGCTAAGCTTTTTTTTATTTTTTTCATTAAGTTGGTACTAGTGTCAGTCAAACCACCAATGAAGTGTATTACATGACCAAAAATTGGACGAATGTTATTGAACAACGTACTCTCCAAGTATGACCCCGTGTGATTTCTTTTTCTATTCCAAACTCAAATTTCCGCTTCGTGGGAACCTTTTCGACAACATTGATAAAAATAGGCTGACCAAACGTACCGTTTTTTCGACCCTTTTAGTGAACTTGTACCGTATTTTGAGTATAAAGAAAAAATATTTTTTTCTTTGTCATTATGTCAATAACCTACCTATGGTTTTCAATGGGCTTCGGCACAAATCTGGATGTCCCTGAGTTTGAACACTCTTCATCCTAATGGAAAGCGATACATCATTTTTAATTTTTGAAAAACCTGATTTGATTTCTTTACTTATGGTCATATAAATCATAACTCTAGGGTTTAAGGATACCTTATCTGATAGCATCCACATAAAGTTGTAGTCGTGCCTTCTAATATCTCGATCTAAAGTTTGAGCTGCAAGTCATCCGGGAACCGCACGAGTTATCCTAATGTGAGCAAAACCCTCGAAATCATCACCAATGAGCTAGTTTTGACAAACCATGAAGTTCGATATGTCGAATGATGGGATTTGGTTCCCGTCATGAAGTAGTCGCTTCCTTCGGAAACCTGATCCGGAACATATCCGATTTACGTCAATAAGGTCATATAGGTTTGAATTAATCACGAAAAAGCTATTTTTGGAAAATCATGAAGCTTCTAAATGGCGGGTTTTGTGTTATTTTGGGCCTGATTCTCGAATACACTTCACGGTGGAAACGAAATGAAACGTATCCGCGATGATATCGGTACGGTGTCGACATCTGGATACGAAATTAGTTTCCCACTAAAACTTATCATTATAATATCAAATTACCTTCAGATAAAATTTTTGTATGAGATTATTATACCACATGAAGAGAACAAAGTTTTCCACTCACATTGAATACCAGTTTGACACGAAGAAGTTAATTTTCATTAATGATTTTTTATTTGAAAAGTGCTCATTCTGCCTGAAAATTCATTATTATCTTCAACACTTCACTAAATCGTAAAACATAGTTCAATGGCGTGCCGTTTATTTCGTTTCCACCGTGAAGTGTATTCGAGAATCAGACCCTTTATGTTCAGGCTCCTAAACATGTTCCCACCAAATGAAACTTGTTGCATTCAATTCGGTTCAGCCGTTTTCGAGAAAACTGAGCCGCAACATTCAAGCAAAAAAGTTATATTTCATTATGCTTTTTGTATAATTGGTTTTACTCACTTGTTTGAAAAGTAATTGTTACTATCTGATTGCTATTCCAATTCGTAAAGAATTAACTGATTGTGAATTAATATGTTTACGTCAAAATACGTTTCTTATTAATGCTTAAAAATGGAAACGAAAATGCTGTTCAGAAAAAGATAAATTATTATGCAATTTAATAAGTTATTTGATGAAAAACACTAACAAAATCACTGATCAATTTGCTCCCAGATAACGGTACCAGTCATATGTTTTACCAATGCATTGCGATTTACGAAGTCGGTCAAGAGTTGTGCCTAAAACAGTACTTTTTCCGAAGTCATCTCAGCGTGATTTCTCAAATTCTCTTCAGATATCTTCAGAAAGATGGTGAGCAGAGTCAGTGGATACCGATGACTACATTGCGATGTTTACTTTTGCGCTAAACACAAATAAAAAATAATTGAAAAAGTAAGGGGAAACATTTGTAGCACCGTGTATTTTTTTTTCAATTCAAATTTGGGTTTAAATTTTGCTCATTGTATTCACAGAAATTTTTCACAGTTGTCATCGACATAAAATCGAATATTTGCATTCGATATTTAAAGCTTCGCTGCAAAAGTTTACAAATATTTTCATACACAGTTGAAGAGTTGAATAGTAAACAGTATGCTAAAGTGCTTGAGCATGGTAACACATGATTAAAGAAATCATGAAAACTTGGATCTTTTAATCGAGAGGAGTATTAGGCAAGGCGCAAATTGAGACGCATATAGCGCGAGTAACTTGGCGTGATATAGCGCCTGTTTTTGTGGCTAATGAAAACAGATAGAACGGCGCAAATTGGCCAGATGACGCGAGATGGTGGAGCGCTCGTGAGACACGACTCGCGCGACGCTGTGGCTGAACCACAGTTTCTCGTGCTGGTCATGCCGGTTGTGGTAGTTGTGTTGGTGAACAATCATATAGCGCCGTGGGTTTGACACTGTATGGCTGTACTGGTCGGGTGATTGTGTTAGTAAATAAATATATCGCGCAACTCTGTGTTAATCAGTCATTGTATGCGAGTGGCATGTTATTTACACCAAACTGCGACTCAATATGCGCTCCACCACGCTACGTTTGTGGCACGTATGAGTCGTGTTGGTAGTCTCGCGTTCGCTTACGAGCGCTATACGCTTCTCAATTTGCGCCTAGCCTTACGCTCCTATATTCGTCCAAAGGAGAAATGTCCTGCGCGATTAACTTGAAACTCCATGCGAAACTCCATATTTTCTCTTTAGTGTGTATGAGCAACATATTTTTTCAAGTTTTGTTGTTTATTTCGAAAATAAATTTGTCCAACCCACCGTGCACAGCTCACACGTTGCACACTGACAGTTCGCCCAGTAGAATCCGTAGTGACACCGTTGTTTTGTGTATTTTTCGATTGCCCATCCGGATTTCGTCCGTTAAGTGGATCCAAAACATGCAAGAACTTACCGAACGTATCCTTCAATATATTGAGCAGCATGGCGACGTGGATACGTTGGATTTGGTGTCGGTGTTCGGTGAGGATCATCAGAAAATTGTCGGCGCCGTGAAGAGCATCGAGTCCACGGCAGCGGATCTGATCCATACGGTTCAAGCGACTAGAAAATCCTGGGAGCTCACCGGCGAGGGTAAATTAATACTGGAAAAGGGAAGCCATGAAGCTGTGATTTTCAACGCCATTCCGGAGGAAGGAATCGCCCAAGCGGAACTGATGAAAACTTCCCCTAACGCCAAGGTTGGTTTCAGTAAAGCTATGTCTAGCGGCTGGATACTAATGGATAAGTCGGGTGTCACGCCTCTGATAAAACGAAAGGTTGAAAAGGTAGATGATGTGGTAAAAGAACATTGTAAGGCTGTCGCGGAAGGACGATACAATGATATATCGGATAATGTTAAGAATGAGTATAAGAAGCGTAAAATTCTGACGGAAACGGTCATCAAAAGTTTCGTGCTATCTAAGGGACCCGAGTTTTCGACGAGTTTAAAAAAGCTGGAAACTGATCTCACCGTGGAAATGCTGGCATCCGGTATCTGGAAAGATCTCAAATTCAAACCCTATAATTTTGATGCCTTGGGAGTTCCACCGGAGCGAGGTCAGCTACATCCACTGATGAAAGTTCGCTCGGAATTCCGACAAATTTTCCTTGAGATGGGATTCTCTGAAATGCCAACTAACAACTTTGTAGAGTCCTGCTTCTGGAACTTTGACGCATTGTACGTTCCTCAGCAGCATCCAGCGCGCGATCAGCAGGACACTTTTTTCGTATCCCACCCAAAAATGAGCAACAAATTCCCGCTCCAATTGCTCGAAGCTGTTAAAGAATCGCATGAGTCGGGAACTGACGGTTCCATAGGTTATCGTTACGATTGGAAGCTGGAGGAAGCACAGAAGAATGTTCTTCGAACCCACACAACGGGTGTGAGCGCACGAATGTTGTACAAAATCGCCCGCCAGTCGGGCGGCTTCAAACCTGTTAAATACTTCAGCATCGATAAAGTCTTCCGAAATGAAACCCTGGACGCTACCCATTTGGCCGAATTTCATCAGGTTGAAGGCGTAGTCGCGGACTACGGCATCACGCTGGGCGATCTCATTGGGACATTCAACGCATTCTTCAACAAGCTCGGTATCACGGAGCTGGAGTATAAGCCGACCTTCAATCCGTACACCGAACCATCGATGGAGATTTTCTGCTTCCATCCTGGCTTGCAGCGATGGATCGAGGTGGGCAATTCGGGTGTATTCCGACCGGAGATGTTGCGACCTCTGGGCGTCCCCGAGGGAGTGAACGTTATCGCCTGGGGTCTCTCGCTGGAGAGACCCACGATGATCAAGTACGGCATCAACAACATTCGGGATCTGATTGGGCCCAAAATAGATCTTAAAATGGTGCAAGATGGACCGATCTGTCGGATGAATCGCTAAGCAGAATGGATGGGTTGGAAGAATTTTGTGAGTTTAGTTTACTTTGCTACATAAATGATTGAATGAAAAGTAGAGAGCAGTGTAGCGCGAAACATGATAATGATTTTTATTGGTTTTAACGTGGTGACAGTCCTTGGATTTTTTTCCGATGAGATAGTATTCTTTTTTTTCCAATTTATTTATTTGTAAGGCTCAATCGCATAAGCTTTCGGAGCCGCTAATTCAAGGTTTGTTTATACAAAGTTTCAACTAATTGCTATGTTTAGTAGGATTCGACCGAATACTCGCGGTTTACTCGAGGTTAAAAGGCCAACAATTTTTGTGGGACGGGTCAGGTTAGAGATATGGATATGAGGTATCATTGTCTCAACTGAGAGTTGCCGCACGCACTGTGGCATTCTGCATAATGACCAAGGATGGCATCTGGTGTTCGACTATCTGTCTAATAACTAATAACGAAAAAGAAAAACACGAAAGCATTGAATACTTATACTAGACCGTTTCACAAACATATAGATCAACTGCATATAGCAGATGTCGCGAGTTCCCAACACGTCTCTAACAGGAACATAGAGTTGTTTTCCTTGGGTTTCAAGGGCATTCAAAAGGTACCCTTCTTCTTCTTCTTCTTCAATGGCACTAACGTTCCTAGAGGAACTTCGCCGTCTCAACGTAGTATTACTTGCGTCATTTTTATTAGTACTTAGTTGAGATTTCTATGCCAAATAACACGCCTTGAATGCATTCTGAGTGGCAAGCTCTAGAATACGCGTGATCACAGTGCAAGTCGGAGGAAATTTCTTTGACGAAAAATTCCCCCGACCAGAACGGGAATCGAACCCACAAACACACAACAGAAACCCCCCAAACAAAAGGTACCCTCTGGCTGCGTAATTATCCGTACATTGCCAAACCGCGTGATCGATGTCATCGTAACCGTTTCCACACCGACAGACGTTGCTTTGAACAAGATTTATTCTGTGGAGATGCACATCTAGCGAGTAGTGATTGGACATAAGTCTACTCATTACACGAATGAAGTCACGACTTACGTTCAACCCGGTTCAAAGGTTTGGCTTGCCAAAGGCTCTCGAAGAAACCTTTGGAATAATTGAATATAACCACCGCCCAAGACTTGCAGTGTCCCAATCGGTTTGCCAACTCAAGAGGGAACTCTGACGCAGTAATTGGAAAAATTCATCGTATGAAATCTGGAGATAGTATTCTTGTTAGCATATATAAACTAGGCTGACCAAACATATCGTTTTTTCGACCCTTTTTGAATGTCCCGCCTTTTTATCAACTTGTACCGTATTTTGAGTACAAAAGAAAATCACTTCTTTGTCATCATTTTGAATAATACAGTGCTACAAAAATTAATTTTTTTTTCTGCCCTTTTTTTCTCTACCTATGGTTTTTCATGGGCTTCGGCACAAATCTGGATGTCCTTGAGTTTGAGTTCCCTTTATCCAGAAATGAAAAGCGATACATCATTTAGAATTTTTGAAAAATCTGATTTGATTTCTTTACCTATGGTCAAATAAATCATAATTCTAGAGTTTGGGGATACCTAATCTGATTGCATCCATCTACAGTTGTAATCGTGCCTTTCTCATATCTCGATCTAATGTTTGAGCCGCAGGTCATCCGAAAACCGTGCGAGTTAAACTAATATGACCAAAACGTTTGAAATGGTCACCAATGAGTTTTGATAAACTATAAAGTTCGATATGTCGAATGATGGGATTTGGTTCTGGTCATAAACTAATTACTTCCCTCGGAAACCTGATACAGAAGATATCTGTAGGTGTGTTTGGTTTTGCTAGTTTGAATTTAGTCAAAGTAAAGATGGCGTCGAAACGGTTCTACGAAACGCATTTCCAGCAAGGAAAAAAGTTCACGGTGGCACATTTTAAGGAAGAAAATGTACCTGTCAGTACGGTATATCGTGTCCTGGGTTCCCTGAACGTAGAGCGGAAGGTCGGAAGTGGTCGTCCGGTGACGATAATGACGAAGCAGAGGAAGACATCGTTGAAGAAGCTGTTTGACAACAAGGACGCAACCAGCCTGCGTGACGCCGGCCGGAAATATGGCTGCTCCCACGTATTGATCCATCGGACCCTCAAGATGGAAGGAATCGTCTGCAGGAAGAAGACGAAGTCGCCGGAGTACACGGAGGAGCAGATAGAGACGGTTAAGTGTCACAGTGTCGGTGGATGACCAAAAAATACCGCGGGACGTCTTTCGTTCTGGACGACGAAAGCTATTTTCCGCTGTCCAAAACGCATATTCCAGGAAATGATAATTACTACTCCAGCGACAAGTCATCCGCACCGTCTGAAGTGAAATACAAGTTCAAGAACAAGTTTCAAGAAAAGGTTATGTTGTACATCGCCATTTCCGACCGGGGCATTTCAAAGCCTTGGTTTCAGCCGAGCGGTCTGGCAATCAACCAACAAATCTATCGAGAAGAGTGCCTCGTTAAAATCCTGCTGCCTTTCCTGAACGAGCATCACGCGGATGAGAAGTACGTCTTCTGGCCGAACAAGGCGTCTTCCCATTACGCCAAGAAGACGCTGGCGTATCGACGCCACTGTTCCCATTGCTTTTCAACGATCGGATATGGTTTGCTGAGCTACTCCAAGTGTACTTGCAAGTTTTGTTGCGTTTGTGACGGAGTAAAGCCTCCAATTCTTCATCTTAAAACTTTTTTGGCGGTCCGGAACGTTCTTCGTTTTCCAAGTCAAAATTACCACTTTTAAACCGTGCAAACCACGTCTGACAGATTTGCTCACTTGGAGCATGATCACCATAAACTTCCACCAAAATGTGATGACTTTCCGCAGCTTTTTTCTTCATATTGAAGTAATGAAGTAATATTCCCCGCAAAAACTCTCGTTGGTACGAAGTGATATTCGAAGTGACAAAAAACTATATTGTTTACGCTTCAATTTTTTGACATACACTGAAAAAGACGCACATTGACAGTAGTTTTTCAACGAATGTCTGGAAATTTGATTCACTGGAATAATAAAGTTACGTCTACTGTTGTAAACCGAAGAAACTTACCGATACACCTAATAATAGGGGCCATTATTGTAATCATATAAATAAAAACTGTTAAGAAGATAAAAGCTCAGTTTTTTATTTAGTAACGTTGACAAGCATACATGAATATTGTGTTAATAAATTATGTACTGCTGCTTACACGCAGCTGTAATATATCTCTCCTCCGAAGAAAAACAATGGACAAATCTTATTCCCTACAGCAAGTGAAAATTGCCTCACCGGGCGCATAAATTGGTGCAACTTCCGTTTGCTCAATCCTTCAACACTTCGAACTTGAATCCATTCTCACAAAGCTTTTCGATCAGGTTTGTCTTATAGAAGGCAGCTCCGGGTGGGTAAACTCCTCCCCTAAAAACCATTGTGTCATCGGTGAAAATATATACGCAAGTCGACGAATTAAGCAACCTAACTTACGTGAATGGCATTTTGTCACTTTCCTTCAGAATGGTAATGGCTGAGAGCAGAAGTGCTACACAAGTAGCACCGTAGCCTGGATTCGTTCCGGAAACCTTGCATTTGAGTTTTTTGTTCGGGGGGACCTTGTACTGATCGGATGGTTCGAGCATCTCTTCATCCTTGTTCCAACCTTCGCCCTTGAAGGAAATTGCAAATTCGGTGTTCTCCATAGCCTCTTCTGTTGGACCCTCGTGTGAGGCAAAGCCCACCGAGAAGAACCGTGGATACTATTTCAAATGGAAAAAAAGGATGGAATTATTAGGTTCGATAGAATTGGATTCTTTTCATTTACCTTCAAAAGTAGCTGCCTTCCCAGCTTAGTACGTGTCATAAGTGCAAAAATAGCACCAATCAGGGCGACTGCTATAACATGGAAGATTGAACTGTGAATAACAATGAATTATTCTCTGTTACAATAATTTTCCCTCCTCTCATACATACTCAAATGCCATATAAGCCTTCATCTGCACCGGTCGCTTCTTATCGTTGTCATAGAAGAACCTTTGCGAACGTAGCACAACCGATCGATCGGATCCAGGGAACGGCAAGCACCAGCGATTGTTCACAAATTTGCTCTTGTGCACCAGTGGACGATCCTTCAGTCTTGGCTGGAAATTGGGTAGGCGCGTCTGGAATAGCTGACTTCTCAGTTCACGCAACTCGTTAGCATGAGCCAGCCCGTAGATGGCCGATTCCCAGGTTCCGTAGTGTAAAACAGCGCCCCCGGTGGATTTAGATTTGTTAGATGACTCCAAAAATGTCTCCACCGAGTTGACGACTCCGTCGAATTGTTTCTCGAGAAACACCGTACCCAGATCGGCTGGAATGCTATCGAAGCCACAGGCGGATACGATGTAAACGCCCTTCTCGCGTGCCTGTTCGTTGTACTGCAGCTGCATGCGCTCCATGTACTGTGGTTCTCCGCTAACGTCCACATGGTGTGTGCCTGCTTCAACGCATGCCTTCACCACTGGCTCTCCGAAAAAGCGATAAGGTCCACAGCAGTTAACAACGATCTTGCACTGTTCAGCCATTTTCTTCAGCGATTCCGGATCCTTCACATCGGCTACGATGATCGGCGTTTCGGATAAGTCCTTGTCGGCTTTCTTCTCCACCTCTGTGAGCACTTTGGTCAGCTTGTCTTTGCTTCGACCGGCTATGCCCCATTTGAGACCTTCCAGCAGCTTAATGCCCTGGTAGATTGTGTGTTTACCCGTGAATCCACTGGCTCCGAAGATTATCACGTCCAGCTGGCGTTCGGCAGTCATGGTTGGCTAGTCTGCAATCTCCCAGCACGAATGAATGGAATCTGAAAGTGAAAACCAGAATTTCAACGATTGTACCCACGATTGCAAAGGTGGCATTAGTCATTTTGCATTTTGCACGAAAACGGGTTACCGAGGGGTTTGCTCCCACGTGTCGCTTGGATAGAACGGTATGTGATTTTCTGGCTCTTGCAGCCAGTAGTTATATCAGTTATACCCAGCCTGCGGCCCGACAGGCCCAATTGTCCGTTACTTCATTTTAAACTATTTTGTATGTGTTACAATAACAGAAACCTATGAAATCATAATTTTTTTTTACGCAGGACTACGTCTTTCAGTAATGGTGCCAAATCAGAAAACAGAGCACTTTCTCATGAAATATAAATAGCAAATGTAGCGTGCGTTCTACGGACAATTTGGTTCCTCTAATATTGCAATTGAGGCTCCGCTCATTTTCAGTTTATTGAGTATAAACAAGCTATTCGCAATTTCAGAGCATTCACGTAGAGGCGAATGAACTGAGAAATGTCTCTAAATGTCAGAGATGTGTCTACAAATTGAATCTAATCAGCATTATACAAGTCACAGTATTGCTCCAACTAGCAGACATCTGTCTTTTCCAATTCTGAGGTTAGACACAGTTGTTTTGCTCGATACAAAGGTAGAACCGAACAAAGATGTCGTAAACAGTGGTGCAATTTTATTCGGTGGAGGCACCGTATCGATTTTCACGCTGTCCGGTGGAGATCGCTTCTGTATTTTTGCATTACATCATTTCTGCATTTGTACTGGTGTGCATGTTTCAAATTTCGAAAACGAATGTGTTAAATTTGGGGTGCAATGATCTGAGCGTTAATTTTTCTTTTACGGATGGAAGAAGTGGTATGACAATCACTTTTGAAAGATAAAAGGTGTATGAGTGATGTTTGTTACTAATTGTTCAAACCATATTTAAAAACAGTTGAAGTCCATGTTTAGCGCATCACCTTAAAGATTATTGCCCTCGAATTTAACACACAATACGATAATCCCATACAATACGACAAATCGATACCCAATCAATAGCCTTTTGTCCAGTATCATCTCAACTATCGATTCTTTGCCGTGCTTGACCACCAGCCACAAATGAAATATACGTTCACTTTGAACAAACCAGTTGAACCCGTAACACGTTCTTTTTTCGCTTCTCGTTCTTTTGAAAGAAATACTGTCGGAATAGTTGTCGTTCGCGGTGTCGAAGTTAGCCGCAAATTTTTAAGCGCTTTTACGCAAACCTTGTCGCGATTAGGCTCACCGCCAGAGCTTGGAAATATTGAGCTTGTTAAGCAACATTGAAAATATATTTTTATCAGTGTAACGCGTTTATTTTGCTTGTCGATGCTACTGTCATTCATTCGACGGCAAACAAATTTACAACTGTGTTCATTCATATTCATTATGTGCTCTCTGAGCTTTCCTTAAAGCTCGAGTCAAGAGAATTCATTCACATTTATTCATTGCCATTGAATTGTCAGGAATGTTGTGACTGTTCATTTTCAATATCCCGATGTGTGTGATTTTCTCATTGAGTCAGTGCCTTGCTTATTCAGTTGTTTTTGAAGTTACTCCGAAAGGGCAACGCAAATTGGTGGCGCAAGCGGAAATGCCAACAAAAGAGCAAGATCTGCATGCACACTCACAGCTAAGGATTGTTTAGGCTTGGACGGCGAGGGGGCATTCTGCAGAATCGATCCAAGCAGCGAATGCAAACTATGTCAGCCAAAGCTGGATGTTGGCAATTTCACCCGCTAATCCTATAGTATAGTATGATCCGTTTGCAAAAGGAAGCTCGAAATATTCCCATTGCGGTCGTATCTTGGACACCACCATTTTATGTTCGTGTGTTCAGAATTTAAAAGAAAAATTAAATGTTTGAAATTTGAGTCAAGACGGTATTTTTTACATCGAAATTCTTCTTTTGAAGCATTTCTGACAAGTGGATTTGAAACTGCATATTCACTATGTAAAATGAAAGCAATTTAACTGAGACGGAAACCTTGCATGCTTGAACAATTTAATTTATTGTCACTATTATGAGCATTCTGTACTTTCTTATCTTCCTCAACGATTTTCTCCGTTTCATCAGTGTCCGAGAATGATGCTGATAGTGAATGAACTGGTATGTTAATGTCAATGAATGACAAAACTAGGGATATTTTGTTTTGCTCACATTCCGTGAACGCAGAACAGAACGAAAAACAGAATGAAAAAAACTGTGAGTGGCTTGCTGTGATTATGAGGTTTGGCGTTGGTTCATTTTTGGTATCCCGAATGCAATGGTATAATGATCGAATGTGGCCGGAAATTCAGCTGAAAAGATTGATGTGATACAGATATTTCCAAGCACTGCCCACCGTAATCTCGTCTCGAACACTATTTGACTCAAAAATTATTTTCCATAATTCAAAAATCATTCAAATCAGTTTTGAAAAGTTATTAAAATAACAAAAACCTGAAAAAAAGAATATGTAAATATGCTTGAAAGTCCATCAAATTCAAGATTGGTAGCGATTGGTGTATGTCGGATGGCCGTGAAGGCACTATTAATATTGTGCTCGTCCTAACCAACCTCAGTTCAAATTTAGCTACAAAATTTAGTAGTAGCTATTTAGCTACTATGGACGTGCAAAATTGTTCGCCCCAGAATACATTCTCAGAATACGCGCGAAGGAAGCATGACGTAGAGCTTGCAATGACGGACAGGAACGAAACAAAAAAGAAATGTTAAATAGAACGTACACGTCAGTTTTCATACCGTCCACATAAGCTGTGTATGATTGAATTAAACGTACGAATTTTTGATATTATGTGTTATCAAATAGATAACGGCGGTGGGAGAACAAATATGATATCACATCGGGCCGACAGTTTGTTTAGCACGAGAAGAGTATTCGTGATGCATACTGAGTGCATTGGCAAGAAGGTCACAAATCTCGTGTATTCTTCAACTGCTTCGTAAAACCATGCAAACCCATCCGTCCTTTTCAGGGCCACCAAGATATTCGACTAAAGAGGTATTTTGAAAATGTCGATGCTTTCGAAAATAATATCCGAAGAACTCAAAGGCGAATGAATATGCATAAATTTTTGCTGGAAAAGAGCTACTGTAAATTTAGGAGCGTGTTCGGAATTATTGGTGTAATGATGATGATGTTTTGAATTGTAGAGGCTTTTGTAGCACGGTACTGATTTCGGAAGCCACTCGTTTCGTTGTTTTGGAATTCAGATCCAACACAATCTCATCTGTGTGGATCTGGGATTCTCTCTTCTTTCCATGTATTGGATGTTTGGCAACGCGAGTGCCGCTCCCGATTTTATATTTGAGCGACCTTCGGCGGCTGAGTTAGCCAAGACACCCTCATACCAATACACCTGAAAGACTCGTGCTTTCCTTTTTTTTTCGCAATTGTCGTTTTGGATATTTCCTCGCCGAAAGACTCTGCTATTTAGGGGAAATATCCAAATAGAAAAAATAGCAAAAAAAAGGAAAGCATGAGTCTTTCGGATGTGTTGATATATGGGTGTCTTGGCTAAAAACACAGCCGCCCAGTCACATTCAGCACACATTATGGCAAGTCGTTCAAATATGAAAAGAGGAGAGGCGCTCGCTAAGCCATTCATCCAAAACAAATACAGAAGGAAGAGGTTCAGATTCACACATGCAAGATTGTATTGGATCTGAACTTCAAAATAACGAAACGAGGGGCTTCCAAATGCTAGAATCGGTAACGTGCTACACTTTCTCAAACTCTCAGACACTTTCAGTTCATTCGCTTCTAGCCTTTAAAAAAGTATCAATTTGGAAAACTGGAAAGCCATTCGGAAAGCCTTGCTGCCGCTGCCATCTGGTCGCTTGCAGGATGACTGATAAAATATGAAAGACTTATTGGCGATCTTTTCGATTGATCAATAAATTTTGGTGAATTGAGCATTGTTTCCGTGTTAAAAGTGACATCAGATGCATCGCGTTTCAAGAAGGTATTTTTCAATGGTTAGAGCTGCGTTCTTCGGAAGTTCGTTCTGCAAACGATTTCTGTTGTCGTGTTCTTTGGACGTTGTTTTTGGGAGTGTTATAAATGTTATTTTGCGAAGAGATACTGAAAAACTACTTGAATATTCAGTGTTTCAGTGTCGCTCTAGACAAAGAGCAATCAACAGTGTTCTATTGCTTCGCGAATCGCTCACTCAGTGAAAGCATTCATTCATCAGCCCTTGTCAGTGCTACGAAATGTTTGTACTAAAGAGTTGTATTCATGAATTTCTGGCTTGGTTTGGACCTTCTTTATTTTTTTGTGGCCCGCGACACCATGGTTGACACGTGTTTGTGGCCCTTCTGGAAAATGGTTGAGTGTCGCTGAGTTTGAGCAATGTTAGCTAACCATCAGAACTATTTTAATGGTTCATCAAGCTGTAACAGGATCTGGAATGCTATACTGTTTCCGATGATATTAGGAATAAAGTCTATCGGGAATTATTTACGTCCTCATGCAGTTTAAAAATAGCCCACGATTTTATCGATGCACACAGTCCAAAAGAGGAAAAGAAAATCGATTAATTTAACCACAGCCTGTTTTTTCTTCACTCGTATCAAGCCATATTATCACGTAGCCTCGCTAGACAGTGCATACAATGCAATCATTCATTGCTGGCCTGTTGCAACGAATTGAAAACCCGTTCAGCTCGATGAGCTAATGCCTAGTTAAAATATCCAACCCCCATGATCTTGTTTTTTCTCTTCCTCAGCTCGAATACCAACACAGTGAGAAGCAGTTTAACATTCTCCAATATTTGCGTGGTTGTCCAGAAATCTATTTGTGTTAATCTCTGTCGTGATTAATAGTGACCAATGAATTGATGTATTATTTTTTCAAAGCGCAGCAAAAGATATTCGTGTTTTTTAGTGTATTTCGTAACTCTTCTTCCCATGTTCCCTATGAAACGCATATGTACTGCGTATTAACGCAGATTAACAGCAACAACAAAAATTCTGGAACTTACCACTGGTTTTAGGCTATCCACATTTACCACTAAACACGACGGATTCGGACTTTGACACTGGACTATGGAACTTGCGGTGACAGGCTATTTCGAGCTCTCCAAATAGGAAAAAAAACAAATTCCTGGAAGTAACGGAGATACAACGGAAGAACTCTGCAAAGCTCGGAAGTACACGGCAGACTGAACACACGTATCGCGAATGAAATGCCGGCCGGCTGTAAGAATGACTCAGTAATCGCAGCCGATCCACCAGCAACGCAACGATGACGATAGTATGTATGGAAGGAAGTACATTATTTATCACTGTGAGCACACCAGTTGAACAGATGGAGTAAGTGTGGGTAAGAAAGAGAGAGAATATGATCTGTATGGCTAGTGCATTTGGATTGTATTCTCTTGCTGAGTTTTCTATTTGTATGGTTTACTAAACATTTGTGGGAAAAAGCTCCCAGTTAAAGATAGGGTGGTATGTGTGTTGATGAAAATCCAATGCATAGCCTTGGAAGGCATGATGTGCTTTTATTATCAACCGACCAATTGGTTCGCTTCGCGAGCCATAATTCAAACCATAAAAGTTTGTTTTACTAATGAGTAATTATCGCAATTTTTAATTAATCACAATATTGTACTCAGCATTCTTAACACTTTGGCGTCCGGCGACACCAACAGTGGTTACGCACGCAAACTAGCGCCTGACTGCCGGCGACACCACAGTGGTTACGTGCGCATAGTATCTCAGTGGCCGGCGATAGCACTCGAGTATAATTTGCATTCTGTTGGGGTTTGGTTTAAGTAGCAATAACATACACAGATTATCAATTTTAATGTTTTTATAAGTAGGGAAGTTGGGGAAAAACGGACACATTAAGAAGAACTTTTATTATATCTTTCGAAACTCGTTTTTTACCAAACCTCAATGCAATTTCTTGCATTGCAATGTACTGTTTTTCGAAATAATCGATCGAAGGTTTTTCAATGTTTTTAATAAAATTGAAACAGACCGGTGGGGGGAATACGGACATGTTTTTAATATTTACGTATGTATATCTTTGAAATTTGGTGAAATTAGGGGAATAAGGTTGAGAACTTATGAAAACTAACGATAAGATTAGATTTATATTTCTAGATCTAGATCTAGATCTATTTCTATTTCAATGTCTGATTTCCCGATAATGTCAAGAACGGGCGGCGACAAGCCAAGTAATCCGAGTTAGCGCTGCCGGCGCCAAGCGCATATTTTTTTACGAACCGTGCGGACGTCAAAGTGTTAACACGTTGCGGACCGCTCACGAGATTTCTCGTGTTTCGCGTTACGTCTATTATGGATGGATTACGAAATAACCCTACTTGATGGTTGAATCCTTGGTCTGCCATGAATCTAACAAGGCCTAGCGATGGCTCATTCTTGGAATCCGAACAAATAAAGCGTACAAGTTTGCCCCAAAATGCGCGGTCGTTAATATGTTAACACGAGAGACATAGCATTCAAACCACAGCTCTTAGTGAATTAACTATATGTAGGTACTTGGCGTTCAGAAAAAAGTACTGGTTTGATTACCTATCATAAAACTATTCAAAAGCGTCCGTGTTCTGTTCTTATTTTTAAGGGACTTTAACCTGAAGGGCAGTCATTTCTGTTGTAGTGTTTAGATCTTGTACAAACCGGTTTCTTTCAGAAATCGGATCAGTCTATTGTCAAGAGATGGATGGAGTACTAACTCCAAGGTGTACTAACTCCACGTTAACCCAAAAAATCATCAAAAGGTCCTTTTTTAAAGAATTTTATTGAGTGAATAGAACCGACAATAAAACCAATGAACCAAACATTCCTAGGGGCTGTCCACATACCACGTGAACAAAAAAAGCACGATTTTAGACACCCCCTCCCCCTCCGTGGACAAGCGTAGACATTCCTTATACCCCTCCCCCTATTGTCCACGTGGCCATTCCTCCGTTAAAAAATCAAGAAATTTAATTTTGTTCGCTTAAATTTCATTTCAAGTTTGTTTCTATTTTCTATTCCATATTTTCATTGATAAAAATTATAGCCCTACCAATGGTAACGATTTGTCTTGAAATCTTCGATTTTTTTCAACATTGTCCGGAAGCTCATTTTTTTCTTCCGAATTCCATTCACGTTATCTCCATATCCATTTTAAAATATCGATTGTGAACTCATTCTCTATTATTTTTATCAAAGCTGGCTGGCTGTTTGAGTTTTCAAAAAATCAGACAATAAAATCAAGCACTTTGTTTGAAAACAGAATTTTCTCGTTTTAACATCAATGACTTTCGTTTTTACAGGTTCGGTAGTGCCTGATGCCTCTAATGAACCTAGTAAAAACAAAACATCTGCAGTATCATCGTGATCGATAATTCCGTTGGCCTACAACCCTTAATTGTTCAATCATGCTAAAAATTATCCTAAAATATTCGTGCCGATTCTAAGGAAAAAACCAAAAGCATATTTTTGTAGACATACATCTTTTCGATCATAGATGCACAATTTTTTCCTGAATATTTCAGCATCCTTCATGCTACTTGAGAATTCCATCCTCTCAGAACTTATGCTATGCAGTAAGTTGAAGTTCTTACAAGAATCTTAACAGTTAATAATCTGAAGATGCAATATCTGGTGAGTAAGGCAGGTGTAGTTTCAGAAGTGCCCTAGAAGAGTTCTGGATTGTTGATTTTAATACGTTCAGCTGCCAGCAGTACTTGTTGGAATTCATCGAAACAAGTTTGTTTGGTAGAAGCTCATGATACAGATTTTCTTCCAGTTCTACCAGACCCAGCCATAACTTTCTTCAAGCGAAAACCTGCTTCGGGGTTCCATTTACTTGCTAAGATTTTTTTTAACTCTACATTCTTGTGAATGATTTGCCCTTTACAATTCGCTACAAATATGTATTTTCGTCGCGTTTATGAAACGAATCGCAGTATGAGATAAGTCCTTTCAAGTGTTTTTCGGTAAAATAAACCCTTATTCCGGAATCTGTTCGGATTTGAAATTAGCACAATGTTGCGTTCTTTAAGAGGGAATTCTAGTTTAGAAATTTGAAAAAAATATTTTTTTGACGTAGGACTACGTCTAACCGGAAGATATAGGGGGTGAAATGGAAATCTAGGCACTGAACAAGTAGGAAAAAATGCAAGATTTGGAACGCTTATAACTCGAGCATTTCTCAATAGATCGCAAAGGTTTTTGCATCAATTGATAGGAAATATATCTACGCATCTATCATAACGAATAACATTTCATTTTTCTTGAGATAAATAATTGAATAATTGTGAAATATCAAGCATTGTCAAAATGCACTATGTGCCCATTTTTGATTGGTCCACTTTGTGCTCCTCAAATCGAACCGACCAAAACGGGCAACCAGAGCAGCAGCGAAATAGAATGAAGCACGATTGGAAAGGAAAAAGAAAAAAATGAACGAAACATTGGTCGCAATCTCACACATGCGTAATTCTCGAGCCAGTCAGTCAGCTTAAAAGTCCCCGCTCCGCTGCCGTAACGATCATTCTCATTCAAACCGTACACCACGTCGGTTCGCATCACAACACATCAACAAACCAACCCAAGCAGCCATGTCTGGACATGGTAAAGGAGGAAAAGTGAAGGGAAAGGCAAAATCCCGCTCGAACCGTGTTGATCTGGAGTTCCCCGCAAGGGTAGCTAGGCCGAGCGCGTTAGTACCAGTGCACCAGTCCACCTAGTCGGCGTTATATAGTTTCGGCCGCCGAAGTGATCGAGTTAGCTGGCAAAGCTGCTCGCGACGATAAGAAAACCCGCATTCGGAACAGAACACATTCGGTTCGGTGGACATCAAGACAACAGGCAGTTGCAGCGAGTAGCGAGTGGCAAACGCAATCGCAAAACGGCATCAGGTAGCAGAAGAAAAAAGTTTGTTCTTTATACAAACTGCTTTGGTGGCAAATCCAGAACAAGGCGGCATCGAGGGCGTTCGAAACCACTAAGTTTTCTAAATTGGAACCATTCCATAAAACAAGGCGCTTTTCAGGGCCATTAAACCTTCCAAAAAAGAGTTTAGGAAATACAGTTCAATGCTTTCTAAAACAATATCCAAAATGATAATAAAACACAAATTGATTTTTTCATAATTTGTTTTCCAGGATATGATGAGTATGTGAATTTGGCAGTTGTTCTGAGCTTATTGATTTTCACCAATTCCTCAATTGCTTCTAGATTGAAAGTACAGTAATTTACACTTATCTCGACATTTAGCTAATTGGACGGACCAGTAATGCGACATATTTAGTTGGACATTTTTGCAAACATAGAGTTCGGGGTCCAAATTATGACCCCACATTGAAAGTCGACACTGTACCACTGTCATCGCAAATGTTCAATTACAGGTTAATATCGCCTCCAATCCGACACTGAGTGGCGCTTCGACACGTCGCATTGAATGTAATTTACTGTACAACATGTCACAAAGCTGGATGGGATGAAATTTTCCATCTGAAAGCTGTGGCGAGTGGCAAACGCAATCGCTAAACAGAAAGGTTTAGCCGAACAAGATGGGGATATCGAGTGATAACAAAACAATAAACTCTTTAGATTGAAGATAATTTTGTGATCCTGAAAAGGACCCTTTTTAGCCTGCATGTGAATCCAACGAGCGAACAAATCGTAATGATTTTTTTTTTGCCATCGCTCCCTTTTAACGCTCATTCGTTCGTCTCGTTGGACTCGCCCCTCTGGCTGAGTCTGCCGATTTGTCTCTATCCTGTGAGTGTGTACCGCTAGAGTATAAAACACGCGGACCCCAAAAAAATATCTTATTTTCTTTCAAACCGTAAACCCGTGTGGTTGTACGGCATCGGCATCGTGGACGTAACAAAGGAGGACAAGTTAAGGGAAAGGCAAAGTCTCACTCGAACTGTGCAAGTCTCTAGTTCCCTGTTGGTCGCATTCACTGATTGCTCCGCAAGGGTAACTAGGCCGAACGGATTGGTGCCGGAGCACCAGTATACCTAACAGCGATTATAGAGTTTCGGCCGTCGGAGTGCTCGAGTTGGCTTGCAAAACTGCTCACGACAATCAGAAAACCCGCATCAAGAACAGAGCAGCTTCGGTTCGGCGCTCATCAAGGCAACAATTAGTTTCAGTGAGTGGCAAAGTGTTTCTCCGGCACGTCGCATCAAATGTAATTTACTGAACAACATGTCACAAGCTGGATGGGAAGAAATTTTCCAACTGTGAAAGCTGTGGCGAGTGGCAAACGAAATAGCTAAACAGTAAGGTTTAACCGAACAAGATGGGAATATCGAGTGATAACAAAAACACAACACAACCAAAGGTTCTTTTCAGAACCATCAACATATTCATGAAGAGTAAACAGTAAACTAATCCATTTTTAAGGTAGATAGGTAGGTATTCACGTAGGAGAAGAAAATAAAACAATATATTTAAAATATATATTTAACAAAAGCTGTCCCCTTTGTATAGTCCTACGTCACTCCGGTTATGTCCCCGACATTACCCACCCGTCTTTTTTCTTCATATTTCTCTAATTCAGACATTTAAGAATATAC
Organism: Toxorhynchites rutilus septentrionalis; assembly: GCF_029784135.1. Taxonomy (NCBI): domain Eukaryota; kingdom Metazoa; phylum Arthropoda; class Insecta; order Diptera; family Culicidae; genus Toxorhynchites; species Toxorhynchites rutilus. The sequence goes on along the minus strand of NC_073744.1, from coordinate 27,958,199 downwards.
CATAGAAGAGACTTTTCGGAAATCTCATTATTTACCAAGTTATAACCATTTTAGTGACGTGATATCTTATCTAGTACGGCCATAACAATTAACTTCAAACGCGTTTTTCTCGAAATGTTTTCTCGAACTGGCTTACACGATATTTCAAGTTCTACTTATCCGATCTATGTTTATATGAATACAATCTGTATGCATCTCTCTATCGCATGAACCAATGAAAAAATCATAATTTCGTAACTTTACTATTTTAAAAAAATGAAGAAACTTGAAAAAAATGTTTTAACCAGCATTTTTTTCTTCAAATTTCCGCCATTTTTGTCAAAACACGTTTTTGACTTGTTCAAGGTTCATGCGATAGTGGCATCTTTACTGATTCAGAATCTGTTCGATTTGTTTGTTTCAGATAACCAGAAGGGCTGGAATCGTGTACGCCATGGCACAACTTTTTTTTGAACCCCCTCACTTGATCAGTTTCTAATTATGGATGTATTATTTTCCGATCAATTTTTGTTCTATTGTTGAAAGTTAGATAAACAAATAGTGATATAATGGATGGTAAAAAATATTCTTTGTTTTACTTTTTCGGAGCTTGAAGAAACGTCCGAAATTCGTGTCTCTATCCCCCTTAATCTGATCGAGTCAAATCCTATCGGATTGTGCAAATGTTGCAACCTTGAAATGCAGAATGCAAAGGTTTATTTCGTTCGGATTGCGATATGTCAAACCCAATCGGGTTCCGTAATATGGGTAAATATGTAGTTCATGCATTGTTGCATGTTTGCATGTTGCATGCATGTTTTTCATGATATTTCGTGATTTTCTATATCTGTAGCGAATCTACTAATTCATGTGCATCAAAAATCAATCTTTTCTTTTAATTAATCAGCAGTAGCAGCATGAACTTTCCAGACAACTCAAAAGAAGCGTATTACAAAAATTACCAGACATTAATGAAGAACAACATCATTGGAAGAAATAGATCTCCAGAGATATGGTGCACGGGATGGTTGACCGTGCAGCACTCTCAGGCAGTTCAATCCTTTTTTTTGATGAACACTGAGTACTCAGGGCGGGCGTGAAGTTCAAAAAATCGTGTAAATACAAAACAGATCTCATTCAATTTTGACTATTAACTTGAATGTTTTACTTTTAAAAATACGTGGACATTCTCAAAACCCCCTCCTCCCTCACCGTGGACAAGCGTGGACATTTTCGTAACCCCTACCCCCACTGAAGTTGTCCACGTGGTATGTGGACAGCTCCCTAGATGTACCTGCTTTGTTCTCCACAACGAAGGAATGCTTAGATGCTGAAGACACTGCGAAGGAGGTTATGATTTTGGAAATTGTATCATGAAGTTTGTTACATTCCAGATAGAAGCTTTGTTTTGTATTTCTAACAGCGTTTATGGTTTAAACATTGAGTCGCGACCATATTGTGTCCAAATATTTATCAGCAAACTTTGTCCCGCCAAAAATTATTTTTTTGCTATCAATACCTTCAAACATTCACGTTTCCTACTAAGTGCACGTTCATGGGTCCACTCGCAGAACTGTTTATTGATTGACCTTCTAATCGACCCTTTGAAATTCCCTGTTACTATAAAATTCCTAATACTTCTACCAAAACTCGTCATTATAATATCAGATTATTTTTAGACACAATTCTCGTTCAAGATTTTTTAATCACTCGCACATAAGGGGCTGTCCACATACTATGTGGACAACATTAGGGGGGACAAATGTCCACGCTTGTCCACGGAGAGGGGGGAAGGGGTATAGACTATGCCCACGTGGACACAAAGAATAAAGTCTGCTTCATTTAATATTGGAACAAATTCTTTTGCTCATTGTGGCGCTCCTAGTGGACGGATTTGGAAACTTTTTTCACCCACGTGTCGGGAAATTCATTACCTTTCACCATGTATTTATGTCATAACACCAAACGATAGCATTTTGTAAACAACCGCCATGGAAGCCGAACGGAGAGATAAAATTGTGCACAGTTTTCTTGAAAATCCATTGTTGTCGGCATCTAAGCTAGCTAAACAGCTTAAAATGCCCAGAAATACCGTATGGCGTGTTATCAAGCAGTACAAGGAAACATTGACGACGGCTCGGAAGCCGCATTCGAAGCGTCGGAGTGGAACTGTCGACCGGAAACTGCGTGGGAAAGTCATCAAGGCCGTCAAGAGGAATCCCAATCTTTCAGACCGCGATTTGGCCAATAAGTTCCAGGCCGCTCACAGTACGGTGCGACGAATTCGTCTCCGGGAAGGAATAAGGTCATTCCGAGCCAGCAAACAGCAAAATCGGACGCTGAAGCAGAACAATGTGGCCAGAATCCATGCTCGAAAGCTGTACGACCAAGTGCTGACCAAGTTCGACGGATGTATTCTGATGGACGATGAGACCTACGTGAAGGCGGACTTTGGGCAAATCCCAGGTCAAAAATTTTATTTGGCGACGGCTCGGGGGGATGTACCTGCAAAATTTAAGTTCGTGTTTGCGGATAAATTCGCCCGCAAGTACATGATTTGGCAGGGGATATGCAGTTGTGGACAGAAAACCAAAGTCTTTCTCACTGACAAGACAATGACATCAGAAGTCTACAAAAAAGAGTGCCTACAGAAACGGATTCTGCCGTTTATTCGTGCCCACGACCGTCCAGTAATGTTTTGGCCGGACCTCGCAAGCTGCCATTACAGCAAAACGGTTATGGAATGGTACGCAACGAACGGGGTCAGCGTAATACCGAAGGACCTCAACCCCCCAAACTGCCCCCAGTTCCGGCCGATAGAGAAATACTGGGCAATCACGAAGCGGAGGCTTAAGGCAAAGGGAAAACTTGTTAGGAACATGACTCAAATGAAGAACTGGTGGAATCAAATCGCCAAAACGGTGGACGAAAAGGGTGTGCGCCGCCTAATGTGCCGTATTACGGGAATAGTACGAGAATTTCTTCGAAACAGCAATGAATAATTTTTTAATTTTTTTTTATGAAAGAGTAAAGAAAATGCTACATTTGTATGAAAAACAAATTATGAATTCGTTAATAAATGACTGAACTACACGCAATTGTTTGTGTTCCAATATTAAATGAAGCAGACTTTAATTATGTTTTCAAATATAATCGCCGATACATTCTAAATTAAACGAAAACTATTCCGTATTCAAGAATTTTAAAACTCCGGCCAACCTGAGTATTCCGTAATTATTATTTGATTGAGTTGTCTGAGAGTGCTTAATATATTTTAACTAATTAGATGGACTTCTTCACTGAAATCCATATTTTGAAAATAACTCACGTAAACTGTGAGCAATCGAGCTATTTCCTATGATCATATGACTTTTATAGTTACGGGCTATGCATAGACTTTCATAGCCAAAAACTATAAAAATTAAATACTTCCACAATGGCTGACTTTTCATGATATTAGGCATATGGGTTTTCTATCAAAAATAATTTTGCATAGATTTTGTTCTACCTCGAGAACAGTTAGTCTTAGAATAAAAATGTCTGTATAGTTGCAGTTGCAGTTGCAGTTGCAGAATGACGTGTAAAATCAATTTTTTGTATTACTTTTCTCGAAAAATTACAAAGTATTGGAATTTCGTCAATTCGGTCCAGAGGAGGTGTAAATTATTGCATGTGGTTGGATAAAGTATTTAGTATAATTCTTTGCTGTGGTGGCTGAGAGCAGACATACGACCGCAAAGGATTAATAAATGGCAGAATGGTCGATAAGAATTCTGAACTGAAATTGTATTATTTGAAAATCCATTGTGATTTTAAATCCATTTATTTTCATTAGATTGGCGTTTGCAATCACAATTAGTAAAGGTCAAGATCAATCTTTGAAGTTGTGTAGTTTATATTCAGATAGGGATTGATCCTCACCTGGTCAACTATACATTACGAGTTTCCGTGTTGGCAAACTAGATACCACAGCATAGCTGGTACAGCAGGGACAGCTATTAAAATTTGAACTAAAATAAACTTAAATGGAATGTAGGCGCAATTCAGTTATTTCCTTAATTATTTTAACTAAAAAAGGAAAAATGTTCACGTGTCAAAGAGGGGTAGGGGTTTTGAAAATGTCTACGCTTGTCCACGGAGGGGGAGGGAAGAGTCTAAAATTGTGCTTTTTCTATCCACGTGGTATATGGACATCCCCTAACATGTTTCTCCGTTACATCGAAAAAATGTTTGATACAGAAAATATGATACAATAAAGATTTTCGATTTCGTAATTGGAGAACATATGGGAATTGAATTTTCCAAATTTTCCCATTTTCCTTCGGAGTTTCCCGAAAGTTTTCAATTGTCATGTTTGTTTGAAATATGTGTAATATTTTTATGGGACCCTCTCTCTTCATTCCAGAGGAGGGAGAGGTGTCATACCATCATAGAAACATTTCTCCTTGATTAGTTCTCGAGCTATTCAGAAGTTTGTGTTTCATTTGTGTGGCAGCCTTCCACCCCTTAGAGAGGGTGTAGGTGTGTCGAAGCACCATACAAATATTTAATGCTTCCTAAAACCTCCATATGCCAAATTTAGTTCAATTTGCTTGATTAGTTCTCGTGTTATCCAACCCAACACCTAGTGACGATGTACTTGGATAGTTTCGTGAATTTGAAGATGCATAAAGCTCCTGCCCGGAAGCTGCTTGAAGTCCGCTTTAAAGGAGTTTTCACCTTTATGTTGGACGACAGCCTGGCGCGTTTGTTGTCTCACCGCACTGTTCTTTGTGGAACTTTCATCTTGTATTCGATATCTCGGCTTGAAAGTTTGGGTATCCGAAGTTCTGGCTTCTTTTTTTTTGTAGTCGCCGCAGGCTTCTTGGCAATCGTCTTAGAAGCCTGGATCATGAACACCCCACCTCAAATTTTGAGGAATTTCGCACAATCCCAATGTATGGAAGTATACGAAGCTGAACTGAAGAATAGTGTGAAAATGGTCAAAAATGCTACTTCAATGGACAGACACTGGAAAATGCAGCAGATGAGGTTGATCAGCAGCTTGTGCAGAAGTTGATGGCACGTATCAAGTGCAAAGTTCAAAGATATTTAATGAAAACAGAAGATATTCTTATAATAACGTTTCATTCTAAATCAGATTCTTATTCTAGATCAGATTCGACGAATAAACGAATCCTAGCACTGGTTGTATCATTCTTTTTTGTGCGATTACAGCGTACGGTAATGGGTTAGTAATAGATTTTTAAATCCGCATGTCTACAATTCCTGAAGTCTCGTACGAATGGCGTTCAATTTTTGCCTATTCTGATAAAATCTAAAAAAAAAATCTTCGAAATTTTCACAGTCTGTATCGATTAGAATTCATTCCTTTTTTGAACAAAATTAGATAAGAAATGTGGTATAACAAATTATTTCATCAATCTCGGTGCGATGCTTTCGGCTATGACTGCAAACGTGTTGGTAGCGCCCCGTATCATCACGTTATGTTTAAACATTGCACAATCCGTGGACGATGGATCAAAACAAATTCCCATGCCATATAGAAAGCAGCAGTCATCGTGATCGCGCACTCGCTCCTTTCAGCAGTCAAGTACGTGTTAATTTACTTTTTCCCGTTGTTTTCTATTTTTTTGCTGAGTACTCATTGCAACAAGTAGAAAATCAGCTTACAATGTAAGTATAGAGTGTAAAAATTTATTGAAAATCGCTAGGAGTATCATAATTTTGCTTCAGGTCACTTATGCGCAAATTGGACGTCATCATCTTTGGGGCGTCCGGATTCACCGGCAAGTACACGGTTTATGAGGGAGTGAAACTCCTCGCCAACACGAGCTGGGCCATTGCCGGTCGTACTAAGTCCAAATTGGAGGCCGTCCTGGTGGAAATGGGTCGTAAATCTGGCACAGATTTATCCCACATCCCGATTGTGCTGGCCGACGTGGATGACCAGCAGTCACTGGTTCGGATGGCCCAGCAATGCAAGATTGTGGTGAACTGCTGCGGACCGTATCGACTGTTTGGGGAGCAGATGATCAAGGCATGCCTGGAAGCTGGAACGCATCATGTGGACGTGAGTGGGGAGCAGCAGTTTTTGGAAGGGATGCAGCTGAAGTATCACGAGGCGGCGAAGCAGAAGGGGATCTATCTGGTATCGGCCTGTGGATTCGAAAGTATTCCAGCGGATATGGGGACACTGTTTGTGGAGAGAGAATTCGATGGGGGTGTTGTCAACTCGGTTGAATGCTATGTGTGCACCAGGATGAAGCGAAAGTCACTGTTGGGGGCGATTCACTATGGAACGTGGGCATCGGCTGTTCATATGATCGCAAACATGAAGGAGGTTGGCCAGATCAGACGGGAGCTGTTCAAAGTTAAGTTGCCCGAGCTGTTTCCTAGGCTGAAGGAACGACCGGCGATCCATAAGTCGAGTGGAAACAAGTGGTCGCTCCCGTTAGTCGGCCCAGATCGATCGTGTGTTCTGAGAACGCAACGGTTTTTGTACGAGACGGAGAGAAAAAGACCAGTGCAGATGAGGACTTACATTTCATTCGGGTGGGTAAATAAGTTATCTCACAAACTAAATATACTCAATTGTTTTTTGTAGAGGTGTGGCGGAGGCGCTGGTGGTTTCCTTTGTTGCGATCGTATTCTGGCTACTGGTAAAGACCACCTTCGGTCAACAATTGCTCCTCAAGTATCCACGAGTGTTTTCGTTGGGTTTAGTTTCCCACCAAGGTCCATCAGATGAAGCGATGAACAATACTCATTTTTCGATGTACTTTGAGGGACGTGGCTGGGAAGAGAACCTATCGGATCCCTTTGATAAATATGTGTACCCTCCCAACAAGATCGTACGAACCAAAGTAACCGGAACAAACCCTGGATATGGTGCCACCTGCGTAGCTCTGCTGCTATCGGCAAGAACTATTCTGAAGGAGACAGCCAAATTGCCAGGAAAGTATGGTTCATTTCATCGTTACGTTCTAAGCATACGTCTAATCCTATTGAATATTCCAGCGGCGGTTATCTGACGCCGGGTGCAGCATTCGCCAAAACTAATCTGATTGCCGAGCTTTGTGATAATGGATTTACATTCGAGGTGCTGTCAAAATCAAAGATTGAGCGAAGTAACGAGTGATAACGTTAATATTCATTCTAACTAATGTTTCTCTGTGTATTGGTTTTTGTTATACTTTAAACTTGTTCGATAAACTGATCATGATTGTTTGTTTACCACAAAACGCAGCCTAATTAGTGGCACCTGGATATCATTAGAAAGAAAACGCAATCAAATACATACACCCACTCCACATCGAACATTATTTTTTTTTCATAGATTCGACTTTTTGTGAGAGTGGATAATCAAAAAAGGAACGCTTGCGCAAAGAAGGTTCGGTGTTCCTAGGAATGAGGTAACAGACACATATACGTGTTTCAAAACTATGTATAGAAGAATCTTCACAAGCATCCGCTATCCATGGATGTGTCCCATTCACGCTTGTTGAAAGTTGCTTTTAACATCGGCACGCTGTTCCGTTCAGTTCAAACCCACGTGAGACGCGATATCGAACGGTTCCGGCGTAAAGGTGCCACATTGATAGAAGTGATTTACAAATATTGGATGTGAAATTTCGTTTATTGGTTATAGGATATCGTGAATGTTGTTGAATTCGATGTGGCTTAAGCATTGTTTATCAAGTGCCTTATTATTGAGTTATTGAAGCTATTCTAGAAAATGTACACTTTATTGCAGTTGTATTGAATGCCTTCTTTGGATTTTTGTGTAGCAGCTACCATCGTAAACATAGGCCCAATGAAAGCGATATGGTAAACAAACTTTTGGCAGGGAATTACGGAATTCCATTTTTTTCGGTTTTCGATTGCTAGACTTGTTGTAAAACGGAATAATTTGTGGTCAGCAGCAGTAGCTGTTGCTTGGTTATGGCGAGTCACAACAAAAATATGATACATCATATGGCCATCCACTTACCGAGATACAAGTACCGAGATAATGATAAAATTACCATCGAATGCAGTGTCGCTCCACCTATCCGTTCATGTTGAATTGATGGGCGCAATTGTCCCGTTCGGAGTCAGGGGTTGGTAAACGAGCGTACAGGCGTGTCTGTGTGGTGGAAAACGGACACTATGTTGGCATGCAGACAGCGTGCGCCATCAATTGAACTGGAATAATTGACCGTCGGCCAGTAAAGTGATTGTTTGGATACATTTATGTGAAGTGAATTGCTCTCGCTAATCGCCTACAGCTATGCAACGTATGAAATATGTACGGAAGTGACGTCGCTAGAAGCTAATAGTTTCGTTGAATACAAAACGAGTCAATTCCTTAAAATCACCAGTCAAGTTCAGTGAATTTTCGTGAGTGAAATGGGCAGTTGGAAAAGGTGAATTCGACACGCCACGACGACCATTACCGCCCTTCGGTGGTACTTGCACCTCGAACCTGCACCCGAATGAACTCGGTTGATGGCTTTTGATCTCGCGTGACCATTGACTTGAAAGGGTCACACACACATCGCGGAAGGTTTGGTTGTTTGCTTCCGATGGGGCGGGAAAACCCACGCTAGTTCGACATGATTCAACTAAATGCTTTTGCATGGTGTGGTCAGTTTGGAATACGGTGACAAATGGAAAATAGCGCTGGATATGACCGTGGCCTATATTATCGGATACCCGTGGTAGTTGGTTTTTTCTGTTGACTTTGTTTGTTCAAACAGTTGATTATTTGCGTGTTTATTAGGAATTTAAACATGAAAAATGATTACTTTTGTAATGTTGTTTTTTTCATAGCGTCATTGCCCACGCCAGGTAATCAATTGGGTGAAATCGTTAGAAATTACAATAGAAATTCTTATATTTACTATTCTTTTTTTTTGACGTAGGACGTCTCTCGGAGGTACAAGTTGGAAAACGAAAATCGATCGCATCGCGAAAACTGTTCAATTTCAAACGCTCATTGCCACGTGGGCTAGATACAAATTGAACCCCTATTGAACGGACAAGAGCTAGCATATATAGATTTTCGTATCAATCGATTTGAACACTTCATAACAATTCATTACTCTGAAGAAAATATTTTATTTTATGAAACTAACTATCGAATAATTGAGGAATTTTTAAAAAAATCAAGCATAATTTCAACGAAAATCTGAAAACGCGTTCTGGTTAGGGTCACCATCTGTGGGGCGTCCTGTTTTGTTTTTCACAGTCTAGCCTTTGTCCTGATTTTCAAGAGAAATTCAATGTTGCAGAATCAGAATTATTTTCAGTGTATTATGTTTTTGAGTAATTTTTTTTATTGAAGACCAAAGTTTTGTGAGCATAGAAAGAGTAGCAGTTGGATCTTCCACAAGATCTTTCATCTGTTTTCATTTAGAGATTTTATTTCACTGGCCACGGTGATGTTTTTGTGCTTTGTCTCGATATTCTAAGTTAATTTTTTGTAATGTCTAAAAGAAAGTGTCATTTTACCGACGAATTGCCCCAGAAATACCCGGTTTTCACAAAAGAACTTAAGGATTATGAGGCCAACGCTGCATATGTTGTTGAAACAGAAGTTTGAATTAACAATGAAACTTTACAGGTAGATCTGATTAGGAAATGCATGTCCAAAAACCGAAACATTGTCAGAATATTTGATTGACATCTACTTTCAAATCCATGCTGAACTATGTGGTGCAGAAATCCAGTCAAGCTCAGATAATTAGGGTTGCAGAAGTAATTCTTACGTTTCATACCCGTGGCTTGTACTTCGGTACTATTGCACTTGATGTTTGATGATTCTGAAACCGCCAGAAAATCTCCTGTGTTCGTAAAAAGGCAGAAGGCATCATGTTCGGAGTGTTTTCACCGCATGGATCGCCCAAGAAATATGTAAAATATATAAATTTCACGTGCTTTTATTTATTTACTAGCTGACCCGGGGCTAGCTATTTATTTACTAGCTGACGTGGCTCCCGTGGTCGAATGGTTAGCGTCAAACCTAACATGCCGGGGGTTCGGGTTCGATTCCCGTTCTGGTCGGGGAAATTTTTCTTCAAAGAAATTTCCTCTGACTTGCACTGTGGTCACGCGTATTCTAGAGCTTGCCACTCAGAATGCATTCAAGGCGTGTTATTTGGCATAGAAATCTCAACTAAGTACTAATGAAAATGACGCAAGTAATACTACGTTGAGACGGCGGAGTTCCTCTAGGAACGTTAGTGCCATATAAGAAGAAGAAGAAGAAGAAGCTGACCCGGGGAACTTCGTCCCGCCCAGATTTTTTTTTATATGAACTCTTCCGAACATTCACGTTTTCTTACCGAGTGAACGTTCGTGGGTTCAATCGCAGAACTCCCCATTGATTGATCTGTACAAATTCCATTAACTATAAATTTCCCATAACTGCTACCAAAACTCACCACTAAAATATAAATTTATTTTCAGACATGATTTTCGCTGAAGATTTTTGGTTCACTTGCAAATAACATGCTTCTCCGTTGAACGTTTGATACAGAAAAGTAAATTTTCATTCATAATTTTTATTTTCCAACTTCACACGAACACGAAGCTCAATTCCGCAAACGCGAAATCCAATTGGACTAACAACAATGTCATAGTGGAACTAATGAGATTTTTTTTTCAAACTTTCTCTCAAAGCTTTTCAAGAATTTCTAAACTTTTTTTCACCATAACATTGGTCTACGGGCAGAGACGAATACAACAAAATATACGTCTCAAATCGGATCATTCCTTCCTCGAGTTTTACGCATCACATTTGGCCTTCCATTTATATTTATATATATAGAAGATATAGGAGTACGTTATTTTGCCTGAAAATCCATTTCCACTTTTGAACAAAGATCAATTTCGATAGCGCAAACACCGAATGGACTAACGACGCTTATCATGATGTAATTTTCGAACATATGGGAATTTTCCCAATTTTTTTACCTTCCTTCAGAGTTTTCCGGAAATTTCACGATTTTTCTCTCCACTATATTGATCTACGGGAAGAGACGAATACAAAAAAATGAAGAAGCCTTCCATTTTTATCTACATAGACTAGAAATTATTTTCTCAGTTGCTCATTCGAAACGAATACTGGCTTGTGCAATAAAATATGCGTATGTTTTCTGCTGGTGTGCCTCACACATATCACATGTTTTTGAAGGCCGAGAGTTTAGTTTATGTTATTATTGTTGTTGCTGGAAGCTACAACAAAATCGGAGAGTTCATTCGCCTCTAGTTTAAGTATTCCAAATGTTCCTTTTCAAGCTTCTATGTTTCTAAACATAATCATTATGAACGATATAGCAAGCTGTGATAGCTCTTTTACGGTAATCATTCGGTAACTGAACCAGAAAGGAAGACCAGTTATCGACATTCGCTTTTTAACTGATTCACGTTGATCGTGAAATTAAATAAACAAATGGTTTCCTATGGTAGTTTTGCATTGAGTGCGACAACAGATATGTTATATAATTTAGGGACATATAATAATGTCAATTTTTATAACATCCCAAGTTACATTCGAATGCCCCTTACAGTAAATCTTCAAATTGAATATGGCGTCAATTGTTTACGAAATTCTGGTTTTCAACTGGGCTAAAGCCAGTACAACAGCAGTCTATTTAAATCAGGTTTAGTTGTCGAATGATTACTGTACTCAATCGAGGGTCGCATGCGAGAATCGCATACATTTGTGCATATCGCTAGGTGTGCAGTTCCTGACGAGAAGTGGAACTGCATCGCAAACCGAAGCAGCTATTCTAAGCTAAGCTATTCTTTTAGGACCCCAAATTATTATCAAAGAGTTACTGATGAAATTTTTCAATCCCAATCAATATGTAATAAATAGTCTAACATAACCCTATGTAAGCTATGTGGTTGTGTCTCGGTAATTTTTAATTGTAATTTTGATTGATACCGTTATCTCCTATATGATTGAATCTGATTCGATCGATTCGATGCTCCCGTGTGGGATTTCTTCTGTTTACCTTTTTTTTATATATTTGTGCTGGGTCATGCGGATAGACTCGGATGTCGGATGTCAAAAGAGATCCAATAATCAGGAGGGGAAAAATACAATTATCCACTACATAGATAAAGTATTGTTATCATAGGTAAAATAAATCAAAATTCATAAAAATGAACGAACTATCTTTTTGCATAAATTAATACTAGCGTTCGGAATCAGAAAGATCTAGCTGATATTTTGGCAGGAGCTGATATTTCAGTATTATTGAGATAATTTAAACTAAATATAATACAATTTTACTTCCCGACAAAATTTGTAATTTTTTATGTGTTTTCAGACGTTTTAAGAATATTTTTCTTTCATGAAAACAAAAATACAAATTACATATTCTATTCGAGTTCATACAAAAGGCAAAAAAATCAGGTTCAATGAATAATACTAAAATTACCTTACTTCGGCTATCGTGCCACCTGAATTTGGCCTTCATTGAACACTTCACTGAAGCGCTGTGCTTGCTCAGCTGATTGGATTTCGATTTCCAGTACTGAGCTTTCTGTCGCTACATTTCGTGCAATCTGTAATTAAAATATTCTGAATGTATCAATCAGGATTGTATCATACAAACAGAAAAACTACCTTTGATATTTGGCACAAAATTTTGGTGTTTTGATCTTTCCCCGGACCAACTGGTAGATTTCCGCATGGTTTTTAACAATTTTCGGGATTTCACACTCAGATTCTGTGATGTTGTCGCAGGATAATTTTCATAGAAATACGTTGTTCCAGTTCAACCGAGAAGGGAACCTGGTGAAACTTCGAAACGCCTTTTCAACAATTAGGCCGATTGTCGAGTAAGATGACTACGTCCATCACCAACACATAGCGCAGATTCCTTTGCCGCTATATTCGTAACTACACGGATTTCATTCGGGAAGATCCTAATCCAGACAACATCGTAAAATCTGAGTGACATGTGACATGACATTCCGAAAATCTTTAAAAGTAAATGAAAATTTTGCAATACTATTAGTTTATAATAATTCAACCATTGCACTTATTCCACGTACACGGGAACCCTTGTTCGGAATAAGTTTGTCGTCTCCACGAAAACCGACCCAGTGCATTTTTAAGAATGCATCCGAGGGGAAACGTTGGAAACTTACGTATTTTTACTCATATTCAGACAGTTTTTCACTAAACAACGTATTTTTAATCACACACTTCTTCGATCTTAGAAACATTCGACAGATAGAGTGAAGGGAAAAAAAGTTGCAAGATAATTGTTTCGCAAGCAAAATGCACTTGAAAAAATATTCCATTGACTTCGCATGACTTAGGATTTGTGTAACGTAGCATAAGTTTGTTTCAAACATTCTTACCCTCAATTGCCAATCGCCTCCTGAGGGTTTGGCACAATTCTGAATAGCATATTCATCACCTTGGGGAGGCGATCTGGCGTAGTGGTAACATTCATGCCTCTCACGCTAAAGGTCACGAGTTCAATTCTCACTCCCGACATTCTTCCAAAAATGGAAGTAAAAGTGACGAACCAGCCAAATGAGTTGAAAGTCATTATAATACAGATTAAAAAAATATATATATATATTCATCACCACCCTAATGCTTTTCACACAGATGCCTCATCATGCTCGGGTTGCTATATCTGGCATCCACTGCGTAAATTTTTTTTTTCGTTTTCGTTTTTTTGAAATTTATTCTGAGGTCAATGTAATGGGAGCGAAGTTTAACGAGGACAAGAAATCGAGCCTGCCCAAGCCGCCAAGATGACGCGATCCGAGTCGACCGACGACCCGTTGGAAGGATCTCCGACCGAACTTTAGCAAGCGTCTAACGGCATATGTTTATATACAACCATCCCATGCCAAACCGATATAGTGCTTCTCAGATTTTCGTGAAAAGTGGTAAATTTTCTCTTTAGCGCAAAATATTAGTATTTTATTTCTTCATCAGTGGGTCCATTTCCATTTTAGAGTGGTCCGTTTCCCCTCCCCCTTTTTTTTCAAAAATGACTTTTTTAGAAAATTTATTTTAAAGCCAATTAGCTAGTCTTTTGAAAAAAAATAGAATTTTCTTTTCGTGATTATTGATTATTGATTATTCTAATTTGGACTAGAGGGCGCTATATTTTTAATTTTTTTAGAGCTAAGTTTTTGCAAATAATATATCCAAAAAACAAAGATGTGATTTTTGTCTATAAATAACGATTACAATCTGTAATTACGAAAACAAAATCCATTTTTTCGTCGAGTTGTGATATTTTTTCAATTTGATATATCGATTATCTGATTCGATCCAGTAGTTAAATAGCTATGAGTTTATGAAAAAGCAATTTTTTGACTAAAGGGAAATTTTTTTCTCGGACCATCCGTTAACTTTGAAAAATTATAACTCAAAAACGACAAACATCACATCTCTGATTTTCGTTTAATCCATCCGACCCATCTCAAATAACAGTGAAACGTTGTGGGTCATTGAGGACATTGATCATTTAAACAAATTTGCATATTTTTTTTTTTTTTTTTATTAAATCGTTTATTTTTACAGGCTCAGTTACATAAGTTTAAAGGAGCCAAACTCCTATCTGTATAGTTACAAGTATACATAAACATTTTTTATTAATTCTAATGTTAATGAGGTAGAGAACCGATTACTCGCGGCTTGCTCGAGTTTAGAAGGGTGACATTTTGTTTCAGGAAAAGGATGGGATATAAGGATATGTTGACAATGTTCACACTCACATTCGCACTCACATTCATCATACTCAATTCTTAAGCCTATCTTATATCTAACATGTATTTACATTTCACCTTATTCTATTGTTAGTAAGAAGGGATTTGATTTCTCGCGAAGGAAAAGGAAAAGGAGAATATAAGGATATAAGGACAATCACACACGAAGATCGATAGCTTTTAGGAAGACATATATTTGGGACATGTAATCAAGGTCTAACCGAGCCAACACATCTCTCACCGGTACATTGGGCTGCCTTCCTCTAGCCCGAAGAGAGTTTTCTAAATTCGATCTGGCAACAAGATACTCCTCGCACGACCAAACAACGTGTTCGATGTCGTGGTAACCTTGGCCACAAGCACAGATATTGCCATCGGCAAGATTAAAACGAAAGAGTAGCGCGTCTAACGAACAGTGATTGGACATGAGTCGAGAGAAGGTGCGAATAAAGTCCCGACTTAAGTCCAGACTTTTGAACCATGGTTTGAGGCTAACCTTAGGGATAATCGAGTGAAGCCACCGACCCAATTCATCTTCGTTCCACTTACGTTGCCAGTTAACGATGGTATTTTTACGGACTAAAGAATAAAATTCATTGAAGGCGATTTGACGCTGATAAATATCGCCTTCAATTGCACCTACCTTTGCCAATGAGTCAGCCCTCTCGTTACCCGGAATTGAGCAATGTGAAGGGACCCAGACAAAGGTAATGACATAACAGCGTCTGGTTAAAGCACTCAAATTTTCTCGTATTCTCTCAAGGAAGTACGGCGAGTGCTTTTCCGGCCTCACTGAACGGATAGCTTCGACAGAGCTAAGACTATCCGTTACAATGTAATAGTGTTCAACAGGTCGTGAGGCGACGCTGTCCAGCGCCCAATGTATTGCTGCCAATTCAGCAATATACACAGAGCAAGGATTCTGAAGACTGTGGGAGGTGCTAAAAATTTCGTTGAACACTCCAAATCCTGTGGACTCATTCATAGAGGACCCATCAGTAAAGTACATATTATCACAATTGACACGCCCATACTTTGCATTGAAGATCGTAGGAACGATCCCCGATCGATGATAATCTGGAATTCCATGGATTTTCTCCTTCATGAACAGATCAAAATGTACAGAGGAATTGATGTAGTCAGGAAAACAAACACGGTTGGGAGTATACGAAGAAGGATCAACCTGCATGGAGATGAATTCATGATATGAGCTCATGAATCCTGAATGAAAATTTAGCTCGATAAGCTGCTCAAAATTTCCGATCACCAATGGGTTCATAACCTTACACCGGATGAGGAACCGAAGCGATAATAAATTGAAGCGATCTTTTAGTGGGAGTAGGCCTGCCAAAACCTCGAGACTCATGGTATGCGTTGAGGGCATACATCCCAACGCAATACGGAGACAAAGATACTGAATTCGCTCGAGTTTAATGAGATGTGTTTTGGCAGCTGATTGAAAACAGAAACTGCCATACTCCATCACTGAGAGAATAGTTGTTCGATACAACATTATAAGATCTTCGGGATGGGCTCCCCACCAGGTGCCGGTAATTGTACGGAGAAAGTTTATTCTTTGTTGGCATTTTTTACTCAGATACCTAATATGGGCCCCCCAAGTACATTTGGAGTCGAACCAGACCCCAAGATACTTGAATGACATAGCATGAGTGATCGGTTTACCCAAAAGTTGAAGCTTTGGTTTTGCTGGTCTATGCTTCCTAGAAAAAACCACCATCTCTGTTTTCTCCGTGGAGAATTCGATCCCTAGCCCAATGGCCCAGGTTGAAAAATTGTTCAAAGTATCTTGTAAGGGTCCTTGCAGGTCGGATTCGTTTGATCCTACGACAGACACCACTCCGTCATCTGCAAGTTGTCTTAGGCTGCAATTTTGTGTAAGACAATTGTCGATGTCGCTTACATAGAAGTTGTACAAAAGGGGGCTTAAACATGAGCCCTGGGGGAGGTCCATGTAGGAGACCCGATTTACTGTCGAATCCCCGTGAGAAAAGTTCAACTGTTTCTCACAAAGCAAGTTATATAACATATTATTCAACAGAGGCGGCAGACCCCGAGAGTGTAATTTGTCTGACAAAACCTCTATTGAAACAGAATCAAAGGCCCCCTTTATGTCCAAGAATACTGAAGCCATTTGTTTTTTTTTCGGCGTAAGCCATTTGAATTTCTGAAGAAAGCAACGCAAGACAATCATTCGTCCCCTTGCCCCTGCGGAACCCATATTGTGTATCTGAGAGTAGGCCATTCGTTTCAACCCATCGATCAAGGCGAAACAAGATCATTTTCTCCAACAATTTCCGTATACAAGACAGCATTGCTATTGGACGGTACGAATTGAAGTCGGATGCGGGTTTTCCGGGTTTTTGAATAGCTATAATTCGCACTTGTCTCCAATCATCTGGAACAATATTATGCTCCAGAAACCGATTGAATAAATTCAACAAGCGATGTTTCGCCACATCAGGGAGGTTTTTTAACAAGTTGAACTTAATTCTATCCGTTCCTGGAGCCGAATTGTTACAAGAAAGGAGAGCAAGAGAGAATTCTACCATCGAAAACTCGGAATCAAGATCGCACTTATCTTGTGGTATATCTCGAACAATTTTTTGCACAGGAACGGAATCGGGACAAACCTTCCGTGCAAAATTAAAAATCCATCGATGTGAATATTCTTCGCTTTCATTCAATGAAGAGCGATTTCTCATGTTTCGAGCCACTTTCCATAATTTTTTCATTGACGTTTCTCGTGACAAACCTCCCACGAAATTTCGCCAATAAGCACGTTTTTTCCCTTTGATCAAGTTTTTAAATTGATTTTCAAGGTCCAAATACGTTTGAAAATTCTCAATGGTTCCATGTTTCCGAAAAGCTTTAAATGCGTTCGATTTATCCTGATAAAGCTTGGAACATTGGCTATCCCACCATGGATTGGGAGGCCTTTGACGAAAAGTGGAGCCTGGGATGGGTTTCGTTTGAGCGCGAACCGCGCTGTCATATATCAAACGAGAAAGGAAGTTATACTCCTCCAATGGAGGCAAACCATCTCTGGAATTGATGGCTAGAGCAATTGCGTCCGCATATTTTTTCCAGTCAATGTGTCTTGTGAGGTCATATGCCATGTTTATAGATTCAGAAGAATTCGAACCAATAGTGATGGAAATTTTGATTGGCAAGTGATCACTACCGTTGGGGTCCTGGATTACATTCCACTTGCAATCTAACGATAGTGAATTCGAGCAAAGCGAGAGGTCAAGAGCACTTGGGTTAGCAGGAGGTTTAGGAACACGTGTTGTTTCCCCAGTATTCAAAACGGTCATATTGAAGCTGTTACAAAGGTCATATATCAACGATGAACGATTGTCGTCGTACTGTTCCCCCCAGGCAGTTCCGTGAGAGTTGAAGTCTCCCAAGATCAATCGTGGCTCAGGAAGGAGTGAGCACATGTCAACAAGTTGCTTGCGGCTAACCGCAGCTCTCGGAGGCCAATACAAGCTGACAATACAAAGGTCTTTGCCTCTGATGTTTGCATGACAAGCAACAGCTTCGATCCCCCCAATAGGTGGAAGGTCAATTCTAAAAAATGAGTGGCACTTATTGATCCCCAATAGCACCCCTCCGTATCTGTCAACACGGTCCAAGCGTATAATATTAAAATCGTGGAAAGAGATATCATCTCGCGAAGAAAGCCAAGTTTCGGACAGAGCAAAAACGTCACAATTGAAGTTATGAATTAAAAATTTGAATGTATCCAATTTAGGGATAAGACTACGACAATTCCACTGTAAAACAGTGATATCTCCGACCTCTCTATTTGAATTAGACATCAAGAGAGATAATCATTGCAAGGAGGGGCCATGTTTGCATCAATTGTTGCAAAATTGTCTTTAATACTGGAAGCATTGAAATGACAATGGTTCTGATGGAGTCGGAAACATTAAAACACTTGAAGATTTGGTCCAAAAGGTCAGACAACTTTATAAATCCCGATTGGGGAGTTGAGCTGGACGGAAAAATAGGGACATTTGGGGTTTTTGATGTCCCCTCGAGTGCTGGGTCGTTCGAAGGTGAACTATTCCCACGGAAGCCAGGAGGAACCTGATTTTGCTTGTCCGCTGCACTCGATTTTTTAGGCATGCTAACAGGAGGTATAACCG
This sequence comes from Toxorhynchites rutilus septentrionalis, assembly GCF_029784135.1. Lineage (NCBI taxonomy): Eukaryota > Metazoa > Arthropoda > Insecta > Diptera > Culicidae > Toxorhynchites > Toxorhynchites rutilus. Next base: position 27,939,312 of record NC_073744.1, on the reverse strand, counting down.
GAGGGGCTTGTCCTTGAACTTTGGGAGTGGTCACATTTTTGCGCCGGGGATTCCCTTGGAAAATGAACGGTGTGCCCCCGTTAGCTGTGTCCGCTTCCATTTCGTCAACGGGTAACGTGGCGAAGACATTTTGTGTGATGATTGGTTGTTGTTGTTGGGCCAGTGGAGAAGCGCCCTTTAAAATAACCGCAAAAGTGCGTTTCGAGCGTTCCTTCAAAGAGCGCTTCTGTTTCTCCCAGCGACTCTTGTAAGTTTCACAAACTGAGAGCTCGTGTGGGGATCCCCCGCAATATGGACATTTATGCTCAGTCGCACTGCAGGATTTCCCCTCATGTTGCTCTCCGCAAGTGGCACAGCGCTCCTTGTTGGCACAATAATCTGAAGTGTGACCAACTGACTTGCATTTTTGGCAAGTCATGGGCTTTGGCACGAAGAGTCGCACAGGCAGTCTTAATTTGCCCACCATGACGTAGTCAGGGAGAGCGGAACCAGCAAAAGTTACTCGAAACGAGTCTGACGGCGTGAATTTAGTTTTTCCCTTTTCTTGGGATACTTTCCCTAGTTGGCGGCTGTCCAAAATTTTAACGCCCACCAACGGGAGTCTTTTAAATTTACCAACTCCTTCCTTTATCATTTCACACGTCAGACCCGTTTCAGTTATCACCCCCGAGATTTCTACGTCATGGGACGGCACGTAGACACGATACTCTAGGGAGAATCTCTCGTCGATCACAACTGCATTTGCGTGTTTCCGATCACTCACGACAACACGCAGTTTGTTCGGTCTAACCTTAGAGATTTCGACCACGGAGGAATAATATCTTGCCAGATCTTTCGAAACCTGAATGACATTGATGGATTTTCCGTTCGGTTTGGGCCGGAAAAAAACAACCCATGGGCCAGCTCCAGGTGAATCTTCTGGATAGACCTTGACACGAGGAGAGGAAGCAACTGAGGGGGAGGTCGAGGTCGATTGTTGAGCGGGAGCGGGATCAGTAGGGCTGGGAGGCAAGTTCGGGAGTTGAGCGGAAACGGGAGCGGGAGAATGAGGGGGTGAAGAGGAAAGGTTTGCAAATTTTCTTGAGGGAGGCTTGTTGAGGTGAGTTAACTCTTCCTGTAAAGAGACATCTTCTGAGGGGGGAACGCGTTTAAGCGACTTCCCAGCACCCGTAGCTGGGGAGGGGGAGACAGTGGATTCGATATCCATGTCAACGCTTTCTTCACCTTCTGCCATTTAAAATGGCAGATGTACACTTTCTTATAATTTTTGCAATTTTTTTTTATAATTCCTTAACCTAATAACCTTAACCTATTAATTTGAGTATACTTATTATGCACACCAGTGCGGATTATTTATAACGGTGCTGCGTGTTGATCGTTCGGTACAGCTGAACCCGTGTATCGCACCACGCGGTGATGATGTCGAAGACGGTGCTACGGCGATAACACACCAGCACTCAGCGCTCGCGTGCAGCGTTTCTTCCTCTCGCTTGTTGTGTCTGCTTCAATGAATTCACAGGGAATCCCGTTAGTGTCCAACACTCACTTCACCAGCCACGAAAATAACGGTATCACTTCAACGATGGACGATAACGATATAAAACCGTCCGGCGGCTTCGAGCATAGGAAGACGAATGGGATTTTCGTTTGAATAATACTATTTGTATGATACTTTCTAAGTATCTAATGAGATTTGCATATTTGAAATATTCAAAAAATAATTAGACTACTTTCTGAAAAGAGCCAATTTTTTTTTTCAATTTTCTACAACAATTTATAACCTGAAACTATAATATCTACAAAATTCTGGTCAAAGGATAAAATGTAGGACATTGTTTGAATTTTCATAAAAAAATACCAAATTTTTGTTTTTCAAAAATGACACTGGAAAAAAAATGAAATTATTTTTTTACGACAACGTATTTTCTTAAAATTCTCAAAAAACATATGATAGTTCTTATAATTTCCGACAAGTCACCCATACATCGGAAGATTGGCACTTTCACAGGAGAAAAGTTTTTTTAACAACTTTTTCATCTTTTCTTTGAAAAAATGACAACAAACCCTCATTCTGTTTAAACTCAAGGTAGCTCTTGTAGACGATATAAATACACCGTCGATCTTATCATAAGTATTCATAAGTATCAGACAGCAACCCATTTTTATATATAGACAGATGGATAGGAAAATTCTTATTAAATTAATTATAGATAAATAAATGAATTCTGCGTCTGCCGTCACCGCATCAGTACATTTCATTAATGGTTGTGGATAGTTGAAAAACTCGGCCAAATACAACTTTTTTTAAATTTTTAACACACAATTTTCATTATCTTCTCCTACACTTTAAGCATATTCGCTGAACTAAATTTGTTTTTCATATTTATTCTTTCTATTCGTTTTTTGTTGTTTTTGTTTTTCTGGTATGGGACGTTTCATATAGCACATGGACACTGTCAGATTTTAGATAATTTGGTTTCTTCATAACTACATTGAGTCAGCCAGACCACTGTCGGCCGAATCGTGTCCACTCTCACCTGCGGGAGCTGTTGGGGGAGGACCGATAAACAACAGTCGGTCACGTGTTTCACGGCAGGAATCTCTCTAATTTCTCACTACCGGTGTCAAACCACCATAAAAATATTGATTGCACCCTATGCAAAATGCACCACATGCAACATTTGGTTCCATTTGCTTGATTAGTTCTCCAGTTATGTAGAAATTTGTGTTTCATTTGTATGGCAGCCCCCCCTTAGAGAAGAGGGTGGAGTGTCTAACCACTATAGAAACATTTATTGTACCCCAAAACCTCCATATGCCTAATTTGGTTCCATTCGCTTGATTAGTTCATGAGTTATGCAGAAATTTGTGTTTCATTTGTATGGCAGCCCCCCTCCCCCCTCAGAAAGGTGGGAGGAGTGTTGAACCACATTAGAAATGTTTCTTGTCCCCTTAAACCTGTACATGCCAAATTTGGTCCAGTTTGCTTGATTGCTTGATTAATTCTTGAATTATGCAGAAATTCATTTGTATGACATCTCACCCCCAACCATCCCCCCCCCTCAGAGAGACAGAGAGAGGTAAGGATTGTCTGTTCACCATGGAAACGTTTCGTGTCCCATAAAATATTCGCATGACAAATTTGGCTTCATTTGCTTGATTAGTTCACCAGTTATGTAGAAATTCGTGTTTCATTTGTATGGAAGCTCCCCCCTAGAGAAGGGCGCGGAGTGTCTAACCACCGTAAAAACATTTATTGTATCCTAAAACTCCACATGCCAAATTTGGAGAGAGGGGGGAGGGGTCTCAAACTGTCACGAAAACCTTCCCCGGCCCCAAAAACCCCTACATACCAAATTTCATGTTGATCGGTTCAGTAGTTTCCGAGTCCATAAGAATCAGACAGACAGACAGACAGACAGAAATCCATTTTTATACATATAGAAGAAGATGTATCCTAATCCGGTCTTTAAACACATAGATACACTATTTTCCACTTTTTCGGTTTGGTTTAATGGCCCTCTGACCGAGAAGAATGTTATCTGCCATCAATCAATTGAACACTTCTGCGGTCAAAGACACATTTAGTGCCCGTACAAATAACATTCCCGGGAACCTTTGTATTATTAATGTGGCTCAAACAAATCGTTCATTTCCGTTCCCTGCTGACCTTGTCTCAGCTGCGGAATCGCGTAAACATGCAAAGGCAGATATATACATGTTGAGAGAGGATTGCTGTTCCAACCGACCCACCCGAGCATATGTGTATCGATTATTCTGTCATCAATAATATAGCGGCCGATGAAATAATATTTGAATGCTGGGACAAGCTGCCACCTACGGGTACTTAAGCAGGGGCTTTATTGAATGAAGTGCTAAGATTATACGACATCTACGGATGACTAGGATATTGCCGCTTACAAACTTCCATTCGTCATCAGATTGTTACGCCTAAATGAATTATTATTTGTACCGATTAACATAGTTATTACCTTTCATACATAACTGGCATTGAATGGCACCATTGATTACCATATTTATGTTCTCCTGCCGTGTTCTCCTCAACAGGTCTCCGTGATGAATAAGCGTGCGATCGACCACAAAGGAAAATCTAAACAACTATAAAAAGGGGTAAAACCAACGAAATTACTGCAAATGGATTTATACGGCAATCTTATGAAGACGACATCCCTATTTTTGGACCTTAGTAGATCTGCTTTTTTCCCGCTATCTCGTGTTTGCGGAAATGCACTAAGCAGTGTCATCCACCTATCACATCAAATTCACACTCAAGCCGAATTTTGCTGGTGAAATGCGCTTGTGAATACTAGTTGAAGTAGTAGATATTAAACGCACCGAGAATGGCGGAAAACGTGAAAGTTGTAGTCCGCTGTCGGCCAATGAACAAGCGAGAACAGCAGACTGGGTGTAAGGTGAGAGAAATAACTATCAATATTTTGAACTTCGAATAGAATTAGCACAAACTAAAATATCTATCTCAAAGTTTCTACATACTTTAGCTTGCATTAGCTTCTCTTGAAACATGATCCAATCGGTGATTGATTTACATAGTTTTCAATGAAGCTCATATATGTGTATTTTCCGTATACCATTCCGTTCTTCCAGAACATCACCCAAATCGACAATTCCACGGTTAATCTGGACAATCCCAACGATGCGAACGCACCACAGAAATCGTTCAAATTCGACAGTGCTTACGGGTATGCAGCAACCACCGAGAACATCTACAGCGACATCTGTTATCCGCTGGTGGAGGTATAGGGTGAACTACACCTTTGTGACTCCAACTGTAGTATTTTTCCCGTATCTTCTTTCTAGAGTGTCCTCGAGGGCTACAACGCAACCATTTTCGCGTACGGCCAGACCGGATGCGGTAAATCGCACACAATGCAGGGAACCACCTATAATTTGTCCGCAGCGGATCCGAACAACGCCAACAACATCGGTATCATTCCACGCTCGTTCGAGCACGTGTTCGAAGCCATCGCGCTGGCCAGCGATGTGCGCTATCTGGTGCTGGTGAGTTACCTGGAGATATACAATGAAACCATACGGGATCTGCTGGCGGCGAACGGCAGCAGTCTGGCGATCAAGGAGGTACCGGGGGACGGTGTGACCGTGCAGGGACTATCGATGCACACCGTGCACGGGATGAAGGAGTGTATCGAGCTGCTGGAAATGGGGGCCAAGAATAGGATGGTCGGTGCGACGCTAATGAATATCGAAAGTTCCCGATCGCATTCCATTTTCACCATAAGTTTAGAACAGATGGCGGCGAGTGCGGGAAAAAAGGCTGTGATAAAGCGAGGGAAGTTGAATCTGGTCGATCTGGCTGGTTCAGAGAGGCAGAGTAAAACCGGTGCGACGGGGGACCGATTGAAGGAGGCGACCAAAATTAATCTTTCGTTGTCGGCTCTGGGGAATGTGATCTCGGCGCTGGTGGATGGTAAGACTCGGCATGTTCCATACAGGGATTCCAAATTGACGAGACTGTTACAGGTAAGGCAATCATCCCTGACCACTTTAGGGGAATTAATATTGTAAATCATCAATTGTTCACAGGACTCACTAGGTGGGAACACAAAAACTCTAATGATCGCCTGTATCTCACCGGCCGATTCGAATTACGATGAAACGCTATCCACCTTGCGTTACGCTAGTCGAGCGAAAAATATCGCCAACAAACCTAAGGTTAACGAGGATCCGAAGGACACAATGCTTCGCGAGTATCAACAGGAAATTCTACGACTGAAACAGTTACTTTCAAGTGAAGGAAAAGTGGTAGCTGAAAATGGTCGAACGAATGCGGACATTTCAACTGTTGACCCTACCGGCGCGTTATCGTTATCTTCGTACAAGGACGAAAAACGAATCCTAAAAAATCAATACGAAACGGAGGTTGTTAATCTACGCAAAGAATACGAGCAGCAAAAAACGGCAAAACAGGAACTAGTTAAAGATATAGAGAAAATCAAATCATACTACGAAGGACAAATGCAGGAGCTGATATCGAAAAGAAATGCCGAAAAGTTGTCGGAACCGGTGAGCGCAATGGCCACGCCTGTGGACCCAGTATATAAACAGGAAATATATGAACGGATCAAACAAATTAAAAATGCGCTGATAGGCGGTGAAAGAGCTAATGACATACAGCTCAAGGAAAAACGATATCGGAACAAGTTGGCTTCGGAGAAGCGTCTGAATGCGTTGGCACAAGCGATCAGTCGAGTGGAACACGGCGAAGATCGAAATCTGCTTCAGGGACACTATACCGATATCCAACATGAGTTGAAGGTACGCTATGAACAAATGAAACAACAGCGGAAACGGATAAAAGCTTTAGAGCGTGAGGTAACGGATATTCAGGGCGAGTTTCAATCGGAACGTGCTGACTATTTGGCCACGGTAAGACTTCTCGAGAAGAAAGTGCTCTTCTATGAAGCCGTGTTCCAGAAAGCACTGCCAGTGCTGAGAAAGGACGGACGGTATTGGAATTTGGAGTGCCTGGAAACGGACTCGGAGTGGAATGATGACTTGAAGAAATGGAAATTACCGGATGACACTCTGCTGCGGGTGCGCTTGCCGCCTGGTAAGTAGATGTTTTCAAACGTCGTTGTTACCTGCTATTGGAAAATATGTTTCAGCGGAAGCCACCCCTTCACCACAACCCACGTCACCATCTAAAACCGGTCGCGATAGTCAGACATCTTTAACCGCGCCGGGACGCTTGGAGCGCAGTTCAACGATGATCCTGGCTAAACTACCTAGCTTCGAGACCAATTCATCTGCTGGCGATTCTCGCACAAAGGAATTTCTCAGCAAAAGCACCAACAGTAATCCATTCCCCAAGATTGAGGACGTGGCGCTGGCCTACTTCCGTCCACGACGAGCAGCCGAGCTAGTCTATCGAAGTAGCTGGGGAAATTTCAATAAATGAAAGCGCGTCGAGAGTTTATAAACTTTGTACAATTTTGTTAGTTGACTCGATTTAGAGATTTCGATATTTATTAAATGAACAAAGATTATTTTTCCGCAATAAATATACAATGTTTCAAAGGGTTGTGTGTTTCAAATGTTAAAAATAGGTATATTTCTTGATCCGAAATGATAACACTTAATGATTCCATTCACTTAGTCAACTCAACAAATAGGTTGTTTCCAACATATGCTGGAAGTTCCATTGAGTATTTTTCTTGTAGTTTCGGAGGCACAAAACGCCCACCAAGATAGTGTTTTGAGTTAGTGAGATGCCTCGCGCACATCTTAGGGGCGGTCAGTGAAATCAGACAATCGGGCCTAATTGCATTTTCGCCTTGAGGACCATCTTCCACGTGCCAACCGCTCGGGATATCAATGCTGAAATGACAACTTGAAATAATACGACAACCAACTCTAAAACAGGGAGATAATTTCACCTAACAATCGGGACTTTAGTCTGCCTTAGGACATCCATGATGGGAGTAAACGATTCCCTCACCGGAGGCTTGAAGCTAAACCCAAAAAGTGCATCTACCACTAGACCGTACTCCTTATCGATCAGTTCACGCGAAGGGCACTGATCGATCACTTCGATTCCCATCGATTCGCACTGATGTTGTAGGTTAGCATACAATTCCCTGTCCGTTCGTTTTGGATAGTACACAAGTGGTTGGTAGTTCATCAGCACCAAATGGCGAGCAGCTACAAGCCCGTCGCCACCGTTATTGCCGGGACCACAGCAAACCAGTATCTTGTTCTTGATGCCCCTGGTACCGTAACAATGGACGATTGCGTGAGCACAGCTGAGGCCAGCCAGCTCCATCAGCTGGTCAACGCTAAATTTGTATTCGTTGAAAAGTTCCTCATCGACGCTGATAGCTTCTCGCTGGTTCAAGTATTTCATCCTGCCAAGGGTGGCAAAGGTTCTAACAGGCGACTGTATGATTACAAACAATAAAGAGGGATTTGATGGCGAATAATGTTTTATTTGGAGCTAAAATATACACGGTAAATAGTTCATACCGTAATGAAGTCAATTCACAGTTTAACTTAAAAAAGTCTATAAAACATATGGTAATTATGAAATGTTTCATGAAAATTTCATTTTGATTTATAAAAAGGAGTGATCTGAAAATAAATTGTATCTTCATGGCTGATACTGATAACATAAATTTGCAACTATTAAGTGGTCTTCGACAAAAACCAGCGTCATGCAACAATAGCATAATTATGTTGAGAAAATAGTAAATTACTCTTACTTACTCGGAATATTGGTTTCAAAAAGACTCTATTAAAGGATATGAAATTTCGAAATAACATAATTTCACCGGTTTGTTTTTTGTTCGTTTGTTTTGCTCAATGCTGTGCAATATTGTAAAAATAGGTGGGTTACATCAAGGTGCTGCAGAACGTAAAGCCGTGGGATTTATTTGTCGTGAAAATTTTCAATTTCAACATTTGCCTCGTTCAGATAGGTTCAGATAATACTAAATAGTTGCTAAAAATAAGTATATGTTTATATTTTATTTTTTAAATGTGATTAAATGTTGTGTTGAAACAGTTTCTTTTTTCATTCGTAAAATGAAAAATACTCAAAAAATCTTCATGTTGCTGCTTCAAACATCACAGAAAAACTTGTGCACTGCTTTTGAGGCTTTTTTAGTGCTCTCAAATACTCTGTGTGATGACATGCATCCTAGCTCAGGTCTCATGAAGAAATAATCTAAACGCGAGATTCGTACGCCAACTACAGAGGACATACGTCTATGGAATCAAAGTTATACACTAGATATCTCAGCCATGCACCACAAATTTCCTGTCGTATAGCGCTCGATAACTGACAGAATCACACCTCACAAGCAGGCGAAAACCCGTTCCGTTCCGCCACTCATTCCAGGCACGCTCCTCAGCACAAGCTGACGAAGAACGACCAACGGTGCGTTCGAATTAAATGATTCATATACTAACAATCCTCTTCACACTTCAGCGCCTCTAATAGGCTAGGCGCAAATTGAGACGCGTATGGCGCGACTAACTTGGCGCGATATAGCGCCTGTCTTTGTGGCTAATGAAAACAGATGGAACGGCGCAAATTGGTCAGACTCGCTCGACGCTGTGGCTGAGCCACAGTTTCTCGTGCTGCTCATGCTGGTTGTTGGTTGTGTTGGTGAACAATCATATAGCGCCGTGAGTCTGACACTGTATGCTTTTACCGGTCGGAAGGTTGTGTTAGTAAATAAATATATCGCACAACTCTATGTGAATCAGACATTGTATGCGAGTGGCACGACATTTACACCAAACTGCGACGCAATATGCGCTCCACGACGCTACGTTTGTAACACGTATGAGACGCGTTGATAGTCTCGTGTTCGCTTACGAGTGCTATACGCTTCTCAATTTGCGCCTAGCCATATGGAGGTGTGAAGCGTGCTATCACGTCCTTCATATTCCCGCATCGAGTATTCCAGGTACAGTGTCAACACGATTTTTTGATAATGGTATATAAAATCGAGTTTTTACATTTTATGCGATTTCAAATATACACGATACATACTCTGATTGATATTATATGCGATTATGATTTATTCGGATTTCTTGTAAGACTTGGCACGTGCAAAATTATACGATTTAATGTTTACTGAGATGTGATAGCGTGAAGTGAATATTTGTGAAATGATTTTTGTTGAATGATTTCATGAGAATTTTGGCTCAAATTATCAAATTATTATTAGTACTTTCAACATTGTTTTGTTTCTTTCATATACATTCCATATTGAATGCAAATAATTACGACACTATATTTGGCTTGCCAATACAAATACACTTCGCCTACTGCTCCACCTCTATATGTACCTCATTCAGTGGCTCCAATCAACAAACAATGCGTGAGCCCTGAGCACGAGCCTAGTATTTTGCTGCCTACGCTCAATTTGTGTTGGTTGGGATAGGTTGGACACCCTGGACCACAAATCTCTCGGCTCGGATCGCACCACACATTGTGATTGGGCTTGCGACCGGAAATAGAGTTTCTAAATGATTTATCGTTAGAGCGTTGGGTGGAGTAAACTGCTGTGTAATCCTCTCAAATTTCAAATTTCTCATTACATATTTCAACTGTTTGTTTTTTAATAGATGACAATTGTATTGTGACTTATTTCCTCTATTTAAGGGGCAAAAAGGCCCAGAGAACGGTCCTATTATTAGACCTCGGTAGCAGCTGCATTTGCGATGCAATGTTACTTAATTGTAGAATATTTTCTCAAACCACATTACGATAGCTATGAAAATATTATTTTGCTATCGCGAAATTAATGAAAATTTGCTTGTTTCAATAAATGTGAGGGAGTGAAAAAACACTCGAAAATATCATTTTTATTCGTCTTTTTCGGTATGATTCCGCAAAGATGCACTGCACAGTACCGTATTAAGTGCGATTCCGTACAAAATCCTCGTCCCTCGTTCCTCGACTTTTATGAGCTTCTAAATAGCGATTTTTCATGAAAATTGCTAATTTTTAACAAAAATGACAGCCATGTTGGCAATTTTTCGAATTTTCAAAAACCCCTTTGTAACGCTTTAGGTATTGTGCTAAAGTTTCAAAATATTCATCAGAATTTGTTCTGCGACACCCCGTTGCTTCAAAACCGATACCACAACAATCAGCCTCATAATATTAGTTACAAGTTACAAGTTACAAGTCTAGAAGCTACAAGTTCTAATATCTTGGGTTGCGTAATAACCTTACATCGGACTAATAATATAAGTCTTTTTTTAATTAGTAATGCGTCATTGTTTTACTAGTGATGAAAGTTTGTTGATAGATATTGTGGTTTTCCTCATTGTTGATATGTAAATTCCCTGACCGAGCCCAGTATCATTGCATCAGCTTCCTTGACCGAACCAATGTTAGATTGTACTCAAATGTTAGCGTGACTTGAGTGCGCTTCCATGAGTTGAAAGCTCGATGTAAGAACCAATCACTCGCTAAAATTTGCACTACATTTACAGGAGTCATCCGAAACGCTGCAAAGAAATCAGCTTCATGATGAAAAGAAATTCATTTCCGTTGCACACGTGGCCGAGTGGTACTCAAATGTTAGCGTGACTTGAGTGCGCTTCCATGAGTTGAAAGCTCGATGTAAGAACCAATCACTCGCTAAAATTTGCACTACATTTACAGGAGTCATCCGAAACGCTGCAAAGAAATCAGCTTCATGATGAAAAGAAATTCATTTCCGTTGCACACGTGGCCGAGTGGTTAGCGTCTCACATTATCACGCCGGGTGTTCGGGTTCGATTCCCGTTCTGGCTGGGGGATTTTTCGTCAAAGAAATTTTCTTCGACTTGCACTGTGGTCACGCGTATTCTAGAGCCTGCCCCTCAGAATACATTCATGTTATTTGGCCTAAGAAATCTCAACTAATTATTTATAAATGACGCTGGTTAATGCATACGTTGAGACGGAAAAAGTTCAACAGGGAACGTTAACGCCAATCAAGAGATTAGTGTTTCACTCTTCGGCAGTTTTATTTATAAAAATAACTTTTTTCGCAGCTCGATCCAGTTAAAACGTTGAAATGGTACATTTCCATACTCGAAAAATTCAAACATAAAATCGAATATTTTAAAAAGCCAACTTGTAGATAACATTACGGGTCCACTCGAAACTGTAGAAAAAAGTATAAGTCACTAATATTTTGCTGTTGTATTTTGTGTATGCAGCATTCATTTGTAATATGTAATATGTAACACTAATAATATTAGTGTAAGCAACTTGTAATTAAGACTTGTGGGTTGTACTTCTAGATTCATTATGCAACAGAAATCTACAAGTTACAAGTTACAAGACTAATATTATTAGTGAAATTTTGATTATGCGACAGGGTCCAGCAAGGTAACGATTTTCAGACAGCATCTACGCATCTAGCTGTCAACAGCGTAATAATCTTCATTCGTGCACTCAAAGAATGGAAAATACATCTTCAAATATACCTTAAACAATAACCAAAATAACCGAACACTTCACTTTATTCCTAACATCCGAAAAAAATCACGAAAATTCCTTATTTTTCGACCTTCCAGACAGGGGTTCCCCCTTAACGCCGAGATGGATTTGGCTGCGTCCTTTTCAACCAGTGAATCATTTAAATGGCTGTTTATGCATGGGCCAAAGCGAATGACGTGCGCTGTCAAATTTTTCAGACATTTCGGATGACAGTTGAAACGCAGAACAATCACACTCTCGATTCATCCATTGCGAAGTATTGTCGTACTGTGTGATTTCGATTTTCAATTGAACCAAGTCCAGGAAAACTTTCCTTGAGCTAACCCATACAAGATGCAAGGATTAAGCTTGGCGAGTTTAAAGAAAAATCCGGCAGTGAGTAGTGCTTTTTCAATAGCACATGAAGATGAATCTGATTTCTTCCCGATTGTGTTACGTCATATGCGAAGAGCTTTTTTTTTTTTCCTAAATTGCATTAATCGATTCACGGTTCTGTCCTTCCCGTAGCTAATCCCGCTGTACGTCTGTATTGGAGTGGGAGGCGCAGCAGCCGTGTTTTACACGCTCCGTCTTGCCCTTCGTAGCCCCGAAGTCACCTGGAATCGCAAGTCCAATCCGGAACCATGGGAGGAGTACAGAAACAAGCAGCACAAGGTACGCAATAGAAGTAGAATTGGAGGCAATTATATAAACGTGATTTAACTGGATACGGGGTTTGTGTTGACTAGTTCTATATTTGTAATAGGACGATAAATTTAGATTACGTTGTTTATCACTGTCCTTCGATTACTAGTTTTATAAAGGCACATTCGTCATGCCCTGAAGTGAATAGCGCTGAAGGTGGAGTTGATTTAGTTGATTTAGTGGACAAAATAAATCTTCGTTATTATTTGTAGCATTAGACATAATTCCAATTAAGGTGGAGTTCAAAATGAGACATTTTCGAGAATCTTCAATTCTTTATGGAAAGCATGTTATCTATTAAAAACAAAACAAATGATCGTTCACAGTGAGAGAAAGCTGTTGATCAAACTTGAGAAGATCGAACGGATCGAACGATCGGAACATAATTCGCGAATGAAAAGGAGACAGCATTACACTTGTCATCTATCTCATGCGAATGAAATGTTTCCCATCGCTCAAGGACGCCAAACATAGATGATTTCTCTGAAGGTTGTTTTAAGTGACTACGTGCGCTTTAGCGCGCGCTCTTGAAGTTGAAATTTTGTTTATTCAAGCTGATATTGTTGTAATGTTGATTTTTATTTTGAATTGTCAAAGATTTGAATACATCAATAATTATTGTTTCTCTTCGTTTCAGTTCTACTCTCCGATTAGGGACTATTCCAAGGTCGAGAGCCCAGCCCCCAAATACACCGAATAAATCTCGTGTGCCAGCAAGTATAGTTCGGGAAAATCACGTTCAATGCAGCAACACAGTTAGAGATTCATCCCGAACTCCGAAAGTAGCAACCGTTTACACAGTAGTGATGGTTTTGGTGGAATAAACTAGAGTTTGATGACCGAAAGTAACAGTTCGTGTTCGCTATAAATCAATGAGAATGACAAGCACCAACAGATTGATCAAATAAAAGCTGGCTTAGAAAAAAGTGAAAAACAAATATATTCGTGTTTATTGTTACTGTAAATTTTTTATATCTCGGAAATTCAAAATCATTCCTTTGGTTTCTCAACTGGAATCACCTGGCCATCTTTGATTATCGGCGCAAGACAGGGACGCTTAGAATAGTCGTAGTTTCCTGCCCAAAGCTAGAAAAAAATAAATGGACAGAACGTTGATCGGTACAATGCTTGGGGAACAGAGTTTCATGATTTACCCTATAGCGCTTATCTCTGTGATCCTGCCAGGGCTCGGGGTTGTTTTTGTGATCCCAAACGATATCCGGATTGTACAGCGAGGTGCGCACGATGTGGAAGGAAAGCCAGCACAAATCGGCAATGCATATAGCGTACACTGGCCACAACTGGAAGATGTTCGTGTTAATGTAATTTCTTCCCTCTTAATATTGTATCGTGCCTACCAATGGATGCTTGGGCATTTCACGAAAACCCCAACCTCGCATTTTGATTGCTTGCGCTTTGATGTCTTGTAAAATTGAGTTCTGAATTTGAATGATTGAAAATTTTCCTTTTTTCTTGAAAACGGGTTGCTTTGGTATGCGAAAAAAATTGTACGAAGGTATAGGATCAATGAACACTCGACTCCTAGGAATGAATAATAATTGTTAAAATGTTACAGTAATATTGGATTGCGGTGTTATAACTCCCTTTTTTCAAATCGCTATTGTGAATCAGTAGTGGCATTTCGCATTTCGAAACGAGTGATTTTTGTTCGTAACGTTTGGCATTACGTAACATTGTGTTCGACCGTTTCTTAACTCGAAACGAGAACAAATGTCTCGACAAGAAATAGTTGATCATCGCATGTGAAGATGCTAGTTAGACGTTGATTTTAATACTAAACCTTGCATCAAATAAAATTTCAATTGTATTTCCATTGGTTTTGACTTCTATTTGTACCAGTATGTGAGTATAAATACAATACTTTTAGTATGTTGCATAATTAATAACTTGTTATTGTAGCATTAGGGAATCACCAAACAATGCAATAAGCATCAACCTTTTCGACGAATGCATGGTTCAAGATTGAATGTAGGTCGTGATTTCATTCGCTTGATATCTCGGCTTATGTCCAATCACTACAACCTAAACGCGCATCTCTATCGCATTGGGCTTGCAGCAAATAATCTTTGTGATTGTGGCGATGGCTACCACGACATCGAGCATGTTGTCTGGTCGTGTATCCGGTTCTATGCTGCCCGCTCCGTTAGCCGTTACCCTGATCTTCTGCTTCATCTATTCCTGTTCCTCAGAAACGCCGATGTCAACGTTTAATGATGTTTCTTTCGTTGTGTCCCTGTTTCATATCCCTCCTATCCGATCTATAAACTTCTACTTAGTCGCGGCAATACATACACATACTCTTTACAGATACACAGGTCGAAGATTGTGCAGGCCACTGACCATTCAACAATAGCCAAAGGTTGTACCGCTCATGACAACTCTACACGAGCTGAAGATTGTACCGCCCAGTGACCGTTCTACCCTGGATTCCTCGAGTCAAGAGAGATGCACCACGATTGATATGAGGTACAGACTACCCAGCGAACATTAGGCTAGGTGCAAATTGAGAAGCGTATAGCGCTCGTAAGCGAACGCGAGACTACCAACACGACTCATACGGGCCACAAACGTAGCGTGGTGGAGCGCATATTGAGTCGCAATTTGGTGTAAATAGCATGCCACTCGCATACAATGACTGATTAACACAGAGTTGCGCGATATATTTATTTACTAACACAATCACCCGACCAGTACAGCCATACAGTGTCATACCCACGGCGCTATATGATTGTTCACCAACACAACTACCACAACCGGCATGACCAGCACGAGAAACTGTGGTTCAGCCACAGCGTCGCGCGAGTCGTGTCTCACGAGCGCTCCACCATTTCGCGTCATCTGGCCAATTTGCGCCGTTCTATCTGTTTTCATTAGCCACAAAAACAGGCGCTATATCGCGCCAAGTTACTCGCGCTATATGCGTCTCAATTTGCGCCTTGCCTTAAATCGTATAATTTTGCACGTGCCAAGTCTTACAAGAAATCCGAATAAATCATAATCGCAATATCAATCAAAGTATGTATCGTGTATATTTGAAATCGCATAAAATGTAAAAACTCGATTTTATATACCATTATCAAATTAAGTCGCAATTCGGTATAATAAACATCAATTTTATGATGTCGTAAAATATATTTAATCCGCATCATATGCGTATATTACGCTGATGCAGTTTGTGTGTCGTATAAGCGTATAATTTAAATCGATTCAGTACTGTAGTAAATCGTGTTGCATGCTGAAGAAAATCATGAAACGGTAAATCATATTAGATTCTAATAAAGAACATATTACATCATATTGAAATGTCAATGAAATTCTGATGCACTCGAAAGTTTTAACCGCTGTTGAATTAAATTTCAGATAGCCGCGCGAGATAGCCGGTGGATGATAATCCAGACGACCGGAGTTCGAACCCACATCAGTTTTCACCAAACATCAATCTGTGCCATTTTAAACATTCATATACTACTCCCAACATAAGTCAATCAAACAATTATTGTTTCTACGAACATAAATACTCATATATAAAAATGGCGATTCGTGAGGTTATAATATACATTTCACGAAAATATTTTGCGCCATTTGTTTTTTTTCTATGTCTGTAATAAACCGTATATGAGTATGGCAAAAGTCGTATTTGGTGCTTTGACAATTCATGAATATATTCATATTAGATCGCAATTCAATTTCAACATAATCGCTATTATAGCCGGTCAAAGTTGCATATTCATCCAAACAAATTCGGTTAGCATTTGCCATGTATGTATATGGCCTCCACTTTTGCATACATATGCCAGTTAGGCGCATCATATGCTAACCAAATTTTAGGGCATATGATGTTATATATATACGCTTGTTATGCGATTTAATGTTTGCTGGGTAGGGGAGCGTCGCTGATTAATGGTCAGTTGCACCCCAATAGGAAGTATCCCGTGTCGGCCACACATACAGAGCACTGGAGACTGCAACATCCCAATTATGAGAATCTTTGTAATACTAACCTCGAGCCAACCGCGAGTAATCGGTTACATATTACTAACAACAACACTTCCTAACATTTGACGGAGTTCATGTTGGACTGAGGTTCCAGTGGAATGAAAAACCAAATTTAAATAATTAAACGAACGAATGTAATAATTTATTAATAAGATGTATTCACTGCGCGTTCCAACTTGAATGAACATTATTGTTCAAGCACACAGCAGAAGCCTGATGGGGTGCTCTCGCTTAGCTTTGCTACCACCATGCACAAACACAAGGTTGGATGTTCGTTGTTCTACCAACAGTTAATGGAGGAACGTTCGGATCTCGCTTGAAATTTGCTGAATACGCCTGATGCGAAGAGGACCTCTTAGAAATTATGTGACAGTTTAAAGATAGCACCTAATGAGGGAGGGACCCCTGTGTGGGAAGTTTCGGAGTGAAAAAAAGTATATGTGTTCTTTTTCCGTAGGCCTTAGAATGGGTATATGAGTACAATCACTACACCGGGTAATTTGAATTTGTCGAACAAATATTGCTTTGTTTCATTAAACGATGTTGTATCCAATTCGATCCATTTTTCGCATAAACTTATTTCCAAAAGTGGCATAATTTCACTGATCAAACTGTTCTGTGTTGAGCCATACCAAATCAGCCATTCCATGCCAAACCGATATAGTGGTTCTCAGATTTTCTAGAAAAGCGGTAGTTTTGTTCTTTATCGCAAATTATTAGACCCGTATTTTATTATTTTTTTGTTAGGGTGACCATTTCCATTTTAGGGTCCGAAAAATCCATTTTTCGCATTTTTGCCAAAAAAGATTTTTTTCAAAAACTCATAACTTTCGAACCACTGGACCAACTAGATGTTCGACATATTAAATTAAAGTCAACTTGCTGGTCTTTTATGGAAAAATACTACTGTAGCGGAAATTTTGAATTATGTTTTCGCTATTATTGATTGTATTTGTTATTATAGTTTTATAGTTTTCATGGTCTCGGGACCAAAGGCACTGTATATTTTTATATTTTTTCTGGAAGGCTGAGGATTTTTCACATAACATATCTCGAAATCAGGTAGGCGTTTTTTTTCGTTTTTGAGTTGTGATTGTTCAAAGTTAACAGACGGTCCAAAAATTTTTTTTCCCATTTTTTCCCACTACAAAAAATCATAACTTTTGATCTACGGGACCGATTCAGATGATCGCATATCAAATTAATGCCAATAAGCTAGTCATTCTTGGAAAAATGCTCAGCTGCAAAAAAAATCAGGTTTTGGTTTTGTCATTATTGATTGTATGTATTTGTTTTTTTTTAGTTTTCATGGTCTCGGGACCAAGAGCGCCATATTATTTTATATTTTTTCCTGAAAGCTGAGTTTTTTTCACATAATACATCGAAATACCAGAGAGGTGTAATTTTTCGTTTTAAGTTATGATTTTTCAAAGTTGACATGTTTTCAGTTTTCGTTCAATATTTCTATGCGACTAGACTGGATGTATGTGACTATAATCCAATTAATTGGGAAGTGTGTTATTTTTTCAAGAAAGGCTAGCTAGTAGGCTTTAATTTGATATGTCAATCATCTGAATCGGTCCAGTAGTTCAAAAGTAATAATTTTTTGAAAAAAGTCATTTTTGGGAAAAACGGGAAAAATGGTTTTTTAAACCATCGGGTAACTTTGAAAAATCGTAACTCAAAAACGAAAAAAAAAACGCCCTTCTGGTTTCGAGAAATGTTATGTGAAAAATCCTCAGCTTTCCATAAAAATAATAAAAAAATATAGCGCCCTTGGTGCCGAGACCATGAAAACTATAAAAAACAAATACAATCAATAATGACAAAACCAAAACCTGAAACTTTTGCAAGCGTAGTATTTTTCCAAAAATGACTTGTAAGCTTCAATTTGATATGTCGACCGTCTAAATCGGTTCAGTAGCTCAGAAGTTATGAGTTTTTGAAAATGTCATTTTTGGAAAAAAGGGGAAAAAATCGATATTTGGGATCACCCTAAAATGAAAATGTGCACCCTAACAAAAAAATAAATAAATAAAAAAATACGGGTCTGATAGTTTGCGATAAAGAACGAAGCTACCACTTTTGACGAAAATCTGAGAACTACTATATCGGTTTGACATGGAATGGCTGAAATGAAAAGTTTTCCCTACATTTATTTGGTACCACCCACTGGCCAGAAGGTTTAAAGCGGCCGCTAATTTTATAGCTGCAGGAATAGCAGTGCTTCTGAAAGTTGGTTGGAACACGATTGTATCCAAAATATTTTTGAATGCTTCTCGACTAAGCCTGAAATGCTACCGAAACCTCAAAACCAAGACGGGTCTATGGTACTAGGTGAGGCCGTTTCGTCACTAAGTTGGTTAGGGAGCGGTATATGAAAACAGTACGGAAGAAAGCAGAAGGGGAATTTTTTCCTTGAAGTGTGAAAGAGACAGACTGATCACGAGCGAGCTTGGGCACAAGCGTATTGTGTTTTGTTTACAAACAAAACACAGTAGACTTCCAAGATGGCTGAAGAGTGGTTTTAGCAAGTTGGCCCACCTTAGGATATACTTCTACGCGCCTTGCTCAAAACAAAAGAATAATTATTTGTCGAAAACGTATATTAGGGTATCCGCACCAATGCGTTGTTACAGACATTTTGACAACCCTCACCATTACGCAGCAACCCCACTGGTGGTTGCGGTTCAGGTGTGGGAAATAGTAATCTGCCTCTCGGTGAATAGTGAGTTAACAAATTTGGCAACGCGATATCAACCGAGCCAAGTGTTGCTCAAGGCGGTATAATAAGGTGGAACGTTATGTCAGAACTGCTGTTCAGCCATTACTTGAGTTCGAATTGACAGCGACCAAACGAACGGCTAGAGTTTTCCGAGAAAGAGGATAACAAATGGCATGCAATGATGAGTGCATACCGCTATGTGTTTGCTGCGCATAAACGTTGGTTTTGTTTACGCTGTTGGCATCATTGTTGTGTTTCTGTGACTGCTACAAGTTGTTGTCTGCATTGCTGTTTTACGGAACGTGAGGGTTGTTGCTGTTGCTGCTGGGATTGGCAATTCAGCGATTGTGGGAGGTTTGCTAGTGGGTATATGAAAGGGTCACTACCGGCGGGCTTGTGCCGTACTGCTCTAAGTTCCATTCGCTTTGGTGGAATTAGTCGTTGGCTACCCATTAGGATTGAGTGATAGCGATACGCTGTGGATATCCATGCATATCATTTCCCGGCGACTGCTGCTTTAGCTGGAGACTCACCTGATCGTACGGGTTGTGAGACACAACAGCTAGTTCGATTGAAACCGGCCCAGCGTATGTATATGTTGGTGTGGACCGCTATGTAGCATACAAATTAGACCTGCTTTGTTTATAAACAAAAATAGTCGCTGTCACTTTTTATCCCCTCTCGCATCTTCCATGCTTTATCATCATACTGTCGAAAATGAACCACCTGTCAATTCCAGCTCCTTGGTGTTGCTATTTTCAAACGTCAAACATCTGTTGTGGGTTTCATTCGTCTTGTGTTCGTTTTTTGTGATTTTGCTCTGAAATATTATTTCGGAAGTGTATATATTACATTTATCTACCAAAAAATGAACGTGACGAAAAGAGAATTAACTGACATTTGTCATTTCTTCTAGTAATAGCAATCGTATTTAGCAACCTGCGGTGCGAAAAAGAAGTGATACTATAGAAACCGCGATAGCAACGACGGGTACGCAAATCGACGAGTTAATAAATTGGCAACGGCTAAAACTCGAAACTAGAAACCTTGAATAGTAACGCATTGGTGCGGATGCCCTTATGGGAACCTTACACGATCAAACTGATTGACAATAAGTGTCTTCAATATCGTGACAGCTAGGCTTTCGACATCCGATCTAACCTCAATCAATATTTTGCCACCTTACACGGTCAATATCACCCTCAACCCGAGACAACGAAAATATCCCCGATGGCTAGTGGCGACATTCGAGTTTGGGATCCAAACTATTCTCCATCAAATTAGAAGGCGAAAAGGCAATTTTCAATTGGTAAAATTTGAATGAAAATATCTACTTGGTATTATTTAATTAGTTGAAGCGCGTAGTCCTAACTCTAAGTTTACCTATTTTCTATGAATTTTCAGATATTTCTACTAAAATTTATTATTATTATATAACGTCAGTTTCAGATACAATTTTTGTATGGGATTTTCTCACCACTCGCAGAAAAAAAGTGATTTGCATTCACATAGAATACTAATTTGATTTGGAAAAGTTAATTTTCATTCATAATTTACACTTTAAAACTCGTTTTTCCTTCTCAAAAACACATCATAATACTCGCTTCACAAATACAGACTGATCCTTTCAGTTTCAAGGATGCCAGATTATTTTAGATTGAGAAAATATATGCAAATTATATTATCTGCAAGCAAATGTTTTTATTCGATAAATAAGACTATGACAGTAGAACCCCGTTTATCTGTATCTGTATCTTTACCCCGATTATCTGTATCTGTATCTATTTCTGCATTGATAGAACATAGTTTCTATGTTTAAACATCATCTCGACTATTCGCGGATAATCGGGATTCTACTGTAACTTGAATTAACACGTGATGTTTTTTCACCTGTGATTTTCCCAGATCTTCTCATTCTCCAAATTTTATAGCGGAGTGTGAAGAAACACACAATTTAGACTAAAGTGGCTGCCCCGCTCGCTAGCGCAAAGAATGACTGAGTTCAATGTTAAAAAACTCCTAAGACGTTGTTAATTTTCATTCACTCTCTCACCATCCCATTGTCAGTTTACTTTGAGGTTTTGATTTGTATCGCGAAAAGTACAGTATTTTGCTATTTTAAGTACAGTAATTTACATTTAATGCGACATTTTTCTAATTGGACAGACCTGTATGCGACACGTTTAGTTAGACATTTTTGTAAACATCGAGTTCGGGCCCAAGCGTCGACGCTGTACCACTCTCATCTTCAATGTCCAATTACAGGTCAAATCGCCTCCAATGCGACACTGAGTGGTTCTCCGGCAAATCGCATTAAATGTAAATTACTGTATCAGTTTTCCAAACCAAAAGCTTTCATTTATGATTCCTACAATTTCAAAAGTTTATAAATTTTAATTGCAATCGCAAAAAAGACTAACAAACATTAAATGTCCGCTTGCAAATCTGGCAACTCAGTCTGGAAGTCCGTGAGGTAAAACGTCATCATGATGCATCCATATGAAATGTCACGATATTGATGCCCGAAAATCAGAAAATCCGGATTTCTGCGTTGTCGGCCATGTTCAGCTGTCATTATGCTGTCAAATGTCATCATATTGTCAATAAATTTGACCGTGTAAGGTCCGCTTTAGACAAACTCACTCATTTTCATTTAGGGCATCCGCAACAATGCGTTGTTACAGACATTTTGACAACCCTCACCATAACGCAGCAGCCCCACTGGTGGTTGCGGTTCAGGTGTGGGAAATAGTAATCTGCCTCTTGGTGAATAGTGAGTTAACAAATTTGGCAACGCGATAGCAACCGAGCCAAGTGTTGCTATTTTCAACAAATGTCAAACATCTGTTGTGGGTTTCATTCGTCTTGTGTTCGTTTTTTTGTGATTTTGCTCTGAAGTATTATTTCGGAAGTGTATATATTACATTTATCTACCAAAAAATGAACGCGACGAAAAGAGAATCAACTGCCACTTATTATTTCTTCTAGTAATAGCAATCGTATTTAGCAACCTGCGGTGCGAAAAAGAAGTGATACTATAGCAAAAGTAATAAATTGTTAACGGCTAAAACTCGAGACTTCTTCTTCTTGAATGGCGTTAACGTTCCCTGTGGAACTTTTGCCGTCTCAACGTATGCATTAACTAGCGTCATTTATTAATACTTAGTTGAGATTTACTAAGCCCAATAACACGCCTTGAATGTATTCCGAGGGGCAAGCTCTAGAATACGCGTGATCACAGTGCAAGTCGAAGGAAATTTCTTTGACGAAAAAATCCCCCGGCCAGAACGGGAATCGAACCCGAACACCCGGCATGATAATGTGAGACGCTAACCACTCGGCCACGGGTGCACCTTTAAAACTCGAGACTAGAAACCTTGAATAGTAACGCATTGGTGCGGATGCCCTTAGCGAAAGAGGATTACTTTTATCCCTCAACTCCCGCCTTCGTGAAATAAGCGTGCTCTCTTCTTCACTATCGCTGTCGTCAAAAAACATTTCGCAATCTTTTCTTTTTAATCACAATTCTAATATAATATCAACTTAAATTTGTTTTTCGGCATTGATATTTGCAATAGCCTTGAACTTTGCTTTGTTTACGACCCCAAAAATTTGACAGTCCCTTCGAGACAAATTTTGCCCGAAATCTAGTACACTGAAAATATAAACTCGAAAAAGATACATAATACTAAAATCAATTTGATTCGAGTTTGAAACCGAGTCACTCGTTTCGAAATCCAAAAAGCCACCCCAGATTTTCCACAAATTTTGTTCTTCCATTTGTCGTCACATTGGTTAAACCATTGGCAGGAAATGATGTGGCTTGTCTCAGTATAACTGCGGGTATGTTACATATTTTCATCTAGTCTTCCGGGTTTGACTTCCAAAAACCTCTCCCAAAGCAATTTGATTATTAGGATTTTTTTTTGTAACGGGATTCACACGTGTTCCTCCGAGAATTGACGTTACTTCCGGGGAGTTCTTGTACAATCACTAAATAAGACAATTGAAAATCGAATATCGCAAAAAAATACCTAACTCGGCAAATTTCATGGTAGACGCATGTTTGTCGCGAAAACTCGTAGATTCACAAGATAACAGCTGGGGGCTCTTCTCTATAAATAGTCCGCTAGAATGTTATGAGCTAGCCTCGTACGCTCTATCCTAAGGGGAGAAAGTGTTCTTTGCTCGTACGTAAACGATAGATTTCTATTTCACGGTTGGTATTCTATTCTTCCCAGTTGTGTATCGTAACAGTTCGGCTGAAAAGTTCATAAGCTTGACCTAGATGGCGCCTCTTGCAAAAATCTACTTGACTATCACAAAGCACCATGTTTCAATGGATACGTGTCAAAATTTGACAGCAATCGTTGAGAGTGAAGCAACTTTTGTTATTGTGAAACTCCTTAAAGTGTCACAAATCAGTAAAAACGATGGCAAAAATGCATGAATTGGTCTTCGAATTGCTTCCGAATCCACCTATTTTCCAGATCTGGCCCCCAGCGACTTTTTTTCTGTTCGCAGACCTGAAGAGAATGCTCGCTGGCAAGAAATTTAAGACGAGTAATAAAAGTATTTACCGAAGCTGATGCCTATTTTGGGGAAAAAAAGAAAGAGTACTACAAAAATTGTATCGAAAAGTTGTTGGGCGGATTTTGGCAAATATAATTAATTTATCATTGATTAATTTTATGGTTCAGAATCCTAATTATATAATTTGATTATTACATCGACTGGCACGAGTTCGAACTGTACATAGAAATACATTTATCTTCACAAATTTGTCGTTGATTGGTGTGTCGCGCATCAGTTGTTTCTCAGGCACACCCTATCGGGAAACGTTGCTACATCCGCACCATCTGTCGGCTCGTTACAAAAACTCGTGTTTGTTTTGACGGATTTAATCTGCCAATCCTCTTTGTGTCGCCTGTTCGTCAAACCGTTTAGGCGAGCGTTATCGCTGAGCGCTGAGCCAAACTTTACTCTCTTTCTCTCATTCGCACAATCCATTCAAACGATTTAACCAAACAAACTTCAGTCTCCAGCTAGATTCCCCTTGATTCGGACGTATATTCACTTTCAGCAAGAACGGTTGTCAGTCACACGGCTGGGAGGGGAGGAACTATCCTGTGAGGTATCTGAATAACGGTTACTTGTGTACGATTTTTTGCCTTTTGTATCCTCAGGAGAATTATATAGTGAAGTATTCGAAAAATAGCTGTTAACACGCTTTTTCACATTTTTAGAACCCCTGCAAGTATCCTTCGGATACCAAGCAGAGCGCCATCTGTTATCCGTGATAATCGGTGATGGCTGCGAAATTGGGTGCGTGAAAATCGTGAGCAGTACATGGAAATATGTCGTGATTGGTAAAGGATCGAATGAAAATTTGATAAAATTATTCAATCGTCGTTCGATGGATCGGTAAATTGATGGTAATAAGGAGCAATTGTGTGGGTGTGTCCCAAAGGGATGTTTTCAACGCCAGCCTGTTCTTCGGTTGCTACTGGTGAAAATGAATGGGTCAGGCGAAAAATCAATTTTTCTGCTAACGAACCTCTCAGTGAATGAAAATTGATCCTCCGAGTGAAAACGGGTGGCAGAGCAAGTGGCGAAAGTGGTTCAGTGCATTTAGAATTGAGTCAAGCATTGTGAATTGTTGTAATGAAATCATTCACGCCAGAAAAAGGTGTGGTGCGTCTTCGTCCTGTGTTAGTGCTGGATAGGGTCCGATCAGTGAAAATTTGTCGATAGCAAACAAACAAGGCAGGGCAATATTAGCAGCAGCAACAAACGGAGAGCGGACAAAAAGGGAAAAGGATACTTTCGTGCAATAGGCCCAGAGCCGCGCACAGCCTGCCGCAAGAGGGCAAGGATTTTCTTGCTGGCTCTCTCTCTCACTTTATTTGGTGCGTGTTGAGCGTTGTTGACAGCCGAAGTGCGGCTTCTCGCTTATTCGTGCTTCATCGTGTGCACGGGGGCTGTCTGTGCAACCGAGCGGAGAATTCTCGCACAGGATTCTCGGGAAGCGTGGGTTACGGTATCATCGCTCGAGAGAAAAACGGAGGACGCAAAAATGGCTGTTCCAGTGTTTGCAGAAGGTAGGTGGATTTCCCGCTGGGGGTTTGTTTTTGTACTAGTCAATTCATCGGGATGCATGTAATGCATATGAATGCTTGGTTTGAGCTTTCTTTCATGATTGCTTTATGGCTATATGGTTTTATTATTACTGAAATTTCAGTGCTTAAGGCAATGACACCCTCTTTGTGATTCATAGAATGAGAGTCCCGGGCCTTACAGAACGATGCCGCGTTGAGAGCTATTCTTTAGAAGTCCTCGTTTTCATGTTCAGAACGTTTAAATTTTCAGTGAAAGCCGATTGAGTCTAATGAGCTATGCAAATAATCGACGTGATTGGAGTAGTTCATGATCCATAACTCCCAGACATTGTTCATTGTTGGTCTCAAAAAAAAAGACGTTACAAATGTGCTGTCTGTACGACTATAGATTATCCAGCATAATCAAACGAATGAGTTTTCGAGATGATTGAACTTTCTTCTCCAGTTTTGCACTAGACCTAGTTGCAATTTCTATTGCATTTCTTCTTCCTTGCTGCATTCATCACGATCACGCTACACGCCGAAAACTGTCCGCTTTTCCTACCAGTCTTCTCATTTTTATCCGATCGTTATAGGTAAAAGAAAAACTATAACAAAAATATACTCGTCACACCTTATCGGATCCTGTGATCAGTTTTCCCCGTGGTGAATTAGATTTATTTTTATGACAATCGCGGCAATCAGTTTTGGAAGAAACCGTCAAAACTTTCTATTTCATTGTCAAGTTTAGTGTTTTTTTTTGGTTCACGTTCGCACCTACGAAATTAGGCGCCGCTGTGTCAATGCAATGATGGTAGTTAGAAGATGAGATTTTAATTAAAGTAATGCCTCGACTCTCATGAGACTGGGACATACCGTTTACACTGATGAGCGCAAAAAAAAAACCACACCCCCATTTGAAATCAAAGTGTTCCAATATTAAAAGTTTTTTCAGACTTTTCGGTATTCCAGTCAATGCTACGTAGAAATCGGTAATTAGTAGACCATTTTGCCATTTCAGTATCGTTGATTTATTTTCTGGAAAAACAAAAAAAAGGACTTTTGTTCTTAAATGGGTCCTTTAGGGTATGACATAAAGTAGTCAATATGACCCCCTTTGGTCTTGATAACCAACTGACAACGCTTTGGCATACTCTCCACGAGGTTCCGGAGGTGTTGGAGGTCCTAAGCCTTCAACGCAGCAAAATAGTTTTGCTTGTTCATAACGTCAGTTTTGTGCACCTTGTTGTCCAAAATTGCCCATACATTCTCAATGAGATTCGGGGTTTTGAGGTGGCCACACCATTAATTTGATCCGTGTAGATTGGAAGAATGTTGCTGTTTTTTTCGCAGTATGCTTCGGGTCATTATCTTGCTAGAAGGTGTAGTTATCCTCCAGCCTTATTTTTAGCATGGATTCCTCCAGGTTCTCGGGTTCTCTGTCGATGTAACCATCGGCAGTCATACTACCGTTGACCTGCGATGAAATTTCCCACCCCAGACCACGAGAAACAGCCCCACACCATGATGCTTCCACCACCGTGCTTCATAGTCGATTGTAGATGCCGGTCCAGGAGGCCCTCGTCACTCTTCCGCCACACTCGTCACCTTTTCTTGTTAAACAACTCGAACTTGGACTCGTCCGACCAAATGATGCGCTTCCAGAACTCCAGTGGCTTGTTGACATGGTCCCTCGCAAACTGAAGTCATTTTCTTTTACTTCCCGGATGATTAGCGTGCCCGTTCTTGCACCAGTCTTACGTTTCGGTGATCTTCCCGGTCGATCGGCGCGGCTGCCGAGCATCTGATGCATCCGAATGACCAGCTGGGCCGCACAACGGCTTACCCCATACTTCTCAGCAATGTTTCGTTGAGATTCTCTACGCTGGGAGTCACGCACAATCAAATGTCGAAGCTGTGTTGAGATTTACTTTCCATCCATTTCCCGAAAGCTACCTCAGCGTCAAAAACAAGCGACTACGTATGCAAAGTTGACTAAACAGCTACGAATATTTTGTTTGTGTCAGATGTAAACAACCATCTGTCACTACCGAGGGATGTATCGATGACGAAACCACGATAAAACAAATTTACGCAAGTTTTTTATCTATGTCATACCCTAAATGTATCCATTTAGGAACAAATGTCAATTTGGGTTTTTCTAAAAAATAAATTAACGATATTGAAATGGCAAAATGGTTTAATAAATACCTAATTTTACGTAGGATTGACTTTTCTATTGGTGGAGATAAATTCAAATCATAGTCATCTGATATGAAGTAACATTGATAAATGTTATAAAAGGTATAAAATATATCCATTCCGGATATCCACCTCATATTTTGTGTGACCACCCTTGGCACGAATGACATCTTCGTGGCATTGATCCAACAAGTGTAGATTTGGTTTCTGATGGGATTTTTCCTCTCAGGTGCAATTATTTTCATGAACCTTAACTTTCAAAATAGACCACAAATGTTTTATTCGGTTAAGATCAGGAAATTGTGCTGACCACTTCGAAACTTTTCTATTTCTTCTCGTAAACCAATTTGGAATGTGTCTCTGTTTTGGAATTTTATAAGCGACCTCGATTTTAAATTAATTTTGATACGATAGCCCTTCCAATTCGAGAAGTTCTCTTTGATGGATATACTGATCGCGTTGCTGGAATGAAAGAATCACTCTTTTTAAACTTTCGAACTGCAATCGTATCTCTCCTTCGCCGGATGATGGGCCTGATTCTCGAATACACTTCACGGTGGAAACGGAATGAAACGTATCCGCGATGACAACGGTACGGTGTCGACATCTGGATACGAGATTAGTTTCCCACTAAACTTATCATTATGATATCAAATTATCTTCAGATAAAATTTTTGTATGAGATTATTATATCACATGAAGAAAACAAAGCTTTCCACTCACATTAAATACCAGTTTGATACGAAGAAGTTAATTTTCATTAATGATTTTTTATTTGAAAAGTGCTCATTCTACCTGAAAATTCATTATTATCTTCGACACTTCACTAACTCGTAAAACGTAGTTCAATGGCATGTCGTTTATTTCGTTTCCACCGTGAAGTGTATTCGAGAATCAGGCCCGATATCAGCAATTTGACGATACATTGCATAAAAATGTATGCAATTTTTACATTCGATAAAGTGACAGGAACGGCATAGTACGCAACAAAATGGTACTAAGCATATTTGTGTGGATAAACCCTTTTTTGTATGTTTTGTTTTCACTTTTTAGTTCCTCACGACTTAATTCCTTAAAGTAAGGATAATTTTAAGCACGTTTGATTGGGAAATGACAAGTATGGAACAAAATAAAACAAATATAAATAGACGAATAATTGTCTCAGTTTTCAAATGAAAAACAGAACATTTTTACATACTGTATATCCTACTAGCATTCTGATGCTGATGATACCTCATCCATTCAGCATCATGCAGGAGACGATCTCGATATCGATATGCATTCTGCATCGAGGGATCCAAAAAATGTGTACGAAAATTGATGTCTCTTTTATTTGTACTATATTCGCCGTTTTTAAGTTTGTCGCTGTTTCCATCGCTGAATAGTGAAATTATTACTGTCACCGTCTGTGCAACGGAAGAACTTTCAAAGGCACTCCAGCTGCTTTTCTCGTAGAAGATTTGCTCCCCGCTCGCGAGGGTGGGCTTAGTGTGGCTAGTCTCATCTAAAGCTCGATTGCACTGTTGTACTCACTGCTGCTGGCGTAGCCATTGGCATTGGTAATGCCAGTGAAAAACGTTGAAGTTCCAGCGTTGCTGATCGAGGTCAACTCTGGAAATGCATTGCAAGCCGATGATCCGAGACAATTTTTGTTACGGTTTGCGCCTCTACCGAGGATGGTAGTTGGTATGGGTGTTGAGTTTTGTTCCCAAAATCACTTTTTCAATCCACATCTGGCTTGATTATCAGCTGTGCCGGTTATTTGCAAAATTTACGATTTTCATCAAACCTCCTGATGAAAAATAAGATTAATTCAATACAACAGAGCGAGATTGTGTTGACAAAAATTTTAAATAATGCACTGGATTTTGAGCATTTGTGTGATGTGATGTAATTTTTATATAAAAAATATGTACAGGGTGAGGTCCAGGGCACGACCGAATAGTTGACGTAAGGCTTCGGAATTATTTCATTAAATTTTTTTTTATTGCTTCAGATAATGCTTTAGAAAGCATCGAAATTTCTAAAATAACTCCATAGTAGAAGGCTTTGGTGGCCCTGAAAAGGGCCGATGGTTTTCGTGGTTTTGTAGAAGCAGCTGAAGATGGTTGAGACATGATACATTATGGTTCTCGCGGAACAATACACAAGCTTGGTTGTTTTTTATCATTACTGGAAATGCACATAGTAGCATCTTTTTTCTAGACAGAAACTGTAGCTACAGGCGATTCTGTATTTGTTCCACCACGCATAAAATCAACAAGGTGTATGTGTGATTCAGTCATACATAAACACTCTCCCCCTGACAGTATGAAAACCGACGCGGCGCATCTTTACACATCGGATTTGAAAACAAAAATTTAAAAAAAGATCAAAATTGAATTGCCATGACATCTTTCATTCACAACACACTATCGACCCTCCGAAGCCTTTTCGCTCTCTGTTGAACGAAACCTTTGTTTATTTTTTGTCAAATGCAATTTCTTTTATACTCGCGAAGCCAAGGTAATATTCATCTTTTGTTTCGCTTCGCGATCATTCACGTTCGCTTTTCATGATCTGCACTGCGCATTTTACTTTGTGCATATACTGAGAATGCATTGTGAAGCAAACTACTTTACATGTTCGCTCAGCACGATGACAAATTATAACTGGAGGTTTGTCACAGCAAGTCAATAGTTATTGTGTGGTTTTGTTTTTTCCCTTGGAGCTATTAATTTTGTATTCACAATAGATATGCATACTATTCAAATTTTGCTTCCCTGTTCTTTTGGTTGCTCGTTATAATTTGAGGAGCACAAATTGGACCAATCTCAAAATAGGATTCTCTACTTTTATGCTCTGACTCGTGTCAATAATTTGCTATCGGGCGAAGCTTTAATTGCAATATTATTTCTTTCCATGTTGTTCGCATACAAAGTACAGTGCTCGTTTATCACATTTACATTTGATGCGAAACTTTTTCGAGATGACAGCAGATCTCGACATTTTATGTAATTTAAAGACATTTGGCATCAATAATTTTATTTTGAAACCCCCGATATCCTTCCCGATTTTCGGTTTTCAAAAAAACTCAAACTCCGATTGAGCTGACATTTTGCATAGGGTAGTTTTTCGTGGGAATCAACACTTCTAATCAAGTTCCCTTTGAAAGTTCGAGATGGCTATTTTTATTGGCACTCTAATGTACAATCGCCGCGTTCCGAGTGGCCATATCCATTCGCATTGCTTCAAATTTCCGACATATGAAGAACATGTGCTTCGATGTTTGGTACACAGTACCGCATGCTGGGCATAGAGGTGATGTGTGCGTGCCCAAACCGATCAAGGTATTGTCCAAAACAACCACGACCTGATAGGAACTGGGTCAGGTGAAAGTTCACTTCTTCATGTTTTCTATTCACGCAGAGATCACGAGTTCAATTGTCACTCCCGACATTCTTCCAAAAATGGAAGTAAAAGTGACGAACCAGCCGAAATGTGTTGAAAGTCACTATAATAAAGAAAAAAAAATGTTTTCTATTCGTCCAGGCCGGTGAAAGCTAAAAGTTCTTTCGGGGTGCGTCACTGTAACTCAATATCGACGAAAAAACACTCGCCAAAAGGCCCCATTGACTACGGAATACTACTCAAATGTTTATTATCGTTAATCTGTATTCTGATTGCACAACTGCATTATTATGCCATTGTTGATTCTTCAAAACTTATTTGTACACCCAATAGGATTGTTTGGCCTCACGGAATACGATTTCAGCTGCAAATAAACAACGGTCTGACATATGAGTTCTATCGGTTACATTCGTTGTTTCCGCAGGTTTATGTTCTATCAGAAAAAAGAATTATTATTTCCTCTACTCTTCGTTGAAGCAGAACAAGGAAACAAATCATTGCTATGAATTGACATTTGATTACACTTTCAGTTATGTTTTTCTTACAATGATGCTTATTACAAGCATTCGTATAGCTCGGATCACGTTGTCGCAATTACAACCAATCGATTTTAATTCATCGTTGCGAACACCGCACAATTACTCCGTCGGCCTGTTTGATCACATAGAGTCTCGTTTCCTCGGGTGTTAATGTACAAATATGCATTTCTAATTGAACGATTGTTAAACTATCTGTATCATTATCGTGACGACAACATGTGTGTCGTCTTAATTATACTATTTTGACGCCAACAGTACACATTTGACCCATTTATGATGATACAAATTCCAACCACTAGGCGAGGCACAATCAACGAAATCCACAAATGGTTGTCCCAAAAATGACTCAACACATATTATGCTCGTTCTTCGTTCCTCTCATAATCATCATCCGCAATTACATCATAAAGAGTCAAAATTAAAAAATTAAAAATTTCTCCGCCACGCTATTAGCGCACGAAAGGCGCCTAATTCATTCGGCTCGCCACTTCTTGTCCTCCCAACTCTCATCGTACACTTCCTCACACACAAACATCAGTCCGATGTTGTGATAAAAACCTCTGGACAACGTCACATGAGGCATTTCGTTCGGTTTTGCTCCATATGTGTGCCAAGTGCGTGCGTGCGGAGTTGGCATATCACAAAGAAAGGCAAAAAAAAGAGCAGCTGAGGCTGTGCTGATGTTGCTGCGGCTTTGTTTTCAGCGCGTTCGATTCATAAATATGTATCAACCATCAACAACAACGACAACAACAACAAATAACACAGAACATCGAGCAGGGCAATAAAAATTGATGACCGTCGCGACGCGAGCAGAGAAAAGGGAACACCCGCATGCCAACAGGAGAACAAAAAACAACGTCGGGTTTAAATCCCTCGTCCGCCCATATGTAAGCGTTCGCACTTGCTTCTTCCTTTCTCTGCTTGCTTCACGTCCTTCTGTGTTTCGCATTTCCGTCGATAATCCTCACCCCTCTTTTGACCTAACTAGCTCGGTAAATAAGGTACACCAGGCGCGCACGAACCTTGGGTCCACTGGCAAACATGAATAACAAACATATCGAGCACAAAATCCGAAAACCTCAACATAAACTGTTGTGTGTACGTGTGCGAGAATCCTCCCCGAGAGAAAATCCTTTTCTGGTTCACAACCTATGTGCGTGTGCGTATGTGTTGGTTGGCGAGAAGTGTGCGACGGTGTAACAATAATATGTATAACGATCTTTCCGCTCCAGAAAAGCCTGCAGACGATGTTATGAAAAGTGAATCACCTGGCTCATAATGCACAACAATAATGCACACGCGAATGCAGTTTTAACTTTGTTGTGTGCGTGTGTTTCCGTCCAGGATTATTCCACAAATCAAGCTTGTGTCACTTCTGGGCGATGGTATGATGTCGTCTGCGGTCGGTTATTTTATATCCGACCCGTGGAGATGGGATACAGTTGTGCGTTTGGGTTTTGTTGTCGATAATGGCAAATTTTTGTTTGTTCCGCAAACTAGAAACTCTGGGAATTTTGGGTGGACTGAATCTTATCGGCTGTCGAAACAAATTATGTCGTTGACGGATTCGAATTAAGATATTCCTGCATAGAAGAAATAAGTTAACGAGAATAGATTAGATACGAGATGGCCAAAACATTTTTTTCGAGATGACACCAGATCTCGATGTTTCATGCATTTTTAAGTCATTTGGCATCGAAAAAAAAATCGATTTTCCAAATTTCCTTTTTTATTAAATTTCCTTAATCAATGATTTTTTCATCGAATGCATAATTTCGGTCGCACTCAACAAAATACCTACTCTGTAAATACCTATTTTTATTGGTGAAAATGTCAGCTATTATTTGCTATTAAATGGTTTGTTGTCATTTTGTTTTATTGTTTACCGAGCGTGGGAAGCTCTTTAGTTTTTTTTGGCCGCTGTAGTCCATATGAAAATATTACTCATGGATCTAATCTCATACATTTTTATTTAAAACCGACGCACGTTTGCTGAGTTTTTTGAGTTTTCAAACTCATAGATGTGTTCAAACAGATTCATCATACCTATCAAGATTAGTTTAATAATGTAGAATATTTTCTCTTCTAAGCATCATTTACACTACAAAATACTTGGGTGGGTAGTGCATGGCGACTACAATGAACCTAGTCAAGACAAAACACCTACAGTATCATCGTGATTGATGATTTCATTACCCATTATTTTTCTGTACAGCTTCGTTAATCGTGGGAAATATTCGGTTGCCCGGAAAACTCGTGCCGATTTTATGAAAAAATCAAAAGCATAGTTTTCATAGACATGCATATCTTATATATGTACCGTTTTGTATTTTTGTGCTATCTGGTGAGCCACAGTTCTTACAGGATCCTAAACAAATGATAATCTAAAGAAGCAATATCTGGTAAATACGGCGAGTACCAGCCAAACTACGAAAAATGTTTGTCGAATTGTCAATTAGGTTTGGCGTTGTCCTGGAGGAATACGATCCCCATCATATTGGATAATTCTGGCCTTAAACTCACGTGTTCAGGTGCCATGTAGGCACCTGGACAGCTCTCGAACACCACTGAAAGCTGAGATTTAGGCACTCCAACAGTTTCTGAAGCCAACTAGCAATTGATTTGTTGACATTTTCCGAGCAGGGCCGCCCGTAAGATAGGAGAGTAGACTCCATCTGGGAGAGTAGAAACTCGCAATACAGATGTTTTTTCCAATCCAACCAGACACAGTGTATGATTTCTTCTAGATAAAAACCGATACGTGTTTTAGTTGCGTTGATAAAGTGAATCGCAAATGGAGATGCATTCATTCAAATGTTTTTGATCAAATAATATGTAACCCATCTATTGCAGCGTTTTAAAAATTACTTCATTAAAAAAGAACATCGCTGCTAGGAACACAAACGCATGAAAACGAAAGTGAACATTCGTTTATTTTCAGGGTACGCATAGCATTTTGTACTTCTGGCACAATTTGCGATGGAGTGCTTCTATAATTTACTTAAAACTTTCTTTGATTGTCTAAAACGAATGGTATCATTATGTTCACAGGAGGTTTGAGGATACACTAGGCTCGAAGTGTTGTGCTAACATTGGGATATTTGCGATATTTGGAAAATTACAGATGACTTTCTAAAACACTACAGCAAAACTGTTTTTGGCACTTTTTAAAAATCGATGCAAAAAAATTATTTTAAATTTCGTTCGTTTTTTCATCGAATCAACGTTTATCATTTATTGAATTATTAATCATCAAAGACGATGGAGCACTTTTTCATTCAAACAAAAATAATTTTGTATTGAAAGGTTCTACAGGAAAGTTCTTGGAATCCAATGAAAACTGGTTGATAAGGTTAATTGGATTTTTGTTGACTTATTTAAAAGTCCCGAAAAACCTTGGAATAACAGAAAGAGGATGGGTTTTTAATTGTTCCTATATTTTTATTCACTACATTCACACACACCAAGATGTCCGTAATGTGTTCGTAATATATTCCAAAACTTGAAGCTTTGAAATGTTGAAGTTGAAGATTTGGAATGATGTATGTTAGTCTTTCACGAAGTTATAGCATTTCAAAATCATTTAAAATTTTCGTGGAGCCGATCTGGCGTGGAGGTAACATCCATACTTCTCACGCTCAAGATCACGAGTTCAATTCTCACTCCCGACATTCTTCCAAAATGGAAGGTAAAAGTGACGAACCAGCCAGAAGCGTTGAAAGTCACTATAATACAGAAAAAAAAAAAAAGTTTAAAATTTTCAAATTAACACTCTATTCCTGTAATTTCTTTGTCGAATGTATTCATCGAACATCGAACAACAGAAACATTCTTCGATTGTGTCTTCATCCTAGTGGAATATATGATTCTCTCCTACCGATGGAAATAAATCGATCGCTCTCAGTTCATATGGATGACTTTCAGAATACACATTACAGGGAAGAAATTTAGCCATATGAAAAATACAGATGTTTGATGCACTCAAGCAGCTCAACCATTTTTTTGAAAAACACAGAATAATGAGGTGGCGGAAAGTTGAATAATTCTTGAGAATACAGCTTGAAAATGTATCGTGTCCACGTGTATATTATCATAACATAGCTGCAAACACATTGCCAGCTGTATTTGACAATGTGGTAGATAGGTCAAAGCATCATCTATCGGACTTTACAGTAAACTCAAATTGGAACGTTTTTGCAGTTGATTTATTCGCTAAAGAAAAAGTAGATGAAGAGAAATCGATCAAGTCACTTACACCCCTTTCCTTCTGTGCCCCTCAAATATTGAATGAACGCTAAATTGGCAAAAGTTATTGGCTGCATTTTTTAGTTAAACGCAAATAGAAGTAATATCAGCGGACATTATTGATTTCTTGCTATATGTCAACTAAATATCCCCGTACATATCAGATAAATAATAAAATGACCTTGCGTGGACATAATTTCTTTTTTTTGTAAAATGTGAACTGTAAAATGTATACTGGCACTGGTGTTCTGTAACATATTATACTACATGGACTGAAAAGTCCTGATTTTAAACAGATGGCGCCACTAAAAATGAACAAGATTCAGGTTCATCTGTCAATAGCTTATGTGTGAAGTTTTATGACATTTTGTTTATTTGTTCACAAACTACAGTTGTTTAAGTGTCACTACCTGAGCATTCAATTGGTTGCAAACTCACCATATTCTCCAGACTTGGCCCCCAGCGACTACTATATGCTCCCACAAACCTCAAGCGGTGGCTCCAGGGAAAGAAATTCAAATCGAATGAGGAAGTCATCGCAGAAACAGAGGCATGTTTCGAAGACTTAGACATTTCGTACTACAGAAAGGGAATCGAAATGTTGGAAACTCGTTATACCAAGTGTATTGCCCTCGAAGGAAACTATTTTGAGAAATAAATACAGCTTTGCCCAAAAAAACGATTGTTTTCATTGAAAATTCCGGGACTTCGAGAGACTTCGAGAACAAACCAACAGAAAAATAACGCTTCTGGGTATTACTACTCCTTCGATTTCGGATTTTCCCAAACAACTTTCGTCACGCCAACTCAATGCATACGGCGGAAGCAGGCCTAAAACGTGATTCCATCCACTGTGACGAAGCTGTGTGCTGGTCTTTATGTCCGTCACGTTTTGCAGTACAAATTTCTGTTGCTATCTTCCAAGACAATTATCTCAGTGGAGGGTCGTTTTTCTTTCAACATTCAACCTTGATCTTAACCCGCATACATTAGTAACACTAGTGAGAGGGGGTCCTAAACGAACCGAATGCTGTAAATTCAAGTAATCAAAATCAAGATTGGAGTAGGAATCAGGTTATTTTGTCTCTTGCTAGATTCGGCCAGCACTTCGATTGAATATGCGAGATGGCACCTCTACGATGTTTCATCTTGGTAGCTGGCAAGAGCAGTCAATAAATCTGCATCCCGATAGATCTACCAACCCTTTACGGAATCAGCAAGGCAAAACCACCGTGCCCTGTCGTGTGGTTTGAGTAAACAACACACATACCCATAGGCAGGTAGCATGGGTAACTGTCAATCTACCCGTCAATAGACCTGTCTAGTCGAGCTAAATTTATTGGCTGAGTTCGCGAACCGGCCCTGCTGCTATTCGCGTGTCGCGTTTCCAGCGGTTCTGAATATATATATACACTCTCATTAGCGACCTGTCGGCGATAAGAATCGACGGCGGGCCGATACAAATGGTTGATGGCTGCGTGGCTACGCCATATCACAAAGAGCAAACAATGTGCCCCACTCGAAAAATTTGCCAACTCTCTGACCGAATCCGGACAACGCCGGCGCAGCATGGCGTCGTGGTCAGTTCGGGCTGGTTATTTCGTGAATTAATTGAATAGTAATAAGCATGTTGGAGGAGAATGTTGATTTCGATTAGATTCAATTAAACGACATAAATTGGTACAAACTGCTCCATAAATAGGCAAGCGGTTCGTTTTCGAATTGGTGATTTACAGGGCGGCTGCCGCCGCTGTTATTGTCTGTTTTTTTGTAGTGGTGGAGTTTTGACAGAAGCAAGAACAGACCCTGCCTGGCGCACGCCACCGACCTTATATCGGAATTTGAACAGTTGCGTGGTACTTGAAACAATATGGTAATAAGACAAAGTGCAAACAGTGCGACAGTGGTTAGGCAGCACGGATCCCGATAAGGTTCTAATCGGAGACTGTCGGTTGCCATTGGAAGGGTGTATAGATCTTAAAACGGTTGGTCCATGACAATAAAATATATCGCTCTTTGGCAGGGCGGAACATTGCTTCGCCTCACACATTGTCTGTAGATACAGAGAATTTCGCCCATTCCATCAGAAAGGCAAAAATCTACAAATAGCTGAACCATTGAGCCTGTATAATCCGATTAAGTTGTGGACAAGCAAATCGCCACATCGTATTACTTTCCAAGAAATTGATCCATCGCTTTCAGTGGATAAACCTTATCGAAGATGAACGAAACAAAACCCGCTTAATTAAATCATCACTACTTCCCATCCGCCTCCATATCCCACTAGGCCGTGTGTGTATGCGCATCTGCGTGCGTGTGATCAGCGGACATAAAACTTTCATGATCATTTGAAGTAATTATTTCCGCCGGCTGCCGGCTCATCAACGCATGATTGCGTGCCTGATGGTTACGAGACGGTAGGGTCTGTTTTCTTAGCTCCTGCGCACTTGCGGATACGTTTAACCCTGTTGCGGGTTGGAAGGGGGGTAGGTGAGTTGTGTTAATTCGAGCGTGCTGTGCAGAAACACCGCCTCCATCTGGGGCCTTGGACCGTGTATTATGTGGTGGCAATCGAGGTGACGTTTGCTACTTAACTTATGAACGAAATTCAGTGTGTAACACACTATTAACTCAAATTGACTTTAATCGCTAGATTCATTATTATGGGTTTGATTATGAATTAAATGTGAGAACTTATGTTTGAGAATAAAAACGGTGGCTAATTTGGTTGAGTGTATAATTGCAGTCTCTTTCCTTGACACAGAAGGTTTTCTCTGCGGTCCATCACTGAGTATGTGTATGGAAAGAGAGTATAATGTCAAAGGAGTTGATTTAACGAAGAATATTTCTGTAAAAATAACGAAACAAACATGATCCTTTTTTTTCAAAAGTTCTCAGAAAAAGTGACCGATCCACACGTGAGCAGAGCTATAACTGAAATCAATCCAAAAATGCATGGGGAAAATTATTTTCAGTTTCAATTCAATTTAAACTATTTTACTATGAAAGGATAACAACGTAGACGTAGACAATAATATGGAATTCGTTCAAAATTCAGAAGGTGACTTTTAGCTGCTAAGAGAAAGCAGCCGTATTCTATTATATAATAGACAGAATAGTTGATTGTATTTGTTTGTTATAGTTTACATGGTCTCGGGACCAATTGCACTGTATTTATTTTATATTTTTTCGTGAAAGCTGAGGTTTTATTTACAAAACATATACAAAAATCAGAGATGTGTTATTTTTCGTTTTTTAGTCTACGTCGTTATATACTTGTTACTTTTTGATCCAAGAACTTGTTTCAATTGCCCTAAAATTGCTTTCAAAATAGGCTATTGAAATCACCAATCGGTATATAAGCGAGCGCCGCTCGGAAATTCACTCAGTTATAATTGAACAGCGATTGGAGCATGTTGTCGCTGTTGTGGTGAAGCTAACTTCGTTCATCATGAAAACGCTGATGAACAGTATCACCAAGAGCCTGAAGGGAATCAAGTACAAGTAACAGGAAAGCTTCTGAAAGCATCAGTATATTATTCTCTGCAATATTGGATGCATGAAACCTTGTGCCTCCAACGTAACGCGTTTTCGAAGACCCCCACATATCCATTTATTCATTCCTACAGAATGGATTTAGATTCAACTTCAAACAAATGATCACTAAATCAACGATAGTCCTACATCAACCTTGCGGTTATATCACAGTTATAACCCACTCCCTGTTTTAATATTTTCTTATTCCTCTCGGACAAACTTATACTGTCGGTGGCAATGATATTGATATCATCGAAATGTATTTCGCTGCTACTCTAGTCGCATTTTGGTCGACTCAGCTGTATATTTCGCAGATCAGGAAATCCGAAATCAATTATGTTGGCGGCGACGAAAGCAATCGTAATGGAACGAATTTTCACCTCAATTGGCAAACACAACTCACTATTGAAAAATTTCTATTTCCAAACGGCTTGCAGTAAATACATTAAACATCTTAACTAAAACGAATGCAATTTTCTTTTTCAACAGATCATTTCATAGCACTTTAAAACCATCATTATTCTTAAACAAACAGTGCAGTGGAATTTGTCGTTAATGCTACCAGCCTTGGTATTCGCATTCAATCGAAGTTGGATGGGATAAGTATGTGTCATCACAATGTGGAAAAATTTACGCTTGCTTACGATCCCTCTATATGACATCATCATTTTTAGGAACTAATACTAAATTGAAACTTTTTAAAAGCCTCATTCTTCCCCACTTTCTAGCATGTGATTGCATACTTGATGATGTATCTGTAGTCACTGTCAATAAGCTCAAGGTTGCTCTAAATTCCTGTGTGCGATATGTGTTTAACCTTTATAGAATGTTCCATGTTTCACACCTGCAACATTTCCTCATAGGATGCCCTTTAGTAAATTTTAGCAAGCTTCGTTGTTGTTTATTCTTACATAGAATCTCGAAGACGAAAAAACCTAATTATCTGTATAGTAAATTACAAGCCACCCAAAGTAATCGGTTCATAAAATATATTTTGCCAAGGCATCATACGTCTAAGTATGGGAACTCATTTTTCGTGCGAGGAGTAGCTCACTGGAATTCTTTACCCACTAGTCTATCTAATGTAGATTCGTTCGCAGCATTCAAGAGAGGATGTATAGAGCATTTTAATTGAAGCAATTTGTCGTTATGTACTATTTTTGTTTAAGTAGTTTGATTATCTTCTAATTTTGTTTCACGTGATGCTTGTTCTACTTCAATTCAATCAATGTAACGTTAAAAGACAGATGTCTTACGTTATGAAATATAAATACATGAAATGAAAATTGCTTGTACTTTGAAGCCACTTCTAATTCGCATTATGTAAAAACTGAATGATCGATTTAACACAGGCTCTCCCCAAGCAAACAAAAATCAGTTTATATATTTTGCTTTTTTATTCGGATATCACTTTAAACGCCATCGTATTTTGTAAATAAATTTTAACAGCTCTTTTGTGAATAATTTGGTGGCCCTGAAAAGCGTCAATATATTTTGTATCGTTCTCACGATGCCGAAGGTTTTGTCCTCATTTTGCAGAAGCACTTTTCTCAACAGACTGAATGCAGTCACAGGCACTGGTGTGCTGGATCGATTCCACGGAAGCGATGGGTTACGGTTGTCCAATAGATA
Organism: Toxorhynchites rutilus septentrionalis; assembly: GCF_029784135.1. Lineage (NCBI taxonomy): Eukaryota > Metazoa > Arthropoda > Insecta > Diptera > Culicidae > Toxorhynchites > Toxorhynchites rutilus. The sequence continues at coordinate 27,898,233 of NC_073744.1, read as the reverse complement.
AAACTCGGTGGTCATTATTGATGATGTTCGTGGAACAAACTGATAAAACGATGACCTTAGCACATTAGTTCTGCTCCGTGGTTAGAAAATGAATGATGGTTTCGTAAAGCAACAACCAAATTTATTCCATTCGACTGGCGGTAGAATCGCAAGTGGGAGTGGTTTACAATATGATTCTTCATTTGTACCCAAATTATATTCCGCTATTACTCTGGTTGCTCGTTTTGGTCGGATCCATTTGTGGAGCACAAATCGAGGCACGAGGCACACAATGCGTTTCGACAATGCTTGACATTTTACAATTATTCAATTGTTTATCTCAAGAAAAATGATATGTTATTCATTGTGATAGATGCGTAGAAATATCTTCTATCATTAGATGTAAACATCTTTGCGATCTGTTAAGAAATGTTCGAGTTATAAGCATTCGGAATCTACATGTTCAGCTCCATGTTCAGTGCCTAGCTTTTCATTTTACCCCTATATCTTCCGGTTAGACGTGGCCCTACGTCAAAAAATATAATTGAAAATACAGTAAGATAAACTCATTTACGTTCTTTATTTTCGTTCATTTTTGTTTACGACAATGACAGTCTAGCGTGAGCGAGATAAAAGCGCATAGCTGTTTCTATCTTCCTCACGCTAGACTAAACGAGACTATCCCCCTCGTGCAGTAGTGTTTTCCTGCTTTGTTCAAACAAACAACATAACTAGAGCAACATGTCAACAAGGGTCTAACTTGAAAATGTAAACCAAATTGTAATTGCATTTATTTTTTGAGAATTCAACCATCCATACAATTAACAAAAACTACTAAGAATATATAAAAAAACACGTAAAAATCATTTTGAAAAAACGGGCTAACTGATAATGCGTAACTTTACAGACAGACCCTTTTGATGTAAAGAATCTAACTTCAATTGATTCTAATAAATTTATTGAATGCATCCGTTTCATATTTTCTGTTCAATCATCAGAGTGATTTCGACATAGAGGTCAACAAGCACGAAGCTTCACTGTTAAGAGATGAAGAGTGAACCTCAGAAGGTGATGATGAAGAGTATATTGGAAAAGTTAGTGGTGTTACGCTTCTGTTACGATTTTTCAGTACATTAATACTTTGAGGTCTTTCCCTTTGATGAGAATTTGCTGAACTGAAATTAAGTCGAAAATTTGAATTCGACAAAATTTCTTCTTTTTACACTAACGTCATGAGCAAACGGAATCGTATGTCACCTCTTTCCTTGTTTCTTTTGGTATTCAACTATTTATCCTTTGGCCAATATTTTTACTTTGATTGTTAATGATAACTGAGTTCACCGTTCAAATTAACTCGAATAGAATTTGATTGAACAGTCAAATCACAGAAGGGCGCATCTAAAAGGGTCTAACTGAAATTTACAAGTGTAAAGGGACTGAATATCTATCTTTTCGATCATTCCAAAAGTTTGAGATGTTAGTGTTAATTTTTCGTACAGTGCCGTATCAATGATTGATGTATATATTATCGCGCTTCTGTTGATGCGTCACTATGATTATAATTACGTTACTGTTTAAAATAGGATTTAAAAGAGAATTGAAGTTTCAAAGTCATTTCTCTTGAAACAATCACATTCGAGTTATATCATGGACATACATAGAGCTGTACTAGCGTTGTACGTGTACAGCGTTGAACGGGTACCATTGTAGCATAACAGACATACATTGGTTGTGCATTGTACCGCATGTCAAACTGACAATCAAAAATTTGACCAATTTTCACTACATATTTCAATGAAAAAGGTTTTTATTTAGCGTCTAAACTATCAAACACAACAAACAAGTACCCAATATGATTCTTTCCCGATTTTTCCCGATTTGATAAACTCAAGAGAAAGTCAATGAAAAGAATGTTTATCAAGTGTTTTGATTCGGCTTGTTGAAGCTACCCACCACTAACCGTCTATGGCGCTGCGCACAGTACAACTGTAGTCAGGTACAACGGTGAAACAGGTCGATACAGATACAGCGTTTGTACCGAGTTGCTTGCATGGTTCTAGTGCTGTAAATGGTGACAGACATACAATTTTCGAAGTACAACGCTAGTACAGTTGTATGTCTGTCATAAGTACTAGAACCTATTAACATGTTGCTTTAAGGCGCGTCCACATTATGCCGAATGATGCCGATCGGCCTGTACCAGGCGACATATTCGGTTCGTTATGTAATGTGGACGCCCCATCGGGTGCACGAAGCCGAAGCCCCATCGGATGCACGAAGCCGTCACGAGCACACGAAGCACAATGTCGTCAACGCTAATTTACTTCGTTTTATTTTGGTTCGACTTTCTCGAATCGGACCCACTTGTTTCGGGTTGGGTTCGGTTTGATTCGAGTCGGTTTTCGGCACGACGGCAAGCCCGGGCGGTACGTCCACATTTGGTCGGCTTTACCGGGCGGCCAAGGCCGATTGGCGTAATGTGGACGCGTCTTTAGATATATTATAAAATACAAACACAGGAAAGAAGTACCTCTATAGGGCGCTTGCAGCGTGCATGTGTGTTAGTAATCTGTTGGGCAGGCAAAAGTGAGCACTGCATAGGATTGAGCTTTGTTTAAATAATTATTTTAACGAAACAGTTACAAAAATTACACGCTACTCTATGTTAATAACATGCGAACATTTTTGTCTTTACATAGAAATATTTACATTTGGCGTCAAAGCCATATACACGGAGACAATTTGAAATTTCTGTTATGGCTATGATCCATATCAATGGAAGCAGATTGATTATTCAAAAAGTTGCACAGGAACAATGCAAACTGCACATTGCGATTGTATAGCTGGATTAGGTGAATATGTTCCCATGTAGGCTTTGTGCTTTTTGCCCTTGAATGTAGGTCTCGTGAAGAAGTAGACTAAAATGAACATCCATGTGCAGATATCCTTAATCGGTGGTTAGTTCCGTAGAAAAAGCGGTTGATAATGTTGGAGTTCTGGACACATTGAGCCAAAAAAATTAACCAACCCCCAGTTATGATTTCCGGGTATCTGAATGCTCTACGGAGAGGTGAAATATGTTTATAAGAAAATTGATCGGAAACGGAGAAAATCCATCAATTAGATAATTCATGGAAATACAAAGAAGCATTCGAACGCGAGCTCGAGCCTTTGTGAATTTGATCTAGGTGCGAAAATGTTGATAATCCTTTTCTGCCAATTTTTGGATTCAATTTCCAGTGGGAAAGTCGCTCAATGAACATCGCGAAATAGGTGCTAGTAAATTAGGTAATATGCGTCACACAAAAATTCTTGTTCATGAAATAGCTTGCCTAACTGTTTTACAAAATTCACGTTAGTTCTATGAAAAATTTCGAGCTAGTAGAAAGACCGCAACTATATTTAAATTATCTACAAGAGCGCCGATTGATAATAAATCCGCTTCTGCTGTAATCGGTTGGTCAGGCAAAAGTGGTAACTCCATAAGATTTATATGGATCGACAAGAGTGAATTTTGTTCAAATAATCATTTTAGCGAAATAATTACAAAAATTACGCGTTACTATATATTAAAAAACTTGCGAACATATGTGTCTTTAAAAGAAATATTTACTTTCAGCCAGTCAGTCAAAGCCAGTCAGATACACGGAAAAATAGAAATTTCTGTTACTGCTATGATCCATATCTGTGGAAGCAGATTGATTATTCAAAAAGTTCCTCAGGAACAGTGCAAACTGCGATTATATAGCCGGAATAGGTGAAGTATGTTCCCATGTTGAAACTAAGGACAATTTCAGCCAGAAAGATCAAACAACCCCCAGTAATGATTTTCAGGTACCTGACAGAAATTGAATATGTTTATAAACAGAAATTGAATATTGTATTTTCTCCGGAAACGGAGAAAATCCATCAGTTGGTCAATCCATGAAAAATACAAGGAAGCATTCGAACGTGCACTCGAGCCTCTGTGACTTTGATCTTGATCCAAATATGTTGTTAATCCTCTCTGTTATGTTTTCAAATCTAATGGGAGAATTATTAATATCTCCACTTCTGCTGCAACGAAATTTAGAATGTAAACACGCGATGTGTGCCCAACAAATGTTTTGCATGTATGTGTAGCAAGAACCTTATTGCGTATGTCAATGATTCTCAACGTTCGATGTTACTTTGCATGTCTTCTGCATGCAAAAGCCGATTCAAAAATATGCTGCTACGATACGATGCGCTCGTTAAGCTATTCTTAAAATCGCCACTACTCATCGTTCACAACCAGTAAAGAGCTAGCGCGATCCATATCCATTTCCAAACCCGCCATAATCCGTTTGTACGAACTAGCAAAAAAAAGCTATGGCACCCAAAGCACGCAATCCGCAGGAACGCCACAACCGAATGGAATCGATCCCAAATTGAATTATCGGCCTTATTCGAGCGTTTAGTGGGGACTCAAAAAACCACTTCGCCAAAAGCTAGTTCCGGCAGGAAGCTTGGAGAGAACATTTGTCGCGCAGACCGACCGCATCGGAAACGACACTGCTGCTCGCGGAGGTTCATTCACGTTGCTCCCGCGCTGCTGCCCCGAGTACGTCCTCTCTGTCTGCTGGTCGCGGCCGGTCGGCCGTTCGTTCAGTGTTTGTTTTCGTTGGAGGAGGAAGCAATAAATGCGCAACACAAAGTGTCGTCGTCGCTTGTTCTGGACGGTCGGTTAGTATTCTGATGAGGATGTTTAAGACCGTTTATAATAGCGGGAAGAGAAACCGATGGGAAAAGTAGCTTCTGAACCAATGTGGAGCCCGGGATTGATTGAAAGATGTAGATTCTCCCCCGTCTTGATTCAACACTGGATTTCGTTTGTAACAAGAAGCCAACGTTCATTATGGGAAGGGGGAAGCATCGAATTAAGCCAACGATATGTAAATGAATGACTGCAAGGAGTGCGCGATAGTTCCGTGGTAGGACGAGACCGAAGTTAGTGTCGTGTTGATGCTCTCGCCACCAACGAAACAAAAACGGAAATAGAAAAGGCAAATGTATGAAGCGTGTTTTGTTGGAATGGGCCCCGTAAACCGTCTATCAGCAAGAAGCACATTCATTCCGAGCGAATAAGCGACAGTTTTATGATGGGTATTGCCTGTCCTCGTGTCATGATTATTATTTCACTTATTTTAGTTTATTTGAACTCGTCGTAGTTATTCTGATGCAGACCTAAACGATGAATGCGCTGAGTTACAAGCGGGAAGTGGACGAAAATTCCCATGTAACAAACCAACAACATCAGTGCGATCCTATCGTGTGTCGGCAGTCAGTCAGTGCTGGCAGAGATTGCATTTCTTGTCTGTGATATGCAACCATGCTTGTTAGCAAATGAGAAGTTCGATGAATGGATGGATGGTTTGGTGCCATTACTCGTCCGTGGGCAGCTCGAAATCACTCATCCGGTCGGACAAACCGACAGACGAAGCATATATAAACCAAAGGAAGTCCCGATAATCTCAACGATTGAAGTCGAGCTTGCCGGCCGGTCGTTGCAGCGGCTTCAAGCACATCAATGCAATTATTACTGATTGCGCAGGGCACTAATTGCAGCAGTTGATGATGGGGGAGTGTGTCTACTAGATGTTCGCCCCGTTTATGATTTGGAACTTAAAATCATGTACATTTGTCTTCATTGGTAACTGTCAAAACCAGGTAGAACCAATCGGTTCTGATTTGATAGAAAATTGGTCCAGAACATCCTGTTGTCCATCTTTGTTTATTTGAGCTTGAGCTTGGGTAAACTGTACACTCCGTAGTTGCTCTCCGTGATTGACCTGAACCAGTGAAATTGCACAATAAACACACTGAATGACGCTTGGGAGCAGCAAACCATTCTCATTGTGCAAGTTACGATTATTTGTACTTTAATTAGTCAATAACGACGCCGGCCACATCTTTTCAGTCATCAAGGGAGGGGAACGTATATAATTATGACATTCGCGACCAGAAGGATCTCCTCGTGGTTCGTGGTTCCCTTGCGATTATCATGGGAGGAATAGCTCTTAGTGGAAAGAGGTACGAATCAAGATTCACTGAGGTAAGTGATGTGATTATGTAAACGCGAACTAGCGATCGCTCAACAAAACGAAGATCCGTAAGTCTCATTTGTCACTGCCGAGTAGATTATCCTGGCAGGTATCCTGTGAAACTAATTGGACCATCCATAAATTCTATTATTTTTCGCACGTATTTTTATCGAAATCCGATCGCGACGGCGGAGAGTGAACTGTGGGAAACCTGAGAAGGTAACCGAGAGAACTCCTCTAAAATCAACCGGACCGGTGATATATGCCGTTATTCGACGCGCGTAGTCTTTATTCGGCCATAAACACGGCGACGGGAGCTTTGGGAAACCTGAGGAGGTAACCGAGAGGAAATTAATCGACCCGGCGATATATTCCGCGTATTCCTATTAAACAAAAATCGCGATAGCAGAGATAATTTTTTTTTGTGAAAATAAAATTAAAATTTTTTGACCTTTTTTAAAAAGTACACCCAAACTAGCGTTGGCAGAACACATTTCATCTTTGGCAGAAATGATGCCATTTCGTGTGCTGGAGAGTCAAATGCACGAATAATGAGTTGTTTTAAAAGCTTAAAAATGGTTTTTATTATGCGAGCAGACATCTCTTTCTGTTTTCTTGTCTCATTTCATTTGGGATTGTGCCAAAAAAAGAGTCCATATGACGTCAATAGGGATCGAACCAAGGCCGGCTGGAATAGCTGCCAGCACTGTTATATTGAAGGATGATAATATTACACCTCATCATAAAATGAAGTTGGAAGGTGTTTTCTAAGAGGATAAAGAAGAACATGAACGAGAATATATCTTTCTCTGTCTGGGCCGTGTATTTGGCAAACAACACGAAAAGCTTTCATATGCTTTCATTTAAATGTGTCTCCTGTTTTCTCGCTCATATTGGCTCTAGCATATATATTACACAAATGATATATATGTATTGGGGAGTAGAACATTTTCTGTTATTTTTCAGCTCATTTAAAGTAATAAATCGGGATGCCATAACATGTGCTAAAAATTAACTTTGGGTGTAGTCTTTTTTTGGAGATTTCAAGTATGCAATGTTGCTTAAATGACCAATGTCTTTACACCCACAACGTTTCACCGCAATCTGAGATGATGTTGCCAACGGCCAGTCGAGTTGGCTTGAAATTTGTCATTCTGTACTGTGTTGTTATATTTCACTGGCGATTGACAGATCGATAACTTCACGAGACGAGACCTGACAACTGGCTTCTTATTTTTGTTTTGCTTTTTCCGCAGCCTAGTGCGAAAAACAGGGTGCCGAACTACGCGAGATGTTAGGTTTCCAAATGGTATAAGGTTTCAGAAGTGTTTCAGAAGAAGTTTTAGTGTTATTTTTCCGTAACATACGTTTTGTATCATACATGCTAGATATAGTAACATTTAGTTGATGCAGTAAAACATTGTTAAAAAAATATTGACGTAGTAAGTTCAAAGTTTCGAAAACGAGAGCGTGACGAAAAACTCGAGAAACTATGAAAAACTAACTCAATCAATAATTACAAAAAAAATCCGAATTTTTCGCAAATGTAATATTTTTCAAACAAAACTAACTCATTACCTTCAATTTGATACGTAGATCATATGAATCGGTCCAGTTATGAATTTTTGTAGTGGAAAAAATGGGGAACAATTGTTTTTTTCCGAACCATCGAATCAATTTGAAAAATCATAACTCAAAAACGAAAAAAATAGCATATCTGATATCGAGATATGTTATGTAAAAAAAATATAGCGCCCTCTATTCCAAAGCCATGAAAACAATATAAAACGAATACAATCAATAATAAAGAAAATAAAATCCATTTCTTTTGCAAGATAAATTTTTTTTAATAAAAGACTAGCTTATTGGCATTCTAAATCGGTTCAGTGAGTGGCTCAAAAGTTATGATTTTTTGAAAAAAGTCAAAAAAAAAGTGAAAAAAGCTATTTTTCGGACCATCCTAAAACGGAAATGGTCACCCTAACGGAAAAAACAAAAAAAGGGTCTAATTGTTTGCGATGAAGAACAAAGCTACAATTTTTCACGAAAATGTATATAGAAATATGGAAATCAGAGACATAGTCCTATGCCAAAAAAAAACTTATTTGAGCATACATTAACAAAATAATTTGCTTGTAAATGACAAAATCGTTATTTTTTTTTGTTTTTTTTTCAAGTCGTTTTAGTTATATTCATCCGCTCCGTCCAATGCAATCTGCTTTCCACATGTGTCCAGTTCAGCTGCATGTCATTCGTTCCGAAACAGGGGGAAGGGTATACAAATGAAGCATACATTTCTGCATAATTTAAGAACTAATCAAGAACGGAATCAAATTTGGCATGTGGAGGTTTTAGGGGGCAAGAAACATTTCTGAGGTGACGCAACACTTCTCCCATCTTTCAAAGGGGGGAGAGGGGGGATCTGCCATGAAATGAAACACAAACTTCTGCATAACTCGAGAACTAATCAAGCGAATGGAGCCAAATATAGGATGTGAGGGTTTTTGGATACGAGAAATGTTTCTATGATGGTATGACATCCTTTCCTCCTTTGGAATGGAGAAGGAGTCCCATAATATGTGCATTAATATTTCAAATTCGTAAAATTCGATTCGCATGTGTTCTACAATTACATATTGACAAGTGTTGTTAGTCCATTTGATGTTTGCGGTAGCGAAATTGATCTTCGTTCGAAAGTGGAAACTGATTTTAATGTGATGAAACGCACTCCTATATCATCTTCTATCTATATAAATAAAAATGGATCGCCGAATGTGTTGATAAGAGCAAAACTCGAGAAATTGTCCGATTTAGGGCTGTTTTCATTCTATCATATTTTCTGTATCAAACATTTATTCCATGTAACGGAGAAACATGTTATTTGCAAGTGGATGAAAAATCTTGCACGAGAATTGTGTCTAAAAATAATTTGATATTATAATGTCGAGTTTTGGTAGAAGTACTGAAATTTTATAGTAAAAAATAATTTTAAAGGGTAGATTAGAAGATCAATCAATGAACAGCTCTGCGAATGGGCCCATGAACGTGCGTTTAGTAAAAAAACATGGATGTGATAACGAAAAATAAATTTTGGGCGGGACTAAGTTTGCCGGATCAGTTAGTGACATATACACTCGAAAAAAAAATAGAGTAACAGATCGCGAAGTCGGATACTTTAAGTGATTTTTGACATGCTGTATATTCGTGAAATGTCAACGCATATCGATGGGAGGCACATCATTTTATCTTGGTAAGTGTTGTTGTCAGTGTTTGCCAAATGATCCACTCATTGAAAAAATCGCTTTCGTTCGTTCAAATATGATCTTTCAGGAAACATTTCCCCCAGCGGTATTCTATTATTGTTATGTGCTGCAAATCACGACACAAAAGAGAACGAGACAACTCTGCATCGGCTCGCACTTCATTGCACACCAGCATGCAAGCAAAGCTATCATATACGCTTTCAGTGCAGAAAGCTTATTTTCTTCTTTGCCTCTAACATATGCATACCGACCTCTCCATGCATCATGAAACAGCAGGATCATACGGACAACGCAAAGCGAAAGATTCATATTCAGCTAATGTAGCAGATCCCGATTTTTAAGTCTCAGAGAGTGCAAACTATATGATTATTTAGCTCGATAGAGGCTAAGGGAAGGGTAGTCAGATTATATTTTCCATTTTTAACGCCGCTATCCCTTGAAATGTTTATATTCATATAGACCGCATAGTTTTACTAGCAACACCGCTCCAGTGAGAAGCAAAAACTCTCGCGTTTTATCTCTTTTCCCATTCGCTGCTCTCCGCAAATGGTGACGTAATGATGACGTAATTTTTCTTGTATCATTTATTGCTTTACACTTGTCTGTGCAGTGGGTTTCGCTACAGTAAAATGAGACGATATATGCGGTTCAAACTTGTATGCAGGCTTCGAAAATAGTGTGCCATGTTTGATACAACTCGAATATGCAAACAACAGTCTTCGTTCCTCTCTTAGTTTAATCACTAAATGTTACAAAAGTGATTGCTGACATTCATACAAGTATCTGAATGATCCTCTCATATTTGGTTATATGTTCGTGAGAGTTTACTTGCATGACACATTGTGTATCATTTGATTTTGATCGAAATCCAAACACTGGTTGTTGTAGTGGGCAACAATAACGGGAAGAAATTTAAAATCGATTTTTCTTTGTTTTTTTCAAGAATATTCTGGACAAACCCATTTTTTGCCAACCAACTCAACAGCAAATCCAATTAAACTTATCAATCAGCTTTTATTTGGTTCAGAGGACGTTCCTGTAGGACCTTCCCACACAGAGATATTTCAGTTTGAATGAAAAATTACCCCTTCGTCTTTGATGATGAATAATTCAAAAAACAACCACCGCACCGCAAATCGAAACGCAGTTTTGAAAACTCCAATGAATTCCGCACAAGGATAATTTATTACTTTGACGAAAAACAAATATTTAAATTTTTTGCATCGATTTCAAAAAAGTGCCAAAAACAGGTTTTTTTATCGTGTTTTACAAAATCCACTGTTGTTCTGCAAATATCGCAGTTAGTTCTAAAGGCGCGTCCACATTATGCCGAATGATACCGATCGGCCTGTACCAGGCGGCATATTCGGTTCGTCATGTAATTTGGACGCCACATCGGGTGCACGAAGCCGTCACAAACACACGGAGCACAATGTCGTCAACGATGCAAAAAATTTAAATATATTTTTTTTGGTCGAAGTAATAAATTATCCTTGTGTCAGAATTAATTGGAGTTTTCAAAACTGCCTTTCGATTTGCGGTGCGATGGTTGTTTATTGAATTATTCATCATCAAAGACGAAGGGGTAATTTTTCATTCAAACTGAAATATCTCTGTATGGGAAGGTCCTACAGGAACGTTTTTGGATCCAAATTAAGGTTGATGGATAAAGTTAATTGGATTTGCTGTTGAGTTGGTTGGCAAAAAATTGGGTTAGTCCAGAATATTCTTGAAAAAATAAAGAAAAAACGATTTTTAATTTCTTCCCGATATTGTTGTCCACTACACCTACACACACCAAAATAAAAATATGTACGTAAAATATTATAATACCTGAAAGTTGTAGCTTTAAAATGGTGCACATCCCATCGATATGCGTTGGTTTTTCACGAAGATACAGCATGCCAAAAATCACTTGAAATGTTCCTTTAATTTTTTTGTCGAGTGTATATTAAACACAACTCCGCCTCTTGCTTGTGTAAATGCTGTACCAGTATAGGTGAATGGCACAATAAATGGAACTTTGAAGCTCATTTAGTGTGTATGTATGTGTGAGGATGTCGAAAAATGTGTTAAAGATTTGTTTTCAGTGTACCGTGGGTACATTAGTAGACATATGTTTTTTTTATTATCGTTCTTCATAAAAGAGAAAAATTTCGCTGCATCAAACATGCATTCAAATTTGGGCCGTTTCGTTTCGATACACCGAAAAAAGATCATACTCGGAGACCCGTTTGAGTTACACAATTCAACTTGGACACACATCCATTAGTAACGACGACCTTACGCTGGCAGTAAAATGCGGAATCTGCAGTGCATTGCTTTCCCTCGCATACGGAGTAATTATTTCACCAGCATCTCGAGGTTTCCCTCTCAGCTATGATTGATTATCCATTTGTGAAGAAGCAATCGAAAACAAAACATTTAAAGCATACACTCGTCGGCCGACCGTCAAATCTAGAAAGCGAAACTTTTGACGTGAGTGTATATGATGGCAGCTGCTGCGCTCAGTGCACAAAACGACTTCCAGGCGTCGATCGATCGCTCACTTGCAACCCCTACAAGGTCCCGCCGCATCTCATCGGCGTTGATCGACGCTCGACAATCGCCCCAGACGAGGAAGTTGTCGGGAAGTGCATATGCGTGAAATCGATAGTGCTGAGAGAAAACAGGCAACTGGCCGCAGTATCATTTGCTGATAACCAGCGGGTATCAACCGAGCGGCGGTTGGTGCGGCATGGTGTGCCTTGGCTAAAACCTGTCCGCTTTTCAAGGTTAGTCTCGTTTGGAGTCGGCTGCAAAGTTTTTTTTTGTTTCTGTTTTTCTGAATCATCAGCCGCTTTATTCATCATGTCCTCTTTGTATACACGACGATGATGAACAAACTTGTTTCGTGCAATTCGGGCAGGTGGCTTGGCCTGGTTGCGAATTTCAACCGGACTTGTTTGTGTTACGAAAACGGGTTGCTTATTATGTCATGAGGTTCGCTACCACGCTTTACGATTTTACTTCTCGGATCATTTGCAACTTGACCTGTCAGTTTGGAACAGCTTCGGGAGACCGAACGGCTCCAGCAACACTGTGTTTACTTAAGTTGGTTTGAAATAACCGATTGCGTGCCTTGTTGCGGCAGTGATTGATCTATCATGAGCGAGCGATAAAGCCTATTTAGTGCAGAGTCCCTGCAAATGGAGCACGACTGCCATAACTAGCCATCCTATTCGATACCTGCGTGCCTAAGATAGACCTGCCGCTCTACCTGAACTATATTACTGTAGCAGTAATCATTACACAGAACTAGAGAACTGTGTTAACAATCTGTTCGTTTTTTTCCTTTCGCTAGTAAAAAGTTTTGATAAAACCCCATGCCGTTGCTCGATAGTTTATTCCAGCTCCTATCGCTTCGATCGGTGACTGTTCCAGTGTAAACCAAATCACGATTTTCTCACGATTTGCTTGTCCGAACACTTAATCGGATATGCGAGCAAATCGCTCCATTTCAAACCGTCAGCCCCTCAGTTACTCATAATTACAGGGCTCCCCTGCCTAGGTGTCCTTCTAGTTCGTGTGTTTGTGTGTGTGTCTTTACAAAGTTTGACGGCCGTGACTAACCTCAGTATGGTAAACAGGACAGCAAACCCGCAAAGTTGGTCAACATTGTATGTATACAAACAGATACCGCCGCGAAAAAAACGCGAAATCGAACCTGACAAATCCGATTTAGCAGCCTGATTTCGATCCAATAATTTCCAGTGACTCAGCATGCTGGCCGGCAGCGAATTTCCGGCTTTCCATCAAGCAGAACCCATTAATGCGATCAATGCCCAGGGGGGCGGGGAAAAACTACGCCAAATAGTAATCGATGCGGATATCAAACAAAGTATAGTCTCCCACCAGCCGACGGCTGTTGACACACGGCGGAAGCTGTGTCACTTTGAGTCATCCTTTTAACTGGAATTAGGTTCCGGACGAATAGCCAGAATCCTGACAGTGGAACTTTATGGTGTGGTAATAGAAAGGGGAAAAGTTTTGATTGACTTCGAAAAGGAAATGGAGTGGAATTATACGAGCTTTCGTTTCGATCATCTGCACGCTAACGAGGCAACTGATTGTCGGAGTTGTGGGTCCAACGGACAATACTGGAAATGGAATATTTTATGGGATGCGCATTTTGCTTTTGTAGTTCAATGAACCATTGGCCAATGATTGTGAAAAATTGAATAGGTTCCATTGAAAATTGAATTGGTTCCATTCGAAAATATATTTTTTATTTAGTGACATTTAAAAAAAAATAAAACCAATGCCTCATTGAACTACAAAAGCAAAACCATACACAGCATATTGATGTAAAATACAGTTGTTCGGATAGGTTTTTTAGGCAGACGGAAAGACGATTTGATAGCAGCTTTTACACAGCTTAAAAGCTGAAAATATACTTGTTTTGATTTAACGTTCTTATTACTTATTACTGATTACTTGAACACTTACATTGTCGTGTTACTTTTTGATGTTCTACCTGAGACCTTGCCGACTACCTGTATGCTACGATAAATCTGGTTGAACTTAAACGGAAATAAATTCTAACTTGAATTCACTTGATCATTATTTCATCGATGGAGGTTCAATTTTTGCCTTTTTGCAGACTTCAAGAATAAATAGAAATGACAATTTACTAAATTCGAAATTGAAAATAGCCTAGCTGTAGCTACTAGCACGTTTGGGGCCATCCACATACCACGTGGACAACTTTAAGGGGGGTAGGGTCTACGCTTGTCCAGCGTGAGGGGGTGGAGATACAGATAATGTCCTCGTTAAACAAATATTTTTTACACGTAAATTCAGATCTGTTTTCAAAAATAAAAGAAATCTGTTCTGCATTTTCAAGAGTGTTGAAACTTTCCGCCCATTTTGAGTACTCCATATTTATCCATAGAATGATCATGTCGAATATTTTTCCATATCATCGAACTTTTTTGCTGAAATATGTATTCTGAATGAAACTTACATAAACGCGATCAAGCTTCCATTGGTAGAGGAGGATCATAGTTTTCAACTTCTAAGCTACGTCATATTTGAGCATAAACAGAACTCTGTGTTCTAGGTCCAGGTATTCACGAGAGTAAAATTGACATGGGGAACTGCTGATACATTTTTATCCACAACGCACATGTGGAATGTTGATAACTTGATGAAATGACCGGAACATTTGGAGGATATTCCAAATAATTTAAGAAGAACTTAGCGAAACGAGTGCTATCCAAATCTCTATAATACTTGCTCAAAACATAGTTCTGCACTTCTGTATTGAAAGAAGCAGACCCAGCCCACCTTTTCTGATGGACAGTACTCTCGTTCCCGAATACTTTCCGAATTTAGCGTCCATTTGGCGACGTTATCTTTGATACAGCTGAGTTAGGTAAGCTCAGCACCGGAGAGTAGCTTTTTAACACATTGCGGAACGCTCACGAGATTTTTCGTGTTTCGTGTTCCGTCTGTTACGGATGGATCACGGAATAACCCGTGTTTTCTACACTTGAAGGGTCAATTCTTGGTTTGCCAAGAATCTAATGAGGCTTACCGATGGCTCGCCTTCGTCTCATCCACATCGAAGGAAACGATCTCATTCGTGGAATCCGAACAATTGAAGCGTTCAAGTTTGCCCCAAAACGTGCGGTCCTTAATGTGTTAAGAATCACTTTGTCCTACCGAAAGAAAGATTGGGGTGCTACAAGTGAGATTGCCGTTAATCAGCATATGTTATTGCGACATTTGTTTTTTTTTTTACAAGGAGGTTTTGAATCCGGGGTTGCACTACATATTCTGTACCACGACCAAGGGGAAACTCTTATCAATGCGATCAATGGCATGGTTGTAATCACAAGCGATAAGTCTTCCTGCTTTATATTTGGAATTAAGCTTGACAATTCTACGCTTTATGGAATTAGCCGCATTGAAAATATTTTCTTCAGATTGGAGGATTTTAGGCATTCAAAATATTGTTTTCTTCGTACTAATTATCGTTCCAATATCTTAACTAGTATCTCGCAGCCGATGTTCAGTAAAGAAGTATGCCTAAACCCATTGGTTGTTTGTTATTCGAATGTTTTCGACACATTTTTTTGAATAGTACCTCGATTAGTTTCAATTAAAACAGTTCAATTGTGCTAAATCATTTCAGAAGTCTTCAGAAAAACTCTCATTCATAGACACTCGTTTTTCGGGGATTTTCTGCAGGCGAATTACATTTCTTCAGATGTTATTTTATGCGTCGTTTAATTATAGATTATTGATTCCGCTGTGATTCTTTTTTTCTAGATTGTGCAGTGTTTACAGTACTTATTCAAGAAATGTTGCTAATTTCAGTAGGATTATTTAGGGTGCAAAAGTCGGATGGAATCAATAGTGTTTTCGTTTTTGCTTTGGAAACACCTTTAGAAAAGCAGGTATGTATTTGTCGTTGGTTCTCTCGAATTTCCCCGAAAATCGATTTTGAAGGAGTAGTATTTTGTGCTCAATACCAGTTATTATAGTGGGATTATTACATAAATTATTAAATAGGTTTTCATACGCATTAGAACAAACGCGAGGAAAAAGAATGAATTTTTGTTATAGTAACTTTAACCCACCATTTCATACATTTGCCATAACCGAGCTTTTCCTGCAGCCAACGATTTCACATATTTTCAAACTCTAAGATATATTGGTAGGAAGAGCATGAGCAATACTATATGAATAGAATTTGGAACAAACTGAAGAGCGATAGAAATAAGTTATTATACAAATATTTGAAATAACTTTTGGGGCAATGTTAATGAAAAAATCAAAGAATATAAAACAATTGCTGGTACTAATAAAGCCTATTTGCATTGTTTTTTTCAAAAAAGGTTATTTAATTTAAGATTATAATCAGAATAAAACGATTTCCATGTTGCATGCCCCAAAAGTATAACAGTTTGCGTTGCATCGAAAGAACGATGTGCTACTTGAGACGAGAATTATAATCTGGATATTCTATGCAGATTGGCCGCTGGGAATTTGTTAATAAAACCAATTTTCAATGCGCTGGTGTAATCTTAACCGATATATGAAATGGAACGCGTCCTCTGAAATCCTCCAAACGGGGACGGAAAAGGTTTTGTATTACACTGACAACAGTCAAGTTGAGATACTGGAGCTGGACAAAGTACAGTTGATGAGTTTTAGAACGTTTGCCTACTTCATTTTTTGAATGTATGATTTGTAGCGCCGAATGAAACGGAAGATTTCTAGTCACCATTAACAAAAAAGGAAAATGTGTTCTTTCTTGAATTGTTTTTTTTTGTTTTTTATCGTTAAAAACACCAAATATAAAATAAGACTAATTTAAAATTGAATATAGGCACAATGCAATTATTTCCATTTTTTCAATTAAAATATATGAAAGAATGTCCACGTGGACTACAGGGGAGGGGTATAGTCAATGTCCACGCTTGTCCACGGAGGGGGAGGGGGGAGTCTAAAATCGTGCTTTTTCTGTCCACGTGGTATGTGGACAGTCCCTTTTTTTGACTATGTTGGTGCTTGTCACTTTTGGAGTGAAGTTATCCGCTATGCAGGGTTGTACGGAACAAGACGGGTCTATGGTACTAGGTGAGGCCGTTTCGTCGCTAAGTTGGTTAGGGGAGCGGTATATGAAAACAGTACGGAAGAAAGCAGAGGGGGAATTATTTCATTGAAGCGTGAAAGAGACAGACTGATCACGAGTGAGCTTGGGCACAAGCGTATTGTGTTTTGTTTACAAACAAAACACAGTAGACTTCCAAGATGGCTGAAGAGTGGTTTTAGCTAGTTGGCCCACCTTAGGATATACTTCTATGCGCCTTGGTACGGAACTCACTCAACTGTCAAACGAGACAGCCCTGTGGCTTCGTAACAACGGTTTTGCAACTGATGTTGATGGTTCCCCTGGACTTACCAAAGGCCTTTGAAACTTAGAATTATTTTCCTAGCTAGTCGCAATCCGATAGAGGAATGCCTTACTTTTGGACTTGGTAAGCAGCATTTTACATGTGGTTTTTTCCGTTTTTCAGCTATCTTTACGTGGAACTCGTTTTCCGATCTTCTGGATTCTTGCCTTGGCTTCCAAACGTATGCAGATTTCTGATTCATTGATCATTGATTGATTTGTGAGTTGTTGTTGCGTTTGAGTGTCATCTTCATCCAAACGTGCTTGCAGTTCACTGTCGTCGAACTTTTTCGGAGGTTCTCCACGCTCTACGTCTCCAATTTTATTTTTTTGAACCACTTCAAGCATGGCGATTTACCAAGAGCATGTTCACCGTAAGCTCCTGCATGCATACAATTTGCGATGCGATTCTGCAGCAATTTTCTTGAAATGGTAGCAGAAAATTGATGCTGACCGATAATCGCACTTTCCAGGCACAAAATTTGACATGTACAAAGCACTACAAATCTATGCTGCAGACCTGCACAGTAAAACTTGTTTCGTTTTGAGTAGAAATTCTTTGCAATATGTTAGAACAAGGCAATGTTGCCAACAATACATCATGATGAGGATTATATTGACAGTTACAGCCATTTGTCGGAAAATTTGGATTGCATATTCATACAGCTGGTATACTACGATTTCAACTTAACTCCCGCCCGTGACCTTTTTTTATGGAAGTTGCGCAACCATTCGTGTAACTTTTCGCGGTTCTCTGCTATATTCCATGGAAGGGCGTGCAACGCAACTTGCAAAGTTAGTTGAATAAGAGACAAATATCGATTCAGACCAACAGAACTCGTGGCTCTGTGCATTTCATAGAGGACTGTAATCACAACAAAGTAATGAATGCCACAATGTAATCTAGCAGGCTCCAATGTGCCAAGCAGCATGTCACACTGTGAGCTATAATAACTCAAAACCATCAGACCAATGTGTCCACCACATTTCGCATTTTAAAATATTATTACTCTGTCCAGCTGCAGCCCATATCCCCGTCCTTCTCACACGCTGCTGGACACAGCCCCCAAAGCATATTATCAATCAATCAGCAATCGTTCGGCCATGCCGTGTGTGTGTGACACGGATCCCTATCGGTCTCGCCCATATACACTGATTATTCCTCCCAATGGAATCGGTAGCATTTGGGGACAACTGTGAGAACCACCTTCAACAGAACGGCGGCAATTAGAAAGTCATTCCGCAACACTGTTTCCAGCGGGCTGTCAGTCGGCCGTGCGTCAAACATTAGTGGTTGCGAAATAATTAAGCACTTAATCGCCAAGACTGCGCTGTGCCCGTGGAAATTCATCCGTCTTCCAAATGAATAAAATCGTTACATTGTCGCTTTGGTCCGCCATTCGAATGGGGGCCCCCACAGAGAGGGTGGTAATTAGAATCACATTTCGTTCATGTGATACATAAATCAAGTGCCAGGTAATTTGCTACCGGGGCGCACCGGAGATAACTCACGGTACTCTTCGAGATTAGCGGATTATTATCCTCCGGAGTTTGCAAACGAGAGATATGTAGAAACCAATTAAATCCGCGTCGTGTCCGTGTCGTGTGAGTTGGCTCCGAAAGGCAGCGATTTGTGTGTATTTAGTATTTTCACAGTTCTTGTTGTTTCGCGCTGCCCAGATTAGTTGCGATACCTTTGCGCTGGTCATATATGGCCAACCGTCGTTATCTGGTGGACAAAATGCGATCATTAGCCTGCTCGTAAACGAACCATTATGAGAATGAGGGCGTGCCGGAAAGCGGGGGATTTGCGGCAGTGGGCTTGCTAAATGCTCAATTATGGCGAATGGTTATTTTTCTTGGTGGCTTTGCGAAAGGCTAGGATTCTGGATGATTTTAC
This sequence comes from Toxorhynchites rutilus septentrionalis, assembly GCF_029784135.1. Lineage (NCBI taxonomy): Eukaryota > Metazoa > Arthropoda > Insecta > Diptera > Culicidae > Toxorhynchites > Toxorhynchites rutilus. Next base: position 27,879,084 of record NC_073744.1, on the reverse strand, counting down.
ATCGTTTGTTGACTCTCGATGCAGGATGCGAATTCAGCGCAGTGGATTAATCGACTGATGTATTTTCAAAATTTTGTCGAATCCAGATCAACCTTCTGCTTCTGTAGGAGCCTTGAACCACTGCGACCATTAGTTTGATCTATTGTACTGTAGATCAATCTTACGCTTTTCATAAATTATAAGCTATTTCAAAATGTCAAAGAATTTAATTTCCTCTTGCTCGAACTTCATGTGTTGCAAATTGCATATTTTGAAGCGTTTCTTGAATGTTTCCCAAAGCAATAATATCAGAGATGTCAACCAAAACAAACAAATTTTCTCGATGCATGCAACAAGTAAGGTACACCGGGGTAAGTTGAAACGAATTTTTCGAATTTTTTTGACAGTTATCTTTAAAAAATTACTGAATCACTAAATTCAAATCTATTTACGGCATGTACAAGGTATGACAGATGACTTTCGATAAAAAATAGGAATTCGCACTGGATGTTTCGCCTCACTTGTAGATAGAATGATATGCACAGTGGACAGATATGATTGTTTTCGCAGTGGTAGATGTATTTAAATTGTATTTCGCAGCCTCTAGTCGCTGGTTTCAAGTGATCTTAAGGTTGTGAAAAAATGTTCTTATCTCAGGATGCGCGCTTATAAAACATTCTTAACTAAAATCGTTCATAAGAAAAATGACATTTTTGATGGCCGCCATCATATGACGTCGCCAAAAACGGAATGGTTCGATACAAAATCGACCGTTCTTGACTGCGTGTGGAATTGCTGCGAAGTTTTGTTCGTCTTTTGCTAAAAGACGAATGCAAAGAAACCCAAACGCCCTTTGGGTTGGATAACTCAACATTCCCCAAGACATGCGCCAGTGTCCCACACCCGCATTTGCAATCAATCCCGACATGCAGGCGTTTTCCGGTGCTGCTGCTGCTGCTGCTGCTGCTGCTGCGGTGCCACGGTAATTAAAATATGGGCAGCAAATGATTTAGATAAAACAATACAATATTTCAATTATTGAGCTATTGAACGAGAAACTGAATGCAACGTTTGACTGTCACAAGGGAGCGGACGAATTTATAGCCCTCCGGAACGATTGCTAGACCATAATTGTACCCCCACGGCAATGTTTATCGATCGCTTTCAGGAACAAATGGTTTGGCGCGAGAGCGCCCAAGAATGGTTGCGGGGCAGCAGGCCTCAATTTATGCCATAATTAATTAGCCTCTGTAGTCTCCGGATGGATATGCACGGGAGAACCGGAGTTCGATTCCTAAAGCAGTCGAACAGCAATGGCCAATACAGCAGCAGTAAATGAGCTGTTGACGACTGCATAAATTGGAATCACATAAACATTAGCGAGCTCGAGCGCAGTGTGAATGTTATTTCTGCTATCTAATCAACCTTGTTAGTCCATCAGCAATCCGTCCAATGAAGCGGTTTTTTGCGGCCCCTCGTCAAAGAATGAATGATTTGACTTTCAACTATTGGTTTTATGTTCGCTACCGAACGGGACATGTGCCAGATCGAACGGGTTGGAACAGCGCGAGCAAGCAAGCGACAAATACTACGGGTACGATATGCAGATAAGATGGAAGCGGCTCTCCCATACCTCCCCTCTACAAAACATAAATTATTCATCATGAGACCGACGCCGCGCGTACTCTCTTACAATGTTGCACGCTGTCCCGTCCCTGAAGGCGTTCCGAATCGGCTGCCCATATCTGTAAAAAGCTACAAACCATTCATGATCACGGTCGGCGTGCAATTCATTCGAATTGACGGGTGTTGAAAGAAGATAAAAGAGTGTGGCGAACGGAGATTTATTTGCACTGCGCGGCCAGGCTATCGCACTGAACAAGTGCAATAAAGTAACCCGAGGGCTGCTTGGCTGTCTGTCATTCAACTGGATTCAGACTTCAGCTCTTTTTTTCACTATCCCCATCCCCGGTAAACAACCCGTCTCTCTAACTGACATCGGGAACAACACGTGTCCGTTTCCCTTTGCCTAGATTCTGATGCAAGACTGTATGCTGCTGATTCATGTCGCATCATGAGTCAGATGACTTGACTGTCGAGCATTCGTAGGTATTCTTGGAATGCGCGTGCTTTCGCGCAATCGATATTGACTGATAACTGGTGGGGAATCTACGTGGTTGGTTGGTTGGTTGTTTGTTTTTGAGAGGCTTTAAACTTTTCACTTCATTCGCCTCTACACTACGTGGCTATTGTACTACGCAAATATACATGGCTAACGTAAGTGTCAACTGTGTTTTTCAATTGAATTGAAATAACAAAGATCATAAAATCCTTCCGTCCCACTTTTGACCGTTAATATTTATTAATTCGAGAATAATTATAGATTATAATTGTTCACAGTCATGATTATTCGGCTGAAATCAAGAAAAAACGTTTTACATTACTGAGTGGTGTTGGTGGTTACGTCAACCATGCACATTTGGGCAGTATATCGGACTGTACGCAAATCAGTTTCGGTGTTGTCGACCAGAGGACTTATCAGCTGCTGGGCGTATTTCTACACACTTAAGCCAGATTGTTTAATAGTTTCATAAACGGTGAAAATACTGTCCAGTCAGAGGCGTCGAGTGCACTGCCCATGTTTGTATAGTAGACGTAAACGACAAAATGAACAAAATTGACTTTTTCGCTGTTTCGCATCCTACACAATGTAATACGTTTGCTCAACATGCAAACAAACATTTTTTGTTCGAATAACAGATGTAGCTCCATACAGCTTTCATACATCGTTAGAAAATCAACAATTGTCAGTATTATGTGCTATAAGCTAAATCTACATTTGAATCACATTCTTTGTAGAGTCCAAACATACCTGTCACGATAGTGTCTTATTACTTAGTGTTTCCTAATAGATGAATATATGAAGCCATTGAAACGCTGCTCATACATTTATACAATTTATGCATTTGAATCTTTAAGTAGATAATGAAACAATCAGATCAGTAGTAAAATTAAAATAATTTTGGTTCTTAGCATTATAACTCGTCGGATTCAACATTGAATTATTCCACATACTCATACCGTTGACACTCCACCATCTTTGTGCGATTGATCGCGATAACGGTAAATCATGTTGCTAAAATTACCAACATTGCAGATTGCCTTTTTATTTATTTATTTTGGCTTAACGTCTTTACAACATGGCCTGATTCACAATTTTTCTTGTGTATCGTTCGTTGCTTGGTGTTTTAGTGCTGCGACTTGCACCAACCTGCGATCAACCCCACTATCTCGCAGGATGACCATCGTGATACTGCTGCTTTACGTCCCGAGTAACACCAGGACTGGGCGGAGACGCTTATAGCGGCGTCCATTCGCTTAGAGGAGCTTTCCGGGTTTTTGTGGCTGTTTTTGTGGCTTTTCTTGGGGACTGGCAATGCCCAATGCTCATCCCATCACACCCTAGACAGTTCCTTTTTAGCAGTGCAAGCCAGAAAAACGATCTATGACGATAGAATTTCTGACTCGAACGGGAATCAAACCCAAAGCCCCCATCTTGGCAAGCGCAACGCTTACCACTAGGCCATGGGGACCACTTGCAGATTGCCTTTACAAATTCAATTAATTGAAAAAACACGAACCTGCTGTTCTTATCATATCCCAGAGTATTCTTCAGGAAAAAAGTACTTTCATAAACTCGCAACAAATCAAGAGCGCCTTTTCCAGACATTTCACTAAATTTCTTCCAAACTTTTTTGATTTTATCTGATAACAACTGAAACTACCGACGGAGACGTTTTGACTACTATCGGAATTGTAAATACTAACGCTACAAACAGAACAACCTGGTGATTACCAGGGGTACGACTAAAACGTCAAATCCCTCATATTGCCAGTGTACCCAAATATTGCTGCGGTTCACTGACATTTTGGTTCAATCAATTACTGTTGTTTACAACTCGGTCCGGTTATATAGTCGAATAGTGGCTTACTTTAAACTCCATGTTAAATGTGAACACCTCCATGTGAAACCGAATTATGAAAATCGCTCATGCAGTTAGAATAAAGCAGCGCATTTTTCGATTTCACTCCTAGTAAATGATATGTTGATAAACAAATGACGCCATATTGATTTTGATTTTGGGTAGCCTATATTCAATTGATGTCTAACCCCTGGTGATTACGTCTAGCTATGCGGACAAATGTTCATTGAAACGATTGATTGTTCGCATAAAGAGACGCAAGCGTTTTCCAAATGGAAAAAGTATGTTGTAATCCGCAAAATCACCTAGGCCCTCTTTTTGCCGATAATATCCTTCAAATGGACAGATCATTTCATCGGAAATTTGCATGGTTATGCTTGTAGGATAAAAATAACAAAAATGCGTTTCCCCAACACTAATGGTGTTGTCGATTACGTTTCCTATGCAATCGTGTGGCTTCTGACGCGTTTTTTGGTGTGGATGTCTCATGAACTGATTTACCAATTTCTGGCGGTTTCCATCTGTTGGGAACACTGCACTGAGCGCAAAAATCCCGCCGCTGAAAGTTAGGTTGTTTATTGCGTGATCGCAGACAACTTCAGGAGCTGTGTTCTGCGGTGTAAATAAACAACAAAGGGTAGAAAATAAAAAACAGGTAGAAAATAATAAACAAAAAGGTATTGTGTAGAGAAATAAAAGGTGGTGAAAATCAAGTTAGTAGAAGTGAGAGAAGTTGAATAAATTAAATTGAAGTTATCGCAGTTCCATTAAATTCACGTAGTGATTATTGTAAGTAATAATTTGAAAATTTATTATTCTTATTTATATTAGAACTCAACTTAACTTACAGCAAAAGAACACAGATAAGCGACAGCAAAAATTCAAGTCGATTATTATAACGTTTGAAGTGAGTTATGAAAATATTATTTTTTCAACTCTTATAATTAAAACTGAACTCAAATTTGGTTGAAAATTGATCCGTTGTCATTAGAGCGGCATCTGCAAGGAGCATAGTACGAACCTATAATTGTAAGTTAGAATACAAATGTAAAGAACAAACAAGTTGTTACAAAATTAATTTAATAAATTTCAGCTTCGATCTGTCACAAAGTAAGACCGATACAAGGAGTTTCGAACTAAGTCCGAACACCATCTAAGTTCAAGAGCTACGGAACAATTCTTTTCATGGTCATCCCTTTTTCCCGCGGATAAAATTGAGCTTCATCCACCTCTTTAAGTACTACACACCAGGAATGCACAAAACAGATGAATTCAAAATCGCACATACTGTGGATGTTTCCTTGGGCGGTACCTTTACGGTTCAGATGTTTCTTTGGATGGCAAAAAAAGTTGTAAAGCTTCTACAATTCCAACAAGGCTACTACATAGGCTGAAAAGTCCCGGGATTTTTGAAAAGACGGCGTCACTAAAAATGAACAAGATTCATTTCGAGCTGATCATCCGTCACTTGCTTATGCGTGAGGTTTCATGACATTTGGTTTTTTTGTTCACAAACAACAGTTGTTTAAGTGTCACTTCCTGAGCATTCGTATAGAACATGGAAAAAGAGGAATATTGTATTTTGATCAAACATTGTTTTTTGATGGGAAAAACTCCTGAACAATCAATGTAGTGGTTGACGAAATATTATTCCATTTCTGATCCTTCGAGAACAACAGTCGGTGGTTTAGTGGATTTAAAATGTGTCGTACAGTCCAGAAATCGTAAAACAAGTGCATCGACTCGTTTTTGAACTCGACATGAGAAAGCTATTCGAGCGATAGGTGCCGTGTTTGCTGACCATCGACCAAAAACAGCTGCGCGTTGATGATTCAACAGCCGGTTTGGCGTTGTTGACGCGTGATCGAGTGGACTTCTTTCGACGTTATGTGACAATGGATGAAACGTGGATCCATTACCACACTCCTGAGTCCAATAGGCAGTCTGCATAGTGGTTGACAAAGCCGGCCAAAGCGGCCAAAAGTCCAACGGTCGGCCGGGAAGGTTTAAGCATCTGTTTTCTGGGATGCATATGTCATAATCTTCATCGGTTTCCTGCAGAAGGGAAAACAATTACCGAAGAGTATTATGCAGGGTTATTGGACAAGCTGAACGACGAAATAAAGAAAAAACGAACCCATATGGCGAAGATAACAGTTCTGTATCTTCACGACAATGCATCGTCGCATACGTCCTTAAGAGCGATGGCCAAGTTGCACCAATTACGATTCCAATTGGTTGCTCACCCACCATAATCTCCAGACTTGGTTCCCAGCGACTACCATATGTTCCCAAACCTCAAGCGGTGGCTCCAGGGAAGGAATTTCACATCGAATGAGGAAGTCATCGTAGAAACTGAGATATATTTCGAAGACTTAGACATTTCGTACTACAGAGAAGGAATTAAAATGTCGAAAACTCGCTATACCAAGTGTATTGCCCTCGAAGGAAACTATGTCGAGGAATACAATTTTGCCCAGAAACGATTGTTTTCATTAAAAATCCTGGGACTTTTCAGCCTATGTAGTATCTGTATATATTGACTTTTTTTTCAAAAACTTTTGAACTGCTAAACCGGTTTAGGCGATCTAATGAATTGATTTAGATGAACTAATGGCCGATTTAGATGAACTAATGAATTGAAATAGCGCAAAACAAATGGATTTCGGTTTCGTAATTATTTATTGTATTTGTTTTTGATAGCTTTCATGGTCTTTGGACCAAGGATGTTACATTTTCTGAATATTTATTCTTGAAAACTGAGGTATTTTTACATGACATATATAAAATTCAAAAAGGTGTTTTTTTTCGTTTTTATGTTTTTAAGTTTAAGTTTCGTTTTTAAGATTTTTCAAATTTAAGCGATGGTCCGAAAAATCATCTTTAAAAAAATATAAAATATAGTCCCCTCAAATTTGTAGACTATAAAACACCACATACAATCAATAATCACGAAAACAAAATTAATTTTTCACGCATTTTGTATATTTTTCAAAGAAGACTTCTTGGCTTCAATTTGATATGTCGATCATCTGAATCGGTCTAGTAGTTCTGAAGTTAGGAATTTTTGAAAAAAGTCATTTTTGAAAAATTAGAAAAACAATATTTTTTGAACCACCCTAAAATCGAAATGGTCACCCTAACGAAAAAAATGTAGAAAACGGCTCTAAAATTTTGTGTTAAGGAACAAAATTATCAATTTTGACGAAAAGATGAGAAACAATATTATCGGTTTGGCATGGAAATAAATTAGGGCAATAGAAACAAACGAGTGTTTGGGGATATTGGCGTCAAACTGGGCCAGGCTTGTGAAAGAAAAAAAATCTACATAATGTATTCCGGGAAAATTATTCATAAGCGGCATCGAAAATATAGAATAGGGGCAATTTCTCTCCAGAGAAAAACAACAGGAGTATAATTTTATTAAACGTTCTTTTCTCTCTCTGTTTCCTTTCTAGGCCGCGTTGGTTCAACACCGGACAAAGGCGTCCCCGACATGACCTGCATCTCGGACATCGATGAGAACGGAATCAATCGGAATCTGAAAGTTCGCTACGAGCGCGATCAGATATATGTATCCTTTTGAAAAAAAAAAGAGTGACAACACACATACGCGTAGAACCTCATCATTTTTTGTGGACTTCAAAGCGATTTTCTTTCATGGGGAGTCAGCTGAAAATAATTTGATGGATCGACGCAAATTTTCCGGTTTTGTTTTGTTTTTTGTTGGGCACCGAAAGAAGTCGTGCCATTCTCGTAATTACTCATCCATAAACGCTTGTTTTTGTACCCGGGGAAGCGAAGCAACAAAAAATGTTGTGGGATTACATGGGATCATTTTTTTCAGTGTTTCTTCTTACGCTTGTTATATGTTTTCGTCTCTAATGGATGGAGCGCAGCGGATGGCGTTTTTACTACAGTTGTTTGGTGTGTTTTTTTTCCTACACCTCTTGTAAGCACGTTACACGTCGGTGGAGCAAATATGTCTTAATATGAGAAATGGGGAGTGATTTCAGTCAGGTTGTGTGTCAGGAGAAGAGAAAAATGAATTCAAGATTTATTAATTTACTTACTAGGGGCAATCAGGGAAAACCGACACAGTGGATGAAACCGACACCCTCTGATTTTTTCAGTTAGAAGCAATTTTTTGAAAATTTTCCGATGTCACCTGTGTCATTTCTTACGTTTCGAGTCACCCCACAGCTGCGGAAGTCGCTTTGCTGTCAAAACAACCAACAAAACAGAACCGGTTAGCGAACAGGAGACAGTCTATGTAAAATTTGGCTCGTGAAATTTAAGTTTTTATTCGGAAAATTTTGGAAAATTCGATACTGTTATGAGCTCAATTAATCGTAGATCATTGTTCAGTGTAGTTTGTGAGACGGTAGGTGGTGTTGTTACTTATCAATGCTCGAAAACATTGTTTTGAGATTTGGAGTCCATTCGGGGTAACACCGACACCTTCAGTCAGGATGAAACCGACACCTGGTTTGTGTTTCACAGACAGGAAAAATGTTTTCTTACTCTTTGTAGATGCCTCGTGTTAATATTCGAAAGACAAAACGGTTGAGCTGAACTGATAAAACAACCAAAACCAACGTTTAATCGGGTATGTCATCAAAAAGCCTGGCAGAGTTCATGGTATTCATTCGTTCAACGTTCATCGGCACATTTCACGTGGATGTTCACCTAATCTGGGATCTTAAAGTGTCCACATAGTATATAGATAACCTCTTAATAACTTGAAATTATTGTAACAAGTTTTCATTCATTTTTTTTAAAGGTGTCGGTTTTACCCGACAGGGTGTCGATCTCACCCGCACTCCCATTTATTTCACCTGAAAACATATTTTTTTGTATTCTATCAAACTTCGAGTTCTACTCAAAAAATGGTCAGCAGATACTAGAGAAAGGTTCATAAACAGTTGAAGAGAGGTTCTGTAACGATTTGAAGTCGAAGACACATGGTAGATCTTGAGCATATGTGGAAATCCTTAGAGTGTCGGTTTTACCCTGATTTCCCCTACTACATGGCGGAGAAATGGTTGAACGATGCAGGCGATAGAATGGATGCAATGTGTTTGGCCCTAGCTTATTCGGAGCTCGATTCCAAATAGATTTTCAAAATTTAAATTTGCTACGTTCAAATCAAGAAACGCGCGACTGTTGTTAGGTTGTACTAAAAAAAAAGCAGAGCTCATTTAGCGAAACATCGCTTTTCCACTTAGCTCACTCCATATTGGCAAATAAGCATGGATAGCAAACAAGCTATAAAAATACCATAACAGCCAATTTCATCCGCTAGTTCGCTCAATTGTTTAAACGCATGTTGTTTGTCCCGTTTTTGTGTATCACACAAACACATCTTGTAAACTCGAGAGCGTCGCCTCGAAGAAATATATTCCCCGGAGCAGATTCCACGCTATCGCAATCAAGATGTGAACCAATCTGTGGTTGTGACGGGGGTTCACGGTGTTGGCCTTGCGCCGTAGCATTGCGTTTTTTTTCGTTCCCAGCTGCCCGTTTTGGCTTGTCACGGAAACAATGCAATGATGTGGGACATAATTGTATCGACTATGTCACAATTAAATTGAGTGCACAGTGGCGGCGGCGGTGGTTATGAAATTTAACAGTACTTGCGCGTGGGCATTCTCTAGCACCACTCACTGCTGATTCTGGCGGGTGGATTGGTGGGGTAGACCACTTGCCTGACCGCTGGAGTTTTTGTTTTTGATGTAAATGACACATGCTCGAGCGGTTCACACGAGAAGTCCGCTGCGGTCATCGGAATAAGAAACACGTGCTGTGTTGTTTTCCCTTAATCCTGGAACGCGACTGCAAGTGACCACTTACCCTCCGTTGTGTTTGTGTGAGTCTGTTTGGGGGGAGAGACGGGAGACAACGACTCCCACAGGTCTTGTCACAAGTCATGAGCAACTGTCGTAAATAATCGCCGGGAGCTTTAGTGTTCCTACTGTGTCTCTTGGCGGGGCAACATTTTTATTGACGTTCAAAGAATTACGATAACAAGTTGTTCGGGACATCTGGCTTGAAAACAAGTTATTTCGTAGGGCGGACACGGGAAAGATACGGGGAATTCCTCGCTGGATAGACTGTCTATTCAAATTACTAGCCGATTGTCATGCAATGGATGATTAATATGATATCTAGTTTTGACAAGAATGTTTTTCGCATACTAGGCAATTCGTATAACTTGAATGGAATGGAAAACTACTTGCATTTCTTCTGTCTTCTGTAATACCGACTCAATCTGATTTTCTGATTTGCTACAGTATTTTGTACGATCTTATCAGTGATAAACATTGGACTTTGGCTTCAGTAATGTACTAGTGTTTTACACATGTACTAAAGATCTCACTTTAGGAAGAAATTGAACCAATATGATTTTTGGTTGGTTGGTCCTAAATATCATTAACACTAGGAAGCTAAATCCTCTATTCCTTTTACACATTTGCTTGGGTAAGCCGGAGATACTTTCGTTTTTCGGAGAAATCTCAATGTCTTTGGAATTTGTCCAGTTCTGACGTTTCTTTATTCATTTCAATAGGAAATTTCACTCATCATCTAATAATTCAAAAGTTGTCGTAATCGTATCGTATCGTCGACTAGGTGTTAAAATAGAATAGTTAATGGCAAGTTGTGCCAACACAAATACCGGTTCCCTGTTTCCTACCCATAAAATTTCAGTCTGATTTTGACAGCGTTTCTGATGAAATCCGGGCAGCATCCCTCTAAATTTGAAGATGAGGCTCTTGTGAGGTTCAGTGATTCACACCGATGATATTTTATTTTATGTTGGTGTAATGCTATTTTCCTGATATTCTTCATGATCGAACCTAGTCCGAGGATATGTAAGTACATTAAGTAGAAGTATTTTTTTCATTGGCAGCCCTGTAGAAAATCGCTGAAAACCCATGTTTGTTTACAAACATCAATCATTCAGCAGCCGAGTCCAAGTTTGACAGATAATTGTCATTTCAGCTCAGGGCTCGGCATAGTCATATTCAACTGAGGATAGTCAGCGGACTCCTATCGTATTCAATTAGAAATGACTTTTGGCTTCTTCGTGCAGTTTCTCCGTCAACATGACTCAATAGTCAGTTGGTTTATCGCTATCTCCCTCTACGACTACACTATCTCATTTCATTCTTCCCCATCAAATGGACTTACCTGCATTTTGAAGTGACTTCTTTCAAAATGAATTCGTTTCTCATGTATCACGTATGCACACTCTCAGAAAAAATGCTATATATGACGAATTTTGGTAAATATTACCAATGATTATTCAATTTTTGCAACAATAATGATTCGTATATATTACGCGATAACATTGGTAAACAAATGTCAAACCTGCCAGTATAAGCCGTCGGTAAAACATTGGTTTAACATACACTCTAAACATGTTATGTTAACCCAACCTTTATGTATGTTTTATTATTCATTTATTCTGTTAATATCGAACTATTGTATGCAGTTTTAATAATTTTTTGAACTATCTAAAATGCGATATTAACAATATTACATTGCATATTAACTTGTGACATGGCTATTGCAGCGCCCGACAACTGATCCTGCATCGATTGAGTCTGATCCGCGGCAACAAGAATTATTCGGATATATTATATTACGCGATAACATTGGTAAACAAATGTCAAACCTGCCAGTATAAGCCGTCGGTCCAACGTTGGTTTAACATATACTCTAGACATGTTATGTTAACCCAACCTTTATGTATGTTTTATTATTCATTTATTCAGTTAATATTGAACTTTTGTATGCAGTTTTAATCATTTTTTGAACTATCTAAAAAGCGACATTAACAACATTACATTGCATATTAACTTGTGTCATGGCTATTGCAGCGCCCGACATCTGATCCTGCATCGATTGAGTCTGATCCTCGTCTACAAATTAGAAAAAAAAAATACACTATGATTACTACAAACAGCTACGATAGACGATAGACATTTCCCACCATTATTCTCTCCCAGGACCAGCGAGTAAATACTTATCAGCCAAACAAATTCGGGAAATACCACGAAGCTGACGAAACCCAGGCTGCATTAAGTGAAGCCAGCCCTATGCCCGTTGCAACATTGAGTTGGAGCGCAGCGTCAGTGGAAACCGAACCTTCGTCTTGACGATTCCGAAAACATCCAATCGATCGAACCACTGATCACAATCGTCGGCAAATCGTTTATGAAGTTGCCCTTGACCAATTCCGACAGCAAAGCGGTGTAATAAGGACTCCTCACTGGATCTCGTTTTTGTCCCTCGAAGTACCCAGATTCCTCATTATTGAAGTAATGTATTCGCAATCTATCGCTGCGGACGGGCACGGATCATTGTTTGGCTTTCCAATATGTACCAATGTTCATTATACAACATAAATTGAATTGATTTTCAAGAACGGGTCAACTGACCTTCCTCTGTGGAGAAATCAATATAGAAATATAGTCCGCTCAACTCAACTATCAGCTCGACAATTGGGCTAATAATGTTATGTTCACATTTTCTTCGCGGTTGCCAGTAATGACAATCGTCAAAGTTTCCGATACCGTGTAGTAAAATATAGCAATCGTCGGTAGGGATGTGTATTGCATCAGACATTCATTTTACATACAGTTGGTAATGTTAACAGAGAATATGTATGTTCCATCCCTGAAGAGAAGAGAAACATTGCATCGTAAATTCGCAAATTCAATTGGCATAGCGGCCCAGCAGCGAGAAGAAGAGAGTATTTTTTCTTCCGTGAAACAGTGCACACTAAAGTAAAACCAAAATAGAAGTAGAACAAGAAACCTTTAAATGTTATGGAACATGTTTTTTCCTCCACCATATTTGACAGTGGAGAGTTGAGATTTTTGTCAAATGTAAATGAAGGACCTCGTGTGTTGTTATGCTTTATTCTTGTCGCATCGTGCTTTTTCTTTATGTTATCAAGCAAATTATTCCCCAAAAGTGTTTCCGCTGTGAATTTTAGTAGCTCAAGCGTCCATTGACACGTTCTCCCCAGTAAATCGGTGCACCATCTGACCAGAGTCTTCGCTCTCGAGCTTATCGAACTAACAATGCACATTGTACTAATGTTTACATTACCAAAGATTTGGTAGCTTTTTTATTAGGTGTATCGGTAAGTTTCTTCGATTTTACAACTGATGGCGTAACTTGATTATTATTCCACTGAATCAAATCTCCAGACATTCGTTGGAAAGCTACTGTAATTGCGCATCTTTTTCAGTATATGTCAAAAAGTTGAAGCGTAAACAACATAATTTGTTGCCACTTCGAGTATGTCGAGTTTCGTACCAACGAGAGTGTTTTTTTTTGCGGGGAGTGTTACTTTATTACTTCAATATGAAGAAAAAGTTGCGGAAAGTCATCGCATTTTGGTGGAAGTTTATGGTGACCATGCTCCAATTGAGCGAACGTGTCAGACGTGGTTTGCACGGTTTAAAAATGGTAATTTTGACGTTCCGAAGAACGTTCCGGACCGCCAAAAAAGTTTGAAGATGAAGAACTGGAGGCTTTACTCGATCAAGATCCGTCACAAATGCAACAAGAACTTGCAAACACACTCGGAGTAGCTCAGAAAACCATACCCGATCGTTCAAAAGCAATGGGAATGATCCGAAAGATAGGACATTGGGTGCCGTATGAATTGAAGCCACGGGACGTCAAACGCCGTTTTTCACGTGCGAACAACTGCTCCAACGGCATAAAAAAAGGGTTTTTTTTGCATCGGATCGTTACTGGTGATGAAAAGTGGGCCCATTACGACAATCCTAAACGTCGGGTAACGTATGGATACTCCGGCCATGCATCAACATCGACGATTGCGCGGAATATTCACGGCCAGAAGGTTATGCTGTCTATTTGGTGGGACCAGCTGGGTGTGGTGTACTGTGAGCTGCTAAAACCGAATGAAACCATTACGGGAGACCTCTACCGACGACAATTGATGCGTTTGAGCCATGTACTGAAGGAAAATAGACCACAATACGAGTAAAGACACGATTAAGTTACTTCGCAGAACGACAATGCTCGGCCGGCATGTCGCGAAACCGGTCAAAACATACTTGGAAACGATGAAATGGGAGGTCATATCCCACCCCCCGTATTCTCTAGACATTGCTCCGTCCGATTAGTACCTTTTTCGATCGATGCAACATGGCCTGATTGACCAGCACTTCTCCAACTTTGATGAAGTCAAAAATTGGATCGATTCGTGGTTAGCCGACAAATCGGCCGATTATTTCCGCAAAGGGATCCGTGAAATATCAGAAAGATGGGAAAAAGTTGTGACTAGTGATGGGCAATACTTTGAATAATAAAGTTGTAACAATTTTTTGCAGAAAAAGGCATTAATTTTTGAAAAAAAATGAAGAAACTTACCGGTACTCCTATTAGTAAACCATTTTCTGGGTGCATGTATCGATGTTTGAGTTCAACGTGGTTTGACATATACTATAGGTGAGCTATATTTTCGTGCAACGTACACGAAAATTACTCACACGTATAAAATAGCGTGCTATGTTGTGTTCAGTACCACTGACAAATTTGTGAATTTTGTTGATATAAACCCGTTTTTCTGTTTTTTCACAAAATTGAACTCGGAGACAAAGTTAATTAAAATTTTGTTTAGAATTCCTTCCAAACTGCACGCAATTTTGCACGCTATTTACAAATAGTAACGCGAGGACCTTTATAGCATACCTAATAATACCTAATAAGTTCGTTGGTTTGAGTTGACGGTGGGTAGACAATAACTATCCATTAATGGTGTAACTACTCTTTTGCATCAGAAATCAAGTTTTCGTTTTACTTTATGGACGTAAAAATAAAATTGTGTATGCGGGTAACGAGATTCGTGTCAGGGGGAGTAATAGTGTGGATTGAGGTCAGGTTGAATGAAGAGGAAGATTTGTATTATTTAGTCACGTCAACCAAAATAATTATTTGCTAGAATAGTACATCAGTCATCCTCGCTCTCAACGCTCGTCAATTCGTTTTCCAGTCTATTCAAGTTAGGTTGACGGCGAATGCCGAAGTAGTTCTAGTAGAAGCGAAGCTACTGAGAGGAGAGTCGATTTTCATTTCCCATCTTTCGAATGTTTCGGGCCCCGGTCAGGATTTAGTTTGAAAACGCTGATCACTCTCTTCCGGCCGCTGCGGTATCCTGTTTCCGGTTCCCTTCCTATGAGTCGTCAGACGATGTTCTCCGAACACTTTGATAACGTTTATCTCAGTCGATTTGAAAACTTTCATCATTCCAACTTGGACGTCGTGCACAAATTACGTAACGCTAAAAATCCGGATTTGGGACCCCCTCCCCCATACGTAACGCAATTTCCTATCTCTAATACACGGTATGTAACGCCACCTCGACCTTCCACCCCCCACTTCCCCCCCCTTCTCGCGTTACGTAATTTGTGCACGACGCCTTGGTGTGGGAAAAATTTGGACGCTATTTAGCCTGAAGAAATCATGGCAACAAAAAATAGAGGCATTATTCCGTATGCGTAAAGTGAATATATTTTTTTTAATGCATGAGCTTGAGCTTGGGTAGAATGTACGCTTCGTAGCTGCACTCCGCGATTGACCTGACCGGCGAAATTGCACAAATAAAACACTGGATGACGCTTGGGAGTAGCAAAGTTTCGGTGAATCGAGCTTTCAATAGTCAAAAAACGACGCCGGCCACATCCTTACAGTCACCATAGGAAGGGATGGAATGTTAGTATGTTTATCGCCGCCCGAAGGCCACAAGGGTCGCCTCTATAGTGTGGTTCCCCAGCGATTATCAAGGAAGGGATAGTTGTTAGTAGGGGGACGTAAGAATCAGGATTCACTGTGGTAAGTGGATTAGAAGTTTATGCACTGCTTTTTTTTTTCATAATAACCAACCATCCTCCCTAGGATCTGTGGACCCTCTGCTCTGGTTCTCAATAGTTTCAGGTTCTTTTTCGAACATGCTACTATAGAGATCCGTCATTCGCAGGTGGAGTAACATTCAATATCTAAAACATGTTGACAGCGATAAGAAGAAGGTGCTCTGATGTTTTAAGTTTCTGTTATATTAGGCTGTCAAAAAAGTCCTGCGGTATTTTTTTTTGAATTTTCATTTGTTCATAAACTTAGTTACAATCATCTGTTTTAAGTCAAATATGCGCCGTTTTGTTCGATGACTTGTTTCCAACGAGATGCCAAATTCATAATACCCCTGTTATAGAAGCTCACTTCCTTATTGGCAAACAACTCGGATAGCCAATTTTCACAGGTCTCTTTTGTGGCTAACTTTTGACTACCTAGCTCGTTCGCCATGGACAAAAACAGGTGGTAGTCACTTGGTGCAAGGTTATACGGCGGATGCAAAAGAACCTCCCATCCGAGCTCCCGGAGCTTCTGGCGCGTCACCAAAGAAGTGTGTGGCCTGGCGTTGTCCTGATGGAAGACAATACGGCCTCTGTTTATCAAAGATGGCCTCTTCTTCATGAGTGCTGCCTTCAAGCGGTCCAGTTGTTGGCTGTACAGGTCCGAATTGAGCGTTTGGCCATAGGGAAGCAGCTCATAATAGATTATTTCTTGAAAATCCCACCAAACACACAGCAGAACCTTCCTGGCCGTTAATGAGGGCTTGGCCACCGTCTGAGCCGCTTCAGCGGGCTTCGACCACGACCGTTTGCGCTTCACGTTGTCGTAAGTGACCCACTTTTCATCGCCAGTCACCATCTGCTTCAGAAACGGGTCGATTTTGTTGCGATTCAGCAGCGATTCACATGCGTCGATACGGTCAAAGATGCTTTTTGCGTCAACGTGTGTGGCACCCATACATCGAGCTTCTTTGTGAATCCAAGCTTCTTCAAATGGTTAATAATGGTTTGATGACTTATCCCCAGCTCTTGGCCGATGCTACGGCTGCTACTATGCCGGTCTTTCTCGGCGATTTTGTCGCAATTTTCGACGACAGGCCTTCCGGAGCGTGGCGCATCTTCAACGACCTCTACACCAGAACGAAAACGTTGAAACCATCGTTGTGCGGTGGAAATGGAAACTGCACAAATTTTATTGGCAGCTTGAGATGCATTTTTGCCTTTGTCATAGTAGTACTGTAAAATATGTCGGATTTTCTCTTTATTTTGCTCCATATTTGCAACACTATAACTCACGAACGACTTAACCAAACAAAACACTGTCAAGGACTATATTATAGCGCGCAAAAATACCTTTCCAACAAGCTATAGTATGACTCGATACAATGAATACTACTAGAACTACGCGCTTACAACGACACCTCGCGGAAATTCTGCAGGACTTTTTTGAAAGCCTAATATGTTATTCTTGAACAAAGTTCCATTCATTCTCTTTAGTGCAGTTAGTGTTTATAAAGATCGTAGCGTTGCTCCACTGTTACTTAAAACATCAAACGCGAGCATTTTTTTTTCGTATTGCTCATAAAAATATGCCCTGCGTAAACACAGAACAGTGATTCATTCTGATTTTGACAGCAGTAAATTCCCACTTGCACGGATGACGTTTTATGTTGTCGATCGTTAGCAAGAATTCCCATACCCCCTCATAAAACTCATTACCAACAACAGCAGCAACGATAGGAGCAGCATTGATGTCGTAATTGTGTATTTTTCGAAATCAAGTTGCCGAGACGTAACGGAACTTTGTGATATCTTTATCAGCTCTCTCAGCTCAGCTCGACGTCGAAATATTTTGTGTTTTATGTGCACACAAAAAAGCATTATGCTCCAAGTTGCATTCGTCGAAATTGGATAAGAAGGTTGATAGGAGATTAGAGCCACGATGACGGTGGAGACGGAATTCCGGCACTCGGAAGGTCGCTCGCTATGTTGGATGACGTGAATGCAAAGTATGACGGATGATGACGGTCTCGAATAGTATATAAATGCACGCGTGTCCGTCAGAGAAGGAGAGGAAAGCGACAAAGTGGAACCGATGGGGATAATGATGATGACGAAGATGACGATGAGTCATGTCGGGGGGAATTTTATCTCACGTTTTATGCTTCAGTCGACTTTTGCGAAGATGCTGCCCGCAATGGATGGAATTCTTCCAACCACAGGTATGCTTGCGGCGGGTTTCGCTGTTCGCTGCGGTATGAATGGAATTTTAGGTTTTTGGCATTTCGGTTTGTTACGTGCGTTCGCGGGCTCGAGAAGTTTGCGCTTGTGTTAATTCTCGGCTTACGCAATCTCTAACGAAGCAAATTGCGGAAATTGCTGGATGGTTTAGATATTCTGTAAAAGAATTTCTATTTCGAGACTTAGTATAACTTGTATAAACCTTTGAAGGCTGAGCCGCTTGAGAGTATATCCGCTGACACAGCTAAACAGATGGGGAAACGCTTTGAAGATACAGTCATTGACACCAGCGCTTCGTTTGGTTTAGTATATTTTCACGAGCCGGCAGTGTTATTTATTTCATCGAAAGAGTGTACATTTTTCCTTAACCCAACCTTCCCTTCCTAGACTTACACAGGCTCGATTCTAGTCGCCGTCAATCCGTACAAGGAAATTGAGTGCTACACGCAGGTAAGTGGACCTAATTTTAGAACCACATGCTGTAATTCCGCTTTAGTGCTGTCATTCTCCAGAATCACATCTTTGCCGCGTTCTTTCTACATAGTTTACAGCGACTTCGGTACCATGCCCCAAACATATGTGTGTTCGGTATGTTGCTTTTCCTTTGTCACTGGATGTTTTCCTTCCCGGGTTCGAGAGGCTTGATCCGGAGTGATTTACGCTCGGTGCCGAAATAATTTCGGTTCGTCGTGTGTCGTTGCAGTTGATGTTTTGGTTTGCTTCTCGTGCTGCCGCTGGAACGACAATGTTATTGAGGACGATTAATTTTCTGGCGATGTCTTCGAAACAAGCGGCAATTCATCTGGCAACAGCAGACGATCTTGCGACTATTCTCGGGCATCGCGCTGTTTATTCCATCTTCATCGCCCTCGGGGACTCATAAATTACATTCAGCGAAAAATAACGTGTTGATGTTCGCTCGAGTCCCGGTTATGCAACTTATGCAACTTTTATCGGTACTTCTTCCGAAGGGCTGTGGGACCCGTGTACATTGGTCGTTCCAGCGCCGACAGTAACAACAACAATAATCAAAACGCTGATGCGCGAATGGCGACGACAGACTCAGAGTGCTGACAGAGGATTGCGACAGCTTAAGACCGGACCAGGGCTTTGAACTGTGTGTAGTCATCGTAGACGTCGTCGGCTTTTTGTCGTCGTTGGTCCAGATTTGTCTAAATCAACGAAACGCGCGTGTGGAGGGCGCGGGAACCTCGTTAGACGCAATTAGATTAACAGCCGGATGATTTGGTTTTATTTTATTGCACGAGATTTATGACGAGAGGGGTTTGCGGAGGTCACGTGTTGATGTCGTGAGCCTTTTGTGCGCCATGGTTGATATAAGTGTGAAGGAAATGCAATAAACCAATTGTAAGCAAGTATGATTTCAGATTTCCAATCTTATTCAGCCCTATCCACAATATCGGCTAGAAAATCAGCAAAATCAAAAAAGAGTATAGATATTTCATAGATATTTTACCCAAAGACATTTCGAAACGAATTCATTTCAATCACTTCAGATTGAACAGACTATATATATCTCTGTGAATGGCGTAAACAAGCGAAGCTGTATAAAACACACTCATCAAGTGCTTGGAAGTTGCAATTTATTTAAATTTTACAGAACTTATTGCCAGATCCCAGTTCGTCCCCAGATGAATATAATTATTCTGGGATTCTGGTGGCCTGGAAGGTTCCTTTCGTTATGGTTTCGCTGCGATTATCATCATAGATACAATTATTTGCGTGATGTTCTAAGTGTTCATGCAAGTTGGTTTTTCAGCTGCCCCAAGTCGCTTGAATTCACACTAGGCATTTTGGAGTTATCCTAAAAAAGCCCTTGAGATCCTGAGAATTTTGGAGATATCCGAAATAATACGTAAAATAGATCCGAAATAATACGTTAGGAGTCGACGATTCTGGTTTTTTTCAATCCATCGAGGAAACTCAGTGCGTGGCCGTGAAAGGTACGTTTCATCAATACTTGAATGCGATTTCATTGCGAAAAAGAGATTTGACAGCGTTTATTTTGCATATTAATATATTCATACGTATAAAAATTCTAACTAGAGGCGAATGAACTGAAATGTTTAAAGTCTCTCAAAGCCAAAAAAGAAGAAGAAAATTCTAAAGGGAGTCGTGGCAGTAAATAGGCTCGAAGGTGCTCGCAGCCAAATTTGATGTTTATGTCAACAAAATCGTTTGTTTCGGTGTTTATTCTGCTATTTCTGCAGAATGAATGTTTTCTGTAGTCGATGCTCATGGAAAAAATAGTGAAAGTGACTTCCGAAAAGACCTTTCCTGACGATAGCACTGATCAAGCACCAAAGCACTCTACCCCTTCAGAAATTTCTAGCTCGATAGGCAGTCGTTTGGGTCAATTGTGTAGTTCATTCTCACCTATTCCGGAACCCAAACGAGTTTAGAAATGTCGCAATCCGATCCAGAACCACTTTTGTATTATGCACCCGAAGGAGATCATCTTCTGCACTCTGTTCGAGATTTAAATCCAAACAACATACGCAAAAATGGCAACATTGGCTTGACGTGAAACAAACGTCAAAACAATTTATCCGTATTCGTGAAGCTATTTACCCCCGATCACGTGAAGATACCCGAATGTAGTTTTAATTTGTAGAAATATGAATTAAAATTATTGCTTGATGTTATTCAAATACATTGAACACGTATTTCACACTCTAACCACCCTAAGACTATTTATTATAGTTTTCCTAACAAATGGTGGTACTTGCGTACTCTGGAACTCTTCCACGAGGAGTGCAAACAGTGACGAATAATGTCAGTTTCTCATTCGTTATTGTGAGCTATTTCTTCTAATAAGTTTGAAAATATTATGGCATTTTGTTCCTTATATAAGATTATAATCCAACTTTATTTAAAAATGTAGTATACAAGTTAAACTACAGTAAACAAAGAACAAATTCGAGCAAACAAGGTTATATTCTAATCTACTTCAAGCTTCCGAAAGTCGCCTACCAAGCCATACGTTCTTTCTGGTGAAATCCGAACGTTGAAATTTTGCTTCAGGGAGCTAAAGGATCCATCTCGAGCAGCTTCCGGGTACATATGCATATGCACAGACATCTAATTATCCTACAGAAGATCCTCTACTTCTTTCTTCCACAGTTTAATCATCTCTGCCATTGCACAATGGTCCAGGAGATGCATTTAAGTGGAACTTAGCATTTAGAGCTCGACAGCTGTTCTCTAGACAAAAACTGTCTTAGACAAAGTTGTTACTCATAATAGAGCGCTGTTGTCAAAAATAGGGTGACCAAAATTTTCGATGAAATTAAAAATCTAACTTTCTTATCTTTATAGATAGAGGTGAATATTGTTCGACAATGTTGTAGCTCCAATTATTTGAGACATCTATGCAGAACAAAGTTTTTCTCTATCTCTTGAAATAACCGATATAACGCCTTTTTTCTAAGTTACGTTAGGGTCACCATGAAAAAAACTGTTTTTTGCTCTGACTTATATATTAGGCTGTCAAAAAAGTCCTACGGTATTTCCGCGAGGTGTCGTTGTAAGCGCGTAGTTCTAGTTGTATTCATTGTATCGAGTCATACTACAGCTTGTTGGAAAGGTATTTTTGCGCGCTATAATATAGTCCTTGACAGTGTTTTCATGAGTTATAGTGTCGCAAATATGGAGCAAAATGGAGAGAAAATCCGACATATTCTACAGTACTACTATGACAAAGGCAAAAATGCATCTCAAGCTGCCAATAAAATTTGTGCAGTTTATGGACCCGATACAGTTTCCATTTCCACCGCACAACGATGGTTTCAACGTTTTCGTTCTGGTGTAGAGGTCGTCGAAGATGCGCCACATAATTGTCTACCATTTCATTAAAATCTGAAATGACCGTTTTGAGAAAATCGACTTTTAGTTTTAAAAAAACATTTTTTTCCGTGTAAGAAAATTCGGTATTTTTTCTAAAAATTCAATTGTTTTCCTAAAACGTTTCCATATATCACCTTTTTGTAGAACTTACCATTTTCGAGTAAAAAATTTTATAAAAAAAAATGGTCCAAAATATTTGGCCTTTCCATATGTTAATCTAGTTAATTTTCGGAAAACTAAGCATGCCAAGTTGCTTCATTAGGTAAGGTCCTCACGCCCAGAAAGTTTCATTAAGTTCTGAGACGGTCATCCCAACATCTGGTCGAGTTGGCGCGAAATCCGTCAGCTGGCTAGCCGGCTAGATCTGATCCAAGCCTAACCCAACATAATGTATCCACTTGTTGAGGCACTCCGTTTTGTATACTTCCGAATTCACGGATTTATCCGTCACAAAAAAGCTGGTTTTCTTACCACAGGAAATTTTTCAGCCAGCTTATCCGCGAAAACAAACTCAAATTTTCTGGGAACCTGGTCACGACCAGGAACATTGTAGAAATTGACTCCCGAAATGTTGTTAAAATCTACTTTTTCATATGTTTGCTTGCAAGTTGACAGTTTTTAGAGTTGACTATGCACAATTACTTGGATTCATATCTCGGAATCACGTTAGTTTTAAACTGAGAAAAGAAATAAACCGACCGGAACAGTTTACAATCAGCAAAGCGCTGTCAAAAGCTTGCACATTTGACCACTGGAAGCACCACTATCGTCAAAATGAAATGTCCCATTTCTAAATCATCAACGCTTTATGTTCGCGCACATACAAGAAAAAAAGGTTAATACATACGTTGAGACGGCAAAAGTTCCACTGGGAATGTTAACGCCATTCAAGAAGCTGTTGGTTTGTAAACACAATCTTCGAGTGTTGTCCCACGTTGTAAAATGGGATTCTTCATAATTCAACAAGCGTTTTTCTCTTTCTTCCTCGAACGAACACGTGCGTTTACAGACAGGATCGAGTTACCCGCCAATGTGATAAACCCAACTTTATTAGGAAAACCTAACAAAAAGAGACTACCAATAGGTTGTTTTCGTGGGTGATCCTAAAATTGAAAGCGGCGCGATCTCAACCTTGACCGAAACCACACATTTTTGTGGCTCACTCTTTTCGTTCAGCTGGATTCCCCCGTACACATCGTGTGCCGAGCGGGGTTATAGCATATGAAAGCGAAATTTGAACTGCTCAAAAGTGCATAACTGTTGAATGCGCCGAGCTGTGGCATCGATCGGAAGAAAATGCTGAGTAATCTTATACCTGCTACCACTGACGGCGAGAAGAGGAGGGTCATATTTTGGGACGATTCCACTGACGACAATAAAAATCGAAACAATGCAACGATGGAGGGAAGGTGTCGGCCAACATTTCTCTCGACAATATGTTCATTATCTGGACGTGTCCAAATATACATTCGGGGGTCTAATTTTGTGTGAATAATGACTATTCCAGCTGTGCCAGAGGTGTTAACAAATTAATTTTTCATAGCTGTTATGTTTCAATCTTCTGCTTTCTTTACGAAAAGAGATTCTATTGAAAGTTCGTTTTTTGGGGCGGGTCAACTTAATGAACTTAAACTACACAATGAGACTTTTCTCTGGTAAGCGCGAAAACCAGTACACCCTAGTCGAAGCCACTTCGTCGTTGTTTGTTTCAAAGTTTCACTTTTATCAACCACCCATGCTGGAACCATATGCGCTATAAAAGAGTAATCTTCCAAATCAATCGCTTTTAGTGCTAAGCGTTTGATAAACCACCATCCCTTTCTCTTTGAATTTTTCCAAAAGCTGAAAATCCCGTGAGCACAGCCACAGGAGAGAACTACTAATCTCCCTCCTCCCACGAAACTCGGCTAATGGAAGAACTGTTTAACAGAGTTGGATTTTTTTTCATTTCTAAAGGGGGATAATGAACAAGCAAACCCGCAAAGCATCTGGTGTTTGACCCACTTCCAAGAGGCAAGGCAAGCGAAGACGATAAGAGCTGACGGTTTATTCCCCTCGACACTAACGACGATGCTTTAACCTGCTGCCCTGATTTGCTATATGTGGGTGTGTGTGATGTAGCCAATCGAGATGAAAATGAAACTGAAATGAGTATTCCTTTGGGTGTTGAGTGGGGTAGGAAACCGAGAGAAGTGCATCCGAAGTCTGCAAGGTAAATGACCTCCTCAGCACATTCGATTGCGAAAGTCAATGGTGCTCCACACGAATGAATCGAAAAAAACGATTTTTTTCTGATGGGTTTTTTGAAATAATCGTATTTTCACCGAGATGCAGATGGACCGATATTCTGCGTGTACAATCGATCCTGAAGATTTAGTTGCGACTCGTGAAGAGCTATCTTTATCGTATGGAACAGCTTCCAGACTGATGCTCGACACACTTATCGTCTCCAATAGGGATGTGTCAAACAAAGCATCGACATCATCGAGTACCAAGTTGCCAGTTTTCTAATCTACACTCTGTCCAACTTCTATAAGACCAGGTGATCATCTGGCTGCTTTGTGCCATTGTAAACAAACAATACTTCAACTTATATTCTAGTGTATTGGTATTGGTGACACACCATACACTGCATGATTTTCATATGTGTGTGTGCAAGCGCTGAGCGTAAACGAATGTTTTGACGTAGGATTACGTCTTTCGGGAACATATTGGGGTACAAATTGAAAATCGAAAATCGAGCAAATCGTGAAAATTGTCCAATTTCAAATGCTTATTGCTCAGTTATTTCATGATGGATTGTTGAGATTTTTGTGTCAATCTATTTCGGCACTCCATAACAATTTTTTACATTGAATAAAACTATATATGTCATGAAACTAACCATCGAAAAATTGGAAAATCTCAACCTCTATCCTAAAGGAAATACCCACTTCTGATTGGTCGAAATTGACGACACATGCGGCGGCTCATGTACTTACAATTATTGGTCAGTTATTTCCTGATGGATTTACGAGATATTTGCATCAATCGATCTGAGCACTCCATAACAATTCATCACAATTGATAATATATTAATATCATATGAAACTAGCTAGCAAACAATCAAAAAATCTCCAAACGGAAATACCTCGTTCTGATTGGTCGAAATTGAAGATACGGAGAAATCGCCACATCAAAGTAGAGGGAACTTTTGTTCCCATCGAAGTGTATTCCCTAACAGAGACATGAAAACCAAGCTGCCTGGGGGAAATCGGCATTGCAATTACATGAAAGTAGGGGGAGCTTTTGTTTCTGCCGACATGTATTTCCTAACAGAGATTTCAAATCCAAGGTGTCTGGGGGAAATCAGCATGTAGATAACCTCGTGGTCGATATTTGACTAACGACGCGCACAAATGGATAGTGCTCATTGTAACTAGCGTGGGCATGGCTGATTGCATACGTGCTGGCGAATAAGTAGGGAGCGATAAGTGTTTTTTTTTATTTTCGTTCCAATAAGAATCTTTCGATGAATTAATTGAAAAATGATATTTCAATGAACTGAATAGAACTAATGTTTGATAGAATATAAATAAAATTTAAATTTGGAACTTTTATGTTGGTTGCTTCGTGAAATTTCATATCAATGACCGATATCAATGTTCAATTTAAATTCGCATTGAGGCATGTAGCATCGCATTTCTTTGGGTTTAAAGCGAAAATGGAAATGGGATGAGTAAACACTTAGAAAGTAAGAATTATAAATGAAATTACCTTTTCCATTTCAAATATATTTTCTCTATAAAAAATAAAACTTTTTTTTTATGGTGAGAAAACTTGATAATTGTTTTCGATAATGATAATTATCTTATATTACATTGATGAGGTTTTTTCTTTCCTTATTTTATCCGTACATAACACAGTAGCCACCTAGTCCAGGGCCACAGAGGGCGGCTTTCATCTCATTTCACTTAGGCATCTTCTATCGTGATACGCACCATCAAATTACTAATCACCATCTTTCTATCATTATCACTCGAACAGTGAACAAACAATACCTAACAACCAGACAAAACGGCCCTTTTCAGGGCCACCAAATCACTATCGAAAAGTTTAACAATGTAATTTTTCAAACATATCCAAAATCAGCATGTAACAGATAGCCTAACGGAATCCTACGTCAGACATGCGGTTGTGTCTCGGACACAACCCTCCTGTGACTTTTTGTATTTTTCCAGTGTCAAGTTTCTATAAGACCAGTTACATTTTTTCGTTGTTTTAGTTGTTTTGATCAATAAATCTGGAAAATGCCAAAGGGAAAAGTACTCACGGAGAAAAAAAAATGACAAATCGATGCATTTCACCACGAAAATGTTGGTATCAGAGAAATTTCTTGTCGGATTAGACGATCCTATCAAGTAGTGCTCAATTATTTGACGAATCCTCAAAGATACGGTAAGAAGGAGAGAGCTCCACGTAAATCGAAGCTCTCTGACCGGAATAAGCGGGAAATAGCTAGAACAGCTTCGACTACCTCAAAATCGACTACCTCAAAATCGCTTATGCAAATAAAGCAATATTTCAATTTAAATGTTACTCGGGAGACAATTCGTCAAGTTTCGGTAAAAAATCCTCACATAAAGAGGGTTTAAAAGGTTAAAGCTCCTCATCTTACACCATCTCACATCGGAAGACGTCTGAGTTTTGCCAAAGCTCACATGAACCGACAGTGGGACATGGTATGTTGCGATGAAGGATGTTTCCAAAAAGAATACATTTTGCTATATACCATAACTTCAATGTATAGGTCATCTTCACTGACGAAAAAAAGTTCAATTAGGATGGTCCTGATGGATTCAACGGGTACTGGCGTGATTTGCGGAAGAAGGAACAGCATTTTTCAACCAGGAATTTTGTTGGAGGTTCGTGCATGGTTCGGGCGGGATTCTGTGCAACTGGAAAGCTCAAGATAGCTTTCACATCATTCAAGGATTACATACATGTTCTGGAATCCTCTCTCCTACCGTTTTTGCGTGGATATCGTCACAAAAAAATTCACATATCACATCATATTCACACCAGCAAGGAAACAAAGCCGGCTCGCTCTCCAGACTTGAATCCTGTTGAAAATATTAGGAGGATCCATGTATGCAGAATCTACACTGAGGGGAAATGGTACACCACGATTGAAGAGCTCAAGGTCGCAATTTCGGAAACATGGAAAAAAATATCGAGATAATCGTTCAGCAGCATTTGGTAAATAGTATTCCAAAACGAATTTTCCAGGTTTTGGCAAGGCAATGGCAAGGTTGCCAATTGTTGACATGTAAATCAGCACTATCGTTTTGAATTTTTCATTGATAATACTTATGTATTTTGAAATGGTCTTATAGAAACTGGACAGCTGAAACTATCTGTTTAAGCACAATAAATAAACAAACAACTCTTTTGAACGAAATTGACGTTTAATATACTTTATTCTAAGCATTCAACAATGTATGAATGTATCTTGTTGAAATTCTAACTGTTTGTGTTGCAACGAAATAGAATCAGGGTGATCTTATAGAAGTTTGACGGAGTGTAGCAACCACGCTACATAAAAAAAAACAAACAATAGAGTTTAATAAAATTAGTGAAGTATAATTTTCCGAAAAATTGTTAAATTAAAAACAATCCTTTGTCCGACCTTTGATTTGATTCTTCCTAACGATAACGAACGGCAATCTGTGGTTTCTCAACAATAAGACGCTGTCAGCGCCTGGGCCGGACGGACAATGTCGGACGAATTAGCAGCGAAGATAGAAATCAACAATGGAAAATGGTTCGCCATTCTCTCTCTCTCTCCTTGCCAAACGCTTCGCTACACATGACGACGATTCCCATTTTCTGCGTTTCCCACGATGTGAGCCCATCGAGAACAATGGACTCCTCGGATTTGACCTTTTCCCCCTCGGTACCAAGATCCAAGAAGGTATCTCTGCCGGTTACAACTACTACCTGGACTGGAGGGCTTTTTTTGAGACATTATATTTACTATCGCATTTGCATATGAACCTATCCACCCTCGTAAAATAATTGAAACGGAGATAGTTTATGAAGACGTTTAAATTTATTACCACTAATAAAACACTTCTACGTTGTTCACGAGCGTGTGAGTTTCTCGATAAAACTACACCAGAAAAGAAAAG
Organism: Toxorhynchites rutilus septentrionalis; assembly: GCF_029784135.1. Taxonomy (NCBI): domain Eukaryota; kingdom Metazoa; phylum Arthropoda; class Insecta; order Diptera; family Culicidae; genus Toxorhynchites; species Toxorhynchites rutilus. Next base: position 27,850,950 of record NC_073744.1, on the reverse strand, counting down.
AACAATTCTGAAGGGAATCCAAATGGCGGATTTTTTTTTGTTTCTCACGAAAGCTCCAGCATGTTATTATTTTTCACGCCACGCCTCGACTAGACGAAAAGTTTCGCTGTGAGCATTCGTACAAAAAGTGAGGTTAGTAATTAATCAATTTGTTCCAAGCCAGCAAAACACGCGAAATGGGATCACATTTTCACGGCAACATATTTAGTGTGTTTCGTGTTCGATGAGGTGTGATAATTGAAATACAAACGGACACCGTTTGCGAAAATGCTAAAGTGCGAGGAATGCTTTATTCGCTGTTTCGTAGTAGAATCGCACTTGTTACCGCCATATACTCGTAGATGTCAATCTCATTGGCTAAGGTAGCAATTTTTCCACCATGAATCACGGGGCTTCCGCGGAACAAACTATGAGAACGCTAATGGGGCACTGTATTACACTTTCATAATGCATCAATCACCCGACCAAACAACGCTTGTTAGATGATAATAATCGCTTCCTAATCGGCCCTCCACTTGTTGGGTTGAGTGGCGCGCTTTGAGCGCTTGGCGCTGCACTTGATCGAGGCGTATTTAGCTGCATAAGCGCAACAGTGCACATAAAATATAAGTCACCAGTCTAATGATGGTGTTGCCCCCCGGGCAACCACAGGCGGTGGGACACTGTTTGCACCGCCTTCGGTGTGGTCCACCTCCTCCACCACAAGAACCCATCGGCGGTGGTGTTTAGCGTGAGAAAGTTTGCATAAAACTTTGCGGTGATTTAGATGTTATGTAATTGTTCTAAACGTTCTGCGGTTCACGTGTAATTAGGGCTCAGAATATTAATGAAGCTCAGATAAAGCGAAGCGCAAACTGCGTCGGTTGCAGATATGCTAACAAACTTAGAAGAGCTTGGCAGAGGTCGAGTACGTTCTTAAGTCAGAAGTTTAGCTCCAGAGAAAGGAAAACAGGGGCACTAAGGGGCTAAAATGTTCTCACCCTCGATGTAATAATTTATGCTAAGCGTTCCACTTTTGTCCTAAACGGTTTGTTTGTAGTGGATTTAATAAAATAATTGGGTCTAAACGGTGAGAAAATCCGGTGTGATTGAGTTTATCTACTTTACATTCGGCAGACGCAGAATTGCAAAATTGCCGGTGGTTCAATTCATTTCGCTCTTTTTATAATTTTTCGTTTTCTTTCTTAAGAAAGACAGACTCTTCTTACCATCAGACTGGTTTCTTATCTTTTTTTTTTATCCCATTTATTTATTAGGCTCAATAGCATTTAGCTGTAACAGAGCCGGGTTTAATCGTGTACATGTACATATGTTTATGTTTCTATAAATTGTGAATTACACAGTAGTTAGTAGTAGCCATTTAGGCGTTAAGTTTTTCTGTTCCATTACATTATGGTAAATTACACAGTAGTAGCCATTTAGGCGTAAGGGTATTCTTTCTGATCTTCCATTGTTCAGCAGACCGGACAGCGGAGACAGTTTTTTTTTTATCCCATTTATTTATTTAAGGCTCATTAGCATTTTAGCTGTAACAGAGCCGAATTTTTAATCGTGTACATGTCACATGGATACCATATATCTATAATTAGCACATTACATAGTTGCCATTCGCCACTATTCCTTCTATACCATTACATATGGTACATTCACACAGTAGCCATTTAGGCGTAAGAGTATTCTTTCTGTTCTTCCATTATCCAGTTGGACCACCGGACAGCGGAGACAGTTGATTGATCATTGTTGAGTTATTTATAGAACAGCAGCCCGATGTGTCTTGCAGAGCAGAGCAGTTGTATGGATGAATCGATCTTATTTCGACCGTGGATCGATCTCCATCGCTGATGATTGTTGCGTGGACGTAGCTATTCTGTAACAACACAAAGATGGTTAATGAGGGTCCTGAGTTTTGAACTCACGATCGATCGCTTACTAAGCGAACGCGCAACCAATGTGGCTACGGAGACCCCCCAGCGGAAACAGTTGATATTGATCATTGTTGGGTTATTTATAGAACAGCAGCCCGATGTTTCTTGCAGAGCAGAGCAGTTGTATGGATAAATCGATCTTTGTTCCACCGTGGATCGATTTCCATCGCTGATGATGGTTGCGTGGACGTAGTTATTCTATAACAACACAAAGATGGTCAATTGAGGGCCCTGAGTTTGAACTCACGATCGATCGCTTGGTAAGCGAACGCGTAACCAAGTGGCTACGGAGACCCCCTTTTCTTACCTTTGTTTTTGTTTTTTCTTCGACCAAGTACGAATAAAAAGTATACCATATCACGCGATATGTCAAGATTTTTAAATGTTAATAGATTTTTGAAGATTCTTTGCCCCGGTTCCATTCATAACACATGTTTTCCGTATCATATATTTTATGAATGTTATTATTTTATGGGTGCTGTGCATTAATGTTAAACATTTAGCAACGTAATGTATTGTTCGTCATCAGATGAAGTTCGAGAATATGTACCGTAAGTACATTAAGTAGTAGTATATTTGCAAGTATCAATGGCGATCCTTTAGAAAAGCAAGTTTGTTTACTATTGACGAATTTACGTTAGATTTACAGCCAGATGCCTTTGTTTTTTTTTTGGTTTGAATTTCGTTTAATTTTTTTACAAAAATCCGAATTTTTCAACAAGTATCCCGGTTTCTAGTATTCTTTCTACGCTACAAAGGTTAGAAAAACATAATTTTACATTGTTTCATTCATAACATATGAAGAATGGCTTGGTATGAGCGTTGTTATTTACATTTTTCACTAGGCAAACGATGGGTGGCATATGTTGTGCCTCAAATACTACAGACAGGTATGAAAATGTTCATTCGCTTATTTCTCCACACCTAATTATAAATCACTCTTGTATCTGCTTGGAATAATCATGGCGAAAAGAATGCAGCAAGCAATCGTGAGATTGCACGATGACTCATTTTTCATTCTCCGACCATCTTCTTTCGGGACTGAGAGTGAACATAACAAAACAAAGAGTGGAAAACAACATTCAATTAATGAATACTCCTTTGGAAGGATCACACGAAACAAAATAACGAGTGAGTCAAAATAGACTCAATCTGTGTGTATGTATGATTTTATTTTCCCTTGTACTCTTTTCCTTGTCAGCATTCAAGTGCACACGAATCTACCTTCGCGCTCGCCAATAACTTGCGTTAATATGGTCTATTGCGTTGGCTTAGATCGTTTTATACTAGAAACAAAAAAAAGGCATTGTAATAGCGCACAGGAAACAACTCGAATTCAACAATCTACCTATATTTTACTGCCGCGATCGAGGATCAATGATTGCTCATTGAGTGAAAAACGAATGATTTTACGCTGGCTCAAGCAAAAGTTTCCAAATTTGATTCTATAACCATCTAACGTCATTTCGAGAGGCAACTGAGAGCATGCAAAATTCTCTGAGAGTAGATGAGCGGAATCGAGACAGTATTTTTCCGTTTAACTCGAGTATGAATTTTGCGAAGATGATAGGGGAATGTTTTCTGTCTCAAATAAAGTGAGGCATAAACGGAGAATAGAAGGGTGAGTTTTATCTGTGAATGAGTGTTGTTGAATTTCGATGCGATTTTGCCCATACCTGACTACAGATCCTTCTCGTATCGGACGAACGGAATCCCCTGCATAATCAATGATATCAACAAACTTGATATGATATCCAAACAACGTTAACGGGGATCGAACCAAGGCCGGCTGGAATGCAAGGCAGTTTTACACAACTACGTTATCCACATAGCTAATGATGCTGTTGAGTAAATCCGTGATAATATTGCACTAGATTATAAAATGAAGTAGGAAAGTGAGTATAAAGAAGAGCTATATCGATCTTGGTCTGGGCCGTGTATGTGGCAAAGTATGCGGAAAACTTATTTGTCTCTTGTTTCGCTCGCTCGTATTGATCTTATATTGATGTACCATATATATTATACAACTGCTCACCAGTATTTGAGAGTCATGACATTTTCTAATATTTTTAGGCTCATTTAATGTAATAAATCGGGATGACAAAACATGAGCTAAAAATCAATTTTGAATGTAGAACATCTCCTCTCCCAATCTCAAAAGTTTGCGGCATTGCCCTTATTCCGCTCATTAGGTTTTGTGCAACCTCATGTTCAATATGTTTAGACACTTCCAACCATGTTTTCTTCAATTCAAGTTTATTTTTAAGTTTTTGAAGGTCCAGCCTTGTGCCGTAGTATTGGAGGGTTGTACAAAAACAACATTAATGCTTCTGGAGGCAGATTTGTTTTTTGACCGCCCACAGTATTTTGAAATCGTATTTTGAAATTTTCCAAACATTTTTGATTTTCCGAAAGAAACTGAGAAGTGACAAAAGTGTTAGACGAGCAGTTCGTGCTATGAACAAGAAGGTGAAGATGCTAGGAAGGAACTCGAACTCTGCGTTATTGCCGATGATGCAGCTGCTCGATCATGCTGGCTGCTCGGACAAAACAGGAGCAATAGGATCGCGCGTAGAAGAAGACTCAGCTGAAATTGCAACTACACTAGTGGTACAAAGATTGATCGCCACAACCTTCGCAACCTCTAATAACAGCTTCGTGAGCTGTTGCAGCAGAAGAACCGTTCAGAATCAAGAGAACAGAAAAAAGATTCTGAGTCACGGTCAGATGGAGGCGAACTCGCACGATTGAAGGATCCCTTACATCCGACGAAACGGAATCTGGATATGACATTTGGCGATAGGTCACGCGCTCATGGGTAGCCGCGTGTTTCCCGCTCAACGGAAAATTGAACTTCTAGAACTTCACAAAACTCACGCGGAACGAAAGACTCTTCGCTTCGGCAAGTGCATAAACCTCCCCCAGAACAACTATCTGAAGAAAAGCTGATGCCTAGGGACAATCCAATCTTCTCCGGAGACTTCGAGGAGTGGCCATTGTGTACTAGCAACTACAACACAAGTACATCTGGGTGCGAGTACAGTAATGTAGAAAAACCTACTCGATTGCTGTGTTGCGGTGTCATAACGCTCTATGAACGCCCACAAGTTATTATCAGTTAAATCATAAAACTGTCCGCAAAGTATCAGCACCAAGACTGGAGAGGTTGATAATCAATTTGATTTTAGAATGCCAGCGAGAAATATAGTAAGCTACCACCAGTAAACAGATTCAACACCGTAAATAAGGCCACAAAATGAGAGAGAAAGGTCATGTTTTAACACAGAGAGTCATTGAATTCGGGGACCGAAGTTTCAAAGCTTGCCGGGGGATCAGTGGCCGAATGGAAAAACTGATTCTACAAACCAACGAAGGGTTGTGACGGAGCAATTTTCACTTCGGAATAATAAGGCCCTTGATCACCTCCGGGCGATTCTCTAACTGGGAAAAGCTGCTTCGAGTAATGGCCTTCGTTTTACATGTTTTCGCAGTTCAAAAAGCACGGCAAAACAACGACCCCAACGCGAAAGTCGGCTGGTAATGTAAGCAAACTTGCCCTGCACTGAGGGCGCAGCCCACATTTTCAAATTAACACCCAGTCGCAGCATTTACATGTACTGTTGATTGATCGCTGTCTAAAGCGACACAGCAACACTGATCTTATTGACTATCCAAGTAGTTTTTCAGTATCTCTTAACAAAATTACATCTCCAATTCTCCCAAAAACATCTTCCCCAATGCTCCCAAAAGAATAATCCACAAATTATCCTATGTAGAACATTTCGGTAACAGAAAATCCGAAATCGATTGTGTTGTGGTGGCGGTAGTGGCTGCAGCAATCGCAGTGAAACGAATTTTCATCTTCAGTTGCCAATCGAAGAACAGAGTGTCATTGCTGAAAAATATCGTCCGCTTAATTGTACGTCTCATCGTTCATTACGGTGCATTTCGGCTGCACCAAGTACACGCGGTACACGAGCTTCCTGGTGCGGGATTTGGTCACCGTATTCTGCTGAACGGTTCAGTTTCGGCACCTTCCTTACCTTGGAAACATGAGGAACCAAACGGAAGAATTCACCTTCTTGGCCACGTCCCGAAACGAAAGGTTTGGATTGCGTATGAAGTGATTTCTCGCCTTCCTTGCCTTCACGGGGTCGGTCGTTTTCGTTTTTCTTCCTCTTGAACGATTTCATCACACGAAACACGGTAGAATGGTCAATTCCCAACTGTTTCGCGATCCACCTTTGAGACTGACCTGGATTTTTCACGACCGCGCCTATATTTTTTTATCGAAGCACTTTTTGCTTGGAAGCCATCTCGATAACCACTCGACAGATTGTGACGAAATTTTGCACATGTAAACATTACACTCTGAACTAGTTTTACCCAAAATTGCATCAATTTTACCAATGCAATAAAAAGTTATGCACAAATGAAGGTGCTGCATTTTTTTGGAGTACAATCCTTATTTTGTTTTGGTCGAATTCCAAAGCTCTGCCGAAAGTAGTTTGTATTGCTCGATGACATCTTATTTTTCATCAAAACGGGGTGTGACAACAGTATCTCCATTGTTACGGAAGCCAACAATGTCAGTAATTGGATCGGTCATTTTCAGTACATCTTCTTCAAGCTGCTCCTTCATTTCACACCGAGTGATACTGAAATCACTTTTTGTTGTTGTTCTGTTGTTTGGACAAACTTTCAAGCACTCTGTCTGAGGCTTAACAAAACAAAGTTGTATAAGCGGAGGCCGATGGCGGAAGCTGACTGAACTTGTTCTATCGTTCATTTTTATAGTTGTTTTATTTCTCACTCGCAACTAAAAGTTCGTCGGGAACACTTTGGTTACCAGAAGTGTAATCTTCGGTCAAGTGTTCGAACAAACAATTCTGCACGATTCAAAACACCGAGCAACGGCTATTTGCGTATTGCGATAAAACATGTTAAGGATCCTTAATAAGCCATCTGGAACACTGCCAGGAAAATCTCGGACGAAATCGGTCAACCATTGGTTTCTCGACCAGACAGCATGGCGATTCTGTACGCCTGTTGAGTGCGCCACAATCTGGAATCCATCCATGTCTTGCTCACGTATATCCTTGCAGCGGGAGCAGCAATAGCGCATTAATTCTGTTCAACATGCGAATAAATAGGTCAGCAAGGAAGGGAAACGCTAGCTTTTGCTTTCGCCTCGTGCCATCATCCATCAACCGGTGATGTCTGGGGGTTGTTTTCCTGTACGGTAGGGGATGGTTATTACATCGCCTCATCCTCGCTGTTGGCTTCCACCTGACAGCAACATAAACAGCATTGGTTGGGTGGAGAGCCAAACTGGGTCCTGCTACTGAGAGGGGAACAGGCGGATGCCGTCATGTGCCACTATGCGGCGTGAAGGAAATTATATGTATGTTCCTGGTTTGATGCATTCATTATTTATACTGAAAAAAATAGGAATGAACTCAACAACCGTTTAATTTAAGTAGTAATGACACGCTAAAGCGGCTTTTAAAAAGTTGTTTCGTATACAGACTTATGGTATGCACCCCTTTTCCATTCTCACAGGAATTCGTTTCCAGGTATCACGGAAAGAAACTTGGTCACCTGGAACCACACGTATTCGCCCTCGCCGAGGCAGCCTATCGAAATATACGGGATAATAACACAAATCAGGTAAAAAATTCACTTCAAATGATTGAAACGGAAGCAAGCAAATGATAGCCTATCTTTTGATTTCCGATTCCAAGTCATGCGTCATATCGGGCGAATCGGGCGCGGGCAAGACAGAAACGACCAAGTTCATCCTGCAGTATCTCTGTTCGGTCACGTGTGACGTATCCACCTGGGTCCAACAGCAAATTCTCGAGGCGAACACAATCCTGGAGGCGTTCGGCAATGCCAAAACCATCCGCAACGACAATAGCTCCCGCTTCGGGAAGTTTATGCAGGTCTGCTTCGACTCGAAGTGGTGCATCAAGGGTTGCATCATCCAGGACTACCTGCTCGAGCAGTCGCGGATAACGTTCCAGAGTCCGGGCGAGCGGAATTACCACGTCCTGTACCAGTTGGTGGCCGAGGGCAGGAATAACAAGGAACTGGCCGCGTCGCTGCAGCTGCGAGATGCTTCCTTCTATCGGTATCTGAACTCGGCCGGATCCTCGGCTAGCATGGATTATGCGGCCGAATCCAAACGGCTGGAAGCACTGCGGCTGGCGTTCAACGTGCTCCAAATTTCGCAACCGCTGATCGAGGGGATCTTCAGGGTGCTTAGTGCCATATTATGGTTAGGTAATTTAAATTTCGACGACATCGATGGCGAACGGTGTCAGCTGGCGGAAGGCGATCGGGTAATTGTTTCGATCGTGGCGGAGCTGCTGGGTCTTCAGGATACCGATCTGGAGCAGGTGCTGCTGACGCGACAGATAAACGTTCGAGGGAACATTACGGAGATCCCACTGAAGCTGCAGGAGGCACGCGAGAATCGCCATGCCATGGCGAAGGCGTTGTACTCGCGGACGTTCGCGTGGTTGATAAGTCACATCAACACCTGCATCAATCCGGGCCAGGATGCGTATCGGTTTTTGGGGGTGTTGGATATTTTCGGGTTCGAGAACTTCAACACAAACTCGTTCGAGCAGTTGTGCATTAACTATACCAATGAGAAGCTTCACAAATTCTTCAACCATTACGTGTTCGCTCTGGAGCAGGATATTGTGAGTATACTGAATTATTTTCAATCGAATTCATGGTCCTTATCTGTTCTTCTTTTGTCTACCTATAGTATCGTCAGGAAGAGATCAAGTTTGATCACATCCAATTCACTGACAATACGCAGTGTTTGGAGCTGATTGAGAAACCACCGCGCTGTATTCTGAAGCTTCTGACCGAACAGTGTCATATGCCAAAGGGTTCGGATATAGCCTATCTGACAAATTTGCACGGTGAGTTCGAGAGTCATCCACGGTACGTGAAGGGCCAGGACCGGAGGCATTGGGAGCTGGAATTCGGCATCCGACACTATGCCGGCTGCGTAAGCTATACCGTTAAAGGCTTCGTGGATAAAAATCGGGACGTTCAGCAGGATGTGCTGTTCGATCACATGAGCAGGAGTTCGAATACGTTCGTTCAGGAGATTGCTTCGTTCCAGGACCTGCTGTCGATTCAACAGGTGCAGACTGCTTCGACGGTGGGAACTGTGTCGAGGGGAACTTCCAAGGGAAAGCTAACGGTGAGCGATACCTTCCGGCAGCAGCTGCAGGCACTAGTGGATGTCTTGCAGAGCACAAATCCATGGTACGTGCGGTGTATCAAACCAAACGTGCAGAAACTGCCCAATGATTACGACGACCAACTGGTTCTGGATCAGCTTAGATACCTTGGAATGCTGGACATTATCCGCATACGGCGGGAGGGATTCCCGGTGCATTTGACCTTCGATGACTTCGTCCAACGCTACCAGTGTTTGACGAAGCGCTTCCGTAATCTCTCCAGCAAGGATCAAGCGCTGGCCGTGATAAAGGAATTGAACGTTCCGGCCACCGAGTGGCAAACTGGCAAAACCAAGGTTTTCCTGCGAAGTGTGGTCCACGAGCCACTGGAGGACGCACGTAAACAGGTGATCAACTCGAAGGCTTTGACCATTCAGCGGAACTGGAAGCGGTTCAGTCAGCAGCGAAACTATCGGAGGATTTTTGCCGCAGCTCTAGCGATTCAGCACGCGTACAAGGGCTGGAAGTTGCGGATCGATTTCCTTCGGAAACGGCGAGCCGCGATCGTCATACAGAGCCATCTGCGGGGAGTGTTCGCCCGGGAGGTGGCTGCGGCGCTTCGCGAAATGCGCCGGGTAGACGAGGAGATGCGAAAACGAGAGCGAATGGAGGCCGAGCGAAAGGAACGCGAAGCGGCACAAGCTGAAGCCGATCGGAAGGCACTGGAGGAGAGCGAAAGGTCGGTACTCTGTAGGGTTGTGTTTGTTGATTTTTTTTTCTGTTGGTATTTTGGTGCGGTTCGTTTCAAAGAGTTTCTTCGTAAGAACTCGTAGTGTTTGTGTTGATTCAGTTTGGGTGACTATTACAATTTTCCAAACAGGCACTTCGATTGGACTTGCATGCACTCTCATTGTGTTCGCTTCTCGTTCATTTGTTTTTCCTTCCACACTGACGATACTAAAATTTATTGAAACTTACCAACGTTTTCAGCTTTGCGAATTTAACTTTGGTCCTGCTTTTAATTTTACTTTCGGTTGTCATAACTGCCGTCATATCGTAAACTTATAAACCTAACAAAACAAAATAGTTTGTGTGTTCTTTTTTACATTTTTACCTCAATCTTTGCATCCCCTCTGTTTTTCTAAATTGTTGGGAGTTTTATATTTTATTTTTCGAATCTAACAATACAAACAACCCGTCCCAAATTATTGATACCCACAAAGCATGCCTAATAGTAGTGATGGACACAGTGTTGCTATCTCTGAATCGGGGTGAGTGGTTTTCGTAGCTTAAGATTAGTGCCACTTCAATGCTGGGCTTCGTCTTGAGTTCGTCATTAGATATGCGCGCGCCATTCGGGATGCATTCATCTATGATGGTTTTTTTTTAAACTTCGGTAGTGTGTAGAGTCGAAATATTTGTGGTAATTCACTAGCTTTAGAATCATGTTGTAGTGCTTATGGCAATAGTGTCCATCTCTCAGCGCTTTCAGCCACGTTTACAGTGAACACGTGTGCTCGGAGGCCCCACTCGATGCTAATCAAGGCTTCTGTTCTTTTTTCCCCACCCACCCCATTTTCTAACCGCCTAACTTTGCAGGGTCGCTAAGCAGGAGATCCTCGCGCTGACACAAATGGCCGAGCAAATTAACTCGAAACTGCACTCCCAACAGCAACAGCATGCCGCCAATAATAACAGTATCAACAACAACAACAATAACACCGCAGCCACTGGGGGCGAGCCAAAGATCAACGGAAACGCGATCGCTTGCGGTGCGTCGGGGGACGATTCGGCTCCGGTCCCGGCTGGAATCGCCTCCGCTAATCATGCTCACCAGCAGAGTAACGAGTCGGTTGATCTTGACAATCTGTTCGCTTTCCTCAGCGAGGTGCAACCGACGGGCAATTCGAACGCGATCATTGACGAAATCGGCGAGAAGATGGACAATCTGGTGGAGGATCTGGACGTGGAGCTGGAGTCGGTCATTCAGCAGGAAATTGAGGGATTGACGTGCGAAAGAAACAATAATGTCAGTGGTAAAGGCGCGCCGCCGCTGGTCAACGGAAACGGACCGATCAATATTAACAGCATAAACAATAACAATAGCAGCACCGTCGTAAGCAACAAACCGACCACACCGAAGCCGATGGGGTAAGTACCGTTTTTATCGCCGCCTTTTGGCTTGAACTGATTGACGCAAATGGTGTGCCATTATGGCGCAATGGGTGTTTAAAGTTGGTGGTCATTTGCATACAATTATTGGATTGTTCCTGTTAAGGGACAACGGATGAGATTGTATAGTTTGTTGATTTGTACAGAAAGAGTGAACGATGTAATCTGCGTTGAAAATCTGCTTTAATAAGGGAAATCAGGTCCATTGTTGCGCTGTGTGTTACTAATTTGATTAAAACGGGACGGTGCATTGCTTCTGATCTGTTCATGGGAGAGCATTAACAACTTTAACATTATCTATCTTTACAATTTATTACTATGAATTCTTTAACAATTTTAAACTTGAATATATACAGCCAAGTCATTTTTTATGTTTCAAATATGACTTATTTCAAGCGAAAATTAAATATTTCAACAGAAAATATATAATTTCCAGGAGTTGTTCAAAACTATATTGCAGCGAAATTAAGAAGGATGGAAGTAGGGTGTCAAAGAAGAAATTGTAGAGCAGTTAGAGAGCTTCAATTTGGTGGATACAAACAATTATCTTTATTATGTAATAATGCTAATAACACTTTAAAAACCATTTACTACCAAAATGTAAATTAAATCCACTAATTCAGATGTTTCACAACTGTATCCTGTACTGAATTTTCTCATCTTCTAAATGGAAGCAACAAAATCCTCCTACGCACCGTGGTCGGAAAGCCTTCGAATCGGGGGGAAATTAATAGTTTCTATGTGCTTTCTAGAAACATAGTGTCTTCAGCAAAGTTGATCTTAGGATTCCTGGCCCTTGATTTGATTATGTTTAATTTATTTCGGCCGGCTTTAGCCTTTTAGGTCATTCGCCGATTCCTGACCATCATGGGAGACAATGGTTTAGTTCACAATATCACCAGTGGTAAGAAAAACCTCATAACGGGGAAAAATTAATAACTCCTCAGGAGGGCTTTTCAGAAACATGTTGTCTCCAGCAAAATTGATTCATTATACAAAGCCAAGGTGTATATAAAAAGGTGTAACATTTTGTATTATTTTTTTTTCTCTATTATACTGACTTTCAACACATTTCGGCTGGTTCGTCACTTTTATTTCCATTTTTGGAAGAATGTCGGGAGTGAGAATTGAACTCGTGATCTCTGCGTGAGAGGTATGGATGTTACCACTACGCCCGATCGCCTCCACAACATATTGTGTTATTTAAAGGTGTGGACACTACAACCGTCCCCCTTTGAAAAGTTACATTTAATTTAACCTAACGAAATTATACAATTCTAAATATTTATACATTGAATTCCAATAAAATGCTTGATTGAAACTATACTTTCACAATTCACTAAATCTCCATATTAGATATGACATCTTGTTCGCTTCGAACGCCGTTATCTTCTCCTCGGCATATTCGTCGTGGATATTTTTCAAACACATAATTTTTATCTTCGATGCGACGTCTGGTTAGTTTCGAACGCCGAAGGCAGATTCCTGGCAATTCCGCTGTGGAAGCATTTCTCTTTCTATTATTCCTGACCTTCGCCAGTTCATCTTGCGGGAATTCCCTTAGGATGTCTTCCTCTGAGCCACTTCCAGCTCCGTACACCTCTTCCACTGTTTCCAGAACGCTAGTATTTCTCTGATGAGTGCCCGGATTCATCGTGACGTTCGGTCGTGTTTCCGGGTATTTTCCCCTGAAGAGCCTAAGCTGATTCCGGTGCGCCATTATTTCCACGCTTCCAATTGACACCTGTTGTTGGAACCACCCTGGTTTCCGATTTGCTTCAGCTCTCCGTCCGTAAGAAGTGAGAATTATGTAAGCCTTCGCCCGTCGGCAAATCCAGTTCCGATAAAATAACGGTCCGTCGGCCACGTGTGCTTAGCGTGCAGAATCCAGGAATCACCGAACAAAATGGCTGCTCCTTTGTGCTAGCTTTCTAGCCAACCGGTTTATGCACGAACAAAGGAAAGCTTCAACCACCAGTTATCAGTAGCACTTTTCTGCAACACTGTAACCACTATTTTATATTTTTATTATCTTTTTAGGTTGAATCTTTATAATTTTCGATACACTCGATAAAACGCAAAGAAAAAGCGCTGGAACAAAACCCTTTTTTTCTGTTCTTCGTGAACAAAAGGTTTAAAATCCTCGTCGCCAATTGTTGCGTTGAGAGGGAGAAACGACTGAAACACTTCTTTACGTTATTTTAGATACCTAAACGATGTTTATTCTTCTTCTTCTTTTTGGCTTTAAGAGGGTTTAAACTTTTCAGTCAAGGGATTGCTAAGATGGCCGCCTTTTAGTAGCCAGCATAGAAAATCATGAGCATAGAAATCATAACCTAAAATTAAAAATGGAGTGCTCCTCGCGATTCTTCAGCTGTGATTTTAATTGCAAATCGTCAAGAAAGCTTCCGGACGGGTATCCAAACTTCGCTTGCCGAAGGAAATTATCCAACGTAATCAAATATTAACATATTAGGCTGTCAAAAAAGTCCTGCGGTTTTTTTTTGAATTTTCATTTGTTCATAAAATTAGTTACAATCATCTGTTTTAAGTCAAATATGCGCCGTTTTGTTCGATGACTTGTTCCCAACGAGATGCCAACTTCATAATACCTCTGTTATAGAAGCTCGCTTCCTTATTGGCAAAAAATTCGGATAGCCAATTTTCACAGGCCTCTTTTGTGGCTAACATCTGACTACCTAGCTCGTTCGCCATGGACAAAAACAGGTGGTAGTCACTTGGTGCAAGGTCCGGACTATACGGCGGATGCAAAAGAACCTCCCATCCGAATTCCCGGAGCTTCTGGCGCGTCACCAAAGAAGTGTGTGGCCTGGCGTTGTCCTGATGGAAGACAATGCGGCCTCTGTTTATCAAAGATGGCCTCTTCTTCATGAGTGCTACCTTCAAGCGGTCCAGTTGTTGGCAGTACAGGTCCGAATTGAGCGTTTGGCCATAGGGAAGCAGCTCATAACAGATTATTCCTTGAAAATCCCACCAAACACACAGCAGAACCTTCCTGGCCGTTAATGAGGGCTTGGCCACCGTCTGAGCCGCTTCAGCGGGCTTCGACCACGACCGTTTGCGCTTCACGTTGTCGTAAGTGACCCACTTTTCATCGCCAGTCACCATCTGCTTCAGAAACGGGTCGATTTTGTTGCGATTCAGCAGCGATTCACATGCGTCGATACGGTCAAAGATGTTTTTTTGCGTCAACGTGTGTGGCACCCATACATCGAGCTTCTTTGTGAATCCAAGCTCAAATGGTTAATAACGGTTTGATGACTTATCCCCAGCTCTTGGCCGATGCTACGGCTGCTACTATGCCGGTCTTTCTCAGCTAATTCAGCGATTTTGTCACAATTTTCGACGACAGGCCTTCCGGAGCGTGGCGCATCTTCGACGACCTCTACACCACAACGAAAACGTTGAAACCATCGTTGTGCGGTGGAAATGGAAACTGTAACGGGTCCATAAACTGCACAAATTTTATTGGCAGCTTGAGATGCATTTTTGCCTTTGTCATAGTAGTACTGTAGAATATGTCGGATTTTCTCTTTATTTTGCTCCATATTTGCGACACTATAACTCACGAACGACTCAACCAAACAAAACACTGTCAAGGACTATATTATACCTTTCCAACAAGCTATGGTATGACTCGATACAATGAATACAACTAGAACTACGCGCTTACAACGACACCTCGCGGAAACACCGCAGGACTTTTTTGACAGCCTAATATATGACTCCAAACATTAAACAATACGTGAGCTCTCTAAGCGCGAGTCCTGTTTTATGCTGCCTACGCTCAATTTTCATTGATCCCTGGCCAAAACTGGGTGACCAGAGCTTAGTTCATAACATCACCGCTAGGGCGCACAGTGATTCAAATAAAAAAAAAAAGTGGAGGCGATCTGGCGTAGTGGTAACATCCATGCCTCTCACGCTAAAGCCGGGTTCAGACGGTGCGAGTAAGCATACGAGTCGGTCTAGTCAGTTACTGCAGTGCAGCTACTCACACCGTGTGAACACATCATGCCAGTTAGTGTCATGTGTAATCCGGCGTGCGAGCTACTTCAAAGTTTTTTGAATTCACTCGCACTCGCATCTCTCAAAACGTCAAAAACAGAATTTAGCGTTCGAATCAGGGATGCCAAATGTAAAGACATGTCTCAATTTTTTAAATATTTGAAAATATGCGAAGATATTTATAGACTTGAAAATTATTGGAAAAACAAATAAAACCCTCATAGTTTCTAAATGAAATCGTTGTTATTTTGATATGCACGCTGGCTGGGCATGCTTTCTTTTTGAGATAGTTTTCTTGAGAATCTCTAATATAGAATCATTATCAGGCACAACTTTCATTCAAAATTCTCTCACAACTTGCAAAGAAAGTATTGTTCTAAAAAACACAATACATATTCGATTTTAAAAAGTACATTTCCATTCATTATTTAAATTTTTGACGCGTATTTATTCCACCTGCAAATCTACCATCATTTTTATTTCACAAATTGGTACACGAAGCTGCTGGCAAGGCGAACTAAATAAAATTTAAAAAAATCTTCAATGTTGTCATTTATAGCATCACATACTTCCGGAATTATCTTAGTTATGAATGCTTTCGAGATTCTAAAAAATAACGACAACAATCTGAACGATATTCCAGAAGCAAGGCACATCAATGTCGTTTTTTAATTTCACTCTTGCAGGTATAGCATCCCTCATGAGTGTATCTCGGCGTTGTATTTTTGGACCAATGAAATCCAACAGTGTGCTACTGGAAACCTGAGACGAATACTGCCTATAGAGGAGTCGAATTCGGATCAATCATCTGTCATATTCGGACCTGATTGCTGTTCCTGACTATTTGATGGACATTTGAAAAATCATCTGGCATCCCTGGTAAGCCAATGCTGCAGTATCTAGTTTCGTGTCAACAGCTCACACCGTGTGAACGGACAAGGCGAGTCAACCAATTGTCAAGCGAGTTCACCGGGTCAGTAGCTGCTCATTCAGTCAGTCAGCTACTAGCAACGTATAAATGGGCCTTAAAGGTCATGAGTTCAATTCTCACTCCCGACATTCTTCCAAAAATGGAAGTAAAAGTGACGAACCAGCCAAATGAGTTGAAAGTCACTATAATACAGATAAAAAAAATAAATTAAAAAAAAAAGTATAAAAATTGATAACTCCTCCGGAATGCTTCCTAGGAATATTGTATCTTCTACAAAATTGATCCTATGTTCCCTGGCCATAACAGGTTGACAATAATTCCATTCAATAGCCTCAAGAATTGTGTAGTCAGGTCGGTCAAGAGGAGTAGTTCAGACCGGTATTTGGTCAGCGCCCATGAGCGAACCAACGAAAATGGGGCTAAGACTTATCGACTTCGCTGTCTCCAAGAACATTGCCATAGATAGCACCTACTTTCAGCACAGCCTCCAATACCGTTACACCTAGAGATCACCACAACAAACAGAAACACAAATTAACCGTGTTTTGATCGACGGTCGGCACTTCTCGGATATCATTGACGTCAGAACCTATCGTGGCGCTAACATCGATTTAGACCACTACCTGGTGATGGCCAAAGAGCGCTCTAAACAGTCGTCAATAACATGAGACACCAGCGCTCAACACGGTTCCACCTACGACGACTGCAGGAGCCGTACGTTGCTGCAACATACTTGCAGCGTTTTGAAGCTGCATTACCGGGGGTGGACGAACTGGACGCTGCTCCTCTCGATGAATGCTGGAACACCTTGAAAGCAGCAATTAGCAGCACAGCATAGACCGTCATCTAGTATGGACAACGATGACAACGGAACGAATGGTTTGACGAGGAGTGTCGAGCGCTTCTGAACGCGAAGAATACAGCACGCGTAGTTCTATTGCAACCAGCGACTCGACAAAACGTAGAACGATATAGACTGAAGCGAAGGCAGAAAATACATCTCTTTCGGGAAAAAAAAACGCCATCTGGAAGAGAAAGAGTGTGAGGAGATGGAGTTGCTTCATCGTTCTCGAGAATCGCGGATGTTCTTCAAGAAACTAAACACCTCGCACGAAGGCTTTGTGCCGCGGACCGCAATTTGCAGGAACAAGGAAGGAGGCATCTTGACGAACGAACGCGAGGTGATCGAAAGGTGGAGACAGCACTACGATGAACACCTGAACAGCGCGCAGACAGGAAACCAAGACGGCATTGACTAGGACTACACTGGTGCAATGAACAACGACGACGTACGACTCCGATGATAGGTAAAGTTAAGGAGGCCATTAATCAGCTAAGGAACCATAAGGCAGCTGGTAAGGATGGCCTCGTAGCGGAGCTTTTCAAGGGTGGCCCGGGAAAACTTGTAGAGTGTATGTACCGGTTGATAGTCAGGATCTGGGATACAGAACAGCTAGCGGAGGAGTAGAAGGACGGGGTAATCTGCCCCATCTATAAAAAAGGTGACAAGGTGGATTGTGGGAACTACCGTGCCATCACAATCCTGAATTGTGCCTACAAAACTCTGTCTCAGATCCTCTTTCGCCGTCTATCGCCAATAGTAAGTAGATTTGTGGGAAGTTATCAGGCCGGATTCATGCCCGGTTGCTCGACGACGGATCAGATTTTTACACTGCGACAGATCCTCCAAAAGTGCCGCGAGAATAAGGTCCCTACGCACCACATCTTCGTTGTCTTCAAGGTCGCATATGATACAATCGACCGAAGATAACTATGGAGAAACATGGACGAACACGGCTTTCCCAGAAAGCTGACAAGACTGATTCAGGCAACGATGAACGGTGTGCGATGCACAGTGCGGATCTCAGGTGAGCTTTCGGAATCATTTGAGTCTCACAGCGGACTTCGAAAAGGCTATGGGAGCGGAGAGCGGGGTCAACATGTGGGGCACTAGTTTCAACAAGTCTAGTCAGTTTATCTTGGTTCGCTACAACAACAACAGGCGTGAAGGCGTCTTTAAGGGCATGGGGGTTGCTATACAAATGAAATACAAACTTCTGCATAACTCGAGAACTGGAGCCAAATTTGGGATGTAAGGGTTTTTGGGTACGAGAAATTTTTCTATGTTGGTATAACACCCCTTCCTCTTCTGGAAAGGAGAGAGGGTCCCATAAAAACATTGCACATATTTCAACCAAACATGATAATTGAAATTTTTCGGAAAACTCTGAAGGACAATGAGAAAATTCGAAAAATTCGATTCGAATTTGTTCTACAATTACATATTGCCAAGCGTTGTTAGTCCATTTGATGTTTGCGGTGGCGAAATTGATCTTCGTTTGAAAGTGGAAATGGATTCTAATGTGATAAAACGCACTCCTATATCGTCTTCTATCTATATAAATATAAATGGATCGCCGAATGTGTTGATAAGAGCAAAACTCGAGAAAGGAATTGTCCGATTCAGGACTGTCTTCACTCTATCATATTTTCTGTATCAAACATTTATTCCATGTAACGGAGAAACATGTTATTTGCAAGTGGTTGAAAGATCTTGAACTAGAATTATGTCTGAACATTATCTGATGTTATAATGACGAGATATGGTTGAAGTACTAGAAATTTTATAGTAAAGAATAATTTTAAATTGTAGATTAGAAGATGACCCAATGAACAGTTCTGTGATTGGACCCATAAACGTGCGCTTAGTAAAAAAACGTGGATGTGGTAACGAAAAATAAATTTTGAGCGGGACGAAGTTTGCCGAGTCAGCTAATTAGAAATAAATAAGAATTGTGTAATAAGAAGGGAAAACGTCAGTATGATGATTTTCAGTTTTACAGGAAGAATGAGTTCTTCGTAACTCTTATAAAAGATGGCAGCCATCTAAGGATTATTGAAAATGATGAAGAGTAGTTTTGGAACATGTTCCTCACTATCATCATTTTGAACTTAGTAGCAGCGGCAAACAAAAGTTCTACAGAAAAGTGCTTTCTCAAAATCTTTCTGTTTTCTGTCTGTAATTTTGAACCGCCGTTTCGGTGTATATTCCGTTTATAATAATATCTCATAAGTTCAGGATAAGAGAACAATGCGACATTAGATCGTTGGCAATTCCGGTATACCGGCATACTCAAATCCATAAGGTTGAATGTTATCGGCGATAACAAGAGCTGTGATCAGTTCATTATTTTTGTTGACGACTCCATTAGCTGTGTTCGACCGAGCGTTATACATATATCATTTTTATGGGTGAATTCATCATATTTATTCCGTCGTAAATGTTCCTCATTTTTCGTACAAAATTCGACGACCCTTTCTCGCGCGAAACTAAATTGGTTAGTTAACTTCATTCGTCAACAATGTCAAAATGAGTCGCATATATTGAAGCTTCCTCATCAACATTTGATGTGTGGGCATTTTTTCATATAATAGAAATCAGAAAAGCTATAAATTGTTACATTCTAATAAAGAAGGGGATGAGGGAGTATTTCACTAAAAATAAATAATGATTAACCCATTAGCAACGTTTAGAACAGTGAACGGTTTACCTTCATCAAACACAGTATCTAATATTGATATAATTCTTCTTTCGACGTAGAATCCCATCTCTGCCGGAGCCCACCATGCCGCCGCCACCGATTCCGACCGAGAACAACAACGGTTCCTTGCCGACGACATTACCTCCACTCAAGTCGTTGGATCAAATCAAAAACCACAAGGACGAACCGATCTACGAGGCGGTCATCCACCTCAAAGAGCTTCCCCCACCGCCGGAGATTCTCGAGAAAGTACCACCGGTTCCCCAGCATCAACAACCACAAATCCTTCATCTGAATCACCACAATGGCCCAGCAGTTCAACCGCCACAGCCAGCGTCGCAGCAACAACAACAACAACCGCAGCAGCTACCTTCACAGCAGAACAGCTTGCTAGCCCATCAGCATGGTCTGCAGCAACAGCTGCACCAGCAGATGCAAGCTAATCACGTTCCTCCACCACCACCGCACGCCCACGGATTGATCCATCAGCCGCAGCACCTGGAGAACGGCGGGAATCATAAGCTTCGCCCGAAAAGTCCAGCGGTCATACGCTCTGCAAGCCCGGTGCAACGGGGCGGTACTGGTGGACCTATGAGTCCCTCCTCTCCGAAGCACAGCCGACCGAACTCGCGAGCTTCTTCGACCGGCACGGGTGGTGGCCATCCGTTTGCCGAGCGGGAGCAGCGCCGGAAGTACCGGGTGGAGAAAAAGCTCCAGGAGATGCAGCAGATGGACATAACCGAGCGGGAGAAGGAACTGCTGCGGGACGATGTGTACTATGATATCCTGGAGTTTGCCGAGAGCTACTACAACACGCACGAACGGTCACCCGAGGGTACGATCATGGCTACACTGACCAGGAAGGGCCGTAAATCGGTCGATATGGTACCGAAGTACGAGATGATAACGTATTACAGAGGGAATACGATACCGTCCTCGCACATTCACATGTACGACCCGGAAAATGTGACCATTGCGTGCAATGTTTTCAGGGTGAGTTTGTGAAGCATTTGTTTGATGTATTTTTAATCAATGAACAATTTTTTTTGGTAGGATCTGTGCAAATACATTCGCGGGGAGTTGAACACCGAGCGCGAGTTGCAGGTCATTCAATTCATCATCGGACAAGGAATCGAACGGGAGGAGTTGCGCGATGAAATCTTCGTCCAGTGTATGCGTCAGTCTACCAACAATCCGAGTGTCGAGTGGACCGACCGGGTGTGGCTGCTGCTCTGTCTCACCATCGTTGCGTTCCAACCGAGCAAGCTTCTCTTTCGGTATTTTGTGAGTTTCCTCAAGAAGAACCTCGAATCGCTGGAGGGTAAACTGCGGCAGTACGTACAGTGGTGCTTGGATAACTGCAAAAACACAAAGGTTAGATGTCGCCAGTATCCGCCTTCCAGTGTGGAAATTGCGGTGAGTTGAGAGAAGCTGGTTGCAGCTGGAAGCAATTTAACTGATGTTTGGTTCCCTTTTTAGGCAATGCGTCGATTGGGGACGATCGTTTGTAGGTTCTTCTTCCTGGATGGACGCACCAAGGCGATTGACGTTCATCCGACCGACACAGCCAGTGATGCCGTAGCGAAGCTGGCCGAGAAACTGGGTCTCTGTAACGTGGAGGGGTGGGCCATTTACCAATCCAGACCGGACGGGGAGGAGCACGTCAAATCGCACGATTATCTCTACGACATCATCGCTGCCTGGGAAGCGTAAGTATGCGGTGTGACGTGTGTGTTTGACGAGAGTGCGCAGACAACGCAGACTGTTTTGACTGTTTGTGTTTGGGGTCAGGTTGAGGACATTGTGACAGTGAGTACTAATAGCTGACTTTGACGTGAAGTGAATTTCCCGGGAATCATAGGCTAACTACATTTTGTACAGTGAGTTTATACCATTCGGGTGTTCGGTTTCGTATCCCCGAATGAATCTCAACATTAATACCGCCATCCCACCGATTCTTTCCACAGTGCACGCGAGCGAGGCTGCCGTCAGACTAACATAATAAAGAAGGTCAATCGTCGGGCCTACCGTATAACCCTCTACTTGAAACTACCGAAGGAGTTGAGAAGTCGAAACATTCCCAAATATTACACGACCTGACAGACACCCGAACCCCACTTTGTTGGGCCTATACAACTGAACACGTTGAGCGTTGAGAAGTCTAGCAGGACATACGAATGTTGCGCGTTATCTTAGAGGCTGATTTTGGTTTAACATCTTGCTGTTTTTTCTTCTCTCTTCCCATTGTTTTCTTTCGAATCGGGGCGGAAAAACAATTTTATTTGCAGCAAGCAAACCAAAATACACGCCGGAAGTTCGACGCTACGGAAGAACGCCACCACTCTGGGCTCTGGAGAGAATCGGTTCGTCTTCAAGAAGCGTCTGTTCAAGAGCACCCGAGAACTCTCGCAGGATCCGGTCGAGGTTAACATGCTGTACGCGCAAGCCGTGTACAGCGTGGTGAAGGTAAATCTATCTTGTCTTTTTACGATTCCCGGAACAGATCGTCCCCGAGAACAACTGCAACGGAAACAACAGCTCGGAAAAAGTGTAAGGTCGCAAGTGGGCTAGAAATATTCTGACGCGGAAAACATCATGGGTATAAGAAGGCCTTTGATACCGTGCCAGAGAATATTAGTTGTAATTTGGCGCGCTAAATGATAAACCAAAAAAATCCTACAGGGCAGTGATTTTCAACCGGTGAGGAATTCCCCCTAGTGGAGAATTCGGTCATTAAAAGGGGGGGGGGGATTGTAGAAGGGAATATTGAACATTTATTCGCTTTGAAGATGACAATGATTAGATAAACTTGCCACAAAAATTTTATTGGATACGCCAAAAATTTGCGAACCTCGGTAAACATTTCCAAATCTGAAATGTAACGTTCAATTGAACAACTTCGCAATGTTTGAAAGACTTTCGTCAGTGAATGATGATGGAACAGACGACGAAGCAATACAGAAGACCATATAAAAGGAAATTGTACAGCATTTGTCAAGATTTTTTACAACAAGTTAAACTTGAAACATGTTTCCTTATATCAAAGAACAAATTTAAACATGAATTGAAATGCCTTCCGACTGGAAGTGACGAAAGTTTCGGATCAATTTTAGAACAAACTCATCGATCTATAAATGATCGGAAATGATATGAGGAAAAAGCGTTACGAGTGTTGTAGTCTATTGCGTAGAATTTATGTGAATCTGGATTTCCTACAATGCTGCTGATGGGAACAAAACACCGTAACTGAGTGTTCACGAGAAATACCTTAGATACCATGTGCACAGAACTACGGCCGAATGGCTATCGAGAGAGTAATTTTTGTTTTTATTTGTATTTTGACATGCGACAGCTCTACTGAAGTACAGGGTGACTCAAAAGTCATTAAATTCTTCAAACATAAGGTGACTATCAATACGGCATCTACAGTCAATAGTTATACTACCAAACAAGCAGGAGACCACTTTGCCCCCACTACCCCTATGTCTTTTTTTCGTGCATAGCTGCGTCGTTTCATGAGACGCATGTGACGTATGTCCATTTTGAAAGAGTATAAAAGGAAACGGCTGGACAAGCCAAGACTAAACATCCTTGAGAAACAGGAAAAATATGTCCCTGCTCATCCAACCCATTTCCGTTCTTGCAGCAGTCCAGCTTTCGGGCAATCTCTGCCAGATCTCTTTTGGCTTCTGGAATGCTGCGCAACCAATAATCGAAGCGAACGAATAATTTACGTCGATTAATCGATTCAAACCCAGAGAAAAAAAATGTACGGCCGCTGCAGTTTTATCCTGAAATTCAATCATTATCTTTGACGCTCCCTTAAAATCGTAAACGAAACTCAATGCCGTCTACGCGAATTGAGCCTCGTTTACAAGTTCAGGGGATCGTGAACGATAATTGAATTTCAGGCGGAATGAACACTATTTTGATTCCAGATGGCTTTTTAGCAAATGAGGAATATTAAGCGGCCCTTACATGATCTTCCGTACTGACATTTCCAGTAATGATATTCATTCGAGATTCACTTCAATCCACATTATCATTATTCCTCAACCCTACACAATAATTTCCTTTGTCATTACTTTCCTACAGTATTGTTATGGTATTTAGTTTAACAGGTATGCTTAAATTTTTATATCTCACAAAATTACATCGTCATTACTTTCCTAAAGTATTATTATGGTCTCCAATTTAATAGGTATGATTCAATTCTTATATATTACACCAAAATTACGCACACAAATGAAAAGAGTTCGCAGAATTACGATGTTACTGCACAAAATATTTTTCTGCCCATTCACTAATGCTAATGCGTGACCCTTCAGAGCATACCAGGGTAACTGGATATGTACAATGATTCACAACAAGGAAGCCGTTTCAGACAATTTGTAGGAGTGCAGCAAATCTTGCACTCACATCCGTGGAAGAAATTAACACGTTTTCGAAAAGAAAATTATCAATGAAAATTTTCTTTTCTGTATCAAATAAATATTCTGTTTTATGGTCTGAAAAGTTTTCTTCAAACAGTGGAAGAGTCTTGAATGAAAATTAATGCTGTCGGTTTTTAATTATAATTTCAAAAATTTGATTCAGCCTTATAATGTCCTTCAGAAATGGTTTAAACATGTTTAGAATAGCATGTTTTGAGAATTCAAAATACTGTCAGCATTTATTTTCATTGATCTTTCGATGGTTTCAAGCTGCTTTTTTCCACAGTTATTATAATGGCTTCTGGTTGCTTCACTCGTTCAAAACGTTCCTAGATGTCGACACCGTACTTTGTTGTTCTAAAATGAACTCAGCCCACCTTACTTTATCAATCGTTATCGATAGAATGAACTCAGGGCTGAAATTTATATAGTTTAGCGTAACAAATAGTACTTGACTGCTTGGGCTTGGTTTTTAGTGGGTGTGAATCCCACACGACATCTGGGTAAACCCTTTTCAGATAAAGATAAGGCTGGTAGAGCATTTCCTAACCTCTTATAAAAAGTATTTTATGTCAAGTGGACAGAATTATGCACTGACTGGTATAAGGGAGCTTAACGGTATTATAAAAAGGTGTCGCCTGTCTATTATAAAAATGTGTTGTATTATAATTGTTCAACGCCATTTATTATACATGGATTTCAACATATTCAGTTTTTATCTCTCGCGGATGTGCTGCAAACGGAGACGGGAGGGCACTTTAAGGGCACTTGAGAGTAAAATCGACGTTACTCTGTGCTGATCTAACTTGTGGGGAAGGTGTGGGTAAGACGGACAGTAGGGGTAAGATGGACAGGTGGTTGATTTGTATAGTTACATTATGAATTTCAAATTTCTATTAATACGAACCTCTTCTACATTCTATTCTATAATATTTGAACCACCTTGCGACAAGGAATAGTGGAACCCGAGGCAAGAGTGCCACCTTGAGCTAATACGCGTTTTTGAATGCTCTTTTGTTATATTTTTTTCCATTTTTTTTTGCTGGTTTGCTTATTTATACTCCTATTTAGCATCAAAT
The DNA here is from genome assembly GCF_029784135.1 of Toxorhynchites rutilus septentrionalis. NCBI lineage: Eukaryota > Metazoa > Arthropoda > Insecta > Diptera > Culicidae > Toxorhynchites > Toxorhynchites rutilus. Next base: position 27,825,634 of record NC_073744.1, on the reverse strand, counting down.
TGCTCAAAAGTTATGGTTACTATGAAAATGTTTCATTTACAAAAATGATGTTTTTGGCTTGTATGTTTCCAGTACGGGGCAAGAGTGCCAATCTTATAAAAATATAATTTTTGATGAAAATAGCACTGTGAAATTCACGATGGTTCCAAAAAACGCAAACTCAGGTTCTGGTGGCGTTCACGAAAACCGGCAAGCCAATCTTCTCCGACCAATTTGGATGTTTTTCGAAAGAGTGATCTAAATTATTTCACTCTGCGATTTTATACCCTAGGTTCGGGATGTCGTATGTTGTCAGCCCATAAAATAACTTCTGCATATTAAGGATGTGACTCACGAGTTACTCCTCCTGTTGTTTAGAAAACGACCTAACTTCTGCACATATTTGGTCGATGTTCTTCTGGGCAAACTATATTCCTCCGCAGCTCGTCTCCATGATTTACAGAATATACGGCAACAACCATAGTTTCCATCTGCCACCGGTTTCGGAACGAAATCCGTTCATATTTACAAACCATGACCACAACAAACATAACCACGATTACACTATTTGCGTTTGACAGATCGAATTCGAGGTTACGACCAAGACGGGTCTATGGTACTAGGTGAGGCCGTTTCGTCACTAAGTTGGTTAGGGGAGCGGTATATAAAAAAGTACGGAAGAAAGCAGAAGGGGATTTTTTTCCTTGAAGCGTGAAAGAGACAGACTGATCACGAGCGAGCTTGGGCACAAGCGTATTGTGTTTTGTTTACAAACAAAACACAGTAGACTTCCAAGATGGCTGAAGAGTGGTTTTAGCAAGTTGGCCCACCTTAGGACATACTTCTACGCGCCTTGGTTACGACTATGGAATTTTTACCGCGGTAATAATGTCTCCTTTTGCCCCGGAAGTTGAGAGATAACAAATTTTTTATTGAAATAAATGCGTACGATTTAAATTAGTTCATACAGTAAGTTGAAGAAAAATGATTATTCTATTTGTATTTATGGGTGGAGTCATGCAAACATATAGAAACTGAGGGTATTTTGTTAATTTGTGCCTGTGCGTTCTTATATAGATTGCAGTTGTAAGAAGCTCAGTTAGTATTTATCTGTTTCTAATAAAAAATATTTAAGGTTCTGGCTGATAATATGTGAGATATATGCAGTATCTGTATAATACAAAGTTCTGTAGTTAAATAATTGTAAAAGATGGAAATAGGCAAAATAATCAGATGGGCACTCTTGCCCCGTATGGCACTCTTGCTCCGGGTTCCCTACTTATCAAAAGAGATCAAAAGTGGAAATGGGAAACAAAAATCGGAAAATCAAACAAGATTCCGCGTATGGAAGTAGTTTTTACGGCTTCGATATTGAGCATTTTGAGTGATTTAGTTTCAAAATTCAATTCGCTGATGGTTATATTTTGATTTGTAAGTCTTGGGAGATTTTCGATGGTCAATAAATCAAAACTTTGAGCGCTTTGAGGCAACCCTAAATCGTGTCCGTTCCGCGTTGCCGGCATTGAGCTTCGTATTACGAAATGGGGGAGTACACTGAGAGAAATAATTAGTAAATATAACGAATTTTTTGGTAAATACTACCAATCTATAGTCATTTTCGACCGTACTAATAAACACATATGTCAAGCAGAACCATGATTCGGAAGCCCAATATCGGCTACATTTTCTCGCCGAAAATGCACGTATCAGAATTATATCCTTATTATACCTCCGTATTGCCTTATGGGAACAATGAAAATAGTTAATACGCGCTTTTCTCACCAATTTTCAGATATGACAATATCCAAGCTTACTAATGTTATCGAGTAAAATATACTAATCTCTGGTAGGGATGCGGGTTTGTTGACAATATGTACAAAAAATTTGTACATTCTACTAATTTTGCATTACCAAATGTATTTAGTAGTTTTCGACCGAGGATTTTTCTAAGGGTAGGCATGACAGAAGAAATGAACGTACTTTCAAAATATAAATATAAGCACTTTCTGAAGGTCGTGGATGAGGAAAAGGAAATGTAATTCGATAGATGAGCCCTGGCAACTGTGTTGTTTTATGTGGTTTCATTATTGTGTTAATGAGGAATGCAGAATTCAGATTGGGGTCAAGGAATATTTCAGTAAGGATTTTAAGAATTTGGAACAGATTCTATGATTGTATGTTACAAATTGCAATGAATGATGTATTTCACAACGAGAATTAACCGGGCACTTTTTCTGAGTGGTTGTCTCTGTTGCTGTTGTTTTCCGGGTCGATTTCTTTCCAGCGATTGGGAATGTTGAATGCTATAGGCTACTTGTTCGTTGAATTCCAGTGCGATGACTTCCCGGTATCGGAGAAGGTGGCCCTGCAGTTGGCAGGTCTCCAAGCTCAAGTCGCCCTGGGAGATCCCTCCAATCAGCCCAAACCGGAGTACTACTCGGACGTGGCCAGCTACATGCCGGAGCGCATTTCGAAAACGCGCGAGGAACAATTCTGGGTGCCGATATTGGCCCAAGCCCACCGACAGTACGGCTCCGGTCGAACAGAACTAACCGCTAAGGTCTTGTATCTTTCCTGTGTGATGCAGTATCCGCTGTACGGTACGACTATGTTTGCTGTATCGTATCGGGGCTATTGGAGCTACGGAAATAGCTTGATCCTCGGCGTCAACTGCGAGGGTATCATTCTGATCAAACCGGACGATAAGTTCGTGCTGTACGAGTTTCGCTACAGCGATATCGAGTCGATCATGCTAGATCCGAGCGATAGCTTTATTACGATCAGCCTGAACCGCCATACAAGCACTACGGCCACTAGCGATCAGCAGCGGTGCTTCGTGTTCGAAACGTCGCAGAAGAACGAGATCGGCTCGCTGATCGTATCCTACTTCCCGGCGCTCTCGAACTGGATCACCGAAAATGAGGTCCCTGCGAAGAAAAGCAAGGGTATCACGAACGAAGATCGCGTTAGGCTGCATCATAATGTGGTTGTATGCCGGCGGCACCTGGTGGATGCGGAGATCCTACGAAAGCCGCAAGATCCTAGCGGTGGCTTTTTGCGTAATACTTTGCGAAGGTTATCCAAGCATCGGCTGGAGAAGCTGAGGGCCGAACATGGTAGCTCGGTGCACGACCACGGCGAGACGTACAAGGGCTTCCCGCATGCGTACTGGGCGTTCAGCAGGCAGCCACTGCCCCAGAGCTTGAGCAAGATACCGGATCAGGAGGAGCAGGCCATGATCCAGGTGTTCAATTCCATTCTTACCTACGCAGGGCTTGGGCAGAATGGTAAGAGTGTATTGTTTCCCCGACTGTGAGGAATTCGACTTGAGTTTAATTTCATTTGCAGGTGAAACCGTTCAGCGCGCCGAAGACGAACACATAACCTTGATCCAATCGATCATGGATCGCTGTATGCGTAAGGAATCACTGCTGAACGAGCTGTACTTGCAGCTGATCAAGCAAACTACGGACCATCCGGACCCGAATTCCCGCGTTAACCTTCGTCATTGGGCTCTACTATCGCTAGCATGTAGTGTTATTCTTCCCCCGCAGAAAGTAGTTAGGAAATATTTGATAGGTCATTTAAAACGGTGCGCCAGTGATTTCATCACCGAGGAGGGCAAATATGCGCGCTTTGCCGAGAAGTGTTTCTTCAAGACGCAGGGCACACGTCGCAGACAGTGGCCTCCGAGCAGGGAGGAGATCGTGTGTACGATCAACAGGCGACCGATCTACGCCCGGTTTCACTTCATGGACGCCCAGTACCACTCGGTTGAGTTCCATCCCAGTTCGACTTCGCGGGAAGTTATGGAGATCGTGAAGAAGAAAATTGGACTGCAGGAGAACGCACAAGGTAGGGTTTTTGGATCCGCTTGAGAATGCTTCCGAGCGCCGTAGTTGTTCAACATACTCACAAACGCTAGCTTCATTTCAACATCCCGTCCGTATTCTCTCATCCGTGTTCAATGTTTAGGCTATGCCATATACGAGGTGCTAGGTACTTCCGAACGTAGTTTGCTTCCCGACGAGAAGGTTGCCGACGTGATGTCCAAGTGGGAAAAGTATCGCACAGCGGCTGCCCAAGCTGTGCAACAAAATCAAAGCTCGAATCTGGCGCCGGCCTGCCGACGGCAGCATCATCTGTTCCTGTTCAAGAAGCATCTGTTTTGCGATCAGTACATGAATCTGGACGATCCGGTTGAGAAGGAACTGCTGTACCATCAGGTACTGCATGGGTTGCGGACCGAGCGGTTCCCCATCTCGGAAATGGAGGCGGTAAGATGGAACGGTTTGAAAATATCCTGAGTGTTTGAAGTATGCGTGTTATTTTTTTGTAGATTATGCTCACTGCACTTCAGGGTCAGCTCGAGCTGGGCGACTGCACGGAGGTGGTCCAGGACTACCGCTCGATCGCAGCCCACTGTCTACCGCCACGCTTCGTTCCGAACATCCCCCACGAGGGGGTGGCCATGCATCATCAAAGCTTGCGAGGAATGACCTCGGCCGAAGCGAAGAAGTCCTTCCTCAATCTGATTCAAAGCTGGCCCCTGCACAAGGCGACCATCTTTGATGTGATGCAATCGTTCACGTCCAACTGGCCGCGGATATTGTGGCTGGCGGTGGACCAGAAGGGGCTGCATCTGCTGGAGCACCGGTCGCGGAACACCTTGTGCACGTACGACTACCAGTCGATACTGTCGTTCTCGCCGAACATGAACTGCCTGATGATCATCACCGGCTCGGACAAGAAGCAGTCGAAGGTGATACTGACGACGGCGCAGGTACGCATTTTGTTATAAATAATCTTGTTCCATTCTAATCCCGATCCATCATTTGAAGGCATTCCAAATAGCGAATTTGATTAGGGAATACACCGAAGTTCTCCAGTCACAGCAGACGACTGACGATTCGCAGAAGGAGAACACCGCCGTCAACAACATCCCCACTGTTCCACAGGTCCCTCCCCACAATCAACCTCTCCCACCGCCGCATCAAAATTTATCGTCGGTCCAGCAGCAGCAGCAACAGCAAGCCGTTGTCCTTCGGAAGGAAGGCCAGCGACCTCCGTCGATGTTGCTACGGCAGTCCAGTGCCGCCCTGGTTGCACCCCAGCCAAGTTAAGAGCTAAGTTGGAGTGTTATATTCACGAGAGAGACTGACACACACACACATTCAAAGGACACCTATGAGGTTTGAGAATCGATAAGGATGTATCAAGATATTAATGCAAAAGTATATATATATATATATATATATATATATATATATATATATATATATATATATATATATATATATATATATATATATATATATATATAGATCTCAACCAAGGCGCATGAGAATCAAAATTTGCGATCTCTCGTGGCAAATACTATGAAAACTTATAAATCAAATTACAATTTGGTAGTTGGGAGGAAATATGAAGAGAGAGAGAGAGCGACCTATTTATGATTTTTGTTGCGTCGTTAGAGTTAAAATTTTTAATCGAACACAGAACAATATTATATAGTCTAATTGCAAAATTTGTCAATCGAGTCTCTTCCGTTACCTGAGTAGCGAGCAAAGCACACAAACCAAATCTGCGCTTACCGATGTTCGACGCTTTGATGATCTCATTTAGCGAAGATTAATGTGGAAACGTACATTTGCTCACACAACCCATATTAGAACAGAAGCCTGGTAGTATTGTACACAAAGTACCTAACGCTTCGCTTGTTATGTAACAATAGATTTAAAATTGTCATATCCCTCTTATCGAAAGCCTAGATAGTTATCGGAAACGCCTTCCAATTCTGAACTCTCTTTCTTTTGAGCACCACTTTAATATATTTTAAACCGTGTTTTGTTTAACAAATTTTCAACAATTCTATGCACTCATACTGTTTCACGAATTGTTTGGGACTCAGGCCATTACGCGTAAAATGTAGTATACTTTATTCCTTTTGAGAGAGCGAGAGAGTTGATCTCTCTTCAAATTCTATATTTTAACTAATTTTATTCCGAATTGAGGTGACCAAAAGTGTCTGATATGCTGTGTTATGGCGTCTATCAAAACTTTACTGCCGCTTTTCGAAACACGCAGAATTTTAGCGAGATTTTGTACTTCCATAGTTTGTTTCCTGGCGTCATATTTGTACACTTTCATACAAACACGAATAACTTATTTGTAAGTATTTATTTATTACGAAAATAGTTTTACTGCATCGGCCATAATAGGTTTTCTCGTCTTTTTAACAAAAAAACCTAACCCAAAATTGTAGTTGTAGCGATACTGAATACTTATATAGACATTTTTAACTTTATGAAAATCAAATTTTAAGGGTGGGGTCAGCTTAGCTCACTTTCGGCCGAAATGTGCGGTTGACACTTCCATAAAAAAGAAATCATTAACAAGGTTGAGAATAGTTATTGAATAGTTAAGTAATCAAATGTTAATACCGGAGCATGTAATGAAATCAATACGAAAGCCTAATCCAACAACAAATACAGTAAATAACATATTCGAACCGTGAAAAAAAAATGATAGACTCAAGTCCCCCTTCACAATACTCCTCTCAAATATCCAATATTCCGTAATTTATTAACAAAACAATATACCAATAAACTAGTCAAACAAACTGACAGTTAAAAAAATCTAGTGAATTGCTACCAAATGATGCTAATCTAGCCTTGTTCCCTTGCTCATGAAGCAGTGAAAAAAATGGAAATCTCTCCCTCAAAAAAAAAAAAAAAAACAAAAAAAAACAAATGTTATATTTGTCTGCCAATTGTAATCGCTCATAGTAAATAATCGAATCGGAACAGAAACAAATCATATTACACACAGACACTCACTACTCTCTAACCCAATCAAGTAAGCCAAAAATAAACTACACTTAGCGAACGCGCACTGTAGAAGCTAGGGGCAATTGGACAGCAATCCGTTTGAGCGAAAGAGAGAGGAAGCAGCGGAGCGGGAGAGTATATGTATAATGTAACTTTATCTAGATGAAACGCCTGAAAACTTGTGAAAAGTGGATTCAGAAAACACACACACACATGCGGAAAGCGAAGCGACATCTTCTGCTCCTAATGTGATTGAATACTGCAAAGAAGTAAACCATAGTTTAATGAATATTTGCGAATCGAAACGGAAGATGATTTTGAATCCGAATGCCCTGCGCCGGGACTGTGTCCTCGAACAGACCGAGCGCTCAACTAGACCATGGGCTGACTTTTGGGTCTGTCGCTCTCAGTTGAGAAACTTTATTACGTTGAAGTGACGAAAAAGCGCGAATTTCATTGTTTGGTATCAGTAGTTATCGGTAAGTACACGGGCCTATCTCACGTTAGCATATGAAAAATAATCTGATTTTAGCGGAAATCGTGAGGCACTTCGTGTCCACCGGGTATAGCTCATCCAGCATTTACAACATCCTCTCTCTTCTGGAGAAAGGCGAGAACGTCGAATGGAAGCTTAGTTCCGGCAGCGCGACGGTGCTGCGCAACCGTAAAGTGCAAAAGAAATTGAAGGGGAACCGTCCAAAAGGTGACCGGCACTTGAACGGGAAGATATATAGTACGAAGTGCCTGCCGGAAGTTGCCATCTTCATCAAGAAATATCACACGAAAGAGGATATGGGCTTTCGACCAGACCTTGACCATTATGTCAAAACCGAATAGGAAAAGCTTACACTTTTTCCACCCGAAACTTTGAAATAAACCCCTATATTGAAAGTTTAGACGTAGTCCCACGTCAAAGCAAGCGGATTGAATAATATAATTCCGTGGTTCTACGTCGAAAATACGGTCGTGTCCTAGATACAACCGCTTACATTTTTTTTAGTTTGAATGAAACTATAATTTTATAAAAATACTAGCTGGATTTGTCAGGCTTTGATTGAGAATCAAATCATCCTCCCTTAATGGGCTGCACTCCCTCCCCTTTCCTCATACGCTAATGACTTACACAAAGTTGGAAATTCTTCAAACTTTTAATTGCTTCCAAAAATATACTCATTTGATAGATGTTCGAATACACTCTAGAATTCAACTAATCTAAATTGTAATTCAATATACAATATTCAATATAGCTCTTCCCCCTTACAAAAATCCAGAAATAAGAACAATAATTCAAAAATATTGATATTCACTTTCTTTTCTATTCTTGGCTTCTTCACTCTCTTCGAACGCCTTGATACGCCAGTTAGCACTACCGATTCAGGCTGATACTTTCTCTTTATGCTTCCATTCACTGTTGATTGATTCTTGTTTCGAACCGGCGTTTGCCGAATATCATTTCTCTCCTCCACGGTTGGCATCTCGGTTTCAGAGGTCGACACTGACTTACATTGGATGAACGGTAGTCGTCGTCTCGTTCCCAACCGTGATCTGTAATAACTTTTTAGAGAATCGTTTTCAAATTGATGCGTTAATAAATTTTTGTAAACGCGGAATGTTATACATGTACCCCACGATATCTCCAGGCATCTTTGTATCTAAAAGATCATGTTGATGATTATTATTATTAGATTTAGAAGCATCATCAAGCGAATGTGGTACCAAGATTAACGAATAATTCTTCTTTGGGTTGATCAAATCGATCAACATTTTTGGTGTATAACTAAATATTCTTTCAGAAGGGAAACTACCCTCTAATATCATGTTATTAATTCTATAAATCAATAGAAAATGATCAATCTGATCATCTAAGCTTATATCCAGCATTCTAGGCTCTAGCAAAAACTTTTTGAGCGCGTCTTTTACTGTTCTTTTACTGAAATCTATATTTATTCTACTGAATGGTCTTGTAGTGGGAATCCATTTTGAAGTAATGTTTTGTATTGGAACAATTACCATACTTGCATAAACATCACAAGCAGCAACAAGATTTTCAATGTCATACAAAAACTGATCCATTTCTTGCTGGAAGATAACACTAGAGGAAGCGCTCTGTAGCAGTCTATTATATGTAAAATATTCTTTAATTGCGTTTCATAAATCATCATAAATTTTCGTGAGCGTTCAGACATTGATAGGTGTGTGTACGCTTCCTCTAAATCCAACGCACAAAAAACACTACCTCCAGCTATTCTAGCAAAGAGATCCTGAGCAAATTGCAATGGATAGACATTCGGTATAATTACCTTGTTAATAGTAACTTTGTAGTCAATTACTAATTTTTGATCATTGTTTTTCTTGACAACTCCAACCACAGGTGATGCCCACTCACTAGTTAGAATAGGAATTATAACGTTATCTTTCTTTAATTTACCTAAACAATTCAAAACCTTCTCCCCTGAAAGATAGGGAACGTCATTTGCCTTCTTAAAAATTGTAATGTCGCTTTTCATAACCAAATCGACTTCAAAATTATTTATTTGAGCAGAAAAATCCTTGACAAAAACGTCAGAAAAAATAAATTTTATTCCAGCAGTTAGTGCGTTATTTAGTTTTTCTGTAATATAATTCATTGGTATTGAATCACCAAAAAATGTCTTCAGTTGGAAAAAAAATCATTCAACCATGGTCTACCCAGCAAAGGAACGAACTGGTAATCACAGTCAATAACCAAAAGATTCAATTTCACTTTCTTCCCTTTATATACAACAATAACTTCAACTTTTCCAGAAACCTTTAACCTGGAACAGTAAATTATAACTAATTGTTTTTAACTTTTCACCAAGGGAATGTTGAATTTTGAAACAAACAAATTTTCACTCATCACTGATACAGAAGAGCCACTATCAATCTTCATCTTTACAGGATCATTTCCAATAGATACATTTAACAAGCAGAAACCACTAATCTTATTTATAGAAGAAAAGTTCATGCACTCCAAGTCAAAATATGAAAGTCAGTCAAAAAAAGCTGCTTGCTCGAAAATGCTCTGTTGTCTGTTTTGAACTTCTCTTAGTTGTCTATAAATCAAATGATACAACTCACCAAACCAACTGCCACACTCATCCGATGCCAAAAGCGAGCACCAACCGATTTTCAGCAAAATTTCATCCGCGATGCCAATGGCAAACACCAGCAAACTTCTAAGTCAAATAAAATGATTGTCGCCAGTTAATCTTCCGATTGTTCACGAGCGCTTCCAAACTCAGAAGAAAAAGAAAAATCACTTTTATTAACTTTAACAAAGAAAGCTTTTCCTTCAAATGCACTTTCTTAGAAATAGAAGATTTAGTTGTGTTAATTGTATTCCTTTGTTAAAGAAACAAACACGTCCGCGGGAAGCAAATGGTGCAATGGTTTACAGAAGCGTTTGTCACCACTGAACAATGATCGCACAATACCTTACCAAAAATTTCTTTGGCCCACAATTGTTTTGTTATCTTTTACCGTTGTTTTATTTTATCGGATCAAAGTGGATGATTAGGAAACTGCCGCTGCTTCTTCAAAACGGTCGCTGATCGTTTCTCGTTTATCCTCGTCGCCACTAATGTGTTCCGGATCACCGAGGGAAATCCGAGGGAAACTACTAATGATGCTGAATCAAATTCTTCGGAGTACAATAAAAAAGCTTGTGACTTGTTTGGGAGTCGAAGTAGGAAAGAAAGTTTATTTCAACCAACTACTCTGACAGCAGTATTTTTATCTCGCTGAATGCTGAATACACGTACAAATGAAATTATTTAAAGTGTCTATACAATATACTCATTTCATAGGTGTTCGAATACACTCTAGAATTCAACTAATCTAAATTGTAATTCAATATACAATAGTAATATATTGCAAAAGGTATATTATCGTGCAAATCAACATTTCGCAGCAAGTTCCGAATGAAAAATCGAGATAACTATTTTTATTGGTACCCAAAACCATACGTTTCGTTTCGTATTCCGAAGAAAAGCCCCAGAGTGTCGATTTTTGATTAAAATTAATTTTTCGAGATGACACTAGATCTCGACGTTTCATGCAATTTGAAGTCATTTGGCATCAAAATTTTCTTCTTGTAAACTCCGATTTCCTTTACTCCTCCCTTGGGTGATTTTTCTTCAACTAAACTTTGACCGCTCTGCGCCACTCTCCCTTAATTCCGATTGAGCTAATATTTGGCATAGGATGTTTTTTCGAGGTGGTGAACATTTTTTATGAGGTAACTTTTTGATATTAGAGATGACCATTTTCGTTGGCACCCTAGTGTATATGTGTCTTCTAGCAAACGTTTCTGTCAATCATACGATACATGTTTCTAAAGGGCTTGACAAGGGGTCCGACTCTACAGATGGCCTCTTAGCGGAGCTCTTCAAGGGAGGTCCGGGAAAACTTGTAGAGTGTATGCACCGGTTGATAGTCAGGATCTGGGCGCACAAAACAGTTACCGGAGGAGTTGGAGGACGGAATAATTTGCCCCATCTATAAAAAAGGTGCAAAGCTGCATTATGGTAACTACCGTGTCATCACAATTCTGGACGGTGCCTACAAAATTCTGTCTCAGATCCTCTTTCTTCGTCTAAGGCCAATAGTAAGTATATTTGTGGGAATTTATCAGACTGGATTCATGTCCGGTTTCTAGACGATGGATCAGATTTCTACATTGCGGTAGATCCTCCAAATGTGCCACGAGTATCAGGTCCCTAGGTCCCGAATACGGCTTTCCCAGAAAGCTGACAAGACTGATTCAGGCAACGATGAACGGTGAGCGGATCTTGGGTGATCTGTTGGAATCGTTTAAGACTCACAGAGGACTTCGACATGGCGATGGACTCATGACTATCTGCTCTTCAACGTGGCGCTGAAAAGTGTTATGCGGAGAGCGAGATTCAGCATGCGGGGCATTATTTTCAACGAGTCTAGTCAGTTTATCTGCTTCGCCGACGACGTAGACGTAATCGGAAGAGCACATAATCGGAAGAGCACATGCGATGGTAGCGGACTTGTATACCCGACTGAAACACGAAGCAGGGCTGATTGGGTTGGGATGAATGCGTCTAAGACTAAATACATGCTAGCAGGAGAGACCGATCGCAACCGAATTCTTCTTGATAGTAGTGGTATGATCCATGGCGACGTGCTCGAGGTGGTAGAGGAAACTGTCTACCTTGGCTCGTTGATAATAACTGACAACAACAACAGCAGTTAAAATCGAAGACGCATAGTCAATGGAAGTCGCGCCTACTCTGGGCTCCGCAAATCGTCAAGGTCTAACAAACTCCGACCCCTTACGAAGTGTGTTTTCGAACGCCGAGTGCTTAGAATAATATAGGGTGGTAGTATGGAGAACCAAGTTGCAAGAATGAACCAAGAACTGGCGCAACTCTACGGCGAACCCAGCATTCAGAAAGTCGCCAAGGCTGGACGAGTGCGATACGCGAATGTTGCAAGATTCTCGGACAGCAGCCCTGAAAAAATGCCGTTCGCATCGAATCCGGTAGGAACAAGAAGAAGAGGAGCCCAACGAGTGAGGCGAAGTTCTTGGACCAGGTGGAGCAGGAATTGGCAATAATCGGTGCAGTCGGGAGTTGGAAAACTGCAACTATAGACCGAGTACAATGGCGGAACAATATTGTGAATCAGATCTATTCTCTTCAAGGAATGTAGCATCATTATAAATAAATCAAAATAAAATCCCATGACTTTTTCTTGTCATCGATCCCACGAAAACAAGTTTTGAAAATATGAATTTATACTGATAAATATTAGGCACAAAACATTTCGGTATCTTTCACGCAGTAAAATCTCAGAGGTATAGTTTCTCGATAGAGCTGGCGGCAGAACGAAGTAAAATATTGATAAGTTTGTTAGACAAACAACGACTGATTTGTAGCACTTGCTCAGCTTTTTTTTTTTCATCTTCATCGAACCAACTCTGGCAAACGATGCGATTGTGGCCGGAATCTCATAACAAGCCCGTCCAAAACGTTATGCCAAACTTTAACGGGCCACATTCTGGGCGGAAGACTGAAAGAAAGACGTGTAGTTACTGTTCAATAATGGGGCAGAACACAACTAGTCTTACCTCTGCTGCCACAAGCCCACTCTTCGATCCTTGGCAACGTTTTCGCTTCGAGCCAGCGATTTGAAATACGATTGGATGTGACTTTCGAAGGGATCCTTGCTAGCAGCGACCGGATGCCGCTTCGGCACCGGAACACTCATCTTGGCGAAACCCAAGGAGAGCAGTGCCTGACCTACATCCACTCTGCGACTGGTTTTGCCTTGCTTCGATCGATCATAGAAGTGCACACAGCATTCGGCGTAGTTGCCCGATGTTTCACCTTTAACAGGGATGAACGTGATTTGCCGATTTACCACGACAGATTGCAGCCAAGAGTAGCCGTTCGCGTTGACATCGATTCCGGCCACCTTCACAGGGATGGTTTTGTCGGACCAGAAAATCAAGTTGAGTGGTGGCCGATGTTTCACCATGAGCAGCGGGCCAGATTGTAAGGAAGGTTCAATCTTCTGGACGCGACCATATTGGGGAATCTGCTCACGGATGAAATGTTTGGGGATGTCCGATGGTTTGCTGAAGCGGGTTATCTTGAGCAAATATATAAAGCATATTTATTAGTTAATATAAAAAAACTGGCTACTTAGGCGCATGATATTCACCGGTCTGACTTTATTGTAAGCGACGACGAGAAGCACTCCGGACAGGGTGTATGTCGCAATCTGGAATTTATTATTGATTCTATTCAGTGTCACAATATACAATTTTTTTTAAACATTGCCTCACCTCTACTCCTTTCGTATCACGTTTCATATAGTCACAGAAACGTTGAAAGTAGCTCTTATCGGAAACTGAAGATTCCACAGCCATTTTAGGCAGACCGAAACATTCGCTTTCGGAAAATAGTTGCCTATTTTTATCACTGCGATGACTTCACCAATGTTTCAATCACTGGATGCACGATATCTTCCAAGGTCACTAGCCAAATTAGAAAATAATTGAGGCGGCTGGGGTGTTGTTATGCAAATCTGTCATAAGATTAAAATTGCGATGCTGAAGAAAAATTCGCCGCGGTGGAAAATAAAATAAAAGAGACGTCTCCTGTAACAGGTTGATGACACTTTGCTGCAGCGAATGAAAAACAAAACAAACTCGATTACTTCGCGACTTTGCAGTTGTAAATAGTGTTCACCCAGTTCATCCGCGAACAGGCCGATATTCACCTGGCAAAGATGCCAGGTTTGAAGACATGTTTTAATTTTGAAGACATTTGACTTACTGTTAAGACATTATTTGATTTTGTGAAGACAATTTGAACACATTATGAAATATGTAAATACATTTCAGTGTGATAGCGTACGCGGGTTTTCCAAAGATATTATTTCCAAGAAATTTTAACTATTGGCTGAAAATATCGCCTAAGAATTAGGAATTTTGTCACGTTTTTTTTATCAGTGTCACTTGTCTACTTTTTGACGTAGAACTACGTCTTTCATTAAGGGTGCCAAATCAAGAAACAGATTGTTTTTATGAAAAAAAAAAGAATTAACGTTAATAAGTATTTTTGCCGCGGACGGATTTTGACGATTTACATACCAAACAAGTCGGAAATTCTCTAAGATTTGTTTGTTATGCTATGTATTACAATCCCCTGGTGTGTATACGGTTTGAATTGATGAAAACTAGAAGCATTTCCATTTTCCTATACAGGCAAACCTGTTTTTGTGCGGTCCGTTTTTGGGTGATTTCTCGTTTGTGCGATTTTATTATGACATCGGGTCTTGAATCACACAAACTAATCGCACAAATAATAGAATCGCACCTAAACAACCACACAAATGAAAAATCGTACAAAAAGCAACCGCACAAAAACAGGTTTTCCTGTACATTTGTTCTGCTCATTTATGAACTTCCCTACTCGTGCCGTCAATAACGAGCAACTTACCGGCAAGTAACGAAGAGGAATGATTTAAAGTATCCCTGAACAAAGAAAAGAAGAAGAACGAAGGGAATATTTGCTTCGAGCATAAATATTGAATCTCGCTGAGGCAAACTTTCAGTATCGTTCTAGATACGAAGCAATGAATATTGCTTGTTCTTCCTTGTTTTGCGTCATCACATGTCTTCGTTTCGGATTGAGCTGTGGAAGCGCCCAAATTGCTTACTTGCTGATGTCTCTGGCATTGCAATCATTGCATCAAACTGATGCCATCCCATTAAGGTTCTGAACCTCGCAATTGTGTGGGGAATGATCAAACTAGGCTGTCATCGGCTCACTAAAGAAATAATTGTTCAGAAATTTGGTATGTGATTTGGTTTCGCATGACAGTAGCAAAACCATCTCCACCAAGGATGAGAGCAAAAAAATATATATAGACCGAAAATATTAATATAAAGGGCTTATATTAATATATTTTTTTCAAACCATTTTAGGGCGACCAAACCGTTCTACTAAACAGTTATTTGTAAAATTTCGTAGCATTCTAAAAAATATACGAAGACAAGCGACTTTAATAAAATAACACCGTGTAGTTCTACGTCAACAATGTGGCCGTGTCTTGAACACAACCTTCTATAACTTTTTTCTATGTGATCAACGGAGACTTTTGTCTCGAGCTTTTTTCAAACCTTTCAAGCAGAAAATCCACAAGCATATAGATGAATTCAACAACAAAGCGACTTTTACTTCAAATTCTGGAGAACTTCAAGCGGTCTGAATACATATTGTTTCTAGAAGACATTAGTTTATTTGCGCTCTAGAATTCAAATGATTATGACATTATATTTCTATTATTTTAGGCCTATACTATACAATAGATTCACCTAGATCTTTCAAACGACCACTTTGCAAATCGAAGGTTTTCAGGTTACATATCCTTTTAATAATTAGATTAATGAATATGGTTTGAGTTACGATCAAAACATCAAAGCTGAAAAAAAAACAAATTGAACCATCTCAGTTCTGTTTTGCGGGAGAACTTAGGCTACATTTACTAAATCAACGATTTATCAAGTCAATTATCATTTCTAAACTCATAAAATTTAGTTCGCAGTGGCGCCTTATATTTTTTGTTCACATTTATTGGAATAAACTTGAAAACCTCAAGATATTTTTAATGAAATGCGCTATATAACAATACCAATTAGAATAAACATTGAATAAGCTATCAAATATTGTTCAAAAGTAAGTTATGAATTTCAGTTTCCTCCGATATGACGGTGAAGACATTTGTTAGGGCTTAGGGTAAAATCAAGTTTCCGGGAAAAACGCGTTTAAAGTTTACACTAATAAAACATCTGTTTTCAAGGTTTCGTATTGGATGAAATCTCTAGTTAACTAGTTTGGGCACAAAATACGTTTTAATCTTGCTTGTTTTTGTTACTTTGGGTGAATGTATCGACATTTCCATGGTTGTGTGAAGATGAAACATTTCCTATCACTTTGCGGTTTTAGTGTTACTCGTGTTTTTGATTTTGACATCGCAAAGACGTGATTTAATTCATTTTATAAATAAATACTTTTCAGTCGTAATTTTGTTCTAAATAATTGTTACCGGTGTGCAAAGTGATGGATTCGTATGCGTCGTTGAAAGAATTGCAAAGTAAATTCAATAAGTATGAAGCAATGAATCGTGCTTCGTATGAGAAAGAACTTGACGATTATATTTCTCCACCCGATGATAATTGTCTATGAAATGCCGATAAAACCGTCAAAACAAAAAAAATATTATAAATTGTTTTGTTACTTTTTTAATAAACTTTTCGAATTGACCTTGTACAAAAAACCATCTAACGGGCCGAGTTTTCAACCTAGAAACCTCGGATGGGTCTCAATCGATTCTTAAGGGTTTTTTGGTCCTGAATCACGAAAAAACTCAAAATCGAAAAATTTACCCCAAGCCTCCTTCCCGGACGATCACATTTGAAAAAAAAAACACCTGTCAACCCTGAATCGTATGTCCCGTTGTTGTGTGACCAACTAACCTCTCTATATATGAAAAAGAATATTCATGAAAATTCAATAAAAATAATTTTAAAAGCGACTTCCATTAACATTTAAAAGTAATACATACAATAAATCTGTGTTTTACGTTAGAACCAATTTTTTCATGATTATTAACCATTTTCAGAACAAATATTATAATGCGCAAAAAGTGAATGATTATTGGAAAAATCGGCACCATGTTCGTATTTTTTAACCTACTTAACACGTTGAGTGTTTTATAGCAATTGGATGGACGCGACTTGAACGAAAAATCAGTCACCGGTGACTGACATGGCAGTTAACGGGTTAATAAAAAGTTTTTCCAATTCACTTAGTTTATTGCATCAGCAATTCACTATTTTTCATCCATAGATTGCTAATTGTTTGTACGTTCAGAATTCAAAATTCCATTCGTGATTCCTGTTACACAGACTCGCTTCAGTGGTGTTATCCTTCACGGCGGTGCGATTCTGTTCGCAGCTTCAAACCCAAGGTTGAGGCTCGATTAAATAATACATCACGTCGGCTCTCATACCGTCTGCTGGAGAATACTTGTGGATTTTTGCTTCACACGCACGCATTGTAGCTTTTGACGTAGGATTACGTCTTTCGGGAACATATTGGGGTACAAATTGAAAAATGAATATCGATCGCATCGTGAAAAATGTCCAATTTCAAACGCTTATTGCTCAGTCATTTCATGACGGATTGATGAGATTTTTACATCAAACATTGCGGCACTCTATAACAATTTTTCACTTTGAATAAAATAATATATATATATCGAACAATTGAAAAATCTCAACCCCTATCCAAACGGTACTGATTGGTCGAAATTGACGTCATTTCTTTTTCGCCTGCTTCGCTTCTTTCGTTCCCCGATAAGTCAAATATTTGCATTGGTCGAGAATGACGACACATGCAGCAGGTCCCTAACAGAGACATCAACACTAAGCTGCCTGGGGGAAATCGACATTGCAAATACATGAAAGTAGGGGGAGATTTTGTTCCTACCGAAATGTGTTCCCTAACAGAGACATTAAAACCAAGGTGCCCGGGGAAAATCGGCATTGCAAATATAACGGTAACGGTATTGAATTAAAGAGACTTTAAACTCAGAGAGTTCATTCGTCTCTTAATGCAAATATAAGCAAGTCGGGGTCATTTTTATATTGCAAGTAAGGTGAGTAAAACGATTAATTCCAGCAAATAAAATTTAAATTTGGAACTTTCATGTTGGTTGCTTCGTGAAATTTGATATCAATGACCGATCGTATATTGTGAGACATTCAGCACAAGTGTAAGTGTAAAATTGTATATGGTAGCAGTTGTGTAAAAAATGACTTGATATATGAAACGATTTATTTCAATTTTCATAAATACAAACCAAGGTGTCTTCTCACTCGAGAACGGGTCGTTTGGTTAAAGCTGTCTGTTTTTTTTTGTGTTAATTTTCACCCAAGGAAAGTTTATACGGAGAGAAAAATTGGAAAGTGAAGAAATATTAGAAAAATGATATTCCATATGTTCTACATATAGTATTAGGTGCTGTTAGTCCAAATCAAATTTGCATTGGGTTGAATAAACCCTCAGAAAGTAAAAAAAATTTAAAAAAAATAAAATACCTTTTCCATTTCAAATATGTTTTCTCTATATTAATGTAACATGTTTTTACTGATGAGATAAATTTATAATTATATTCGGTATTGATAGTTATCTTATATTACATTGGTGAGTTTTTTTTATTTCATCCATATATAACACAGAAGGTATCTCGTCTAGGATCACAGAGGGTGGTTTTCATCATATCTCGTTCCACTTCGGTATCTTTCAACTGATATGCATCATCCAACGACTGTTTACCATCCTCTTGTCGTCATCCCTCGGTAAACACTGCCCAACAACCAAACAAAACGGCCCTTTTCAGGGACACAAAATCATTATCAAAGAGTTTGACGATGTAATTCTTCAAACATATCCAAAATCAACAGATAGCCTAATGTAATCCTACGTCAACTATGCGGTCGTGTCTTGGACACAACCCTCCTGTGACTTTTTTTTATTCGGCACTCTATCGAATACGAGTAATAACTGAGGCACCTGAGCATCCATTTGTTTCCTGCCCAACAAGTAATCATAGTATAGAAATGAAAGACGTAGTCCCACGTCAGAATATATTCCTTGCATGCGAAACATGCATACGATATCATAGAATTCCTGTTCCGCCAAAGTTTACCGTTCCGTGGTGTTATTTTGTTTGAATCTACACAGCAGCGTCCAAAATGATGTGATATGAGTTGGATTTCATGTAATCACTCCGAAATGTTTTGCATAATATATTTTATTGAAAAATAATTCCGAACTATCTATTCACTTTTTTTTGCCTCCTCTATAGACATCTAACGAAGCGTAAACAAACGTTCAGGTGTGGTTTCGTGTGCCTACTTCCTACTAAGTAAGAGCAGGAATTAACAAATGGTTTATTCTATCCTTGGATTAACGTTAAATTATGTAGTATAAAAAAAGTAAACATCTTATCAAAGTTTTGGGGATCAAATTTGCATGCTTTCCTCAATCATATTTTTTTCTATGTATAAAACCAGTAAGAGAAATTCACAACTCATTCGCTCAAGAACTATGATTACCATACATTTTCCGTTTTATGTTTGATTAAATGCGGTTACAATATGATTGTTGTTTGTTGCAATTTTCAGCTTCGTAAAGTGAATTATTTTTCTTCTGTTGCATTGCGATCTGAATGTGTGTATCTTAGTATTAGTTAGTGAGCTAAACATTCTAGAAAAGGATCTAAAATATTATCGTGAAAGCCCTCAGTGAAGGGCGTTGTTATCATATTCTAGCGGATCACCGTTCCCATTATATCCTTTCAACATCGTGTTTTTGGTTATACTGCGATAGGAAACTGGAGTATCACTTGGCCTAAATGGTTTTTACATATGTTTTGGTAACCTTACATATTTAATTCTGAGTTAATTTTCTAATTTCAGTATTTTTTTCTTTTAATTCTAGAAACATAAAACCAATCGAACCCGTTACATGTCACGGATATGGATCTAAGTGAACAGACATGAACTGAGTTGTCGTTGAATTTTAAATAAAACACATACTTTAGAATTATCACAATTCATTCGTTTCAATGCAAACTGTTACGGTAAAGTTGCGTTCTCATCACAATACTTATTTCGTATTCATCGCTACTAGATATTCATTCGTAAATATCAAATACTTTTTATTTCAGATCATGACATGATCTGACGTGGTAAGTTTCAAATAAAAAAATCCCACAAAACATAACCTTTTATTAGATATCATATATGCTCCAAAGTGTAGTGAGGATAACAGAATAGACGAGACTCTGATATTTTATTGATAATGCCTGATTCATTTAATTTATCAAAAAATTAATACAATAAAAAACTAAAATGCAGAAAAATACATTATCAAAAAGTGAAGTACTTTATGGGAAAGAACCTTTTAGTGTCTTAATTATAAATTAAATTGTTTCAGTTAATCATGAATTTGAGTGCATTTTATTCAAGAGCACTACTGGTTACAAAGAAGCGTTTGTTTGAAAATCGTTCGTGAATATCTTTTTCCCAAGGTTCATAACTGTCAGAATCGGTTACTTTGAGAATGGAATCGAGCCATCTATTTTCAGGTCTTGTCTTAGGTGTCTTTTGCTGTAGAAGGTAAACAAAGAAGAGAAATTTTTATTACAATTTTGAGCAGATATTGGCAACATTGTCTAAAATTTTTCATTTTTTTCTAAGTCTACTTCTAATTTTATCGCTCGACTAGTGAAGACTGTGACTTTCTTGACATTTTTCTTGGAAATGGTGTATTGCTTTGCTATATTGACCATCTTGTTTCATTGTGTATTATTAACTCGTATTAGAAGATTCAGTGATTGAAAAGTTTTAGTGCTTCTGTGTGTGTATCCACCGCACACGGAAAACTTTTTGTTTCGAAGTTTGAATGAGGGTTTGAACATAACACCCTTCTCTGTATATTTACTTGCTATATTATATTATATTGGATATAAGGTGATACTATTGTTGTGTGAAGTTTGTATATGACCCATCATTCGTATATAAATTTGGCAAAATAAAAGAAGAGGATTCGTTTCGACAGTTGACCTAAAGGTCTAATATTTTCAAAATTTGAATGTTTGTTCCATTGTTCTATAGTGAGTTTCCAGTTAGTTTTTAAATTTTCCGTTGTTTCCAAATGAACTTTAGTCATCCGGAATTCCAATGATTATTTTCGGATGCATTTCTCTGACTTGGATTTGGGTAAATAACCCTATTGCAGTGACCCATACGAATTACTGCGGCAATGGGTTTGCCTGGGAGTGGGCAAAGCTATCGTCGAGCTATTGCTGTTGGTGTTAGCATTGCTAGTGCCAAATCCGCCGCCGCCGGGTTTCCGAAAAAAGTTTGTCTCCGTGAGTGAGTAATGGCGAAGTTTGGAATTTAGGCTAACAGTATCGCTGCCATAGTCACTGCGAATGTAGTGCTGGAAGTGCTGCAGATGATGCTGGGAGGTTTGGTGCAACTGCTGCTCGGCGGTCATCTCACCCTGCCAGAGGGAGAGCGAAGATGCGATCGAATGTAGCCCGTCCGATAGTCGATGACGTCGCGATGTTGAGATGGAGTTCCGCTTCGAGGATGCCGGCCCCATCTGCAAAAAAAGCATCAGCAAGAGGAGAGGATGTGAGTAAGGTTCAGAACATTTGAACGGAAGTTTATGAGCAAATATTGTTCTAAAAAGTGGAGCTTTTGTGAACCTTTTTTAAATTTGATCTCAGTAATATGGCTTGATCCTAATCCTAAAGACAATACGGAAATAGAATGACCGTTGGATGTCTCCATTGTTTCATTTCTCTGCAGGTCAACTATCTCAACTAGGGATTCTGTATTTACAACGAATAGAGGTCACAAAACATATTCAACTATTGTTTTTATTGTTTAACAATGTCTGACTCAACCTGATTACTAATGACTTTGAATGCTATTACATATGTACTTTTGTAACATTAGTTCTGAGTGTATCCGAGCTGTTAGTTGAATTCACGATAAATACAATACGGTATCGCGACCTTTCAGCCATCTTGGATTTTGTATGTGAACAATCAGCAATATTTTGCAATATTTTTTTTTTGCTTTTTGGTGGCAATAAAAGCATTGAAAAGTTGAAAGGTAAGTCTTTTACGGTTTAAGTTGGGTTTGTAATATAATATCTTATTTTATGTTCCTGCTCAAGAGAACAAATCGACTCTCTGTGTCGGTTGATGATGGAAATATTTTTCCCGCGTTTTGCATTTAGAGACGTCGGTTAATCGTTCGATTGATTAAATAATCGAATATCTGCAATTTTATTCGAGCAATTTTGTATCGAATAATGAAAAATAAAAATATGAATACATCGAATAATTATCAAAGTAATCGTGATTAATGAAAAATGGAACCATTTTTTTCAAAAAATATAGTGTTTCGTTGAAATTTACGGTTGAAGCATAAAAATAATTCCCTGGTGTTGGAGGAGACTGGGAAGAAGAATTCAGGGTCTGCAGGAGTAAAATGTGGATTTGAAGAAGGTCGCCTCAGCTCCCGTTCTAAAATAGTAGTATTAAAATTCAGAGTGCCAAGGAAAATATACCATACTAGTAGTCAATGATTCTTTAAATATACTTCTTTTGAACAGGTAGTTATAGGGACCAAGCAGAAATTTTCAAACAAATCAGCTATTTCAACAACATTCGAAGAACAGGTAATTTTGAACAGAAAAAAAAATTGTTGGTACAATTATTGTGCATCATTTTCATGGCGTGCTCTTTTTTTCAATCGTCCTCAAAAAATCATGAAATGGTAAATTTATCAATATGCTGAAGTACCATTTCACCTCAAAACCATTATTCTGCACCATGTTTATTTCAAAGTTATATTTAATGTAACTTTTAAAATTATGATATCATATTTTTTGTCTGTCTGTTCTTTTTTGTTGCAACAAATAAATATTTGCTCGATTAATCGAATACTGAAAGACGAATGAATGAATGAATCGAATATTTAAAAATGACCCCACGATTAATCAACAATCAAATAAACGAAAAATTTAGACATCTCTATTTGCAGTCACATCCCATTCCACAGTCCTCTGTATATTTATATCGTTTCCCCTCGCGCACTTATTGACGGTCTTTAGTATATATATATATATACACACCTTGCCTTCGACAAAGTGCGAACGACAGGGATGTCGAACTCAGGGGTTAGACATCAATTGAATATAGGCTACCCAAAATCAAAATCAATATGGCGTCATTTGTTTACCAAGATATCATTTGCGAGGATTGAAATCGTTGAAATCACGGAGATAGTTTGCTTTATTCCTAACTGCATGAGCGATTTTCATATTTCGGTTTCACATGGAGCTGTTTACATTTAACATGGAGTTTAAAGTTAGCCACTATTCGACTATGTAACCGGACCGAGTTGTAAACAACAGTAATTGATAGAACCAAAATGTCAGTGAACCGCAACAATATTGGGTACACTGGCAATATAAGGGATTTGACGTTTTAGTCATACCCCTGGTCGAACTACGCAAGATGTCGGGCTTCCAAATGATATATGTAAGTATCTGAAGATTATTTTTCCACGCCCGTAACATATGTTTTTCGTATGATATATTCTATGAACAGATATGTTTGGTTCATTTGATAGTCATAACCAGAATATTGAAATGCTTCAACGCAATCGCAATCGCCAAACGCCTTTGTTCAATGATCGTCGTTCGTGAAATCAAGACAAACGTTTTTGCGCGCTGACTTAAGTGCGATTCACATACAACATCCACGTCACGTTCACGTTCCGTCACGTCACGTGAATCGCACTTAATTGACGGAGACGGACGGCTCGTTGGGTTTTTGTCTGGACTTTGTGTCTCGGCTTTTGTTTTAATTTTGGCTGCATTTTTTATGCCAACATACTCCCAGTTTCAAATTTCTCAGTCAAAATCAATTCAAGACTAGCTAAGAAAAACAATCTATATATTATAATTTTTAAAAAAGGTTCGGGACTACAGGTTTTAGGCATTTAAATAATATAGTTCAATGATTTTCACTGAATTTTTCTAAACTTAGGACTGATTCGAGGCATGTTGATTTGAAAGAGGGCATTGCAATTAAAAATTGTTGTAGATGGCGTCACCATGAATAACATTGAATAAATCATTCGTTTGACATTTTGACATTGCAAGCATTGACTGCATGTGTGAATTGATGAAGATGTTGACGGAACGTAGACGTTCTTTCCCGCAACTACTATTTAATAATGATTTAAACAAATTTGGATAATAAACAACACATGGGCATATTCCTTAGGCCGAGTACATAATAAACGCGGTGCGGTGCGATGCGAAGCGAAGCGATTAATTGGAGCTCATCGCGTGCTATGACATACTGATCGCTTTAGATCGCACGTTTTTTGATGTTTCATTCCACTTAATTCTACATGTAAACAACCCAGCACAAGGATGTCAGATATGATAATATGTCTTCATTTTGTAAACAGTTGAATTGTGAGATCGTTTTTATCTGTGAACAGGATAAATGGAAAGCCTTTAACGTACCGTTTTCATTATATGCTTTGTGTAAATTAGAATAAAGTTATATAATTCATCGAACAAACCGAAAATAATAATTTAAAAACACAATCATTAATTACGTTCGATGAGTTCGGTTGTAAAGATATTTATGAAAATCGTCTGGCAACCATCACTTGCGTTCCCTAGCGGCAAAATACTCCATACACAGTTTCGCTGCATTGAAATCGCGTTTACTATTAGCGAATTCGTATTTAAAACTGAGTTAGTGTCACACCGACTCTGTAATAAAAAAAGCGTTTTCAGTTTCACGAATGCGGTGGTTTGTTGGTGTTGTTATATAGTCTGATTTGTTTATATTTGTGACGACAAATGTACAGTGTCGACGTCTGGTGACGATATTAGTGCTTAGGAGGTAAATTATTCTCTATCAGATCAGAAGGGCCAAGTGCAGTGTAAAAATTTAAAAGTTTGAATGAAAATTTTTACTTCATATTGTTTGATTATCTAACACATGCAGTCCTGACACTCACTTAACCATTTGTCGATGCATTTCCTGTTTGTTCCACAAATAATTACTATTATAATATAAAATCATCATTAGACACAGTTTTCGTTCAATATGTTTCTGCGATATCGATAAAAACCTCTTATTTCATCACATAAAATAAATATTAAAGTAAATTTTCATTCATAATTTTGATTTTGAAAGCATGTTTATTCCACTTGAATATCCATCATTATTTTCGCCTCCCAATGAAAGCACACGAAGCTTAATGCCGTCTACGCGAATAAACTCTTCAAAATCAGAATCCGAATTGGATTACGATAATACAAAAGAAAAAGCCGCAGGTTTTCCATTTTCATAGTCTTTATTTTTAGATTTTCCAAAACAATACTCGGAACTTGACAGTTCAGTATAGTTGTATATGAACCCGAGTGCCAACCCGTGAAACATCTCAGTGCGAAACTAACAGCTTTGGGGGCGAACCTAGTGCGACACTAGGTTGAAACTGAGTGGATAAAAAAAACGTTTTGACAGCAGTTAGTGTGGTACTGAACAAAACTGAACAAAAACGAATTCGCTGTATGTCAGGTCAGGGCGGTTTGCATTTGATTTCTGCATATGTGACGAAAGAGCTTTCCCGCAAACGAGCCCGCACCCACGCCCGCATCGCATCGCGTTCACTATGTTCTCGGCCTTAGAGTTATCACTATGCTCCCACTTCCCCTAGGTTTATATTTGATTTCTCTTTTATTGAAAAATCTCTGTACTAGCTGATTTGCTAATATTGAGTATCTGGGTCATGCGAATAGAATAAAATTGGTTGTTAAGAATCCAATAGAAATGTCAGAAGAGATCCAATAATGTGAAAAAAGTGTTATTTTTCTTATAATAATCCACTACATAGAGAAAGTATTGCTATAACAGGGAAAAATCATAAGGGCCCAACTGACATTTTGACAGATACTAGAATTTCATTATTTTTGACTTTTTACAATTCTCTAAACTTAAATATTATTTAATTTTACTTCTCGCCAAATTTTAGGTTTTCATTATTCTGAGCGCTAGAATTATATTATTTGAACTTTTTTTTTGTTTAACAAATAAAGATACGAATTACACAAATTTCAACATTTAATTTTATTCTGGTCAAGTTTTAGAAGACATTGGAGGGAATTGACAATTATTTATTATAATGGAATCAACTACACAAATGGTTTCCAATTGTTTCACTAGTCCTATGCGACGGAACATATTGATCGACACAATGTTAATATTGGCAAAGTTTTTGCTTATAAAAATGTGCTCGTCAAATATGAAGAATTAAAGAAATTATGGCAATCACTAGTAGTAGCTTTTCTCGAACCGCTCGGACCGTATTGGCCCTGAATTTTGGAGGGAACATTCAATTTCATCAAAAATGGGAAAGGATCAAATTGAATCTGATCACCTAAACACCTACATTGAGGAATCCGATCGTATTGAAAAAAAAAAGACGGGTGGGTAATGTCGGGGACATAACCGGAATGACGTAGGACTATA
The DNA here is from genome assembly GCF_029784135.1 of Toxorhynchites rutilus septentrionalis. Taxonomy (NCBI): domain Eukaryota; kingdom Metazoa; phylum Arthropoda; class Insecta; order Diptera; family Culicidae; genus Toxorhynchites; species Toxorhynchites rutilus. The sequence continues at coordinate 27,799,112 of NC_073744.1, read as the reverse complement.
CAAAGGGGACAGCTTTTGCTATATTTATATATATTGTTTTATTTTCTTCTCCTACGTGAATACCTACCTATCTACCTGAAAAATTGATTAGTTTACTGTTTACTCTTTATGAACATGTTGGCGGTTCTGAAAAGAACCTTTTGTGTTGTGTTTTTGCTTTTTTTTTACAAACTTTCTCAATTTTTTCTCACTATTTCATAGTTGATTCTTGATTTATTTCTGAAGGCTTTGTACTTATTAATGGTTCAACGCCGGGCATCTGTTGGTGTTTGCACATATCGTACAATCAAAATGATGGCTGTGATAGGGAATGCATAGGCGGTCATCAGCTCATTCACTATCATATATTTCATTATTGAGCACATTACCGTACCTTAAACTGTGGTTTCGGAGACGAATGAATTGTATGATTTGTATCTCCGCAAACAAAGTAAATAGAAATGAAAAAGAACTGAGGTTTTGGAGACGAACTCTACGATTTGTCGAGAATTAAACGAGCTATAAGCGTTCTGAAAAAGCAACAGTAAATTAAAACAGGATTAAAGTCCTTTAAAATAAGAACAGAGCAGCAGGAAATACATAGCTCATCATGTTGCTCCTTAGTTATGTTTCTATACAATGCAGATGTAACGTCAGTCAATTTTCAACATCAGTTATCAATCAATGAAAGCAGTTCTTGCTACCGAGAAAATTCGTTAATGCCATCCTGCATACAATGTGTTGTAATTTGAAGCCATTTTTAGTTTATATTATATGTCATATTACATTATTTATATTATATGTCATATTATGTCACTTTAGAATGCATTGGTATTGTGAAAACTTTTAATAAGTCTTCTTTGAAAGGTTTAATGGCCCTGAAAAGCGCCGTGTTTTACGGTGGCTGGTTTTGCCACCAAAGCAGTCTGTATAAACAAACTTTTTCCTTCTTCTACCTGCTGCCGTTTTGCGATTGCGTTTGCCACTCGCTGAAACTAGTTGTTGCCACCGAACCGAATGTGCTCTGTTCTGTAGGCGGGTTTTCTTATTGTCGTGAGCAGCTTTGCAAGCCAACTCGAGCACTCCGGCGGCCGAAATTCTATAACCGCTATTAGGTATACTGGTGCTCCGGCATCAATCCGTTGATGCGATGTGATGTGAAACGATGCCATACAACCACACTGATTTACGGCTTGAAAGAAAATGATATATTTTTTGGGGTCCGCGCGTTTTGTACTCTAGCGGTACACACTCACAGGATAGAGACCAATCGGCAGACTCAGCCAAAGGGACGAGTCCAACGAGACGAACGAATGAGCGTTAAAAGGCAGCGATGGCAAAAAAAATACATTCATTACGATTTGTTCGCTCGTTGGATTCACATGCAGGCTAAAAAGGGTCCTTTTCAGGATCACAAAATTATCTTTAATCTAAAGAGTTTATTGTTCTGTTATTACTCGATATCCCCATCTTGTTCGGCTAAACCTTCCTGTTTAGCGATTGCGTTTACCACTCGCCACAGATTTCACAGTTGGAAAATTTCTTCCCATCCAGCTTGTGACATGTTGTACAGTAAATTACATTTAATGCGACGTGCCGAAGCACCGCTCAGTGTCGCATTGGAGGCGATTTTAACCTGTAATTGAACATTTGCAATGACAGTGGTACAGTGTCGACTTTCAATGTGGGGTCATAATTTGGACCCCGAATTCTATGTTTACAAAAATGTCCAACTAAACATGTCGCATTACATGACCGTCCAATTAGCTAAATGTCGAACTAAATGTAAATTACTGTACTTTCAAACTGGAAACAATTTAAGAATTGGTGAAAATTAAATAATCGGGAAAGTCCCCAACCATCAATAAGCTCAGAACAACTGCCAAATTCTCATACTCATCATATCTTGGAAAACAGGATTATGAAAAAATCAATTTGTGTTTTATTATTATTTTGGATATTGTTTTAGAAAGCATTGAACTTTATTTCGGAAACTCTTTTTTGAAAGGTTTAATGGCCCTGATAAGCGCCGTGTTTTATGAAATGGTTCCAATTTAGAAAACTTTGTACTCGTGGTTTAAAAAAAACCATTTCGAACGCCCTCGATGCCGCCTTGTTCTGGATTTGCCACCAAAGCAGTTTGTATAAAGAACAAACTTTTTTCTTCTGCTACTTGCTGCCGTTTTGCGATTGCGTTTGCGTCTGCCTGTTGTTGTCTTGATGTCCACCGAACCAAAGCGCGAGCAGTTTTGCCAGCCAACTCGATCACTTCGGCAGCCGAAACTCTATAACGGCGGCTAGGTGGACTGGTGCACTGGTAATAACGCGCTCGGCCTAGCTGCCCTTGCGGAGCAATTGGCGGATACACCTACGGGAAACTGCAGTCCAACACGGTTCGAGCGGGATTTTGCCTTTCCCTTCACTTTGCCATGTCCAGACATGGCTGCTTGTGTTAGTTTGTTGATGTGATGTGATGCGAAACGATGTGGTGTACGGTTTGGATGAGAATGATCGTTACGGAAGGAAGGAAGGTATTGTATTATAGAGACTTTAAACTTTTGCAGTTCATTCGTCTCTAGCCTTGAGAAAGGCCCTTTGAAAACTCTACTCTAATCTATTCCAGCGCTACCACCTCCGCCCTCTTGCCTTGAGAAAGGCACTCGATCCCTCGCCGTCCAGCTCGTCCAGCAACGATGTTGTCCAGTCGATGTCCACACGAAGAATGATCGTTACGGCAGCGGAGCGGGGATTTTTAAGCTGACTGGCTGGCTCGAGAATTACGCATGTGTGAGACTGCGACCAATGTTTCGTTCATCTTTTTCTTTTTCCTTTCCAATCGTGCTTCATTGTATTTCGCTGCTGCTCTGATTGCCCGTTTTGGTCGGTACGATTTGAGGAGCACAAAATGGACCAATCAAAAATGGGCACATAGTGAATTTGGACAATGCTTGATATTTCACAATTATTCAATTGTTTATCTCAAGAAAAATTAAATGTTATTCGTTATGATAGATGCGTAGATATATTTACTATCAATTGATGCAAACACCTTTGCGATCTATTGAGAAATGCTCGAGTTATAAGCGTTCCAAATCTTGCATTTTTTCCTACTTGTTCAGTGCCTAGATTTTCATTTCACCCCCTATATCTTCCGGTTAGACGTAGTCCTACGTCAAAAAGTCATAGGAAGGTTGTATCCGAGACACGACCGCATAGTTGACGTAGGATTCCATTAGGCTATCTGTTGCATGCTGATTTCGGATTTATTTGAAGAATTATATCGTTCAACTCTTTGATTAATGTTTGGTGGCCCTGAAAAGGGCCGTTTTGGTTGGTTGTTGGGTATAGGGCTCTTATGCGCGATCAAAATTTCGCTACGCTGTTCCTCTTGCTTCGCCACCATTTTGACATTTTGAATACTGCCGTGCTACGCATAGTTGTCCCATGTTACTTTTCGACAATTTGTACTTTTCTTCACAAAACGATAATTTTATGCCTAATCTTCCAGATACACACAAAAAAACTATTGTTTGTTCCCAGTTTCTTTAAAAAACAACATCAAACTCAATTGTCCCATGTTGATATTCTAGGCATAGCTGTCCCACCATGTATGTTTTATAGATCCATAATAAATTAACCGTTTCAAGTACAAGAATGTTATGTCACTCTTTCAGCAGGGCTAATGCACTCATTTCTGGTTTGGAAAATCGAACTAACTCTCAAACAAATAAAAAAGTTTAACAGAACACGTGTAAACCTTGTTAGCGGATGCCTGATAGCTGGATTGATTCAATTAAGGGAACTGGATTCGATTCAATTAAGGGAACTTTTCCCAACTCATCAGACAATAGCTTACTGCTGATACAAACTCGGTGTGTTGCTAAACTGAAATGCTTGAAGCTTCTGGTTTGACAAATATGCTAGAAAACTTTCATTGTGTTTCTCTCAGTTGCTGATTTTGGAACATGGGACAACTATGCGTAGAATGACAGAATAGGAAAAGGCAAAAAATGAACTAAAGGCAGAATTCCGTACGCACACCCGCACAAAATGAGGGTTTAATGCACGATTAAAAAAATACCCAAAATTTGAGTCGGTCAATTTTTGACCGTTCCACCCTTTAATGTTCACCTGAACAAAAAAAATAACGTAAAAAAAGGTAAATTTCACGTTACCGGTATTGTTCTTTGTTTTCCATGGGCGTGAAACGAAAAGGGTAAGGGGATTTTTCGATGGAATGAACACATTTTCAAATAAAAAATTATACATGACAAACATAAATCCCATAAATGATTAACTTTACCGTATGTAATAGAGTAATAGAGCAACGTGTTTTCTGCAAGTCGTGAAAAAAAAACTTACGCGAAGATATTGAAGATATTGTATTGCTCCAATTTAATATCAGATTCCACGACAGTTCATTGAAAATAGTCGAGTAAGGGTAAGGATTACGTGCTTTGAGTCTCTTATTTTGGTATGTTTTATAATTCATTGATACGGTTTAGTAATTTCCCTCGGTAGCAAATTTTTGGGAATTAAAAATGAATATCAGTATGCAAACAAAACACTATTAGAACTAACAAGTCTATGGATAGACATTCGACAGAAAGCTGCAATAGACGGAGCAACAGTTCCTCTTCAATATTTTCCCTTTTCTAGGTCACAAAAACTCATCGAGCATCACCGCAGCAAGATGTTTTCTTTCTGAGGGAGGTAATTTTTCCTCGGGAATTCTCGAATGCTTCCGGAACCATCGCTCAGTTGTCGTAGCTCTTGTTTTCCTGCTGAGTAGTGCAGTTAAACACACTCTCAAGACTGTCGTTTGAGTGGTGGCATGGGACAGCTAACTTTGAATAAGGACATTTTTATTTTCTTCTGGTGTGTACTCGTCATTGCAATACCGACGCTGTGTTATTGTCTTCCAGGTTTATTTCTCTGAATGTTGAAGTTGTAACTCTGGTGGTGTGTTGTGAGAGCTAATATCGCTGCTAGGAGGTTTGGAACGGGAACAGGGACCTGGGGTGTGTGTCATCAGATGACGCTAGCAACCACGTCACCACAGCCACGGGCATCGGGTCGTGTAGACATAGTGGTGGGAAGATATTGCTACGAATAGCTTACAGAACAAATAACAGTACACAAAAATAGCGCTACACTACCAATAACAGTAAACGTGTATCAATCAACCATAGTAAAGAATAGCAGAGCAGGAAGAAGAAAGGACAATTTTCGTGATTATGATTACGTCCGGTTGAACGTACGTTACCTTGAGAGCCGGTGACATTGATGGTGGGGGAGCTTTCGACTTCCTTTCGTTGCTTCTTGGCTGGCGAGCTTGGCTGTGGAGTGTGCTTGGCGACAAGCAGACTGTGGAAATTGCTTTGGGTAATAAATGATAAATTTAGGTGATAGCGGAAAACAAAAATCAAAGGAAGTGGATTTGTATTTTTGATTGTTTGGATAATAGATTAATTTATTAGGTGTAATTGAGACACTAGGATGAAACCAGAATATGTGCGTAGAGATAGTGAAAAATGAACTTTAAAATGTGAGCATCTCTAATTTTCACAGTTGTCAATTGAAGCGAATGTAAAAATGCGTTCTAGACAGGGTAGCATTAATTAATTATGTGTTTCTGTTTCACCAAAATCTTGTCATCTTTGTATTTTTTCTGAAAATCTGCATGAATATCTGTGTAGGAATCAGCGCTAGTAGATGGAAAAGTAATAGAGGTTTTTTTAGTTACTAGGATAAGCGTTGTCCTACTTGAATGCTTTTATTATGGTGTTAGGTGTACCGGTAAGTTTCTTCGATTTCACAACAGATGGCGTAACTTGATTATTATTCCAGTGAATCAAATTTCCAGACATTCGTTGGAAAGCTACTGTCATTGCGCGTCTTTTTCAGTATATGTCAAATAGTTGAAGCGTAAACAACATTTTTTGCCACTTCGAATATGTTGAATTTCGTACCAACAAGAGTGTTTTGCGGGGAGTGTTACTTCATTACTTCAATATGACGAAAAAAGCAACGGAAAGTCATCGCATTTTGGTGGAAGTTTATGGTTACCATGCTCCAACTGAGCGAACCTGTCAGACGTGGTTTGCACGGTTTAAAAGTGATAATTTTGACTTGGAAGACGAAGAATGTTCCGCACCGTCAAAAAAGTTTGAATATGAAGAATTGTAGGCTTAACTCGATCAAGAAGTTATTTTGCAGTACCACAATGCTCGGTCGCATGTCCCGAAACCGGTCAAAACATAATTGGAAACGCTGAAATGAGAGGTCCTATCTCACCCGCCGTATTCTCCAGACATTGCTTCGTCCGATTACTACCTTTTTCGATCGATGCAAAATGGCCTGGTTGACCAGCACTTCTCCAACATTGATGAAATCAAAAATTGGATCGATTCGTGGTTAGCCGACAAACCGGCCGATTATTTTCACAACGGGTTTGGTGAATTGCCAAAAAGATGGGAAAAAGTTGTGACCAGCGATGGGCAATCCTTTGAATATTAAATTTGTAACCATTTTTTGCAGAATACAGCATTAATTTTTGGAAAAAAAACGAAGAAACTTACCGGTATTCCTATTATATTTCTGATAGCAGAAGTGGGGGTAAGACGGACATTAGGGTGCCAATGAATGTATGGGAAAAAATCGACCCTAAAATTTCAAAAAGTTACCCTATACAAAATGTTCACCACCTCGAAAAAAACACCCTATGCCAAATATCAGCTCAATCGGACTTAAGGGAGAGTGGCGCAAAGCGGTCAAAGTTTGAGTTTTTTGAAAATCGAAAAATCACCCAAGGGGGGAGTAAAGGAAATCGGAGTTTGCGAAAAAAAAATTTTAATGCCAAATGTCTTAAAATTGCATGAAACGTCGAGATCTAGTGTCATCTCGAAATATTTTTTTGTCAAAAATCGACACTCTGGAACTTAGATTTTTTTGGCATGCGAAACGGAAAGTATGGTTTAGGGTGCCAATAAAAATAGTTATCTCGGTTTTTCATTCGGAACTTGCTACGAAATGTTGATTTGCACAATAATATACACTATGCAAAATATTAGCTTATTCGGACTTTATTTACTGGTGTCGTATACGTTAAAATTTGAGTTTTTTGAAAATCAAAAAATCAGCGGAAATCGGGTTTTAAAAAAAAAATTAATGCCAAAAGTCTTAAAATTGCATGACATGTTGAGGTTTACAGCTAGCTCAACAAAAATTTTTTTTTCAAAAATTGAAAAATTGATTTTTGAAAAAAAAGCGAAAAAACGGCCAAAAAAACTTTTTTGACGTAGGACTACGTCTTTCATTTCTATACTGGGGTGTAAGTTCAAACTTTCAAAAATGAAAGCGTTACGCCGGAGAACGAGATTTTGAACGTTAATAACTCCTAAACAACTGAACGAAATAGTATAATAAACACTTCATTCGAAAGATAAAATGTCTACGCGTCATATGCTTGTTACTTTTTCCAAAAACTTGTTTCAAAAGTCCTAAAATTGCCTTCAAAACAGGCTATTGAAATCACACCAATCGGTATATAAGCAAATGTCGCTCGAAAATCCACTCAGTTATGATTGCGCAACGATTGAGGTACGATCGCTGGAATGGATGGATGTTTCCCTAACACAGACTTGAAAAGCCATGAAGCCTGGTGTTCGGGAACTACTTGCTCTACAGGGCAAGTCACACCGATATCTTTTATGCTGACAATGATTCGGACTAGCGTAGAAAAAACGTGTTGTTGGTTTGCTGGTCTGGTAACTAATAATTTATTTTTCATTTATCGAGTTTCACATAGCGTGTTCGTTCTACAAAGTGTGTTCGTACAAAAGTGGGCTAAGCTGAGTGAGTGTTACATAGTGTGTGCGTGTGTGTGTGTGAAGGCGAAGAGAAAATTGTGTTCGAACAAAAGTGTGTATACAAACACCATGTCGGCATGGCAACGGGTGAATCTGAAGGCTGATATGCACTAGGTATGTATTGTATGATGTGTTCTCTTTTTCTTGTTTGTTTTGTATTTTGTATAGATATAATTTGTAAGTCAATAATTGTTTCAGGCGGCTACAATTGATTATTCCTAAACATGCCGGCCCCCGTTGAAACGTTCGGTTTCAACCGACACTCGACTGTTTTTGAGCACCAGAAATGACATCTTCTGACTCGTCTTCTGCATCAGGATCCGTTGGCAGAACAGAGACCTCAGTGACAGCTCGTTTATATTGCCCTGTTGCCGTTTTAACGACGACCACACGAACATGGCCATCCTTTCCAGGGATGGTCTCGACGATGCGCCCCAAAGGCCACTGGAGCGGCGGAGTGTTATCTTTCAGCAGAACCAGCTGTCCTGGCTTCAGGTTGGTTTGAGAATTTCTCCACTTAGTTCGTTGGTGCAGTTGGCTTCGGTAATCCCGTGACCAACGGGTCCAGAGATCCTGCGTTGATTTCTTCATCTCCTGGAAGCGATCCAGGCGTCCGGGTTTTATGTGACTCAGATCGGGTTCAGCAATCGTAACTAGTGGCTCACCGATTAAAAAATGTGCCGGCGTGAGGACATCAAGATCATCAGGAGAGTCCGACAAAGGCGACAGAGGACGAGAGTTGAGTGTAGCCTCCACTTGAGCAAGAATCGTGAGAAAATGGTCCATTGTGTATGCTTTCGGTCCCATAATGCGACGGAAGTGGTGCTTAAATGACTTGACTCCCGCCTCCCAGAGTCCTCCAAAGTGGGGTGAACGAGCAGGAATAAATCGAAACCTGATTCCGTTGTGCAAACAGTGATGTCGCCACTCGTCGCCCTTGAACTGATGCAGGAACTCGTTACGCGACGCGATGAACTCACGATTTGCTCCGACGAATGCGGTCGCATTATCGCAATGTAGCTCAATAATACGGCCACGGCGTGCGACGATGCGATTCACGGCGTTGATACACGACGCAGCGGAGAGATCGACGACGACTTCGATGTGAACAGCCTTCACCACTAAACATACAAAGAGCGCTACGTACACTTTCACCGACACTCCTCTCCCATTCAATGGACGAACGTAAAACGGCCCGCAATAATCCAACCCCGTATACGAGAATGGACGGGCTGGTGTGAGGCGGACTGCTGGTAGAGGTGCCATGATCTGTGTGGTAGGTTTTGGTTGACATCGGAAGCAGGTCACGCAGCGACGAACGACTTTACGTACCAGATTGCGACCCCGGAGCGGCCAGTAACGTTGACGCAACGTGGCAAGCAGGAGTGATGGACCACCATGTAATGTCTTGAGATGCGTTGCTCGTGCAATCAGGAAACTAAGTTTGTGGTTCGATGGTAGCAGAATTGGAAAACGGCTATCAAATGGAGCATTAGAGTTGCGTATTCGGCTGTCAATTCTCAGAAGTCCGAAATTATCCATTAATAGGTTGAGGTTACGGAGTGGTGATTTCGGTATTCTCGGCGAATCTTGTGCAAGAGCATAGCTTTTAACCTCTAATGGGAAGGCTGAATGTTGAGCAATGCGAATCAAATTCTTCAATGCAATCTCGCATTCGTCTGACGAAAGCGGTCCATTCGAACGTTGATCTTTTGGAGTACGACAGTTACTTCGAAAACGGTGACAGTAGGCGACGAATTTTATTAATTTTGATAGTTCGGAGAAGCGATCGAAGAGTTCATCTCCGCTGACGCAAACGTGTAGTGCCAAAACGGACCGAGCTTCTTCGTTAACTATATGCCGTTCTGGAACCATAATAACTTGCTCAGGCCATTGTTCCATTCTAAATCGCAGGAATCTAGGTCCCTGCCACCACAGGTCATCGTGCAGGATTTGACTCGGCATGACACCTCGGGATATCCGGTCTGCAGGGTTCAGTTCAGTGGGCACATGTCTCCATTGGAATCCCTTCGTCAATCGTTGAATTTCAGCCACACGATTGGATACGAAAACCTTCCAGTTATTGGACTTCGACTTGATCCAGTGTAACACAATAGTCGAATCAGTCCACATAAACGCTGGTTCTGTGAATTCTGTCGTCTTGCGAAGTGTATCAATGAGTTGGCTCCCCAGTAAAGCAGCACAGAGTTCCAATCTTGGAACTGAATGACCCCGCAATGGAGCGACACGCGACTTTGAAGTAAGAAGATAACTTTGGAGTTTTCCCGTGTCATCTTCCGAGACGACGTAGACGGAACATCCGTAGCCTTTCGTGGAAGCATCACAAAAACAATGTAAAGTATATTGGCGAACAGTGTTGGCCAGAATTCTTCTCGGTACTTTCAGAGACCGCAACTGCTGGATATCAGTACGATAGTTCAACCACCAATCTTGAAAATCCTTCGAAAGCTCGGTATCCCAGGATAGGTTCTCCGCCCAAAGGGTTTGCACAAACATCTTGGCAGTGATGACGACAGGACCAAGGAGGCCAATGGGGTCGAACAGGCTCGACATCTCGGACACCACCACTCGCTTAGTGATGATGTTTAGTTCCTGAAGTGCTGGAATCTTGAATGCGAATTTGTCGGATTGAGGAAACCAAAGTAAGCCGAGTGTTTTAACAGCAGACGAACGATCGATCTCCAGTGGGTTGGAAGTCTCCCACAGCTCTGTTGGAACGTTGGCCAAGGCTGCGACATTGTTAGTAGCCCATTTTCGCAACACGAAACCTGCGCCCGCCAAAAGGGAAATTAATTGCCTGCAGGTTTCCTGTAGAGTAGGAAGATCATCGTGTCCAGTCAGAACATCATCAACATACATTCCTTTTCGAATTACTGGCACGGCGAAAGGATATCGTTCTCCATCATCTGAAGCTAACTGTTCAAGAACACGAGTGGCGTGAAACGGAGAGCTGGCGAGGCCGTATGTAACGGTTTTGAGTTGGTATACTTGAATCGGTTCCGACGGATTATTTCTCCACAGGATTTGTGTGAATCGGCGATCATCCGGATGGACCCAAATCTGCCGAAACATCTTCTCTGCATCGGTGGTTACAACATAGCGTGGCATTCGAAAATTGATGACGGTAGAGTATAGTACAGGTTGCACCGAAGGGCCAACAAACAGAGCATCGTTGATTGACACGTTGTTAGATGCACGACTAGATCCATCAAACACCACTCGAATCTTCGTGGTTGTGCTCTCTGGGCGGTGGATGGCATGGTGGGGAAGGAAAAATTGTGGACCGTTAAACGAGCGCGAACTCACCTCCATATGCCCTAACTGCTCATATTCCTCCATGAATTTTGTGTACTCAGTCTGTAGACCTTCATCGACGGCAAACCTTTTTTCCATGGACAAGAAACGACGGAGAGCTGGAGTGTACGAATCACCGATCTTCGAAGACAGCTCTTCCCGCAACGGCAGTCGTACAATGTAACGACCATTGTTATCCCTCATAACTGTTTGACGAAAATGATCTTGACAAAACTGCTCATCTGCCGTGTAAGCTTTGTGGTCATCAAAGCTCTCGATCTCCCAGAACCGTTCCAATTGTGAGTCGAGAGATTCACCAGAGCAATAGTGGCTCGCCAGCGCAAGAGTGCAAGGGACTTTTTCAGTAAACTTGCCACAGAATATATAACCAAGAACAGTTTTTTGGAGGAGTGGACATCCAACGTCGATACTGATCTGCTCTTTTTCCAACAATGTGAAGAACAGTTCAGCGCCTATAATGACATCAACTCCCTGACTGATATGGAAATGCGGATCCGCTAGAAGCAGGTGTGGTGGAATACGCTAATGAGTTATATCGATATTGTGGCTGGGTAGCGCGACGGTGAGTTTCGGTAAAACGAGGCATTCTAGGCTGGATTCAAAATTTCCAAAGCGAGAAGCAATCGGAAGCGTCACTCCATAACGTACGTTGACCATTGACTGTCCGATGCCACTAATCGGCGTGTTAATTTTTGTCCGCTTGAGACCAAGCCTCTGACACAAAGCTTCCGAAATGAAGCTGGGCTGTGATCCACTATCCAGAAGTGCTCTGGCCAACTGGAAATTGTTGTTCGCATCCCGAACCTTAACCTCTGCGGTAGAGAGAAGTATTGTAGTTTGATCGTGGATCATCTTCACGCTTTGGCAGGCGTTAGGAGGTGGATTTGGATTAGACGATACAACCGACGTGGGAGGAGTGTAACCGAGAGTTGACGACGAGTGTGGTGAGGCATTCCGAAGGTTAAAAGACCGCGAGCTTTCTGTCAAACCGACCGAACCAATTTCCGACACTTCGCAATTTTGAGAATCGCTCGCACCCGCGAAGGAACTGTGCTGAGACTGACGGCCGCTGGGCCCAACTAGAGACGTTGTCAGTGGTGGCAGATGTAAGAGTGTGTGGTGTTTTTTTGCACAAGTTTTGCATACTCCGCTGGTGCAATCCTTCGCCATATGAGCTCCTTTCAAGCAATTAATGCAAAGGCTATGTTTCTTCGTCAAATTGAAGCGTTCATGTGGTGTAAGTTCTACAAATTTATCACACATGAAGAGGAAATGTGTTTGCTGGCAACAAATGCACTTAGTGTCGTTTGATGTACTCACGTGAGTCGTAGATACACGTGGTTTGGGCTTGCTTTCCGTTGTTGAATTGGTACATATTTGGGAGAGCCTGAGAGTTTGCAAGATTCGAGATCGCTTCTGAATAAACTCGAGAATTTGTTTGTAAGTTGGTCTGATTTCGCCAACAGATTGAGTTTCCCATTCACGGAGTGTGACGGGATCAAGATAACTACTCAATCGTTCGACCAAGAACGAATTCCAATGGTCTTCGATGTCTTCTAGTTTGTCCAGAAGTTGAACATGGCGGTTGAATTCATCGGCTAAGTCGAGAAGATCTGATGCCGATTCCTTCTTGAGAGGAGAAATATAAAGCAAGCTACCCATATGTCTTTTAATTAGCATATGTTTATTTTCGAACCGATCTTTCAACAAATTCCATGCGACCAAGTAATTGTTTGAGGTGATGTCGAGGGAAGATATCATTCGAGCAGCTTCGCCAGTAACTGAAGCTCGCAAATAGTAAAGTTTCTGTACCATCGTCAGCTGATGATTCGAATCGATTAGGGAAATGAAAAGATCGCTAAATGATTCCCATTCGTCAAAATTGCCCGAAAATTCCTTTAATTTTATTTCCGGAAGGCGGAGATTAGCCACTGATGTCGGAGGTGGAGAGTTTATAGCGGCATGTTGTGGTATCTGAGGAGTTGCTGGAACCTTGCTCAACAGGGATGCTTTCAGTGCGAAGTAAAGATTTTGAAAATACCGTCTATCCTCACTAAAATCTTCCTCGGGCTCATCTAGCTCCTCGATTTGATCTTGAATTGTCTGGAAATCCCTCCAAAGTTCATCCAAATGTTGGATTCTAATTTGAAGTTGGTTAGCATGATCCGGTACATAATCATTGTCAAATGTCTGGATCAGCTCTGCTGAATTACAGATGTTCGAACGGTTGCGGTAGAGTGTTTTCAATTTGGCCGCTTTGCTAACTTTTTTCGGCATGATTCTCCAAAGGAAAATGGACTATTTTTACCTTATAACGGCTTTTTACGTGCCGTGATGATGATGACGATGACGAAAATGACGATGGTCTCCACGAGGCGATGACGACAGAGGTTATGTGCTCCAATTAGACGTACACCGGTTTGACTTCAGCAGCAGCTTGACGAACACCGAATGCGATTTTATAGCGGCACGATGAAAAACTGCCGGACGACAAAAATGTTTCACTACTATCAGCACTGAATTCTTTACCACACTGGTAGTTATAAAAACAAAGGCGTAATAAAGAATCGCGACTTTTCTGTATTTTATACGTGGGACGGTAATCGCACTAACAAATTATCCTCAAGCAATCTGGTTGCTATGTATGAAAGTCGAAAGTTTTTTCTCGAATGTTCTCGAGTTCTTTTGCCAAGTAGGCACACTTTGCCGTTCTGGACGGTTCGATAAACGCAATGGCTTGCGTGTTGCACTCGCGGACACGGTCCTTGCAACACCGACACGACGATCCGGGACCAATTTCCCGGGTTTCGGCACCAAAAAATGTTCGGGAACTACTTGCTCTACAGGGCAAGTCACACCGATATCTTTTATGCTGACAATGATTCGGACTAGCGTAGAAAAAACGTGTTGTTGGTTTGCTGGTCTGGTAACTAATAATTTATTTTTCATTTATCGAGTTTCACATAGCGTGTTCGTTCTACAAAGTGTGTTCGTACACACGAAAGTGTGTTCGTAAAGTGGGCTAAGCTGAGTGAGTGTTACATAGTGTGTGCGTGTGTGTGTGTGAAGGCGAAGAGAAAATTGTGTTCGAACAAAAGTGTGTATACAAACACCATGTCGGCATGGCAACGGGTGAATCTGAAGGCTGATATGCACTAGGTATGTATTGTATGATGTGTTCTCTTTTTCTTGTTTGTTTTGTATTTTGTATAGATATAATTTGTAAGTCAATAATTGTTTCAGGCGGCTACAATTGATTATTCCTAAACACCTGGGGTAATCGTCATTGCAAAATAGATGCGAGCTGCGGGTATTTTTGTACTCGCTTGCGTTTCTGGAAATCGGAATGTTTCCCTAACACAGATTTCCAAACCATGGAGCCTGGGGAAATTGGCATAGTATATTAGATGCAAGCAGCGGGTACTTTTGTACTCGTTTGCGTTTCTACAAATTGGAATGTTTCTCTAACACAAACTTCTAAACCATGAAGCCTGGGAAAATCGGCATTGCAAAATAGATGCGAGCTGCGGGTATTTTTGTACTCGCTTGCATTTCTGGAAATCGGAATGTTTCCCTAACACAGACTTCAAAATCATGAAGCCTGAGGGAATTGGGATAGCAAAATAGATGCAAGCTGCGGGTACTTTTGTACTTTGCGTTTCTGCAAATTGGAATGTTTCTCTAACACAGACTTCAAATTCATGAAGCCTGTGAAAATCGGCATTGCAAAATAGATGCAAAATACGGGTACATTTGTACTCGCTTGTATTTTTACAAACCGGAATTGTTTTCCCTATACAGATTGCGAAACCAAGAAGTTGGGAAAATCGGCATTGCAGGTACATTCAAGTTGGCAATACTTTTGATTGACTGGATTTGATAGTGAAGAATACGATATGACATGGTGTGGTGGATATTATATTACATATCGAATATATGAAAGCAGCGCTATAAAATTATTTGTTTACGAATGTTGCAATCGATCGTCGTTATTGGGAAGTTGGAATTGTTGGGAAGGGGGTTTTATTTTCGCTGTGTAATTCCGAGGAGGAATCCATTTCTTTTCAAGCGTTAATAATCCTGCTCCGGATCAACGATGATTCCAACTGTCGGGGCTTGGGGTGGGGTTATTATTGCACTGGGTATTTTCGAGGAAGAATCGATTCCCCCTTTGGGCGTTAATAATTTTTTTCTGGCTAAACGAATTGGTATCATTATCACTTTATTCGAAAGCGAAAGTGTCTAAGATGTATATGCTTGTTACTTATTGATTGCAAAGTCAACATTAGTTCTACGTCCACTTTGCGGTTATAACAAAGATATAACCCATTTCTAGTTTTTTTGATAAAAAAAAATCGAGATAACCGTAAATCTCGACGAATAATGCAATTTTAAGACATTTGGCACCAAAAAAAAAATTTTAAACCTCGATTCTCGGTGATTTTTCGTTTTTCAAAAAAACTCAAATTTTAACGTATGTGACACCAGGAAATGATGTCCGAATGAGCTAATATTTTGAATAGGGTAAATTCTTGTTCAAATCAACATTTCGTAGCAAGTTCCGAATGAAAAATCGAGATAACTATTTTTATTATCACCCTAAACCATACTTTTCGTTTCGCATGCCGAAAAAAAACTAAGCCCCAGAGTGTCGATTTTTGACAAAAAAAAATTTTCGATATGACACTAGATCTCGACGTTTCATGCAATTTTAAGACATTTGGCATTAAAAAATTTTATTCGAAAACTCCGATTTCCTTCACTCCCCCCTTGGGTGATTTTTCGATTTTCAAAAAACTCAAACTTTGAACGCTTTGCGCCACTCTCCCTGAAGTCCGATTGAGCTGATATTTGGCATAGAGTGTTTTTTCGAGGTGGTAAACATTTTTATGGGGTTACTTTTTGAAACTCGAGATGACTATTTTCATTGGCACCCTAACGGACATGTTAAGCAGAACTTCAAGTTCTTTTGAAAACTCATAGAAATTTATGGCAAGTGAGAAACATAATTTTATTCAATCAAGGTTAGGACTCATCACTTCACTTCAAAATGACTCCTATTATTGATACATAAATAGGCCTAGATAACTCACGCCCTGTAAAAAAGCAGTCCATTCAAAGTAGGACCATTTAGCGAATGACTGATTGCATTTACTCAGCGTGAAATTGGATTTACAAAAGGTTTTAGTGGAAATTGCAATTTTTCATGCAATTTCATCAAGTGTTTTTGTCATGCAAAAATAATATCAATATTTATAACATCTCAAATTATATTCGAGTGCCCCTCACATCTTTCGACATCAAAACTTCAAATTGAATATGACGCCTATCTTCGGAGAAAAATGTTTTTCATTTCTGAAAGACGTAACACGAAAATTGGTCACACGAATGAAAAAGTATGCAGTAAGGTAAATTATTTTGGTTTGTCCAGTCGAAAATATGATCATGGTTTGCCCACTTTTTTGAATGCTCTTATTCAGCACACCTTTATCAAATCAGGTCAAGCCTGTCCACGTTAATTTCGGACACTTTTGTTTCAGTGTAGTTTACGAAATATTTCACTAATCAAATGAAATATTTCACTTACATGACAGCTGAAACTCTCCACTTTATTTCGATGTCCAACATGTTTACATTCTTCTTCAGTTTGGTAAAAAGGCGTCGAATCAAGTGGAAGTACGCAAACGCATTTTGCGCGAACGGCAGCAAAATCCAACACTGTCGGTACGCGATCTCGCAAAAAAGCTGAAACTGCCGAAGAGTACCGTGTTTAGTGTGTGCAAATCGTTTGACCAGCTCTTAACTGTGGATCGGAAGGTTGGAAGCGGAACAAATCGAAAAGTATGCTCCCGACAGATGGACCGAAAGGTGGTTGCCATTATTGAGAAACATCCCAACCTTTCAGTTAGAAAGGTTGGAAAATCAAAATCATGTGTACAAAAAGTGAAGCAGAGGCATAGACTAAAGGCGTACAAAGTAAAAAAGGTGCCCAGTCGTGATGATAAGCAAAATTTCACTGCAAAAATCCGTTCTAAGGTGCTCTACACCAAGTTTTTGCAAAAATGTTCATGCATTATAATGGACGAAGAAACTTAAGTTTTCGAAGACTTGAAACAGCTTCCGGGTCTCGATTTTTATATTGCAATGCGAAGGAATGCCGTACCTGAGTGTTTCCGGACCAAGAAGCAGTCTAAATTCCCCAAAAAGTATTTGGTTTGGCAGGCCATATGCAGTTGTGGCCGAAAATCCAAATCTTTCGTCTCTACCGGCACTATCAACAAAGATGTCTACGAGAAGGAATGTCTACGGAAGCGGTTGCTACCATTCATAAGAAGCCACGACTCTCCAGCGTTGTTTTGGCCAGATTTGGCTTCTTGCCAAAATACATCCTGGAATGGTATAATGCACATGAGGTCAAATATGTGCCAAAAACAGCAAATCCACCGAACTGTCCAGAACTTCGTCCAGTGGAAAAGTACTGGGCTCTGTTTAAGCGAATACTATTCGAAACTAAGCAGAAAGCGAATGGCATTAATGATTTCAAGAGGAGATGAAAAAGCGCCGCCACCTGCATATCTGAGGATACTGTACGGAACCTAATAGCAGATGTTCCCAAGAAAGTTCGTGAATTTTACAGACAACGTAATTAACATCGAAATAAGCTTTCCTTGTTTTAGATATAAGTCTATTTTGCTGAAATAAACAATCGGTTTTGTTGTATTACGTGAATTTTCGTTTTACTGGTATCATCTTGGTGTCCGAAATTTAACGTGGACAGGCTTTATTCGAATGTTTCAAAACATATAAATAAAATTGTATTTTTCATGATTTACCGTAGTTTTATAGTATTTTTCTACGGAATCACATGTTTTGAATGATTATAAAATACACCATCTATTGGTGTCAATGCGCCCCTCATTCGAGCTACCTTTTAATCGATCACCAGATGATTATTTCGCACGTATTCAGACCTTTTCTGGATTATAACACTTACAAATATTGTAAACATCATTCTTGCACACCATTTGTATCAGATTTACATAGCTAAACTATTAAATTAACGCATTTTGATGAACTCAATTCTGATCATGAGTTGTCCAATTCAATAATGTTGTTTTGTCCACATGATTTCTATAGCAACCGCTTGGCGGGCTGCAGTTTGTTTATTGTGTCCTTCGCGGATAGCAGAAATAAAGTTTCTCTGTGTTGAGTGTGTTGAGGGTAACACTTTTAAAATGCCCAAGAAATGGCAATATTCTGAAGAAAGTCTAAATTGTGAATGGATCAATATGATGACAGTGAAGTCATGCAATGATTACTGCAACATCTACTTGAAAATTCGAATATTTTCATTCAAAAATGGTGATTTCTAAAGCCGGACAAACCATGATCATTTTTGGTCAAACCATGATCATAATTCTTCTTTGCGGATATCTTTAAAAAACATAAAAATTTGCTGTTGCAATTTAGGAGGTCGCGTCTGGGCCAATTTCCCCTATGAGGTTTTGGAGTCGATGAAGATGTGGTGCTCTCAATATTGTTGAGCCCCAGGGGAAATTTCAACCCTCCCCAAATCCAGGATATTCATCGAAGAACTGTTGTCGACCGATTGGTTTTAAATTGGGTCTTGTAGATACCTCCTTCCTTGTTCCAGACACACAACGTAGATGCAACGCGGAACCAGTAAAAGAGGCTTTCAGAATTTGGTCAAATTCTCGTGATGCTGGTGAACTGATAAAGCTGCTTCATTTGTTTACTCTGGTCTTCCTTAAGGCTATGCTGTTGAGTATGATAGCTTCATTACTGTCGGTGCTGAGCGTGCAGTTCATTGTATTTACAAAATTAATTGTTGGCAACGTAGCGGTTGCTTTCTCGCTCTTTCTCTTTTCTTGCACGGGATCAAAATCCGCTATCAAATGTAGAACAGGTACGATGGTGGAGATCCTTTATCATAAGCAGGGAGAAAATATATCGTTGGCTATTTATTTGCCCAGATTTCGAGAATTTAAAATAATAAATGAGTTTGTTTTTTGAATTTATTCTGGCAATTTTTGAAAGTACGGCGATTACGACAGGGGAAAGCATTTTATTTTTTATTTTTGAATATCGCCCCTACTAAAGGTTAGCATCTCTGTGAACTGACTTTGTGTCGGAATTATCCTAGAATACTAACGAATGAGTCTACCGTATTTTGATGGCTGCTTTTGATATTCTGATGGCTGAAAATGAATAATGTGCAAGCCGGCAATCTGGTCATCATCCCAAAATAAGAAAAATGAAAAACAAATCCAACGAAACGAAAATCACTATCGCCGCCCGCCTCGAGATCCGGGGGTTTATTCCATTCATTCCATCTTTCTTGTTGGAACAAATTCGCTCAAGAATCATTCCTCCTGCGCTTTTATGGCATCGATAAAAGCGAGCGATTTTTTCGACACAACACACAAAAACTGGATAGAACAAAATAAAAAAGGAATCTTTTCGGTCACATGGGGACAACTCGAATGCGAGAGCATATCTTGTTGTTTGTTTCCTAGCAGAGAGCTACCATTTCGGGCGCAATCTTTTCTACATGGCAACGAGAAAATACGTGCCCTCCGAGCTGTGAATGCTGTAATTTCTAATGATAAATGATGATCAATTAGTTGCAGAGGGAAAAAGATAGAAACAGAAATTGGATGTGTGTGTGTGTTGGTGGGGGAAGTGTCTGGGGAGAAAGAGATAGAGAAAGATATGGTGAGTACTTACGTTGGGGAGTGGTGGCCGCCTAAGCTTCAGGAGATGGTCCTACAACCAGATTGATGGTCGTTTGGCCTAGAATGTGGCCTTGGCGTGTTCTGCGGTGACATTGACAATGGTACCCTGGTGGGAGTTTTGCTGTTGCTGTTGTTGTAGTTGTTGTTGGTGATGATTGTGGAGAAGATGGAGATGAAGGTGGTGGGTTGTCCATCCGGGTGACGGTGAGTTCTATCTGGTGGTAGAGGTTGGTGATGCCATGACAATATCCCTTCTACAGAACACCGGCCGACTGCGTGTGGACATAATAGTAGCATACAGAAAGTTCGAGCGTGTATTATAATAGTAGAAGGTAGACAGAGTGGGAGAAGAGAGAGAGAAAGAAAGAGAGGTAATAGATAAATAGAATGAGACAGAGATAAGAGAGTTTATTGGACAAAAATGTGCAGTGCGCAAATAGCCAACTGTTATTAAGGCTAAATGTGTAATTGGAAATGAACAATGCAAGTTTCTACCCTGAATGCGATTCAATACAAGTTTTCTGTCGATCATATCAGATCTTCGTTAACTTTCATCAGCTCATTTTGGAAAAGCATTCTCAATACGAATGCTTTCTTTTCGCATGTCAGTTGGCGCCTAATTTCATACAACTATAAGTGACGAGATGGGTTTCTCTCGCAGTTCATAGAACTACACAATGTTGCTAGTAATTCGGCGCTTTTTTTCCTATTTTTTTCCTATTCTTGGAACTTTCAAATCTCTCTAAACGTTAATCCAATTCTAATTTTGTGATTCCAATTATCAAGCATAAACAACAGTTGGCTAATCGATTCACAGTAGATATATTCCACATTCTCATCTACCATCTTCTTCGGAAATAGATAAGTAAAACCGTGCATCTCATTGAGTTTGTGCAATCTGGGTGCGCTAAATTAACCTTGATTATCACCAGCAAAGATCATTCCATCTCACTATGGAACCATTCTTTTTCCAAAGGAGTGGTCGAGATAAGAGATAGAGCAAAGAATCTGCCGACGAATGATTACATTAGTAAGTTATGAAAGTGTTTATGATTTTGACAAATGTTGAATTTCTGATTGAGTGAGTGATTCAGTCTAGGAATTGATGCGAGCTGTGCGATAGATTCATGTTATGTGTAATTATATAATTGAGAAATATTTTATCCTTTGAAACCCTCAATAGGGTAGTTTAGTTTAATTTCTTTCACATTGATGCAACCGTCTACTGCCATTACAATATCCGGTGACCGGACAAACATTATAGATAGTATGTTTGTCATGTCTATGAGTATTAGTTTGATTTAGGCAATTATATATAAATATATTATAAATAAATGTATGTATGTGTATTCGAGTGGTCTCAGAGCTTGTAGTGTAAGGTCTCTGTCACATGGTATTCCGGTTATCCGTCCAAACCCAGCGGCAAACAATATTAAGCATCGAGCAAGGGAAAAAATCAACTGAAGTAACCACGTAACGTAACCATGCACTTACAGGTTTGACGAACAGATCGAAAAAAGAATTTAGGTATTCAATAACTGAATATTGCTTGTTGTGGTTTGTGCTAACTATATTTGATTAGTCCACGCTGATCAAATTTCATCTGTCAATAAGTGTCAGACGTCAAACTTGACGCAGAGTTGACATCAGAAATGTATATTTAGCACTTAAGATGGTCATTGGTTATTCGTGCTATATGAACAAGTATCAGTGAGATTTGGAAAGCATTACAACAACTAGTACAATCGTAGGCACTGTTAACACATTGAGTGGGTATTAAATTTTTTTTTGAGTTTTCATTGATTTTCATTACAGTAAGGAAACTTGTATACTTCATGCAATCAAAATAGGTAATATGTTAGTAGAATATGTTTCATTCAAGAAGAGAGTTTGTTTTAATTTAAGTTTTGAGAAATCGGCACGAAAAATTTATAAAGGATTTATTCTTGAGAAAATTTAAAAACTTCGATCATTGTTGCAAGTCCACTATGATTAGAATCGACCACTGCATTTAGAAAAGGGCTAATCGTATTCTAAGGCGATTGTTTCCATCCAGTCCACCCTGACCCTCGTGAGCGATCTCTAGCGTTTTCTGGCTTAGAATCTGTGGTATGACGGTGCTACCAATTTTGATCAAAATTCAATTGCGTACAGTCAAGTTGTCATCAAATCTCTTAAACTACTAGGCCAAAATCCAGTTTCAAGAGCATCAAGCTGTACATCATCCGCTGTAGCATGTCATCCCCCGTCAAGAATCTAACTTGATCCGCTTTCCCGCGGACTTTTAGCGATGTTTTCTTTCCTTCGTACATATTCAAGATCGACACTATATGAGGTAAGCCTGAGGACCGTGCGATTTAGAGCTCGCTTTGTGTCCTCTCGAAGTCGGTTTAACACGTTCGTTGCCCCGTTACTCCGTGACACTTTTCTCGCTAAAATTGAAATTGATTTTTAAAAGGAATTTGATGGAAAAGGATGAAAATCTAAGCCATAATAATATAATGTATACTATACTTTTTATTAGTTTATATTTCGGATGGTTTGTCTTACTGTTTCTTACGAAACCCATTGAATAATTTATCCGATAGTCGGATCCCGCAAGAGACTCAGCCAGATCGCGCTAGGCGATGAACGTGTTAAGATGCACATAAAACCCTGCGCATCGGTTCGAAACATGGAATGCCTTCCTAACAAGAAATAGGGTAAGCGATAATACGTGCGTTTGCCCATGTTTTCAACTACCGGCGATTCTAAACCTATCACGATTACTAAGCAAGGAAGACAGGAATGTTTTTTCACTTCACGGATTTTCTTTTTCGTAATTGTTTTATACAATCGATTCCACTTTGTTACAACGCTAGTAATCGATCCCTCTGCGACTAAACAAGTAGCCGTGCAGCTCCTGGTAGGATTGCCAAATTTAATGGCCGAAATCTTTGGAGTATGCCATATCGGCCCTTGGACTCGGAAATAGGTCTTACCTCTGCTGCGACTGAAACGAGATACCGTTCTGAATCATATTTCGGACGCTTAAGGCATATGATGCAGCAAAACAGATCTAAACTTTATGCATTTGGTTGATATTTTTAATAAATTAGCTCATTATGCTTTTAAGCTTTTTACTTTGGTACCTATTTGATTGAAAACATAAAAAAATCATCGAATAAAATGCTTTTCAAATGAAGCGAATCATACTTCGGACACTAAATCAAATTTCGGACACTTTATTTTGTAATTTTTTGGAAGAAAATAACATTACACTTCATTATATTTTATGAGGACAAAACACCCATAAATTCACAAAAGATCTCCACCGACAAACAAATCATAAAAATCAGTTTGCTTTTTATATCGGATATTATTTTAGAAATCATCGAAATAATTCTTTAGGACCACTATATCGAAATCTTTTTTTTTATCCCATTTATTTATTTAAGGCTCATTAGCATTTTAGCTATAACAGAGCCGAATTTTAATCGTATACATGTCACATGGTTATCATATCTACAATTAGCACATTACACAGTTGCCATTCGCCAGTATTCCTTCTATACCATTACATATGGTACATTCACACAGTAGCCATTTAGGCGTAAGAGTATTCTTTCTGTTCTTCCATTATCCAGTTGGACCACCGGACAGCGGAGACAGTTGATTGATCATTGTTGAGTTATTTATTGAACAGCATCCCGATGTGTCTTGCAGAGCGGAGCAGTTGTATGGATGAATCGATCTTATTTCGACCGTGGATCGATCTCCATCGCTGATGATTGTTGCGTGGACGTAGCTATTCTGTAACAACACAAAGATGGTCAATGAGGGCCCTGAGTTTTGAACTCACGATCGATCGCTTACTAAGCGAACGCGCAATCAATGTGGTTACGAAGACCCCCAAGTGGCTCTGGACTAGAGGGGGGTATATTTTTTATATTTTTTCCTGAAAGCTGAGGATTTTTTACATAATATATCTCGATACCAGAGATGCTATTTTTTTTTCGTTTTTGAGATATGGGTTTTCAAAGTTACCCGGTGGTCTGAAAAATCATGTTTCTCCTTTTATCCAAAAATGACTTTTTGCAAAAAATCATAAAATTTAAACTAATGAACCGATTGAGATGATCGACATATTAAATTGAAACCAACAAGCAACCTTCTTTGAAAAAATATCACACTTGCGGGAAGATTGGTCTCGCATAGGTCGCATAGGTCTAATCAAATAGGAATATTGAACGAAGACTTCTTCTTTTTGGATGGCACTAACGTTCCAGTGGAACTTTTGCCTTCTCAACGTAGCATTACTTGCGTCATTTTTGTTAGCAGTACTTGGTTGAGATTTCTATGCCAAATAACACGCCTTGAATGTACTCTGGAGTAGCAAGCTCTAGAATACGCGTGAAACATGTTGAATTTGGTAAATAATAACTCAAAAAGGAAAAATAATACCTCTGTAATTTTTCAGATATATTATGTAAAAAAAAACTCAGCTTTCCAAAAAAATATAACGCCCTCTATCTTTAATTGAGAAAATTATAAAAACTAACTCAATCAATAATTATAAAAACGAAAATCCAATTTCTTCGCAAAAGTAATATTTTTTCAAAGAAAACTAACTCTTAAGCTTCAATTAGATATGTCGATCATCTAAATCGGTCCAGTAGTTCGAAAGTTATGAATTTTTGTAGTGGAAAAAAGGGAGGAATTTTTTTTTCGAACCATCGGTCAACTTTGAAAAATCAATGTACAGGGTTTTCCATTTCGGGCTTCCGAAAGTATACAGCCCTGCGCTGACAACCGTTTGACATAGCTGTCAACCAAAGCGTCATATCGTTAGTGGAATGTCTGCCATTTTACAATATGGGTCGTTTTAGCATCGCACAACGTGTTAATTTTGTTAAATTATACTATAAAAATGATGAAAAACCGGCAAATGTTTTTCGAACATTACGGACGGATTTGGGTCGTCATGGACGGTCTACAGAGCACACAATCGCTAATGTAGTGCGTAATTTCGAACAAAGTGGATCCGTAGCGGATATTGTGAAACCTGTGCATCATCGTAATGTGCGTTCGGCCGAAAATATTGCTGCTGTTGCTGCCATTATGGAGGATGACCCGAATGTTTCGATTCCACGGCGTGCTCAGCAATTGGGCTTGTCAAACACATCATTGTGGCGAATTTTGCATTTGGACTTGCACCAACATCCATATAAAGTCCAACAGGTACAAAAATTAGAGCGTGGTGACCATGGAATGCGTCGGGCATATGTCGATTGGGTGAACGAACAACAGCAGCAAAATGCTGAATTTTCGCATCAAATTTTCTTCAGCGATGAGGCACATTTCGAGCTCGGTGGCTATGTGAACACCCAAAATTTCCGTATATGGGGCTCAGAAAATCCACACGTGATTGTTGAGAGACCATTGCATCCGCCAAAAGTCACTGTTTGGTGCGCATTATGGTCTGGTGGAGTCATCGGGCCGTATTTTTTTGAAAATGAGGACGGCGAGACGGTAACTGTGAATGGTGAGCGCTATGGCCGCATGTTTACCGATTTTTTTTGCCACAAATTGAAGATATGGATACGGATGACATGTGGTTTTAGCAGGACGGCGCCACGTGCCACACAACACGACCGAAAATGGCCATATTGCGAACGAAATTTGAGGGACGCATAATTTCGCGGTGTGCTCCCGTGGCCGAGTGGTTAGCGTCATAACTAACATACCGGGTGTTCGGGTTCGATTCCCGTTCTGGTCGGGGGAATTTTTCGTCAAAGAAATTTCCTCCGATTTGCACTGTGATCACGCGTATTCTAGAGCTTGCCACTCAGAATGCATTCAAGGCGTGTTATTTGGCATAGAAATCTCAACTAAGTACTAATAAAAATGACGCAAGTAATACTACGTTGAGACGGCGAAGTTCCTCTAGGAACGTTAGTGCCATTGAAGAAGAAGAAGAAGAAGATAATTTCGCGTTTTGGTGATGCCAATTGGCCGTCCAGATCATGCGATTTGAACCCGCTAGACTTTTTTTTGTGGGGTTATGCGAAATACCGTGTCTATGTCAACTGTCCGCAAACTCTTGAACATTTGAAAGACAACATTCGTGAAGTTATGACCGAGATACCGTCCCATATGTGCCGAAAAGTCATCGAAATTTACCTGTTCCGGATCAAGGTGTGCGAGGAAGCCCTAGGTGGACATTTGAATGATGTTGTATTTCACACATAATGGCATAAACTAAACTTTAATTTGAAATAAAAGTTTCATTGAAATTCGAATTCTAAGTGTGTTTTATTTCAATTTACTTTCGGAATTTAAAGTTGGAAAACCCTGTATATGTTTTTTCAATTTCCCTCGCTGCTCGGATTTTTCCCACAATGGGATTAGCCATATTCATGAACACCTTTCATGACAAGGGACCTTTCTTAGTTCTTTATCTTGACGAAAATGGAAATAAAATAAAATCATAATGAAGGCATGTTTCGCACGCAGATAAAAATTATGGGTCTGATTCCAGAAAACGAGACGAGCAACTCGTATCGTCTCGGCTTCAGTCACCTTCGAGACGAGCAAAATATCATATTCCAGTACACGAGTTTCATTGAAATGTTTCATTTGGTAGACTGGAGAGACTTCTGTCACTTTTTCTCGGTATGATCAGTGATTTCAGATGTGAGGACATGTTTTTATTTTGAGAAAAGCAACAAACATTTTTATTGCAAAATACTAAAATCATAACACAAAGGAATAAGTTTCATATATCTTTCGGTTTCTTTAATATTCCTACCAGGACATGGTTTCATCACTCAGACGTTTTGTTACTATGGATTTATTGGGGTCAATTTTTGTTCACCTAATCAACGATTTATCCCGAAAATGGTAAATCTTATGTGCATGTACGTATTTCCATTCACAGTTGTACAATGAAGTAGTCTTGTTTTTTGACGTAGAACTACGTCTTTCATTAAGGGTGCCAAATCAGAAAACAGGTCACGTTTTTATGAAATAAAGTTAACGTTAATAACTATTTTTGTCGCAAATGGATTTTGGCGATTTACATACTAAACGAATCGGATATTACGTAAGATTTGTTTAATATGCTATACATTAGATTCCACTGTTTTTTTAGATGGTTAAAATTCCTGAAAACTTTAAGCGTTTCCATTTTCCCATACATTTGTTCTGTCCATTTGTGTGCTTTCCCGAACAGAGCTGTCAATAACGAGCAACTTATCGACGACCAACGGAGGGGAAATCGTAGGATTTAAAGTCTCCGTGAACAAAGGAAAAGGTAGAAGAATGAAGGGGAATACTTGCCAAGAGTATAAACAGTGGATCCCGCTGAGGCAAATTTTCATTCGGCATCGGACTGTTGAGCAATCCAGTTCACTTTGCTTTCGCTGTGCTTCGATCTAAGATTGGACCCCACCAGTGGTAATCCAACTTGGCGTGTGGATTTTTCAGTTCGTTTTTGGCGTTATTCATATCGTGTGTTTTTCTTTCCGCGTCATAAATTGGACGCTTCGCGTAGTGTGTGATGGGCATGAAGAAGAGGAAGGCATGCTCGAGTCCTGCAAAAAACGAACGCATTGCCAGGGACAATAAAATTTCGAAGCAAGCGTCATCTAATGATGTACGCAATGTTGGTGCAGTGAAAAGCGCTCGCACTGAACCGAGCCTTCACAAGTGTGACACCGCATCGAACAACAGCGAAGTAGGCGATTTCGGCGCGTCGGTCGAATATGTAAACGCCGTTACCCAGACAGCAACCAAAATCAAACTCCCCCCGCTGGTGGTGAAGTCGGTCGCTCTTGACAAAGTCATCAGCGAATTCGCATCGATGAGTGTTACAGCAAAGAACAAGCTGTGTGGCATAATTCAGTCTTTTTCCAAGCTGTTAACATGGTTTGTTTTCCGTCATCATAAGGGCTTCGTTGGTGCCTTTGAGAATGCATCAATGCATTAAACTGACGTTATGGCTAAGCAGGCGTTAAGGTTGTGCGCCAAAAAAATATTTGGGGAATACCAAGCATCTTGAATGTCTTACTGGAATGTTATAAGTTATTTGGGTTCGCGTGCCAATCGCAAAACTGCCTTCAACTAGGATTGCATTTGCGCTAATATTGATAATAATGAAGCATTGCTACTGTTTTCGAGGTTGTTATTAACAAAAAGAGTTTATTTTGCTTGTTTAATCACCAAGAACGACATTTACTTTCTTGGTGATTAAACAAGCAAAATAAACTCTTTTCTGGACTTTTGTATGTGATTAGATTTCGCTTGCCAGTAGCAAAGCCTCCTCCGCTAAGGGTGACAGCTGCGCTTCCCTCGAGCATGAGAAAGTAATGCAACTTTTTTTGAGGCCAGTAATATTAACATAAGCGTTTCTTTTGAGAATAGCGCAAAATGATGAGAAGTGTTTATATTCCTAGTAGTTTCAAGCCACCAATGTATGGCGACTTATATAAAATAAGAGTGTAGTTCTACGTCAACAATGCGGTCGTATCTTGGACACAACCTCCTATCATTTTTTTGCATTCATAGCAATAAATTTCAAAACATTTAGTTACGACGAATGAAACGCAATGTAAATGAGTAGAAAAACATTATCAAAAATCCACAAATTATTCATTTTCGTTCAATATGATTTGAAGAGACTTTTCGAGTCATGTTAATATTTTCAAAACATTTATCTGACATCCCTGGATATGAGTTCAATGTGTACATTTGATTGTGTATGGAAAAAACCCATTTGAAAATCTGTACAATTTTGCAATTACTGAATCGATTTTGATTGCTGCAGTTGAAAACATACATAACTTATGCAATGCTAGTTTAGCCGCGAAACAATGTTTGGAGATAAAAGAGCGATTCACATACAACATCCACGTCACGTTCACGTTCCGTCACGTCACGTTGCGTCAATTATTCTTCCAAGCAGTTCTTATGCAAACATTCACATACACCGGCAACGGTAACTTCGACTTGCCATTGCTGGTGTATGTGAATGCTTCAATAGGAATTTCATGGAAGAATAATTGACGCAACGTGACGTGACGGAACGTGAACGTGACGTGGATGTTGGATGTGAATCGCGCTAAAGGCGGAACAGAAGAGTACCGATGCTTAAAATCAACAAGGTGAACAAACACATCAAATAATCTAGACGATCCGACTGATTCATTGGCGAGCGCGGCCAAACGGTCGTCGAGCCAGACGAGCTGCTCGTCTGTTTTTAATCGAGCTCGGCTTTTGGAATATGAAAACAAACGAGACGAGCGCTCGTCTGCCCCGCTGCAGTGAGAACAGGGCCTTATCCTTCAACGAGTGAAACTATTACGGGGACTCACGAAAAACTTATTATGGTGAGTGTCAGTTGTGATTACAATCTCCCAAGCTAAAGGGACAGATACTGGAACAGTCGAGATGTCGAGATGGACACTTTGGTGAAACCGCATAATCTACACTTCACACGGTATATTTTCCTCAATATGATGACAAATGTTGATATTTTGATGAAAATTTTTACCGTGTAATATCTGTTAAAGTCTAAATTTAGATATCGTCAAAACGGATTTTTTTCTATCCATATTTCACACCAAACTATAGTCCAATTGAAAACAATTGTTTGGGAAAGTTATAGGTCCGCTAAGAATTCCAGCGAAGATTGAACTTCAAATTTTTTTACAGCTGTACAGCGACGGAAAGAAATATAGATGACAAGTAGTGTATAAAATTGGGCAGATTATTTTTGCCATTCTCCAATGTTTCAACGGTGGTCCTTATTTCAATTGAAAAGTGCATTAACATTGTGCAAAGATACTTTGTGTAATCAAAAACAGACCAGGTGAGCAACTTCTACTAGCTGTGTATGTGTATTCAAATAATATCGAGTGGCTGGTCACAGTCAGCTTTTAGCAGGAGAATATACATCAATCAATGATTTCTAACAATCTTGGATCTTAGTGAAGAAATTAGTTTACAGAAATCCGACAGAGAAAGAGTTTGATATTTACTGTTGTGTCACTAATCTGTGCGTATCCTTTTATACATTGCTACACTACACATTGGGTGTGTTGGATGTGGTGTCACCAGGATATTAGCAACTCGTCATAATTATCATCAGAGGTAGACTCTCGTCAGAACTGTGACTACTCATTGTCAACAGTGGGATTGGGTGTTGGCGTAGGTGGCGGTGGTGGTGGTAGCAGTATAGTGGATTATGGACGGCAGTCATAGGGATGGGGAAGAGAATATGGACAAAAATGTAAATTAGATCCTCTCACCTGATGGGGGTATTTTTTTTTGGTTTGGTTTGATTATTATTTTATAATGGATAGTTCGTTTGGTTTGTTTAGTTTTTGGCGATCTTTGAAACACACACGCAGGGCTCAACAATTTAAGGACTCTTTTAAACGTTTACCTCTTTTGCAGTGTATCTGTAACGAGGACACAAATCAGTATAGAATTAGCTCTTAAAGGTGCAATTGGTTGTTGGCAAGGCAGAGAGCAAATAATATAAAGGTTATAGCAATGTTGGCTTGCTCAGGCTGTTCGTGGTGACTCGTGAAAGTTGGCGGAAAATTGTGCAAGGTGTATATCGTGAGGTTATGAATATTATTTGTAACATTGTCGTTTTGTGAGAATATTGCGATTTCCATCGAAATATCGGTGTCCGAAATCTTGTTTCACTTTTCTGGAGCAGTTTCGTACTTAGATTTGGTTTCAACGCACAATTGCTGGTCAATTTTCAAACTGATGAGATTCGATAATGTATTTGCCCTATTCCCTACCGCATTGTCGTTTTGCATACAGTGGTAGACATTCGTTTAGTCGCACCCTATTCTTCCTCAATAGTTTTAAAAATAAGTCAATTCTTTGTACAGTTTTGCTCATAAAAGACGATTATTGTTTATTCTCATCGAATTCATTCTAAAAAAAAGTATAAATTCACTTTTTGTTTTCTAAGTAATTCAAATATGTGGAATCAGGGTGGACATTCGTTTGGCCGCATCCTATAATTTCAATAAAAGAAAATTTGTGCGGCAAATTTCGAGTCCAATCGGTAGCTAATATTTAGTATGTCCACCTCCATTCCGGATCACTTTGAAAACTCGATTTGGCATCGAGTCAGACAGCTTTTAAAGTGTTGCCATTTTGATTATAGCCGAACATTCCTGAATTACTGCCTTGAGACTGGAACTGTTGTCAAATTGTTATCCGTTTGCATAGACCATCTCGGCCAAGATTCTCTATGGGATTGCAATCAACTGCCACCAGGTCATTCAAGAAGCGGAATGTCCTTCTCGGCAAACCATGGCTTCGATTGCAAGGAAACGTGGATCTATGCATAATCCTGCTGAAAAAACGACATCCTCGGTAGCGTTATTCTCAATATGTTCATTCGAGTGAAAATGAAACAAATGAGAAGCTTGCTGTGATAGGAAACGGCTCCCCACACTGTCAAACTTCCGCCCCCAAAGTTTCGCTTCGATCTCACGACATGCCGTTGACTTAAATTGTACCAATAGCAACTGTAACCGTCCGAACCATCCAAATTGAACTTTTTTCGCCGCGAAATACAACATTTCTCCATTCTAGTTTCCATTCCATGTATTGCCGGGCGAAAATGAGATGGTTCTGCTTATGGGTTTTCTTCC
Source organism: Toxorhynchites rutilus septentrionalis (assembly GCF_029784135.1). Classification (NCBI taxonomy): domain Eukaryota; kingdom Metazoa; phylum Arthropoda; class Insecta; order Diptera; family Culicidae; genus Toxorhynchites; species Toxorhynchites rutilus. Next base: position 27,767,507 of record NC_073744.1, on the reverse strand, counting down.
ACATGATGTTTGGTGACTCATTCAAGATGCGCGCAATATGCCTCTTCGTTACTGGAACAGAATCGGTTGGGCCTTAATGTATGAACAGGACATCGTTTCCTGGTTGTTTCGTGTCTTATTCGACCTTTAAGACGCAAAGTAACTTTGGTGTTCCCCAATGAGGTACATATAGAGGTGGAGCAGGAGGCGAAGTGTATCTGTATTGGCAAGCCAAATATCATGTCGTAATTATTTGCATTCAATATGGAATGTATATGGAAGAAACAAAACAATGTTGAAAATACTCACGGTTGCATGATAATTAGAGCTAAAATTATCATGAAATCGTTCAACTGGTTGTTTTTTTAACAGATGACAATTATATCGAGGCTTATTTCGATTATTCATGTGGTAAAGAGATCCAGAGAGCAGTCGTATGCTTAGTTCTCGAAAGCAGTGACATTTTCGGTGAAATTTTGATTAATTGGCGATTATTATCTCACAACATACACATCGACGCTGAGAGCCTTCGAGACATCAACTTCATAACGGTAAAATAATGAAACTTCGTTTGTTTCGATGAACGTGGGGGAGTGAAAATGGCACATGGAAATATCACTTTTATCCGTCTTTTTCGACGTCATTTCACAAATATTCAATTCACGCTATCACATTAGCCTCATATTCAGCGGGAGCTCTACAAAAATTTACGTTTTTAATTGATAAATTACTTCCTGAAAATAGCATTTTTACATGGATGCGGTGGGCAATCAAAGATAAACACAACGACTGACGTCACTATTTGCGAAATAGTTATGGCAGCGCATGCTATGTCGCTCGAAACTCGACCATCTTCATTGCCTTTTTTCCAGGACATTGGGTGTTCCCATTTGTTTGTCGTTATATCTCATATATAAATATATAATATCTCACTATTCAAAGAAATTCCGTATCACTTTCTCAGATAGACTAATTTTTGTTACGATCGAGCGATTAGAAATCTTTGTTCACTGAATATCTTCGCTATCCTTCAAATTCTACGTAAATCACTAATCTGACCAACTTTTTACGTTGCACATCTAATATTTATCTTGTAAATTGAACATTCCCAAGTATTCTTTTCAAAAAACACAGATAAAGGCTTGGTGATTATGCGAAAAAATTTTATGCCCTGCGGCTAAACGTATGTCTCGGGAAAAAGTGACGTTTGAATGTTTATATCCACCGATGCCGTCTTGTGTGTGTGATTGTGCCGCACGTCCTTTCAATAAAAGTGACTTAAATATACTATCACTACAGCAAATAAGTATCCCGATAAAAAGAACATTCCTAGTTGTTTTGTAAGTGTTTCAAGTTTTTTTTTCATGTGCGGCTAAACGAATGTCTATCACTGTATAATAGAAACTCCGATTCATATTGCCCTCTGAAGTGCAGTGCAGAATCGTAGAAATTCCAGCGTTGTTCGAGAGAGATTATCCAACTGTAGTCAGTAGCGCCCGAAGTTAAAGAGGAATCAGTTTATTCCAGTTCATTAATTCGAAATACTGCCTGAGTGGCTCGCACCCCGTAAAGTGTTGAGCCATGAAATGTGGGAAATTAGTACTGGATAAGCCACGAGTCACAACCCTTTTCGTGCATCACAGGAAAGTGAAACACTCTTTCGAAATACAAACCCCTAAATGAAGGGCATCCTCATGAATACGATAATTAACGAGTCCTAACTCACTGTCACCCTTTTCTGTGGTTATATGAAAGTTATATATTCCCATCTGACCAGCTCGGAATGAGATTTTTGCCTAGTTTCCAGCCAGACCAGACCACTTTAAGTCAAGAAAAACATAACTGCTCCATGGAACAATATATTTTAATTTAACTCTGCGACACAACGCGAGCTATTTTTTCGGTCGGAAAAATACATCTTTGGAGCCAATAAAAACTACACTTTAATGTCGTTTTACATCGTCAACTTTTCTACCTAGAAAAAGCACGCTCCCGGGTGGGGAGCGGCTTGATTTAGCGTTTCCACTTGGACTGTGGCTGTGGCTTTACGCATAGTCGATTACATTTGACGAGATGTAGAAGAAAAACTATATTAAATTATAACGACGAATGAGCGCGGTTCCACGATACGTGTAACTAATCCGAAACGCAAAACAACCTCTGCCATCGGTTGTTTGTTTATTATTTTGCGAGCTTTTTCACGGTTCTCTAAACATTGACATTGGAGTTGGATTAGTTTTCCACGCAGGTCATAAAACCGCTAATGCAATAAAACGGATGAAGGGGCAATTTGGCAACCGCTCGAGATGTTCGGTTGCTGTTGGAATGATTGGAGAGGTGGCAGTTTGTTAGCGTAGCGTTGATTTATTTCCACGCTTTTTCATGCTTTCATACGAATTTGTGAATGAAGTGTTTTGTGAGGGTTGACTGGGGAAACTTTGCTAAATGTTTACTGAGCAGGTTTGCTGCAACGCATTCAAAACTCTCTGGCAGTGATTTTGTTTTTTTTCTAAATCGTGTTCTAGTTTTATTCTGATTGATGAAATGATCAGAGTTTTATTTTTCGTGTATACTTGAGCAAAATTCTGAATGTGGGAATTTAACCAATATTAGTTTTCGCTCTTTTTCGTGTTTTTGATGTAGAATATATGTTGTAAGGCAGTTCGCCTCCCCTTGGTGTAGCTTGGATAACTGTTCCGGTGAAACATTCCGCTCGAGGTCCTCTTGTACAGCCATAACGTAAATACGGCAAAATAGGTAGATGTAGATCGAGATGGAGGATAGAAGGTTGAACTTTGATTGTATTAGTAGCTATTTAACAGATAGGAATTCACATATTAGGCATACCAGTAAATTACTCCATTTGAGTAATACAAATTGTGTCAACGAACAACGTTGAAAGAGGATATACTGAAACTAATTAAATATTTGCAAAAAAAATTTGATCTAACATTCATCATTTCAACATGTCACGAACTAAATTATTTAGTTTTTCCTTTGGTTTCTTCTTATATTAGAATTAGTATTCTAATGTCTATTTTTTATTTTTTATTAGCTTTATGGAACTCTTTCGCTTGTCCACAATAGTAATTACTTTTTTTCACAATTAGGGTGCTGAACACATCACTCTTTTGAAACTTGAACGCAACCATTTTGTGCATTTTGCATGACAAAAATATCTGCAAGCTTTTTCCCCATGCGGTCAAATGTTTCCGCCACGAGGATAAGGAACCGAGGCGGAACCGCCGAGGTGACGCAATCCCGCCGTCGGAAGCGGCGGTCTCTCGCAAGCAAACCTGTGTTCCATCGATTGCCCGGTTAGTTTCAAACATAGGTGATGATCTTTCAGATGGTCGGACGTCGGACGGCATACGTTTGCCTGGTGCATTACGTTTGCCCGGTTAATTTTTGCTTTGAAATATGAGTGACTCTCCAGTGGCGTTCAAACGTGAATATAGTAGATACCAAATACGCACTAAGAAATAACAGAACAGTGCAAACAACAAGGTAACAACAATACAAAAGATAACTGAGTGCTTGTGTGAAAAATAAAATTGCTATCTATTGAATATCGTCTCCGGTGACGCTAATACGCAAGTACCGTTGCGCTTTGTTGACTTTTTTCTATTTGGGTTTTAGGATAGGCAATCACTTTGTGAGTGGGCCACAAGTATTTTCTAACTTAATCTATGCAATAAAAACAAACACTGGTGTTTGCCTTGCTCTTACACATATTTTGCCTTCGCTCTGCCGGGGTCTTATTTCAACATAATTTTACTATTTTCTTATCGTCTGCCCGCAACAGTTATACCGCCACGATTTGAAGAGCTTTGTCTTTCCAAAAAATTGTAAGGGGTTGTGTATAGGACACAACCGCATATTTTCGACGTAGAACTACGCAATTACATTATGTAATCCACTTGTTTACCACTTCGAATATTACTTTAGAATGCATCGAAATTTTTGTAATAGATCATGTTCTTCGTTACAAATAAATTTGACGTCCTTTTACGTTTGATATGATGCTTAGGACTACCAAAATATGTGAACGGAAGCGCGAAGGTTCATTCACCTCTAGTATCTTCTCTAGGCTTCTCAGTTTAAAAGTACGTTTTTGGGAAACATATTCCTGTCTGCACAACGCCAAGCGAGTACAAAAGTACTCAACACCAAAAAATACCCCGACTTGCATGTATTTGCAAAACGGATTCCCCCAGGTACATTAATTTTGAAGTCCGTGTTAGGGAAACACAGCTCAGTGGGAAAAAATACCCCCGACTTGCATGTTTTGACAAAGCGGATTCCCCCAGGCACATTGATTTTGAAGTCCGTGTTAGGGGATAACTCCGAATTGCATGTATACTTGCAAAGCGGATTTCCACAGGTACATCGATTCTGAAGTCTGTGTTGGAGAAACCGTAAATCGGCAGAACAAATGTATGGGAAAAAATGAAATACTTCCAGTTTTCATGAAATTAAACCGTTTGGAATGTAATGTGCAATGTATAGCATATCAAACAAATCTTAGAGAATTTCCGATTCGATTGGTATGCAAATCATGAGAATTCGTTCACAGTGAAAACAGTTATTAACGTTCACTTTATTTCAAAAAAACGTGACATGTTTTCTGATTTGGTACCCTTCCTGGAAGACGTAGTTCTACGTCAAAAGAGATTGAATATGGGAAAACTTTGGAAAATGAGAAAACCAAAGCGCGACAGTCGAAGTATGTTTTCTGAAGTCTTATGCGTTGATCTTAATTTCTCGATCGAAAGAATTGTCCAGTCATTGAGTCGATTTTGGTTCATTTTAGAACAAAGATAATGTTTAAATTTAAGGTTTCTGAAGCTGCTTTCGCACGATGCCACTGTAACTGGAAGCGTCAGAAAAAATCGTAGCGCCGTCTCGATGTAAAGATAAACTGCTTCGAGAGAATATCTGAAAATGATGTTCCAGATGCCAAAAGGCGTCGAAGAGTTCAGGCCAGAGAATAGGTCCTTCATCTGCGTCTTGGACACTTCTACCTCTGATACAAGTTCCTACTTCCCTCCGATATTTGACGAAGTCTGCTTCAATTGATTCAAGCTCATAGATGTTTGTCCGCCTTCCGTTATAAATGAAAAATCTGATGCTATATCCGCTATAGCACATCTTCGTTCTCCGGGGTCGAATAGCTTTAAAATTGTCTGGGATACCAAGTTGAATACACTTTTTTTTTGGGTACTGATTGGCTTAATAACGCGGATGCATTCTGACGACCATCTTGCATTGGAATGCCCTTTCAACGATACTCCCAAAGTCTCAATAAGTACATTCCAACGTGTAGTCGAACTGCTGAAATAATTGAACATTTCTTGAACAGTTCCAAAGAACGTTACCACTGCTGCTCGCGTGTACTCCGACGAGATTTAAACTATGGGCAGCACAGGAAGCGAAACGAGCTAGATTGTTATCCAGGAGTATTTTCGCTTGTGTTCCATTTTTTCTATCCACTATGTTCCACTGGAGTTCCCAGTGGAACATAGTTCCTTTGAAGGGATTCACGAAGAAAGTACAAAACAAAATTTAACAATGATAACGTTTATAGCTTTCAACAAAAACTACAACATAGGATAATAAAAACTGCATTGTTGGCACACTTAAAGAATATATTCGCTTCCATTTCTGTTTATGTATTGTTTAAGCTGCCTTTTAAAAACATTGCTATTAGTTATTGCCTTCAGGGCTTTGATCGACCGTCTTTTATACACCCAAACTAGCGTTGGCAGACAACATCTTATCTTCGGCAAAAAAAATACTTTTTCGTGTGCTGAAGGGTGAAATGAACAAATAAAAGCATCTGTTTCAAAAGCTTCAAAATGGTTGTATGTATGGGAGCCGACATCTCTTTCTCTCAGACTGAACGTCAGCTTGGGATTGTACCAAAAAAAATCCCAAACGATGTCAACGGGAATCGAGCCAAGGAATGCAAGGTTGTTTTACACGACCACGTTATCCACACAGCCACTGATGCTGTTGCATAAATGCGTGATAATATTACACCTCATTATAAAATGGAGTTGGAATGTGTTTTCTATGGGTAAAAAGGAGAGGATAAACTCGGCTGGTCGTTGGCCACACCATTTCAGATAACAGTGAAACGTTATGGGTGTAAGGAAATGGATCACTTAAGCAACTTTGCATACTTCAAATATTCGAAAAATAATAAGACTACTTTTTGGAAAAAGCCAAATTCTTTTATTATTTTTTTTACAAACATTCTTAATTTAAAAACTATGATACCTATAAAATTAAGTTTTTAAAAAAAAAGAATTTTAATTTTTTAAATAACTTTATTGTCGGCGAAATTTTTTACCAAAAAATTTTTGGTATTTTTTGTAAAAATTTAAATAATTTTCTACATTTCATTATTTAACAAGAGTTTTGTAGGTATCATAGTTTTTTAGTTATAATTTTTTTGAAAAAAACTAAGAATAAAAATTTGGCGTTTTCCAAAAAGTAGTCTAATTCTTTTTCGAATATTTCAAGTATGCAAAGTTGCTTAAATGACCCGTGTCTTTATACTCACAACGTTTCACTGCTATCTGAGATGGTGCTGCCGACTCCTAAGACTATACCAGTATGAGAGAGAAGCACTTTTTTGTTATTTTTAGGCTCATTTAATGTAATAAATCGGGATGCCAAAACATATGCTAAAAATTAATTTTGGGTGTACCTATGACAATAATTTAATTTTTACATTTATAACGTTTGTCTTCTCCACTTTTCTATCGAATCTCACTCGCGAAATATGAATGTCTCATGACGACTATGTTTTTATGGATCATAAATTGAACATATAATGCAAATATTGGTGATGTTATTCATAACCTTTTTAACAGTCAAATTTAAATTTTACGGGTTCGCGGAGTTAGGAACACATAATATGTTTTCAAAAAAAATTTTTTTATATAATTTTCTAAAGTTTTAGTTTGGGGTTTTTATTTTCAATGTTATATAACTAATAATTATATAGTTTCAAGATCGCATTAACTGTTTTGTGACATGGTGCATATATATTGTTACAGAATGGTTTAAACTTTAAAAAGTCCTTACTGCGCAAAATATGGTGGAGTTACTGTATGTCAGTAGATGGTTCGAGAACAGGACCAACAAAATTTTAAGCAAACAGGAACTGAATATTTGCTTGTCGTGTTTTATGTTAAATACACTAGGTCGGTGTTAAGTCAGAGCGGACCAAGTCGCAAAATTGAAAATTTCGAGTTATTCTCAAACTCAAACACGAATTCATAAAAATGTTACATGGTCCGGTCTGACTTAACACCGATTATTTGATCGGTACCATCAGAAAACTTTGATCAATTTTATCTGTCAAAATGAGTCAAACATTCGGCTTCGGTGAAACAGTGTATGAGCATCTCAATACTTTATTCCTTGCACGTTTGCGAAATATTCCGTGAGGCTCACATTTTCTGACATTCAATATTCTAAACGCAATGCATAACAACGGAATCGGAACCAATGAGTTATTCATGTTTGATAAAGAATATCGTCCATGGAATTTTCAAACCCCAGAGTCTCAGGACAGTGCTGCGGATATTACCAATGTCAAATCCTGCATAATTTGGTATGGAGTTTCACCCGACAGGGACGTTGGGAAACCATAAGTGACACGACACAAAAATCCATTTCATCAAGCGCTGTGAGGAAATGTGTCTTTCGCAGATTGTCGAATGAACCGAAAACATAAACTGAATCATCAATTTGATGCAACAGCCGGAGACACGGGCAGCAATCGCATTGCTGTCGGTAGCATCATCGTTTCTTCATTAATTTTAACAACAGGAGAGCATCGTCACTCGTGCAGGAGCGGGTGGTAATTGCACATGATCGGCAGATAATTGAATCGATGAACAGGTATACAGTTTACCCTTATCAATTAGTGTGGGACAGCTCACAGGAGTCTTATTATTTTCATTTCTCCGCAGAGCGTGATAGTACTTCAAGTGCGCCACTTGCAGACTTCGATTGGATCCATTGATAACCATCCACAAACTATGATCGATTTGGATTGTTGGGTTTTATGTGTTGCACAACTTTCGCTTTTAATTATATCAATTATCAATTTAACACGATGCACTCATGTTTCGTAATTAAATATGGTTTGTTAAAACTCCCACGGCGATGTGAACCGATAACGTTATAATGATAACGCGCACTTCATTTGCCCAGTATTGTTCGAAATGTGATATCCTTTTCGAGGTGCTTTCGTGAGGATGCGTGACGGTGTTTTTGTGTGTGAGTCGTAAAATTTTAACTACTGCTATATGTGGACAATTGGGTGGGTGGGTGTGTGGTGTGTGTTCGACGCAAAATGAAAGGACGCTACATGTGGGAAGCTTTTAAAAATAGATGCTAATTCCCGCAGGTAATAGCATTTTCAAAAGCTTCCGCAGCGAGTCGCACGTCGATTTTTCTCTGCTCAAACTTTTACACGAAAAAAGTAATCTACTCTAAGAGGTAAAACGATCACGAGAAAATAAAAAAGCCAATGAATAATTCAGTGGAAAATGGTATAATATCGATATGAATTGCATGTAGTCGATATGACGCTACTCACCTCGCGTTGTGTCCCAACAAGATGATATTTCTGGAAAAATAGTGAAATATGGTCGGTTTTTATATAAGAAAACAAGATGTTACTATGCAAAATAGGTACGATAAAGACAGAGACTAGTTTTCTGCAGGGGGAGAGAGGGAACAGACAGAGTATACCATAGTGGGAAAACTTTCTCGGAGGAAGCGTGTGTCGTTATTTCTTAGGAAGGCTATCATGTAGCAAACTTATCACCAAACACTGATCATCATCGCTCTGATTTCTATAAAACATTTTTTCTTGTAACGGTACAAACAGGTGGGTCTTTCGAGAGATTGTCTCGCATTCATACACAAACACACAGCCATACACGGCTAAATTCCGCCGAATAACAGTTGTTCATCGGTACCAATTCCGAGCAACCTTGGAGGGCGTGTGTCGGCTGGCAAACCGACAAACAACCGTTGTCGACATGTGCAAATTTATAATCCATTAACGGTGGATGTAAATTTGAAAATGCATTTAGTGCTAGCCAAAATGCAGCACCACTCCCCCGTTGCTTCGGATGCTACCAAACGAACAGCAAGATTGGCAAGCGTTCCAAAGAGGCTATTGGTCGTGATGTTTTGCGCAAATTTCAATGGTGGAGAAACGTTTAACAAAACATATTTCCGCCGTAATTGATTAATTGGTGAGGCGAATTGAGGCGAAAAAATATGAAACTCTGATGCACCACTACTGATGGGATGCTCTTTGGGTGTTGACACATGCCGTTTTCGGTTATTGACATGTGTTTCGGGTTATTGCATTGTTTATTTGGTGATGAATTCGAATAGAACGCAATAAGATGAATTCGAATAGAATGCAATGAGCGTGTAGGGGGCTTTCGTACCCAAATGGTTGCGCGTCTGCTTACTAAGCAATCAAGCGGAAATTTAATCCCTGTATTCTCCTAGAGCAGCGGTACTCAACCTTTTTGTCATAGGGGCCACAAACACGTGTTAGTCATGGTACCTTGGGCCGCAGAGAAAATAAAAGTTAAATGAAGAAGGGTGATGTATAAGACACGACCGCACTGTTAACATAGAACTACGCTATTATTGCCAGCGAGCACAAACACTGAAGAAATTTAATGATAAACTCTTTGATACAAATATTTGGTAGCAATGACACGCGCCGACGAATGAACGCTTTCACTGAGTGAAGAGCGCGAACGCTTCGCGAAGCAATTTGAATTGATTGTCAAATTAATTCTAAGCATCAACTTGTACTGTTGATTGCTCGCTGTCTAGTGCGTTGAAAAAGGAATACTGAAATTCTTGAATATGCAAGTAGTTTTTCAGTATTTCCTAGCAAAATTACATCTCCAACGCAGAACGAAACATCTCAGCAGACGCAGAACGGTAACATAAAATCCGAACCGAACCTATTATATGGTGGCTGCGGAGGCGAAAATTGGAACAAAATATTTCCCCTTCAGTTTTTCACCGAAGAACACAACTCTCAACGTTGAAAAATACCTTACGCTACTTTCAACTCGAAAACAATGAAATCACAAAAGTTGAATGATCGATTGTAAAAATCACAAATCAGTCATTCACGATTTATCAGTCATCCAAGCAACAATGCTTTCCAAATAGTATTTCTCAAGGCCGGATTGTTTAGTTTGGTATTTCAAATTGATATTTTTCAAGACTAGAGGCGAATTAACTGAGAAAGCTTGAGCCTTCTACAATTCAAAACAACATCATTACACCAATAAATCCAAAAAACACTAATTAAATCATAGAAGCTCCCTTCAGGCTAACATAAATATTAAATAGATTTTCAGAATGCATCGAATATTCTTAAACAACTCTTTAGTCGAAAGTTTTAGTGGCCCTGAATAGGACCGATGGGTTTGTTCTGTACACGCAGTTGAAGAATGGTTGATTCTTGTTTTCGCGAGAGCAATACACGCACTCAGAACATTACATGTAACGGATTCAGTATGTATCGCGGCATTTTTACCGTACTACATACAGTGTGGTTTCAGGCGATATTTGTCCCACATTATCGTTATCTATTTGATAACACATAAAATCAAAAATTCGTACAATCTCTACGGAATGAAAACCGACGACGCATCTCCTATTTAATATTTCTCTTCTGCTTTGATTCTGCTCTACACTATGCTTGTTTGTTGCATATTCTGAAGATGCATTCGTTGCCAAAAAAATGTTCAACACAATTGGCGATCTAACGCAAAACGTAAACGATCGGTGAGACATCTGGATTTTGTTTTTGAACTAAGAAAATGATGTTAATGTAACCTAAAACTCAAAAACAAATCACGTATATTTTACTTCCGGGCTTCCCAAGGTAGTTCGCACATGCAGGAACCATGTATTTTTCTATTTGTTTTTGATTGTGCTCTCGAATTTTATTCTTTGATTCAATCATTGTCAATATTTATACAGTTTTCACTACTGAATGAGGTAAGAAAATAACATGTTATATATTTGTTCAGGATCGTCACAGCTGCAGAATCCAGTTCCGATTAGGCCAACTAATCGCAATGCGAATATCGATTGTTTCGTTCAAACTGCACACTTACACCTAGAACACTACGCACTGTAATCTTATAACTAGAAATAAATATTCAGTCGTTATCAATAGTCCAATCTATCCAGACGTGTTTATTCAATCTGCAAACGAAACGATTTTGTGTGAATTTGGTCCTTCGATGACCAAGTGATCGTTGAAGTGGTGAGTCGCTGCCAATCCTGTAGGGTCCACCAAGCCATATCCTGGCACTCTTGAGCCGTTGCCTTAACATAAATTTGGTGCCGTGACCAGGATAGCGGCATTTACGTGAGTGAAAAGTCGCCGACTGTTTCTATCATTACGCCCCGGAACAACGAGTTCCCGTTCGACTCGCCATTTTGGACGCCACGCTCGGAACAAAGAACTTCATTGTGTCCTTTTAAGTGGAACAATTTGAATACCATCGCCATCCTGCGTATTGACCTGAATAGGAACAAAGGCCTCCTATTGTGAACTGGAGTAGCGCCAACCGCCATCATTACCACATCGATCTGGATCATTGAATATCAGCAATTATTCCCGTTCTGGTTCCTGATTTATGAAAATTCCAGGCCTGATTAGATCAGGCAGAAGGTAATTGCAGGTCCAATTGCCCTTCTTTGTATTTCGGGTGCTTTTAGATTTTCTATTTTGCATGTGCATGCTGATTCGCTGCTAATCGATCTGCTGCGGTGGAAGTGAACATCCGCCTTCTTCAATCTGCTCCTACGTCGAGCGGTCAACATTTTCCTGCTAGTTGCCGACGATACCCAACCACGCCGTGGTTCTACGTAATCCTAAATTGGACACTGCCAGTTCCAAATTCCGACGACAACCAGTTGTGAATCCTGAAGTTTCTGTGCATGCTGTGCAAGTAGTGGATACGTGTTGACGACCTCTACCTTCCAGTAGAATTATTCCGTGATCTGTGGAGCAAATATTTCGTTGGCGTTCCGCTGTGTTGCTGCGTACTATAAATATACAAGGCAAATTCTTTGCCTTTGTCAGGTGAGAAGCTCTCCAAGTGTATTATTTTCCTACGCCGGTGCTTCCTGGTCTTTTGTTTGCCAGATTTCGCTGCCATACCAGACGTCGGACCATCAGCATCATGGCTGATGCTCAGAGGAAGCAAGTTTTAATATCCCGTCGCGCTATCCTACTCGCCTCGCTTGACCGTGCGGAGCTTTTCAGACGGAATACCAGGAGGAACGGGACATGCTCGAGGTGGAAGTAAGGCTGGAGAACTTGGACGTGATCTGGAAGGGGTTGGAGGATGCGCAATCCGGATTGGAGGAGATGGAGGAAGACAATGAAGATATGGTGAACAATTTGTCTTATCGTTCTAATTTTGAATCGCTGCTCTTTAAAATAAAAGCTTTTCTACGCTCTAAGCTTCCCACTCTTACTGTCATGCACGCAAACAATCCTCAAACTACTACTACTGGGGCTCCTTCCACTCTAAAGGGTCTGAAACTGCCAACTATCTCTTTGCCCGAGTTTTCGGGTGACTACAAAGACTGGCTAGCTTTCCACGACACTTTTCTAGCACTAATACACAACAATGCGGATGTGGCGGACATCCAAAAATTTTACTATTTAAGGGCTGCTGTCAAAGGTGAAGCAGCCCAACTTATTGAATCGATAGGCATCAGCACAGCCAATTATCCTTTGGCTTGGGATGCTCTGGTAAGTCGTTATGCGAACGAATACCTCCTCAAAAAGCGCCACTTGCAAACCTTGTTGGACTGTCCAAAGATGAAGCGAGAATCTGCGTCCGCTCTGCATGCCATAGTCGACGACTTCGAAAGGCATGTGAAAATTCTCGGTCAGTTGGGTGAAGCTGTTGATGCGTGGAGCACCATCCTGGAACATATATTATGTACGCGACTTCACGACGATACACTGAAAGTTTGGGAGGATTATGCGTCTACTTTGAATTCCGTTACCTACAAACATCTCATCGAATTTCTTCAGCGTCGTATGCGGGTCCTCGAATCGATCTCGGTGAATCAACATCATCAACCAGCGTCTATGCAGACTCAAGTTTTGTATCCCAGAAAGCCGTTCCCAACGAAAGTTTCCTCCCATGCTGTTGTAGAAAGTTCGTCGTTGAAATGTCACGCCTGCAATCAACGTCATCCGCTAGTAAAGTGCAATAAATTCGAGAAGCTGCCGATCTCAGAGAAGCTGAATATACTCAACTCCAAACGACTTTGTCTCAACTGTTTCAGCAGAGATCATTTCGCCCGGAATTGTGTTTCAAAATATAACTGTAAGGTTTGCCAGAATCGTCACCATTCATTAATTCATGCTGCGTACACTGAGAGTTCCATCCGTTCCAACGTCGATTCGTCATCGTCAAGTTCACCTAGGTCCACCGTGCAAACTAATGCGACCACTTCCGAAGAAACATCGCTATTATCAGCAATCACTTTAACGAAACCAGAGAAGCGTGTATGCTGTGTGCCAATGCAAAGTTGCAATCTTCCCCATCACCCTGTGCTGAAGGAGGCCAGCACAACGACAAAAGTACGTGTCGTTTTTAATGCTTCAGCCAAGATGTCTTCAGGTTACTCATTGAATGAGGCACTTCTTGTGGGACCTGTAGTGCAGGATGACCTGCTTTCCATCAGTCTTCGTTTCCGAACATTCCCAGTGGCAGTGGTAGGTGACGTTGAAAAAATGTAACGCCAGGTTCTTCATCATCCTGACGACACATCGCTGCAGCAAATACTGTTCAGATTTGACAAAACTGAGAAGGTGCAAACCTATCGTCTTCTGACCGTAACCTACGGCATGGCACCGTCTGCTTTCCTAGCTACACGCACTTTAGTGCAGCTAGCCAATGATGAAGGAGATGTCTTTCCACTGGGAGGACCAGCACTCAGGAAAGGATTTTATGTTGATGATTTGATCAGTGGAGCTCAAACTATTCCTGAAGCAATTCAATTGAGGACCGAACTGGGAGAACTTATGGCAAAGGGTGGATTCTCCTTGAGGAAATGGACTTCCAACAAGCTCGAAGTATTGCAGGGGCTCGAACCTGACCAAATCGGAACGCAATCTGCGATCCAATTCAACAAGGATGACACGATAAAGACGCTGGGAATCAGCTGGATGCCCGAGGCGGATGTATTCCGATTCGAGTCCGCACTGCGACCACTACAAGGACCTATCACGAAGAGAGCCATCTTTTCCGGAATCTCTCAGCTTTTTGACCCTTTGGGAATTGTCTCACCTGTGGTCATTCGTGCAAAAATTATGATGCATCTCCTGTGGTTGCAGCCTTACGGCTGGGATGACGAAGTTTCAAAATCGATCACTGAGAAGTGGGAAAACTACACAAAACAGCTGCCGAGACTATCCGAGTTCCGTGTACCACGCTACGCTCTGCTTCCAAATGCCAACATCCAGTTGCACACATTCTCAGACGCGTCAGAAGCAGCATACGGTGCATGCACGTACGCTCGATCAGTAGATACCGAGGGCAATGTAGCTGTTCATCTACTAGCATCCAAATCACGGGTCGCTCCCCTGAAACGCATCAGCCTTCCACGGTTAGAGCTTTGTGCAGCCGATCTGGCAACGAAACTTCACGCTAAAATAACCGATGCACTCCACATCGAAATTTCTGATTCCTACTTCTGGTGTGACTCCACAGTAACGCTTCAATGGATCCGCGCTCCACCCAACTGTTGGAAGACATTCGTGGCTAATCGCGTTTCTGCCATCCAGTCAGCAACCATCGGGGCACACTGGAACCACGTAGCCGGCAAACAAAATCCAGCTGACTTGGTATCCAGAGGCATGGAGATTGACGATTTCATTAAATGCCAGGAATGGAAGTACGGACCGAAATGGCTATTCCTACCCACACAACAATGGCCATGTCAAAGAGTACCAGAGTACCCTGAAGACGGGAAAGAGCGTCGTAAAGCCGTAGTGGCCGCAGCAATCAGAAACGAATCTCGCGTAAATCCCTACTTTGATCGCTTCTCGACGTATACAGGAATGGTTAGCATCACTGCATACTGCCTTCGATTTGTCCGCCACTGTCGTGAGAAAATTCGAACACAACCCTCTAGTAGTAGTCCACTCCACAGCAAACTACTTACACGAGATGAGTTTGCCGCTGCCGAATCAGTACTCGTAAAGCTAGCCCAGTTCGATGGATTTAAGGAAGAATTAAAAGACCTCCGCAGCAGCAATGCAGTTTCCAAAAAATCGCCAATTCGCCGTCTTTGCCCCATACTCGACCCAGAAGGCATCATCAGAGTGGGAGGTAGATTGAATTTGCTAGAGCAGCCATACATAACAAAGCATCCCATCCTCCTACCTAATCCTCACCCCTATACACGTCTTCTCACTATACTTCACCACCTACGACTAATTCACGGTGGCGGCCGCCTCACCCTGGCCTCCATGCGTGAAACATTTTGGCCCATCCGCGGGCGACAGTTAGTTCAATGCGTCATACGTGCCTGCTTCCGATGCACCCGAGCAAATCCCGTTCCACAAACCCAGCAACTAGGACAACTTCCAATTCATCGTATCCGACCTGCTCGACCATTCAGCATCGCCGGCGTAGATTTCGCCGGACCTGTATACTTGAGAGCAATCCACAAGCGAGCCCTATCAGCAAAGGCGTACATTTGCATCTTCGTGTGCTTTAGCATAAAGGCAGTTCACATCGAACTGGTCGGAGACCTGTCGACAGCAGCATTCCTAGCAGCGTTCCGCAGATTCGTGTCCCGTCGGGGTCGACCATCTGATGTCTACTCCGACAACGGAAAAAATTTCGAAGGTGCGAAAAATGAGCTCGAGGAGATCCATCGACTGCTGCGGAACAATGCCGAAGAGATCCACTCCTTCTGCACGAAGGAAGCTATCAACTGGCATCTGTGTCCACCTAAGGCGCCTCATTTTGGTGGACTTTGGGAAGCGGCGGTAAAAGTCACCAAAGCCCATTTGTACAAGCAGCTAGGGAATTCTCGTCTCTCGTTCGAAGAAATGTCGACACTGCTGACCCAAGTAGAAGCAGCAATGAATAGTCGTCCTTTGGTGCCACTCTCAGAGGATCCAAACGACCTAGCTTGCCTAACTCCTGCCCACTTTCTAATTGGGTCAACCATGCACGCGGTACCTGAGCTGGATCTGACGAAGATCTCTGTGAGCATTCTCGACCGTCATCAAGCAACTCAACGGCTATACCAAAAATTTTGGCATCATTGGCGCAGCGAGTATTTGCAAGAGTTGCAGCTTTCGTTCAAAAACAACAAGCCGAACGACGCGTTCCATCCAGGTCGGCTCGTGATCCTCGTCGACGAACAACAGCATCCTGTGAAATGGCCACTCGCTCGCATTGTCGATGTCCATCCTGGCCACGATCAGCTTATTCGTGTGGTGACCTTGAAAACGCCCCGTGGTATAGTCAAGCGGCCGATAACAAAAATTTGCCTGCTTCCTGGCTATGATCGAGACTCAGATACTGTTATTAGAGACGACGAAAGGCGGAATGACACCGACCGAGATGACAGATATCAACCACCAATACGAGGAGAATGACAGTAGAAACGTCAAGAAGTAGAATGAATTAGTGCACATATTGTTGAGCAAAGATCAATCTTTAGTTGAACTCTTTACTTGAATTTTGTTACATACTATAAATTATAGCATTAGGTTTTTTGAAATTGAGCATTTCAAGGTGGCGGCGATGTTCAGGATCGTCACAGCTGCAGAATCCAGTTCCGATTAGGCCAACTAATCGCAATGCGAATATCGATTGTTTCGTTCAAACTGCACACTTACACCTAGAACACTACGCACTGTAATCTTATAACTAGAAATAAATATTCAGTCGTTATCAATAGTCCAATCTATCCAGACGTGTTTATTCAATCTGCAAACGAAACGATTTTGTGTGAATTTGGTCCGTCGATGACCAAGTGATCGTTGAAGTGGTGAGTCGCTGCCAATCCTGTAGGGCCAAGCCATATCCTGGCACTCTTGAGCCGTTGCCTCAACAATATTAAATTGGGCAGAATTAAATTTCTTCCAAACTCATCGCAATAAAATATTGTTTTATGATTATAACATTGTAATTTATGGAAAGAACTACAAACATTCCATAAACTCACATTTCAAAATTTAAAATCATCATCACTTTCACCGCAGCGCCGCCTAGGTGTAGATTTGTACGTTAGATCGCCAATAGCAAAATTGAAACTGAGATTGGCCAGGGCAAACACATTATTTAAAGAACTTGCGCTGACAGCCAACGACATGTTTTTGGGTCAATTAGTAAGCAGCATTACTCATACATCTTTTATCTTTCGAATGAAGTGATTGACATATCACTTTGAACAACTGACAAAAATATGATGTGATGCAAAAATACAGAGGCACTCTTCACCAGACGGCAAATCAACGCGGTGCCCCCATCGAACAAAATTGCACCATACAATGCGATATCTATCATTCATTCTTCCTTAGAAACGAGCAAAACCATTGTGTGTGACATCGGCATTGAGAAAGACTGCTGTTTGTTGGATGGAGCGAGACGACTTGAATGATGAAGATGATGATGATGAAGTTTTTTTGAACTATAGGGGCTTTTCAATTCGTCAGTTCATTCGCCTCTAGCCTTGAAAACGACTAATTTGAAATTCTCAACTAATCACTAGGCGTTGAGAAAAGTTTTTCGAAAGTTTCGCTACCCTCTGGTCGCTAGCTAGATGACTGATAAATTGTGAATACTGTGACTGATGAGTTATGAAATCACGAATGGCTTGTTTATATTCAATGTATAGAATACGGGGGAGCTAACATTGCAATACTATCTCTATCCACATTGTCCGTAGATGGGATGCTGCAATTGCATTCGTTATTCTCATCTCATGTTTCCTAAATTATTTCTTAAGTTTTCGTGATTGTTACACATACAAAATAATAACGGGCCTGGCGGGCCAACTAAAATAGCCTGGTGGGCCGCAGGTTGAGTATAGCTGTCCTAGAGCCTCTATAATAGAGGAAAGAAGCAATAATTAGTCAATAACGCTGGGTCAAATTCTGATGGTTGTTTGCGTTCTCAACAACGAGAATCGAACCTAAAACGTTCAACATCCATCCTCATTCATGATCATTTTATTACGATTCAACCCTTTATAAGGTCACGGAAACTAGGCAAGTAATCATCTCCATCTTCAGATAACATATTCTTTACATAAGGGAGAACACATATTTACCTTTGATAAAAAGTAGACTATTCAAACAGTCGAAAAAACGGTGATAATATAGTTGCCGCTGCCCGTTAACCTCAAAAACATCAATGACCGATCGTGTATTATGAAAAATTTAGCACAAGTGTAAGTGTAAAATTGTATATGGTAGTAGTTGTGTTAAAAATGACTTGATATATGAAACGATTTATTTCAATTTTCAAAAATACAAACCAAGGTGTTCCCGCTCGAGAACGGGTCGTTTGGTTTAAGCTGTCTGTTTTGTTGTCTTTATTTTCACCCAAGGAAAGCTTATACGGCAAGAAAAATTGGAAAAGTGAAGAAATATTTGAAAAAGTGATTTCCCATATGCTCTACATATAGGTAGTGTTGTTGTTATATTAGGTGTTGTTAGTCCAATTCAAATTCGGATTGGGTTAAATAAACACTCGGAAAGTAAAAGTCATAAAAGAAAATTACCTTTTCCATTTCAAATATGTTTTCTCTATATTAAAGTAACATATTTTTACTGATGAGAAAAAAATTATAATTGTGTTCGGTATTGGTAATTATCTTATATCACATTGGTGAGTTTTTTTTTCTCTTCATTTCATCCATACATAACACAGGAGGCATCTCGTCTAGGATCACAGAGGATGGTTTTCATCATATATCGTCGTTCGTCGTTCGGTATCTTTTATCTGATACGTACCATCCAACAACTGTTTACCATCCTTCTATCATCATCACTCGGTATACACTGGTGGAGTGAACAAACAATATCCAACAACCAAACAAAACGGCCCTTTTCAGGGCCTCCAGATCATCATCAAAGAGTTAACGATGTAATTCTTCAAACATATCCAAAATCAACAGATAGCCTAACGGAATCCTACGTCAAATATGCGGTCGTGTCTCGGACACAACCCTTCTGTGACTTTTTATTTATAGACTTTATTGACTTATATAGACAAAGAAAATTTGTAAATAAGAATTTTCATCAAAAACACCATTGTAGTTTTTTCATTAATATAGAAAAAAATACATGATCTGACACAGTAGATCCTAAATAGAACGACAAAACGAAAACGTGAACGTGAAAAATGTATCAACTTGTTCCATTTTCAACGAATTTGCACAAAATTTTCTGTCGGCGCTCTAAAATCGCGGTTTTGTTGCATAAAAATGACTCCCAAATTAATATCGTACTTTTTAGAAGCCAAAAAAAAAAGCTAGGTATTGTCAGATACCAGATATTTTTAGGAAACAGCTGCTTCTGCCATCTCATTCCCATTTTCTTATAACGATCGAGCTTAGTCTCCATGCTGGCAGTTCATCGTCTTCAATTTTTTTCAGTATTTCTGAGCGTGGTTCGTCACTTTTGAATCATCTACTTCGCCCTTTGCATGCCGTATGCGATCGATTACGTCCCTTGTCTGATAAAATCATCTATTATTCAAGTAAGGACTTTGAAAGAATAGTTTACAACGGATACATGTGATTTGATATTGATAACACACAGATGACCTTATTTTTCTATTTGAACATCAGTCTGCTACAAATCAGTCGAGAAACTGCACAACCTTAACCTCGCCTGAAGTTCGAACACTAATTTTGCACTACTTGAAATGCCGGTATAACCCATCGGATCAAGCTCAACACGCTTAAAACGATAATTTATTGTGTAACCCAGATTCATTCACTTACTCTCTCCCTCTCATTCTGTCGAAGACCCACCGACCGATGCAAATTTGCCGCTCTGACACCGGTGTTGGCGATTCTGATTCAGTCTACGTGAGCTTAATTATAATAGCGCAGAGAGGTGGGTTGTCATTGACTAAATATGTTGGTTTTTGAGTACAGCCACAAAGACAACACAGATCATGGGTAACAAAAAAGGGGGAGGGGACGGTTTGTCGCAGGGTTATAACTGACGAAGTGACCAATTCTAAGCTGAATGTGATGAATAAAAGGATAGACAACTTATAAGCACAATAAACAAATGAAATTACAGGAGGAAGTAGCTAATGCATTAAAATAGGCAAACACTTTAGATAGCATTATTATTTAGAAGGGATATTTAAAATAAAACAGACGGGTCGAGTATCACAAGAAGTTTTGTCAATAGTTTGGTTCTGATGCTTCATGTTTGTTGCTACTGAATAATGATAGACAGTATGAAGGAAGAGAAAGATTCCACTACTTTAAAACAGCAATAGATATTACTGCGAAGAAAAATCGCTCTAGAGTCTAGAGTTTGCAAACTTTCAATAATCCAACAGCAAAATTTAGGAGAGAAAATAGTGAATCGATTGAGATACAAATAATATGAACGATACCTACGGTGATCAATTTAGTGTTAGCTTTGGCCGTTTTCTTTTTCGGAATCCGAGAGCGTTTTTTTTTAAATTACTTGGAATCAATACGAGAGTAATAGCCAATCAGTACACTACCTAGTCTAATGATGAGTGGCTAATGAGTAAAACTACTTGAAAAGAATTGATATGCGGATAACACAACACACTCGCGCTTTGTCTCTTTTTTTATATATAACTAGGTTATCAAGAGAAAAATATAATCGTTTCGATGCGCAATTCTGAACACATGAAAAAAAAATTTAGTTGATATTATTACTGTCCGAAATCCTACGACACTTTGAAACTACACTAAAAATATAATTTCTAAACATTAAAATATTAGAACATTTGAAGACTAATCGCGTTGACAACATTGAGCTTTGGGAGGCGAAAAATACAATTGATTTTCAGTTTATTCCATCTTGCATTTTCTAAATAATGCAGGATGCTCCCTGTTTACAATAATGTATGTAGAGTATATTACATAGAATACACATTCGATGTGGAAAAGCTGATTTTCATCTGAAATTTTTTTTTTCGAAGATGTGTTTATTTCACCTGAATTCCATTGTCGTTTTCGCTTCACAATAACGGAACACAGAGTTCAATGCCGCCGACGCAAATTGCGCCTACTAACTGGCGACATTATAACAACTAGTTAAGTAGGCTGGAAAATAGCGTTCTTAACGTTCTGTCAAAGGTGGATCAAAGAGCAAAGATTCATCCTTCAGGTCGAGTAAGACTTGTTCGCGACAAAATCTGGACACCCCTAAACACACACACAGATAGACGGCTTCGAAAATACACCAACAATGAGTGAAACATTTTTCAGAGTGATGGACGTATGTCTGTTCTATCTGAAAGTAGAACATTTGTTTATATAGCAAGCGTTCAGTGTAAAATTGCGTCGAAAGAAAATGAAAATTCGGATCTTCCGATGAGCAAACTTGTCAAAAAACTTGGATTCCCTCCGAGCACTATTCACAGTGTTTCAAAATCGTTCGATACTCGCTTGACAACAGTTAGGAAGAAGGAAAGTAGAACAAAAATGGATCTGAGAAACCAACCACAAGGATGCAGTTATTACGGACGAGACCAGATCTCTCTGAACGTACCATTGCTCGTAAAATGTCGTCAACATTCATGCACACTTTTAAGCACCGACATGAAAGTATGAATTCTGTCAAGGTGCCGTCAACTGTGACGAGCCGTAATGATAAGCAGAATACGACGGCCAAAACTCGCGCCCATAAGCTTTATCGCGAATATCTGACGATGTTTCCATGCGTGATAATGGACGATGAAAC
The DNA here is from genome assembly GCF_029784135.1 of Toxorhynchites rutilus septentrionalis. NCBI lineage: Eukaryota > Metazoa > Arthropoda > Insecta > Diptera > Culicidae > Toxorhynchites > Toxorhynchites rutilus. Next base: position 27,745,486 of record NC_073744.1, on the reverse strand, counting down.
GTATGTCCTAGAAGACTTTAAACAATTTCCAGGTATGTCTTTTTCGAACCTACCGAAACCACCAGAGTTACGTCCCATCGAGCGGTGTTGGGCTCAGGTGAAGAGAGAGCTGTCCCAGCACCAACAACATGTAACGTCTATAGAAATTTTTTGGAAATCTTGGACAAACGCAGCTAAATTGGTCGTCATCAAGTCTGCTCTGACCCTCATGGCAGGGGTAAACTCCAAAATTCGTCAATTTTTCATGCAGACCTAATAAGTAATGGTAATGATAATTTTTTAACGATACACACATACATGAATTGACTGCAGGAGCCGAACGTTTCATGCACGATACTCGTAGCGTCTTGAAGCTGCATTACCGGGGGTAGACGAACTGCCTCCCTCGATGAATGGTGGAACATTTTGGAAGCAGCAATTAACAGCATAGTAGGAACCGTTATCGGGTATGAACAACGAGGACAACGGAACGAATGGTTTGACGACAGACTTAAGCAAAGGCAATGCAAGAAAAAGTGTGAAGAGTTCTCGATAATCGCGGAAGTTCTTCAAGAAACTAAACGCCTCGTACAAAGGCTTTGTGTCGCGCGCCGAAATGTGCAGGAACAAGGAAGGAGGCAGCACTACGATGAACACCTGAACTTCGCGCAGACAGGAGACCAAGACGGCGTTGATGAGGACTACACCAGTGCAGTGAACAATGACGACGTACCGCCTCCGACGATGGGTGAAGTTAAGGAGGCCATTAATCAGCTAAGGAGCCACAAATTAGCTGGTAAGAATGGTCTTGTAGCGAAGCTCTTCAAGGGAGGTTCGAGAAAACTTGTAGAGTGTATGCACCGGTTAATAGTCAGGATCTGGGACACAGAGCAGCTACCGGAGAAGTAGAAGATTGGGCTAATCTGCCCTATCTATAAAAAAGATGACAAGCTGGATTGTGGGAACTACCGTGCAATCACGATCCTGATGGCTGACTACGTAATTCTGTTTCAGATCCACTTTCGCCGTCTATCGCCAATAGTGAGTAGATTTGTGGGAAGTTATCAGGCCAGACTCATACCCTCGACGACGGACCAGATTTTTACACTGCGGTAGATTCTCAAAAAGTGCCGCGAGTATCAGGTCCCAACGCACCACATCTTCGTCGATTTCAAGGCCGCGTATGATACAATCGATCGACGACAACTATGGAGAATCAAGGACAAACACGATTTATCCAGAAAGCTGACAAGATTGATTCAGGCAACGATAAACGGTGTGCGGTGCAGTGTGCGGATCTCAGGCGATCTGTCGGAATCGTTTGAACGGACTTCGACAAGGCGGTGGACTCTCTTGTCTGCTCTTCAAGGTGGCGCTGGAAGGTGTTATGCGGAGAGCGGGCTTCAACATGCCTTTTTAACAAGTCTAGTCTGTCCCCTTTTTCTGCGCGGCGAATGAGGTAAGATGACAAAATTTCTCGCTTTATTCTGGAAGCCACCTTACTTTTTAGCTCTTATTTGATACCATAGTCGATAACATATGTGAACACGATTTCAAATCTCACCTAGTGACAAACTATAGTCACCCCATTCGCCTTCGGGAAACCCGTGACTTGAGCCATATCACGTCATTCGCCGCGTAGAATAGGGGGGAGTTTATCTGATTCATCGATGACGTTGACATAATTGGAAGAACACATGCGATGGTAGTGGACTTGTGTACCCGAGAGAAGCACGAAGCGAACTGATTGGGCTTAGGATCAATGCGTCTTAGACTAAATACATGCTAGCAGGAGGTACTGATCGCAACAGAATTCGTCTTAGTAGGAGTGTTGTGATCGACTGCGACGAGCTTTAGGAGGTACAGGAATTTGTCTACCTTGGTTCGTTGATAACAACTGACAACGACAACAGCCGTGAAATTCGAACACGCATAACCAATGGAAGTCGGGCCTACTATGAGCTCCGCAAATCCTTAAGATCCAACGAACTCCGACTCCGTACGTTCCGACCATGAGGATTGACAAGCACTTGGTGTTTTCGAACGTCGAGTGCTCAGAACAATTTACGGTGGCGACAGGAAAACAGAGTATGAGGAAGAAGAATCAACCACGAACTCGCAACGTAACTCTACGGCGAACCCAGCACCCAGAAAGCCACCAAGGCTGGACAAGTGCGATGGGCAGGGCATGCTGCAAGATTGCCGGGCAGCAGCCCTGCAAAGATGATGCTCACATCGAATCCGGTGGGAACCAGAAGCAGAGGAACCCAGCGAGCTAGCTGGTTGGACCAGGTGGAGCAGGACTTGGCAAGATCGGTGCAGCCGGGAGTTTAAGAACTGCAGCTATGAACCGAGTGCATTGGTGGAACAATGCTCTGAATCAGATCCAATCTCTTCAATGGATGTAGCATCATTGTAAATAAATAAATATAAGTGGAATAAAATTGTTTCTTGGATGAAACTTCTAGCAAATTTGTTTTATTCCAAAATTGAGGTGTCCAGATATTGTCGCGAACAAGCCTTACTGAAGGAATATGTTCGAATCCTTAGTGAAACAGTTATTCGGATTATCATTCAAGATCGATGTACGGTACGGAACTACAAAAATACCCATAAATGTGGTGCTTCCTAGCAGTTGTTTCTACTTTGGCAATGATTCGAACTTCTGTGGCGAATGTGAATGTGATTTCGGGAGATTTTTATTTAACCGAATTCGCAGTGGAAACAAAATCATAACAAATATTCGAAAAATACTAACGTAAGAAGCAATAGTCAAGGAAAATTGGAAGGGTGATTTCAATTACGGTCTAACTCAGCTGCTATTGCCCTCTACAATTACCACTAATCTGTTCTGATGACTACGATGAGACGTGTCCGAATTTGATAGTGTGAAGACAGACTAAACGACAAGATCTACACTATTTTTTTGTTGATTCTATCTCTCAAACTTCTTCGCCTTGCCTGCAGTGGATAACAAATCAAATCCATACACAGAGAGAGAAACAGAGACAGACAGAGTGTGGTTAGATATTGAACTAAAAGAGGCTGGTACGAAGAAGAGTACAGTAGTAGACGTGGGGGGGAGGGGAATCATAATTGTATACATATTTTGTTTGTTAGTTTGTTTCCTACCGAATTTTCGTAATCATTATCAGCGGAATCGCAACAACATTGGTTTCTTAGTAATGCACGACCAGTTTTTCTGTAAGTTTTTGGGAACATAAAACACAATTGAGCGCGTTTTAGTGGGTAATCGATTACATTGGTTTTTGGTTGCGTTCGTTTTTGGTGTTTTTGGATGCAAACAAAAAGAGATAAACTTCAAGCGATTGGAGAGAAAAAAAATATTTCAAAGCATACAAAAATCGTTTCCGTTCAGAATGTTTTTTACATGATTATAACTGAATGCTTGATTTAACGGAACTATGATTTTTTTTGAATGGATGTAAAAAAAAGTTCAAAAGCAACACCGTGTAGAGGGACTAATCATTCATTCCGATGCTATGAATTGATATTTGATGTTGGTTGTAGAAACAAAAAAAACTATAAAGCGCTGATATAGTAGAAGTTTTTGAACAAGATTGCAAGAAGATAACCGCTAATAACAACGCATAAAATTTTCACAGTGTAATCTAACAAAAACGAAAGCAATGGGATCTAAAATTTCGTCTCTTCCTGCCGTAATTTCATTTGGAGACAACGGACAGCATATTTTCTTTTCGGCAAAAATAAGGTTATAACTTAGGATCGTTGCCTCCGGGTAGACATCTATATTTATGTACATACATTTTCCCAGACGGACAACGTTAGAACGTTCACAATGGGCTTACCTGAGCAGCCGGGTGATATAGTCTGGCCAGTTGTCGGGGAACATGACCAGGAAGAAGCCAACGGCTATTAATATAATACCCGCCAGCTTCATTCCGGCAAAGTGCGCTCCGTATAACACAATGTCTAGGGCTAAACAAGGGTGGAAGAAAATTAAGGAGGTAGGAAAAGCAATCAATTCGCGCTGTCCAATCACGGATGAAGCACATATTTCGAACCACTGGAAGAATTGACACATGACACGATTCGGAATGGGTGCTTCGGTTGGATGTAAATAAACGGGTTAAAGCTAGCATACTCCCGCAAAATCAGTTACCTGCCGACACTGGAACAGCCGTTATTAAACCTAATGTGACAAACATATTGTACGTAACTGCGCTGCTAAACTGCGTTAAAATGTGGAAAACTGTAAATAGATAAGAGGGAAAAGAAGAAATAAAAACATTATGACACAGGCGGACATCGATTAGGGTCACCATCTGCTCACCTAGCAATAGAATGCTGGCCATCAGCAACACTATCCACGGTAATGTTTCCCACGGCATCATCTCCGCCCCGGTGAAGTATAGCGCGATACAAACGGGCCACAGGATGGCGGCATTCAAAAAACCGATAATGGAGAAGGTGAACGCAATTTGCCCCACCGGTGGATCGCCCATTACCTTGCGGAACATCACCTGGGCAGCAGAGAAGAAATATAACAACCCGTCAACTATGAATGACCGGAAGCAGCCATGGAATGTGATACCTTGAAAACTGCATACCCGGCGGCAGCCAGTGCAGCTAGAACCACTCCGCCCAGCGTTGGGCTACCCGTAATACCATCCATGTAGGCCAGCAGGGCGATTCCCGTGTCACATAAGATGACGGCCACGATCTATAAGTTCATTACCGTTAGACTTGTGCGTTCTTCAACGGGAAGCCATCAGAACACTTACCCTCACTCCCACGAACTGCTCCTGCAGTATAACCCAGGCCAGCAGATAGACGCACGCCACGTTGGTCGCGAACAGTGCCATCACGTCGGTAGCCAGCAGGGCCTTCAGCGACAGCGCGTACAGATACGTCGTCAGCAGCCACAGCATACAGAAGGACAGACAGCGGTTCAGGAACCGCCCTATGGTGAAGCCTCGGTCCCGGAAACCCCGCAGAATTTCTCCCAGCACCTCGCTGGTTCCATCACACCGTTTAATCGCAACCCGACCCAGGATGTAGATGGGGAAGAACAGGATGGCAAAGTTCGTGCAGAACCAAGAAGCGAAGAAGGGCGCATTGAAGATGTGGGTAGATAGGGGTGGACCGCCGTGATCCGACGTCACGATCGGTTTGGTGGTGGATGGCATAAAGGAGGTCGTTGGGCCGAACCCGTGCACAATCATGACGGATGTGTTGGTGTCCGGGGTGATCGGACTCTCGTTGTCGGTAATCAGGGCCGTCAGGTGTGGTGGTAGTGTGGAGGCGTATGCATTCCTCTGCAGGTATAGAAATTTGATACAGTGGGTCGCTCCGACCCAGGAGGCCGTCACCAAAATCGTGACACATACTCCAAAGTACATCTGAAAATAAAAGAATCCATTTAAGTTGACATCACACTCCCATCATCTGAAGCAAATACAACTTTTTGGGCCAGCTCCGAACAGCAAGAATCACGGCATCCTTTCAGCCGGGAGGTGACCGGTACCGGCGTTCCGGAGGCGTTGGTGTTATTCGGCAGGGTCGTCCCCAACTGAGCCGTACCGGACGTTGGTGTATCACAGCCCCCCGTTCCGGTGACAGTCACCCCAATCAGGCTGTCCTGTCCGTCGTGCTGACTCGATGTCACCGAGTCCGAGTGCATGATCTGTGGCACATTGTTGGTGAACCCACCGAAGGGGCCATTTGGCGAATCTCCTGTACCAACAGAGACATACATTTTTAAAAAAGGCCAGCAAACAAAATCGCCAATCAATTACCTGTTACTACGACGGAGGGGGCTCGAACACGTTTGGGGTTGAATATGGCCGGTATTTCGCTGTCACGCGTCATGATGTTATCAATCATGTCTTACACCGTTGTTCGTTTGTTGTTGCTGTTTCCATTTTAGACCACCTGAAAGCAAAACGGGAAACGGATGTCGAGCAATTAATATGTCTCGCCGGACTACGTGAGCAGCAGCAAGTTTGGTTTTTTATTCGATTCGCGGGGGATGAAGTAATAGAACCTGACAAGGTGAATCTCAATTTCGCAACGCGCAGCAATATAATAAATTTTCTCCGGACGATGTCAACCTTGAGCGTGAAACCGCGCGTTTGTTATGCGCGTATGCCCCCGATTCACTCACAAAAAGTGCCACATCGGATGACTTCATATTGCTCGATTCCATCCCCCGGGGGCAAGATAACGAAACACGAGCCATGCACCAAAAAAAAAGACTAATTGACAGGTGAAAAACGCTACGTCATTTCATCAATTTAGAATCTTCCACAACAGCACCCAAAAACAGCGCTCGTTTATTCTGTTTTTTTTAAACCATCGATTGACTAAACTATTTAATCATATGGGGCGTGGAATCATCGATTGTTCTATGAGCCATGGTAACGCCCAGGCAAAGTGGGCTCACCTGGCAGGCAGCGCCTGTCAATTAACGACACCTAGGTGATGGATGGCGATGGCACGTAATTAACGAAAGAAGATTTTTTCAGCGCGTATAAAGGAATGTCGAATCGCAGTGATTGGTTTTGGAGAATGCGTTGTGGTGTGAAACTCAACCTGTTTGGCCCTAGCTGTCCGCATGGACTCTCTTATAACCTCCCAGGGTCGTCTATGGTCTCGCCAGGTTATGAAAAGGGAAAACACCACGTTCTTAGGTTTCCTATCAAGACGGACTTTTATTTAAAAATTCTCACCTGCCCTATTTCCCTAGCTCCTCACTCTTTACAGGGTACTCACAAGTGTCGTGGGTCAGTGTCAGGGCCCGCCGTTGATCCTTCCTTGGTTGCTCGCGTTGGCTCGTCTCTCCGGCGGAGATTTAGATCCGGTTCGTCACTGCGTTGTCTTCAGGCGTTCTCTTCCTCGGGATCTCAGCTCTGGTTCTCGGCTCGATCGATGATCCACCACGTCTCACCAGGAACAAACATCTGATGATTTCGATGAATCTCAGCACGAAACCGCCACACAACTTGGTGTTGATTAGTTGGACGGCTTGCGACTCCCAATTTGTGAAGGGACTTGATCGTGGGGAATTTCGTTCCATAAAATAACTTTTGGATTTGTATTTCTCTAGAATGCGTCTGGTCTTTGTGCGGTCGCTCTCGTAAGTTCCGAATCGATCCCACCGGAACTCTCTCGACCCGCCAAAATCTACTCGTTCGGGTTCCTTTTACCGCCCTCAGTCGTGCCAACCTGTGCGATGTTTTTAATGTGTCGTGTAATGTTGATTGTGCTGTTTACAAACCTTGATTCGTGTTGTGTATGACTATGTGCCGTCCTTTAAACCTAGATATCTATATGTTTTTTTTAATCTGTCATTTTATTTTTATTAGGTTTTTATTTATTGGAATAATAAAGATATTTTTTTTAAATTTTATGCGAAGGACCCTATCTAGCTGTTTTTAAATTTTGCTGTAGTGTTTTCTCTTCTTTTTCAACAATAATTTTAATAAATACCGTGGGTGGAGTGAATCTCAAACCAACAACGAAAACCCAACAGGTGACTTGTCACAGGTGGCAGCGCGATGACGGAGCGAGAAAATCAATCGTTAGCCTGGTATTGGCTGAAAAGGTAACTGAAGGCGTGAAACCTGTCAAAAAATGGACGATTTTCACACTCTAAAAAAGCAAACACATTGAGATAATCCTGGATTGGCTTTGTTTTTGTGCTTCAATTAAATTCATTTACTGTTACATTACTAACGTAATGTTATAGAATTGGTTGTTAACTATTACTCTTTGAAGTAATTAATAAGTTTTGCCATTTTTGTTAGATTTTGTTTACTTCCTTACATGACTTCTTACTCCCTTACATAACTTCTTTAATGTGTGCAAATATGCGTCGACAAAAATAAAAGCCCACTCCCAAAAAATAATATTAGGATCATTCAAAACCCATGAGGAACCCTTCGTTTCTTCAAGTTATGACACTTAGGGCTGTGCGGTATTGTTGGTAATCGATATTGAAGCGATATGAACAAAGTGTTGTTTGCTTTGTTTTAAAAACAACATTAGATAACGATTTTCTCAATTTTGTTTAAATAAAAAACAATGTTGTTAAGTAAAAATTAAGTAAAAAGTAAAAATAGCAATTTCACGAGTCTTCGTTATAAAAACAACTTTTTTCATTGCATTTCCTTCATATTTAGCTGGATTCAATTCATAAAACTTAAACCAAACATTTTATTTCAATGGCACGCAAAATAAAAATAGAAAACAAGTATAAAAGACACAATAAAAACAAAATAGTTAGAAGTTTTTTTATCTGTGTTATAGTGACTTTCAACTCATTTGGCTGGTTCGTCACTTTTACTTCCATTTTTGGAAGAATGTCGGGAGTGAGAATTGAACTCGTGACCTTTAGCGTGAGAGGCATGGATGTTACCACTACGCCAGATCGCCTCCGCAAAAGTTAGAAGTATCAATATTTAGTGTGGCCTCCCGAAGTTTGAATGAACTGTTGAAGACGTTTGTGCACACTATCGACCAGGTTCTGTAGGTACTGAGTGTCGATTTCGTTCCACGGCTTCTGGAGAACCGTGAAATAAGTGTCCTTGTTAGCGGCACCTTCTTTCATCACTTTGTTGTTCAGAATGGCCCACAGGTTCTCAATCGGGTTGAGATCAGGACTTTGTGGTGGCCATTCAAGGGGTTTTATTTTTCTAGAACAGAAATAGGCTTTGGTCTTCTTAGGAGTATGCTTCGGGTCGTTGTCCTGTTGGAAAACGAAGCTGTTTCGTTGGCCAGTTTTTCAGATCGATTCTTTCAGGTTGTCCTCAAGGATGTCAATGTACACATTTGCTGCCATTTTTCCGTAAATTCGTAACAGATTTTCCGGAAAAGCATCCCCACACCATTATATTGACTCATCCATGCTTATCTGTAGCCTGCAAATGACGTTCTTGCAATCTTCCATCATACTTCTGCCACACTCTTTCGCGCAGCTTCTCGTTGAAAAGCTCAAGTTTTGATTCGTCAGTCCAAAAGTCGTTGGGTTTGTTAACATGTTTCCGGGCAAATTTCAACCGTTTCAGTTTTTTTTTCTTTCTGATACACGGATTTTTTTCTTGTGAATCTGCTCTTGAGTCCATGCTCAGCTAGTCTGCAACGTACCGTTCTGGCCGATACCGCCAACGAGAGGTTTTCCTGAATGGCTTTGACTGATACTATTGGAAATTTCTTCACTTCCTGGAAAATTCGCTGAACCGGCCGTCCGGTTTTCCGACGACGGCCTCTCCCGGATCTGTCAGCAAGCTAACCGTAACCTTTGTGCTTGTGCACAATTTTACGGACTGCTCCCGGACTTATTCCGAACTTCTCTGCAATCTTCCGCTTTGAACTCTGCTGTAAATGATTCTGAACAACAAGATTCCGGACTTGCATGCTGATTTTCCTTCCACCCATTTTGATTTTGTTGAAAACTCTTTGTGTGGACAACAACAATCGACTTCCATGTGCCAACGTAAACAGCACTTTGTTTATGTCAAGTCAACTGAATCACTGGAAGGTTGTACATAATATCGCACAGCCCTAGCTCTCATAACATGTGGAAACGAAGGGTTACTCTAAGGTTTTGAAATGATTTTAATATTATTTTTTGGGGGTGGGCTTTTATTTTTTGTCATCATCTATTTGCACACTCTAAAGGAGTCATGTAAGGAAGTGAACAAAATCTTATGCCTTATGCCTTTTTATGCCTATAACTGTACGAGGGATGCTCGATGACTTTCGATGAAAAAAAAAATTTACAATGTATGTTTCGAAAACTATTTTTTTTTGCTTCTCGAACTATCTACAACTGGTTTATGAAATACTAAATTGAAGTAATTATATACAAACTATTGGAAAAAATGGTTTTGCAGCAATACAAGCGCTTCATATCAGAGTAGAGTCAACCACTAATGAACTTTACAGGATCATTAAAATTTATCCAGAATGGTGATTTTTTGTTCCCTCCGGATTATCGAATCGAAACACCGTGTTAATTGGGTAATTTGTATCAATTCATAAAATCTGGAATTGGTTTAATTAATAAAGGCTTCACATTTTGGACTGGTAAGCTTGTTTAACAGATCAAAACCCTATCAAAAACTTATGAGTAATGATCGTACGAATAGTAGAAGCAGCTAGCAAGCAGTATGAGTGAATTGACGATCTTAAACGAGCAGTATCCTCTGCGTAGAACTAGATACACACTACAACATGGCCCAGCTTGGTCGAAACCACCCCCAATGGATTATTAGAACTGATTGAGAACTGAAGATGACCCACGAATTAGAAACTTATTGTAATTCATGTGAAATCGACATTAATTTAGTGAAGGAAGGAGAGTTTTTACATCTGGTTCTATAGTTATGAAACACGGGAATTTTATTTTTTTAATGTTTCGCGCCCGAACACAACAATAAAGTTCAAATGGCCAATCTTATAGATGAAGATAGTTATTACATCCTACACTATATACTTCAATTTAACCAACTTCTTGCATATCTCTGGAAACTCAGAAAAAATGAGTGGTTCTATAGTTGTGAAATGCAGTGTATCAGTTTCCGGAGAACTGTCCGTCGCCGTCTCGTCGCACAGGGAATGATTAGCGAAGTTGCTCGAAAGCGCCCATTCATCAGCAAGGAAAACAAATCCAAAAAAGTGACAAAGTGAGGAGCTTCAGGAACGCCACATCCAAGAAGCGAGGAGGAGGAAATGTGATAGTCTGGGATTTTCGTGAGGTAGATCGTGGGGATAATGATCTCAATATCAACATCCTGGAAGCCAATTTCAAAAACTGATGGGGTGAGAGTCTATCAGTGTAACCGAAGGTGGATTAACTCATATAAGGTTGAACCAATACCTTCACAGGAGGAATCGGTTATAAACTTTTATTCAACATAGAATTTAAAATATCCAATAATTTTAGTCAAACAATTTCAACGATTGAATGCTTTACCTATGTTACATACAGTATATCTCGAAGGATTTTAGTCATAGATTTTATCTTTTTGTTACATGTTAAGCATCTCATGAGATGTAAATATTAGATATGCGTTCACCGTGATGTGAAAGCAAATCCAGAGTTCTTATTTTGCGGCATCATGACTGGAGTGACGCACCGCTAAACAGACCCCCGCTTTTTGTAGAGATATTTAATTTGAAAGCCTAATTGAAAGGAACTGAAAGGAAGACAACGTGATAATATGTGATAATATGAGAGCCAACCATTTGAAGAATCACGTTGACCTAGAGCGTGGAAAAAGTCACATATCTGACATTGTTGTTTCCGCAAGCCTCAAACTTTAGTGCCGCCACACTGCAATTCACAACGTTGGGGCTGTAGTATACATCAACCTTTTCCGACGGATTACCCCAAATCGTGGTTCATCAATAATTCACACCCAATCAGTCGAGCCGAGTGCCGTTGGTGGCACAGCATGTAAAAATCATTCCACCGCAGCCACGCTCGAGCGACACCAAGTTGACCTTCGCCAGATGTCCTACGACAATTGGAAAGCAGGGTTTAGACTATTAGACTAAGAACGCGCACTTTAGAGGTTGTCCGCTCTGTTTTCCCCTCCGTCGGTGGGTAGCAGCGCTGAAAAATCCACCCAAACGACGCCAACAACGACAACAACAGCAACAATAACACCAACAGCAAACGAAAATAAAATATACCCAATCAAGAGAAAGAAAACGCCGTCCGCCGAGAGATTTCGGCAGGTCGTCGCTTATTCTCTTGAGTTCGATGCTTGGAGGCGCGCTGTGGAAGCCCACCGCAGGCTTCATTCAGTAGTCTTCAGCATACTTTTGAGCACGCACGCTGCACGCTTCGGTTCTTCGATTGTGGCGCGATCAGGACGCGAGTAGACCGCGGTTTTCCCGGGGGCCGCCGTATACCGACACCGGCAGACTTGTCTGTGTCAAACTGTGTCTTTTGGCGATAAAGTTTTCTCTAGAGTTTCGAGTGGTTTTGGATGATACAGTGGAAAAGTTAAACCAACACCAACGCAACGTAAATTACAAATTATTAATTTAGATAAAATTAAAACTGGTGACCGCAAAGGGCCAGACAGTGATAGTGATAGTCCCTGTCGTGAATATAGTGGCAGAGTTGAAAGCGTGTAGTTGAATTCGCGTACGCCATCGTAGGATATCTCTTCGAGTTGCCATATGAGTGTTGCTGGATAGAACTGTGAAAATGACAGTGCGAAATCTATTGTTGCTTTTGGTTGTAAGTAAACGATGCCGATATGCTGGTGAATGGGCGAAATACAATACATTTCAAGGCTTGGATGCTATTGTTTGAGCTTTCACAATTTTTGTGCTTCCCGCGAAGCATGAAATTAATCAATCGTTATGTCAAGGTCATTCGTACGTCACAAACTCTATATGTTGCCACTGACAGTCCTTAAATTTGACGCTACATTACGGACGGGTAGATTTCCAACGACATTGACTTGGTAAGAGGGCCGCATTTTTTACACAGGGAAGTCCATCACGTGAGTCAATTGATTCACATTGTAATTCTACCCGACAACAATCGATGCGTATGCGAAGTAGAATAATTAAGACGCTAGCTGTTACTTTCGGTGTTAAACATTCGAAGCGTAGCCGTGGGGATGTGCGAAGCGTATCGAAACGTTTGTTACGAGTAGTTATCCAACTGGAGAAAAAAAAAGTTGAATAATTTGTCTGAAATACAGAAGCCGGAGCGAGCGCGGGCGTTCGCGCGTTCATTCATATGTCAAATCGAACTGTAACAGAACCGTTGTTTATTTTTTTTCTTCTGCAAAAAAATTGTGTCGATGAACGCGGCTGCTGTTCTTTTTTTTTGTTTTCGTACAAAGCAATTTCAACAAATCAACACGAAAGTGACGAACCCCCGATGCGCATCGGTTATTGAGCGTTTAATTAGCGGTTCTTGGCGACGCATGCGACGGTGGCAGCAGCGGTTCTTAATGGTTTCCAATTGATTTAATTTTGTGCAAATTCTTAGCGTCGGTCAACCTTGCAAGGCCACAAGCCACTGTGTCGTTTCAGAAAGTACCGTACTGTATCGGGTCCGTTCTGTCTTTTCTTCGATTGGTTAGTTAGAGGCGTGACGTTCAGGTCTTTATCGAATTGATTGTTCGCAGGTTTCAGGGTCGAGTTTGCTGAAAATTAGATATCATCTGAAATTGATAGGCGTGTCATTGAATTAGTGTTTTTTTTGCGGTAGAACATTGATGCCTAATTCAAAAATCGTTGTTATATGTGGTTCGCTGATTTGAAGAACCTTCTCATGTATTCGTCACAGTTTATTAACCCAAATCGTGCCGTGTTCTAAAGCAAATTGTACTCCCATCAAGTAGTACTTAATTATTTGGCGAATTCTCAAGGATACAAAAAAGGTTAAAGTCTCATAAACTTACACTATCTCACATCGAAAGACATCTATGTTTTGCCAAAGCTCATATGAACCCAAAGAGAGAATGTTTCTTCTTCTTCTTCTTTTTGGCTTTGAGAGGCTTTAAACTTTTCAGTTCATTCGCCTCTCAAATAATGAATCCACAAGAATACATTCTGCTATATACCATAACGGATAATTCTTCTAGGTATTTGTTTTTACTTTTAACATTGTTAGGTTATCTTCGATGACGAAAAAAAAGTTCAATTTGGATGGTCCTGGTGGTCTCAACGGGTACTGGCGTGATTTACGGAAGGAGGAACAGTATTTTTCGGCCAGAAACTTTGGCGGAGGCTTGTGTCGTCGCAAAAAATCACATGTCGCTATTCATACTGGCCGGCTCGCTCTCCAGACTTGAATCCCGTTGAAAATCTTTGGGGGATCCTAGTATGCTGCAATTCCGGAGACATATCGAGAAATCCGTTCTGCATGATTTGGTAAATAGTATGCCAAAACAAATTTTCCAGGTTATTAACCGAAATGGCGATTCAAAACTATCGGCATTATTGACATGGAAATCTGCCGATTATTTTAAATTTTTCATTGATAATATTTTTCAATTTTGAAATCTCTATATATATAAAAATGTTGTGTTCGTTTGTGTACGCGTCAAAAACACAAAAAGTACGAAACCGATTAAGCTCAAAGTTGGACACAATATACATTTCACTCCGAGTAATGTTGTTACGGCATAAAAAATTGAAGAAAATGGAGAAAAATGATCTTTTATATGGCCATAGTGCGTTTCTGAAATTAAGCTTCTAATGAAAATCGGCCATTCCGTATTAAATATGAGTTCTATGTGATGGAAACATCTTTTTTCCAAGTGTTTTGCAAAATCTTGAATTGAAATTATGTTTCGAATTGATTTAAAATTTAGCAATATCCCTCAACTATCTCTATATACACAAAAATATTCTGTTCGTTTGTGTACGCGTCAAAAACTCTAAAAGTAATTAAAAATTTGAAAAATTCAACTCAACCATGCAACCACAATGTGCCACAGCAAAGCGTGGCAGGGTACAGCTAGTGGTTTTATACAATCTGGACAGCTTAAGTTATCATCTTAAAACCCAATAAATAAACAAACGACTTTTTTGAACGAAATTGATGTTAACACGTTAAGATTTTTATCCGCAAAGCCCTGACTGACTAGGACTGATAGTTACAAAATAAGAAAATAAAAAATATATACCGTTTTGTCTCAAATTCCGAACATTTAAGCTTTTTTGGTCATTAAATAGTGTCTCATTACTGAAAACGGTACTTTTTCGCGAAATTAATGTGATTTTTGGATACAATAGAGCCTTTTATTTCACCATTAAATTGATTTACAAATACATATTCATGGTGAAAAACTAAAAATATGTTTGATTACATTTGTCTCAATTTCCGAACAGCAAAAATGCCATTTTCCCCAAAAAAAATCATAACTTTTGAGCTACTACACAGATTTAGATGATCGATATATCAAATTAAAGCCAATTAGCTATTATTTTTTGGAAAAATATTATACTTCCAAAAACTTGATTAAAATTCCGAATTTGCTAACGCAAACATATTATCGCTGGTTTTGAAGCAACTTTTTTGCGAATCCTTAGTATTATAAGTTATAGGCAGTATCGATACCTGTAAATGATGTTAAAATAAAGCCTATACCACAAAGAATGTCAGAATTTTATCAATTCGTAACATTGAAGTTCAGTAAATATACATTTAAAAATAAAGTGTTCGGAATATGAGACAAAACGGTATAGCTTGTTTTCGGATGTTTTACAAAATGTGACTTCCTAGTCGAATTTCTGTCTATTTTCTATTTATACAATAACAGGGTTTCGACTACCTTGAAAATCCTTGAAAATCAGGGAATACAAGGGAATTCAAACAATATCAGGGAAAGTCAGAGAATATCAGGGAATTTCATCACCAATCTGGAAAAAGTAAAATTCCGTCAAGTATAATTTTGATTATTACAGCAATTAGAAAGTTTATGATACCAAAAATTGTATTTGACTAGTTTGACTCTGTATGTTGGCTTTTCAGTATATGTTGTTTGCTTTTGCCTGTAGGTGAACTTAGTCCTTCCGAAGGGTAAACAGCGCAAAAGTAGACGGCTTTCACATTCGCGATGTTTTACTGGCATTTTTGACATCAGTATCTGCCGTTCAGCTTCAACCAATTGCCTTTCTTTTCTTCTTCGGATACTATCGATAAATTAATGTTTGAAAATCATACTGTGAAAGCTGAGCTCCTGTGATGCCTGGAAACAGTTATGTAGCACAAATCACTCCACACTGCTGAAAGATACATTATTGTATTGAGAATAATGTTTCATGACAACCAGGAAGCTAAGAAGGTCTAACTAGGGCGTGATAAAATGAGCTTTATGACAATTTTTGGTTTGATGAAACTATGTAAGCTATACATTGCCTTTGGTTTCGGCGAGTCTTTGAACAAGACTACAAAGAGGATACAGATGGATCTGAATGTCAGATTTTGGGATGAAAATGAGTAAGATTTGGTAAATCTTTACATGACGTCAATGTTCTTGGGACACTCTCAAGCATCAGGACTTGCAGCTTTTGAAGAAGGCATGGGGATTATATATTTGAACAAACTTCAGTTTGTGTCGATGGACGGTATAAACGTGAATTGGTCATACTAAGCGAGCTGCAACTGGTTTTTTCCAATTCATCAAAGGATTAAGAACTCGCCAAAATGTTACGACTGACAAATCTTGAAATTTCGTCTGAGATGCGAAACACTGCGTTGATGTATCCTTGATCTTTCCATCTTTGATTCCGATAAAAAATGGAGGGAAAACGATTCGAGAAGCTTTTGACTATTGACTTTTTAACATTTGACGGATTTTGGTCGTATCAGTGGAGCTCCAACAGATTTATCATTGAAACAATATTGCTAGCAACATAAACAAGTTTGCTCACTATGATCCGAAAAATGAACGACTGAACCATTATTGAAAAGGATAGTTCTACGGAAGTTTTACCCAAAACGGTCTTCTGTCTCTTATTACAAACCACAACGTTGAGAGGGCTTTTCCATTAGCGAATGTTTTTAGGAAAATATGTGGGAGGAAACGGTTGTACTATGAGACAAGTTTATGATGCTATACTTCACTTTGGAAGGATAGCATCAATAAAGGAGTTGAGCTCTCTTTATCGTCATATGAATCAAAGTTAATAAAACGGCTACGGGGAACAGAAGTGGAATCTATGGAGGTAAAACGGGGAAAAATTTGGAAAACGTACAGAAGGAAGCCAAAAGATTGCGAGATGAAGCATTTGATTGAAATCGTAACAGTTCCATGAAATTGATACAAATCAAAATGAAAATGTCTCATTCTGTACTAGTATTTGGGACTCCTTGAAGATAATTTTGAACTGTATTAGTAAATCCATTTTTCAAAATCTTTTAGGACCCTTATCAGTCGTCGGTAAACTCAATTAAAAATCACAAACAATTCATTTATTATAAAATATCAACAGACGTTCTCAAAATTTCATTGGTTAAGCTTAGTTAGTTTTTGTTTTAGGAGCTAAAGCTAAAGTATTTTTAGAGAATATTATAATTACTAGTCTACATCTGGAATTTTTCTGAAAAATTACTGGAAAATCAGGAAATATCAGGGAATTTATTTTCGGGTTTTTGAGTCGACACCCTGAATAAGTATCCTTGGTAGCTGAGATCGACACTGATATTGTGCAATTGTTCTTGATGCGGGCTGAATGGAAAGCGCGACAAGAACCATCAACATGCACAATATACCTTATTTGTAAGCATTCAACAATACATGAAAGTATCTTGTTGAAATTCTAACTGTTTGTGTTACAACGAGATATATTCAAGGTGGTCTTATAGAAATTGGACAGAGTGTACAAGTGTAATATTTTTTCAAAGAAAACTAGCTCATTGGCTTCAATTTCATATGTCTATCGTCCCAATCAGTCAGTAGTTCAAATATTGTGAAAAAGTAAAAAAAAAGTGAAAAAGTTGATTTTTCGGACCCTAAAATGGAAAATGACACCCTTGAAAAAATAAAAAAAAGGTCGTATATTTTGCGATAAGGAACAAAACTACCACTTTTCACCGAAATCTAAGAATCACTATATCGGATTGGCATGGAATGGCTGTATATACAGGAAAACCTGTTTTTGTGCGATTTTTTATGTGCAGTTTTCTGTTCTTGTGCGGTTTTTTTGTGCGTTTTTTTGTGTAGTATATGAATAGAAGCATTTTTGACGAAATTATCGTCCATTTATTTTTTTTCCGATGGTTTATATGCATTTCAGTGCGAATAAAGCAAAATCAAATGCTCTAAGTTGCGCATGACATGATTTCTAACAGCAACAAGTTTCGACATGCAACTAAAAGCACAACACAACCAAGCGCAACCTAAAAGGCAAACAGTCACTTCGCAAAGCAGGGACACAAAAGGAAATCGAACGGTGAACGGCGTGGATTTAAGTTATTTCCTTGGGGAAAACTTTTTTGATTCCTTCCCTATCTACTGCACAAAAAATGTTTTTTTTTTTCAAATTGTGTACCGAACACGATTTTTTAAAGCTACTGGTGAAGTTTTGCACGATTTTTTAAGCGATTTTTTCTGTGCGGTTCATATCCCCCGCACAAAAAAGGTTTGCCTGTATTAATTTTATATAAGCTAGTGCTGACCCAGCAAACTTTGTCTCGCCCAGAATGGATTTTTGTTATGAATAGTTTCAAACATTCATGTACCTAACGTTAAAAACTTTGGTAAAATTCGATAGGTGTAGGGAAACTTTTCGTGTATTGTGCAGTAAAGTTCTGTTCGCCTACAGAAGAGGAATCATTTGATGCAACTGAAACTGTAAGTTTGATAACAATAAATGAAATCAATTGCATTTTAACCCATTCACGTACAACATCGAGTCTCACTCGATGTGAGATGTTTGTGCCAAAACGTACAACATCGAGTCTCTCTCGTGGTGCGCTTGCATATCACACGGCGTTAAGACGCTCAGTAGAGTGAAATTGCTCGATGCGTGACCTATCGAAACTGTTTGCTTTTGATTCGCTCTCTTGAAAATCAAATCGTACGCAAAGGGGATAATTTTTGCATGATGTGTGGGGAGATATAGTCATGTTTCTGTGGGGTGAGTTGGCCATACAGGGGGAGTTGGTTTGAGACTTTTCTTTGACCTAATTGACCAGATGCCGCGCAATTATAAAAAAAGGATGGACAACGTTGGAAGAAGGAAGAGTTTGAAAGAGCAACGCAGGCCAACAAGGACGGACTTTCTTTGTACAAAGTATCGAAAGTGTTTGAAAATGCTCGAACAAATTTGAAAATTTTCAATCGTCATGTTTGGTTGAAATATGTGTAATATTTTTATGAGACCTCACTTCCCCTTCCAGAGAGGGAAATTTGTTGGCATGAAATTCGTCTATTGACGAATTTCATGCCAACTCGTCTTAGGAGTTGGCAGCACCATCTCAGATAGCAGCGAAACTTTGTGAGTGTAAACACATGGGTTTTTAAGCTACTTTACATACTTGAAATATTCTAAACAGAATTAGACTACTTTTTTAAAAGGGTCAAAAAAAAATTTCTTTATTTTTTACAAAAAATTATAACTCAAAAACTATAATACCTACAAAATTCGGGACAAAGGATGAAATGTAGGAAATTGTTTAACTTTAATAAAAAATACCAAATTTTTTTTTGAAAAAAAATTTCGCTGAAAAAAAAACTTATTTTAAAAATAAAAAATTCTTTTTTTTTTTGAATTCCCAAAAAAATTATATGAATAGCCCTTACAATTTCCAACAAGTCGTCCATACATCGGAAGATGGGCACTTTTACATGGAAAAAGTTTTTCTAGCAACAACATTTCCACGTTTTCTTTGAAAAAATTACAACTACAAGTCAGGATAGCAATATAGTATATTTAAATTTTTAAAAATATTTTAAAAATTTAAATTTATTTTTCTCGAAAACATGTTTTTTTTTAATTCTTAAAAAATAAATATGAACATCCCATTTAGTTTGCAACATGTCACCCATACATCGGAAGATGACTACTTTTACAGGGAAAAAGTTTTTCGAACAACATCGTTTTCATGTTTTTCTTTGAAATGTTACTATTATATATGAATATAAATGTTATGTATGTTATGTATAAATTATTGCGACTTACATACTCTGCTAACTTTTAGTTTACACACAAAAATGTACCAAAATGCCCTCTATTCCAGAAACTATAAAAGATAGAAAGTTGACGCATTCGACGAAAGTTCATATTTTAATAAGATCTAAAACTTTTTCGAATACTTTATATTGCTATCTTGATTTTAAACAAAATTAGGATCAGTAGTAATTTTTCCAAAGGAAACATGAAAAAGTTGTTGTTAGAAAAACATTTTCTCTGTAAAAGTACCCATCTTCCGATATATGGACGACTTGTTGGAAATTTTAAGCACTATTCATATATTTTTTTTTAGATTTAAAAAAAATACGTTTTTGAGAAAAATAAATTAAAATTTTTTTAATAATTTTTTTTTTCAAAAAAAAGGGATTTTTTATGAAAATTTAAACAATTTCCTACATTTCATCCTTTGACCCGACTTTTGTAGGTATTATAGTTTTCGAACTATAATTTTTTTTGTAAAAAATCAAGAAAAATATTTTGACCATTTTAAAAAAGTAGTCTAATTCTTTTTTGAATATTTGAAGTACGCAAAGTAGCTTAAAAGATCCAAGTGTTTACACCCACATCGTTTCGCTGCTATCTGAGATGGTGCTGCCAACAGCCAGTCGAGTTGGCATAAAATTCGTCTATTAAATCATGAGTTATGTAGAAATTTGTGTTTTGTTTGTATGGGAAACAGATAAAAATTTGAAAAAATACTGAAAGTGCATCTTATGATGGTGTATCGAGGAATATTATCAACAAAAATTGTCATGAAAAATTTAAGTACTACAAAAATGGTTGAAATATTGATTTTTTTTTGGTAATTTAGAGATTCACTACTACTCTAATTCGTATTTCAATGTGCTTCTGCACCTTTTCTAGATATGTGTGATTTTTCAGAGAAAGTTGACAGTGTTGCACGGTGCAAAAAATAATTTTATTTATAATTTTAAGACCCATTACAGGTTTAGTTTATATTTAAATATGTATGTTTATTTGTTCGTGTATATGTTTTTTGTATTGGTGATCTTTTTTCCGAACATTTCGAGAGTTGCGCAGTATGTAAATGTCTATGTTCTGAATTATTTTTTTCATATATTTTTTTTTCTATTTTTTGTGATTTTCTAACATTTTTTTTATTTTACTAAAAAAATTGTCACGACACTCTCAACAGCTTGGAAAAGCTTGAAAAAATACTCATAGTGCATCTTACTAGAATAAAATTACCATTAAAACGTCAATTTTTTTGGCATTTCGAATTTTTTTAAACGAAATTGGATAATTCTATTCAGATTTTAGATCAGATCTTGATATGTTTAGTCTTATGAATTTAAATTCACGATTTTATTAATCATCGATTTCATAAAAATAAAAAATACGGACGGAGAAAATTAGGAGAACATTTTAAAATAATTGATTTACTGCAAGCTGCTGTTACTTCTCCTCAGTCTTTTGGTAAAGATGCGGAAGCTTTGTTTGGAGATGCTCATGCAGACCGGGCCTGACTTGAAGTGGATACTCTCTATCAGTGACTTTTTGGATCAGATTGTGGAAATCAATTAAGTATTATTTTTTTACAAATTTTGTTACATTCGTCCGTGTTTAGGTGTTATATGTGTTATCACACAATTACCATTTCTATACTCACATTTGGAAATATTCTATGTTTCGAGTTTTGGTTTCACGACTCTACGTTCACTAAATATGTAGTTCATTCTGTCAAATTTATACCGGGAATTTGTGTTTTTAAAGAGAATACTTTATTTGTCATCTGAATTTATATTATCGCCTTCAAAATATGTCCCTTCTAAATCGATATACTTTTTCCAACGCAAAATTCATTTTCATAGCAGTATTCAAGAATTGCCTTATGGAAAAATCATAAATATAAAAAACAGGTACGAACTCATTTCAAAGCAATACTGTGTTTCAAAGCTTCATTTAATAATTCTAAAATTTAAAGTTATTAAAAAATTGTATATTAGAAAATGAATAAAACAGATTTTTTTTCTTAATTATTGGATGTTTTCGCACCGCGCAGTTCTCAAAATTTAAAAAAAAATCAAAAATGTCAAAAATCACATATGAACATATTTAGTTAGAAATTGAACCAGTACTGAGTCCCGAAATTCTAAAAGAAATCAAAATTTTATAAATAAATATTCGTTTTGTATCGCGCCAGACAGTTCAAATTCTGAAAAAAAATCACACTTATCTAGAAATTGCGTAGAAACAGATTTAAATACAAATTAGAGTAGTAGTGAATCTCTAAATCACCCAAATTTTTTTTTTCAATATTTAAAGAATATTTTTAGTACTTAAATTTACACCATTATAAGATGCACTTTTAGTATTTTATCAATTTTTTATCTCGAAGCTATCGAGAATGGCGTGAAAACTACGTTTTTTACTATAGACCCTATGTTGAACCTCATAGGGGTTCAAAAAAATAGTCGAAATTTCTTATTTAGCACTCTATACATTATTTTCCATAGAGCGGCTGATTTGGTTTGGGGGCACTTCTTACTTCCTTATCCGGCTAAGCCTTTTAAAAAAAAACTTATTATCAGTTGGATGTTCCTTTTAAAATGAACCAACTTCAGTCAATTGTTTCATTCGACCATATAACCCAAAAATAACCCTCGGATGATTGAGTAATTTACCGAAGATGATTTTGGTCTATCAGTTTGTATGCGCCTTAACTAACGACCCCCGTTTGTGTGGAGTCTCATTGCCTGGAAGACCATCGCCAAAGGCGAACTAAACCGCTGAACCGTCAAGGCGTTGAGATAAAGCCCATAATAATATGTGCTGTTGCTCTCGTGTCTACATAACCGCCAGAAGGGGGCGCCAAATTGTAAAGATGAAAGTGATTGCGTAAAACAAACCCGGACCATCCATGTAACAAAATCGTAATACACGTACCGTCCGCGTTATGTCTGTATACGGTTCTAAATGTGGCCCCGAGCCACAATCTCCGATTGTCTGGCCGAAGATACTATACCATGAAGTTCATGCTCGGTTTTTTTTCTGGTTCGCTATCAACGAAGGAATATGCAAACTCATCGGAGCGTAAAATATCGGAAGGACTCGGATAATAGGAATGATGGTTACTAGTGTAAGGTTGGCCGGCTTGTGAGCGGATGTTCAATGCTGACCCCCTCTACTACCGGCTGTATGGCAGAATCATAGTTCTCTACCAGACGCAAAATCAATTGGAGCCTAAAACCGATCGATCGATCGATCACTCACTCGTTATGGCAGACCCTGGGTTTTTGGTTGGTTCAATAACCCGTTGTTTTGACAAAACCGTAAATCATCGTTCATCGATCGGCTCCAAAATGGGAGCACTTTCCAAACATTTGCGAAAAATTTGCGAATGGCCCACATTTCTGCTTTGAATGCTTTTTGAACGCGGCGAAAATGGAGGGTCTGTCTGCGCTGTTTTACGTAAGTTTGATTGAATGTTCGTCTAAAGACGAGCAGCTACGGGGATTAATGAATGAGAAAAGGTTTTCTCGTGAATTGTGTTTACGTATAAGCGGCGTAAGTAATTTGATTACTATTCCCGGCGTTTTCGCGTGGTGCAGTTATGCGAATTTATCGGAGCTTTTCATAGGCAGTTCAAAATATTGGGTTGGTCGGGAAGTGACTTCTCTTGTTCCCACCAGATCATTCATTAGCGACTGGGCGTATCTTCCAACGGACAACATCACAACTACGGTGTTACATAATCTTGACGCTCAGTAGAATAGATATCGTTTTTTTCCACGACGAACTATTTTTTATTTAACACATATACGTATTAGTTTTGAACTTATTTTTCATCCCATTTGTTTATTCTATCTAGGCTCACTAACATTTTCAACTTTTATATCGTGTACATATTCTTGCATCGATACACATGAGAACCTACAAACTATCGCCTTTCACCGCAAGATTTTGTTTTGTTTCACTGTTCGGTTAGAATGTATAGTGGGACAGTTGAAACGAGACTCCCATTGTTGGGTCATTAATAACACAAATAGTCTGATGAGCATAATTGCACGCAGAGCTTGTGAGGACGAAGAGAGATTGGGATCTCATCACTGATTGTTTCGTGGATGTAGTTATTCTATAATAACACACTAAGACTGACTGACCAGTTGAGCGTTCTGAGCCTTGATGCTTAGTAAGCGGACGTGCAACTTTTCGGCTACAAAGATGATGTAACGACCATTCCATTCCTGCTGTGTAAATTTGTCGTCCATAAATCATTCGCTCGAAATGTAGTGCAGAAGATGGAAAATATTGCGGAAAATATAGACATTTTGCCCGACGTGAAGTCTGATAACGATGTCGCTTCGGCTGGTCGCTAGTGTGTTGAGACCGTAAGATGAAATTTTGTTCTTATTTTAAATTTTTGTTCTCAAACCTGAGGTGAAAAGATGGAGAAAAATTACCGCGTCAGTTTTCATACCGTCAGGCGGAGAATGTTTGTGTATTCTTGAATCATACGTACGCATTGTTGTATTCATACTTTGTTGAGACAGCCGTACTTTCACGCTGAAGGTCACGAGTTCAATTTTCACTCCCATCATTCTTCCAATGGATTAAATCCGTTGATCCAAGTGATGAACCAGCCAAAGGCTGAAAGTAGTAATACAGCCTAACAAAAATTGTTTTGTTGAAGGTTGATAATGGTTATGGAAAAAATATATTAGTCTAATTGAAATTGACGATGACGCATTTAAGGAGTGTATCGAAAAGTAGTCTTAAACTTTCAAACATCAAAATAAAACTGAAATCGTATGGAAAGTGTTTACAAAAGTGAATATTATCAAAGAATATTAAGTTTACATTTCAATGAAATGAAAAAATCAAGCTTATTGTTGATTTCTAAAAAATTATCGAACCTAAGATTTAACTCCACTCATCAAATTCAGTAGTCTTTGTGCACTCTCTGGACGCTGTAGACCAATTCTTCTTGAACCATGAAATATTTTCAGACACTGTACCTTCCTTCTTGAACGTGGTCGTGACAATTGCCCAGCAACGTTGAATTGGCCGCAGCTGGGGACAGTTAGATGGGTTGAGATCTTTTTCGACAAACATGATGTTGTTTTCCGAAAACCATTGTAGAGTGGATTTGGCATAATGTGCCGATGCCAAATCCAGCCAGAATAGAGGAAAAACCTCGTGCTTTCTGTAAAGTGGAAGCAATCACTTTTTTTAAGCATTCTTCCACATAAATTTGAGCATTTATAGTCCCTTTTGTGAAAAAGTTGACGATCGCATGCCACACGTGCAAATGGCTTACCAAACGAGCACTTTTCGGTCGAATTTCCATCGCAACAGTCGTGTCTGCCAATGGTACACTCTCTCCATTTGATTTGGTATAAAATGAGGTCCCGGCAGCGTTCTGGAATCTACTTTAACGTATGTTTCGTCATCCATGAGAATGCACTGGTTGTGATTGTTCAAATTACACTCATATAGCTTTTGAGTTCGTGTTTTAGCGCGTTCTTGCTGCTCCGGTGTTTTTTGGCAACTTTTTGCTTTTTATAGGTCTTTAGACCATGTCTCCGTTTAATCCGCTGAAACATCCCAACACTTCTTGGCCAAACCACGATTGGATACAGACCTGTTCTTCTGAATATATTTTACAGCTTGTCGGCACGATTCGAGATTACTTGGTCCGGGTTTCCGTCCACTTCTGCCGAGATCCTCGAAAGAACACTCATTACCAAACTTTGCGACGATTCGTTTAACACTTTCTGGACAAACATTGATTTTTTTTTTGCTATTTTATGGTATGTAACACCCTTTTCGGTGCACCAATTGTGTAGAATTTTCTTTTCAGTTTCCAAATCAATCTGCGACATTTCGAAAACAACTTTCTTGTATTTCGATTTTTGACATGTAAACAAAGCGTGCTCTGATTACACGACAAAAAAAGTTCACCTGTTTGTGTGTAATAACGTGTTAAATGTTTAAGACTACTTTCCGATACACTCCACTTCTCCAAGTGGAGATATTATTTATTCACCATCCCTATATACTTTCTATGATTTTATCCATACAGGAGTCATCTCGCCCAGGGCAACAGAGGGTTTTTTTTTGACGTAGGACTACGCCTAATCGGAAGATAAAGGGGGTAAAATGAAAATATTGGCACCGAACATGTGGGAGAAAATGAAAGATTTCGAACGTTTATAACTTGAGCATTTCTAAATAGATCGCAAAGATGTTTACATCAATTGATAGGAAATATTTCTACGCATCTACCACAATGGGTAACATTTTATTTTAATGAATTGTGAAATGTAAAGCATTGTCCGAACGCACTATGAGCCTCGTTTTGCCTCGTTTTGATTGGGCAATTTGTGTTCCTCAAATGGTTCCTACCAAAAAGAGTCGTACGTCTCTTCAGCTATGTCTTCGACATTACCCACCCGTTTTCTCATAAAAGCTGCACGGCTACGATGAACATGCATCTCAGTTTGGTGCTCAGATTTTTGACCTACTGCACGAAACATTTACGTATTAATTCGTGAACAAGTTCACTAGACATTAAAATTCGTTTAGAAAAGTGTAAAATATTACATATGGTTGGATAAACTATTTAATATGATTTCTTGCTGTGGTGGCTGAGAGCAGACATACGACCGCAAAGAGTTAGACGTGGTCCGAACAGTTTTATGGCAACTGAGACTGTATATTCCATTGTTCGGGAGATACGTGCCGCGTAGAAAAAATTGCGTAAATTCAGAAATCTGCACAATAAATCTGTTTACACTGGAGCTACTTTTTACGCGGTTGATACGTGCCGCCTAAAAAAACCGCGAAATCCACGGAAGAAAACAGTGTAAAAAGCGGTTCAGCGACGTTTATATAATTTTTTTGCTAACAAACTGTTCTTTCGACTCCATTTTTGATAGTTTTGCGCAACTGATGATTGATTTTACATTTTGTAAACAATACACATAGAACATTTTTTATTCAAAATCTCAATGTATTACACCCGAAGGTTCAAAAGTTGGATCAATTTGCGTGTGATGCAATTTTATCCTAGACACTCCTCGTATTAGTTATTGGACAATGTGACTTAAAAAAACGTCAACAGACACAAAAAATGCTTTCATAAACCAACGAATTGACGGCCGGTACAAACCAATTACAATTCATTTTTTCGAGCCTTTTTTTGCCTTCGCTCATCCATTCGTGCTAAGTTTAACTTTTTGCTGAATCATGATGATCGGGTGCCCCGTTATACTAAATTATTTAATGCTATCATAATCGATTCGATCGATGCATTATTCCCCCCAAACAGTGGGTAGTGTTTGATAACTGAACATCGGAACGAAATGATCAGCCTTTTTTTATACACGAATTACAAGGGTTACTAGTTGAGAGAATTTTACAGATCCTTTCAATTAGTAGCGCAAACAAACTTGACCCAAATTCATCACGCTCCAATTGCGAAAACGACACAAAACAAACGAAATCCGAAAACGCATCGATTGGAACGTGCTTTGAGCGACACTTCGTTACACACGTCGTTGGTTGTGATAATTTCCCAATTTCACACATCATCCAATTATTGTGCAGTTCTTTTCGGCCCTCGGATTCTGCAAGTCATTCACCTACCGATTTCGTGATTCACATCGTTCGGTTGCTTCGCAACCTATGAAAGATAGACAATTCGTTTTGATGACCTATCGCGGAATCCGTCCGGAAAACAACCTGTGCGCTATCCAACGCGTAAGGGGAAAGCTAATTTCCTATGCGCAATCGTGAGCAGCGATAAATTTTGCTTGATGACAGCGACAAAAAAATCGTGTTTCGTGTACATAACACGCAGGACAAATAAATCCATTGTTGACACTTGGAGCAAACGGGCGTTATCCTCTCGAGGGATTGTGGTAGAGAATTGTCACGATGTGATGTGGTGTGGTAATTTAATGCGTTCACGCTCGAAACTATTGCTCCTTGCCTTGCTTTTCTTATTTGGTATTGTATGCCAGAGCGTGATAACCAAGCATATCTCAACAAGCGACGACGCGACATCGGAAAACTATGGACAGTCCGCAAGCTTTCGAGCGGAGGTTGTTGCGCGTTCATGACTTTGCAATTTGGCATCGCAATGAATGGATTTCACCTGTTAGTGTATGACGTTTACCCAATGGAACCAATTATCAAGGAGCACCGTAATTGATAGTTTGCGTTCAAACGGATCGGAAGAACATGAAAAGCGGTGCACCACAACTGGTAGCTATGAAAAGTAGAGTAAATATTTAAATCAACTTTCGTTGGTAGCGGAGCTGGAGGAGGAGCCACATTTACGTCGAGTTACCTAGAGAGAGAGCAGTTGGTGTCTCATGGTCAACTGGGGGCTGCATGCCTCTCGACATAAGTGAATGAGTTTTGCGGATAACGGGTAGTCAGTGGAGAATGTTATTTTGCACCGCTATGCAAATTTTACACGATGCATTGGAATTCACCTAATGGCCTAATGTGATGTTCAAGTTCATCCAATGATTATTTTGATGATTTTTCGTGCTGCTTTTCTATATCAGTGACACGCGATGGATTGTTGAGTAGATATAAATTGTAAGAATGACAATCCTCTTCACTGTAATAACCTAGCATCTCTGTTCAGAAAGCATCGCGTCTTTTAAATACCCACGGGTTACGCATATTCGAATTTCGATTGTTTAGTGGCGTTATGTTGGTACTCATGTATCTCACTTGTGCCGACAAGTTTGCTCATTTTGAATGTTCAGCTCCTTTGCTTGGAGGTGTTTTGGTTCGTCTTAGATTTTTACCTAAAGCCTGTCCACGTTAAATTCCGGACACTTTTCTTACAGTGTACATAACAGCTGAAATCCTCCTCTTTATTTAGATTTCCAACATGTTTACATTCTTCTTCAGTTTGGTAAAATGGTGTCGAATCAAGTGGAAGTACGCAAACGCATTTTGCGCGAACGGCAGCAAAATCCAACACTGTCGGTACGCGATCTTGCCAAAAAGCTAAAACTGCCGAAGAGTACCGTGTTCAGTGTGTGCAAATCGTTTGACCAGCGCGGGTCGGAAGGTTGGAAGCGGAACAAATCGAAAAGTTTGCTCCCGAAAGATGGACCGAAAGGTGGTTGCCATTATTGAGAAACATCCCAACCTTTCAGTTAGAAATGTGGCTCGAAAGGTTGGAAAATCAAAATCATATGTACAAAAAGTGAAGCAGAGGCATGGACTGAAGGCGTACAAAGTGAAAAAGGTGCCCAATCGTGATGATAAGCAAAATTTCACTGCAAAAAGCCGTGAGTGATCTCAGAATATTTTTTTTACATATGATTTCACAATAAAAATTGCACTTCAGTTCCATAATACGTATGTACCAAAATTGTCAGCTTTCTTTTAAGTGAACGGGCTGCGTCATCCATATGAATAGATAAATTTCATAAAACATTATAGAACTGCATTCTGCCACTTTTTATCATTTTGAAAAGGATTTAATCCAACGCCGCTATGCTTCAAATTGCGCTACCCACGAAAAATACGAACTTTTTTTAATGAAAATGATCGTACAAGAATAATATTACGATAACACTGATCAGAAATATATATATATATATATATATATATATATATATATATATATATATATATATATATATATATATATATATATATATACAAATGCTTCCTAATAATAAAATTTGCGTAATATTCGAATATATTCTTCTTTCGGGTATGTCCCGTATTTGGGTAGATGTTACATTTGGGTAATTGTTGCATGCGGGTAAATGTCACATTCGGGTAGATGTTACATTCGGATAGTTGTTGCGTGTCTTTCGAATGCCTTTCGGATGAGTTGGTTTCGGGTAAATGTGACACAATCGAATTTTAAATATAAAAGTTAGAGTAAAAAACCCGTTTTTCATGGTTACCCTAATGCAGCATAGATTGAAGGCGCTAAAAAAACTTTATTGGAGGTATTTATTCTCTAGAAAAAAAACTGTCTTCGACAAAGTTGTTTTGTTGGCATTTTTGCCAAAATGATTTTTTTCTAAAATTCATAACTTTCGAACCACTGCACCAATTCAGATGTTCGACATATTAAATGAAAGCCAATTAGCTGATCTTTTTAGAAAAATACTACAGTTGCAGGAAATTTGAATTATGTTTTCGTTATTATTGATTGTATTTGTTTTTTATAGTTTTCATGGTCTCGGGACCAACGGCACTATATTTTTTTATATTTTTTCTGGAAAGCTGAGAATTTTTCACATAACATATCTCGAAACCACGGAGGCTGTCTTCGTACGACTTTTAGAGATTATTAAAACCAACATTTTTAACCTAAAAACTCATGATTTTAATTTTAATTTACTCAAACAAAAAAAATAACATAGTTTTCAAAATCACACATTATGTAGAATGAAATATGTTCTTTCAAATGCTGCCAATAAACTTTGTTTATGTTTGCCCCAGAAACAATGACAAACAAATGAAGGGAGCGTATTTTTTAGGAAGAAATATCAATAACTTTGAGTGGAGTTGAGCTATAGACAAGTTCCGCATCGCAAAACGTTTGTATTAGTAAGCTCTAAGTCTTTTGGAGATAGTTTGCATGTAGAATTTGAAGTATAAAAGTTAGAGCAAGAAAAAATTTTTTTTTCATGGTGACCCTAACGCAACCTAGAAAAAAGGCGCTATATCGGTTATTTCAAGAGATAGGAAAAAAACATTGTTCTACAAAGGTGTCTCAAATAACTGGGACTACTACATTGTCGATTTATGTTTACCTCTATCTATAAATATAAGAAAGTGATATTTTTTTTTTCATCGACAGTTTTGATCACCCTATTTTTGATAACATAAAAATGAGCGCTCTATCATATGCAACCACTTTGTCGAAGACTACTTTTGTCTACAGAATAACTGTCGAGCTCTAAATGCTAATGCTCTGAATGCTAATTTCCACCACCTGGACCATTGTGCAATGGATGCTGCTGCATTGGAATAGGCAAGAAATGCTGTCAAAAAACAACTGAACATTAAAAACGATGGACATGACTACCAACATAACGCAAATTGAAAATCGAATATACGTAATCCGCGGAAATTCAAAATTTGCGATACTTTTCGATCAAATCTCGTATATATTTTTTTAAAGATCCGGAATACATTGTAACGCAAATATATGGAAACGGATATTACATCTGAATGTAGTATAAGACAATAAAAACGAACGAATTTATTCAAACATTCATTCATTTTGATGGATCGGTGTAACTTTATTGCCACCAGTTTGTGTCTCACACATTGCTTGTGAGCTCGATTATCATGCAATTTCATCCTTCGGCGGATTTTGGCGGTTTCAAATTGTTACACAATGTAAAACACTTCTGCTCCGTTCACCGCACAAATTCCCCGAGTGAAACCGCATCGCATCGCACCTGCTACAGTTTATCACGATCGTATTTTGTAGTCGTGTCGTTTCGCACCTGATGAGACCTCCGTATGCTCCCTTTTTTTCGATTGTCTTCACATTGTAGCCCCGCACGTAACCGTGGCGCTTGCTTCATTCATATTCTTTCATTTTTTTTGCTCGTAGGTTGGCGGGACCCTACGAAACAAAATTTACGCTTTCTTTGTAAAACGCGCAAACTTTGTCATCCGCAATTTGCATCATTTACCGGATCTCCACCGCCGAAGCTTAACGTGGGAATGTGTGTGTATGTGCGGGGGTGTGTAAGAGGAATGCAGTGCGGTGCTGTCGCTGATTAAATATTTACGGTTATGAGTTTAACGGTCGTGTAATGCTTTCCATTACGAAATGTGTTTTTATTTGCCACATATGCTTTAAGATTTTGGAAGTTATGCGAGAAACGACTAGTAAACCCGGTTATTTCATGATCCGCATTGTTCTAAAATGTAGGCAAACAAAGAATTGGACGATAGAATCGTGTGGCGATTGCGAACTCGAGAGCACACCTTTATAACCTAGGTCACTGACATTGGAGTCTTCGCCATGGCGATGGAAACTTTTAAAGAATCGACACTTGGTTCTGAGGATACACAGATCCTCGTTTCGACACAGGGCCATATTGAATAGTCTGAACCCTCTCGAAACCCTATCAAATCAGGACAGCTAGGAGGCCTTTTTTTATTCCATCTGTTTATTTTATTAGGCCAGCTAGCAATTCAGAGCCGTAACAGAGCCGAATTTATTCGTATACATATTTATCTCACGATAATTTTGTTGCATATTACACAATAGCCATTAAGGCGAAATGTTATTTCTATTTTTTTCGGTGTATGAATATTCATATTATTCGAATGTTAACAGTTGGACCATACACAGCGGGACTGTTGATATGAGGCCGTGATCGTCACGTAACAAATTTCCATATGTATTATTGGGTTGGGGAAAAAGAAATGTCGTGTATTGTCAATATATGGCAACACTTAAACATATCTTGTGTTGTACTTATCGCATTGGGTCATACTATACGGCTATTTAAAGACGACAATCTGTGCTACAAGTGTCGTTTTGACAGTGTTGTGATTGTCCTTTTCAGTCTCAAGTTATAGCGCGTCAAAGGTGGAGTCCACCAAGCAAGAAATTCGCCATATTTTACGTTTTTACTACCTGCGAGGTAAAACTGCAACGAAGGCGGCCGAAAAAAATCGTGTAGTTTATGGACCCGATACTGTAACGATTCGCACAGCACAGCGTTGGTTTGATCGACTTCGTTCTGGTGTAGTGGCTGTCGAAGATACACCCCGTACTGGTAGGCCAATCGTAGTGGGAACCAATAAAATCGTTGAAATCATCCAAGTAGACCGGCATGTGAGCACCCGCTCGATTGGCCAGGAATTGGGTATAGACCATAAAACCGTTTGGAACCATTTGCAGAAGATTGGATTCTAAAAAAGCTGGATGTATGGGTGCCACACGAGTTGACGCAAAAAAATCTCTTAGACCGAATCAACGCCTGCGATGCACTGCTGAAACGGAACGAACTCGACCCATTTTTGAAGAAGTTGTGGACTGGTGATTAAAAGTGGATAATGAAGTTGCCTTCTAAATGACAACAAGTTTGCGAACAAAACGGCGCATATTTGACCTAAATTGGATAATTTTAAGTATGTTAAATAAAGCGTCAAATTTCGATCAGAAAAACGACATTTATTTTTCCCCAATCCTATATTAAGTAAATTCACGCGCCCCTATATCTTTGAACAGCTAGCTTCGATTCTGCGACCGAAAGAGATGTGTTTCCTGAGCCAAAATAATGAAGTACGTCTTGTAATAGGCTCAATAGCTGCCAGTAAGCAATATTTATAGTAATAGTAATAGTAATAGTAATAGTAATAGTAATAGTAATAGTAATAGTAATAGTAATAGTAATAGTAATAGTAATAGTAATAGTAATAGTAATAGTAATAGTAATAGTAATAGTAATAGTAATAGTAATAGTAATAGTAATAGTAATAGTGATTTCCTGGTTAGTTTTTAGAACTCGGGGTTCTACTATATTCCTTCGCCACTACGTATCTGCTATCTCGGCAATGCCAGTGTCAACTAATTTACATGCAAGGCATGTAAGGTATTTGTGACAGCTATTGCATGTTTACTTTAAGCGACATTAATTATATCATGGTATAATCTGGTTGCACTCAAACCTGTTTTTATGTGTTCCTCAGAGCTCTAAAATTTGTGTAATCATTTCAATTATTGATGTCTAGGAATCGGTTGATTATTTTACCGTCAAGCAATCCTGAAAGATTGATACACAGAGATTTTCCGTCGTTTTGGGTACACAAGTAGGTCATAGAAAACAACATCCTGTATATACTTACTCGGCACAATGTCCGCGAAGACTGGAACCATACCGGTAACAAACGGGCCATCTCAGTTCTGTGTATCACTCTATCACCTTTCAGCGAACTGCCAGGCGCCTCCGTCAGAGCAAAACAGTTTGTAAAGTGACATGTTACGTTTTACAATTTATTGTGACATTCACCACTCCTCGCTGGATTATCCATCGAAGAAATCCTTAAATATTCATGCTCGCAGTGAAATGGCTTCGGTCGGAGGTGTTCTATTTTCTCCTTTCTTTGGAACGAGTGGCAAACTCATTCAAATTTCATTGAACGTTTTCCAATCGTGTGCGGAAAGCTTTTCCTTATCCGGCAAGTGAGAGTGAGGTGGGCAGTCATGATGGGAACTGATGTGTTGTGTGTAATCAAGTGCTGTTTGGAATTTGATTGGTCGGCAATGAGAAGGGGTTGCCGATGTTTATCTAATATAGGACCTGTCGAGAGGCGGAGTGGTTAGCTCACCCTTGATAGACATCATGATTCTACATTATAGGCATGTGAGGGACATTGTTTAGCTAAGGACATTGTAGTGTTAAGAAAAATGGCCTCCAGTCGATTCCCCACGTAGCAGTTCTTGTCCGAGCGAAATGTGAGACGGTATGAACATCAATAATTGAAGCAGCAGTAGAATAAGTGAATGTCATTTGTACTCGATAAACAGGCAAAGGATTTGAATCAATTGGGAAGGAGATAGATCTAAATGCCTGAAAATGTGGGGATGATATAATCTACGTTTATTGATCTGTTTTTTTAATTAAATCAAGAGAAAGGAAATAATCAATTGTTTCTCCCCCAGCTAGAACAGTTTGCTTGTTTTTCCCAGTTGTTATTAAGAATTTAAATCTACATGTTATAATTCCATTCAATCCGGTCCAGTCCATTAGGCATTTGTTGGGGTTCGTTTGAAATAAAGTGAGGGAAAACCGGATAGTAAACTCTCGGGTACATTATTTCACGCAATCCGAATTAAACTCCATACGAAAGCGAAGTCTAACGTTAAATAGTTAACTTAAAATTAAATTAAATTCTCTTCTGTTTTGGTTCCGCATGACAACGCATGCTCAGTACTATACAGTTTTTTTGTGCATATTCTGAGAATAAAACAGAAACTGAACAAATTGCCGCAACGGGGGAATATTCATTAGGTCCCTTCTTTGTCTTTTTTTCCCCTAGATAGAATGATGCCTGTTGGTAGCTACGATTGTTTGCGCATTCGTCACACACTCAGCTATATTCAAATAGTGATTTGATGCTACTTTATCCTATTTAAAATCAAAGTGTTCCTTTGTTTCTAACTTTTCAGTATATCAGTCAATACTACGTAGAAGTAGGTGATCAGCAGACCATTCAGTCATTTCAGTATCGTTAATTTACTTTTTAGAAAAACAAAAAATGTCTTTTGTTTCTAAATGAGAATCTTCAGGGTATGACATAAAAAATATACTTCATGGTTTAAAAAAAAATAAAAACAAATAATGAATGGTCAATATGCCCCCCTTTGGTCTCGATAACCAACTGAAAACGCTTTGACAAACTCTCCACAAGGTACCGGAGGTGTTGGGAGTTGAGCTCGTCTCAACCCTTTTTCAACGCAGCAAAATAGTTTAGCTTGTTCGTAACGTCAATTTTGTCCACCTTGTTATCAGAAATTGCCCATAAATTATTAAACAGAGTCGATCGGAAGACTGTTGCTGTTTTATTCGCAGTATGCTTCGGGTCATTATCTTGCTGGAAGGTGTAATTATCGTAACCATCGGCAGTCATACTACCGTTGACTTGCGCTAAGTATCCCACCCCAGACCACGAGAAACAGCCCCACACCATGATGCTTCCACTACCGCCTTTTCTTGTACAATAGGTCGAACTTGGACTCGACCGACCAAATAATGCGCTCCCAGAACTCCAGCAAGCTCTTGTTGTCATGGTTCCTCGCAAACTGAAGTGGCTTTTTTTGTTGGTGCTGCTGATCATCAGTCGCATTTTGGCGAAATTAGTTTTCTTTATCCTGAGAGATGCGTAGAAATATTTCCCCTCCAATTGATGGAAACATGTTTGCGGTCTATCAAGAAATAGTCTAGTTATGAGCGTTCGAAATCCTTGTTTAAATTATGCAGGTTATGCAGTTTCAGTACTTTAATCATAAACCCTCGAATGGGAGGATGAAGATGCAGCACTGCAAATTTTCTACATAATTCTTATGTTTTTACACATTCTACATCCTCATATTCCAGGTGTCGAACTCAAGTTCGAACAATACGGCTTTGTTCAAACATTACAGGTTTTTTTTAAATCTTCAAACAGTGCCTTACCTTTTAAAGTGCTTTCAGAGAGTATGAACATGAGTTATCTGCAATTAGTCGGAAACATCAGGAAACTTCATGGTGATGGATAAGCGATCCTGAAACAATCGTGGATAGAGTTTCAGTTTAATTTTAGTTTACATTGGCTAGATTGGCCTCCTCGGGAAGTACACGAATGAATTGGAAAAGTATTATACGCGGTTTGGTCCACGACACGACCGCATTGTTGATGTAAAAACGGAAAACCTTCGAAATTTTAGGAATTAGAATGTCCCTGAAAAGGTTGGCTTGTGGAAGAAGTTTAAGATTTGATGATTCATTCTTGTCCTCGCTGATCATATGATCATTTGTCACAATTTGTTTCTCCATATCTTCATATAATATCTATATTGCACTGAGTATTTGTTGCAAAAGCTATTCCGGTGCAGGGTACGTTTATGACAAGGTAGTCTGTGACTAGTGCATCAATAGTAGTGAGGCTGTGACATGTTAAAGGGTGTGTCACATCAAATTGCATCACGGAAAAAACGCTGTAGAAATTCGCCCAGTAGACCGATACTTTTGAAAATTTTAGACAGTAAAATAAAAACTATTAAACAACTTTTGGCATTTTCTTTTTATTCACACTTCGAGCCCAAGCCCGTATGCTCGCACCTTCCTCTTTACCCCTTCCATAAGGTTCTGTACAACGTCAGGTTATAGTTTTTTTTTAACAGAAATCCACTTTCTCTAGAAGTCCGCCTCCGATTTGACAACTTTTGGGTTCTTCCGGAGGGCCTGCTTCATAATCGCCCAATATTTCTTTATTGGGCGAAGCTCCGGCGCGTTGGGCGGGTTCATTTCCTTTGACACGAAGATGACCCCGTTGGCTTCGTACCACTCCAACACGTCCTTTGAATAGTGGCACGAAGCGAGATCCGGCCAGAAGATGGTCGGGCCCTCGTGCTGCTTCAATAGTGGTAGTAAGCGCTTCTGTAGGCACTCCTTAAGGTAAACCTGCCCGTTTACCGTGCCGGTCATCACGAAGGGGGCGCTCCGCTTTCCGCAAGAGCAGATCGCTTGCCACACCATGTACTTTTTGGCAAACTTGGATAGTTTCCGCTTGCGAATCTCCTCCGGAACGCTGAATTTGTCCTCTGCGGAGAAGAACAACAGGCCCGGCAGCTGACGAAAGTCCGCTTCGACGTAGGTTTCGTCGTCCATTACCAGGCAATGCGGCTTCGTCAGCATTTCGGTGTACAGCTTCCGGGCTCGCGTCTTCCCCACAATGTTTTGCCTTTTGTAGCGGTTAGGAGCCTTCTGAACCTTGTATGTTCGCAGTCCCTCCCGCTGCTTGGTCCGCTGGACGAATGAACTTGACAAATTCAGCTTATTGGCGACATCCCGGACCGAACTTCTCGGATCACGTCTAAACTGCTTAACTACGCGCTTGTGATCTTTTTCACTGACGGAGCATCCATTTTTGCCGTACTTCACCTTCCGGTCGATGGTTCTCGAAGTATCGTTTAAGTACTCTGCTGACCGTGGATTGGACGATTCCCAGCATCTTACCGATGTCCCAATGTGACAACTCCGGATTCTCGAAATGAGTGCACAGGATTAATTCACGACGCTCTTTTTCGTTCGACGACATTTTTCCAAATTTACGAAAAATTTACAGTGAAGCATGGCCAACGTGATCTATACACTCTTATCTGATTATAAGCGAAAGCTGAAGATATAATTCCTAAAAATTAAATTTCTACAGCGTTTTTTCCGTGATGCAATTTGATGTGACACACCCTTTAGCTTTGCCAGTATCATGGAGCGGTATAATAAATTTGTCCAAATACGGGGTGAGTTGGACATACAGGGTGATTTGGACCACCCCTTTATCTAAAAAAATACGGCTCAACTTGGATTTTTTATAATGTCATTTTCTTTTATTATTGAACCGTTTGTAACAAACGTGAAAAAACTTTGGTAAAATTCGACAGGTGGAAGGAAACGGTAGCATGAACACAACAAGCACTTTGATTGTAAAAAAATGTGAGTTTTCCGATCGTGGTTTTAAGGTTTTTCCCGCTGATTAAACAAACTTTTCGTGTATTGTGCAGTAAAGTTCTGTTCGTCTACAGAAGAGGAACAATTTGATGCAGCGAAACTGTCAGTTTGATAACAATATATGGAATTAATTGCATTTTAATTTTTGCATTTTGTG
This sequence comes from Toxorhynchites rutilus septentrionalis, assembly GCF_029784135.1. Classification (NCBI taxonomy): domain Eukaryota; kingdom Metazoa; phylum Arthropoda; class Insecta; order Diptera; family Culicidae; genus Toxorhynchites; species Toxorhynchites rutilus. Next base: position 27,707,491 of record NC_073744.1, on the reverse strand, counting down.
TGGGGTGACATGAACACGTTTTTGTGGTGTGAATTGGTCCTACAGGTTTGAGGCTTTTTTGATGTAATTGATTCCAGATGTCACGGAATTACAAAAAGAGGATGGCCAGACGACGTTGGAAGAAGGAGGAGCTTGAAAGAGCAACTCAGGCCATCAAGAACGGATTTTCTTTGGCCAACAACGAAAGTGTTTGAAAATGTTCGACCAGGATGAAAAGATTCGTGCAGAATTCGAGATGGTGTCAATCCAATTTTTCTGGTCTGGAATCTGGCCAAGACACCTGGTATCGATCCCAAAACACTGTTACTGATTGTAACATTATCCCAAAATACTTTACATAAACATAAATATGTTTTTTTCGATGAAACACACACTGGACCAAATCACCCCGCATCAAATTTTAATGTCCAAAAATCATCTCTTTTATTTTATGATATATTTGGTAGTTTGAAGCTTTATATGATTATTGAACATTATTGATTGAGAGAAAACAAGTGTAGCTAAGTATTGTAACCGTTCGAAGTCCCGATACGCGAGTTTAGCTAAATCAGGTGGCTTTAGCGCCACTCCCAAAGGGAGACCACCTGTCGTGTTATTTGCCCGACTAACTATTGGAATTTCTCTCAGGGTCAAGCTAACCTCGAACGACCACGCACGATATAGGGAAAAGGTCACGAAACCTACGTGAACTTCCCTGCAAAAAATGCGATAACCCAAAACTCCGATTTCCGCGAATACCTGAATTTTCAGGAACCTTCCCAATTCGATTAAGTAGCTGTAGGAGATGGAATCAACCAGAAAAGTTAATAAAAATTAACCGAAACGAAATATTATTTCATGAAAAAAAACCACTCATTTACATCCCTATTTACAATTTATTTCCTTCTCTCTTCATCTTCCTCTATTTCCCTACTCAAATCCTAAACTCTCAACGAAAGCTCTCTCTTCCCAACACTCTCAATAAAACTTGAAATTAAGGTGAAGGTGGAAGCTAGCCATTGTAGTAGTATAGGTAAACCCTCGTGTAAAAATGGGGTAATAGTGTTTGTGAGAGAAGAGCAAAGCACACGTAAATAGATCAATTCACTTATCAGACTGTGTGGCGCTTCATTGACACGAGTCTTTGAATACATTTGAAAAAAAAAACAAATAACAATTCAATACTAAAGTAAAATGTATGAACGATATGTTCCGATGAACAATTGCAAATATAAATATATATAGAAGGTGCATTTGCATATGATTCTGATTATACGCGAGCGTAACATGAGCAAATTTATAACACATGCGAATTGGGGCTCTTTTGGTATTAACAAGTTCTTCCGCATAGTAACTCGATGTTGATAATTCCTTAATATTTTCCTTCGTTGATCGTATTGTTTTCACATATTCACGTTGGAAAGCCTTAACCCTTCTCTTCGTTGGCCGAGGCATTTAGATTGAATTTAATACTTTTCCGTTTACTGTTTTTGAAAGCATAGGCAGCCGTGGTAGTGTTCCGAGCTCTGCAATACAATTTTCTTACCCAATGTTAAAGTTGCTAAAACTTACATTATAGACCCATTAAACGTAAAAATAATAATTGTATTGATATCAACACAATTTTATTCTATTGATTTTCATGACATGGGACGCTATGACTCCGGAATAACATTTTATTGAGTGGTTTTTATAGCTGTTTCGATGATGTTGTTTGGCATCAGTGTCGAAAAAATAACGATGCTTCCACCAATACAAACAAAACCATTGCAGAAGATTGAAAAACGAAAATTTAACTTTCAGAGCACTTGCTCGAGTTTTCCGACGTTCTTCACTATACGGTGCGAAAGCAGATGAAAATTTAATATCTTGTGAGTAATCGATTAGAGTTTGGTTGATATTACTTGATGGGAAGTGTGCGAAAACGATAATTTTCTTCACACTGTTTCGCAAAATTATTGATTTTCGGGCGAGAGGTGAGGGAGGGAGATGAAAGAAATGAGCGCCATTGTGGCAGCCATTTGTGGCTAGCTTCCACCTTCACCTTAAGTAGCGTTACGTTTCTACGCTATGGCCATGCGTACACTTTCGTCACCTACCTGCGCGCAGGGTTTTACCGGACTGATAGCGTGCGATGAAAATGAGCTGGATACAGTCGCAGCTGAATTTGCTAAGCTACCGTTGTTGCTCGTTGCTACCGACCAGGATTCCGCGGTCAGGAAACTCAAAAACGCAGTGTATGGGGACGGACGCTGCGGGACACTGCGAAACACGCCGAGTGCCGGTCGGGCGATCCTCGATTACTCACACCCGTTCGTTGCGAATAAAGAATCCTCAGCTCTGTTTATTCCGGTTAAATGGGATATCCAGAATCCCTGATATGCTGCCTGTTGAACAGGCGATCTGTTCAACAGAAACGCTCAATTGAGTGTTGGGTTAGGTTGGGAAGAGATCAAATTTACCTTGGTTTCTCCAAAAACACTCAAATATAGCGAAACTTGAATTATGTAATTATTTAACTTTATAACTACACCAATGCAAAAATCTAGTTACAATAAAATAAACTGATTACACTACTTTTTTTCTATTAACGAAATACTATTCCACTAAAATACCTTTTTGTACTTATTCGCACTTAAAGAAAAACGTTCCGCTCTCTGACCGCTTCGCAAATGAAATGGCCAAGAGTTCCAAAAAATTACAGGTTCTAACTGTGGTATGCTTCGGCTCCTTTAAACCTATGTAACTGAGCCTGTAAAAATAAATGACTTAAATAAAAAAAAAACTGTGGTATGCCAAGTGGCCATTGATTTCCGCCTGTGAAATTTCTTGCAAAGAAATTCACCGAATATTCCCTTCTCGTTTGCAATTATTTGAGAGGAGCTGGACCCCAAAGAAATAGTTGGGAATTACGACGCATAAATGGCATTTCGTATTATTAATTCCGCACTGGTTGCTATAATTTATTCATTTAAATTTTTCATTCATTTTTATTTATAACAACCGGAAAACGTTACAGTATACAATGTGACATTTTTGATTTAGACCGTATTGGTTTGGAAATATTAGGCGATTTGCTTAGGTGGTCCAAATTCCCCCCTTTTCCCCTATATATTTATTCATTGCAGCATAAAGATACTCCAATTAGGTTTTCTTTCTAATCAAAACCCAGGGGAAAGGGAAAACCTGAAGCTTTCTGTAGCTCTCCGATACCTCTTGCCGCAGAGCTTGAATTGAGCTGTCAGAACCGGCCGAATCGCTAGGTTGGAAATGTTGATGGTGCTGCTCCCGATTTCCTTTGAAGGAATATTTCTCTCGATATAGTCATGTTTCCTCCCATCAGAAAACTGGACCGATTACGCGGATGTTACTGATCATCGAATAGATTAGGGAATGCTTTTCCCGCTGAGTTATTAGCGATAGAGAATGTCGATGAAGAGAATCGATCAAAACAGATAGGTCCTATTGAAAAGTTAAGGATGAATTGCTTTGCGATCGCTGCTTTCCGTCATAGCTAAGATGTCATAGTTGAGAGTGTATAAGTGAATCTTTTCGTTACACACTTCGAGTCTAGATTACCTTGTCATAAACGTAACCTGATTCCGGTGGCTTTTATTAGCATTTGACACACACACACAGAAGGAGAACCACGACTTGACAGAGATTGACGAAGCAAGTGATGTGTCGATACACACACACATACGAAAATCAAATCAAGCAAGTCTTGAAAACTTTTTTTGGCATCTACCTAAGGTATGCTATATTTTTCACACCTTTCGTATTCAATATGTAATTTTTATTCGAAAAAAACTCCTTTCCATTCCCTAATGAATAACGAAATAAATTACATGTAAACTCAGTCAATGTTGCTGCTTACCTAGTAATACTAAGGCATGAATTTTTATAGCATACCAGGGTAATTGACTATGTACGATGTGCCTTGACAACAGGCTGCTGAAATCATCGCAAGCGAACAAAGCGTCCTCAAATCATGAAATATTCACGAACCATTTACCGTTGCCATTATTTTCTTCATCGGCGTCTCTGTCCCTCACTTGCACGCATATGCTTCCCTGAACTAATACGACGTTTCTCATTTTACAGAGCATATTTTGCCTGGCAAAGTTTGTCAAATCGTATGACGTGCCGGAGCATCGCGTTGACTACATCAAACTTGTTGACGGTCATGAATATGATTATCAGTGAGTACCATAATGCACTGTCTACTAATAAAATTAACATTTCGCTGGTTTCGCGTGCGTGACTAATCGCAATCACTTCCTCTCTCTCACCTTCTGTTCTTTTTTCACAGTTATCACGACGGCGGCCCAGCGCCACGGTTAGGGAAAAGCAAATCTCATCATCCCCACAGCCATCACAGTCACCGCCAACAGCAATCAAAGCGCAAATCGCCCTCGAAGCAGCCCTACTACCACAACAAGTATTTTGTCACGGGCTACGAGTTGATCCACACGAATGATTTCCAGCCAACGGCGGCGCCAATATATTCCAGCTTCAAGCAGCAAAATTCACTTCCAACTTTCGAAAGTCATGAGAAGCTTCGGCGTCCCTTCGTGGAGGACCATGATTACCACGATGAGGACAGCAAATGGTTACCGATGGGTACCTTGCTGCCGAAAAGTGTCTTCCCCGGACCCGTCAGGACTTCCCACGGAGCACAGCTGCCGGCGCTTAAGCACACGAACATTGTATCTCACGGCAGCTACGAGCCCTCGTCGAGAGTGAACGAAGCGGCGAGTTTTGTTTCGACCATTCCAACCCAGCAGACGACACCCACGATCCGTCATCAACCGGTTGGGACGAGTTTCCTCACGAATGATACGGTTCCTTCGAACACTCCAGGTTTCCACTACATCGCCGGTGGTTACACGTACTTCAATTCACACCCATCAAACCAGGCACAGAAAATCATTAAGGAGGCATATCTGAATCGACCAGTCGGTACGTATTATAGTACGACGAGAAAGCCGTATGTCGCGCCATCGCTGACCACGCCGTCGCCAGCCACGGCACAGCAGCCTGTAAAATACTCACCCCCACGGAGACCGTACATTGCTCCAGCCCAAACAACCACGATACGACCATATGTTGCGCCCTCAGTGTCACAATCAACTGGTCAGAGTCAGGCACTGAGCCAAACTGGCACCAACGGAGCAAACCGAATCCGATATACAACCACCAAAGCAGCGGAGGACACCAAATCAGGCGATCTGTACGAACCGGAGTTCGACATTGACATCAGAATCGATGTTTCACCTGATTCCCCTTAAGAGGTGGGAAGCTCACCAACTCCATCCATCATCATGACACGCACATACACACATACTTCCTAGCATTCTCCTCCCTCAACACACACACACACACACACGAGCTCATTTCTAGCAACTTGTAGATAATAATTTTTAATTTAAATCAAAATGTGAACGTGAATAAAGTTGTGGAAATCTAACAACGCGCTCATTTGTTGGCAATGAAAGAAATCCCCGGCCCCCCGCCTCAAGCCGATAAGCGACATTACCGCGCGCGAGATTTGGACGCTACAATTATCTGCCCTGGTCCTCGCGGAGACAGCGTCGGCTGATGATGAGAAGTTGGATTTTATTGCCCGTTGAAAATTTATTACCGCCCAGTTCCATTTCCGTACCCCAAGCAGCGGCGCAATGGACAAACTCCGATTTATGGCACGGGTAATGAAATGTGTAATATACTTACAGGATCTGCAGTATACTCAGTTTTGAACGGAAAGTTTCAGACAATTGTGTTGTTGTGAGGGTTAGCTCATTGATTAAGTAGTTCATTACATCGCGAGGAAAGAATTTTTTACTATAAAGATGAAAATTATAACGAAGTAAATACGATTTCATTATTAAACGGAAAACTATGCGCGCTCTTTCTGACAGGATTCTGGCGGAAAAGATAATGTACCAGCATGTTTAAAAGTAGCTAAAGCCCCGTTCCCGAAGCCTTTTAATTTAGCTTCTAATGTGACAAATCAAGCGGTGTGGGCGGGATATTTACCGTCAACTAAACCGATTATGTGACGTTAGTAACACACAAACACAATCGAGTTGAGGGACAGTGGGGCGAATTCCCCCGTTGGGCGAAAATCGATATAATTCTTTGCTGAATCGTTGGAAGGATTAAGCCAATTCACGAGTGGCATTTGTATTCGCGATGGCACTGCAGCGGGAAAAGGACATCGGTTGCAGTTCAGATTGGTTGATTGAAATGTGTTACCCGCTTCCTGCGACAGACTGCGGCACCTTGTGTCGTGACAACAGAACGTTGTGGGATTCAACTGATAGCGAGAATCTATTATTTTCGAACGGTTCCCGTTGGGGCATGATTGATGAACAGGAAAAATGAAAGGCGGATATTGCGATGTTATACAAATCACGATTATTCAAGGAATGTAAAAACATGTATTATCAGCTTATTGGCGCGCTGTGATGTGAGTTGTGATTTATTGATTTCGAAATCAGTTTGCCACAGTTATTCCCATAAAATTGAAATTACATCACACACTCTGTCTAACTTCTATAATACCGGGTGATGATTCTGCTGCTTTGTGTCATTGTAAACAAACAGTGATTTAACTCATATTCTAGTGTGTAGGTATTGGTAAGTACCATACACTGCATGATTTTCATATGTGTGTGTGCAAACGCTGTGCGTAAACGAATGTTTTTGTATTTTTCAGGTGTCAGGTTTCTATAAGAAAAGTTACATTTTCCGTTATTTTAATTGTTTTGATCAATAAATCTGGAAAATATCGAAGAGAAAAGTGCTCACGGAGAGAAAAGAAAGATAAATCGATGCATTTCACCAAGAAAATGTTGGTATCATAGAAATTTCTCGTCGGATTGGACAATCCCATCAAGTAGGGCTGAATTATTTGGCGAATCCTCAAGGACACGTAAATCGAAGCTCTCTGACCGGGATAAGCGGGAAAAAGCTAGAACAGCAGAATACCTCAAAATCATTTATACAGATAAAACAATATTTCAATTTAAATGTTACTCGGGTGACAATTCGTCAAGTTTTGGTAAAAAGTCCTTACATGAAGAGGGCTTAAAAGGTTACAGCTCCTCATCTTGCACCATCCCACATCGGAAGACGTCTGAGTTTTGCTAAAGCTCACATGAACCGACAGTGGGGCATGGTATGTTATGACAAAGAATGCTTCCAAAAAAATACATGTTACTATATACCATAACGAAAAGTTCTTCAATGTACAGGTTATCTTCACTGACGAAAAAAAGTTCAATTAGGATGGTTCTGACGGTTTCAACGGGTACTGGCGTGATTTACGGAAGAAGGAACAGTATTTTTCAACCAGGAATTTTGGTGGAGGCTCGTGCATGGTTAGGGCGGGATTCTGTGCAACCGGAAAGCTCAAAATAGCTTTCACATCATTCAAGGATTACATACATGTTCTGGAATCCTCTCTCCTACCGTTTTTGCGTGGATATCGTCACAAAAAAATCACATTCCAGCAAAACAATGCTACTATTCATATCAGCAAGGAAACTAAGCAATGAATTAAGGACCAAAAACTTAATTTTTGGGACTGGTCGGCTCGCTCTCCAGATTTAAATCTTGCTGAAAATCTTAGGGAGATTCTTGAACAAGTATTCCAAAACGAATTTTACAGGTTACTAGCCAAAATGGCAAGGTTGCCAATTGTTGACATGTAAATCAGCCGATCGTTTTGAATTTTTCATTCATAATTCTTATGAATTTTGAAATGGTCTTATAGAAACTGGACAGCTGAAATTATCATATTTAAGCACAATAAATAAACAAACAACGAAATTGACGTTAAATATACTTTATTCTAAGCATTCAACCATGTATGAATGTATCTTGTTGAAATTCTAACCGTTTATGTTGCAACGAAATAGAATCAGGGTGGTCTTATAGAAGTTGGACAGAGTGTATAGCCTAAAAGCAGTCATTTTGATTGCTTGAGGAATTTTAAATAATAAAATTACTTTTATTATTGAATTCAGTAAATTTCGCCTAATAAACTCAATAAATTTGGCATACAATTAGAATGAATGTTTTGAATGTTTTTTCTTATTTGGGGAAATATCATCAATTCTTCTCAGCGAACACGTTGTTCTGAAACTTGTCGAGCCATTTACAAGATGTTCAAGAAATATCACGACCAATATTCCCTAGCATGTCACTCGCGACAAAATTATTGACAAAAAAACAATTCTAGTTGGAACCATTAGAGGAAACAAAAGGGAACTATCCAAATCAGCTTATCAAATGGAAGATAACATGCCTCGTTATTCAACTCTGTTATGTAAATCAGAGAATTGTGTTCTTACAGTATATAAAAGCGGACAAAATAAATGAGTAGCTGTTCTAGATTTTAAGCATGAATATGTGAAAGTTTATTGAAGTAATAAAAAACACATGAAAAGATTTCCACTTCATTTTGAAAAAATACATAAATAGTTCAAAAATGATTTTTTAAAGTAAAATAATTTATTTATTGTTAATATTCACTAATAACTTGTTATGTAACTGTAAATGATATAAAAGATATTGAAAATTAATTTTAAATAAATTTCTTTACAAATCAGATAATCTTTTACAAAGCAGTCATTTAGACTGCTTTTGGGCAATATACTGCTGTTCTACGCAGAACACAAAATTGTACACAGAACACGTGTACACCTTGTTAGCGAATGCCTAATAACAAAGAGATTTTTTTTTTTTATCTGTATTATAGTGATTTTCAACTCATTTGGCTGGTTCGTACTTTTTACTTCCATTTTTGGAAGAATGTCGGGAGTGAGAATTGAACTCGTGACCTTTAGCGTGAGAGGCATGGATGTTACCACTACGCCAGATCGCCTCCTATAACAAAGAGATTTATATTCTGCGAAGGTGTTGCAGATCACTCATTTCTTCATAAAACGATGTTTCTATGCATTATCTTTCGAAAAAACACTAAAAAATTATTGTTTGTTCCCAGTATATCAAAAAACAACATCAAGTTCAATTTGTCTCATGTTGATATTCTAGGCATAACAGTCCCACCATGAGTTTTTAAACCCGTAATCAAGCTTGATTGATTCAGTGAGGGGATCTCATCACATTTCATTAAACAATAGTATAGTGCTTATAAAAAACCCCGGTGTATTGCTAAATTGAAATTCTTAAAGCTTCTGGTGGACAAATATGCGAGAAAACTTTGATTGTGTTTTTTCAGTTGCTATGCAACTATGCGAAGAACGGCATTATAGGTATATACTAAGTTTCGGTCTTTCTAGTGTTAACTGAGGATAGTCAGGGGACTTTGAAGAAATTCCCTTTCGTATTCAATTGGAAATGACTTTTGGCTTCTTCCAACAGTTTCTCCATCAAGAAGACTCAGCAGTCAGTCAGGCGTTTAGACGCTATCAAGTGACTCCTTCCAGATTGAATCCGTTTCTCTCTCTCTTAAGTATCATGTATGCATGTATCGATGTTTGAGTTCAACATGGTTTGACATATACCACAGGTGAGCTAAATTTGTTTGTCTTCTTTTTTCTTGAATGACGTTAACGTTCCCTGTGGAACTTTTTGCCGTCTCAACGTCTCAAAAATCCCCCGACCAGAGCGGGAACCAAACCCGAACATCCGACATGATAATGTGAGAAGCTAACCACTCGGACACGGGTGCACGAGATTTGTTTGTATCGTACACGAAAATGGTTCAGAAGTATGAAATAGCGTGCAGTGTTGTGTTCAGAACCACTGAAAAAATTGTAAATTTTGCTAATATAAACCCGTTTTTCTGAATGTTTTTTCACAAAATTGAACTCGGAGACAAAGTGAACTAAAATTTGGTTTAGAGTTTCTCCCAAACTGCAGGTTATTTCGCATGCTATTTACTAATACTAATGCGAGTACCTTTATAGTATACCTAATAATAACTAATAAGTTCGTTGGTTTGAGTTCTCGGTGGGTAGACAATAACCATCCATTAATGGTGTAACCACTTTTTTGCTACAGAAATCACGTTTTCGTTTTACTTTATATGGAAGTAAAAATAAGATTGTGTACGCGGGTAAAAAGATTCATGTCAGGGGGAAGTAGAAGTGTGGATTGAAGTCAGTTCATTGAAGAGGCAGATTTGTATTCATTAGTCACGTCAATTAGAATAATCATTGACTACAATAGTTCAGTTATCCTCGCTCTTAGCGCTCGTCAATTAATTTTCCAGTCAATTCAAATCATGTTGGCGGCGAATGCCGAAGTAGTCCTAGTCGAAACGAAGGTACTGAGAAGAGAGTCGATTTTCAGTTTTCATTTTCGAAGATTTCGGGCGCTATCAAGCACACTCAGAAGATAATTTTAAATCCGGACGGCGGATGCGATAAACGACGAAATTTGTTATTACAGGGGTCGCATACGAGTGTTCGATTTTAAAAGCAAAAGTGTCCGGAATTGATATCATGAATAAAAAAGACGGGTGGGTAATGTCGGGGACATAACCGGAGTGATGTAGGACTATACAAAGGGGGCAGCTTTTGTTAAATATATATTTTAAATATATTGTTTTATTTTCTTCTCCTACGTGAATACCTACCTATCTACCTGAAAAATGGATTAGTTTACTGTTTACTCTTTATGAATATGTTGATGGTTCTGAAAAGAACCTTTGGTATTGTGTTTTTGTTATCACTCGATATTCCCATCTTGTTCGGTTAAACCTTCCTGTTTAGCTATTGCGTTTGCCATTCGCCACAGCTTTCACAGTTGGAAAATTTCTTCCCAACCAGCTTGTGACATGTTGTTCAGTAAATTACATTTAATGCGTCGTGCCGGAGAAACACTTTGCGACTCACTGAAACTAATTGTTGCCTTGATGAGCGCCGAACCGAAGCTGCTCTGTTCTTGATGCGGGTTTTCTGATTGTCGTGAGCAGCTTTGCAAGCCAACTCGAGCACTCCGACGGCCGAAAATAATCGCTGTTAGGTATACTGGTGCTCCGGCACCAATCCGTTCGGCCTAGTTACCCTTGCGGAGCAATCAGTGAATGCGACCAACAGGGAACTGGAGACCTGCACGGTTCGAGTGAGATTTTGCCTTTCCCTTAACTTGTCCTCCTTTGTTACGTCCACGATGCCGATGCCGTACAACCACACGGGTTTACGGTTTGAAAGAAAATAAGATTTTTTGGGGTCCGCGTGTTTTATACTCTAGCGGTACACACTCACAGGATAGAGTGCCATTTCGAACGCCCTCGATGCCGCCTTGTTCTGGATTTGCCACCAAAGCAGTTTGTATAAAGAACAAACTTTTTTCTTCTGCTACCTGATGCCGTTTTGCGATTGCGTTTGCCACTCGCCACTCGCTGCAACTGCCTGTTGTCTTGATGTCCACCGAACCGAATGTGTTCTGTTCCGAATGCGGATTTTCTTATCGTCGCGAGCAGCTTTGCCAGCTAACTCGATCACTTCGGCGGCCGAAACTATATAACGCCGGCTAGGTGGACTGGTGCACTGATACTAACGCGCTCGGCCTAGCTACCCTTGCGGGGAACTCCAGATCAACACGGTTCGAGCGGGATTTTGCCTTTCCCTTCACTTTTCCTCCTTTACCAGCGGCAGCGGAGCGGGGATTTTTAAGCTGACTGGCTGTCTCGAGAATTACGCATGTGTGAGACTGCGACCAATGTTTCGTTCATTTTTTTCTTTTTCCTTTCCAATCGTGCTTCATTCTATTTCGCTGCTGCTCTGGTTGCCCGTTTTGGTCGGTACGATTTGAGGAGCACAAAATGGACCAATCAAAAATGGGCACATAGTGCATTTTGACAATGCTTGATATTTCACAATTATTCAATTATTTATCTCAAGAAAAATGAAATGTTATTCGTTATGATAGATGCGTAGATATATTTCCTATCAATTGATGCAAAAACCTTTGCGATCTATTGAGAAATGCTCGAGTTATAAGCGTTCTAAATCTTGCATTTTTTCCTACTTGTTCAGTGCCTAGATTTCCATTTCACCCCCTATATCTTCCGGTTAGACGTAGTCCTACGTCAAAAGTAAAAATCCCGACACAATGAAGAAATTCACAAATTTTAAACAAATATAACACGATTTGGTGGAATTTTATTATTGATAACTTACATGAAAGCCTTCTTATTCTATAGGAACGGTAATTTTTCATGCTATGTTATGTCAATATTTTCTATTATTTGAAGTCATCATCGTGGCGCTTAAGGGGGTAGTACACTATGGAAACTTGAAAAAAATAAAAAAAGAATTATTAGCCTAAAATGTTCTTTGGGATGTCAACATTACTGTAGTCTATGTCTTTGTGTAAGGAGCGCGGATCCAAAATTTAATCCCAGAATCACCAATAAATTTCATGTCATCGTACGTAGGATTTTATTGATATTTTGAAAAATTAAACTTTGGTGAATGTTTTTGTCTCGATTTTCGAGGCAGAAACGCAATTTTGTTACAAAAAAATTGAAATTTCGTCAAAAACGACGTACGATGACAGTAAATATATCCAAGATTAGGTAAAAAAATCATTGTTTGAAATCGGTCCACTAGAAAAACTTGTAGAACTCCCACCAGCTTACAAGGTTATGGTTGCAAGGGTTCAATAAACCGGTTGCGGCTATTCAAGAGACAGTCCAATTGACATATTTTTTTTTGTTTTATCATAGTCATTTATTTTCTCGTTGAAAAAAAATGAGGGGTTGTATCCGAGACACGACCGCTTAGGACGTAGGAATACGCAATCTTTTTTTTTTTAATTTCGGATATTATTTGCGAATACGTCGAAATTTCATAAATAACTCTTAAGTAAAAAGTTCCGGTGACCCTGAAAAGGTTTAATGGCTTGCGTGGTTTTGTAGAATCATTTCGTGAAGCAACCATTCTTTCTTGCCTCTGCAAGAACAATACACTAATTGGTCTTGTGTCGCAATTTTTTTTTCTTTATATCAATGCACGCATTGCACTGAGTATTTAACAAGAGGCATCATCGGTGCATCGCCATTCAACGAGCATCAAACCCGCGTCTAACAGATGCACACAGTTGCAGCCATAAAAATGAAACATCGCGAGAATGGCTGTTTATGAAAAATCGTTTCTCGACTCTCGGTCAAGGTGCTAGGAACTTGATGCATCAGAGCAGAGCTGATGCACACGAGAGCAAATATGAATGGAAACTAAAATTATCGAAGGTGTGTTATTCACATGTACAGGAAATGAACAAGTTCAAAGTTTCGCGCAACGAAAACAAGCAACACACACAACACCAAACACTGATGGCTAGAAGCGACCTATAATCATTTGTACTCTTCTCTTTTTTCGTCTGCTTTGCCATGGCGCGGATGGTTGTGTTACTTGCAATGTCAGATGCACTTCAAATGAAATATTCGCTACCCTTCACAGTTCGAGGGGAAACATAAAACACAAAACGAGCAGAATAAGCGACCATTGTTGTTTCGGACACAGAAAGATTCTGAGAATTTTCTTCAGAGGAGATGCAATACTTATACGCTAGCGACAGCTCACTAACTATGCATGGGTGGAGTTTACTTCGCAAATATTCTTTTTTCGCTATCCCCCTTCGTTGTTTCTCTTCTAGTGGCTGCATAAGTTGCCCATTATTGACAGCTCTGTTCGGGAAAGCACACAAATGGACAGAACAAATGTATGGGGAAGTGTGAATGCTTCCAATTTTCATTAATTTTAACCATATAAAGACTATGGGATTGTAATGTATAGCATATCAAACAAATCTTAAAAAATTCCCGATTCGATTGGTATGCTAATCGTTAAAATCCGTTCGCAGCAAAAATAGTTATTGACGTTAATTTTATTTCATAAAAACGTTACCCGTTTTCTGAGTTGGCCCCCTCATGAAGGCGCAGTCCTACGTCAAAAATCGCGAAAATCACATGCTTTTTATGATGTTCATAGTGTACTACCCCTTTAAGTGTCTGGGTTTCGATGCATCACGATGCAAAATATCTATAGATTTGATTGTAGATTTTTGCACACATTTTCCATACTGTCAAGGCAGCCAGTCTGTTTCCCGTGAATTACGAAGTTGAATCAATGGAAATAATAGGTCGAAACATTGAACAATGCACACTAATTCACTCGGTTGTCAGGTAAACGAATCATTCCTCAGGATACACATTTTTAAGAATTATCACTTACCATGGTTATCATTTATTTCTCGTTGGCTTATCTTCAAGAAGACAAATAAGTATTTCAATTCGTTGTTCACTTGTCTGATGATCTCCTTCTTTCGCACTAACTTAAATAGAACACTAATGAAGCGGCATCATGTCAAGTGCCACTCAACTGGGCACTGGTTGCCTCGTAACTCTCACAATCTCAACAGAAATAACAACACTCGTTACATGCTACCAGGCCTCCCACTTCACCATGATTTACACTTCAAACACCCACCGGAAAGTCAATGAATGCCTACCCCCGACGGATATCTTCTTCCACAGCCGGTACCACGGTTCACCTCCGGCTCTATTGTAGTAATCGCAACGACGACGTCGTCGTTATTGTCGCATAGGTCGGAACATCGAGAAAGGTAGAAAGCAAAATTGAAATCTTCCCGTTCCCATCAATCACCCCGGCCTAACCGCTATGAGAGCAGAGTTTACATCGAAGCACAACTGTCGAACGAACGACATTCGCGGGCCCAACTATGTTCTTACAAGCATATAGGCTTTCCAACACTAAGCATCTAATCGAATCGTTTGGACAGTTCAGATGGGACAACAATGAAACCCATCTCTCTTGATTCGTCGGATTTCTCAATGAATTGCAATAATACACAACACCACACATAACCCAACCCTTGCCAGCGCTCCCTCAACTGTCAGATAAACATAGTCAGCCGATTCGGAAACGCCCGAATGTATAGTGGGACGCGTCAAAACACGGTCGTCCGAGTTCACGCTCGCTCGCCAGCAGTTATTCGGGCTCGTGTGAAAGCACTCACTCCTGTGTTCTCAGAATTCTCGGCGTGCGCACCATTTGGTAGAACTCACAAGTTTTTTTTTGCACGCTGAGTGGATGTAAAAGAGTGTGTGCTGTTTGTAACTAGGATCCGAACAGCCGAGGAGTAGACTGAATGTTTTTGAACACCTGCCAAGTTCAGTGAATGTTAAAAAAGGGGAAAAACACTCGAAACTTGTCGTGGATGCCTATTAGAACTACTTAAATCGTTAGAAACTCAAACAGGCTGACTGATCTAGAAAATTAATGAATCCATACACAAATATATGAAGCGCCAAAAAGCATATTTGGTTCCTCAATATTTCAACCATCACTGTTGCCTATCCTTCACTTAGTGAGAGCCAATACAACCTTCCCTATATTGACCTGCAAATCGAGCCAAGAGGAAAAACGATGAAGGAATGATTTTCTGGCTTTTACACTGCCCATCAACGCAAAAAAATAACATTCACATTCGCTTGATTGTCACCAATAGACTGCATTCACTCGAACCTCTCGAGAAGGTAGCATCAACAGGAGAACACGTCAAGATGAGATGGATTAGATTACATTATCCAAAGCAACAAGATGTTCCGTACAGTTCCAACCAGAAATCTTTGCGTGGCTGTTGTAGGTCACGAACCAAACGGTGCGTTCTTCACATTTCTCACTTCAATTTCGCGTGTGCGATTCACCGACCTTTGTCATTCACACTATGTAATGCCCCAGGAAACCATAGTAGTAAAATGTCTCTGGTAAAAACGTATAATTCCTTGTTTTATCCTTCTTTCGAACTGCCTTGAATTGAAGCTAGAACGCGCCCACCGCAACTCGATCGAAGGGTTTCTCTTTCACTGTCTCGGTCAAGTTCCCTTCTCGGACTGAGGAAAATTTTGTTACTGACCGAGACTTTTATGTAATCGGATTTTCCTGTCATTTCCTCTCACGCACACCAGTCTGTTCCACCGGATGGGAAGAGAGCGGGCAGGATTTTCGTGAGCACAGTATCCTTCGGGAGGTAACTCAGTAAACGCCAATACATACTTGTGTAGACGGGTTAGTAAACAAATGGAACCGCGTGGCCGATTACAAACAAGAGTGTTCTTTACCCACAATCACGTTGCTGATAGAACCCAGTCTGGATGTATTATTGGTTCTCTATAAATAATGTAAATCGTTGCTCATAATGACCTTCAAATGGTCATGTTCGACAAGCAAGGACAAATTTAAACTCATTCTTAATATTAAATGAACTTTGTTAATTTTCGTTTCAAAATGCTTGCGTCACGGAGAATTCTAGGAATGTCTTCATGGCAATGATATACTCCACACATGAGCTCATTATCATATATGTTGTTAAGGTTATCGGATATATTCCGTTTACTCCTTCTCAGTTCGTGCCTAAATGGCTGTGGCTGTTTTCGTGATGAAATGCGAAAATTGGTCTCCACACGACGCACAGTTCGCGTTCATTTCTTCGATCAAAAGTATGGCGGGTGATGGAATGCTCACACACGTTGTGGTAACAGGATAATGACGCTAATCGGCTATTCCCACGTCCTGACGTTCTCTATACGATACTGACTGCCACCGTTCGATGGCGATGCATTGAACGAATTCCAGTAGCAGATAAAATATTTATAGGACATGTTGGATCCGGTTGTCCAGTTTCAAAATCTGGAACAGCGATATTTAATATCATTTGATCCTAGATAATCTGATAACAGAAATACAATGGAGACGGAGAGTAGCTGACGATCAGATGAATGATCGTCGTGCATTTAGCAAGCTCATCGAGGATCTTACAAGAACTTCCGTTGAAACGGAGCGAAGAATGCGCCATGGTAGAACTTACGAACGGCAGCAGCGTTTGAAGGTATTGAAAACAATCAAGAAAAAACCAGTGCTTTCGGATGCTGGTGTCTACTGCATTCAAAAAATCCGTCTGCGAGAATGTTATGGTTCTTTTCGTGCCAGCATCCTGCCAAATCGGAAGCTGAGGCAGAATCTAGTA
This sequence comes from Toxorhynchites rutilus septentrionalis, assembly GCF_029784135.1. Taxonomy (NCBI): domain Eukaryota; kingdom Metazoa; phylum Arthropoda; class Insecta; order Diptera; family Culicidae; genus Toxorhynchites; species Toxorhynchites rutilus. Next base: position 27,690,481 of record NC_073744.1, on the reverse strand, counting down.
GTCAATACCAGGCTTCCCATATCTACAGAATAATCTGTATTTATACAGATTTTTCATTTTTTTTTTCATACAGAATATACAGATTTTTCAAAATAACGTTCCATTATGTATTACTAATGCCTTGATGTCAGTAATTTTTTCTCCACCTCACCTATTTCATGAAATGAATCCGAGATTTCCGAGTTTAAATTCACATCTTTAAATGCATTCTGTGCGCTGAATATGCTTGTGCTGAAATTCGTCCGAAAATTGGGAGTTTATTGAAAGATTTTAAAACATATATTTGATGGATAGTTATATTTCGCACAACCCAAGGCGATTTAGAATGAATTTATGATTTAGAATGAATTTACTCATTTCAGGAAATATGAGACAGTTCTGAATCCGTTCACAACAAGATGGCTCCTTTTCAACCAATCCATTTTTTTCAACTAAGTTTTGTCATTGATTAATAGGTTGAACAAAACATTTCAAACTGAAACACCCGAATTAACTCAGGACAATTTGGAAACTAGAGCTGTTCATCTTACTGTTTCGATTAATATACATAGGTCCAGAACAATACATCAAATCGCAGTCACAGGATCAAACTTTGGAGATTTTGAGCAGCATCTGAAGAAGCCACATGATATCTACGCCGGAATTGAAGCTGTAGAAACAGCTACTGAACTGGGTAGGAATAATTGGTAGGGTATAATTGAATGAAAAATGTCCAGAAAATAGGTTTTGTTCATCTTCATTCAGTTTTAATAGTCATCTAATTCAGCCTCTTCAAAACATAGTAATTTTTGATACTTCAACACAAATAACAAAATTCGACTTTTTTCCTGTTATTAATTGAAAGTAAGCAACTGAATATAATTCATGAAAGTATAAAGAGCTTGAAATAACATAAAAACGTATTTATCGATTTATATTTCATTAGTAAAAGAATCAGAACATACCATAACTGAATGCTCGAGACAAACATATTTTTCACATTTCATACTCGTGTTTTTTGGGTCTTTTTCGAAGAGAATAATGTATAACGACCTTCTAGATAGTTACCAGATGATAAGGTTCTGGAATTTCAAGTTTTCCTATATCTAATATTCATTGTTTCTGTGTTCTTGGTTATCAAAAACTTAATGCCTGTTTTTTGATGGGGCATAAAAAGATGATATAAAAGGATTTCTAGGAACTTCCTGCGACTTGTTTTATCGTCGATATTGTTCAGCTCATATATTATAGAAAAAAACCGAAGCTGTAACTGTAAAAAAAACCATAAGCCACCGATTAGTTTAAAATTTACTGTTTACAATTCTTCCGCAAGTGCAATTCTTTCACAAGTGTGTATATGTGTGACCATTGTATTCAGTGTACATCTATACGAATTATATTTAATAAATATTCCACGCCACTGACATTAATTTATACATTTCATTGAACAATATTCTGAAATAGGAAAAAATTCACTTGTCCAAAAAAGTTACTCCTCCACTCGCGTCGGTGTCTCAGACCGAAAGTGGTGAAAAAGTGATACACGTCCCCTTCGTACCAACTCATACCATTTGCTAATCGATGAAGAACACGAACGAATAACGAAGCTAGAGAGAATCGCAATGTCGTAATGTTGATGTTTTCTGAGAAATGAACGAATTATTGATTTCTCGGTCTCTCAGACCTATGCGCGAGTATAGGAGTGTTATCCGTCATGGTGTTTCGTTGAAATTCATCGAAGATGCTAAACCATTTACGGTTGATTCCCTGGTGGTGGAGGAGACTGGGAAGAAGAGTTCAGGGTCTGCAGGAGTGAAATGCAGACTTGAAGAAAGTGGTTTCAGCTCCCGTTCTAAAATAGTAGTATTCTAATTCAGAGTTCCAAGGAAAATATACCATACGAGTGGTCAATGATTCTATAAATATACTTCTTTTCAAATAGTAGCTATATGGACCAAGCAGAAATATTCAAACAAATCAGCTATTTCAACAACATTCGAAGAACAGGCCATTTTGAACCAAAAAAAATGGGTGAGTTATATCTATGATATACCCGCAAGGTTGACGTGGGACTACCTTAGCTTAGCGCAATCATTTGTTTGTATTGATTAAATTCTTGATTGAATGAAACAATTCCCGAATTCAATTGAATTCAATATATTTGCTTTGTGAGTAAAAATATTGTATAATTCCATATAAGGTCAATTCATGCATTGTAATAGATAATGTTCTTCGTTAGAAGTAAATTTAATGACAGTCCTTTTACGTTTAGTATGATGTCTAGGACAAAATATGTGAACGGAAGAATTATCAAACGATTATTTTATTAAACGTTTCCTTCTGAAGTTTGCATCTCTCAAGTGTACGTATTTCTTGAACCGCGAATTTGCTTGATTTGATGAACTTCAGGTACTCAGTTCCGATTTTGGCATGTACGTCGAACGCATATTGTTTAATCCATAGGCGTCATCGCAGCAATTGGTTATCAACATCTTGCCTAATCATCAAATGGTATGCGTAGGAATTCAGCGAGCAGAAGATATGAAGGCATATCCTTCAATGCAATCTTGAATAACCGTGCCAAAGCGTGGTGTTTCGTACTCGCTATTGGAATCCGTGCTAGAAAAACACTTCGGAATGCAAAAACCATGCGAGTGCAGAAGTACCCCCGGAAGACCATGTAAAGGAAACATATTCTAGTTTGCACAAAGGCAAGCGAGTACAAAAGAACTCGCAGTTTGTATTTATTTGCAGAGCCGATTTCCCCAGACATCTTGGTTTTGAAGTCTGTGTTAGGGAAACACATTTCAGTCGGAACAAAAATACCCCCGACTTTCATGTATTTGCAGTGCCAATCTCTCCAACGCTGCTTGGTTTTGAAGCCTGTGTTAGGGAACACATTTCGGTGAGAACAAAAATCCCCATACTTTCATGTATTGGCAATGTCGATTTCTCCAAGGCTGCTTGGTTTTGATGGCTGTGTTAGGGAAGCCGTAGATCGGGCCAATCAAAATGAGGCAGTTAGGGCCTTTAGATAACGCTTAACATTTTACAGTTACTTAATTGTTTATCTAATGAAAAATAACATTTTATTAATTGCGATAGAAGCGTAGAAATATTCCCTATCAATTGATGCAAACATCTTTCCGATCCAGTAAGAAATGTTCGAGTTATAAGCATTCGGAATCTTTCATTTTTTCCTGCATGTTCTGTGTTTAAGTTTTCATTTTACCCCCCATATACTCCGGTTAGACGTAGTCCCATATGTTGGAACAATAAAAACATTGTGCATCATTTTCATGGTGTGTTTTTTTTTCAATCGTCCTCAAAAAATCACGAAATGGTAAATTTATCAATATACTGAAATACCATTTCATTCAAAAATAATTATTCTGCAACATGTTTATTTCAAAATTAAGTCAAGGTCACAGAATCTTTTGTTCCCTTAACGGAGAAACATTAGACAGTGGATGGGAAGAAAGGTTGCAAGTTTTTTCATGTAAAATGCACTTGAAACATAAGTTTAATTGACTCCGTATGACCTAGATTGAGAGGAAAAGTTTTCCGCTTGTGTCTTAGTTTAAGACGAATGAAGTATTCAGCACCCTAATTGTGAAAAAGTAGTTACAATTGCTGACAAGAGAAAAACTTCCATGAAGTTGCTCTAAAATCCAAAAACATAGTAGACATTAGAATACTATTTCTGATATGAGAAGAAATCAAAGAAAAAAATAAACATTTTGGTTCGTGACATATTCTGTTTTTTTATAATGCGAAAAATATATTTTGGAAATATGTAATTAGTTTCTGTATATCCTCTTTCAAATTTATTCGCTGACACACTCAATGTTGTAACATTTGAGTAACTGGCTGGTATGCCCGATATGGGAACATCCAATCTTCCAGTCTACTAATACAATCAAAGTTTAACACAACCAAAACCCGTGAATCTTCCCACTTTCTGTTCTTCATCTCGCTTTGACATACACTACAGGTATGCCAGATTCTTTGTATCGTACACGGAAATTACTTACACAGATAAAATCGCGTGCAGAATCACGGCATTTTGTTCGTGAAATCTGACAAATTCATAAATCTAGTCTAGTTCAAACCAGTTTTTCCGGTTATTTTTCTCACAGAATTGAACTCGAGGAAAAAACTAACTATGAAGTCATAACTTTTACCGTGTTTAATTCGGAAAGCGCGTGAATTTCGCTCATCAAAAACTATGGATGGGTTATACCTATGATATAACCGCAAGGTTGACGAAGGACTGCCGTTGGCTTAGTAATCAATCGTATCAATTAGCAATAATACCACCTCGGATGTTCCTCATTTGGTACGATATCGTCGCTGCGCAGAGCTATCTTTTATGTGTATTGATCAAACTAGTGAATGAATGAAACTATTTACGAATTCAATTGCAAACAAAACCCAATTTAAGTCAATTCATGCATTATGGTAGTCGTTATCTCAGCAAATAGTTATCAACATGCTGCCTAATCATCAAACGGTATGCGTAGAAGTTCAGTGAGCTGGTGACATGAAGAGGTATCTCCCAATGCAGTCTTGAATAATCGAGCCAAACCGTTACATTTGTACCCACCTTTGTAGATAGCAAAACGAATTTCGGAGTGTAAAAATGCTTGGGGGTATAAAAGTATTGCCGACTTGAACGTATCTGCAATACCGATTTTCCCAACTTCTTGGTTTCAGAATCTATATTGGGAAAACACATTCCGGTTTACAAAAATGCAAGCAAGTACAAAAGTACCCGTAGTTCGCATCTGTTTTGCAATGCCAATTTCCCCAGGCTCTGTTTTTTCGAATCTGGCATTCTTGTGCTGGGCTGTTTACATGTAGAATGGACTGGATTAGAGATGGGCAGAACAATTCACTTTGATGAACGGTTCAGTCACTAACCGTTCATCTAAGTGAATCAGTTCTTTTGAATCGTTCTTTCGTTCAGCGGTATTAAAAACAACATAGAATATTAGCTGGAACCCAACATCAATATATTCATTGAAATCTTTGGATTGGATAGGAGATTTCAAATTTAGTGCTTCTGCTTGAAAAGTCGCAAACCGTATATGAAAATATGTTTATCGGTCGACAATAATATATGTAATAATTTGATGTGTAATTTTTCATATTTCCTGTTAAGACAAAAAAGGCTCCATGTAAAATCATGTTTCATAATGGTTCATTCAGGGGAAAAATCCAGCAGCGATTATTTCCAATTTTCACTGACAATCAATCATACAAACAATCACGATAACCAAATAGGCTAAACAATGGATTGAAAGCAATGAAAAAACTTCTTTCTCAACTTGCCTTCACTAGAAGATTTTATGTTTACATTCATGAGTCGCCCCAGCTTCCCCCTATTTTTTTTTCTGATAATCAGGAAGTATATGAATGTTACGCGGAATTGAAAAAATACATTAAATTGAAAATATAAAGCTTTGCCTTTTATACTACGAAAATCTAATTTCATTTTTAACCCCAAAATGAGTATACATTAACAAAATAAACCTTGCGTTACATGCATTTTGCTCGTAAATGACAATATCGTTTTATTTTTCTCACAAGCGTTCTCGTTATAATTATCCATCCCTTCCAGCGCAAATCAGTTCAGCTGCACTCGTTCGTTCGTAATCAGTTCGCCCGCAAATACTTCGTTCTCAAACAGTTCTATCCCATACAGTTCACTCGCAAACAGTTCGTTCAGAAACAGTTTGTTCACAAACAGTTCGTTCAGAAACAGTTTGTTCACAAACAGTTCACTCTCAATCAGTTCGTTCTCAAACAGTTCTTTTTCATACAGTTCACTCGCAAACAGTTCGTTCTGAATCAGTTCGTTCACGAACAGTTCATTCTCAACCTAAGTGGTGCGGACTCAATCCACTTCATTCTCAAGCAAATTCATGCATGTTTTCAAGCGATTTCTTGCAATAAATTCTCAGACCACCGGAGATGCCAGATTTACAAATATGTTTGTAAATTTACAGACATATCCGTAAAACATTCATCACATCTATTCATCACATTAAAAATATTTGACTCACCATATGACATTTTTCCATAGTTTTAATACAGAAAAGTTATTATATTCAGTATATATCAATACACATGACGTTAGACCAGCGATACTCAACTTGCGGCCCAGCAGTCCTTCTGGTTGGCCCATCTGGTGTGTATGAACTTTTGCCTTGACATCATTGCAGACGAAAGAGAGGATACGGTTATTCACAATTAATGAAAAATTGCATTCTCTGCAGGTAAGGAAAAATCTTGAACGAAAATTGTCTCTGATAAATATTTTCTGTTCTAGATAAGATTGTTTTGCTGAAATGCAAGGAGATTTATTGAAAAATAGTTAAGTTAGGGTCAGGACTATGTCTTCTAAGTATTTAAACAACATCGAATAAAAATTTTCATTCTATTTTTAACAACTTACATTTGCTTTCGGGTCTGCTTATGACGAAATATGGGTTACTGTTCGATATTGTTACGACAGACATGGTTCATGGCCGTGTGGTGATCTAAAACTTGTATAGCCTTGCATGGCGGATGGAAAGTATACACTGCATTTTCTTATAAATTTCATCAACGACAAGACCGCAAGCCTTGGTGGATGTCGAATATATCAACGGTGAAATACTGTTTTTTATAAAAATTAACAACGCGTATGTATGTGTATGTATGTATGTGTAGATCGTTGAAACATTTAAACACATTACAGGACATAAGTTATTAAGTGGTCCGAAAAATAATTTTTTTCCACTTTTTCCCAAAAATGACAAATGAAAATTAATAACTTTTGAATCACTGAATCGATTTAGATGATCGACATATAAAATTGACCTAGCCTTTTATTAAAAAATATTTAACTTGCGAAAAAAATAATTATATTTTAGTAATTATTGATTGTAGTCGTTTTTTATTTTTTTATGACTTTCGACTAGAGGGCGCTATATTTTTTTATATTTTTTCTTGAAAGCTGAGGATTTTTTACACAACATATCTCGATATCAGGGTTGCTATTTTTTCGTTTTTTAGATATGATTTAAAAAAAATCATTTTTCCCCATTTGTCCAAAAATAACTTTCTGCAAAAAATCATAACATTTGAACTACTGAACCGATTTAGATGATCGATATATTAAATTGAAGCCAATAAGCAAAATTCACACTTGCGAGAAGATTGGATTCTAGTAGCATAGGTCTAGTTTAGTCACATATGAATATTGATCGAAGACTTAAAACATGTTAAATTTACAAAATTCTAACTTAAAAACGATAATTATAGCATCTCTGATATCGAGATATGTTAGGTAACTTCTAGTAATCTTTCTGGAATTTCGTAAATTCCCGAAAAGGCTCTGCACGTATTCCAGTGGACGTTACATACTGTAGTCAAAGCTCCTCTGACGCTGCTAGCTCTGCTAATCTCTTTGCGGAATTCTTCCGAACCGTTTACGAAGTCGATCAGGCTCCGACTCCGCAGGAATACATCGATAACTTGCCGAGTTTTGATATTCGTCTACAGCAAATCACCTTCAGCCACGACGATATTTTCAAAGCCCTCTCTTCTGTTGACGCCTCGAAAGGTCCTGGTCCGGATCGAATTCCACCTTCCTTCATTAGGAATTGTGCTGCATCATTGACCATCCCTGTGAAGTTTATTTTCAATCGATCACTTCTTGACGGCGTCTTTCCTGAGTCATGGAAGCTAGCATCCATAACCCCGATCTTCAAATCTGGAAACATTCACAGCGTGGAAAACTACCGTCCAATCTCGATACTGGACTGTTTGGCGAAAGTCCTGGAAAGACTGCTACACGATAAGCTGTACACGGCAGTCCGATCGTTAATCTCGGAATTTCAGCACGGGTTTATGAAGAAACGCTCCACCATTACCAATCTGATGACCTTCACTAACACTCTGGTTGGTGCCATCGAGAAGCGTCGTCAAGTTGATGCCGTGTATATCGATTTCTCCAAGGCGTTCGACAAAGTTCCGCATGGTCTCGCTATCACAAAACTGAGCCGCCTCGGTCTTCCTTCGTGGATTGTTCGCTGGATAGAATCGTACCTTTCGTCCAGGAAAGCTTTCGTGAAGGTTCACGATGCCACATCGAATGCGTTTCAACTACCGTCCGGGGTTCCTCAGGGTAGTCACCTTGGTCCTCTCATCTTTATACTTTTTTAAACGATGTATGCGACCACCTAAGCTGCTGCAAGCTCTTGTATGCAGATGACCTAAAACTCTACCGCATTATCAAGACGACGGTTGATTGCCTGGCTCTGCAAGCTGATATTGAACGCTTGTCATCGTGGTGTAAGATGAACGGAATGTTGGCAAACCCAGCCAAATGCAAAATCATCACCTTCAGCCGAAGTCGAACACCGGTCACGTTCGAATATTCGATGAATGAGTCACCGCTTGTGAGAGTATGCTCTATCAAGGACCTTGGGCTACTTTTAGACAGGAAATTGAGATTCAACGAGCACATATCGATGACAGTCACTAAAGCAAACTCCATGCTTGGCTTCCTGAGAAGAAATACAGCGCAATTTGACGACGTACATGCCATGAAGTCACTGTACTGTTCTCTGGTTCGCAGCGTATTAGAGTATGGAGTGCAGATCTGGGCCCCGTATCACAGTGTGCACGTAACACGTATCGAAAAAATCCAGAAACGTTTTATAAGAAGTGCATTACGGCGGCTCCCATGGACAAATCCCGACAATCTACCGCCTTACGAACATCGATGCGCGCTCATCGGACTCCAAACTCTGTCGAGCCGGCGTAGTTTTCTGCAAAGGCTGTTCATCTACGACGTACTAAGCAACAACATCGACTGCGGCAGCATACTGCAAAATATTAATATTCACGTTCCGAACCGCCAACTCCGAAGCACTTCCTTTCTCAGAGTTCAAGGGCACCGTACTACATACGGATATAACAATCCGCTAGATAGATGCTGTAGGCTTTTTAACGATGTGCACGATATTTTTGATTTCAACATAAGTAGACTAGTTTTTAAAGATAGAATTAAGAATGTCTAAATAGTCTGTGTGGTCTGTGACCAAAGATGGTAAATAAATAAATCGAATTAAATAATCCTCAGCTTTCCATAAAAAATATAAAAAAATATAGCGCTCCTATCTTTAACCGAGAAAACTATGAAAAACTAACTAAATCAATAATTACAAAAACAAAATTCAATTTTTTGCGCAAAAGTAATATTTTTTCAAAGAAAAATAACTCGTAAGCTTCAATTTGATATGTCGATGATATGAATCGGTCCAATAGTTTGAAAGTTATGACTTTTTGTAGTGGGAAAAATGGGGAAACATTGTTTTTCGAACCATCGATTAGTTTTGAAAAATCATATTTCAAAAACGAAAAAAATAGCATCTCTGATATCAAGATATTTTATGTAAAAAATTCTCAGCTTTCAATCCATATTAAAAATAGGATCCATATTATATGCAAGTTAAATATTTCTCAATTAAAGCTCATTGGCTTAAATTTGATATGTCGATCATCTAAATCGGTTTAGTGGTTCGAAAGTTATAAATTTTTGATAAAAGTCATTTGGGAAAAAGTGGAAAAAAATGATTTTTGAGATCACCCTAAAATGGAAATGGGCACCCTAATGACAAATTAAAAAAATACGAGTTTAATGTTTTGCGATAAAGAACAAAATTACCACTTTTGACGAAGATCTGAGAACCACTATATTAGTTTGGCATGGAATGGCTGTATATATATACAGAATACAATCTTACGTGCATCGTGATGTACAAAGTATTAATGAATATGTGAAAATTAACGTTAAAAGACATTTCTATAGATCTGCACACTTTTACAGACTTTTCCACATTTTTAACAGACATTCACATGTTTTTACAGACTTTTTTTAAAAATCATCTGGCAGCTCTTCCTTCCACTTTTTATCGAATATTTCCAAATCGCAGGAGTAAACATTTACGTAACTCTGACTTTGTTTGTTTTTATTACGTTCGGAAAAACGTTATGACAAAGAGAGGGGACATTAAAAATACGTTGCTCAGTGAAAGGCTGAGATGCTCTTTCAGAGATGCAATGGTTAATTAAACAATTGACGGAAATATGTAGTTCGTTCATTTTATAATTTTATTTATTTTTGCCCTTGACAACAATACCTCTTTTATAGTGTTGATTATCATAAGAAAAATAACACTCCTGATCGTTGGATCTCTTTTGACATTTCAATTGGATCTTTTTTGACAGCCGTTTTGATTCAGTCCGCACTACCTAGTTCTCAACCAGTTCGCTCTCAAACAGTTCACTCTCAAACCGTTCTTTCGGAATCAGTTCGTTCACAAACCGTTGGCTCGCAATCAGTTCGTTGGAAGAACTACCGTTCTTTGAAAAAGAACGACCGTTCGTTCACTCTTTTTGGCGAGCTAGTTCTTTCGTGCCATTCGTAAACGGTTTGCCCATCTCTAGACTGGATGGTGATATTATTGAACCGTCTAAAAACGTGTGATCTGAAGCTATGTCAGATGTCACGAGCAAGCACGCGTTGAGCTCCAATTGATCGCATCGCATTGAATCGCACCGCGTTTACTATGTCCTCGGACTTTCATTTTGAAACAGAATACATGTTTGATACGGAAAAGTTCACAAAAACTGAGCACGAACTTGTTGTTCACCGTCAACGCGAATAATGAAATACTTTTTTTTTCTGTTTTTCATAACGACTAGAGTCACCGGTTTCGTATTTTGCAATGAGTTTCTTTCAAGTTGCTTCTTTCGCAGTCGTCTTAGAAAAATTATTACAGTTTTTCGATAGCTTCCATCAGTGGTCGACCCCTTGTGCATTCGCTGTCAGTGGCTGAAACTGTTTTCATTTATGTAGTGGTTGCGGTCGTGCGTCTTGATGTTTTGGCAATTCTGATTGCTTCTCGCAAGACAAAAGCGTTTTTTTGCACAATTCTAACAATTTAGGAGTTTACCAGCCGTACAGTGACCACTGTTTCGAAGCTTTCAATCGACGCCGTTACTGGTTCTGTTTTTGTATCACATCCCACGATGACAGATTCTCCATCCCCCGTGATTGAAAATTGGATCAAGAAAGCCCAGGATCAGGAGATATCGGCTCTGGTGAGTTTTCCTTTCTGCTGCCGTTGTGTGTGTCCTAACCTATTTTGGGGAGGTACATCTGCAGAATTAAATAATATTTGTTTGCGATCAACCTTTTTGGTTTTTTTTCGACAAATTAGGTGAGTGATTTGAGTCTTGATAAGGGTAAGGATGAAAAGACGGAGGCAGTTGGTCAGAAGGTAGAGCCGGAAATCAAATCAGGGGAAAAAAGTGACACCGAGAAAACAGCGGCAGATGGTGTAACATCCGAAGCGAAAACCGTCAATGAGAGTCTCGCTTCCACTAAAAATGACGAACCCGCGCAATCCGCAGAAGAGGTGGAGGCTTTCAAGTGAGTTATACGTAACGATTTGATTTGCGATTTCTCATCAATTCTATTATCTTCATTTGCAGTCCCGCAGACGCTAGTTTACTGATGAAAATCATTCGAAAAGGTTTGGTGGAATCGAAGCTAGATTTGGAGGTGCAGCGGAAGGACCCAACGTCCCCGCTGTATTCGGTTAAGACCTTCGAAGCGCTCCATCTGAAGCCCGAGCTTCTGCAGGGTGTTTATGCGATGGGTTTCAATGCGCCTTCCAAAATTCAGGAGACGGCGCTTCCAACTCTTCTGGCAGATCCTCCACAGAACATGATCGCCCAGAGCCAATCGGGAACGGGCAAGACTGCCGCCTTCGTGCTGGCAATGCTAAGTCGTGTGAATCCCAATTTGAATTATCCGCAGGTGATTTGTCTGTCGCCTACGTATGAGCTGGCCATTCAAACGGGTGAAGTCGCCGCTAAGATGGCCAAGTTTTGTCCGGAGATTAAGCTCCGCTATGCTGTCCGTGGCGAGGAAATATCGAAAGGGGCGAAGCTGACCGACCACATCATTATCGGTACGCCTGGCAAGCTGATGGATTGGGGGATCAAATTTCGGGCGTTTGATTTGAAGAAGATCTCCGTTTTCGTGCTGGACGAAGCGGACGTTATGATTGCCACCCAAGGCCACCAGGATCAGTGTATTCGGATACACAAACAGCTGATGCGTTGCCAGATGATGTTCTTCTCGGCCACCTACGAGCGGGAGGTAATGGAATTCGCGGAGTATATCGTTCCTAACCCGATCGTTATTCGGTTGGCGCGAGAGCAGGAATCGCTGGACAATATAAAACAGTACTACGTGAAGTGTCGCAATCAAGACGAGAAATATCAAGCGATTTCAAACATCTACGGAGTGATTACCGTTGGACAGGCGATTATATTCTGCCATGTGAGCGTATATTTTCTCTTGAATCGAGCATCGATCAATGATTGTGGGTCCATTTTTACAGACGCGCAAAACTGCCAGTTGGCTATCCGCCAAAATGTCAACTGACGACCATTCTGTGGCGGTTATATCTGGTGATCTGACAGTGGAACAGCGGTTAGCGGTACTTGACAGATTTCGAGCTGGTCTAGAGAAGGTGTTGATTACAACGAATGTGTTATCCAGAGGTTGGTATGATCAATCGCTTGGGTTTTTCCCATAGGCCAATTAAGACGTTTTTGTTTTGGCGCAGGTATTGACGTCGAACAAGTTACCATTGTCGTGAACTTCGACCTGCCGATGGATCAACATGGTCGAGCCGATTGTGAGACTTATCTGCATAGAATCGGGCGTACCGGTCGATTCGGTGAGTGCCCCTTCCGTTGATTGCGGGAATGCTAACTTTATCCCGCTTTTCACAGGCAAGAACGGAATCGCTATCAACCTGGTAGACAGTGATCGCAGCATGCAGATTTGCAGGACTATCGAGAATCACTTCCAGAAAAAGATTCAGCTGCTTGACGCGGAGAATTCGGATGAAATCGAAAAGATTGGATCCTAAAATGTGTGTGTGCGAGCAACAAGGCGAATCTGCAAAAGCCATACGCAGAATCACGCGAAATTCTACGTTAAAGTTTTAAGCCGTATTTTGATTGTTTTTATTCTCGCCTAGTTAGTGCGCTGTTGGAATGACGGATTTGTGCATTGAGAGTTGTTCCACGAAAACAAAATTGCGAAAGACAGAGTACCATGAATGAAAAAAAGAGCGAACGATTGAAGCATAGAATGTTTGACTGTTTTACTGAACTGTTGCCGACTGTATTTGATGTAAGCTATAGTTCCGTTTTGAAATAGATCGACGGACATTTGGAGGGAGATGAAACAGGTAGCTTCAAGCAAAACCACTCATATAATCTGAAATAATTCCCGAGCATTTGATACATGCTTACATCTTGACATCAGTGCTAAATAAAAGAACAAACGATTCAACTTTGAATTTTCGCTCATAAGCACTACGGTTTGATATGGTGCTATTATTTTTATCCGAACGGAAAATAACCTTAACTTTGCTTACTCGACAGCGTCTGAACCAACTAAAATAGACATTTTTGTCGAAAGATCTGCCGGATGTTTTTTTTTCAATCTGCGTTGACGACATTGAACTTCGTTTCACAGGTTTGTGAAGAGTCACTGATAATAATGGATTTTCAGGTGGTGTCACACCCCTGCGAAGTGTGGCTAACCTCACTTGAATAACATTGCATCGCGAATTGTCACAAGAGAAGCATAAGAATAACAAAACATCGATAGAAAGAAATACAAGTTAGAGTGAATTGAATACAATAATCAAATATAAATTGAGCCAATTTTAGCCTTCCAAAAAGGTAACAAAAATCTTAGAAGCCCAGCCCGCATAAATTGGGGAATTTTAGCGAGAGATTAAACGTGAGTAGTAGACTATTTTGCATAACAAAGACAAGGAATAAACCTGAAAAGAAAGAATTGTTTGAATACATGTTTGATTATCATGATCAATAATACTAGAAAATAGATACTTACCTGAGACATAGCGATCCTGAAAAATTGAAACTTATCTGATACAGCTTATTGTGATGAAGACAATGAATATGAAGTGAATTATGTAATCTATGTAGTAACATGAATGAATGTATTGAATGTACTGATGTGAATGTAATGATTGTAATGATGTGTATCTGTGTATTCTAGGGATTTTTTAACGACGCATTATAATAAAGTTATAAAATCGGAAACAGCGAAAAATTTCCCACATTTTAAAAAATCCGTTTATGCGATCGGGAGGCAAAGTCATTATGTCTAAAATGAATGATGTACAAAGGCGGGAAACTTCTCCTGTAAATCAATCTCAGCAGATAAGCTGCGGATGTTGCGGAAATCCAGATGATAGTCGGATGGTTGCTTGTGATGTGTGCGAGCGGTGGTATCATTTCGTGTGCGTTGGTGCTGCGAGAAATGCCTTAGAGCGGCAGCTCAGATCCCAACCGGTACTTCAACGCCAACCGCTACAGGTGCTACGGTTATGTCAACAAACGATGGACAGCCTACATCAGTTCGGGATATACAGATGCAATTAACAGAAATGCAGGAGAAGTTGAACAGCCAGATGAAAAACTTCGAGAAGATCATGATGGAAAAAGATGATCAACATCGGAAGGCCCTCTCAGACCAGCGGCAAATATACGAACGTCAACTACTTACGGAACGTCGAGTGCACGGGCCTGCGGAGGCTATTCAGCGTGGCTTGGGCTCATTTTGCGGTGAACCAACGGCAAATTCAACGAGGTTTCGTCCCTCTCAGAGTATTGCGAACGAGGATAGGGAGGCGCGAGACTTATTGTCAAGGGAGTTGCAGCTTTTGGAGGAGAGGCAATCATTAGAGAAAAGGCATTTGGAGGAGCGAAGGCAGCTATTGCTGCGATTTGGCGTGCAAGACGGAAATGCGGCAGATTTGAATCCTCAGGCGAGTGGGTCTCAACCGATTAATCCCAGCAGTTTGTTTTGCGCTTCCACGCTCAGTCAAAGCCAAATTTCGGCACGACAATGTATTAGTCGAGAATTACCGACGTTCTCCGGCAACCCTGAAGAATGGCCGCTCTTCATTGCAAGCTATGAGAACTCGACTAGAATTTGCGGGTACAGCGACGAAGAAAATTTATTGCGTCTTCAACGAAGTCTTAAGGGGAAAGCCTTGGAAGCGGTACGTTGCCGTCTGTTGTATCCGACAAACCTTTCGGGAACCATCGCCACGTTGAGAACATTGTTTGGTAGACCAGAGGTGATCGTGCATTCACTTATTAACAAGATCAGGGAAATGCCGCTACCGAAAGCAGAGAAGCTACAAACGTTAATCGATTTTGGAGTAGCCGTGCAAAACGTTTGTGCTACTATCAATGCGTCTGGTCTTGATGAGTATTTGTGTAACGTAGCTCTACTACATGAGTTGGTGGAGCGATTACCTCCCTCGATTAGATTGAACTGGGCATATCATCGACAAACTCTAGAAAGAGTAACCTTGTCTGACCTTGGAGATTGGCTGGGGAAATTGGTGGAAGCAGCCAGCGTTGTCACTATTCCATCCATGGTAGTTCCGAAACCAGAGCGAAGGGGTCGAAGGGACGACAATTACATAAATATCCATTCGGATGTTAACCCTGTCGAAGAACACACCCCGAAGACTCGAGCAGAAGGCGGTTCGCGAGATTGTTTCGTGTGTCAGGGAGAATGCAGTAGCCTGGAAACGTGTCACGAGTTTCTCAACATGAACATCGGTTCACGGTGGGCGATTGTCAAAGATTGGAGACTATGTAGGAAGTGTCTACGGAAGCATTTCGGGGCCTGCCATATTAGAGCTCCATGCGGCAAGAACGGTTGTTCGTTTATGCACAACAAATTACTGCACGACGACCATAGATATAACGATCAAGCGGTAGAACCATCGACGTCCTCGGGTGGACGCACGACAACGCAGAATTGCCATATCCATTCCAGTATGGTTGGAAATATTCTGTTTCGGTACGCACCCGTGACTCTTTATGGTAAAGGACGAACGATTAAGACTTTCGCCTTTCTCGACGACGGTTCGTCAGCTACCTTTATGGAGCACAGCTTGATGAAGGAACTGAATCTTACAGGAACATCGCATCCACTGTGTCTGAATTGGACCGGGGTCAACAAAGGGAAGAAAACGAGTCGATGAAGCTGAGAGTGAAGATTTCTGGCAATTGCGACGTTAGTGAAGTATACGAGTTACCGAAGGTCCACACAGTTCGAAGCCTGGCGCTCCCAAAGCAGTCCTTGTCAGTAGTTCAGTTAGTAGCTAAATACCCCTACCTAAAAGGACTACCGCTTGAGTCCTATAGTAACGTGTCACCAAGACTGTTAATAGGTATGGATAACTGTCGCCTTGGCCGTACGATCAGAAGCGCTGAAGGAACCGATGATGAACCAGTAGCATCCAAGACCCGCCTGGGTTGGATCGTGTACGGGCCCTGCTTGATGACATCTAGACCATTGAAAGCAGGCTTCAGTGGTGTCCATAGTTTCCACATCTGTCAGTGTAATAAAGAAGTAGATAAAGAGCTGAATGTGGCTTTGAAAGAGTATTTTATGGTAGATTCATTGGGGATTACGGGGTCGTCTAAACAAATCCTATCCAAGGACGAAGAACGTGCGCTAAAAATTCTCTCAGATGAGACCCGTTTAAAGGGAAATCGTTATGAGACAGGTCTATTATGGCGGTACGATCAGGTGCGGTTGCCCGACAACAAAGCAATGGCGTTGAAGCGCAATGCTTGTCTAGAGAAAAGATTGAGGCGGGAGCCAGCGTTAGCCACGGAAATGGCCACTAAAATGTCTGAATATGTGACAAAAGGTTACATCCGGCGACTTACACCTGCCGAGAAAACGAAAAGGCTTCCGAACGACTGGTATTTACCAATATTCCCGATTGTTAACCCAAATAAACCGGGGAAAATGCGGATCGTATTTGACGCGGCCGCGAAAGTGAATGGAGTTTCCCTGAATTCTTTTCTGCTCACGGGTCCAGATCAACTGGTATCGTTGCTCGCAGTTCTCCATAAGTTTCGTGAATTTCGTATCGCGGTTGTCGGAGATATTCGCGAAATGTTCTTCCAAGTGATGATGAAACCGCAAGACCAGCGTAGTCAGATGATCCTATGGAGAGGTGAACGTCCCATTGAAGATCCGGACGTGTATGTGGTGACCGTCATGACGTTTGGTGCAGCATGTTCCCCGAGTAGTGCCCACTTCATTAAAAACCAGAACGCCGAAAGATTTGCGGATCAGTATCCCCGGGCGGTCGACTGTATTAAATACGAACATTACGTCGATGATATGTTAGCCAGTGTGGAGACTGAAGAGGAGGCATTGAAGCTGGCCAAAGAAGTGCGCTTCGTGCATTCTCAAGGAGGATTCGAGATCCGAAATTGGTTATCGAATTCACCCAAGGTTACAGAGTGTATCGGAGAAAGAACGGAGAAGAATTTGAACATAGAGATGGCGACAGAGAAGGTTCTGGGAATGTGGTGGAATACGGCAACTGATGCGTTCACATTTAGAATCTCATCAAAGCACGATGCAGATCTGTTGTCAGGAGCAAGAATGCCCACGAAACGAGAGGTATTGAGAACGTTGATGGCGGTGTATGATCCCATGGGGCTCATCGCCAATTACTTGATGTATCTAAAAATCCTTTTGCAAGAAATCTGGCGTAGTGGTTGTGATTGGGATGAACAAATTTCTGGAAAACATGCCGAAAAATGGAGAGTTTGGATCGAAGTTCTCCCTGAAGTCCGGAAAGTGAGCGTTCCTCGATGTTATCGCCAGATAACGTCTTCTGATGCTTCCACGGAGGTGCAGCTGCACATATTCTGCGATGCAAGCGAAAGCGGGGTAGCTGCTGTGGCATACTTCAGATTCCAACAAAATGAAACGATAGAGTGTGCAATGGTTGGATCAAAAACCCGTGTAGCCCCTCTGAAATTTCTTTCGATCCCTCGGTTGGAATTGCAAGCTGCAGTCATCGGAGCGCGCATGGCAGATGGGATCACACGGTCGCATAGAATAAAGATCTCACGCCGCGTTTTCTGGACTGATTCCCGTGATGTGGTATGCTGGTTACGATCTGATCACCGACGTTATCACCAATTTGTAGCGTTCAGGATCAGTGAATTGCTCGAGACAACAGTAGTAGATGAGTGGAGATGGCTTCCTACAAGAGCGAACGTGGCTGATGAAGGGACAAAGTGGCAAAGGTTGCCCGACCTACAACCCACAAGTCGCTGGTTTCATGGACCGACCTTTTTGTGGAAGCCCGACAGTGAATGGCCAGGCGATTCTGGTGAACTAGGAACGACTGCAGAAGAGATACGTTCTAGCGTTTTCCATCACCATATCATTTCACCATTGATGTGTTTCGAACGTTTCTCCAAATGGAAGCGACTGTTAAGAACTGTTGCATATGTGTATAGATTCATTACAAATCTCCGGAAGAGTGTCAATCGCATGCCATCTAAACAAAGACCTCTCGAGCAAAAGGAATTAGATCGTGCAGAGCAGATTATATATTCTCAAACCCAAAGACAAGTCTACTCTGACGAATTCGAAATACTGAATAACATCGCTCCAGGAACACAGCCATGGGAGCGTATTTTACCGAAGTCCAGTTCATTGTACACCTTGTGTCCGACTATCGACAATTTTGGAGTTCTCCGAATGCAGGGACGTATTGCAGCTTGTGAATGGGTAGATGAATCCGTTAAGCATCCGATCATTCTCCCAAGACGGAATCATGTGACCGATTTAGTGATCGCACATTATCACGACGCGTACCGTCATCTAAATCATCAGACCGTGATGAATGAGATACGGCTCAAATACCACATTCCGCGGCTCAGATCGGAGTATAACCGCGTTCGAAAAAATTGCCAGCATTGCAAAATCCGACACGCGATTCCGAAACCCCCTGCTATGGGAAACCTTCCACCTGCACGCTTGGCGGCATTTCAACGACCATTTTCATACACCGGAATTGATTATTTTGGGCCAATAATGGTTGTAGTGGGGAGACATGTAGAGAAAAGATGCTCTGTTTACTTGTTTGACGACAAGAGGTATCCACATCGAGATCGCACACACACTAACCACGGATTCTTGCATTCTGGCACTGAGAAATTTCATCGCAAGAAGAAGTGCTCCACTCGAAATTATCAGCGATAATGGAACTAATTTCGTCGGTGCCTCAAAAGAATTACGGGAAGCTCTGAAACAGGTAGACATGTGTAGACTTATGGCGGAGATCGTCCAGCCAAACACGAAGTGGATATTCAACCCACCGGCCGCTCCACACTTCGGAGGCTGTTGGGAGCGACTAGTGCAATCCGTAAAAAGAATATTAAATGAGTTCAACCCACCACGATTACCAACCGACGAGATATTGCGGTCAATGCTGATGGAAATCGAAATGATCATCAATTCAAGACCGCTCACTCACGTACCACTAGATACTGATACTGAGCCACCATTGACACCCAACCATTTCCTATTGGGTTGCTCAAACGGAAGTAAGCCCCCGATCGCATTTGATGACAAAGCCACCGTCCTGAAGCAATCATGGAAGATGTCGCAACAGTACGCCGACATGTTTTGGAGGAAGTGGGTGAAGGATTACTTGCCGACTTTAACACGAAGGACGAAGTGGTTCCAACCAACGAAACCAATTGAAGAAGGAGATCTTGTTGTTGTGGTAGATAGTAATCTTCCTAGAAACTGCTGGCCGAAGGGTCGTATTGTCAAGGTTGTCCGTTCCACAGACAATCAGGTTCGTCGAGTTACAGTGCAAACTATGCACGGCCTTTTGGAAAGACCGGCGGTCAAGATCGCTGTACTGGACGTGAGTTCTAAGGAGAGTAAGCCGCTTCAGCACCAGCGTCGTACTGGGGGGGGAGTGTCACACCCCTGCGAAGTGTGGCTAACCTCACTTGAATAACATTGCATCGCGAATTGTCACAAGAGAAGCATAAGAATAACAAAACATCGATAGAAAGAAATACAAGTTAGAGTGAATTGAATACAATAATCAAATATAAATTGAGCCAATTTTAGCCTTCCAAAAAGGTAACAAAAATCTTAGAAGCCCAGCCCGCATAAATTGGGGAATTTTAGCGAGAGATTAAACGTGAGTAGTAGACTATTTTGCATAACAAAGACAAGGAATAAACCTGAAAAGAAAGAATTGTTTGAATACATGTTTGATTATCATGATCAATAATACTAGAAAATAGATACTTACCTGAGACATAGCGATCCTGAAAAATTGAAACTTATCTGATACAGCTTATTGTGATGAAGACAATGAATATGAAGTGAATTATGTAATCTATGTAGTAACATGAATGAATGTATTGAATGTACTGATGTGAATGTAATGATTGTAATGATGTGTATCTGTGTATTCTAGGGATTTTTTAACGACGCATTATAATAAAGTTATAAAATCGGAAACAGCGAATAATTTCCCACAGGTGGAATGAACACACTTTTAAAATAAAAATTATGATTGAAAAAGAACTTCCCCGTATAAAATTAATGGGCCCTATTATAGAAATCGAGGCGATAAGAATTTTGCTCGTTAGCTCTATTTTACTATTATAGAAATCGAGCAATTCGATAGCACCGAGCGAGTGATAGTTATCGATGCAAGTGTCAGAAATTTTCGAGTTGTTTGGTTCGCTTTTTGCATATCTTCAGAGAATTATTTTGTTTTGGTTTGCGTCCCTGATACTTTCCTTTGGGAAACATTTCAGAAACGCTTAAATATATGCAATTTTCAACACATGTTCGTTTGTTTTGATCAGTATTTGTTTTACGGTGCTGCCAGAATAGTCTACAAGGTAAGTGTTCAATCCATTATTATTTATATTAATCATGTTGTAAATTACAATGCAGAATTTACTTCCACCGCATATTTCAGTGGCTGAAAATGAGTGGACAGACAAATCCCCACCAGTACGACTCGTTGAACCAATGAAAGCAAATGTAAACATTGCTCGAGTTTTTTTTTAAGGCAGTTCAAATTGAATCCCTGTTAAGGAAAAGTGGGAGGAATTCAGTGAGGAGATTGATACAATGAGACCATCAATGCGTCTTGGTTCAGAATGGCAGAAATTAAGTATTTCTTCTACGATACATATAACTTCATAAGTAAATTATATTATAATATTCTTTGAATTACTATCAACCGTATTCCCTACCTAAAAATTGCTAGCGTATATTAGAACGTGTTACTTTTGTCAGTAATTTTTTTTTATTGCTATACTATACCAAACTTTCTATACCATATGCTAAAGCTGAAATGTCTTGCAAAACAATGATTTTTTTTAAATTACAGATTTGGATTGACATGAGGTGAAAGGTAAAGAAAACACTAGCACACAACAAGCGAGAATTTAGGGTCACAGGTGGTGGCCCAATACAATAAAGCTATTGATGCCGCTACAACGAGAAATCGACGCTAAAAGAAAATTACATGAAAAAAAAATGGAATTCATGCGTGCCCCTTACGGAATTCCAAGAAAAAAATCCTTACGGAATTCCATCGATTGCAGTTGTGAAAATACATGAAAAAGTTCATTTTCTAATAATTATATTTTTTGTACAGCAAATTGTTCCATGAAGTCGATTTATTACACATGCATGCATAACACCCATTAAGCTTTATTCGTAAAGGGAATATCAGTTTTCTCCAAAATATAACCATATTAACACTTTTGGAAATATAGATATTTTAATTTTCATAGCCGATGTCTCAAAAAAAGATTTGGCATCCTTTCTATAGTGCTTTGTGAAACATTTCAAACTCGTTTCAAAATATTTCATTACTCCCAGTTCCAAACATAATCGAGCAGTCATTGGCCCGATGTCGACCGAAACGAAGTAACATGCTACAAAAGTGCTGGAATCTACCTCCGCCTTACCCCCCGCAGGCAGCACTGTCTATAGTTGAACTATAATTGTATGCAATTTTTTGGTACTGAGCGAAACGGCATCACTGTAGAGATTGCTTTTTCTCTTTCTCTCTAAATTGTCATTCAAAACACAACAGAGATATGATATTTAATCATAAAATATAAATGATGTTTCCTTGATTAATTTCAGTAACAAAATCAACAACACAACATACAGACAAATTTGTGGTGAACGCAGCTAGTCATTGTTGATGTATCGCGTCAAAGGAAGGAAAGCAGCAGCAACAGCAGAAATGTATAAATGAAAATGAAAGAATAGCGGTGATCTTAATGGTGATCTTAATGAAAACGGAGTTTGCAGCTTCGGTAAAGTATTGTTTTTGGGATCAGACCAAAGCGCTCATCTCACCATAATCACCAACAACAACTTTAACACGGGCGTAACCAATTTGAATACCCGTAAGTATGACTGGTTTTAATTTTTACTTATGATATGAATTTTGATCTCTTAATTTCATTTCAGAGTAAAAAACTCATCCATCTCAACAGTCATGATTGCCCACGAAGTTAGATGTGTCTGCTAGACGGAACGAAAGGGACAAAAATAATTGAGCCAACTGCGATTCCGATGAAGAAATTTGTAGCTGACGGGAGTTTACTGATGACGGTATAATCGCTGCGCATAGTATACATCAACAGTACACAATTGTATGAATTTATTATAAATAAATATTTGTAAACAACGCAATTTTTTGTTTTTTTTTTGCTTAACATTAAACTTTTTGAAAACACACAGCCATGAAAACGGTTGAGCAGTAGTGCAATCAGTCGACGCGGTGCCAGATTGGCACAGGTTTGGCTCGAAATTGGTTGTCGAATATGAAGGGTAGGTCGACAAAATCGTTGCAAAATGGCACGATATCGGTATCGTTGTCGACACCGTTTGTTGGGACCAATTCGACACAACAATGTAGAGTGGGCTGCCACTGACATTCGAGCAGAGTAACGAATCGAGCTGTTTTCCTCGATTTCTATGGGCCCTATTATAGAAATCGAATCGAGGATTCGATACAATCACTATCACTATCACACCGAGTAAAATCTGGAATTATAGAAATCGAGGAAAACAGCTCGATTCGTTACTCTGCTCGAATGTCAGTGCTGGTGCTGAAATATTTTGAAACGAGTTTGAAATGTTTCACAAAGCACTATAGAAAGGATGCCAAATCTTTTTTTGAGACATCTGTTATGAAAATTATAAATATCTATATTTCCAAAAGTGCTAATATGGTTATGTTTTGGCGAAAACTGATATTCCCTCAACGAATGAAGTTTAGTAAGCATAATGCATACATGGATGTGTAACAAAAACGACATCATGGAACAATTTGCTTTACAAAAAAAACAGTTATTAGAAAATGAACTTTTTCATGTATTCTCACAGTGCTCCCGTGGCCGAGTGGTTAGCGTCATAACTAATGTGCCGGGTGTTCGGGTTCGATTCCCGTTCTGGTCGGGGGAATTTTTCGTCAAAGAAATTTCCTCCGACTTGCACTGTGATCACGCGTATTCTAGAGCTTGCCACTCAGAATGCATTCAAGGCGTGTTATTTGGCATAGAAATCTCAACTAAGTACTAATAAAAATTACGCAAGTAATACTACGTTGAGACGGCGAAGTTCCTCTAGGAACGTTAGTGCCATTGAAGAAGAAGAAGAAGATGTATTCTCACAACTGCAATCTATGGAATTCCGTAAGGAGTCATGCATGAATTCCACTTTTTTAGCAAAACATTTTTTTTGCATGTAATTCTCTTTTAGCGTCGATTTCTTGTTGTAGCGGCGTCAATAGCTTTATTGTATTGGGCCACCACCTGTGGCTCTAAATTCTTATTGTGTGCTAGTGTTTCCTTTACCCTTCACATCATGTCAATCCAAATCTGTAATTTAAAAAAAAATCATTATTGTTTTGCAAGACATTTCAGCTTTAGCATATGGTATAGAAAGTTTGGTATAGTGATTTGTCTGTCCATTCGTTTTCAATCACTGAAATATACGCTGGAAGTAGGTTCTGCATTATAAATTTGTAACATGATTTATATAAATAATGCTGGATTGTACACTTACCTTGTATAGACTATTCTGGCAGCACCGTAAAACAAATACTGATCAAAACAAACGAACATGTGTTAAAAATTGCATATATTTAAGCGTTTCTGAAATGTTTCCCAAAAATAAATATCAGGGACGCAAACCAAAACAAAATAATTCTCTGAAGATATGCAACAAGCGAACCAAACAACTCGAAAAATTCTGACACTTGCATCGATAGCTATCACTCGCTCGATGCTATCGAATTGCTCGATTTCTATAATAGTAAAACAGAGCTAACGAGCAAAATTCTTATCACCTCGATTTCTATAATAGGGCCCTATAATTCCAGATTTTACTCGGTGTGATAGTGATAGTGATTGTATCGAATCCTCGATTCGATTTCTATAATAGGGCCCAATATTCAATATGGATGAAAACACTTTTTTGCAGGCGGTGAAAACAAACTCAACTTTTGTATTATGATGAGGTTGGGGTCTAAGTGGTGCGGACTCAATCCACTTCATTTTCAAGCAAATTCATGCATGTTTTCAAGCGATTTCTTGCAATAAATTCTTAGACCACCAGAGATGCCAGATTTACAAATATGTTTGTAAATTTACAGACATGTCTGTAAAACACTTTTTGTTTTTGTTGTAGACTTTTTGGATATAACAATATTTCACAGGTTTTTGAAAAATAAAAGGGCTCTATTCATCACATCAAAAATATTCGACTCACCATATGACATTTTCCACAGTTTTAATACAGAAAAGTTATTATATTTAGTTTATATCAATACACATGACGTTAGACCAGCTATTCTCAACCTGCGGCCCGGCAGTCTTTCTGGTTGGCCCATCTGGTGTGTATGAAGTTTGGAACCCGTACTTTTGCCCTGCCATCATTGCAGACGAAAGAGAGGATACGGTTATTCACAATTTATGAAAAATTGCATTCTCTGCAGGTAACGAAAAATCTTGAACGAAAATTGTCTCTGATAATAATTTTTTGTTCTAGATAAGATTGTTTTGCTGAAATGCAAGGAGATTTATTGAAAAATAGTAAGGCTAGGGTCAGGACTATGTCTTCTTAGTATTAAAACAAAATCGAATAGAAATTTTCATTCTATTCTCATCAATTTACATTCGCTTTCGGGCCTGCTTATGACGAAAAATGGGTTACTGTTCGATATTGTTACCACAGACATAGTTCATGGCTAAGTGGGGATCTAAAACTTGTATAGCCTTGCATGGCGGATGGAAAATATACACTGTATTTTCTTATAAGTTTCATCAACGACAAGACCGCAAACCTTGGTGGATGTCCAATATATCAACGAAGAAATACCGATTTTTATAAAAATTAACAACGCGTATGTATGTGTATGTATGTATGTGTAGATCGTTGAAACATTTAAACACACTTACAACACATAAGTTATTAAGTGGTCCGAAAAATCAATTTGAACTACTGAACCGGTTTTGATGATCGATGTATTAAATGGAAGCCAATAAGCAAAATTTGAAAAAATATCACACTTGCGGGACGGATATTAGTAGCATAGTTCTAGTTTAGTCACATATGAATATTGATCGAAGACTTAAAACATGTGAAATTTACAAATTTATAACTTAAAAACGATAATTATAACATCTCCGATATCGAGATATGTTAGGTAAATAATCCTCAGCTTTCCATAAAAAATATAAAAAAATATAGCGCTCCTATCTTTAAACGAGAAAACTATGAAAAAATAACTCAATCAATAATTACAAAAACAAGAATTAAATTTTTTCGCAAAAGTAACATTTTTCCAAAGAAAAATAGCTCGTAAGCTTCAATTTGATCATGTCGGTCCAATAGTTCAAGAGTTATGTTTTTGTAGTGGGAAAAATGGGTAAAATTTGTTTTTCAAACCATCGATTAGTTTTGAAAAATCATATTTCAAAAACGAAAAAAATAGCATCTCTGATATCGAGATATTTTATGTAAAAAATTCTCACGTTTCAAGAAAAAATATAAAAAAATATAGCGCCCCCTAGTCCAAAGCCATGAAAACATTAAAAAACGAGTACAATCAATAATTACGAAAATAGGATCCATGTTATCTGCAAGTTCAATATTTCTCAATTAAAGCTCATTGGCTTCAATTTGATATGTCGATCACCTAAATCGGTTAAGTGGATCGAAAGTTATAAATTTTTGAAAAAAGTCATTTTGGGAAAAAGTGGAAAAAAATGATTTTTTGGATCACCCTAAAATGGAAATGGGCACCCCAATGAAAAAATAAAAAAATACGAGTCTAATGTTTTGCTATAAAGTACAACATTACCACTTTTGACGAAGATCTGAGAACCACTATATTGGTTTGGCATGGAATGGCTGTATATATATATACAAAATACAATCTTACGTGCATCACGATGTACAAAGTATTAATGAATATGTGAAAATTAACGTTAAAAGACATTTCTATAGATCTGCACACTTTTACAGACTTTTCCACATTTTTAACAGACATTCACATGTTTTTACAGACTTTTTTTAAAAATCATCTGGCATCTCTTCCTTCCACTTTTTATGGAATATTTTCAAATCGCAGGAGTAAACATTTACGTGACTCTGACTTCGTTTGTTTTTATTTCGTTCGGAAAAACGTTATGTCAAAGAGAGGGGACATTAAAAAGGCGTAGCTCAGTGAAAGGCTGAGATGCTCTTTCAGAGATGCAATGGTTAATTAAACAATTTACGGAAAAATGTAGTTCGTTCATTTCATTGTTTGAATTATTTTTGCCCCTGACAACAATACCTCTTTTATAGTGTTGATTATCATAAGAAAAATAACACTCCTGATCGTTGGATCTCTTTTGACATTTCAATTGGATCTTTTTTGACAGCCGTTTTGATTCAGTCCGCACTACCTAGTTTAAAACTGCCTTCGGGCGGCTAATCTGACAGTAATCTACCTCGTACAAACTAATGTCCCCAGATGTATCTAGGTGTCGACACTGTACTGGCGTTATCGCGGATCGAGTTCAATCGAGCGTGTCGCCATCTTTTTGAAGCTCGCATAGGCTAGGCGCAAATTGAGAAGGGTGTTGACGAATTTCCACTAGATTTACAACCAGATGGCGCCGCGAGTAGAATTATGATGTTTTGTTTTTTTTTGACGTAGGATTACGTCTTTCGGGAACATATTGGGGTACAAATTGAAAAAACCATCGGCATTTCGGAAGTACGTGAAATCGTGTCGCTTAGACAATCGCATCCAGAATACAATGGAGTTCGATGGAATCACTGCCAGCTCTCCTGGCGATGTCGCTAATCTGTTTGCGAGCTTCTTCCAGACAGTGTACAACTCAACTTCACCGCCCCTGGACGCTGCAAGTTTCAATCGCATCCAGGAGCACAACCTGAATATGCCAACGTTGAATTTCTCTCCGGATGAAGTCTTGAAAGCCTTGCATGATCAAGATGCATCAAAAGGGCCTGGAGTCGATGGAAGTCCTTCGTCTCTGCTGAAACACTGTGATCACTCGCTCGCTTTTCCCGTCTCTTGCATATTCAACCGTTCGTTGAGGGAAAGAATCTTTCCCACCGTTTGGAAAAAAGCTTCAATAGTACCAATTCGCAAAGCGGGTAATCGGAATCACGTGAAGAACTACCGTGGAATATCGTTTCTTTGTTGCATCAGTAAAGTCTTCGAAAAGTTAGTGTACAACACTTTGTACAATGTGGTGCATCCATTCATATCGGAGTTCCAGCATGGTTTCGTCCAGCATCGGTCCAAATACATTGTTTCGTGAAGTCGAGGCCCGTCGGCAGGTCGACTCCATCTACGTCGATTTTCAAAAGCATTCGACACCGTGCCGCACATGTGCGCATGTAAAAAATTCAGCGCTATGGGATTTCCAAGCTGGTTGGTTGATTGGATATTTTCCTACTTGACCGGCCGCCAATCCTTCGTGTCGATCAGCTCAGCACACTCAGCAGTCTTCTCAATTACTTCAGGGATTCCGCAAGGAAGCGTGCTCGGGCCAATGCTATTTTTCAACGATTTGTGCCCCCGTATTTCATCATACAAACAAATGTTCGCCGATGGCCTGAAAATGTATCGAGTAGTCAGGACAACGCTCGACTGCCTCGTACTCCAAAAAGACATTGACGAAATTGCGTTGCGCTTATCACGGCTAAAGCTTCTACGGTACTTGGATTCTTACGATGCTCTACCTGGCAGTTCACCGACATCTACGCCCAAAAAACTTTGTTTTGCGCTTTAGTCCGAAGCATCGTGGAATACGCTGCACCTGTGTGGGCACCTTACCGCACATCGCTGATCATCAGAATCGAACGTATTCAGAAGTGCACTGCGCTGAAAAGTATGCACATCGCGCTGGTGTGATCGAAGAGCAGTATGAATTTCATGTCGTCTATAGACGACGCTCGTAACGAAAGGGTTAAGATTCACACAGCTCATCTCTGTACCTGTACACCAGGCCGGTTACGGCTTCAACAATCCATTGGACTCATGCCTACGAGCATCCAATGAAATCAGTGCACGTTTTGATTTTATGACTAGCAATCCTGCTTTTAAAAATAGTATTAAGAATATTAGATAGAGTAGTCTGTGCGAGTTTTATCGAAGACGAAACAACAATAAACAAATAGAATAATAGCTTGGTATAAGTGTTATAACTTTATTTTATTCATCTAGGTAAACGATGACTAGCATGTGTTGCGCTAAAAATACTGCAAATCCATCTCGTATCGGCCCTTACATTATCAATGATATTATCCAACTTAATATGATATCGATTTCATCACCATTATCCACAGTATTTTTCGTAGATTATCAATGACTTTGGTCCATTCGTGTTTTGAAACCATTGTAAATATACAAAGCCGTAACTTTCTTACCATATCCTGACGACATTTGATGGTTGAAATAAATCTAAGCTGATTCAGCTTTTTTAGCGCAAAGCTGAATCAGCTCATGCGACATCTTCATTAGAGATCAAAACTACAAAAGTGATGATGTTTGTTTATTCTACTCACTGAAAAGCAAGATTCGGTCGTGATTATTCATTCTATTTCTATTTAGATTTATTTCAACCATTAAATGTCGTCGAACGGTTTATTGTCTACCCACTGTGAACTCAACCCAACGAACTTAAACAGTTATCAGGTACGCTTTAAAGGTCCGCGTTAGTATTAGTAAATAGCGTGCAGTGTGGGAGAAATTCTAAACAAAATTCTAGTTCAATTTGTCTCTGAGTTCAATTTTAACATACAGAAAAACGGGTTCAACGGGATCGGAATCAACAAAATTCACTGATTTGTCAGTGGTTCTGAACACAACACTGCACGTTATTTTATACGTGTGAGTAATTTTCGTATACCTTGCACAAAAATCTAGCTCACCTTTAGTTTATGTCAAACCACGTTGAACTCGAACATCGATACATGCACACGTGATACATGACAGAGAAATGAATTCAGTCTGGAAGGAGTCACTTGAGAGGTGACTGAACTGTTAAGTTCAAAGCCTCTTGAAAACAAAGAACGGAACGGAACGGCTTATCCAG
Source organism: Toxorhynchites rutilus septentrionalis (assembly GCF_029784135.1). Classification (NCBI taxonomy): domain Eukaryota; kingdom Metazoa; phylum Arthropoda; class Insecta; order Diptera; family Culicidae; genus Toxorhynchites; species Toxorhynchites rutilus. The sequence goes on along the minus strand of NC_073744.1, from coordinate 27,660,856 downwards.
GACATTGCTGCTGCAAAGCCACTTCAAAATGCTACGAAGTCCATATGACGGAAAGAATGAAATGAGATAGTCGAGTCGTAGAGGGACATAGCTACTAAACCAGGTGGCTTTTGCGCCATTCTCCGAAGAGAGACCACCCGTCGCTTTCTTTTGCCCGGCTATGGTAGAGCCCCTCTGTCAAACGGTCCCGAGCGGTTCAGGTTTTTTCAAGACTGCTGCCTTCGGACAACGATAACCTTCGACGTCTGGTTGCACCAGAATGGTCGACACCTTTATAACAAATTCTTCGAAAACACCGCGGACAAACACCGAAGTTGGAGCTTCTGGAGGACGAAACGAATGATTCGGAAGATGCACGGATGAATCGCTACTATGAATGAAATTCTCTTTCAATCTTCAAAACATTTCTATTTCCTTCACATTTTCACTCTAACATCTTTCCTAACCTGATTCTCTTCTCTCCTTCCCCCTTCTAATGATCATAGCCATGTCACTCTAACGAAACATATCTGCGCGCAGGTTTATTTCACCCTATTCGCTGAATCTGGATTCGTTTTAGGACCTCGGAACGTGTCGTGGAGCGGATGGTCTGCTATCGGTGGTATTCTCCAAGTTCGCAGTGCGTTTGGCGTGCACGGCGTGATACTGTGGATGTACTGAGTATCGGTCGGACGTTCGGGTTGACTCCCGTCCATTTCGCCGTAGTCGGGGACTCACCCAGTATTCTTTCGAACTAATTGTCCAGCAGCAAGGTCCTGGATAAGTCCTGCTACCTTTTACCGGGCAACGGAAACTTTTTCCCCTGTGGTGAAGTGCGCATGTGGTACACTTTACGTGTTCTAACGACTATCATATGCGTAAGCGTGCATCGGGGCTGATACAACAGTCTAACATGCTGAAAGAATTAATTAAACTCCCGAAATGCAATCCAAATTTGGAACTTAAGTGTACATAAAATATGGTTTAACGTGGTAGCATTGCGAAATCTCAATTAGAGATGTGCCATCCGCTCATGAGCTGTTCATTCGAATCGCTTCATCATAGTGAGCGGATTCGGATCGGCTCGCAATAAAAAAAAACGCAGCTCATCAGCTCATTACGGAGCTGGAGCTGTTGAGCTGTTGAGCTGATGAGCTGATGAGCTGTTGAGCTCTTCGTACTTTAGCTTTAGCAGAGATGCCAGATAGGAAAAAAGGTTTTTGTTTTGAAGATATTCAATCGTTCGTTAAGGTGGCCGTACACTGTTTGCCCGGAGGTCAAATATTTGATATTTTTTGACAGATAAGGTTTGATTTGATATTTGTACAAACACTATTTTGTTTGCCACTCTTCAATTTTCAACAGTAGTAAACAATATCAAACACCGAACATGGAAAAAATCAACTGAAATATTCAAGGTAACCTAACCATATACCGATAGGTTCGAAGAACAGACTGAAAAAATATTTTAGGCATCCAATAATTGAATATTTGCTTGTCGTGTTTTGTGTAGAATATATTTGATCAGTACACGTTGGACAAAATTTAACTGTCAAAAAGAGTCAAATATTTGGCTTCGGTCAAACAGTGTATGAGCACCCTTACTTCATTAAATTTTTCTTATATGGCCAAACAAAATAATACACATTATTATATGCTTGTAAATAAATTTAATATATTACATTGTTATTTAAACATTACTGTGGAAACACATACATTTATTTCCGCGTGCTGAATCAAAACAATTCAGAAAACCACCCGGCATAAATGTTGATGATTGATGATCGGTCTGACTGGTCCTTTTGTTACCTTTGTGATCGCGAATAATTATTTCTCGTTGCACCTATTAGTGGATTTATTTTTATATCCTCGGATGCAAAAAAAAATCTCGATGGTTTTTTTTCAAAAAACGTTGTCTCGGCCAATATTCCTGGAGCCATTCTATTTGGCTACTGCTGGTTTTTCTGTTGTTTAAGTTCAGCATATCCTAAGCATCTTCTATGTTGGATTTCAGCATTCAGTATTTGTTGTAAATTATATTATTAGAATTCATATCAGTTTTAGTTTTTGTACAATTACGAATTAAATTCGTTTAGTTTTTGCTTTCCGTCTATTAAAAAAATGCACACTATGCAATGTCCCATGGTGATTACGTTTCATATGCAATTGTGTGGACAACTGCAAAATTCAACTGAGCTGAAGAGCTGTTCCAAATGAGCAGCTCACTTGTATGAGCTGAACGGCTCTGAGCCGCTCACCATGATGAGCTGATTTGAACATCTCTAATCTCAATGCAACAACTGATCATACATTGCAAAACGTTTAGCACAAGTGTAATGGTTCGTTTATACGTATTCAGTTACACGCAATGAGGTACATATAGAGGTGGAGCAGTAGGCGAAGTGTATCTGTATTGGCTAGTGTTGTAAACTGACGACATTTCTCTCAACCATCACATAATGCTCTTGCTCAAGAGTTACGGCTCAATATGTATTGCGAATGTGACCAAGTATGCATTGCTCGGTTCCAACGGTCACATCAGAAATAAACGCACAGCTGCAAACACGACCATCAAATAAACGTTTATATGTTCTCTCTTTCTGTCGAACGTACCCAGAAGGGCGGTGAAAGTATGCTATTCCCATTCTACCATTCGTGCTCATAACCATCCTTTAATTCCGGCTAATATGTCAAATGACATTAAAACTGCAGTGGTGTGCATTTTTTTTCTCTCTTTATTCTGCATTAAAGCGTAGCTGCACACATACATCCACTTGCTCACTTACACATCCATACACGATGGATGGTATCAGGTGTACAGTCAAAATAGTGTCGACGTCTGGTGGCAACTTCAAATTAGGGCCATAATTTGGGTCCCAAACTCGTTAGTGTAATCTCTATCAGATTAGAAGACACCAAGCCGGTTTTTGAATTTCAAAATTAGAATCAAAATTTTCACATCATGTTATTTAATTACTTGAGACACATATTTCTGACTTTCATTCAACCATATGGCAACATTGTTACTGATTTTTTCCATTATAATATAAACAATTTTCGTATGAGACCTTTTCCCCAACTGCAAACAAAAATGTTTTCAATTTAAATAGAATACTAATTTGATATGGAAAAGCTAATTTTCATTCATAATTTTAATTTTGAAAACGTTCATTCCGACTGAAAATCAGCTATTCTTTGACGCTCCACTAAACTGGTAAACGAAGCTCAATGGCGTCAACGCGGATCGCAGTTTTGAAGAAAACAAACACTTTTGAAGTTTGAGATGTTGGCACCAAAAACATGGCGGGTGCCATACGGCTGGATGGTATTTAGACGGATTGCTTACATCAAAGCAACCGTCAAACTCTCTCCTATCAAGTGCGAATGGGTTGAATGAACGTTTTAAGCGGTGAGCGTTCCCCGTGAACACTGTTGTATAATTACGGGGCGATGGATATCTAATGAATAAGACGAAAAAAAGCCGAAATGTCATATGACATTTTTATATCGACGGTTGATGACTGTTCATTTTATGATGTTCATTAGTGACACAGCACATACGTCTCCATGAACAGTCATACGATGGTGACCATTAGCAAGACTGGTATTGGCAAGCCAAATATCGCGACGTAATTATTTGCATTCAAAGTGGAATGTATATGGAAGAAACAAAACAATGTTGAAAGTACTTACGGTTGCATGATAATTTGAGCCAAAATTCTCATGAAATCATTCAACTGGTTGTTTTTTAACAGATGACAATTATATCGTGGCTTATTTCGATTATTCATGTGGTAAAAAGGTTCAGAGAGCAACCATATGCGTGGTTCTTGAAATCAGTAACATTTTCGGTGAAATTTTGATTAATTGGCGATTATTATCTCACAACATACACACCGACACTGAGAGCCTTCGAAACATCAACTTCATAACGGTAAAATAATGAAACTTCGTTTGTTTCCATGAACGTGGAGGAGTGAAAATGGCACATGGAAACATCACTTCTATCCGTTTTTTTCGACGTGATTTCACAAATATTCACTTCACGCTATCACATTAGCCTCATATTTAGCGGGAGCTCTACAAAAAAGTACGTTTTTAATTGATAAATTACTTCCTGAAAATAGCATATTTACATGGATGCGGTGGGCATTCAAAGATAAACACAACGACTGACGTCACTATTTGCGAAATAGTTATGGCAGCGCATGCTATGTCGCTCGAAACTCGACCATCTTCATTACCTTTTTTCCAAGACATTGAGGGGAATAAAGGGAATTGAATCGGCATGTGGACGCTGCAAATGGGCATATTCCTTAGGGTGACCACTATGCCCCCACTTCCCCTACCTAATAATCAAACAAAAAGGACCTTTTCAGGGCACCAAATTATTATCAAAGAGTTAATAATGTAGTTTTTCGAACATGTCCAAAATCAGCAAGCAACAGATAACCTAACGTAGCCCTACGTCAACTATGCAGTCGTGTCTCATTTCCTTCATTTCCGTTACCGTTATTTTCTTTGCGATTTTTTCCCGTTACGCATTTATGCACCCGTGTTTTCGACTCAGTTGAGTAAATTCCATACAATATCCCTGACCAACAGAATTGTCCATAGCAAAAATCGTAGAGCAAAAACATGTCAACTTGCTCATAATGACGCTGTAGACAAACTAAATGACAGATCGCGTTCAAAATTGACATGACCACTGACAGTAGTACCAACATAAAAAAAAAGAATAATGTTCAGCCGGAAGATTTAAAATTGCAAATTCCTGGTATACATTTGACAGAATGTACTATGCAATGTAGTTGCTTGGAACGAGCGCTTGCTTTCCAGATTACCGTACCAGTTTGAGTAGTTTGTATTTTTTTAGTGTTTCCAGTGATTTAATGAAATAATCCTTTCGATGTTCCCATCGTATTTGGAGTAATCATGGTTGTTTGATCGTTCTCCGATCCCTACAAAAATGAAACAGTTCAGGATGTGATATTATCACCCAACGGTTTGAGAAACGACTGCCATTTGTCGAAATCAAACACATTTTTTTTTCTTTAAATCGTTATCTTATATTTTTCGTTAACTCACGTTATTGATTCTTAAAATTACAGTTTCCTTTTCCTTCTTTTATTAATTAATATCAAAAAGAGTTCTATGCTCTTAACATGTTTTCCTTCTTTTTTTTTGTAAATTTTTCCAGATGTTTTTCTCCTTTTTTATTATTTTAAATTTATGTAACAGTTTATTTTTTATAACAAATAACATTAGGATTATTTTTTTTACTTGTTTTGTTTTATATTTTTGTTAATTGTCTACCAAACGCGTGTTCCAACCGTCCTCCCCGGGTGGCACGCGTGTTTCCGCTTTCCTACATCGATCCTCTCTGTCCACCACTTTGTTTCTCTTTTCGTAGATCGCAATGGTTAAAAAATATTCCTTCGTTGGCCTCGCGTTTGGGCTTGTGTGAGTGTTTCAGGAATTGATGGAAGTGGTGGAGAGGAGCAGTTAGAACAAGATTTGTTATTTTTTTTTCATTCTGTGTGCTACGTTCTGGGTTTTCAGCATTCGTTTTGTTCATTTGTTGCTGCCACTGTTCGTGATTTGAAAAAACGGGGTTTTCGGTTTGCTTCGATCTACGCTGGGGTGCGTTCAGTTGTTTGAGATTATGACAAACTGGATTTGTATTTTAGCAACACACACCTCAGCGAGGATCAAGCAATCTTATTTTTCTTGTTTCACAAGGACCAACTACCACTCATTATAACTATTCGTTAAGGTTACAACTCGTAGATCGAAGCGCTGTTTTGGAATCCAATGTTGGAATTTGTGTCGAGAAAATTCTTCAAATGCCATTTCAACTTCCCGGAGTGTTTATCATGTGGGGTTGTATAAAAATTATTCATATTTTTCTAGGTTTACTTTTTGTTTGTTTGTTTGTTATGGGCTCCTCCGAAATGGCGATGTGAAGAAATTTTCTGATGGGTCTAGTAAAAGTTTTCTCCGTCACGTCCAGCTGTATACGCCTATGTTATATGAATATGTTGTGTGTATTCCTGTGATTGAAGTTCACGTTCTCCACGTTTTTGTTCATCGCGCTGTCTCGTGGCTGCTTTCGCGTTCTGTAGTGACCCCATTTATGTCCCCTGATTGAATGATTCATTGGCCGTCTGTATATTCTCTTTTTTTCAATATGTATTCTTCAAATATTTTATTATTAGGCAGTGATTATCAATTCGCCGTATACAGGGCACGCCATCTGTATGCGAGTAGTTTGTCTGTGATTCCAAAACATCGATTCAAATCGGTCGGAAAGTCTAGGTTTATTTTTGGTTTTTTCCTCTCTGGGTAAAAAGAAGTACGGGTACAGAAATCCCTCATCGGTCATTTTTGGTAACCTTTCTTCTCGTTACAGCTGGTTCCAACCTGTTAAACAAACATCTAATACTAGTGTACGATTTCTGTGTTTTGTTTCTCTGTTTTAACTTGTGTGTGTATGAGAGAGACTTGCTTGTTGACACGTTTGTTTACTATTTCGTTTGCGAGTTCTGAGTGTACCAGGTTTATCTGTCAGAGTCAGAGAAATTATGGTTTCGATGTTTGGACCTTTCGGAGTTTGATGAAGTTTGGACAAAAAACTAGTCAATTCTCATTCGACGGTACGTAAACACGCGACCAGCCAGTTTTGTCCAACGTCAACGAATGGTTCATGGTTGGACTGTTTCGCTCTTATTGCCACTGTCAATTTTTTTCTACAATTCTTAACATTTGCTGACCATTTCATTCTTCTTTGTTTATGACGTGAAAAAATCGACCATACCAAAGTTTTATTTGATCTTCATTTTGCCGAGAAGGTTTCTAACGACACTATGATCCTGATCAGGATGATCAGGATGAAATCATCCTTCAAACGTAACAGAATTATACCTGTTTGTACCGGACTGATCTATCAGATGACGCACACTCGAAATCGGGCTATGCCTGATACAAGACCAGACAATAGTGGGGTCGATTCCTGGTCAGTTATCTGTCGAACTCTTACCAGCTGCTGATTGGTCAATTCAAAAGGGTTACCAATTATATTTCAAGATACACTTCTGCATAATGTACTCACGGTACATACCCTCGAACAAGTTTTCATGACAAATGGTGCTCATACACATTCACATACAGTAGACCTAGCGCTGAAATATTTGAAATAACTATAGGACTACCTCTGAGTAAGATTTTGACCTGACCCGGGATTATAGTGGAGGAGGAAAATAGGGTGAGAATATTGCAGTGAATTGATCGTTTCCATCTGGAATTACGAAGGTGCTAAAATCGTCTAATGAAGTAGCCGAAATTTTAGAACCAGGTCAAACTCTAGCCTTCGCTAGAGATACCAGGAATCCGTGGACATTATGAAGGCCGCCGAAATTTAACCTGAACGATGCTCATTATTGGATTGCAGTGGATGTGTTACAGTTCATCGTGTAGTGGGTCTTTCTAGAAACGCTTCCAAGCAGTGAGTTTGAAATTGCCAAGCAACACTCGCGTTGCGAAACAAACTCCAAACTCCAGGAACAGCTCGGCTCAATTGACAGCTTGAGCCTTTTCTTTGCAGCTTACGCTGAATTTGTGTTGGTTGGGTTAGAGATGTCAGGCCCTTGGTGCGAGCCCTTCAGCTTCGGGCTGAAATCATTTTCCCAGTGGCATTCGTTTGTTGTTACATGCCACTTCATGATACACAAGCATGGGAACTAGATCGTCACGTTCGCTTTCTAGCTGGCGCCGAAAATATGTTTAAGGTAAAATGAGCTAGGCTGGAACTCATGTGAACCTAGGTTACGTCGAAATACTTGAAAACAAAGTTTGAATGAAGGGGGTAACACCCAAGAAACCCGCCCGGGTGTCACCCGGTCACGCTACGCCACTGGTTGGCGTAGCTAACCCAGGTTCAAAAGCGAATTCGCCATAAGCAACAGCCAACGAAACAAGAGAGTATTCGTTCTCTGGTTGGAAAATATCTTCGCCCCGGAATAAATGCCAACGAAACAATTCAGCTAGTACACGTATTTATTGCATAAAATCCTGGGGAAAGGATGAAACAGTGCAGTCCTGAATGGTGAAAATCACTCTGATCGACCGCGCAGAGGATAGTTTTACAGAAGCAGCAATTTTCATATGTCATTCATTTCTGTCCTTACAGAACGGCAACTTAGCCGCCGGGTTAGATATGATCCGCGAGTCAAGGGGGCCCTAGTATAGAAATCGAGTCGATAATTTCGCTCGTTAGGTCTACTTCACTATTACAGATACGAGCAAGTCGATAGCATCGGCCGAGTGAAAGATATCGGTGCAACTGTCATACTTTTTCGAGTTGTTTGGCTTGCTTCCGAGAATTATCTTGTTTTTGTTTGCGTCCCTTATATATGCATTTTAAGTCAAGACGAGTCTATAGTTTATAGAGCGACTATTTGGTCACTAAGTGGGTTAGGGAAGTGGGATATGAAAACAGTAAGGCGGGAGCCGCGGGTAAGGCGGACAGTGGGAGTATGATGGACAGGTGGTTGATTTGTATAGTTGCATTATGAATTTCTGTTGATGGGAACCCTTTCTACATGCTATTCTTGAATATTTAAACCATCCTATATGAATACTGATCGAAAGTGTAATAGGGAAGCAAAAACCGAAAATCAAACATGATTCCGAGTGTGGATGTAATTTTTGCGGTTCGATATTAAGCATTTTGAGTGATTTAGTTACAAAATTAAATTCACTGAGGTTTATATTTCGGTTTGTGAGTTGACAGAGAAGCGATATTAGGTATGTACGGAAAAGTAAATTCTTTCGTAAGTGGTAAATTCGAACTATTGAAATAATTGCACTGGTAGGGTTGAAATGGACAGTCACATTCATAATCACATCCAATGCATGATGGAAGGTGGAGGGAATAATATTGAACTCTTTTTTATATTGCTTTCTCTGTTTGTTCTATTTCAGTTGTCCAGTAACACAAACACTGAGAGAAAGCGAAATTATTCCGCTCGCGAGGAATAAACTTCTACGCTTCGTATATTATTGACCTGTCCATATTCCCCCCACTACATGTCCATTATACCCGCATCGATAAAAATGTTCTACTTTTCGGCTTGTTTGAATTTCAGTAAAAACATGAAAAAACACATTTTTATAAAATAATTGGCCATTTATTTCGAAAACCAGTATATTGTACTGTAAGAAACTGCTTTTAAGTTTTGAAAAACATGAGTTTCCAAAGCTGCATCCTTAACATGTCCGTCTTACCCCCATCTCCCCTATAGATAGAAGCTTTATTCGAGGTTGAACTTTTGCGTATAGGAAAGACGAAACGTTTGCAACGTCAAATGTTGTATTGGATAGAGTTCACAAACCGTGCACAATCGTATTATGTTTTGTGTACAAAAAAATACTTTATTTTTAGGATTGCTACAGAGTGGTTTTGACACATTGGCCCACCTGACAGTACATTCTAAGAGCCTTGATTCACACCAGTTTGAGACTTTGGCAGTTCTCACGTTGCAGTTCTCTCATTGACCCAGACATGACTCATGCTGTCACATGCGGTGTGTTAGCAGTAGCGTCGAGTGAAGCTTTCGCACCCGCGCGAAAGAGTTGACTTGCACCTACCACGATCCTTCTCGCCCCGTCAAAAAGAGAAGTAGAAAAGTCGAAAAATTTGCACCACGATAGAAGAGTCGGTGTCGCACCCCACTCCCCCCACCAGAAGAGGAGAATCAATCGTATTTATTCATAATTATTCGGTGTCCCCGGTGGCGGGAATTCGTCTAATTCTAATTCTTCACGTTATATTCCGTTATATTGATAAGAGTGCGGATCGGGGCGACCGTGCTGTGTAAAAATGGAGGTTAAATTATATGCGGATCGGGACAACCGTATGAAAAAAATGTAATGATAAGAGTGCGGATCGGGACGACCGTGCTGTGTAAAAATGGAAGTAAAACTATATGCGGATCGGGACGACCGTATGAAAAAAAATGATAATAAAAAGAGTGCGGATCGGGACCTCCATGCTGTGTGAAAATGGAAGGTAAATTATATGCGGATCGCGACGACCGTATAAAGAAAAATAATTATAATAAGAGTGCGGATCGGGACGACCGTACTGTATACAAATGGAAGTCAAATTATTATGGGGACGAAAGCGCAGAACAAGTACGGTTTGGGTTGACCGTATGAAGAACAAAGCTTGACTCGATATTTTGTTAGTTCATACATCCCGAAGGTGCTTGAAATATTTTATTAAAATATATTAAACTTATCCACAACATACTGCCATATTCATAGGATATATTTGTTGTTCTAATTCGGCAGCGGGCCGGGATAGTGACTAGATGACGCAGTTGACTGCATTTATCTAAATCTATAGCAGATTGAATCGACCATGCATGGTTTTGTTTATAGCGGCTCGGGATGTCCGCGTAAAATTTTGTCGATACCGAATCGGGATGATTGCGCAGAAGCTTGTTGATAGTGGTTCTAGTTCAGTCGCGTTTTCGAAAACTGATAGCAAGCAAATAAATTCGCGCAAGATTTAGAAGCAGCTGTTTTCGTTATTTTACGTTTTATTGTACACTTCTATATTTTTGGGACGGGGGAGGATGTGTGGCATCATAAACTATAATAATAACCTTGCCGATATCGCGTGTTATGCCTCACAGTAATATCCCACCTTATATGTATATACTTGATGCACATACACACACGTTACCCACATCCAGGTTAGGTAAAGTTTTGTATTATAGAGACTTTAAACTTTTTCAGTTCATTCGTCTCTAGCCTTGAGAACGGCCCTTGAAAAACTTTACTCCAGCACTACACCTCCACCCTCATTGCCTTCAGAAAGGCACTCGATCCCTCACCGTCCAGCAACGATGTTGTTCAGTCGGTGTCCACGCAACGAATGGCCACATCCAGTGGTACAGCAATCAGCATCGCCCCATTGACATACCAACAGTAACGAAAGAGTGGTTTGGCTTCTCAGAGCGCGTTGGGTGATTCCTCGGTAAGAGATGTCACACACAGTGGTTCGTAGACTCGTACCACATTGTAATTATAATCGTTGTTCAGAAATGTGCAGCCAATGAAGTGTCCGGTACGGTCTAGGTGTTGTCGAACGTCGAACGTGATGGGGTGACTCCCTATGATATGTGGAAGGTTTGGAAAGGGGCTTTCGTCGGATACGCCCACAACGGTTACCGTGTTTGGAACCCGATGTCGAAGCGGATTGTCCATGCGCGGGATGTTGACTTGGTGGAAGCGGATCGTGATTACGTGAATGTTGAGAAGGGCCAATCGCGTGATATATTCATGTTGCCACCAGCAACTGTTACGTAGTCGGACGGAAGTGAATTTGAGGACGCAGCGAGAAAAGGTTCCGCCGGAGGGGCATGTTCCTTATGAAGAATTTGGAAGTTTTGATGAAGGACTTGGAACGGATAAGAACGATTACCCCTCGGCGTGATGACAACGCAAAAAACCAGACGACCACAGCAGGAAAGGCACCCTTTTCTTGGTGTCAGGAGTATGATAGAGAATACACTGCATACGCTTTGAGTGTCTTCAACTACGTGCTGGATGTTCCGAAGCCACTGGTGGAGACCAGCAAGATGGAAACAGGCTGTCGACAAAGAAATAAGGTCCTTGCTGGAAAACGAAAGGCTGGTGTAGCTGACAGCAGATCAAACTCCGATAAATAGCAAGTAGGTATGTCACGATATAAATGGTGACATTTCACAAAATCGATGTCAAGACGTCCAACTCAAAAAGAAAATGTTCATGATGCAGCCTGAAGGTTTCAACAACCGAAAGAATAAAGTCCATTACGGTCAGGATCGGTGAGATCATGTACAATGCATACACTAGCGACTGGTTACCTGGACGAAGATACTTTTGAAACGGCGAAGGAGGAAGCTGGAGAAGTCCTTTGCTGAGCCAGGAACCACTGACTCCAAATCGCCCAATTCAAACGGAATCGTGCGATCACCATGAGATCTCCTAGAACTGAAGGTCGTTGTATTGTTGTTGAAAGTTGTGTTTAGAGATGGCGGATCACTTTTGACGTACTATTTGATGGATGTTTGCGCAAAAATATGAGAACAATCTCTTCAAAATCTCAAAAAGTAGTTCAGCAACGCTGCATAGCTCAACTGAGATGATATACGCAGATGTATAAACTGAACTCATCTAAAATTGTTTTCAGCACCTTCAAGGCAAACATTTCATCCATACCAATGTCAAACGAATTTCGGGTTTCATCACTTTGTTTCTTGTTGTTTGTTGGTTTAAATAAATCTCGCTTGTGTCTAGTGTCGTGTCGTTCTGTTCTATGACTATGAAACCAATGACAATTTTTTGTTGTTGTTCTATTCTCTTACATTTCTAACCCGTTGTTATCCGTTGACCACTCAGCGTATTTCATATTGATTCCCTACCTTTTGAATCATTAATTTTGATAGATTAACGTCGAAATAAATTTTGGAAACATAAAAACAAAAATTAACAAGACATCGCAAACAACATTTTTCTCTTTTTTTTGTTCTCTCTCCCAATTGAAGTATTATCTTAGTTTTGTTTCTGCTCTAGACACTCACGTATAAATATTGAAGCTGGCTTTTGCTTTGCTTATTTCACATGGTTTGTTTGCTTATATTCTCCATTATGCTTTTTCCCTCTTTTTCATTGTTATAACTAGTGCTTTTTTTTCGTTTGTTTTCATTCCGCATGAAACTGTTTCCTAGTGTGGTCTTCTGTGTTTTTATTCTGTATATCACTTGCTACATGCCACAACAGAGAAAACTGGTTAATTTTGCATTTATGTGATTGATTGCGTTCTGCTGGGAGGGATGATGGGAACTTCGATATTGCGGAGTGTTTTTTTTTCCACTTGGTTTAATGCAGGCCATCAACGCTTGCTAAGAAGTCTCTCATTTTGAGTAGTGTTGGTTAGAATATTGTTTATCGTTTTTTATTTGGTTTTTAGTTGTTGTGATTTTTCTCCGGAAGGACAATAAGTGAAACTTGAGTGGAAGTGCGTATTTTCCCGTTAATTTTATGTTTCCCACGTTGAAAAAAATTCTACAGACTCATTGGAAGATTCGAGGGGAGTCGTGATTCCCTTTGACGCTGTGCTTTCGTTCCGATGCTTAGTTAACCTCCGCTTCCATGTTAGCCTGTATTTGGATCTGATATTAGTCTGCTGTGTTTTTGTTCGTATTAACATTGAAAAGGTCGCTGATTTTTCTTGCTTACGCGTCTGTGTGTATATGTACCATTTCATTTTTGTTTGTTGTTGTTTCGCTATACTTGTGTGTATGTGTGTTACTTATTTTTGGACGCTTCATTTTGCAATATATCTTGGTTAACCTCATTTTCCTGCTTCCGTTAAATAATAGTTGTTTAGCTTCTTTACACATTGATTACATGATTAATTGTTATTTTTACGTGTTCAGTTAGTGTTTACTTCTTATTTGCATTTTTTGTTTGTTCTGCAATTGCCTTTTTTTGTTTAACGATTTCATATTATCCCGTTCAACTGGTTTTTTGAATTTTTGTTTCTCTTCATACAAAACATGATTATTTCACGGTTTTCCTCTTTGCGCACCATCTCACCCTCGGTTTTTTTTTGTTCTGCTTGCGTTTATTTTATTACAGGGAAGATCATTTTAAGCGTAAACTTGAGTGACGATGATTGATTCTCGTTTGTTGTGTTTGCTTCTTCGTCTATCTCATGTGTGACTGTGTGTGTGTGTGTTTTGTTTTTTCTTTGAGATAGTTTACGGGAAGATTAACATAAGATTGACTTGGATTTATTGCAAAACAAAAACATTGAGCTCATTTAATGCGCTTGTTCGTTTTTCTCCACCCACATGGATCGAGTGTTCCTCTTTCACTTATTAGTCGTTTGTTCTTTTTTTTTGGGTTTAGTCTACACATAGTTTTTTTTTGTTTATTTTTATCAATGTCTAATAACTATTTCGTACAAATATATAAAACAACTTTTATCATTTTCCCTTTTTTCTCCTATGATACAAATTTTGCGTGTGTATGTGTATGTTTATGTGTGTTCACTTGTTTCGAGTTTTCCTTTTCCTCGCCCGACTTCCCTCTCTGTTTTGTGTATGTGTGGTTAATTTTATATATTTCCTAGTATTTTTTGCTCTTTTGTTTGTTTTATTTATTCGTTTACGATGTTTTTTTCTGGGGGAATGTTAGTTCTATTTCATGGTATTTTTCCTCTCATTATTAGATTTTATTAAAAAGGGGGGTTTCATATAAAATGAACTTTACAACTAAAACAAATTCACCCATTCGCGCGCGTGTTTCTTCCAGCGCAAGTGCTTGCCCCACACTTGCCTCCCTTTAATTGTTCTTTATAGCTATGTTACACAGTGTTAGAGGTTTTTTCCTCTCCTAGCTCATTTTACGTTTTTTGAAATAATCACTTAACTGAAACATAATGTATTGCGATTGTTATGAAATCTTTCATTGAGTGTGAGTGTTTTTTTTATTACCTTTTACTATACTTGTAATATTTTCTAATTCGCATGGTTTGTTTTTTTGTCTTTATGAATTACTCGCTCGGCTGTGGTTTTTTTTATTCATAGTTGGATAAAAAATTTTATTTACTTTACCATGCCACCGTCAATTAAAATATTTCATTTATCTAATGTTAGTTCTGTGTTTATCCTTGTTTAATTATTGTTAATGCCTTGTTTATCTCTTTTTTTCTTCTCTTTCTTGAATACGAACGAAAAAGAGCGAAAAGACGTCGTCGTCGTCGTCGTTATCGTTCACGAGTGGAGCGCTCTCTGCGTGTCGGTATTGGCTAGGGGTCGTACTAATTCCGCCCTTCACTCGTCGCCTCGTCCTCACTGACTAATAATAGATAACTTTGAAATCATTAACGTTGATGGCAGAAGCCGGAATATGCTGCTGGTTGTCGCGGTGTTGATGGTTGGCGTTGTAGTACAGATAGTCGTCGTAACCGTGTTGTCTGGTTGGAACTCGTCTGTGGGCTTCCGCAACAACACGTCGCCGGTGGCTGCGGCCGTCGCTGCCAAAACATAGCAGTGCCAGCATTGCCGAGCAGTAGTCGTACGGGTAGTAGTAGTAAAGCGAGCAGCAGTAGCGTCCGTGGTAGAGGCGCTGACAGAACTGACAGATGCTGCAGTGTCGGTAAAGCAGTGCCGTCGCGGGCCTCTCTCACCGCTATACACACTCCCCGTTGTCGTCGAAGCGGTCGCAGCTGTTCACAAACAGGTCGTCGTTCAGATCGTCCGGGTCGAGCAGGGTATCGTTGATGCAGACGTGTGGTGGGACACCAATGGGGGGTAACGGGGCCGGCGGTATCTGCATCGGTTCGCTGTTGTTGATTCCGTGCAGGCTGCCCGAGAGGCTACCACCACTCTGCAGATGGCGTCTGCTGGAACCTAAACCTGGCGGAAGGGGAGGAGTTCCAAGATCTGTTAGAGCAACAGAAACGGTCGACAGAGACACACACGTGGTTGGAAGCGAAACGTGGAACGGATGAGAATGGAATAATGAATGGATGGTGATCATTTACGGCGATTAATGAGAGCAATTGTATTGTAGAAGAAGTATTGGAGAGAGATTAAAAAGGGGAATATTTACTTATACCGGTTGCGCTGGTCGTTGAGTCGTAATGGGCGGCGTTCCTATGCAGCCCCAGCTGTCTGTGATGTCTGCGTTTTCTTTTTCGATGACAGAGAGTGCAAAGGAGACAGATTAGGAACGAGGCGGCGGCTATGCAGGATATTATTAGAGCGCCGTGATCCTCCTCGGGAACTATGATAGTGCCTGTGGTGGTGACAGTAGTCGGTTGGATGGTTTGTTTGGGCAACATTTTTGTTTTGTTTTGCGTTACAACGGTTACAGTTGATTATTTCAGGCAGTTGTGCGCGAAAGAAAGGGGTTAGAACAATAATCGATTAGTGACTGGCACACAATAGATGCGTGTTTTGGTTCGTGAAAATTTGTAAGAGGAGCGATATGAATATTGAAAATAGATTGTAGCGATGAGTGGGTGTAAATAGGCGTGTTAGAAAGCAATTGGAATTGTTGTGAGCGTGTGGAACTTGATGTGTTTTTTTTTATGTGCTTATTACCGATGGATTGTGTTTGGATAATGGTGGGTCCTGAAGCGTCGTCTAACCTATACTCGGCCAATTTTTTTTCATGGTATTGGACAACACTGTTCGATTCGATATTTTTCCATCAATAAGACGTGAACAAGGCATGTCATTTTCAAAACAAAGAAATGAAAATGATTTTTTTACTTTCTCATTTCACATCAGCCAGAGCGGTGCTATATTAATTTTCATCGTCAAAGATTTTCATTTTGTATGCTACATTCAATTGAAAGTCATTCGTTCCCGGACTGTCTTTGGAGCAAAACGGAAATAAAAATGGCATGGAAGGTAATTGCAGTCACGTTTACCACCGAATCAACAACGCCGACAAATGATTGCTCATGCTGGTCTTTCACCTTGTCGCTTTCATTAGTTTGACAAGATAACCATTTCGAATACAACAACGAAACTTGAATGTAAGCTGGTCGAATAAATTGATGTTCGCTCCCAATAACACGAACTTCACTCAAGCCTGGTTTAGAGTTCCCGTGAACATGAACTAGAACAGGTGGTGGAATAGTACGATCATTTCTGAACTACATTGCGAACAAACAACTAAAAAAATCGTGGTGAATAGAATGATTTTGTTCACCTTCACGTTCATATTAAAAGTTTGGCAGTAAACGTGAAGTAAATAAACATCGATCTTCAATAAAGTAATTCGGAGAAAATATACAGTTGTTTACGAATCAACCCGAAGCAACGAAGTTTTTCAACCCGCGCAGAGATTCGATTGAACGAAATTGCATCCATATCAACATTTTCATTGAAAGCTTGAGAATTGCTAAACATATCCTTTTACTGTTCACGGTGAAATAATTTTCAGAATGCCTTAGGACATTCGAACGTGAGCATGAACGGGGAAATATGTTGACGTATATATTCACCACTGTTTTCACGTTCACGTTCACCGAAGTCGGAAAACTATGGTGAGTTCACCAACATCTCGATTTCACGGTGGAAATTCAGAATCGTTGTGAAATATTGAATTAATCCACTTTTATCAATATGAATTGTGTTAAAACATGTTTTTCAACTAGAAAATGTTTCTTCCTATCGTTTCGAGATGTTTTCTTCGCGTTTTACAGGGTTTTCCATTTCGGGTTTCCGAAAGTATACAGCCCTGCGCTGACAACCGTTTGACATAGCTGTCAACCAAAGCGTCATATCGTTAGTTGAATGTCTGCCATTTTACAATATGGATCGTTTTAGCATCGCACAACGTACTATAAAAATGATGAAAAACCGGCAAATGTTTTTCGAGCATTACGGACGGATTTTGGTCGTCATGGACGGCCTACAGAGCACACAATCGCTAATGTAGTGCGTAATTTCGAACAAACTGGATCCGTAGCGGATATTGTGAAACCTGTGCATCATCGTAATGTGCGTTCGGCCGAAAATATTGCTGCTGTTGCTGCCAGTGTGGAGGATAACCCGAATGTTTCGATTCCACGGCGTGCTCAGCAATTGGGCTTGTCAAACACATCATTGTGGCGAATTTTGCATTTGGACTTGCACCAACATCCATATAAAGTCCAACAGGTACAAAAATTAGAGCGTGGTGACCATGGAATGCGTCGGGCATACGTCGATTGGGTTAACGAATAACAGCAGCAAAATGCTGAGTTTTCGCATCAAATTTTCTTCAGTGATGAGGCACATTTCGAGCTCGGTGGCTATGTGAACACCCAAAATTTCCGTATATGGGGCTCTGAAAATCAACACGTGATTGTTGAGAGGCCATTGCATCCGCCAAAAGTCACTGTTTGGTGCGCATTGTGGTCTTTTGGAGTCATCGGGCCGTATTTCTTTGAAAATGAGGACGGCGAGACGGTAACTGTGAATGGTAAGCGCTATGGACGCATGTTAACCGATTTTTTGACGTAGGACTACGTCTAACCGGAAGATATAGGGGGTGAAATGAAAATCTAGGCACTGAACACATAGGTAAAAATGCAAGATTTGGAACGCTTATAACTCGAGCATTTCTCAATAGATCGCTAAGGTTTTTGCATCAATTGATAGGAAATATATCTACGCATCTATCATAACGAATAACATTTCATTTTTCTTGAGATAAATAATTGAAAAATTGTGAAATATCAAGCATTGTCCAAATGCACTATGTGCCCATTTTTGATTGGTCCATTTTGTGCTCCTCATATCGTACCGACCAAAACGGGCAACCAGAGCAGCAGCGAAATACAATGAACCCGATTGGAAAGGAAAAAGAAAAAATATGAACGAAACATTGGTCGCAGTCTCACACATGCGTAATTCTCGAGCCAGCCAGTCAGCTTAAAAATCCCCGCTCCGCTGCCGTAACGATCATTCTCATCCAAATCATACACCACATCGTTTCGCATCACAACATATCAACAAACCAACACAAGCAGCCATGTCTGGACATGACAAAGGAGGAAAAGTGAAGGGAAAGGCAAAATCCCTGTGCCGAGCGCGTTAGTACCAGTGCTCCAGTCCACCTAGTCGGCGTTATATAGTTTCGGCCGCCGAAGTGATCGAGTTGGCTGGCAAAGCTGTTCGCGACGATAAGAAAATCCGCATTCAGAACAGACCACATTCGGTTCGGTGGACATCTAGACAAGAATAGGCAGTTTCAGCGAGTGACGAGTGGCAAACGCAATCGCAAAACGGCAGCAGGTAGCAGAAGAAAAAAGTTTGTTCTTTATACAAACTGCTTTGGTGGCAAATCCAGAACAAGGCGGCATCGATGGCGTTCGAAATGGTTTTTTTCAAAACCACGAGTACAAAGTTTTCTAAATTGGAACCATTCCATAAAACACGGCGCTTATCAGGGCCATTAAACCTTTCAAAAAGGAGTTTACGAAATACAGTTCAATGCATTCTAAAATATTATCCAAAATAATAATAAAACACAAATTAATTTTTCATAATTTGTTTACCAGGATATGAAGAGTATGAGAATTTTGCAGTTGTGCTGAGCTTATTGATGGTTGGGGACTTCTCGATTATTCAATTTTCACCAATTCTTAAATTGCTTCCAGATTGAAAGTACAAGTAATTTTAGTTCGATAATTAGCTAATTGGATTTTTGTAAACTCTATGGGGGTCCAAATTATGACCCAACATGTCCCAAGCTGGATGGGAAGAAATTTTCCAACTGTGAAAGCTGTACCACTGTCATCGCAAATGTTCAATTACAGGTTAAAATCACCTCCAATGCGACACTGAGTGGTGCTTCGGCATGTCGCATTAAATGTAATTTACAGTACAACATGTCCCAAGCTGGATGAGAAAAAATTTTCCAACTGTGGCGAGTGGCAAACGCACTCGCTAAACAGGAAGGTTTAACCGAACAAGATGGAGATATCGAGTGATAACAAAACAATAAACTCTTTAGATTAAAGATGATTTTGTGGACCTGAAAAGGACCCTTTTTAGCGTTTGCTTCCTTCTCCTTCTTCTTGTCGGTTTCCGAGATATTCTTCTGCGCCGTGCCGAACTTTTTGGCGGCTTTTCCACTATTCCACTAGTCTTCGGTGCCTTCGTGTTTGTTAGAAACACCTGCATGTGAATCCAACGAGCGAACAAATCGTAATGAATATATTTTTTTGCCATCGCTGCCTTTTAACGCTCATTCGTTCGTCTCGTTGGACTCGCCCCTTTGGCTGAGTCTGCTGATTTGTCTCTATGCTGTGAGCGTGTACCGCTAAAGTACAAAACGCGCGGATCCGCTGAAAAATATATCATTCTCTTTCAAACCGTAAATCAGTGTGGTTGTATGGAATCGTTTCACATCACATCGCATCAACGGATTGGTGCCGGAGCACCAGCATACCTAATAGCGGTTATAGAATTTCGGCCGCCGGAGTGCTCGAGTTGGCTTGCAAAGCTGCTCACGACAATAAGAAAACCCGCCTACAGAACAGAGCACATTCGGTTCGGTGGCAACAATCAGTTTCAGCGAGTGGCAAACGCAATCTCAAAACGGCAGCAGGTAGAAGAAGGAAAATGTTTGTTTATACAGACTGCTTTGGTGGCAAAACCAGCCACCGTAAAACACGGCGCCTTTCATGGCCATTAAGCCATTCAAAGAAAAGTTATTAAATGGTATTCACAATACCAATGCATTCTAAAGTGACATAATATGGCATATAATATGAACTGAATTATTTTGTTTATGCTTGTTTTTGTACTTATTGGTGGTTGAGGTCTTTTAAATTGATCATTCAGTTTTCACAAACCCATACATGGTCTCCGAATTAAAAGTGGCTCCAAATTACAACACATTGTATGCAGGATGGCATTAACGAATTTTCTCGGTAGCAAGAACTGCTTTCTTTAGTTGATAACTGATGTTGAAAATTGACTGACGTTACATCTGCATTGTATAGAAACATAACTAAGGAGCAATATGATGAGCTATGCATTTCCTGCTACTCTGTTCTTATTTAAAAGGACTTTTATTCGAAGGTCATCCGTCCCTGTATTCACATTGATTTTTCAGAACGTTTATAGCTCGTCAAAACCTCAGTTCTTTTTCATTTTTATTTATTTTGTTTGCGGAGACTACAAATATTACAATTCATTCGTCTCCGAAACCACAGTTTAAGGTACGGTAATGTGCTCAATGAACTGACGACCACCTATGCATTCCTTATCACAGCCATCATTTTGATTGTACGATATGTGCATACGCCGAAAAATGCCCGGCGTTGAACATTTAATGAGTACAAAGCCTTCGGAAAAAAAAATCAAGAATCAACTATAAGACAGTGAGAAAAAAATGAGAAATTTTTACAAAAAAAACGCAAAAACACAACCAAAAGGTTCATTTCAGAACTCCCAACATGTTCATAAAGAGTAAACAGTAAACTAATCCATATTTCAGGTAGAGAGGTAGGTATTCACGTAGGAGAAGACAATAAAACAACATATTTAAAATATATATTTAGAATAAGCTGTCCCCGTTGTATAGTCCTACGTCACTCCGGTTATGTCCCCGACATTACCCACCCGTCTTTTTTTGCCACAAATTGAAGATATGGATACGGATGACATGTGGTTTCAGCAGGTGGTTTCAGAAATTTGAGGGACGCGTAATTTCGCGTTTTGGTGATGCCAATTGGCCGTCCAGATCATGCGATTTGAACCCGCTAGACTTTTTTGTGGGGTTATGCGAAAGACCGTGTCTATGCCAACTCTCCGCAAACTCTTGAACATTTGGAAGACAACATTCGTGAAGTTATGACCGAGATACCGCCCCATATGTGCCGAAAAGCCATCGAAAATTACCTGTTCCGGATCAAGGTGTGCGAAGAAGCCCTAGGTGGACATTTGAATGATGTTGTATTTCACACATAATGGCATAAACCAAACTTTAATTTGAAATAAAAGTTTCATCGAAATTCGAAATCTAAGTGTGTTTTATTTCAATTTACTTTCGGAATTTAAAGTTGGAAAACCCTGTATATATGGACTGATGAATTATTAACAAAAAAGTGTTAGTCCGCGTTCAAGTTCACTGGAACTCTAAACCTACATTTCACTCATTTTTAGATACTGCGCTAACTTAAGAACTGCTGTACACACACAAACACGCGGAACGCGACAGAACACAACACTTATGGTTCTTACAAAATTTGTGGTGAACTTATCGTCTGCTCAACGTACAACGGTGGAGTTAGGTGTACTGAATAAGGGGTTGTATTTCGTTGTTCCTCCTAAGTGTGCTCCCGTTGCTGATATTGTTAACAACACTGAAAGTGCAATACAATACACAAATTTTCCGTCGAAGTCGGCGCTCCGTCACGACGTCGAGCGGTGCATCGTGGACATAGTGAAAGAGTGTAACAGCCCAAAGACGTCCACTTCTAGCACCGAAACCGTAATACGACAGCTGAAAGCACGAGACGTGATTTACTCCCGCGCTGACAAAGGAAACGCTGTGGTGATACTGGATAAACAGGATTATGACACACGATGGTTGGACATGATCGCCGCTGGACGAAGAGTACGAAGAGTATAAGTACAAAAATGGTAGGCCAAAGTGTAGGAAAGAGATGTGGTATAAATGAAAATAAATAAACATTTACCGGATTGTGTACTTAATTCATAAGCATAAAGAAAAACTATGGATGGGTTATACCTATTATATAACCGCAAGGTTGACGTAGGACTACCGTTGGCTTAGTAATCAATTGTATTTCTTTAATTATCAATAATCCTACCTCGGATGCACCTCATTGAGTACGATATCGCCGCTGCGCAAAGCTATCTTTTGTGTGTAATTATTAAATTATTGATTAAAGTATGGGACGAATGAAACTATTTACGAATTCAGTTGGAACAAATCCCAATTTAAGTCAATTCATGCATTATGGTAGTAGTTATCGCAGCAAATAGTTATCAACATTCTGCCTAATCATCAAACGGTATGCCTAGAAGATCAGTGAGCTGACGACATGAAGAGATATATTCCATTGCAGTCTTGTATAGATGAGCCAAAGCGTTGCATTTGTACCCGCTTTTGTAGACCATGATAGCAAAACGAATTCCGGAGAGTAAAATTTTTGGGGTATAAAAGTATTGCCGAGTTGAATGTATCCGCAATTCCGATTTTCTCGACTTCTTGGTTTCAGAATTAGCATTAGGAATACACACTCCAGTTTGTAAAAATGCAAGCGAGTGCAAAAGTACCCGCAGCTTGCATCTAATTTGCAATGCCGATTTTCTCAGGCTCCATGGTTTTGAAGTCTGTATTAAAGAAACATTCCGATTTCCAGACACGCAAGCGAGAATAAAAGTTTCCGGTGCTTGCATCTAGTTTGTAATGCCGATTTCCCCTGGCTTCATGGTTCTGATGTCTGTGTTAGGGAAACATTCCGATTTGCAGAAACTTAATCGAGTAAAAAAGTACCCGCTGCTTGTATCTTATTTGTTAAGCCAATTCCCCCTGACGCCATGGTTTTGAAGTATGTGTTAGGGAAACATTCCGATTTTCAGAAAATCAAGCGATAACAAAAGTTCCCGCTACTTGCATCTAATTTGTTATGGCGATTTCCCCTGGCTCCACTGTTTTGAAGTCTGTGTTAGGGAAACATCCATTCCAGCGATCGTACCTCAATCGTTGCGCAATCATAACTGAGTGGATTTCCGAGCGACACTCGCTTATATACCGATTGGTGTGATTTCAATAGCCTGTTTTGAAAGCAATTTTAGGGGTATTGAAACAAGTTTTTGGATGAAAAGTAACAGGCATATAACGCGTAGACATTTTATCTTTCGAATGAAGTGTTTATCATACCATTTCGTTCATTTGTTTAGAAGGTATTAACGCTCAAAGTCTCGTTCTCAGCCGTAACGCTTTCGTCTTCGAAACTTTGAACTTACACCCCAGTATAGAAATGAAAGACGTAGTCCTACGTCAAAAGAAGAAATATATACCCCTAATATCTCCTCTTGTATTTCGATGGGCGGGTGAAACGAAAGAGTATCGTCTGGAGGAAAACATAATGAACGCCGCGCAATTTCGAGCAAGCTCAACTCACAGAAACAAACTCCAAGTGACGCAAAATCGTGCATTGAGGATGATTCTTGATCGTCCTTTTGACACAAGGATCTCGGATCTACACCAAGAGGCTAATATCCAAAAACTAGATGCAATTATGTATGAAACAAAAGCTAAATTTGTTGAGAAATCTAGATCCTCTGAATTTGACCTGATAAAAATTTGTATATAGTAGATTAGTTAGTTAGTTAGTAGTTTATAAGTAGTCTCTTTCAAATTTAATTTCAAACAATACCATTAAAATGGTGAACAACTGTCAAATTAAAAATAAGGAACTTTTGCTCAACAGTATGATTTTAAATCCAAAAGCTGAACCAAAGATGTAAAGCCCAGACTGTGTCACTTGAACTGTAAAATATATATGTATTCAAATAGCAAAACATCTGAATAAAAATGCATTTAAGTTGTAAGTCGAGCAAGCTCATTCTTAACTTGGATGTAGTAGAGCACACAGTTGAAAGCAGCAGCGGAAAAACCAGCCGTTCGGACACTAACGGAGTACAGATCGGGCAACAGCAGCAGCAACAGAGGAACCAACCATTTGGACTTAGCGGAGCACATATCGGACAGCATCAGCAGAGGATCCAACCTTTTGGACAGCAGCGGAGTGCACATCGGGCAGCAGCAGCAGAGTTCACTCGTACAGTAGCGGAGCGTACTTTTGGGACAGCATCAGCGGAGCACACATCTAGCAGCAGCAGCAGCGGGGTACATTTCAATCGGCGGAAGGAAAATCGTAACCAGACAGCAAAAATGATGTCCGGATACGACACAAAGGACCCTCTCAATGTACTGATCGAGGAAGCCAACAGCACACGTCAAAAAGTCGCGTGGTTAATGGGGGAAAATTAAAAACTTGAGAGGAGATTACACTTTCCTAATTCAAAAATAGCATCGTTGCATTCGAAAATTTGTAGTAGCATCGAAAATTCGTTGTAGCATCGAAAATTCACAAAAACCCAGTGGAAATGCGACCCATATCCATTTGCACTCCGACAGAGAAAATGGTAGCATGGTTGGTGGAAGAAATGAAGAAGTACCCGTTAATCCACGGCAAAAGCGTGAAAAATTCTACAGATCTGGTGGACTGGCGGAGAGGCGAAATACTTGTTTCGTTTAATGTCACTGCGCTGTTTCCAAACGTACCGGTTAATGAAGCTCTCTACAGTCGATGTAGGCATTTGGTACGCCACCGAGCACCGCCAAACCACATCGAAGCGTACCTTACACTAGCAAAAGTGTGTATGAATCAAAACTACTTCACGTCCAGAGGAATGTTTTATCAACAAACGTTTGGACTAAGCATGGGCAGCAAACTTTCACCACTTCTTGCTGAAGTTTTCATGAGCGATTCCGAAGTAGACCTCCAAAAAGAAAAGCTTTTCCCCCGTGTTTGGTGGCGCTATGTGGATGATATTTTTGCTACTGTGAAAGAGCGCTATCTGCCGCAGACTATGACCCTGTTGAATTCTCGACTTAGTTTGATCAAATTCACAGTTGAGAAAGAGTTGGATGGAAAACTCCCTTTCTTGGATCTTATGATCACAAAAAAGAGGATAATACCTTGAAATATGGCATCTACCGAAAGCCGACCTCCACGGACCGGTATATAACAACCGACTCCAACCATTTCGGCGCACAAAAGCAAGCCGCCTTTCATTCAATGTCACATCGTCTTTTCAACATTCCGATGGAAAACCGTGAATTTGAAGCAGAAAGGAAGAAAATCCACGAGGCTGCTTTCCTGAATGGTTACAACGAAGGCTTCATAAACAATATCCTCCGGAAACACGAAAGGAAAAAACACCGCCAAAACGCTACCACACTTCAACCGCAGAAAGAGTAGATTCAGAGAATCAGCCTTCCGTCCTACCCGAAAGCGACAAATGCCATTCAATAGTGCTTAAACAACACGGGTTTCAAACATCCTATAAGAGCTCTCATACACTGAAAGACCTTCTGTGTTCTCTCAAGGATAAGATCCCGCCGGACGAAAAGTTCGGTATTTACGAAATTCCATGTAAATCTTGCCCGGCGGTGTACATTGTCCAAACCCGGCGAAAGCTTATGGTTTGAGGGAGCATAGAAACGCCGTGGAAAATAAGCCACTCAACGAATCGAGCGTAGCAGCTCACTCTACGGGGCTCAATCATGAAATTGACTGGGACAACGCGAGACTCAAAAAGTGGATCAGGAAGGCCTCCCATCTAAATGCATGGGAATCCATGTACATTCACACTGCTGAGCCGTCGCTTATGAATGAGCTTGAAGCTCCGATTACATCGAATTTATTCAACTTGACCAAAGTAAACATCCAGTGACTTCATCTTTCTTGACGTGTACTATACCAGTACAAAGCTGTTTCTTTGTGTTTTAATCAGTCGGACATCGTCCCGTAGATGGGCAGCATCGAGCCCGAAACCGGTCGACTAAAAAGGTAAATTTACCAACCTTTTTTATTTTTATTTTGTAAGAACCATAAGTGTTGTGTCCTGTCGCGTGCCGCGTGTTTGTGTGTGTCTAAACCCACCTTCAAGTATGAAGAATTAAGCGAACTAACGTAGAGCGAAAGAAGCGTACACGAAAGAGTAGAGATGTTTTTCTTCCAGCAATACTTTGAGCCAGCGTGAGTAAACTACGACTTGGAATGCGGCAGGTTCATTATTGAGTGACGGTGTGTCAATGAATAGTTGTACCGAATATTATTTTTTTCCAAATCATATATGTGGGGCTCAATCGCATAATCTTTGCGGAGCCGCTAATTCAAGATTCATTTTTTTTAAAATTCCAACTTATATCTATGTTTAGTTAGATTCGATCGATTACTCGCGATTTACTCGAGGTTAGAGGGGCAACATTTTTTGTGGGACTGGTCAGGTTAAGGATATGGATATGAGGTATCGTTGTCTCAACCGAGGGTTGCCGCACGCACTGTAGCAGTGTGCATAATGACCAGGAATAGCATCTTGTGTTCGACTAGCTGTCGAGGGTGGGTGACGGTGAGATAAAAGGGACAAACAAACTAATAACGAATAGAAAAACACAAAAGCATTAAATTCTTATACTAGACCGTTTCACAACCATATAGATTAATTGTGTATAGCAGAGGTCGCGAGTTCCCAACACGTCTCTAACAGGAAGATAGGGTTGTCTTCCTTGGGTCTCAAGGGCATTCAAAAGATATCCTCTGGCTGCGTAAATGTCCGTACATTGCCAAACTGCGTGAGCGATGTCATCGTAACCGTTTCCCTACCGACAGACATTGCTTTGAACAAGATTCGTTCTATGGAGATGCACATCTAGCGAGTAGTGGTTGGACATAAGTCTACTCATTACACGAATGAAGTCATGACTTACGTCCAAACCTTTGAACCACGCTCTCGGAGAAACATTTGGTATAAAGGGTGTGTCACATCAAATTGCATCACGGAAAAAACGCTGTAGAAATTCACCCAGTAGACCGATCCTTTTGAAAATTTTAGACAGTAAAATAAAAACCATTAAACAACTTTTGGCATTTTCTTTTTATTCATACCTCGAGCCCAAGCCCGTATACTCGCACCTTCCTCTTTACCCCGTCCATAAGGTTCTGTACTACGTCAGGTTGTAGTTTTTTTTTAACAGAAATCCATTTTCTCTTGAAGTCCGCCTCCGATTTGACAACTTTTGGGTTCTTCCGGAGGGCCTGCTTCATAATCGCCCAATATTTCTCTATTGGGTGAAGCTCCGGCGCGTTGGGCGGGTTCATTTCCTTTGGCACGAAGGTGACCCCGTTGGCTTCGTACCACTCTAACACGTCCTTTGAATAGTGGCACGAAGCGAGATCCGGCCAGAAGATGGTCGGGCCCTCGTGCTGCTTCAATAGTGGTAGTAAGCGCTTCTGTAGGCACTCCTTAAGGTAAACCTGCCCGTTTACCGTGCCGGTCATCACGAAGGGGGCGCTCCGCTTTCCGCAAGAGCAGATCGCTTGCCACACCATGTACTTTTTGGCAAACTTGGATAGTTTCTGCTTGCGAATCTCCTCCGGAACGCTGAATTTGTCCTCTGCGGAGAAGAACAACAGGCCCGGCAGCTGACGAAAGTCCGCTTTGACTTAGGTTTCGTCGTCCATTACCAGGCAATGCGGCTTCGTCAGCATTTCGGTGTACAGCTTCCGGGCTCGCGTCTTCCCCACCATGTTTTGCCTTTCGTCGCGGTTAGGAGCCTTCTGAACCTTGTATGTACGCAGGCCCTCCCGCTGCTTGGTCCGCTGGACGAATGAACTTGACAAATTCAGCTTATTGGTGACATCACGGACCGAACTTCTCGGATCACGTCTAAACTGCTTAACTACGCGCTTGTGATCTTTTTCACTGACGGAGCATCCATTATTGCTGTTTTTCACCTTCCGGTCGATGGTTAGGTTCTCGAAGTATCGTTTTAGTACTCTGCTGACCGTGGATTGGACGATTCCCAGCATCTTACCGATAAATTAAAGGAGCATTCAATCGCAAATCGTTCCAGAAGCATAAAATCATACGCGACTCTCAGAATGAACAATTCGTGACTTTCGTCTTTATGATCTTGTGGGTGAAGAGCGTGTGTATTTGTGGAAATGCGTATGAATATGTGTGAGTATCATCACTCCTTACAATATTTGTACCTACAAACGCATGAAAACGATAGTTACAAATAATTCGTTCTGAGAGTCGCGTAAGATTGTGTACTACTGATACGATTTGCGATTGAATGCTCCTCTAATTTGCTCCAAACTTTGAATATGAAACGTTCACACATGTTTAGGGAATATACTAGCCCAAAAATTTGGCTACAAACATTACAACTTACTGCGATATTCGCCGAATTACAGTGGATTTTGCGAAGCACTATACAAATCCCATTTTTTGGCACTTTTTTGGAATCGATGTAAAAAATTTAAATAATTTTTTTTTCGTCGAAGTAACAAATTATCCTTTTGCAGAATTTATTTGAGTTTTCAAAACTGCTCGATTTGCGGTGGGATAGTTGTTTATTAAATTATTCATATTCGAAGACGAAGAGGTAATTTTTCATTCAAACTGAAATATTTCTGTGTGGGAAGGTCCTACGGGAATGTTCTTGGACACAAATAAAAGCTGGTTGATAAGTATTAATTGGATTTGCTGTTAAGTTGGTTAGCAAAAAATTGTGTTAGTTCAGAATATTCTTGAACAAAAATAAAGAAAAATCGATTTTTTATTTCTTCCCGATGCCAGATATCTGTTGCCCACTACACTTACACACACCAAGATAAAAATATATACGTAAAATATTTTAATACCTGAATGTTGTGGCTTCAAAATGATGCGCATCCCGATATGCGATATGCGTTGATTTTTCACGAAGGTACAGAATGTCAAAAGTCACTTAAAATTTCGGCTCTGTTTTTGATGTAGGACTACGTCTTCCATTTCTATACTGGAGTGTAAGTTCAAAGTTTCGAAAACGAAAGCGTTACGTTACGGAAATTAGATGCAAGCAGCGGGAACTTTTGTACTTGTTTTCGTTATTGCAAATTGAAATGTTTCCCTAACACAGGATTCAAAACCATGATGCCTGGGGAAATCGACATTGCAAAATAGATGCAAGCTTATTTTTGTACTCGCTTGACTTTCTGGAAATCGGAATGTTTCCCTAACACAGAATTCAAAACATGGAGCCTGGGGAAATTGGCATTTCAAAATAAACGCAAACTACGGGTACTTTTGTACTCGCTTGCATTTTTTCAAACCGGAATGTGTTGTCCCAATACAGATTCCAAAACCAAGAAGTTGGGAAAATCGGCATTGCAGATACATCCAAGTCGGCAATACTTTTATACCCCCATGTATTCTTACACTCGGGAATTCGTTTTGCTAATACGGTCTACAAAAGCGGGTACAAATGCAACGCTTTGGCTTGATTATTCAAGACTGCATAGGAAGATATCTCCTCATGTCGTCAGCTCACTGAACTTCTACGCATACCGTTTGGTGATTAGGCAAAATGTTGATAATTATTTGCTGCGATAACTACTACCATAATGCATGAATTGACTTAAATTGGGATTTGTTTGCAATTAAATTCGTAAATAGTTTCATTCATTCACTAGTTTAATCACAAAGATAGCTCTGCGCAGCGGCGATTTCGTACCTAATGAGGAACATCCGAGGTGGGATTATTGCTAATTGAAGAAATACAATTGATTACTAAGCCAACGGCAGTCCTACGTCAACCTTGCGGTTATATCATAGGTATAACCCATCCATAGTTTTTTGTCGAGTTTATTTGCATTGTATATTTTTCTCCTGTTCGCATTGATTGATGTGCATGTAAAGTATGCAAAAAAAGTTCATCCCCACTCCCCTGGTGAAAACCAGGTTAATTTGAAGAGTGTTCCTCCATGATTTATCAATTTATGTTTATTCTTCACATATCTTTTCTTGAGATTTTATGTGTTGAGTTATGAAAAAGTTTATTGAGGGTGGATAAACTTTTTCATAATTCATCAACGGGTACTACGATTTAAGTGTGTTTTACCGAGTTTTAGTGTGTATTCTGCAATTTTCTCGATGGTAAGTTATTTAGTGCTCTTGAAGTTTTCGTGCTCAAAATTTCAGTTTCCTGTTCAAAATTGGAAGTTATTTGTTGCAAAATGCCCAAAAAAAAAGCACAAATTTCGATCAGCATCCGAAATTCGATTATTGAACATCACTAAACTGGCAAAAGCTACCGTGATATTTCCGATGTTGTCCAGCTTCACAAAGATACGGTCGCTAGGATTGTGCAGATGTACAAGAAGTATGATTTTATCTCACCAAATGAGCGATCGGGGTGTCCTTCAAAGACAACTGACCGAAGATATCGTGAAGGAGGCGGGGCTCGACCGGGGACTATCAGCTCCAAAAATTGCGAAACAGATTGAAAGCAAGTTTTCCATTCAACTGACATCACAATCTGTACGAAATCGTCTTCATACGAAAGGTCTTAAGGGTAGAGTAGCACTCAGGAAGCTATGGTTGTCCGCAAAAAAAAAAGATTGAAGTGGGCCCAGGATCACATTTCATGGGCCAGTGATGACTGGAATAAGGTGGTTTGGTCTGACGAGACGAAAGTAATGATATTAGGGTCTGATAGCATTACGGGGAAATGGCGGAGAAAGTTTAAAAAAGGAGCGTTTGCGGCCTATAGTCAAGCATGGCGGGGGTCAGTTACTTTATTTAAGTTATTTATTTTTACAGGCTCAGTTACATAGGTTTAAAGGAGCCGAACTCTTAGCTATACTTTTATTAGTATATATCAACATGTTTCCTTAAATCTAGGGTTAATAAAGTAGGAAACCGATTACTCGCGGTCGACTCGAGATTAGAAGGGTGACATAGTTTCTTTTGGAAAAGGAGGGGATATAAGGATATTGTACAATGTTCACACTCGCATTCACACTAGGTCAGTTACTTTACCAACATTGATTTTTTAAATAACTGAGCATGACTTTGATTTATTTGCGCGGATAGAGTCATGGTCATATGGCTACTTCCGACGCTGAAGAACTTGAATTCATCGATGGAATCATGACCATGGAGATTTATTTGAACATTTTGAAGCGAAAACTACCAGCAAGTCTGCACAGAATTTAAAGTTGGGGCGCAGATATACGTTCCAATAAGACGGATCATCTCTGGTCATTTTTGAAAATTAAGCTCCAGGAGTAAAAACCAACAAGCATCCAGCAATTGCGGCAGGCAATCTCAACTGTATGGGGCAAAATCACCCCGGACACTACAGTTAAGCTTGTTGAGTCGATGCCACGACGATGCCGAGCAGTTATTGAAGCCACTGTGTGAGCCGTAAATTGTACAGGAAAACGAAGTATGGAGAAGGATGAACCACGAACTAGCACAAATCCGCAGCGAACCCAGTATCCAGTAAGTCACCAAAGCTGGACGAGTGTGACGGGCAGATCATGTTGCAAGATTGCCGGACAGATGAGGAGAGGAGCCCCGTGAGAGAGGTGGTTAGATCAGGTGGAGCAGACATGGCAAGAATCGGTGTGACTTGGAGTTGGAGATGAGTTGATGGGCGAAATATCTTTGTGAATAAGATCCATGCTCTCCATGGGATATAGCATCATTGTAAAAGAATAAAATTGTATCACGTCGAATTATTCTTGTTTCAAAAACACTAGGCCGAGAGTAGGTTACCGAACTGCTGCAAAACTGATGAGGATTGATATGATGTACAATGTGTTTGTTATTATAATTTTAAAACTAGATCATGAGTCAAACGATGTATTTTAGTTCATTTGGTGATACGTACGAAAGAAACTGAACATAAATTAGTACGAACGGAAGAAAAGACATGAGAGTAGAATTATACAATAATAACTCATAAGATAAGTATTACCAAGAATAACGAACGCAAAACTATGAAAAAAAATAACTATTTCACATGTTGACTTTCAGTAAACAATACAGTGGTGACGCCTAGAAACAATCTAAAAGAAGCAAAGATCTAATATTACATAACGGTGTTTCTTCATGCCAACCAAAACGTCCCACATTTAAGGAGTGTATCGAAAAGTAATCGCAAACATTCGATTCGCTATCACTCACAAACAGGTACAGTTTTTGTTTATCAATCTTCAATTACAGTGGCAAAAAATGTCAAATCATGAACATCAAAAAGTCGACTCAAATGTTATCGTAACGTAGCCATGTACTGACAGGTTTGACGAACAGATCGAACAAAAAATTTAGGCGTTCAAAAACTGAAAATTTGCTTGTCGTGTTCTGCGTCAACTATATTCGATCGGTACACGTTGATCAAATTTTATCTGTCAAAAAGTGTCAAATATTTGGCTTCGGTCAAACAGCACACTTAGACCGTCCGCACACGGATCAACTAAAATCCAACTTTAACTTTACGAAGATAGAAACCATGTGAAATCAAACACGGGCACACGGGGCAACCAGTTGACAAGGTTGACTCAACCTGTTTGAAGCACCCTAGCATGTCGAGTTGCCGCTGTTTGAGGTCGACAACATTTTCGCTCAATTTTTGTATGCGTCTTCTTCTGTGGTTTGTTCAAATGATGCCAGTTCAATTGCCAGTGTTTACAAAAAATAAAATATGTTCCAAGGATTTATTAATATGTAAAAGCAAACAGAAATGTCTGCTCGTTATGCATTTGTGTTTTACTACATTTTCGTATTGATGACAATAGATGTTACGATGTTTGTTGAACTCTCTCGAGTATAAAATTTCCTTACATTCAATAGTATTTTACAGATATTATTGAATTCATGGTGAACAGTAGATCTTGTTGTATACTGAATGTATTTTTTTGACGTGGGACTACGTCCAACCGTAATATATGGGGGGGTAAAATGAAAACCTAAACACATGCAGGAAAAAATTAAAGATTTCGAATGCTTATAGCTCGAACATTTCTTAATAGATCGGAAACATGTTTGCATCATTTTATAGGAAACTAGTTGACCTGGCAAACTTCGTCCCTCCCAAAATTTGTTTTTTGTTATTGTTATTTTGTTCGTGATACCTTCAAACATTCACGTTCTCTTACTAAGCGCAAGTTCATGAGTCCAATCGCAGAACTGTTCATTGATTGTAATCGACCTCGTTGAATTTACCTTTTACTAAAAAAATCTCAGTACTTCTACCAAAACTCATCATTATAATATCAGATTATTTTCAGACACAATTCTCGTTTAAGATTTTTCTACTACTTGCAAATAACATGTTTCTCCGTTACGTGGAATAGATGTTTGATACCGAAAATATGATAGAATTAAGACTGACCCCTCCCCTCTTCTCCCCTTAGAGAGGGGGGAGGAGTGTCTAACCACCTTAGAAATGTTTCTTCCCCATAAAACCTCCACATGCCAAACTTAGTTCCGTTTGCTTGATTAGTTCTTGAATTATGCGGGAATGTATGCTTCATTTGTATGGCACCTCCCCTCCCCCCTCAGAGAGACGGAAGGAGTGTCTATTCGCCATAGAAACGTTTTGTGTCCCCTAAAACCTTCGCATGCCAAATTTGGTATTTTCTTGATTAGTTTTCGAGTCAAGCAGGAATTCATTTGTATGGCATCTCCATATACTTAATTTGGTTTTGTTTGCTTGATTAATTCTCGAGTAATGCAGAAATTTGTGTTTCATTTGTATGGCAGCCCCCCCCCCCCTAAGAGGGCGGGAGGAGTATCTAACCACCGTAAAAATATTTATTGCATCCTAAAACCTTCACAGGCCAAATTTGGTTTCGTTTGCTTCATTAATTCTCGAGTAATGCAGGAATTTGTGTTTCATTTATATGGAAGCCCCCCCTTAGAGAGGGGGGGGGGAGTGTCCAACCACCATAGAATCATTTACTGCACCCTAAAACCTCCATATGCCTAATTTGGTTTCATTTGCTTGATTAATTCTCGAGTAATGCAGAAATTTGTGTTTCATTTGTATGACAGCCCCTCTAAGAGAGGGGGGATGGGTATCTAACTACCGTAAAAACATTTATTGTACTCTAAAACCTCCACATGCCAAATTTGGTTCCATTTGCTTGATCAATTCTCGAGTAATGCAGAAATTTGTGTTTCAATTGTTTGGCTTAATCATCAAAACCAAGATGCCTTACATTACATGGCGTTTGTTCAAATTGTTTACTTACACAGCACATATGTTGAATTCAATTGAAATCGCAAAATTGTTTCATTTAACACGTTGAGTGCCACGGATTTATAGCGACTCTATGGAAATTTTTAAACGTGTTAGGGCCATCGTTTCATATCGTAGTGGAAGGTATGTTTGTTCGAAAGGGAATGTTTATAAGCTTATATGATTATATTAGTATCCTTTATTATCATACGTTATACTGTCAGTCACCGGTGACTGACGCAGCCTGAGCGAGAACTCAGTGTCAGTCAACGTGAAAATCAATAATTTAATCAATACAAAGAAATGATTACTAAGCCAACGGTTTTCCCACGTCATCCTTGCGGTGACATCATAGATATGACTCATCCATTTTTTTTTCAAAAATAAAAATTAAACCTTAATTGGGTCTATGTGGTCGTAATAAAGGAACATCACCGTGTTTGAATCTACATTTGAAATGAATGCATGACAAACACACATTTTTAAACGGTTTATTCAGCTTGATCAGTAATTTGTACTGCGTATTCCATGATCATCCAAGACGGCGGCCCCTACAAAATGGCGGACTGACTATTTTTCTCTCTCCTATTTTCCTCTTTTCAAAACCCCATCAATATGGGTATCAAATGAAAGGGCTTGACTAGTAGAACGAAGTTATTTATGAAAATTCCAAATCCAAGATGGCCGCTGTCCCTTTTTTAAATTTTTATGCAACTCCCGCATATAGGAATTAATTGAAAAATTTCCTTCCTTTTGATAATTTGCTCTTAAGTTTAGTACACAGCTTGATTCATGTTATCTTCATAATAATGAATATTCCATAATATCAAAAATCAAAGCTAATTTTATGGCGGCAAATGGCTGATTTCATATTTTCTAAAAAAAATTGTGGATTGAAATACTACATTATGAACAACATAAATTCAAAAAGATCGCCGCCACAAAATGGTAAGCCTGTAGTATTATTACACTTAATCACAATAAAACCGTTTAAATTGAAAAGTTTTTTTTTCATATTTCATTTGCGTAAACATATCAACCCTTTGCGGTCGTGCGGCGTGCGGCTGCAGATTTTCCTGAAAAGTCGTAGTTTTGTTCTTTATCGCAAAACATTAGACCCGATTTTTTTTATTTTTTTTTGTTAGGGTGACCATTCCATTTTAGGGTGGGAATGACTTTTTTTTAAATTCATAACTTTTGGACCACTGGACCAATTCAGATGTTCGACATATTACATTAAATCCAATCAGCTGGTCTTTTTTGGAAAAATACTACAGTTGCAGAAGATTTGAATTATGTTTTTGTTATTATTGATTGTATTTGTTTTTTATTGTTTTCATGGTCACGGGACCAAAGGCGCTATATATTTTTCTATATTTTTTATGGAAAGCTGAGGATTTTTCACATACCATATGTCGAAGCCAGAGAGGCGTTTTTTTTTCGTTTTTGAGTTGTGATTTTTTAAAGTTAACCGATGATCGAAAAATATTTTTTTCCCATTTTTTCCACTACAAAAAATCATAACTTTTGATCTACTGGACCGATTCAGATGATCGACATATCAAATTAAAGCTAATGAGCTAGTCTTATTTGAAAAAATATTACGCTCTGAAAAAAAATGGATTTTGTTTTCGTAATTATTGATTATATGTGCTTTTCATTGCTTACATCGTTTCGGGACCAAGGGCGCTATATATTTTTTAATATTTTTTCCTGAAGGCTGAATTTTTTTCACATAATAATTCGGAATACCAGAGAGGTGTTATTTTTCGTTTTTATGTTATGATTTTTCAAAGTTAACATATTTTCAGTTTTCGTTCAATATTTCTATGCGACTAGACTAGATGTATGTGACTATAATCCAATTAATTGCCAAGTGTGTAATTTTTCAAAAAAGGCTAGCTAGTAGGCTTTAATTTGATATATCGATCATCTGAATCGGTTCAGTAGTTCAAAAGTAATGAATTTTTGAAAAAAGTCATTTTCGGGAAAAAAAAGAAAAAAATTATGTTTTGGACCATCGGTTAACTTTGAAAAATCATGACTCATAAACGAAAAAAAACGCCTCCCTGGTTTCGAGATATGCTATGTGAAAAATCCTCAGCTTTCCAGAAAAAAAATATAAAAAAAATATAGCGCCTTTGGTCCCGAGACCATGAAAACTATAAAAAACAAATACAATCAATGATAACGAAAACACAATTAATTTTTTTTGCAACTGTAGCATTTTTTCAAAAAAGGTCAACTAATTGGCTTCAATTGTCGAACATCTGAATTCAAAAGTTATGAATTTTTGAAAAAAAAAAATGTGAAAAAATGGATTTTTCGGACCACCCTAAAATACAAATGGTCACCCTAACAAAAATTAAAAAATACAGGTCTAATTATTTGCGATAAAGAAGAAAACTACCACTTTCGACGAAAATCTGAGAACCACTATATCGGTTTGGCATGGAATGGCTGTATATATATAGATAAATGGCGGAGGAGAATTCCAGTATCGTCACTATTCTCTTATGTTTCCTTGCTAATAAACTTTTGTTTTGTATCGAGTGCCGTAATCTTCTATTCAGAAGAGTTCCATATTGATTCGGGAACAGGTTTACGAGACCTTAAGATTCGCGAAAAAAAAATGTAAACTAAAAAATGATTGCGAAAAATATAATATTAGTACGGCTCCTTGCTGTGGCGACTGAGAGCAGACATACGATCGCAAAGAGTTCATCGAATCATGGAACATATTTCATCTTTTGTAAACATATCTTTTAATTGATAAAATTTTTCCACATTTTTTTAATGTACAAATTACTTTGATAAATTTTTGTTTTGTTTGTGCTCCAATAATCAATTTCTATATTAAGTAACATATGTAAGTATTTTATGATTAAAATGCTTTTAGTTTAAAGGTTAATAACAGATGAATGAATCCTTTGAATATGAATTTCGACATAAATACACATTTTCAATTCACTATAGCTGTTTCGGTTTCAAAAATATGTGCTACAAATTGAAAAACCATGTTAACAGATTAATCTCCAAATCTGGCATCGCTGGTTCGTTCAACTGAATTCGTCAAAGAAAATTTTTGTAATCAATCCGCGATGACAAATGTACAGTGTCGACATCTGTGGCGACATTGGTGTTTATAAGATAAATTACAATCTCTATCAGATTGGCAGTCCCGAAGGCAGTTATAAATCGTGAAAATTTGAATGAACATTTTTACTTGGTGTTGTTTAATAACTTGAAACGCGAGCGCCTGATACAATTCTTCGAAATGCGTGAAAGTCAAGGAAAAAAGTTTACAGAAGACCACTTTCGAGACGAAAGTGTGCCGGTGAGCACTGTTTATCGGATCCTGGCATCCCGGAACGTCGAGCGGAAGACCGGTAGTGGCCGTCCGGCGACGATCATGACGAAAAAGAAGAAGGAATCCCTGAAAAAGCTCTTCGATAACAAGGACGGTATCAGTTCTGTCCGAAGAAGACTAGTTCATGGACGTACATGAACGAGCAGATAGCGACCGTGATATCTCAGTGCCGGTGGATGATGAAGAGTTATCGCGGGACGTCGTTCGTGCTGGACGACGAGAGTTATTTTCCGCTGTCAAAGTCCCACATTCCCGGCAACGGTCGGTGCTATACTGATGACAAGGTGTCCGCACCCCCCGGGAAGAAGTACAAATACAAGCATAAGTTTGAGAAGTAAGTTATGCTGTATATTGCAATCTCCGACAAAGGAATTTCAAAGCCCTGGTTTAACAAGCCGAGCGGACTTGCCATCAACCAGAAGGTGTACCAGGAGGAGTGCCTGGAGAAGATTCTGGTTGCGTTCTTAGAGGAGCATCATTCTGATGGGAAGTATGTCTTCTGGCCGGACAAGGCGTCTTTCCATTACGCCAGGAAGTACGTACCCGAGGAACGGAACCCAACCAACTTACCCCAGTGCCGTTCGATCGAGGATTTTTTCGGCTCCCTCAGTGCCCTGGTGTCCAAGAATAATTGGCGGGCCACGGACACCAAGCGGCTGTCCACGAGGATCCAGAAGATGTATATCAGTGCCGTCCAGCGCTCTTGTGAGAGCATCTCCACCGAGTTTCGCCGTACGGCTGAGCACGGCCCCATTCACTGACTTTATTCTGAAGAACAACCGTTATGTTTTTCATAAAAAAATACTGAATTGCTTGAAATATTTTTTTGTTTTTTTTACTATATCACTGAAGAAATTACCCGTTATACGCTTAGTACATGAAGCGAGAGCAAAGTAGACTGTGGAATTCGGGTATCAAAAAGGTCCCTATTACGAGTTGTAGGTGCGTTTTTGTTGTTTGTGAGAAAGGTTAATAAGTATTTGAGGACTCCGCAGATCATAACCAAATATCGCTACAGGTTGCAGTGAGAAACTCTAGCTAATCACTAAGCTAACAACAGTATCATACTACAAACAAGTGTACTCTGTTTGTGAGACTATGGTGCGGGGTGGAGGGTGGTCAGTGTATTTCTCAAGCGCAAATCACATTTTAACGGAATCTAACAGTACATGAACAAAATGCTTCTAAAAAGCACGATAGTTTAAGTGAAAGAAGTGCAAATAACTCACTTGATTGTTTTTTTTTTCAGTGACAAGTATAAGAGTCAAGGTGTTCACCGAAAGCGGAATTCTTGTCTGTGTTCAAAACGAAACGAAAACTGTGTACTACTACTACTACTACAGCGGGATTGATGGTGTACTGTCCGCTAGACACACACACAAAGCTTGTTTTCCTTATATTGATTAATCAGAAGACTTAGGGAGCACTGATTGTTTTCAATTTGTGTATGTGGGTGTGTGTGTGTGAGTTGGCGGTGGTCTCCGTTGTTCGGAACATTCAAGTGCGAGTGTTCGTGCGGAATCGTGTCTGTGGGGACTCCACATACTCAGTGGACGAGAATCATTACCAAATTTTGATTGTATAGGATTCCGCAGATAGCCACCAGGAGAAGGCAATAGATTGTTGTAGAAAGGCTAATGGAACTGGCTTCACCTTGATTGTGGAGTCGTGTGGTTATGACGGTAGTTGTCGTGACGGTGTGATTAAGTATAGTAGTATCAGTAGCAGTAATAGAGTTGATGACAGTAGAGAAGACGTTTATAGTTGATTCGTAGAGTGGAGATTTTGTTGTCAAAAACAGTTCAAACGGGAGGATTGATTTGATAGAGAAATAGAGAAAAACAAGAAAAGATAAAAGGGAGAAACATGGATGAGTATTTTGTTCTTCATTCTCATATCATTCAAATTGGGTAATGGTAGGGGTGACAATGACAACCAATTTTAATATTTGTGATTGTTTGTTCTGCTAGTGGAATGTTGTTTTGTAGCATAACGTGAAACTTTAAAAATTTAGCCATCTAATTTTGATTCCTAACTAATCCTAAGTGTGATTTTAGTGTAACAGAATATAGATAAATAGTTGTCAAGAAAAATCAACAGGGGAACACTCAACAGGTCTCAGTTTTCCAGTCAGTCTATCTTATTCAAAATCTCATCTTCCGTCCCGAAGTCAAAGGAAAATCGAACAGCTCTTTTAACAGTAGTGTCATCTGTGCTCAAAGCTTGTTGAGTGATTTGTGGCAAAGCTCAGAAAGGTTCCACTTCAATCAATTTAAAATCCTCTACTAGCAGAACAAACACAATATGTTATCGATGATCATGGAAAATCAATCAATGAGTGGAAGACAACGCATATATGAGAAAGATTTGGAAAAAAAAACAACACATAGAGAGAAGAAACTTTTCATTGTCAAACGAATTTACAACTCGTGGGATTTAAAAACATAAAGAAAATTGAACAAACAAACAGAACTGAGAAAACACAAACCGAAAACAAAACCGTGCCAAAGCGTAAGAGGTGCACGCATTCCGAAATGCGGATTCGTTCCGTTACCATAGGGTGGCAGATTTCAATCAATTCCGGCAGGATTTTATCAACGCAAAAACGGGTCAATGTGAGAGAATGTATAGTGGAAGCCAACCAAAAAAAAATCATTCTAACTGCATTGGTTTCTGTGTCGATCGTATACACAAAATG
This sequence comes from Toxorhynchites rutilus septentrionalis, assembly GCF_029784135.1. Taxonomy (NCBI): domain Eukaryota; kingdom Metazoa; phylum Arthropoda; class Insecta; order Diptera; family Culicidae; genus Toxorhynchites; species Toxorhynchites rutilus. The sequence continues at coordinate 27,620,399 of NC_073744.1, read as the reverse complement.
CAATCACTAACTTTCAGTCCGAGCAAAATGAGCAATCAAACATAACAAAAAAAAAAAAAACAATATTGGTCAAATTAGCACTGAGGGTTAGAATTTAGCTTTCATGTACACTATCTCTAGCTAACAGGGATTGTTTTTTTTTATTTTAAGTATTTTTCTAGTTGTTTCTTTAATCTCCGTTGGCAGTTTTCGGTCGAAAAAAAGTGTGCAGATTGAAAAAGGTTTCTTCGATTGGGGGTTGTAAATTTTAGAGAGCTTCAGTGGCCGGCAGAAAATGCTAGGTAGGGACCTGCGAACTGAGACCGCGGTCGGTTTGCGAGGTATAATCATAGTGTATAGTCAACATTGTTGGTTTGGTTTTTTTTCTCTCTCAAAGAAGAAGAAACAGATTCGATTCTTAACTGATAAAATACTTGAAATAAAAAGTAAATTATACTTCGAAAAAAATGAACTGAAATCCGTTCGACTCACTCACGACTCACAGTGCATTTCATCGCTATTATCCTGGGCGCCACAGTTTTTGACGCCGTCGCAGCGCAGCCGCTCGGAGATACAGTAGCCGGACGCGAGACACTGGAAGTGATACGTAGATTCGCACAGCAGCGAAATGGTGGAGCTGGGCCCGACGGGAGAATCCTGCACTTCGGTCCAGATTATGCGGAAGCCCTGTGGGGAGGAAATGTGAAGCGATTAAAAATTAGATCGTGAGAAGCGTAGAGAAACTTACCTGTGCACCAATGGCCTTATCCGCACTGGTGAAACTGATACGTGCGGTTTGGCCCTGGGTCACGTACTGCCAGTGCTCCATCGCTGGCTTTTCGCCGCACATCTCGATGGGTGGCATATCCGTGTCGGGCGACAGCCACAATCGCAGGACGGCAGCTGCACAACCACGAGCTGTCGGGGTGGAAAGAAGTGTTTATTGCGAGTTTTCGGATATAACCGATTGTGTGTCCTTACTTGCAGGCTCTCCTTCGATCCCGAAGTAGTCAAAGTTGATGAGTATTTTGTAACCGACTCGCGCCGTGATGTACCAGTTGCAGGCACGTGAAGCCAGACCTTTACCAGGGGCATCATAATTGGCAGGGAAGTTGGGTGAGGTCACAATGCCGGAATCTTCGCCGGAGTAGTTTCCACCACAGTCACCGAACACCGATTTGGCAGTTTCAAAAATGTATCGCGCCTTGAACCCACTGGCAACATTCTCTTGGTCCGTGTGGAGCACCACGCGGATGCCAACCGCCCCACGGGGACTCTCCACCGGACCGGGAGCCGTTAGGCTGCAGTATCGTCCCAGAAAGCGATCCGTACCATCCCTGTACAGGACGTACATCTCGAGCCAGTCCTCGAAACAAACGGAAGCTCCGTACGCCCCGTAGGTTGTATTCGCTCCGTCCGCTTTCACTTTAAAATGATCGAAAACAATCGTAACCTGCTCATTCGGGGTCGCCAAAAACACATACGAGCAGTTCGTTTCCGACGGGTAATTCGAGGGATACCGGGGGCTGTTGAATTCGCCCTTCTTGCGTGACGTGCTGCGATACGTGAAGCTACAGGTACCGTCCGGGGCGGCAGTCCCAGGAATTTTGTACTCCGTCTCGAATGTGTACTTCGCCTTGAAACCGCGTCCCTGAAGCTCCCCGGAGCTGAACACCATCACCAGCCGAGGTCCGTCGCTGATGACCGCATGTGGAAGCTCGTTGCCGCACAGCTCATGATCGAACTTATCGTACGCGTCCGCCACTTCTTGCCCTTTCAGATATACCTTCAGGTAGCCATCCGTGCAGTTGGATCTGGAAGGAGCGAGTTTGTTAAACTTATTTTTATTTGTGTATTGACAATACACGGTATACTCACTCGCCCTTATGCTCCCCTTTCGGAATTTCGAAAATCGAAAACTCTAGCTTTACTCGTTCCAGGTTTTGAGCATCTTGCATACCGTAAACAAAATATCTGGAAATAGGTTTGTTATTTCGATTCCATGAGGATTTTCACATCCAGCGCTTGTGATGCTTACCTACAAACTACTTTTGGTATATACGGGAAAGGATAATTTGGCGAGTATACAAATCCGGTCGATTCTTTTTTCGATAAGATTTTCTGATCACATTCGGAGCCTCGTATGTGCATTCCGTCGTTTTCTCCTATTAACAATTTTTCAATTATCATTCAGAACGAAAAACTATCGCGACATTGAGATACTCACGAATAAAATCTAGCTTGACAAAACTTTCACTAAATTCAAAAATTCCTTTAAAACCTCGATTCTGCGTGTTGGCGGTTCGTTGCAGCGTTGAGAAGTGCACGAAGAGATACTGCTCGCTCGAGTACAGCACCAGGTTCCTCTGCTGGCCGCAGTACGTCCCGATGACGGCGGACGTGTTGTCCGGCCCGTCGAACACGCGGACGTAATCGAATGGACAGCTGAAAGCGGGACAAAAAAAAACCAAACAAATTTAATATGTAGCAGTAAATGCAATCCCAGCCGGCTTAATTTCAGCCCACTGCTCCCGTATCGAAAGTACAAACACACAGAGAAGACCCAACAAAAAAGTCAATTAAAACTCTTGGGAACTGTTATATCCTCTTCGATATTGTACTCTGGACCCAGATGGGTCGTAACTGTAAGACTTCATTGACTGTCCTCTTCTCGATCCCTCTCTCTCTCTCTGTGTCTGTACCTAATAAAGTTGTTGTTCTGACTTCTCATCAGTAGCAATGCCGCACCGCACTTGATGTTTGGGATGCTGTGTGCACGATTGCGGCGAGTTTGTTTTCCTCCGGTACTAGCACCTGGTCGGGTTGGATGTCAGAGTCCGCACACGGACATTCTAATCAAGGCGGCAAAGAAACAACAACTCACAAGAACTCGGGGACTCGGGGCAGGGAAGCAATCCAATCATTCGGAATCCAGAGAGTGTGAGAGAGAGTGGGGAGGGAGATTTTTAGTGGTGCAGTGGGTGTGATGTGTTTGCGTCTGTTATCCCTTACACTAAGCCCCGGGACATGGCAACAGACAGGCAGTGGCTGGCTCGACTCGTTCTGGCTCGTAGGAGGACGGTATTAAATATTTATGGCCTGTCTCACAGTTTATGGAAATGACAGCTGTCGTGACCGAGCGTGTTTGTTGTTCGAGTAATTGAAAATGGAAGATTTTGTTTGGCGCAAGTAAATTCATCGGAAAATCTAGTTTGGAAAGCCTGTCCCAGGCTCTGAAATAATAAATTCACTAATTTTGATGTTCAGAACATTAAGTGAATGGGTGTAGTCGAATATGTTTAGAAGGACCGGCCTAACCAAAACTTTTGATTTGAACTACGCGTGTAGTGATCCCCGATAATCGTTCGATTAATCGATTAATCGAATACTTCCTACAGAAAACGATTATTAATCGAACGAATACTGCACAACCAATAATCGAAGCGAACGAATAATTTACGTCGATTAATCGATCCAAACCCAGAGAGAAAAAAAAGTACGGCCGCTGCAGTTTTATCCTGGAAATCAATTATTATCTTTGATGCTCAACTAAGTTCATAACGATGCTCAATAGCGTTAACGCGAATTAAGCTTCGTTTACGACTTTAGGGGAGCGTAAAAGATAATAATTGATTTTCAGGCGGAATGAACACTTTTTTGATTCCATATGGCTTTCTAGCAAATGAGAAATATTAGTCTAACTAATTATTTCTCTCAGTGTGACGATTAATCGATTAATCGATTATTTGGGGCGATTAATCGTATAGAATAACAAACTGCTGAAAACTATTCGATTAGCTGATGAACGATTAATTTCAAAAATCGGGGATCACTATACGCGTGCTTATTTGTTTAGAAAATACAGTGATGGAAAAAATAATAGGTGTAAGCAGGGTTGCCAACCTTTTTATTCAAAAATCAGGGAAAATGGAAAATCAGGAAGAAATCAGGATAGCTCATATTGGGTTATCCGGAATGTTTGCATCATTTTTTTGGAGAACAAAAGCACAATTTTCATAGGCAGACATACATATCCTACCAGATAATGTTTGCTTTCTCGTCGACAACTATCCAAGGTATTTTTTACACTGCCAATAGAATCCAACTTCTTGCCCTTAAAATAATTTTGCAGAGACCTGAACCTGTGTGCTCTGAGGTTGTAATAACCGGTTGATTTAGATGGTGAGATAGGACATCTCAGCCAGATTCCAAAATATTTTATTGTGTAATTAATCGAGACATGAAGTTTTGCGTTAGCCTTATGTGAAGATTACGCCTATCACATAGACTAATTCACGATGTTTGTTCTGGATCGCTACCTTCAATTTGTCCAGTTTCTAGCAGTACGTATAGGAATTAATCGACTGGCTACTTGGTAGAAAAAATATTGTACAGAATACTTTTCCAATCGCACCAGACATAGAGCATGACTTTCTTCGGCTGAGGACCGACTTTTGGGTTAGCTTAGGGTTGTTTATTTCGCGTATATCTTTTTTGTCGATCTAAATTATTGTAAATTATCCATTTTCATCAAGTGTCACTCTTCAAAACGGCATTTTCGTTGCGTTTTTGAAGCGAGTCGCAGATTGAAATGCAGTTTATTGAAGGTATTTCGATCAAATTGTACCGCACATGACAACTCTACACGAGCTGATGATTGCGCCGACTAGTGATCATTCTATCCTGGATTCCTCGAGTCGAAAAAGACGCACCACGCTAGATATGGGGTACAGACTAGGGGGCGTTGCTGATTAACGGTCAGCTGCATCCTAATAGGAAGTATCCCGTGTCTGGCACACGTACAGAGCATTGAAGACTGCAACATCCCAATTATGAGAACACTTGTAATACTAAACTCGAGCCAACCGCGAGTAATCGGTTACATATTATTAACATAGTTGTAAGCAAACATTGTCGAAATATTGAACTCCCGGCCCCGTTAGGCTGACGCCAAAAATATATATTAAATAAAAAAAACATATCGTAAAGATTTACGAGGCCAAGCTTCACCAGTTGCTCATCAACGGTGGATCAGTGGCGGCACGAACTGGATTTTAGAGTGAAAGAAAAAAAAAGGTCTCGCAAAATTATCCTCAATGTGCATTCATTTAATTGGCGCTGACCACATTGAGCTTCATTTTCTGTCATAGTGAAGCAAAAATCATAATGAATTTTCAGGTGGAATAAATGCACTACGTGTTTTAAAATTCAATAAACACCAAATCATTATTTTCTTTCAAAATATGAAAAAAATAAACTGTATTCGAGCGTGCCAATCTGATAGAGAATCTTTCTTTTACGATAACTTCAAAGTTTAATAAATGTCGAAATTGTACTTTCAATAACGTGGATTACTTCGGAATAAATAATTAAGGAAAGAAAGACCAATCATTTATTCTATTCTGAACTTTTTTATGTTTGTGTTCCATGCTATGTATTCTGACAGTTCTCATTTCCAACCAGGGAAAATTTGAAAGGATACCCGGTATATTTATAACGGATAGTTTTTATTGTGATAAAGTAAAAAACTCAAAAATCAGGATAAATCAGGATCATTTCAGAAAAATCAGGCTAAATTTAGTGGTTGTCAGGATATCAGGTTACCAGCCAAAAAGTCAGGGAAATCCTGAAAAATCAGGATGGTTGGTATCTCTGGGTGTAAGCATTCCTTATAAAGTCATCTGAATTATAACTTATCGAATACACTCTGTCCAACTTCTACAGAGTCTTTCAGATTAAACGCTCACGCAAAATTTTTTAATAACTTCTACAAAAACGAACCAATTTTTATTTTCAGAAAACGAAAATAAAGCTAGTTTTAGGACATTATCGACGATATGTCAATGGTTTGTCAAGGGAAACATCTATGAGTACCCTATGGAACACAGCCAGGTGTTTGCGAAACAAAAACCATACAAACGAAAACAAAGAGTATTCCGACCGATGGATTCTTGATTTTGCCAAAAAAGTATGTCCAGATTTTGTCCCTGCAGAAGACATATCTCGTAATACATCGTCTCCCAATAGTAATAACGAGACATTGTTTTCTATGACTGAATTCTCACTTCTTTCGTGCAATAATTCAGCTTCTGGTTCCGATGGAATCAAAGTTAATCTTTTGAAGAACCTTCCAAACGTCGTTAAGAATCGTTTATTAAGGTTATTTATTATGTTTATTGAGCAAAATATTGTCCCTATCGAGTGGAGACAAGTGAGAGTAATAGCCATTCAAAAATCGAATAAGCCAGCTTCCCACCATAACTCATACAGACCAATAGCCATGCTATCTTGCATCCGTAAGTTATTGGAAAAAATGATATTCCGACGTTTAGACGAATGGGTTGAAGAGAATAACTTTTTATCAGATACTCAGTTCGGTTTCCGCAAGGGCAAAGGGACAAATGATTGTCTCGCGTTACTTGCTTCCGAAATTCAGACGTCCTTTGGTAATAAAAAACAGATGGTTTCTGTTTTCATAGACATTAAAGAGACGTTTGACTCAGTATCTATAAGAATTTTATCCGATAAACTTCAAAACCATGGATTTTCACCAATTTTAAACAACTTTTTGTTTAATCTGTTATCCGAAAAGCACATGCACTTTTCTCATGGAAATTGTGCCGTTTCTAGGACTAGCTACATAGGTCTCCCTCAAGGTTCTTGCTTAAGTCTTCTTCTGTATAATTTCTATATTAATGATATAGATGATCATTTTGCAGGTGGATGTACTTTGAGGCAACTGACAGATGATAGTGTTGTATCCATATCAGGTACTAGAACTTATTAATAATTTATCTACATGGGCTGTGAAGCTAGGTATTTGATGCTAAATGTATACGGGGAAAACATATTGCGTATCTGAATGAAAAATGTCAACAGAGAACAAATTTTCTCCGGACAGTTACTGGAACATGATGGGGTGCTCATCCAGAAAACCTAATACGGCTGTACAAAACTACAATACTGTCAGTTATGGAGTATGGTTCGTTTTGCTTCCGTTCTGCTGCTAAAACCCCACATCATTAAACTGGAGAGGATACAGTATCGTTGCTTGCGTTTAGCCTTAGGATGCATGCAATCAACACACAACATGAGCCTTGAAGTCCTGTCAGGTGTTTTACCATTGCAGGTTCGGTTTTGGGACCTGTCCTTTCGCTTCTTAATCCGAAGCGAAATCATGAACCCATTAGTAATTGAGAATTGTAAGAAGCTTCTCGAATTGAACCAACGGTCGAGATCCATGGATCTGTACTCTCATTACATTTCTCAAGAAATAAAACCTTCAGCAGACATCTTCAATAATGTTAGCTTTCCGAACTTTTGCAGATATTCCGTTGATTTCGATCTTTCTCTGAAGGACGAAACTCGAGACATTTCAGATCATCTTCGATCATCGTTAATCCCTAATATTTTCGCTTCAAAATATAACCATATCAATTCTTCAAGAGTGTTTTTCACTGATGGTTCAAGAATCAACGGATCCACTGGTTTTGGTGTCTTAAATGAACCTTGAAGTGTATGTTGCCGAGCTGGCTGCAATATATCATGCAATTAAGACTATTGAGTCCTTACCACCGGATCACTATTTTATTTTCTCGGATAGTCTTAGCAGTATACAAGCCATTCAATCCTTGAAACAACAGACGAAAGCATCATATTTTCTTATCAAAATTAGGAATGCATTGAATTTTCTTGTTGATAAAAGTATTCGAATCACTTTCATTTGGATTCCTTCCCATTGCTCTATTCCTGGTAATGAGAAAGCGGATACACTCGCAAAGATGGGTAGTATGCAGGGCACAGTTTTTGAAAGACAAATAGTCATTTTCCGACAGCAGTCACTCACCAGTTGGCAAAACCAATGGAACAGAGATGAGCTTGGGAGATGGCTATACTCTATTATCCCCAAAGTTTCAACGAAGGCCTGGTTTAAAGGGTTAGATCTTGACAGAAATTTTATTAGAACTATGTCCAGATTGATGTCCAATCATTCCGCGCTAAATGCGCATCTCTTCCGCATAGATCTTGCTACTAACAATTTATGCAATTGTGGTGAAGGATATCATGACATCGAGCAACTGGTTGCCGATTTAGAGGCTCAAGGAGTACACTCACGCATGCAGTTCGCGATATCTTAGCAACTCGCGACCCTAATTTTATGTTCCCCATATATGTCTTCCTAAGAAGCGTTAATGTGATTATTTAAATCGCATCTCCTACTCCCACTGTCCATTCTACCTTCCTTCCAAGCAGAACTTAGTACCCGTTGAGATAAGATGATTTCAGGAGCTATTAACATAACAAGGAGGCATTCACTACCAAAGGATACCGTTGCTACATCAACTGGCGATGTAGTTGTTACGACCCACCACAGGCGCTGTTCCAGACAAGGATAAAACCGACGAGGCAACGAAGGAATAAATTATATTTTTTTTATGTTGCACTGTAGTTTTAGCTAATTAGACTTAAGTTAATGATTATGTAGTTATAATATATTCAAATAGTTTTAAAATGTATTGCTTGATTGTGGCACTTTATCCACTTGAGCCTAATTAAATAAATAAAGGAAAAAAAAAACAACTTTTTCATGTTTTTCTTTGAAAAAATTACAACTAATGCTAATTTTGTTTAAAGTCAAGATTGGCTTTTTTCAAAAAGTGGTCTAATTCTTTTTCAAGTGTGCAAAGTTGCTTAAATGACCCATGTCTTTACACCCACAACGTTTCATTGCTATCTGAGATGGTGCTGCCAACTCCTAAGACGAGTTGGCATGAAATTCGTCCATAAGAGGACAAAGTTTCATTAAGGCTTCGATTACTCGAGGAATACGATTTCATAAAAATACACGTTCTTGTAAATTGTACATCTTGACACTAAAAACAATCCGATTAGACTGAACGAGTAGCCGAATATTATCGTCCCGAAGTGGGGAATGCAGTGTTACCATCGACGGAGCGAAAAACAATTTTTATAAGGAGCTATTCGATTTTTTTTGCCTGAGCGTTTGATTTGAAAGACCCTGTATAAGACCAGCTGATGATCTTGCTGACTTGTGGCATTGTAAACAAACAATGCTTCAGTTTATATTCTAGTGTGTAGGTATTGGTGACTATCATACACTGCATGATTTTCATATGTGTATGTGCAAGCGCTGAGCGTAACGAACGTTTTTGTGTTTTTCAAGTATCAAGTTTGTGTTAGACCAATAACATTGTTTCAGTTGTTTTGATCAATAAATCTGGAAGAGAAGGGAAAAATGCTCACTGAGAGAGAAGAAAGTCAAATCGATGCATTTCACCAAGAAAATGTTGATATCAGAGGAATTGCTCGTCGGATTGGACGATCTCATCAAGTAGTGCTCAATTATTTGGCGCACCCTCAAGGATACGGTAAGGAGGAGAGAGCTCCACGCTCTCTGACCGGGATAAGCGGGAAATAGTTGCAAATAGAGCAATATTTGAATTTAAATGTTTCTCGGTGACAATTCGTCAAGTTTTGGTAATAACTCCTCACATAAAGAGGGCTTAAACGGTTGAAGGTCCTAATCTTACTCCATCTCACATCGGAAGACGTCTGAGTTTTTCCAAAGCTCACATGAACCGACAGTGGAGCATGGTATGTTATGACAAAGAATATTACCAAAAGAATACATTTTGTTATATCCCCCAAAATATATATTTTAATAAGGCACATATGGCGTTAGCCTGACGGGGCCGGGAGTTCAATATTTTGACAATTTTTGTCCTACGACTATGTTAGTAATATGTAGCCGATTACTCGCGGTTGGCTCGAGGTTAGTATTACAAAGATTCTCATAATTGGGATGTTGCAGTCTCCAGTGTTCCAGTGATTTTGTTATATGGCATAACGAAAAGTTCTTCAATGTATAGGTTATCTTCACTGACGAAAAAAAGTTCAATTTGGATGGTCCTAATGGATTCAACAGGTACTGACGTGATTTACGGAGGGCGGAACCGTATTTTTCAACAAGGAATTTTGGTGGAAGCTCGTGCGTGGTTCTGTTGCGGGATTCTGTGCAACCGGAAAGCTCAAGATAGCTTTCAAATCATTCAAAGATTACATACATGTTTTGGAATCCTCTCTCCAACCGTTTTGCATGGATATCGTCACAAAAAATTCACATTCCAGCAAAACAATGTTTCTATTCATACCAGCAAGAAAACTAAGCAAAGTATTAAGGTCCAAAGACCTCATTTTTTGGACTGGCCGGTTCACTCTCCAGACTTGAATCCTGTTGAATAACTGTTTGTGTTGCAACAAAGCATGATCAGGGTGGTCTTATAGAAGTAGGACAGAGTGTATTCTGCAACTGGAAGCCGATTATAGGAATACTGATCAATGGAACTGCAATCGACGTGAAGGAGTTCAAGCGCAGGTATAAAGGATGATGGAATGTGTTCGGGGAAAAGTTCGAGCAATGTGCTTTGGCAAAAAGTAAGACCGAAACAATGTTTGTTGAAAAGCATGGTAATGTGTATCCACTACATTGGAAGAAAGGGCAATTCTACTTTACCATGATTTTCGTGTCCGAAGTTTTTCTTGTTTAACCTATCAATATCATTTATTGAAACTTTTATGTGCCAGGACACTGGTACAGCAAATTCCGGCTAGTCAGGACATCAATCTTATACATTCTTTGCATGGCTTCGTTCATTTTCCCAATAAAGACCCATCATTCATTGTGAAACGAACAATAGGACATGCCACACGTGCCAGAAAAAAAAGTAATACGATATAATACAACAATAACCAACGCTACCTCTTCTCTCTTCGCATCCTCAAGCTAATCCATCAATCAATCGAACATATAAACAAAATAAAAAAGAGGACCAATATTTCGGCGAAAGCCAAAGCAATACTCACTGCGGTCCACCGAAGAAGAGGTCAAAGTCGCGGAACTCAACTCGCACTCGCTGGTTCGGTTTTCCAATGAACTGATATGTGCACGACATATCTTTTGGATAGGCACCTGGATAAGTTGGTGATATAATAGCACCCGTACGTTTCTGAGCAAAATTAATTACATAGGAACATGGCGACCCAATCACTGGCTGACCAATCTCATATTCAGCTGTCGGGAGGAAAAAAAGAGAGAGAAAATGGAAAAAATAGGTTATATGACATATGGCCACAGGCTGGCTGGGTAGCTGGCCAGCGGGCGAGAACTTACATTCATTTATAAAGGCATATCGACCCTCGAATATATCCGGTGATGTCGAGTTTTTATCCGTATAAAATGACAATGCAATAGCACGATATAATGAAATACGACGACGTGGCGGTATAGGTCCACAGTAGCGTCCGCCGAAGGGCGAATTAATCAGCTCGGCCGGGTCGGATGACTGAACTTCGGCGTACACGTCCATGTACTCGTGGACGCACCTGATGGCGGGAGGCGGATAGAGAGCGTATTAGCGGAAACGGGTTGAACGGTAATTTATTTATTTTCTTGCACTTGCTAAACTGGGGTCAACACCTGAGAGATGCGGTTTGAGATTAAGAGGAAAAGTTACGCTGTAAATTAGTGACAGAAAATCGATAGATTCATTTTTAACTCTGACATAGATGGAGAATGGTTTTAGATGCATTCCTGGGATGCGCTTAGTTTAGATTTATTTAGATGTAGTAGCAGCATGCAATAGATAAAGCCAAGTTAAGCGAAAAGCATATTATAGAATAAAAGATTTGTTGTTGTTGTTGTGTATTTGCTTTTCAGAGTGTATGGAATAGGGTAGTCTTCGCTGTATGGCGCCCTCGCAAGTCCGCGGAAGGGAAATTGATGAAACGCCGCGCACCGACATGATTAATGATTACAGCCGCTCGGTCTCGTGGATGAGATTTACTGTTTTGCGCCACTGTTTTATTGCGATTGCAGCCATAAAGCGAAGAGCCACCACCGGAAGGACGAGCTGTGGTCGAAAGCGAGAATAAGTTTTTTTTACTGGTTTTATTCTGTACAGCGCCAATAAACAAGCTTTTTAGCAGGGCACAAGCACTGGCGTTGAGATGGGATTTATTTACAGAGGATACGAGGATACAGAATTAAATTAGAGAAGAAGAGGGGGGAACCAAAAATAGCATGTCGGTTACAGTTGTCGAAACATAACATAATCCCAATCCCACAGTCAAGAGAGAAAAAAAACCCATCGTTAAATTCTGAGATACGTTATCCCGCCGCCAGGTCCCGGTAATTCCCAAGCTTATGAACGAATTCGCACCATTTTCCAGAAATTTCATTTTCTCGTTCTTAGACCCCGGGTATTTCCCTCCGGACTCATTACCTTGCCAGCGGATTCGGTGTTCACTGTGCCGTTGGAGATTGTCACAATTAGGAGAAACAGAATCTCCAGCGCGTTGGTGCACCCGTGGGGGCCGAGGGTACCATAATCATCGCTGCTGACGATAGTCGAAGGTCGAGGCACTGGATGTTAAAATTGATAGCCGAGCAAAATTGAAAGGCAAGAGTAAATACAAAAGCAGGGGAACGAAGCCTCTGCTCGTGTTGAGTGCAGAATGAAGTATGGAAGAGAAAATTTTAAAAAGAGGGAGTCCAAGTCAAAGACAGTGATAAAGTCTTTCATCAACAAATTGAATGCTATCGGCTGGTTCCAGCTGGGCTCTTGCCATAGTTTTGCGAACGATGGGTAGGTTCAGAGGGTGGCTTTTATGCTGATTTATTCAAGAATCATTTGATAAATTTTCACCGTACCGCCTTTGTGTTTTTTTCAATATTAGGAGAACTATGTGTCATCGGATACTGTGGTGGTTATATTTAATGTATTTGTTTGATAAATTTTCTATCTAATTGCTCGATAAAAAAATAGACTTTTTTATTTGACTTCTACACGATAAACCTGGCACGTAGCGTAAAATTATAAAATGCCATCTCAATTTGTCACTTTTGTGTTGTTTACATTCCAAATTTGAGAGTGATACGAGTTGAGAAACCCGTAATCCGTAAACCAGTAACTCCTATCCCTACTTCCACGCGGTGCCGGCTGGGGTACGAGTAACCATAGTGAGGATCGGGTAATCAACCACGGTAGGATCTTGGTCGTATGCTGACAGGGAAGGGGGCCTATTCGAGCGTCTGTTCACGATGGAGGTGCGGCTCGAAACAGTGTTTGTTTTCCCATGGCAGGGACGGCTGATCATTGTCCTCGTGCCAGTAGGGAACCCTAAATAGAGCTGTGCACGATGGTCCTCCGGCGAGACAGGGGATTGGTGCAGGCCCTGCAAGCTATCCGCAAAAATGAAACGCACAGGAAAATTTACAAAGAAATTCGAGACAGGACATTCGGACTAGACCCACGCAAAGAACACGGACTAGGGATAGGAAACTCGGAATATGGAACTGCAAGGTTCTCAACTTTCTTGCGAGTATCCGAATTCCTTCGGGAATATTGAGAGTCCGCAATTTCAACACCGTAGCGTTGCAGGAGGTGTGCTGGAAAGGTTCGATGATGCGATCGTTTCAAGGTGGTTATACCATCTACCAGAACTCCGGTAACACACACAAGCTGGGTACAGCTTTCATCGTGATGGGGGAGATGCAGAATCGGCTGGTGGCCGGTCAACGAAACAATGTGCAGACTGCGGATGCGAGGCCGCTTCTTCTACATCAGCATTGTCAACGTCCACAGCCCCCATCTAGCTAGCACCGATGACGATAAAAAAGAATACTACGCGTAGCTAGAGCGTGAAAACAATCGCTGTCCAAAACACGTCATAAAAATCGTCATCGGTGATTTGTCGGCCAAGAGGAGGAGTTCAGACCGGTAATTGGTAGGTTCAGCTCCCATCCGCGAACCAACGAAAACGGCCTAACACTTATCTTAGACCTTCTTCCAGCATAGTCTCCAATATCGTCACACCTGGAGATCACCTCAGTAAACAGAAACATAAATTGACCACGTTTTGATTGACGGACGGCTCTTCTCGGATATCATTGTCGTTAGAACCTATCGTGGCGCTAACATCGATTCAGACCACTATCTGGTGATGGTCAAACTGCGTTCTAAACTGTCAGTCGTCAATAACATAAGACACCAGCGCTCACCACGGTACATCGACGACTGCAGGGGCCGAACGTCGACGCGCTTCTGAACGAGAAGACTGCAGCACGCGCAGCCATGCTGCAACGAGCAACTCGACAAAACGTGGAACCATTCCGACTGAAGCGAAGACAGCAAACACATCTCTTTCGAGAGAAAAGCGCCACCTGGAAAAGAAAGAGTGCGAGGAGATGGAGCTGCTTTGTCGTTCTCGAGAATCGTGGCAGTTCTTCACGAAACTAAACGCCACGCACAAAGGCTCTGTGCCGCGGGCCGAAATGTGCAGGAACAAGGAAGGAGGCATCTTGACGAACGAACGCAGACAGGAGACCTAGACGGCGTTGATGAGGACTACACCGGTGCATAACAGCGGAGTTCTTCAAGAGAGGTCCGGTAAAACTTGTAGAGTGTATGCACCGGTTGATAGTCAGGAACTGGGACACAGAACAGCTACCGGAGGAGTGGAAGGACGGAGTAATCTGCCTCATCTATAAAAAAGGTGACAAGCTGGATTGTGGGAACTACCGTGCAATGACGATCCTGAATGGTGCCTACAAGATTCTATCTCAGATCCTCTTTCGCTGTCTATCGCCAGTAGTAAACAAATTTGTGAGAAGTTATCAGGCCGGATTCATTGCCGGGTGCTCGACGACGGACCAGTTTTTTATTCTGCGGCAGATCCTACAAACGTGCCGCGAGAGCAGGTCCCTACGTAAACGACTTTTTGCGAAAGCTGACAAGATTGATTCCGACAACGATGGACGGTGTGCGGTGTTCACAGGAGACTCCGACAAGGCGATGGACTCACCTGTCCGCTCTGCAAAGTGGCGCTGGAAGGTGTGATGCGGGGGGCGGGATTCAACAAGCGGGCACGATTTCCAACAAGTCTAGTCAATTTATCTGCTTCGCCGACGACGTGGACATAATCGGAAGAACACATGCGACGGTAGCGGACTTGTATACCTGACTGAAATACGGAGCAGGATTAATCGGCAGCAGGAGAGTCCGATCGCAACAGAATTCTTCTTGGTAGTAGTGGTGTGATCGATGGCGACGAGCTCGAGGTGGTAGAGGAATTTGTCTACCTTGGCTCGTTGATAACAACTGACAACGACAACAGCCGTGAAATTCGAACACGCATAGTCAATGGAAGTCGTGCCTACCATTGGCTCCGCAAATCTTGAAGATCCAACAAACACCGACCCCGTACGAAGTGTACCGTGTACACTTTCCTAATTCGATCGGTTGTTCTCTATGGGCACGAAGCATGGCAGATGTTCGAAGAGAACTCACAAGTACTTGGTGCCTTCGAACGCCGAGTACTCAGAGCAATATACGGGGGTGCACAGGAAAACGGAGTATGGAGAAGGAGAATGAACCACGAACTGGCACAACCCTACGGCGAACCCAGCATCCAGGAAGTCGCCAAGGCTGGACCAATGTTGTGAATCAGATCCTATCTCTTCAAGCGATGTAACATTATTACAAATAAATAATAATACGCAGAGAACGGGGATTGTTTACGTCGCTGAGAGAGGCTACAGCACTCTGCGTTTGTCGCAAGCGGAGTGGATATCAACTCGACTGCAATCTGCAGGCAGCACGCCGAACATCAAGACGTTGAAGGCGTGTGCCGGATGTAAACAAGGAGAGAACACAGAACACACTATGGGAAGCAGCCCCATTTTAGCCAACGCAGCCCTACAATGTGGCCCGAATAGTCCATTAATAACTTGCACTCCAATGTGTTCCAGTAGAAGACATCGTACAGAGCTACAGATACCAGCCTGAATTTGTCCTGGAAAATGACTGTATGAATGGGATCGTACTGCTCTAACCGACCTCTCGATCCGTCATAACCGTCCCGATGTAATGGTTGTTCTCTCGGGAACGAAAACTGTCCCGAAAACGCTACAGGTATTCTGGTAAGGTATTGAAAATGGAGAAGGAAATTGTCGCATCCAGAATTCGGCCATCCTTAGCACCTGCGATATTGCCCGACAATCCCTTGGTCAAGCGTAAACAACACGAGCAAGCAGATACGTGCCTACAGTAGAGCCTAGTTCCCGTTTGGTATTAGGGTGTGGTGCACAAATTATATAACGTTAAAAATTCAGAGTGGCATTCGCGAATCAGCATCAATGGAGGCCACAGTACAACAACTCCCTGAGTCGGAAGACCCTCAGCTCAGCATGTGATCTGGTCTACAAATACGACGAGGTGATTTCACAGTTTCGCGACGCGCCCCTGAATCCCGATGTGGCAGCATTCCCACAGACTGACGAGTGCATTAAAGCTCATGAACGAGCACGTTCTTACGCTGCACTTGGTTGATACTGAGAACATGGAGGAGCTGCAACTGATAGGTTATACTGTGCTGGTATGGCGACCGCTAAAAGTTTAGTATACCATATAAGACCAAGAGGCGGACTGCTCCAACATCTCCGTCAAAGGCGTAAGCCTCCATGGCAAAGAACCGCACCGCATCGCAATTGAAAGGTTAATGGCATACAAAAGAGGCAGCCGAGTTTTCTGCCAACGCTAGTTTGGGTGTACACTTCAGTGATGGGAAAAGTGTGTTGCAGTCTAAAACGCTTCAGATAAAGAGAGGGATATTCCAAGGCGACTCTTTGGTTATGTCTGGCACTGAAGCACCTCAGTATGACGCTCAAGGCTATAATCGCCACGAAGTATGACGCACGATCATGGCTATAATCGCCACGAAGAAATGACCCATACCTTATACATGGACGATCTCAAGGTGTACACTGATTCACTTCAACATCTAGGGGTAGCTATCCGGGATGTCGAAGATATAAGAAGGGACATCTGCATGGATCTCGGTCTCGACAAGCTGTCGCTGGCAAAGGACCGCACCGCACCGCAATTGGAAGGTTGATGGCGTACAAAAGAGGCAGAAGCAAAACGGCTGAAACATTACTCTATCGGACGTTCTGAGATAACGAGAAAGCGTTCTATGACCACATTAGCGACGATAAGTCCAAATACGGTGACGGTTTGCCAGAGATTAGCGATGTGACGAACTTTTGGGCTGGTATTTGGGAGACCCCAGTACAACATCGCGACGGGCAATTGTGGTTAAGACAGGAGGAGGAGAGTTGTGGTGAAATTGGAGAGATGACAGCTATCATCGTCGGAGAGAACGATGTCCGCGAAGCCTCACGGTACCAGAGGAACTGGGCAGCACCGGACCCCGATGGTTTTCAGACTCCTGGCACAAGCAGCCGACCGTCGCATACCAGAGGATAGCTGCCACAACAAGGTACTGCATGACCTACACAATCTTCCTGAATTCGCCACTTGTGAGGTTACCTTTCTGCGGCTCTTTCTGCCCGTTATGATTTTGTCTGGCACTGAATCCCCTCAGTAGGACACTCAAGAGGAACGGTCATGGCTATAAAAAAAATGGATGACGACGGCGCCCACGAAGAAGTGGCCCATACCTTTTACATTGACGATCTCAAGGTCTACGCTGATTCACGTCTAGGTGTGGCTATACGGGTTCAATTCAATTCAATTCATTTTATATTTCTCGATTCAGCGATACAAAGTGTTTAAAGTACATCAGTTGAGATATGGAATACCTTTCAACAACCTTATAACTCTAATAGCACTGAGTTGGACTTTTGGATTAGCTGTTTATAATTTGAAGGAAAATTTACAAAAAACCTTCGATTATTGCGAAAAGGTTAGGGGATAGTATGAGGAAAAATAAAATTTGTTATCCTAATATCATAGTTTTACGGCGCCAAGAGCTGCAACAATGGGTTTGTTGAGGTAGTGCATCCAGTCCAGAATTTAGGGAGTATTCGCTGAGACCATTCGTCGATCTCTTCCATATCTGCAATCTTGTGGACGTCCTCGGTTGAATGGAATGGGTCCAAATTCGAAATAGTTTTTAGGAGCCGGTTTTACTTCACTTGTAGCTTCGTCCTGTGCGAAGCAGCAAAGTCATGCCAAGCAGGAAATCCATACGTCATTGAAGGTTTGAACACCGTTTTGTACAGCAGTACTTTGAGCGTTTGTCGAGACGCGAGCACCTTTTTATGAGCGGATAAAGGGTTCTTGTGAGCTTGTCGCATTTGCTCAGGGTGTCCTTTATATGGGTAGCAAAATTCAACTTCCGATCCAAGGTTAGATCTAGATACTTCACGTTATCCGACCTTGGAACTTGTTGCCCACATGCGGTGATCTGACTGAGGGGCAGGTTCAGTGGGCTTCAATTCCGGGTGAAGAATATTGCTTGAGATTTATTAGCGTTAATTTTGATTTTCCATCGCTTTTGGTAGTCTTCAATAGCATTTTGAGCCGCTTGCAGTTTGGTGACAACTACCAGTGCTCAGACCCAGCCGGTGAAGCCGGTGTCGTCGGCGAACAGAAAATACTGAACATCATCAATCATCACAAGGTCGGCTGTGAAGATGTTGTGGGGCTAAGAACAGCCCCTTGTGGAACTCCGAAGGGCACGGTTTTGATTCCGCTCGGATTATCCGCTCGAGTAGTTTGCTGAGCGTAGGCAATAAGCTTATTGGCCTGTAGTTCGATGGATTTGTTGGATCTTTGTTTGGCTTTGGGATAGCAATGACAACCGCATGCTTCCACCAGGAAGGGAAGTATCCTAATCGAATACACACAGAAAAGATTTTGGCAAGGAACACGTGAGCCTTTCGAGGTAGTTTCTTCAACACACAGTTACGGATGAGGTCCTGTCCAGGTGACTTCTTGGATCTTAGCTTTTTGATAGTCCCGACAACTTCCTTCGGGCGAATAAGCCAAGAACGTGCATCGGTAAGGTTGGCCTGCTCTATGCGGCTAATCGAGTCGTTTACCACTGCAACAGTATCAGCATCATCCGTCATTTGATTTCTGTGTGCCTGAGCTAAACTGGTTGCCAGTAATTTTGCTTTCTCGGGTGAGGATGCTACTATCGTTTCACCGTGTCGTAAAGGAGGGCTATATTTAGAAGATTTGCGCATGGCCTTGGTAATCTTCCAAAGCATATCGCGATCACCTTCCATTGTTTGCAGTGTTTCCTTAAACTTGTTGAAACGGGCTTCATCGCATTCTACTGTTTCTATTGTTTAAAGCTGACACTATGTCCTGGTAGATAAGGTCTCTTCTTCTGTACCACTGCCGTCGGCGCTTGTTGCGTAGAGCAATCAACCGTCGAGTATGGTCGGGAATCGTCGTTGTCTGATAGATGCGTTGCTGCTCTTCCGGAACTGACACAGCTTCTGCCTCCAATATAGCAGTCGTCAGGAGTTCAATTGCACCGTCAATATCGGTGTCGTTCTTCAGAGTGGCGAGGTTCGGGTTCAGCAGGTCTATCTTCAGGTTTACCTCCTGCTGAAAACGGGACCAGTCAGTACGTGCATAGCAGCGAAATTTTGGTATTGACTCTTCGGTTTGAGCTGCTAAGCTAATATTGAACGCTACTGGGAGATGATCCGATGATAGCTCGTTTAGCGTGACTGGTTTCGTCATATCTAGCTGGTTATTCGACAGAACCAAGTCCAACGTCGAAGGGCGCTCACGACCGTAGGGACAGAAAGTGAATGAATCCGGAAAATGAATGAAAAAGTTTCGATTGGCTGCTTCCTGAAACAGTACCGTTCCAGCTTTGTTGGCTCTAGAGCAGTTCCAGTAACGATGGCGTGCATTTAGGTCGCCCAGCTATCCGGGTTGTCGAAGACATAAGCAGGGACATCTGCATGGAGTTCGGCCTCGACAAGTGCCGCTGTGTCCATCTGCTGAAAGGACAACTCACCGAATCTGGAGGTTACGAGGTCTATGACGGCGAGTTGATAGGAGACATGGTTCTTGGCGAATCCTATAAATACCTTGTATTCCGACAGCTCACCGGGATTCGTTACTTCGACATCAAGACGGAGCTGCGAGACATGTTCTTGAGTCGAGAGAACTGTGTCCTAAGGACTTTCCTCCTGCTAACCTTTAGTTTTGGAGTAGTCAAGTGGAGCAAAAGATCTTGAGAGGAGGATGAGGGAAACATTCTAAGAGGCCGGAATGCACCATCCTCAATCGGCACTGGAGAGAGTGTCACTCAAAGAAGGGGGACTTGGAATCGTCGACATATCTGCACTGTGTGTTGCTCAAGAACGACAACTTCAGTATATGATATGGATGGCTATCAGGATAATGTCGACAAGAAACTGCAGGCGGTACGTCTGGCATCAAGACGTTTAGCGAAAGATTTATTTATTTTTGGCATTGAATAGATGAATCCTTTTTGTTGTTAAACGTGGAGTTGATTGAGGACTTCTTTGAGAATTCCTAAAATCTCATCTCAGGCAATGAAACATCTTATTGCAGTTTCAAATGATTGTAACTGCAATAAGGTGTCTCATTACCTTAGGTGAAACGCATTGCAACAACATTGCAAAATCTACTGTTTCCTCAAACCCCAGGGAAAATATTGTTCCAGCATCGCATTTGGAACCACAGCATAGCAAAACAATAACATACCGTCCGTTGGGCTATACATTTCACCTGAATATAATAACACACCTAAGGTATTAAAGGTAAGACAAATGTGTGAGCTTATTTTTTTTCTACTCGTATGTACAACCTGCGAAGCGTAGAAAAGAAGCAACATGCATGCTCCCCACATTATTAAGGAGCAAAAGAACAGCTGGAGAAAAATAGCACCTGAGAACAGACAATGGGGCATAATTAAATTTATGCTTTTGGAACCGAGCGCATACACACAAGAATACACAAAAAAAAAGCTGGCTCATTTTCGCATTCTCGAGTTCTACGAGCTGCCTGAGGGTTTCCGGCTGGGTTGTGATGTGTATGTGTACGTGTGAGTGTGTGCAACATGCTTTGGTTGGAAAATGGGGTGAGTTGGATGAGGGGACGATGCTGTGAGATGGTGTTTCGGATGGTGCGCATAAAAAGTGGAATGAAATTTTTCGCTTCTAGAGGAAACTGCTTGCGGAAAATGGAAGATAAAAATGTCGTCGATTTTGGTTCGTTCATTCGTTCGTTAGTTTTTTTTTTCGTCAGGCAGGATTTCATCACCGGTGATCTTTTTTTTCCTGTTTGCTTCCTCCCTCACACTCGTTTTATTTTGATGGTGCTAAATGAATGGTACTTACGCTGGAAGTTCACCAACTGCCGCTCCGCTGTTGTGAGTGAGTAGTAATGGTACGAAAAAAAGTGGTGGTGATTGAAGTGCATAGAGAAAGAAACAAATTTGGCGTGGTTAGCTCGGAGCTATGGTAAAGGGGTCTTTTTTTATTTCGAATTTACGTTTGTAATTTCCCTAGATTCAGCGGGAGACTGCAGAATGTGGTTTTTGTGGCTGTTGTTATTATTGTGGTTCTGTCGTTGTCGGGGAGAAAATAAATTGACTCGGTAAAGAATTGTGTGACAATTATCATCCAATGCGTCTGATACCATTTCTGAACAGAATTGGAGAATAGTGTTTTCATTGCTTCACAATGATAAATGATACGGATTATCAATTATTTTTTTAACGCTTTTTAACTGTTCATTGAATGCTAAACAAGGGTGGAAAGCAAGATACGGCTGTCATCGGACATCGACCTCGATCAAGACGCTGTACGTGATTACGCCCCCTCTCGGCTCGTCGTTTGTGTGGGAATTTCACGCTACAGATCCGATGCCACCGGAGCGGAAATTTAAATATATCACCAGCAGCGGGGATGCTGTGCGATAGCTGATCATATTTTCGAAAATTTAGCCAACACTAAGCGGGGCATGAAATTACTGGCGCGAGCGAACGCCGGTAAAAGCCGAGAGAGATACGAAGTTTGGTTCCCGACTCTGCGGCAGTCCACAAGAAAAGGTGTGGTGGCTTTGAATCTAAATGTATGGTTCGGAGGGAGGCTGTTTTGGAATATAGCTTGCTTCGAAAGGTTCCACGAAAGCTACATTTCATTTTAATTACATTTTGCGAGAGTAATTTCAATGCTTTTTTTAAACATATTTTGTTATTTATTAACGTAAGCCGTTGGGAAGCGCTTCGCGCGTTTGTTTAGCAATTCAATGGTTGAACTATGAGGCGCAAATCGTGGGAGGAAGCTACTAAAGTAGGTTATTTATGAGAATCGGTTTGATTTTATGCCGTGTGCTTCGAACTTATTTTACAGCCTTCCTTTAGCGTCATTCAAAACTTGACAAGAAGCTATTTTCGGCACGTTCTTTCAACAAATAATGCGGCTCCATTAAATTAATGGCCTTTATGGAGTTTCACCATCAGCGATTTTTTAATACATCAAGCTAGGGTAGAAGTACCATTTATAGTGATACAGGTCGGACTCGATTATCCGGAGTATTTTATTTTTTATTTTCGGAAAATTTGAATAATTTGCATGATTATTCCATATTGAATAGCTAATATGGGTATCAAATGAACGGGCTTGACTAGTAGAACACAGATATTTATGAAAAATGCAAATCCAAAATGGCGGCCACTACAAAATGGCAGATTTCATGTTTTCTCAGGACCCCATCGATATGGGTATCAAATGAAAGGGCTAGACTAGTAGAATACAGTTATTTATGAAATTGGTATCAAATGAAATGATTAGACTAATAGAATACAGTATATCATCAAAATATTCCGAAGAAAGCTAGGTAAGAAATAGAAATTTTAAAAATAATAATTTTTTGGATGGTTTGAATGTAGAGAAGTATACTAATGATACAGATAATTTACTAAAACTAGAATTTAAAATAAGTAACTTTTTAAGTGAAACGGTTTAATGTACCAAAAGCTAGAAAATAATTAGACAAGTACAGGTAAACTTCGATATAACGTACATTTCACTTTCAAAATTGTACGTTGTATCGAATTGTACGTTATATCGAAGCATAATAAAGTACTCACAAACGTAGTCTATAATACATTATTGTGTTGCTGTTTTAGTAAAGTTAATGAACAACTTCAATCAGAAGACGAAGCCAGCCTTTCTCATGATGTTTCCCTTCGTAGATTATCTTCCCTTCGTAGATTCCGGATTCATTTAGAATCCGGATTCACTAAACCAGCTGTATTTCGGGATTGATTGAAGGTACAAAACTTGTTTTAGCACCACAATACAGACAATTCATTGTTCTATCAGGAAAAAAAATATTGAAATTTTTTTTCCTTTATACTTTGAAAATGTGTACGTTATATCGAGGTAAAATGTACGTTATATCGAGGGTACGCTATAACGAGGGTACGTTATATCGAAGTTTCCCTGTAGCAGTTAGTAGTTATCACATCTGTTCCTTCATTAACCTAGGGCAATGATGAGACTAAATTGAAATCGTGGGGTATATAATGAAACAACTAACCATGGATAATGGAAATCCAATGTTTATTTTTTACCTATTTTTCTTCGAAATATTTTCATGATGTACTGTGTTCTATTAGTCGAATCATTTCATTTGATACCGATATTGAGGGGATTGCAAAAAATACAAATACACGACCATTTAGTGGAGGCGATCTTTTTGAATTTATGTTGTTTATTATGTTTCGTGTTCTTCAAGCCAATTCATTCAGCGACGGCCATTTTTTAGCGACGACCAAATTAAATTTTTCAAGATTATGGAATTCAAAGTTTTATAATGACAGTAGAATAAAAAGTGTCTTCCAAATTTAAGATCAATCAGTCAACAGGAACGGGGTCAATTTTTTATTAATGTGGAGCAACCCTACAGACATTCAAACATCATACAAACAGGGCTGAATGAAACCATTTAAAAAGTAATTAGTTGTTTGGGGACTGCGGTCATCTTGGAATTGGATTTTTAATTATATTCTATGTTCTAATAGTCGAGAACTTTCTTTTGATACTCATATCGATGAGGTTTTGAAATATATATATATATATATATATATATATATATATATAAATGTATTGAATTGCTAAACATATATATATATATATATATATATATATATATATATATATATATATATATATATATATATATATATATATATATATATATATATATATATATATATATATATATATATATATATATATATATATAATATAATTTTGTGGTGGCGGCAATTTTGGATTTGCATTTTCCATAAATAACCTTTCATTTGATATACATATTGATGGGGTTCTGAGAAAATGTGTAATCCGCCGTTTTGTAGTGGCCGCCATCTTGGATTTACATTTTTCATAAATAACATCATTCTATCAGTCAAGTCATTTCATTTGACACCCACATTGAAGCGGTTCTGAGAAAATATGCAATCCGCCATTTTGTAGTGGTCGCCATCTTTGATTTACATTTTTCATAAATAATTGTGTTCTACTGGTCAAGCCCTTTCATTCGATACGATGTGTTCCAAATTTCAGATCAATCGGTCAACAGGAAGGGGTTAAATTTCCATTAATGTAGTACAGCGCTACAGACAAAGTTACAAAGTTACAAAGCCACAAACATACAAACGTGTCAACCTTGATAAAACTGTTCAATAAATAAGTGCAAACCATAATTATATTACGTTTACTGAGTGAAAATTCGTTTTTTGACTCGATTACCCGGAGGATTCGATTATCCGGAGAGAAAAAAAATCAATACTCCGGATAATCGAGTCCGACCTGTAGTACGAATTATGGTAATATGAGTTTTTTATTAGTTTATTAGTTTTATTAGTGCTCACCAGATTGCACTGCGATTTACCAGCGAATTGTTTCAATGCAGGATAACAACAAGTCTCAAATGTCATCTTTTGCTGCTGAGATGAAAGCAACAATTTCAGCCTCCGTCGCTAAGGAGATGCAGTCAGTCTCTGCTGAAGTAAAACAAGTTATTACTACGGTCGAAAAATCTCAAGAATTTTTATCTGCGAAGTTTGATCAAATTGTCACTGAGTTCAAAGATATCAAACTAGAAAATGAAAAATTAAAAAAAGAAATTGAGGGGCTGAAAAAGTCTCAAAATCAATTACAAAACATGTTACATAAACTGGAAGCTAATGTTGATAAATCTGATAAAGCTGCAGTAGGTAATAACGTTGTCGTCTGGGGTATTCCGAAATTTTCAGATGAAAATGTGTCTCAGATTGTTAAAAAACTGTTTTCATGTTTAGGGCTAAGTGATAATAATAAACTCATCACTTCCACTGAGCGAGTTTTTAATAATGGCAAAAGCAATAATGCTCTAATTCCTATTAGAATTGTCTTTCAAGACAGAGAATCAAAAGAACTGGTGCTTAACACGAAGAAACAATTTGGAAAGATTTTATCAACTGTTATTGATTCAAGATTCATGGTGAACGGAAGTGTAATGAATGTAACATTGCGTGATGAGCTGTCCCCATTATCTCTGGAACTGCTTAAAGAACTTAGAGATTCTCAAGAATTACTCAACATAAAATACGTTTGGGTGGGCAGAGGTGGCGCCATTCTAGCTAAAAAAAACGATAATTGTAAGCCAGAACTAATCAGAACCAGAGAAGATCTTAGTCGCATCATGAGTCGGTTCTGGAAGACTCATGATGTGTCTGATTCTGAGTTAACCCCCGGTCACTCTCCTTCGCCAAAACGGAAGAAAAATGTACATTAATCTGATTGATTAATTAAGTTTGTAGAATTATTTTATTTTTATTTTCCCAACTATGATTTTGAACAAATATCATGACAACTTGCATGTATTCAATATACAATGTGTTACGACTAATAAGGAAGCTTTGAATGTGGTTCAGTGGAACGTAAGAGGGATAAATAACATTGAGAAATTTGACGAAATTATTTATTTTGTGAATGAATGTAAACTTGGTATCGACGTAATTGCTATTGGTGAAACCTGGATAAAGAAGGAGATTAGTCACATTTACAATATTCCTGGCTATCGCGCTTTCTTCTCGTGTCGTGATAATCCTACTGGTGGTTTAGCAGTTTTTGTAAATAGTTCATTCGAAAACAAATTGATAGATACTCAAACAGTTGACGGTTTGCACTATATCCACTTAGAACTAAAACTTAAAGGTCAACTTTATACAGTTGCTAGTGTTTATCGTCCTCCCTCGTTTGATTACAACGAATTTCAGAATATTTTAGAAGGCTGGTTATCAACTGCTACTCCATCGAAACCATTTTTAATTCTTGGAGATTTCAATATTCCAATTAATCTGATAAACAATAACGTAGTATGCCGGTACAAAAACCTATTACAATCTTATGGTTATGTATGTACAAATACAATTCCAACTCGTCCAGCAAGTAATAACATTTTAGACCATTTTATATGTCCGATCAACCTTGCTGAAAATCTACAAAATCACACTATTTTTAATGATATTAGCGACCATCTTCCTATCATTTCCTCTCTTCCTATGATTAATGATAAGAGCCACAAAGAACTGAGAGTGAACATTGTTGATCATGTTAAACTTGAAAATTATTTATCAATATTTTCGAATGATTTTGTAGTTACTGACGATGTCGACGCTACTTTAGCTTCTCTTACTACAACCTATAACAACCTGTTAATAAGCTGTACCAGAACCTTGACTAAACTTGTCAAAATAAAGAGGGATCAATGTCCATGGATGACTTATGGACTTTGGAAGTTGATTCAAATCAAAAATAATTATCTCGAAAAAGTGAAAAACAGTCCCAATGATGTACGCGCTAGAGATATGTTAGTTCATGTATCCAAAAAAGTAACAAATATGAAGAAACGATGTAAAAAGGAATACTATGAAACTATGCTCAGTGGTTCTAATCATCTCAATGTATGGAAAAAATTAAATGTAATCTTTGGTCGCTCTAAGCCTTGTGAGCAAATTGAATTAAGAGTTGATGATAGGAAAATTAATTCAAATTATGAAACTATCGACCAATTTCAACATTATCTGTTCTCAACAAAATCTTGGAAAAACTCTTGACCTGTAGACTTACCGACTTCTTGAGTGCCAACAATGTTATATACCAATATCAGTATGGTTTCCGGGAAGGTTGTGGCACAATGACCGCTATTACAGAGCTCGTCGACGAATTGATCTGCGAATTTGATCAAAAAAGGTTCGTAGGAGGCTTATTTATCGATCTTAAGAAAGCTTTCGACACTCTTAATCACGAAATTTTACTGAAAAAGCTTGATCGATATGGGATAAGAGGAGTTGCCAACGATCTGATAAAAAGTTACCTGTCCGATCGAAAACAATTTGTAGTAATTAACGGTGTTCGTAGTAGCTTACGTCCGATTGATATAGGAGTTCCTCAAGGAAGCAACATAGGTCCTCTACTCTTCTTGATTTTTATCAATGATCTTGGTAATTTAACGTTCCACGGAATACCAAGACTTTTTGCAGACGATTCGGCGTTATTCTATCCGAGTCCTGATATTCAAACTATTGTAGCGGACATGGAATCAGATATAGTAAATCTCATGGAATACTTCAGTGGCAATTATCTAACCATTAACCTCACTAAAACAAAGTATATGGTCTTCCATTCGCCACGAAAAAAAATACCTCAACACCGTGATCCATGTGTGGGAATCCTGAAAAAAAGTCTTCTCTTTCAAATACTTAGGATTGTATTTAGATTCTGCCCTTTCCTGGGATACTCACATTAAACATGTATCGAGTAAAGTTGCAAGTTTATGTGGTCTCATGAAAAGAGTACGCTGTTTCATACCAAAAAGAGCATTGTTCCAATACTTAATTGTAGTCTGGGGTCATGCTGCCAAATCAAAATTGAAAAAAATTCAAACGCTGCAAAATAGATGTGTGAAAGTAGTTTTCAATCTTCCTCACTTATATCCGACAGTTGCGCTTTACACTACATACTATACAAAATAGAATTATTCCTAATTCAGGCCTATGTGATATTCAAAGTATCATGTTTGTTCATAATATTTTGCATAACCGTAATTTTCACCATAATATCACATCCCCTACTCGAATAAACCTTCTGAATACGAGAAATGCAAATGACTTAATGAGAACCAGAGCTTTTACGAAATTGGGACTCACGCGCATAAAAAGTTACGGTCCATTAAAATTCAACGTGCTTCCCAATAATCTGAAAGCAATAAGCAATAAACATATTTTTAAAAATAAGCTGAAACAGTATATAACGATCCACATAAATCAATATATTCTGTAAATGTGCCGACCATCTTATGTATATGTATGCTTTGGTTAATAATATTTTCCGTCATTTTTCTTTTTCCTGCGTCGTTCTAATGTTGTATAATATGGTGGATCCCTTCAAAGGAACTCTAATGTTCCACTGGGATTTCACATGTTTTGTTTTCTCATGTCTCCGCTATCTCTTCTTATGTTTGTTGTCTGTTAGCAAGAGTCCACTACCAGGGGGCTCTCTATTCGAGCTTTCTGGTGTGGGGGTTAGTTGAGGGTTAAAAAAAAACATGTCTTATTTTTTATGTCCCTAATATGTTTTTCAATCATGAGTGACCTCTTCTTTGTCGATTTCGGTACATGATTCCATGCTAAACATATTTCTTTTGTGCAAAAATATAGTTTGAGAAAAGTGTTTCCCATCGATGCTTGCTTCTTAGTTTTCAGCTAAGGATTATGGGATCAAAATAATGCGATTTTCATACTGTACTAGTTCACCCGGCAAACGTTGTTCTGCCATATAATGTATTTCTAGAGAATATTTTGGTTGGTGAAAATATCGAATATACTTCAAGAGAGTTTGTATGTTATCGTTCAGATCTGTAAAATTGATCTAAATGATGATTTTCACAGCGAAACATACATATGCGTACCTCTTATTTTCGGATTTTTCCTTTTTTATTTTAAATATCCTTCTCATATATAAGGATGCATAGTCATTTTTTTTTCGAATTTTTCCAATCATCTCAAATGTTTTCCAAAGTACTCTATCATTCTCATTTGGGTGAAGACAAATTCACAAAATATATGTACGACGTAGATCTGATCAGCCGTTCTCCCGTGATGATGAGTTATACGAACGTGGGAAAAACTTTCTTTCATATGTAAAGATAGCGGATGTTTTGTTGCAAATACATTGTAGACGCATGAAATACAACGTTCTTGATTCGAAAAATTTACATGATTTTGTTCTAACCAATAATACCTTGTATTAACTTGTTTTTTTTATTTTAACAACTGGTACAATTTTACATCTATTACCAATTATCGTAGCATACAAAAGCTGCAATGTTCCAATTATGGGAATACGAGAACCCCACGTTTTCACGCGGTCTAGTGGTGCAAATGCGTACCATAGGGTTTTAGAACGCCCAGCAGCAGAGATGCCAGCCTTCCTGATTTTTCAGGATATCCCAGACTGTTTGGCACGTTCTCTGATATCCAGACAAAAACTTGATTTTGCTTGAATTCACTGAAATTATTTTGATTTTGGTACTTTTCACTCCATCAGCATAAAAATCAACAGTTATAAATATACTGGGATTCCTGCCCAAATTTTCCTGGTTGAAAATGACAACTGTCATAAGTCTACATAAAAAGCCATCCGAACCGCACTAAGATAATGCATACTCTATTTTAGTTTATTACCTATCCATCATAACTAACCTTTAGATTATCATAGGTTTAAGTATCTGCAAAGTTCTCTCAAGGGAAATAAACTTGGGCTCTATGGATAGCATAAAAATACATTGAACAGATTTCGATGAGAAAATAATTATGTTCTGGGAGGATTAAATTTTTAAGATTCATACATCTTAAAAATTAAATCCTCCCAGAACATGATTATTTTACGACAAGAGATTGCGGAACGAAACTGTGCATAAAACATTGAATAAATGTATGTCTGTCTATGAAAAGGATAATTATGCTTTCCAAAAATCGGCACAAACTTTCCGGACAACCCAATATCAACTATCCTTATTCCTTCCTGATTTTAATTTTCATTCTTCCTGATTTTTGAAAATTTTAGTTACAAAAACATGTTTTAGTATAAAAATGCAGATAATTTATGGTTCTGAAAAAAAAAATCAAAAATTTATTCCATTACACTACGTACTACATGTACGTTATATCGAAGTTTCCCTGCATATATTTTCAGGAACAGATATTTTGTTTTGAATGAAAAAACTGCTTTTATATTTTGATAGGGAAGAATATTCAGAGTGATTGTTTTATTCAGAAAAATATTACCGACGTACTATTTGACTGCTATTGATACGTTTTCCATGTAACACCATTTATTACCATAATAGGTACGCTTGTAACAAAACTCCAGGAACACTATTACATGGTACATGGTATTATTGGTACAGGGAAGAGGCATTATGAAACAAGTTTTTGCATACTTTAGTCGATTAATCATCGAAATATTAGTGAGCATCTTTAAATTCAGATTAGAAACTAGAAAACTGCTAGAAAAAGTATGCTTTAGTATATATTTTTTCCACAAAACAGACTTCAAAAGCAAGGAGCCCGAGAAATCGGACATTGCAAATACAGGGTGTTCAACATGTTCGAATACAAGTTTCCATCGTTGTGTAGGTGCGCACCATGTGCATTTTGTGTATTGGTATTGGTGTCAACTTTAGCATTATATACGAGTATAGACTAACCGACGCACACGGTGTCGACTTGCTGTCATTTGTTGTTTGTTTACCGCATAAAGCTGTTTGCGAGAGGTGAGTGACCCAGCGACATATTCCGGCGGTTGAAACCCCATGGGGTGAAGCGATATTTTATTTATGCGAGATCCGAGCTGCCGCGTTCAGCAAGGACTCCAGAACCCATGAGGTGAAAGAGCGGTTTCGTCGAAAAATGAACCGCTCGATCCGCCCGATGCAGCTGACCTGAATGTGTCAATCGGAACTGCCCACACCATCATGACGAAGAAGCAGGAATACAAGCCGTACAAGAAACGCAAGGTTCACGGGGTAACGAAGGCTACAGCGAAGAAGAGGCTAGACAGAACCAAACTGATACTTTCGCGGCACGCAGGTCAGGAGTCATAGTTTTCTGATGAGAAACTATTTGTCTTGCAACAGCCACACAGTGTTCAAAATGATCGGCTGGAGGCGCCGTCAATAATTTATTCAACACTAATAAATAATTTCTAAAAAAAAAAACGGTAGTCCTACGTCAACTCTGTCCTTTATCATAGATATAACCCCCTTCTTTTTTCAAACGTTGAAAATACTTCTTTTTCCAATAATAGATAATCTGGTTATTAATCGTATTGAGCCGATTATTTGTATAAAATGACAAACGGCTGAAATATATGGAAAAAAATTGGACAATACTAGTTACATCAGCATGCTCATACGACACTTGCAATGTGCATATGTATTGAGGTGGCCATACACTGTTTATTCGTAGGTCAAACATTTGACACAGTTTGACAGATAAAGTTTGGTTTGGGATTTGTCCAAACACTATTTTGTTTACCAATCCTCGAATATCAACAGTGGCAAACAATATCAAACATCGAACATGGAAATAATTTTACTGTAATATTTAAGGTAACCTAACCATGCACCGACAGGTTCACAGAACCGACCGAAAATAAATATTTTAGGCTTTCAATAACTGAATATTTGCTTGTCGTGTTTTGTGGCGTATATATTTGATCAGTACACGTTGATCAAATTTTATCTGTCAAAAAGAGTCAAATATTTGTCTTCGGTCAAACAGTGTATGAACACTCTTAGTAGTCCATTGGCCAGGCAAAGAAAACAGCTGCCTAGGGTGAACATGAATCGGCAAGAGTAAATTTTGTTTGAATTATCATTCCAGTGTCACAGTAACAACAATTACGCGTTACTCTATACTCATAACATACGAACGTATGTGTTTTTACAGAACATATTTACTGTTAGCGTGAAAGCTAGGTATGCGAAAAAAAATAGTAAATTTTGTTATGCCTATGAGCCATATCAATGGAAGTAGAATGAGTGATTTATTTCGATCTTGTAGAGTATCTTATAAATCGAGGGAGCCTGTATACCCGGGTATGTTCCAAGGTATTCAAGAGCTTGGACGCATACACAAATTTCAAGGCGTCGGTTCTGGTTTATGTATCCTGTTTGCTCGTATAAGATTAGGAAAATTTCAACAAAGACCGTCGTTAATCGATGATTAGTTCCGCCAAAAACAGTGGTTGATTATGCTGAAATCTGAAACACATTCAGCCTAAAATATCAATCAACCCCCAGTCATGATTTCCTGATCCCTGGAAGCCCTGTAGAGGGGTTGTACATGTTTTCAATAAAATAAAGAAACCCCATCAGTGTACTAATTTATGGAAACTACAAGGAGGCAATTATCCCCGCCACGATCGATCACGTTTGCGAGAACTGCACACGTCCCAGGCAGGCAAAGATCACATTATTGCAGTTATCTGTCAGATATTGTAGAATTTTCTTATTTATCAAATGAGGGGATATTTTCTACAAAAAAAAAAAGATTTCAACGTCGCTCAATGTTTCTGCAACGAAACATCGAATGTAAACATGCATTGTGTGCCCAACAGACGGTTTGCATGTATGTGTAGCAAAAGTTCTATTGCAGTTAACAGACACATACACACTTATAGTTGTAATCAAGGCGATTATATTAATGTATAACAGGTGAAGCAACATCATCACTTCAATAAGAAGGTGATTACGGTTTGTGAGGCGGGGGTTATTTGTTTTGTTATTGCTAGGATACGTCATTTTCACACGCGAGAGTAGTGGGAATGAGAATGAAATTCTACAAAATCATCCCTTTTTTCACATAAATTCGCGAAAGCCGAACATAGTAGGTATCGTTCGAATAAGCGTCGTAGCAGTTTGTAGAGAGCCGCCGGCAGTGTTCTGATGCTGTTTGTAAACAATACCGACGGTAATTCCAAAGTGCATTTCATATGATTGTTTCACCTGGTATATATAGAGGCGCCTTGGTTGCAATCGCATCTAACTTACTGTCAGATAGACAAGATGTATATAACGAAGGTGGGCAATGTATCGAGAACTAACAGCGCTTACAAGAATTACGTACCAAAATGTGACAAATATTGTTTCAGTGAAAATATTAAACTTTGTATTTTAACTCGCAGTGATTTGTTTGATTCTATTTCAGTTTTGTTAATTTATATTTAAAAATAAAAAAAAACAACTTAAATTATCCTTTAGTAGCCTTTCTCCTCCGATATGCGCCAAAGTTCCGCTGAAAAATTAATTATTATGGATTGTATTCATTGAACATATTTTCAAGCTTCTACTTCCAGCTTGAATTGTGAATTGTAAACTATGGTGAATTCGGTGAGTGTGAGTGGGTGGGTTGATTGGTTGGTTGTGAGCTGGCGTGTTGATGATAAACGACAGATATACGTATATTTATATAGATATGAAATGTGATAATGTTGCACAAAAATTTGCTACATCGATCTGGTAACGCACGCGTCAACTTTTCTACTGGATGGGTGTGGACAACATTGAGGTGATCAATTTATTGTATCGCACATTTTGTTTAGCTTGAAAAACACGTCCGTCATAGTGTGGATGTTTCCGGTCAGCTTCGCTGGGTAAAATATATTTATTTGACTGTTTTTAGGTATGATTACCATTGCTGATTGTGGTGAATGGTGTTTTTTTATTGTGTGAAAACTATGCAAATACGGTGAAATTGTTTAAATATATTTGCCTCCAAACTACAAACTCTAGGTGATAGCTTGGATATTCATATATGGTGTACAATGTCAACTTAGTTACTTCAAACGTGTGATTTGATTTGATCCTTTTAATTTAATATTCTTCGTGAGTGTATAGCGTATTTTTTTTGTTCATAATGAGAATTGAAGCAAACTGATACTCACTCCGGGGGCGATCCTCTTAGGCTGAACGACGTAAAGGAGACGTCCACTCGCTGACCGGGACCTGCTAGGAAGATGTACAAACACTGGCGTGAGTGGTTCGTCGGATTGGTGAGCAGCGGCGCGTTGAAGGTTCCGTTCGAGGGACCACCGGACCGGGACACGAACGTTTGATCGCATTCTGTGGGCGGGAAAGATTAGACAGAGGAGACAGAGCGTAAGTGGAACATGTTACACGTCGGTTTGCTGTCATCGCCAGCGGGATTGTGGGTTTATTTTAAGCCCGGACTAACGACAACGAACATGATGCCGATGAGAAAAGATAAAGCAATGTCAACGCACACAGCACACAGGGTGGCTAATTAAGATGAAAGGCGACACTTTAAACAGCGATTTGATATCGTTTTTTACTAAGTATCTGGCCCTAATATAAACTAAAATAAGTGGGTATAGTTTATCTTTATTATTCTGCGATATGACCCAGTTTCTTCACTTTCCTGATGGCGAGAAACAATAATCTCACCATCAACTTGGTGTCGGGAATGTCGTATAGCAAATACACCGGATGTAAATATCGGGCCGACGTCAGGCCGGGTTGTACAAAACAAGAAAGTGAAACATAATATTCCGTGAGCTACTTTTACGACCGGATGTCGCCCGCCTGGCGCCGAATAGTTGGAATTGAAGTGTTTTTATTTACCCTCCGCTTTTCTTATGACACGCTGTTAAGTGTGGGATTTTATTGTGTTTTTCTGCTCTTAAATTGATCAATTAATCGGTTTATGCGCTTGGCATTTCTACCCGATTACTTTATTTATGAGATTTCATGCTTCAACAATCTACTACAGAACAGCTTGGTTCATTTGCTTGGTTGACTACTCTAAACTACAGACAAATTAGCAATTCTACAAAGCGGCTACGCTAAAACTCAAAACATAGAAAATAAAAACAAAAACATTATTTTTGCGTGAGTGAATTTTCGAAACCGGCAATTACAACTCGCGGCCGTGCCAAACATCGATAGTTGCACGTAAACCCCACGTTCTGTGGAAGGGTTTACAGGTGTCATGGTGCTGTCAGAATGTTTAGACACGACACAACGATAGGTACAACAAACGGTGTTCGTATATTAGACAAAAGTGACAAACAACAAGTTTTATAGTTCTCAGGGAAAGACAGTCATGAATTGAGCGTTATTTTTTCTGGTGGTGGTTTTTTTTTCGAAAAGCGACAAAGAATAAATTTGATTCAACATACTTGGTGCCTTGGTGGGTCGTGACAGAGGCTCCAAATACTGCACCATCGAAATACGGGAGCGTGAGTCCGAGTACGCACTTGCTACGACCCCGGCCGAAGCGTCTACAAGCTCGGCGGACGCTGAGATTGAGATGGTGGATTGTAGTGATGATGATGGTGGTAGTAGTAGTAGTGGTGGTAGTGGTAGTAGTAGAGTAGTCGATGGTAGTAGTGGTAAAAGTAGTAGTAGCAGTAGTTAATTTTGGTGATTCGAAGCATGGTTAGGGATTTCAGTCAGTGGATCATTCATTCCGTCGGAATTTCGTGCACAAATGGAGGAGGATTCGATTTTTTTTTCAACGAGAAATTGAGAAAGAGAAAAAGAGAAAAAAGTCAAACAATTAGATTGAATTGGCTAAGCATGTGTGTTGTTTGCATATTGGGAAAAATAGTAATGATGAGTATGAGAATAAACGACAATTGACGATATGTTTTGGCTCATTTTTGTACACACACTCGATTTAATACATTGCTAAAGTTTCATCGTTCATAAGAGTCTACTGTCCTTGTTAATCCAATTATATATCACGCCCACAAAAGCATAAATTGAGCTACACAAACACAAATGAATATTGCTGTACAGAGATGTCTTCTCTAGAAACATTGCGATTTGTTTCATGGTTTAAATGGTACACAAGGAAGAGGGTTGTGTCAAAATGTCTGATTTAAATATGGTGTTTCAAAAAGTGTTTGGGAAATTAATGATATATTTAGATAAAATAACATTTCAAATACACTGTTACTCAAAAATTGATTCTAATATTGAAAACTTTAATATTTGGAAACTCCTCTCCCCTCCGATATTTCTTTGTTGGTATATTCCTATTAGAAAACTAGCTGACCCGATGAACTTCGTCCCGCCCAAAATTATTTTTTGAATTCTTTTGAACATTCACGTTTTCTTACCGAGCGAACGTTCGTGGGTTCAATCTCATTGATCCCCATTGATTGATCTGTGCAATTTCCGTTTGGTTCTTTACAATTTCCATTTACTATAAATTCCCTACTACATCTACCAAAATTCACCACTGTCATATAAAATTATCTTTAGACATAATTTCCGCTCAAGTTTCTTGATTCACTTGCAAATAACATGTTTCTCCGTTACATAAAATGCATGTTTGATGCATAAGAGTAAATTTTCATTCATAATTTTGATTTTACATCTGATTTTCGCTTTACACGAACGGAACACGAAGCTTAATTCTGCAAACGCGAAATCCAATTGGATCAACAATGTTATTGTGGAACATATGGGAATTTTTTTTTCAAACTTTCTCTCAAAACATTTTGAAAATTTCAAAACTCTTTCTCACCATAAAATCAGTCTTCAGAATGCAACTCGGTGCTGATGCGCACCAAGATTTTTGTACCCAGTTGAGCTCCCACTCTTTGTGCACACATGCGCTCTGGTGAATGAGCACGCTCTGAAACACAGATGAAATGTTTGGTTGTCAGCGCCGTTCTTACGCCCAGTTTTAAGCTGAGTTCTACGCTGAAATTTGCACCGTGATTGCGCCGTATTTCTATACTGCGCGCTTGAATCTGGATTGCTCTCTGTTGAGGTATTTTTCATCACACAAGCGTATACGGTTCAAATGGGGGCGCGCTGTTGTTTTTATGCTTTGCTTAGAGCGAACGAAGACAAAGCGGGCGCCAGAATTTGATATGCATGTGTTTGTGTGTGTATAGAATGAGACGCGTATCACACAAGTGAGAAGAAATGTTGAGTATCTGAGTTCTGCGCTAGGTACATTTTGCGTTGTCATGCTTATGAATTTTGTGCTCTTCGCACCGAGAGAGAATACGAGTTTTCTTTGAGCGCGCGCTGATGAAAATTAAATCAAGCGCAGCGCTGTGTTTGTTTTCTGAAGACTGCATAACATTAATACGGGCGGAGACGAATACAACAAAATAAAGGCAGCTCCAATCGGACCATTCTTTTCCCGAGTTTTGCGCTTAGCAACATATTTATCTTTCCGTTTTTATTTATATACAGTACACCAAGGCCAGTTGAAATTCGGCTAAAAATGGATTGATGTGATAAAGCATTACTTGCGTCATTTTTATTAGTAGTACTTGGTTGAGATTTCTATACCGAATAACACGACTTGAATATACTCTGTAGTGGCAAGCTCTAGAATACGCGTGACCATAGTGCAATTTTCTTTGACGAAAAATCCTCCGGCCAGAACGGGAATCGAACCCGAACCCTCGGTATGATAGTGTGGGACGCTAACCACTCGGCCACGGGA
The DNA here is from genome assembly GCF_029784135.1 of Toxorhynchites rutilus septentrionalis. Taxonomy (NCBI): domain Eukaryota; kingdom Metazoa; phylum Arthropoda; class Insecta; order Diptera; family Culicidae; genus Toxorhynchites; species Toxorhynchites rutilus. The sequence goes on along the minus strand of NC_073744.1, from coordinate 27,582,992 downwards.
GCACACCCACCTCATGACAGCCATTACCAGAATATTGGAATGCTTTAACGCATTCCGCGCCTTTGTTTACTTTTCCTTGTTCCGTGAAATTAAAGCGAGCATTTTCGTGCTCACTCAATCGGTTCGAAAACAATGATTTTTTCAAAAATATTGCCAGAACCGAACGTCAAGTAATCAAATAGGGATAATCAAGTGTAGTGGGTTTGAAAAGTAAATTGAAAAATCTTTTTCCGTATAGCTCTAAGCATTTTAACTCACACCATGTTTTTTTCAACCCTGGGGTAAATTGAAACCAGTGAAAATCGACTTTTTTTTTTTAAATTGCTGCAGATGCCGGACGTTATTTGTCGGCGATTGCTGTATGAATGACTGATGATAAATTAAAAAAATAAGAGTTGTTCATATTTCGTTCTTCAGTATGTTCTACATCAGGGATGGTCAAACTTTTGTCTATTGAGGGCGACTAATTGTTCAAATGTCACGTTGCGGTCTACCAACGTTGACTGTAATAACGAATTATTACAAAATGAATTCAATGCGAAACTGAATTCAATACGAAATAAAGTTTAAACTAAAGAGAAACATATTTAAAAACGAAAATAATTATCGGTTATTAAACGACTAAAGAATAAAGTAAAACATTATTCTGTTCAAAGCCATATTATTAAATATCGGAGAATGTTGAAGGTTTTTTTTTTCATGAAAAATAAACCCAGATATTTCTCATTTACCTCGAGGTATAAGAACTATCATTAGCGGAAATAATATGGCATTGTTAGTACCATTGAAGATTGAATAGAAAATGGAAAGGATATACTCATTTTTCATAGAGACAATGTACTTCGCTATCAGTAAATCGCAATAATAATAAAATTACCCGTTTGAATTACTTCCCTTGGTACCGTGTTATCTAGATCTGGATCCTAGCGACAGTAATTTGTTTACAAAACATCAGGGGTGGTCAAACTTTTGTTCATTGAGGGCGACTAATTGTTCAAATGTCACGTTGCGGTCTACCAACGTTGACTGTAATAACGAATTATTAGAAAATGAATTCAATGCGAAACTGAATTCAATACGAAATAAAGTTTAAACTAAAGGGAAACATATTTAAAAAAGAAAATAATTATCGGTTACTAAATGATAATGATAAGTAAACCATTATTCTTCTCAAAGCCATATTGTTAAATATCGAAGAATGTTTGAAGGATTTTTTTTCATGAAAAATAAACTCAGATATTTCTCAATTACCTCGAGGTATAAGAACTATCATTAGCGGAAACAATATGGCATTGTTAGTACTATTGAAGATTGAATAAAAATGGAGGGGAAATACTCATTTTTCATAGAGATAATGTACTTCGCTATCAGTCAATCGCAATAATAATAAAATTACTCGTTTGAATTACTTCCCTTGGTACCGTATTATCTAGATCTGGATCTTAGGGACAGTTATTTGTTTACAAAACTCTAGAGTTGTGTCATCGACTTCCTACGTAATTGTTAAGTTATGTATTACCCAAGAAACAAACATTTGTTGTTTTGAAAACTAGTCAGTTGAATAATCATCGAACAAAAGCATTGAGTGCTTAATAAGATGATATGCTGAGCAATACTAAGAAATTATTCAAACCAAATTGAAGCTATTGTTCACTCACTTTATATGATGTCAAATACACTTTTTGGAAACGTTTCTTCAACTGCAAAGCAGCTTTTGTACAACGCATGACGGACTAATGCAATGGGCATTTGCTTTTTAAGTTCATGTTTAACTGACTGGCATTACAGTTTTGGGCTGTCTAACGGAACAAATGGTTCGATGAAGGATCATCGTGAGTCATAAGTTCGAATCTTGGAAATTTTGTTGATTTTTTCAATAGCTCATCAAAAATTGAACAAATTGTATCTAGTAGCTGTAGAAGATTCTAGAAATTGGCTGTCAATGTGCTAAAAAGCGGATTCTATTTATAAAAAAATGTTAAAAGAAACAAATGCAGATAAACAAAGATAATCTTCTTTGATTGTGTAGTTTGAGTAGAGCTAAACAAATCACAATTTGGTTGAATAAACGTTTCCAACGCACCATGATGTCGCATAAACGTTTTCTAATTGACTTTAAACAGCATTTAACGACCAATATTGTCTATAGTTTCATAATTTCTGCTGCTTTGCTTAGGTATGACTTGAATAGAGAGTTTGATGACAAATGACAAACTAAGCATAGATGTGAACGAAACTATCATAAAACGTTACACTGATGGGCAATATCTCGAATTTGCGTACGGACCATGGGTAAAATTATCTATGAAAATATCCAGGGAATATAAAATAAGTATACGCTATCACTAACATACGTTTGAATATAATGAATTATAAAGATAAAAGCAAGTTATTAATCTTAAATTTTGGAATAGTCTGAATTGCCATTCATCACTACTGTTATATTCATGACTATATTTCCTGTAATTTTTTTCACATTATTTATCAAATTTTCTTATTATAAATAACAGAGTTTCAATAATTCCGTAATTAAAAGTTTCTAAGGCGAAGTTTCACAAATATTTTTTTAAAATGTTTTTCGAAACCTTGCGCCAGATGTAGAATTATTTTCAGTATTTCCAATTTGTTATTTTAGATATGATGGCATATTACGAAATAAACAGTTTTTAACAGTCCTAGTGATTTTTTTTGGTTTGGTAGCTATGGTAGATATGGTCGAACAACTGGATGTGTGAAAATCAAATAAATAACAATCTGAATAAAAAACTTACATGGAGAAATAACTCCTCTCATTCAATAGAAACACATTATAAAACAATCACGGCAATAAGTAGAAGGATAAAAAACTCGTTGCATTTGAAAGAAACACCTACCCTAGATCAGGTGGCGAGCGCCTAGGAATAGCTACGCGAGCAACCGGTAGACCGCGGACTACTCTTTGGCCACCCATGTTCTACATGATTTATGAATACACAGACATGATACAAGAAAAATTCGAATTTTGTAACTAGGGGTCGTTGAAATATTACGTAACGCTTTTTTTCTACTAATTCAGACTTCCTGTTCTATATAACACGTAACAAATAGAATCCATTTTTTCGCAAATGTTTTTTAAAGAAGACTAGCTCGTTGGCTTCAATTAAATATGTCAATTATCTGAATAGGTCAAGTAGTTAAAAAGCTAAGAATTTTTGTAGTGGAAATTCTTGAAAAAAAGATGAAAAATTATTCTTCGAACAATCGGTTAGCTTTGAAAAATCATAACTCGAAAGCGGGAAAAATCACCTCTCTGATTTCTGGATATGTTATGTAAAAACAACTCAGCTTTCAAGAAAAAATACTTAGAAATATGGCGCCTTTGGTCCCGAGGCTATGAAAACAAAAAAATACAAATAAAATCAATAATTCCGAAAACAGAATCAATTTTATTGGCAAGCGTAATAATTTTGGGAACTAGCTTATCGGCTTTAACTTGATATGCTGATCTGAATCGGTTTCGTAGTTCAAAAGTAACGATTTTTTTTTGAAAAAAGTCATTTTTGGGAAAAAGGGGAAAAGGCTGATTTTCCGGCCCACCCTAAAATGGAAATGTGCACCCTAATAAAAGAAATAAATAAATACGAGTCCGATATGTTGCGATGAGGAACGAAAGTACCAGTTTTCACGAAATTGGCTCTCTCTCTCTCTCTCTCTCTCTCTCTCCTGTTTCTGACCGTTCTGAATCATATTTCGGACACTTTGTTCTAATATCTTGAAATGCTCAATGCACTGACGACATAACTATAAAACTAATATCACAATTGCTTCTTTAGAGTAATCCTTTGGTTTCACTATCTTTTCATATGAGAACTACATTTGAATTTTCACATAATCGGCAAAAATCTTACAACACTACTTATTATCGTTTGTGTTTGACGTTTGCCTAGCGTGAGCGCGTAGAATTTACCCGTTCATAAATATTTAAATTTCTCCCGTGTTTCATCACTTCTCATCATCGTTAACAGTTTACTGTGATTGCTTGGTAAGTGTTTCGCAGTTGACTATAAAATATAATCAAGTGTAATGTAATTTTCGTTCAAAAAATTACAAAATAAAGTGTCCGAAATTTGAATTCAATCTGTCCGAAATTTGATTTAGTGTCCGAAGTTTGATTCTTATTCGCTTCATTTGAAAAGCATTTTATTCGGTGATTTTTTTATGTTTTAAATCAAATAGGTACCAAAGTAGAAAGCTTAAATGCATATTGAACTAATATATTGAAAATATCAACCAAATAATACCTGTGCATAAAGTTTAGATCTGTTTTCTGCATCATATGCCTTAAGCGTCCGAAATATTATTCAGAACGGTATTTCGCGAGCGCATTGCACAGAAATCTCAGCAAAAAGTATACGATACACCATCTTGAAGTAGTGAAAGATCAGCCAAAATGCTGGATGCAAAAGGACTTCATATTCTTTATCGTGCCTTAAAAAACAAGGATTCACTGAGTCGAACTTGTACTCGTAAGCTTTACCCAGATCGGGAATCTTCCTGTTCTAAAACCAACTGAACCTGGGGTGACATTGCGAATTTCGAAACGAGTGATTTTTGTTCGTTTCGACCATTTTGATATGCCTTTGACCAGCTTTGTTCACGAACCCAAAAATTTTACATTTTTCTACGAGACAAATTTTTCTCTAAATCTAGTACACCGAAAATATGAACTTGAAAAAGATACATAATACTAAAACCAATTCGATTTGAGTTTGAATTTTCTCGCGCAATGCCACCCCTGTATATTTTTTTTCATAATCGTATTAATTGTTTGTTTTGTATTAATTTCTATGAATTTCACCGTTTTTCAGCAAAATTTCAATAATAGTTTTTTATCTTTCCAGGTCCATAAACTGACGTTGAATGTCCATAACAGCCTGGACAATCCAACTCAATTCCTGATCTATGGATTCGAAAAGTTCTATTCTCAACACTAATGCTCGCAGATAAAATTTATAGAACTTTAAACTTAAATTCAAATAATGTTCACTCCTGTTCATTCGATTGATGTTTCCAGAATAACCTAGAAATGCATTTTTTCCTATGTATTGACGTTTCCTACTGTAAATGCAGTCAACTTCACTTCGTTGGTGATAGTTTTTTAATAATAGGTCTCCCGTTAATGCGATACCGTAGTAGGTGCGTTTGTTTTGTCGCTTTATTTTTTTGCTTGAGCAGTGATCTTAATGTTTTGTTCGACACTGTACATCAGAGCACATTCTCGGAAGTAATTTTTTAATGTATGCGTATATCCCCCAGAAAGATACACATTAACCAGCGGTTGAGTTTTACTGGAACCCGAAAAGTATTGCCTTCCACTTTTCGTTGCAATGATGAAATTGCACAATTATGATGAATGGGCGACGAATTAATTAATTTAATTAGTTTTCGACCGGTCGGGAAGCTGAACTGTGTCGCAACCGCAGACAAATGTTTTTTTTAAACGCATCGGACGATCCGTTAATTGCAAAATTTGGTTTGATTGCATTTTGTCGGTGACGTACGCGCGCTTATTCTGGTGGATGTCCCACCGCAACCCATAGCTGGTGATAATGTCAAAATAAATTCAAGGATCGGTTGAGGGGGCTGCACCGTTTTCGAAAAAATCGCAATTACCACCGCCCGCAAAACAGGTTTGGGCAAATGGTTGCGAAGCTCAAAATGATAGCCGCAACCGCATGCAAGCCCCACCTCGAAAAAAGGAAATTCTCCCGACCTAAACGGTCGCGTTTTATCGTTCAACATTTGTCATGCGAATTTGTGTATATGCGATAAAAAGTTGGATATAGAGCTCGCACAATAACAAAGGCAATGCTTTTGTGGCGATCCGGAGCATTAATTGAATTATGGGTATCGCACATATATAAGCCATGGCGGTAATTTAAATTGATTGCGTTGCAATAATTTGCGCTCGGCTTTTGACGTAGAACTACGTCTTTCATTAAGGGTGCCAAATCAGAAAACAGGTCACGTTTTTATGAAATAAAGTTAACGTTAATAACTATTTTTGCCGCGAACGGATTTGGTGATTTACATAGTAAACGAATCGGAAATCCCCTAAGATTTGTTTAATATGCTATACATTAGAATCTCCTGGTTTGTTAATGGTTAAAATACATGAAAACTTTAAGCGTTTCCATTTTCCCATACATTTGTTCTGTCCATTTGTGTGCTTTTCCGAACAGAGCTGTCAATAACGAGCAACTTATCGACGAGCAACGAAGGGGAACTCTCTAGAGGCGAATGAACTGAAAAGTTTAAACCCTCTTAAAGCCAAAAAGAAGAAGAAGAAAAAGAAGGGGAAGTCGTAGGATTTAAAGTCTCTGTGAACAAAGAAAAAGAAGAAGAATGAAGGGGAATACTTGCCTAGAGTATAAACAGTGGATCTCGCTGAGGCAAACTTTCATTCGGCATCGGACTGTTGAGCAATCCATTTCACTTTGCTTTCGCTGTGCTTCGATCTAAGATTGGACCCCACCAGTGGTAATCCAACTTGGAAATCGTCGTTTGATTTTTCTGTTCGTTTTTTGCGTTATTCGTATCGTGTGTTCTTCTTTCCGCGTCATAAATTGGACGCTTCGCGAGGTGTGCGATGAGCAAGAAGAACAGGAAGGCAGGCTCGAGCCCTGCAAAAAACGAACGCATTGCCAGGGGCAATACAATTTCGAGGTAAGCGTCATCTAATGATGCACGCGGTGTTGGTGCAGTGAAAAGCGCTCGCACTGAACCGAGCCTTCGCGAATGTGACACCGCACCGAACAACAGCGAAGTAGGCGATTTCGGCGCGTCGGTCGAAAATGTAAACGCCCAGGCAGCAACCAAAATCAAGCTCCCTCCGCTGGTGGTGAAGGCGGTCGCTCTTGACAATCTCATCAGTGAATTCGCATCGATGGGTGTTACAGCAGAGTACAAGCTGTGTGGCATAATTCGGTCTTTTTCCAACCAGTTAACATTGTTTATTTTACGTCTTCATAAGGGCTTCGTTTGTGCCTTTGAGAATGCATCATTGCATTAAACTGATGTTATGGCGAAGCAGACGTTAAGGTTGTGCACCAAAAAATTATTTGGGAATACTAAGCATCTTGAATATCTTACTGGAATGTTATAAGTTATTTGGGTTCGCGTGCCAGTCGCAAGACTACCTTCAACTAGGATTGCATTTGCGCTAATATTGATCATAATGAAGCATTGCTAGTGTTTTCGAGGTTGTTATTAACAAAAAGAGTTTATTTCTCTTGTTTAGTCATCAAAAAAGTAAATGTTCTGGAATTTTGTATGTGATTAGGTTTTGCTTGCCAGTAGCAAAACTTCCTCCACTAAGGGAGACAGCTGCGCTTATCTCGAGCATGAGAAAGTAATGCAACTTTTTTCGAGGCCAGTAATATTGACAGAAGCGTTTCTTTTGAGAATAGCGCAAAATGATGAGAAATGTTTATATTGCTAGTAGTTTCAAGCCACCAATGTATGGCTCTGTATTTTTGGTTACGCTTAGTTTGTACGAACGATATCTAGAGGTGCGATTCCTTTGAGGCAATACTAAATAACATGTAGCATGATATTTGATACTTGCAAGTATTGTCATTGTTGTTGTTTACATGCGGTGCCAAAGATATATTGATGTAGTTATTGTAACAGTTGCCACAACTGTTTTCATCATGTGATATTTTTGGATTATTTATTTACTTATTTATTATTGGTGTGCATATTTATTGAGTGTTGTTTATTTATTTATTTATTTATTTATTTATTTATTTATTTATTTATTTATTTATTTATTTATTCATTTATTTATATACTTATTTATTTATTTATTGGTTAGGATAGTTAGTAATTATTCAAATATAAAAATTTAAATTCAAAAACTCACACTGAAACATTTGGAGTGTACCTGTACTAAGTCACAACCGAAAGTAAACTAAAAGATACTCCAGAAAGTATACTTAAGAGCTTAGATTTCCCATCCCACCTCCCAGGAGCTGGGCGAAAGCTCAATCGCCAAAGTTGTTCGGCCAATGAGTGTCTGTTCGCGCAGCGCTTACTTTCGTGGCCTTGAGTTTGGGGAGGGAAATGAGAAGGCTGTATCTAAGGACGGTTAGTTGAAGCAAGATGCACACAAGGGGATGCTTTGGGGAAATTGTCTTCGGCTGAGCTTGAGCTCTGAATCGAGAGATACCCTGCGGTTTATCTGAGGACTACAATGTTCTTCGACCATTTTGCCAAGAACTGTCCGACATCGCGGAACCATTGTGTGTTTTGTTCGCGATCGCTAATTGTAAGTTTTTTTTATATAACGTGAAGTCTTTGTGGTGATAAAGTTGAATTGTTTCAGTGCCATCATTTGTCCCTAGTTAGCAAACAAACGCTCAATAAAAAAAAGCAAAAAAAAGCGACTACAACAGGGAAATTCCTCTTGGCTAAACCCGACGAACCAAAACGCGTCGGAGAAAAGGCTGCGCCGTTACCATCGCGCCTTCAACAGACCCGCTGGAAGCTATCAACCGGTGGAGAATACGCCGCAAAGAAGCAGAAGGAGTCGGTGAGGAAATTTGTGTCCTCACCGCACTCCCCAGGTACCCTGTTTGTCCATGTGCACATGTGATGTTCCTTAGATTTAAGCAAAAGTTAAATGTACAAATAAATTATATAAATGTAAATCGGTAGTCCATTTAGAAAGTTTTTCGTCAAGTCGTTTGTTAGGAATAAAAGTCGTTAGTATAAATGTGAGCCTGTGATTGTTAATTTTTATTTCATAAAAATTTCACGTTATCCGTGTATCGAGGTTAATGTCTGGAATTCTTGTCGTCAACATTTTTGTTTCCCAGATGGCCGTGCCAGTCTGGTGGATTGTTGTTGAACATTGCCTATGATGAGAAAACCCTGTAGAGGTTTTCCGTCGATCTTAGGGTGATTCTCAGGTGTTTGGTAATTTTCTTGGAGCTTTCTGCGGGTGTCTTCTGTCAGCCTTCGCCGACTGGAATTGATACAGCTCGACCGTTCTCCGATCCTTATAAAAGGACACAATTTAGGCCTGCGTGTCAGGTCTCTAGCTGGGCAATCGAACACGGCGATTGGTCCTCGAAAGAGGTGGCGCTTAAGCCAATCGCTTAAGAGAGGACGGGTGGGAACGCTAATATCTTAGCCTTCTTCGAGCTGGCCGTAGGTTCCGGGTTGTCTTTTGAAACCCGGTCCGCTACATTATGAGATATGGAATAATGGTGCTGGTGCAACATGTATATAATCGACTGTAGCCGAGTCTATGTCAATTTCGAAAAAGGCCACCGGAATAGCCTTCGAGGTAAATTTTCAATGCATTGACATGAAATAAATTGCGACATACGATTGTTTTGCGAGGGCAAGAATGAATCATCAATCAATTATCGTCAACTGATTCTACAATGAAAAAATCATTTCAGAGATTATTCTACTAAGCAGTTGTTTCTAAAATTTCACAGCATTATAGAATAATATCCGAAGGTATAAACAAGCGACTTATATAAAATAACAGCGTAGTTCTACGTCAACAATGCGGTCGTATCTTGGACACAACCTCCTATAATTTTTTCAAAAAATGACTTTTTTTAAAAAAAATCATAACTTTTGGACTACTGAGCCGATTAGATGATTGACATATCAAATTAAAGCCAATTAGCTGATCTTACCATCTTACTTTATACCAGAGTTGCACGAAATGTGAATTTTGGTTTCGATATTTTTCATTGCATTTATTATCTATAGCTTACATGGTTTCGGGAGACAGAGGGCGCTATATCTTTTTATATATTTTTTGGAAAGCTGAGAGCTTTTTACATAACATATCTCGAAACCAGAGAGGCGTTTTTTTGTTTTTAAGTTATGATTGTTCAAAGTTTACCGTAATTATTTCGTAACTATTCATTGTATTTATTATTTATAGCTTATATGGTTTCGGACCCAAGGGCGCGAAATCTTTTTATTTTTTTTTTTTTGGAAAGCTGAGAACTTTTTACATAACATATCTCGAAACCAGAGAGGCGTTTTTTTGTTTTTAAGTTATGATTTTTCAAAGTTAATCGTAGTTATTTATTGTATTTATTATTTATAGCTTACATGGTTTCGGGATCAAGGGCGCTATATTTTTCATATTTTTCCTTGAAAGCCGAGCTGAGTCGCCTCTCTGGTTTCGAGATATGTTATGTAAAAAATTCTCAGCTTTCCAGAGAAAATAAAAAAATATCGCTATTGGTGCCGAGACCATGAAAACTATAAAAACACAAGTACAATCAATAATAACGAAACCAAAATTAAAATTTTGTGCAACTCTGGTATTTTTCAAAAAAGAACAGCTTTAATTTGATTTGTCGATCATCTAAATCGGCTCAGTAGTTCAAAAGTTATGAATTTTAAAAAAAGGCAGTTTTTGAAAAAAGTGGAATACCATAAAAATGGAAATGGTCTGGTTCAGGTAAATCACGGAGAGTAACTACGAAGTGTACAGTCTATCGAAGCTCAAGCTCATTCTGAAACAGTTGTTTCGAAGGTCTGAAGTCACCATTAGGCGAAATCAGGGGCGACCCGAGTTCCATTTCCATTCCTCACACCTGCTCAAGAGATTTCATTTAATTAACTTTCTCATTGCTTCACCCAGACCGCTCTCCCCACCAAACCCGTCAATTCGAAAAATGCGATTCGTTGTCATTTTCTCATCTTCTCTTTCGGTGAAAACTTTTCACAAACCTAAAGCGGATACCTAATTTATGGCCTCCGGAAAAATGAAAATTAACCACTTTTGAGTACTTCTCCACTTCAAGGAGCTCAGCTGCTACCGCTAACTGCTGCCGAAGAGATGCTGACCGCGTTGGGGAGTATATTCGGGAAACTTTCTCATCATTAACATAATTAAAGTCATTAAAAATTCTCTGACACGCCCGGTCGAGCTGTGCTATGTTGATACCGAGACTTGATGCGCGAAGCGATTCATGAAAAGTTTTTCGCTAATTCCACGATCGCGGGTGCAGAATATTTCTTCGAAATAAGAGGAGACTGTGGCTTAAAATGGAAATTTCTTGCACTGTTTCTGTCCGTCAATAATAAAAATTCTTTACAATCAGGAATGAGATAAATTATTGGAACAAATGGCGGCGGCAGCCCCGCAACATATTTACTTCGGAACATGTTCCGATGTAACGGAATTACATCCTGAGCGGTTGAAGCCCAGCTTTGCCCCTGAGGAGGGGAACTACCGGTCACGCTTTTCTTCCATGTAGACCATGTAATTGCTATGCGACGTGATTGTTTTCAAGTGGTGTAAGTTTCCAAATGGAAACAACCGAAACTATTTGGAGAAATTATTCGGATTATTGCACCGCAAAAGCTTTAACCTCATTGGAATGCCTTATATCCGTCGTTTTTCTACTGGGCACATCCAAAGGGTCTTTCAAATACTTCACGAAAGTTTCCACTATCCGCTCCGGCCGAAGAACTTCAATGTCATGCTAGACTGCCCGACACGGTCACAACCGAACAGACAGCGAGCGGTCACGTCCCGGGGTGAATCTTTTCAACAGCAACAAAATCACCAAAACGTTCCAAGAACGGGAAGTTCCATTTCCGATCCTGAATGGGATTATTTCCGGCTTTTGCACCACCATTTTCACCTCCCCCATCCCCCTCTCCGCGTTAGGATCGCTAGGATCGGTTGTCCTTTTTGTGGTGAGCGGAAAAATTTACACTGACCGTCCGAACTTTGTTGTTTTTACGAACCCGCATTACGCAGCCATCAGCGTCATCATCGGGGGCCCCCCCATCGGATATGGGGTTGAATATATATACATTCTCTTAATGATTAGCTGCTGTTATCCCGGGGAAGGGCTTTCAGCAAGAGCTGACCCGAACGTTGCCACAACTTGTGACTTCTTGTGAACGTGACTTTGGAGCTTGTTTAGCGTCGTCAAATCGTCCTGCTGCAGCTTGGCTTTTGATACTGGGACGAACTGATGGCTGGAGCGGGGACAATTTTTATTTTGGTTGCTGTTTTCTTCTTTGATTGCGCTTGGACCTCCTTATGGTGTCTGGGACACATCATTTGTTGGAGTTTATAGGGCAGAACTATCATTAACATTGACTAAACGAAAACTGAAAATCTTAGGGCTCGTCCACATTATGCCGAATGATGCCAATCGGCCTGTACCAGGCGGCATATTCGGATCGTTATGTAAAGTGGACGCCACATCGGGTGCACGAAGCCGTAGCCCCATCGGATGTACCAAGTCGTCACGAACACACGAAGCACAATGTCGTCAACAGGGTTGCCAATAATATTTTCCAAAAAACTGGAAGATTTCTCTTAAAAAAACTGGATCCCGTAAAATCGTTTTATTTTAGGAAGTTCGATTATTCCAATGCTTGAGGAATATAATTTCATAAAATAGCGAAAAAAAACCGCAACTTAATTATTCAAGCAAATAAAAAAAAAAAAGTTTCCGACCACTAGAATTTTACTGTGAAACAATATTTGAAGATCTTTTTTTTCAAGAACCTCTAGAGAATACGGTTGCATCTAGATAGAACTTGAAAAATCTAGTAGTTATTTTTCGACAATATGATTTATTGGGGTATTCGTAGCCTAATTGGTTGCGTGTCCGCTACTAAGCGAATGATCATGAGCTCATAACTCAGGGCCCCTCAACTAGGCCATCGTTGTGTGTTATTCTAGCTACTATTCCACGCAACAATCAACATATGACGGTAATCCCAGTTCCTTACCGCTCACATTTTTGGTTTGCTGCATCTGTAATTGGCACTTTTAATAACACAATATTGGAAGCCTCATATCAACAGTCCTGCTGAGAACAGTCCAACTGTGAACATTCGAACAATAGGAAAATTCTCACGCCGAAAAAGGTGACATGTATTGTGTATCGATAGAATAGGAATACTCTTGCGCCTAAAAATGGTAACAGTGTAATATATAACAAAAGTTATCTTAAGATAAAAATGTGCAATAATGAATTCGGCTCTGCTACTCTGTTGATTTGCTAAATGAGCCTAATAAAGTAAACTGATGAGATTAAAAAAAAAAGATTTATTGAGGTACATGGGAACACGATTTCTGATTATGGATCACTGCACTGCAAACCTAACCTCAATCCTCTGTTCTTTTCCTTCTAATTCGAATTTTGACATTTCTGTAATGTTTCTTTTGACCATCTTCGCCGAACACACAAAGAATGTGGAATAAGAAATATCCACCTGCGAATAATGGCTGGGGCGAGAAGCATAAACGAAAAAGAACTTGAAACTATTGAGAACCAGAGCAGAGGATCCAAAGTCTCTAAGGAGGACGGTTGTAATAGCTTTTATTCGTGACTATTACAGAGTGTTCGATACAGAGCGCGATTGATAACGGAACATATCGCCGGGAATGTTGTTTTTAGAGGAGTTCTCTCGGCTTCTCATATTTCTAAAGGATAATACTCCCCTTCGAGATTGAAGTTCGATATAGATGAATAATGGAATATATCGCTGGTCCGATTGGTTTTTTGAAGTTCTTACGGTTATATTTTTAGGTTTCCCAGAGATAACTCTCCGCCGTGGCGAATGGAGTTTTATAAAGTGTATATGCTATGAATAACATGGCCGGGACGATTGATTTTAGAGGAGTTCTCTCTGTTACCTTTTCAAGCCTCCCACAGTTAATCCTCCGCGATTTTATCTCGTCAGTTACTCCGTCGTGATTGTGTTAGTTTAGATTAGATCAGGTTACCATCTTTGCCGCATGTTGTGACAGATGAGGTTCTTGGATTGTCATTTTGTCGAATGGTTGTTGTGAACGGAAGTAAACGGAAGCAAAATTACTTGGGTTTTATATTCAAATTATTTGAAGTTAATGGACATTGACTCTATGATCTAGCTATGATCTATGATCTAGCTATGATCTATGATCTAGCTATGATCTATGATCTAGCACGAAAGCTCTATGAAACATTTTGAATAAGATTTCTCGCTATGAACATTACCCCAGTTGTGGTTGAAATGGTAGATCAATTGGTCTGAATTTCAGAATGTTTTAGAAGACCTAGAACATCTTCTTCTTGAATGGCGTTAACGTTCCCTGTGGAACTTTTGCCGTCTCAACGTATACATTAACTAGCGTCATTTATTAATACTTAGTTGAGATTTCTTAAGCCAAATAACACGCCTTGGATGTATTCCGAGGGGCAAGCTCTTGAATACGCGTGACTACAGTGCTAGTCGAAGGAAATTCTTTTTCTTTGGATTCAAACCCGAACACCCGGCATGATAACGTGAGACGCTAACCACTCGGCCACGGGTGCACATAGACCTAGAACATATAAAATTTATATAAACTCAAAGACAGTGTAACACTTTGTTGCTTAGGTAGGCACCACACGCACTGCATGCTGACCGTATTGAATTAGGAAGTTTAAGCAGGAGAAAAATAACACCAAGAGTGTGTAAGAAAAAAAATATAAAGGTAAAAACACCTTGGATCGATCGAACTAAAATGTCAAAAAATAAAATTGATCACGGAATAGAAAGGGTGAGAGAGGGATAATATTTATGCATTGTAATTTTTTTTACATAAATTTGGTAAAACTGAAACATTTAAAAAAACTGGATAAAATTGGACAATATTTTAAAAAACTGGAAGATTTTAAGGTTTAACTGTTTAACTGGATCGAGGAAAAAACTGGAAGAATCTAGTTTAAACTGGAACATTGGCAACGCTGGCCGTCAACGCTAATTCACTTCGTTTTTGTTTTGGTTCGACTTTCTCGAACCGGACCCACTTGTTTCGGGTTGGGTTCGGTTTGTTTCGAGTCGGTTTACGGCACGTCGGCAAGTCCGGGCGGTACGTCCACATTTAGTCGGATTTACCGGGCGGCCAAGGTCGCTCGGCGTAATGTGGACGCGTCTTTAGACTATGAACAAATTCACAACGAAACGTTGCAGGGTAGATCAGGGCCCAAAATCTTCGACGAAGAAAAATGAAAGTCTATTTTTTTCTCAGTCTCTTCGCTTCGATTAGACTACTTCGGCATTTGGCGTCAACATGACTTGAATTGACTAGAAACGAATTGACGCGCGTTAAGAGCTAGGATGACTGATGAACTATTCTAGCAAATTCTATTCTATATTATATATTTTTAATATATTTAATATATACTATTCTAGGTTATTCTAATTGACGTGACTAATGAATACAAATTTGCCGCTTCATTCATCTCGACCTTAATCCACATAATACTTCTCCTGACACGAATCTCGTTACCCGCATACACAATCCTATTTTAACGTCCACTTAAAGTGAAACGAAAACTTGTTTTCTGATGCAAAAAAAGTAGTTACACCATTAATGGACGGCTTCATTGTTTACCCACCGTAAACCCAAATCAACGAACTTAGACAGTTACCAGGTATGCTATAAAGGCCCGCGTTAGAATTAGTAAATAGTGTGCAGTTTGGGAGGAATTTGGGAGGAGGTCTCCGAGTTCAATTGTGCGAAAAAAAAAGTAAGGGGTTGTATCTAGGACACGATCGCATATGTTCAACGTAATTGCATAATATGAAATTGTATTATGCAATCCACTTGTTTATCACCTCGAATATTATTTTAGAATGCATCGAAGTTTTTGTAATAGATTATGTTAGATTATGTTATGTTTTCATGAATTTAAACCATTTGAAGATTAGCGAACTGTAATGTCTAGCATATCAAACGAAACTTAGAGAATTTCCGATTCGATTGGTATGCAAATCATGAGAATTCGTTCACAGTGAAAATAGTTATTAACGTTAACTTTATTTCATAAAAACGTGACCTGTTTTCTGATTTGGTACCCTTCCTGAAAGACGTAGTTCTACGTCAAAAAAACCTACAGAGAACCGGGTTTACATCAACAAAATTCACAAATGTGTCAGTGTTTCTGAACACAACACTGCACGCTATTTTATATGTGTGAGTAATTTTCGTGTACAATACAAACAAATGTAGCTCACTTGTAGTATATGTTAAACGACGTTGAACTCAAACATCGATATATGCATACGTGATACATGAGAGAGAGAAACGAATTCATTTTGCGGGAAATCACTTCTATATGCAATGTAGTCCATTTGACGAGGAAGAATGAAATAAGATAGTCGAGTCGTAGAGTGAGATAGCAACCAAACGCTCGAATGACTGTTGAGTCATGTTGACGGAAAAAATGCGGGAAGAAGCCAAAATTCATTTCCAACTGGATACCAAAGCGAATTTCTTCATAGTCTCCTGATTATCCTCAGTTGAATATGACTTTGGCAAGCCGTGGTGCAGATACATTTAATGATGGTTTGTGTTTTATTAAACTAATGAATACTCTAATTTTCTTGAGTTCTTAAAATAGCAAAAAAAAAAGGACAGAGAAGTATCCGAAACACGACCTAAATTCTTACGTAGGAATACGAAATTATTTTATTCCATTCGCCTTATAACCCCGGAGTTATTATAGTTTATTGAATATTAACTTGATGTGGTTTTGAGCATTAATCCTTTAGGAGCTGTTGGGGTGCTTAATGGGTTACGAAAATATCCACGGTTTCCCACGGTGAGGGAGGATTGGATATAGATAATGACCACGTGAACACGTTAAGAAAATCAAAAAATCAAAACTGGGCCCCGCAAGAAAATTAGTCGGAACGCGTTGGGCGACGAACGTGTTTATGTATTTATTCACAATGTCTTCGATTGATTCTTACAGACTGTGTAATTGATATTTCTTAAGTTATCTCCAAATTCTTCGAATTATTTCATTTTTGGTCAATGCTAGATATAAATCTCCCTCTGCTTCATTGAAAACACAAAGACACGAGTCGAAAGGGCTTTACTTATTTACAATTATGCTACATCCCTATGAAGAGATTGGATCTGATTCACAACATTGTTCCGCCAATGCCCTCGGTTTTTAGCTGCAGTTCTCTAGCTCCCGGCTGCACCGATTCTTGCCAAGTCCTGCTCCACCTGGTCCAACCTCCTCGCTCGCTAGGCTCCTCTCCTTCTCCTTCCCCTCGTAACGGATTCGATGCGAAAACCATCTTTACAAGGCTGTTTTCCGGGTATCTTGGCGGTTTTCTGGATGCTGGGTTCGCCGTAGAGTTGTGCCAGTTCGAGGTTAATTCTTCTTCTCCATACTACCACCGTATATTATTCTGACCACTCGGCGTTCGAAAACACACTTCGTACGGTGTCGGAGTTTCTTGGACCTTAAGGGGGTATTCTAGTGTAGAGACACGAATTTCGGACGTTTTTTCAAGCTCCGTAAAAATAAAACAAAGAATATTTTTACTATCCATTATATCATTATTTGTTCATCTATCTTTTAACAATAAAACAAAAATTGAACGGGTAAGAAATATTCATAACTAGAATAGTTATCTTCCGGTTATCTGAAACAAAAAAATCAGACAGATTTTGAATCAGTAACGATGTCGCTATCGCATGAACCTCGGACAAGTCAAAAACATATTTTTTTGGCAAAATGGCGGCCGTTTGAAAAACAAAATGCGGTTTAAAACGTTTTTTCTTACGTTTCCCATTTTTTTTAAAATAGTAAAATTTAAAAATTGCTTTTTTAGAGGTTCATGCGATAGAGAGATGTCTGCAGATTGCATCCATATAATTTCGACATTAATCGGTTCAGTACAACTTAATATATCATGTACGCCAGTTTGAAAAAACTATTTTCGAGAAAAACGCGTTTGAAGGTCATTGTTATGGCCGTAACAGGTTAGATACCGCATCACTAAAATGGCTCTAACTCGGTAAATAATAGTATTTTCGATAATTCCTTTCTAAGGTATATTCTTGAATGCATAATCTACATAAACATGAAAGATTTATTTTTTATTTTTTTCAATTTTGTAGACTAGAATACTGCCTTAATGAATCGCTACATTTTTCGTAGAGTGACCGCTCTATACGGAAATCAAAGACATAGTCCTATGTCAAAAGTGTCTCATTTCGAATGAAAATTTCGTTGGAGCTCGAATCGTATTCACTGAAACTAATGAAAATGACGATTGGAAAGAACGTGCAGTATGCCAGCAGGCGCGATCAGTTGTCGGCACTGGTTGTAAGACTAATATGTCCTCTCATTCCACTTTTAATTTCATTTTTTTTAAAGACATCTCCGGGAAAAATCCAAGTCCGGGAAAATCCAATTTGGAGAAATGAAATCGAATGAATCTTTCAATTGAAAGCATTGATCGTCCTTTTCTATTTGAAACTGAAAGTGACATATAGCTCATTCAACTGATGATGGACAGGGCAGTTTCAATCGTCAAGTGAAGGCGCTTGCTTTTAAATTCAAAGGAAACGACAGCAGAACGAAATCGAAATTGAAGAATTGATGTTTCAGTATGCGTGTATTCACCACACAATCGAAATTGAAATTGGCCGAAGAGAAAGAAAAAAGTAATAAAATAAGTGAAAAAAAACTTCTTTCAGTTAAACGGTTTCATTGTGATTAAACATAATAATGTACTAATAGCTAGAAAATAATTAGGCAAGTAGCAGTTAACAGTTATCACACCACTTCTTCATTAGTCTAGGGCATTGATAAGACTAAAATGAAAGACTACTAAATTAGTAGCAATATGAAGGAATCCGATGAATTGTTAACGTTATAAATAATTTTATGCAACACGACGATGACTTTTGGTTGTCACGTCGCTTACATGAAAGACGAAAACTTTCATTTTTTCTTCTCTTTCGTTCAACGAGAATGACTTTCTTCAGCTATGATTAGAAATCGTCGTTACTCGTGCTTTTTCTATTCTCGTGGTATGTGGACAGTCCTTGAGAAATTTCCTTCTTGGTAAATTCATCCTATTCTCCACCAGGAGCGCTGCAAATTGATTGTTACCAGTCGTTTTTTATCATCAGCCGACTCTTCGTCGAATTCCGCTTGGAAGTGAGTGTATTGCGCAGGACAGGTTACATTAACCCTACTATAATCGCGCATACGGCCTCATAGACCGATAATCCATAATTTTGTTTTGAGGAGGCTGAATTAAATGATTATTGGAACTGAATGAAGTTGAAGAAAAAATATTTCCTGGAGTTTTTCATTCAATAACGTCTTAAAATACACAATAGCAATATTATAGAGACACACACAGTCTGTGACATCGTGCGCGAGTATACCAGTCATGATTTTGCGCGCGAATACAGGAAGGTTAATAAAGGGCCTAATAAAGTTGCCCTAAATAAAGGTAGGGATACGCCCTGTTGGTTACTGATCGAAAAGAGGCCAACTTCACGTCTGTCAACCCCCCACATTTATAATTTGCTGCATGGGCTCAATCCAACAAATGCAGCTCACCAATATAGGAAGTAACAAATAATCCAAAAAGAAAGGGAAAGAGAAAGGTGACCAAAACAAGGGCTCACAAAAAGAAAGAAAGAAAGACTTGAACAAAATTAATAGAAATAGAGTTGAAAAGAAAACGGCCATTTGAACGGTCTATTAAAATGCCCTGTAAATAATATAATTTGTATATGAGTTGTTGTAAATAAACGGACTGTAGTGCAATCATCAAGTTGGTGCTGTTATTCGGTGGCTACTCCACCCCAAAATAAAAAACCCAGGAAGAAAAACCGCGACAGTCTCAGGCCGAAGAAACGCAGAATATGGTCCTGCGTTTAGCAGAATATGTCCTGGTTGTGAGGTTTGGTCATAATCTTAACTTTGGTAGGTGTCCTGATGTTTAACCTCAACCAGATGGTATCCCTAAATAAAGGGTCTTCCCCATATCGTTCACCAGCGTCTGCTGAATGCAGCATGCCACAAACTAGGAGCGAACTTTATTAAAACACGGAGCTCTTCAAAAATTTAACCGATCCGAACTGCAACAGCATCTACGATCTACAAATCTTCAAAAGTTCACTCTAGTAAATGAGCATTCCGACGGTTTTCCCCCCAATAAAATCCGGTACAAGGATAAAGTCGCTGTCGTTCACAAGCATGATAAGCTGGGGAAGAGAAGACCTCGTGGTCAGTAATCCTCTATCTTATAGGGGAAGTCCGGGCAAGACGCCCCTGTTGTTATTTTTGTTTACAAGCGTATTAATATGTGCCGCTGTTCAACAATATATTGCTACGTGCCGCTGTTCACAAATTCAAACTCGATTAATAAGTCTGGCAACATTTGATAATGTGTGCTCCCGTGGTCGAGTGGTTAGCGTCAAACCTAACATGCCGGGGGTTCGGGTTCGATTCCCGTTCTGGTCGGGGAAATTTTTTTTCAAAGAAATTTCCTCTGACTTGCACTGTGATCACGCGTACTCTAGAGCTTGCCACTCAGAATGCATTCAAGGCGTGTTATTTGGCATAGAAATCTTAACTAAGTACTAATGAAAATGACGCAAGTAATACTACGTTGAGACGGCGGAGTTCCTCTAGGAACGTTAGTGCCATATAAGAAGAAGAAGAACATTTGATAATTTACTAGAGTTTGCAAAATTTAAATAATTTTTTTTATTGCTTCAAAAGTCTTATGACAGAAGCAGTCAAAGTTGCATGAAATCATTCAGTTTTTAATATATTATTATTTTATTTTAAGATAGACGTGGTTTTTGGTGCTACAATACCATTAATTGTATTCATAATGAAAAAAGGATGTTATAAGCACAGAAAAATCCTACCAATTTCCGCGTTTTCCATGTTTTTTCATGGTGGTGCGTTTTACCGACACGATGCGTCTTACCCAAAGTTCCCCTACATTTCCCCACTGGTGTAAACTCGTTACGTAGGAATATGATCTTTCGGCCGTGTTATCAACTGCAAATGCGTATTATCAGCCTCCGTCGAGCCGCAATGGGATACTTTTAGAGGAGTCCCGCAAACTTCAATTAACCTCCGGCAAGGATGTGCGGGTGTGAGTGGGATGAAGCGAGTTTTCGGGTGGATAAAAGAATATAACCGAAATTGCACAAAAAAGCACCGGAAGTGGAAACAAGCGGTAGGATGTGGAAACAGGAAGTGCAAGTGCAAGTGCAAGAGCCTCGACATTCTTTCACTCGCAGTTGCCAAACCGGATGAAACACTCACCTGAAAAGAGAACGACAAGGAATGTTAGTTCGGATAGTATCCGCATTTTTTTGGAGTGAAATGTGTGGACCGGAGGAAAAGGGTTTCGTACGAAAAAAAAACATTGAAATATTTTCCGCTTTGAAGTGGTAATTTGTAGTCCGCACGATGCCCGGGATGTTTGGGTTGGCTGCAAGTGGGATTCGGATTAAATTTGGGTAGAATTTTTACGATTTTTGTGAGGACGGTTCTGTTGACTCGTCAGCAGTGCGATACTGTGTTTGTTTTATTTTCTGTTCCGGCTCTGAGTTATGATTCTCGGGTTTTGTAGTTGGGTTATTGTTTTATTTGGTCCTTGCCATGGAACCTGTCAGAACAACAGGATGACCTAACAGTGTAAAGTGCAATTCAAAATTCAAATAACATCCCTTTCCCACAAAGGCTTATCAGCTACTGATGGATGTATGCAGAACACGCCCATTTGCTGCCAATCGATCGATAATTCGATAACTCAAGTATGCAAATCTGGTTGAGCATAATCACTAACAGTGATGCTGCTGGTGCTGGTGCTCTGCAGAGTCAATGATGTAATCTGTGTTGTTCGTCATATGCATATGTCCGTGCTTGTGGCTTTTCGATAGCAGTACCGAGTCTACGCCTCGAAACATTTGCATATGAATGAGAGTTTTCGTGCGAGGCAAGAGAGCAGAGGAACAAAGTGAAATTGAATTCCGGGTTTTCCTTTTGCTTCAGTGTTATCTACTTCAGATTCAACCTTCTCGTTGAATGTTGTTTGCACTGAGAAAAGTCACTCTAAACGGCTCTGACGCAACACAGGCGATGCAAATTATGTGTGAAGGGGGTATTCTAGTATACACGGCACGAATTTCGGACGTTTTTTCGAGCTCCGAGAAAATGTAACAAACAAAATTTTCCCTAACCATTATTCAAATATTTCAATGAAAAATATATATTGAACATTGAAAAAGTTACAAGCTATTAAAACGGTGGAGGAGGGAAGGGGATTCCAAAAAAAAACCGTGCTATGGCGATGTACACGATTCCAGCCCTTCTGGTTATCCGAAATAAAAAAAAAAGAAATAGATTCTCAATCAACAAAGATGTCACTATGGTATTAACTTCGGACAAGCCAAAACAACGGTTTTAGACGGAATGGTGGCCGTTTGTGAAAATAAATTGCTTTTTAGTTCTTTTTAAGACGATTCCATTTTAAAATAATTGAATTATTAAAATTGAAAAAAAATACATGATAAATTGTTTTGAAAATAAACTATTGATATCATAAAAATCTGTATACATATGGGCTTTCAGTCATGTTTGTTCAGCGGTTGAAGCGTGTAGTCGCTTCTAGCAAAAGCACTATAAATACCGTGCTCCCCATTGCCCAACTTCTATTTTGCTACCGTGTTGAACGGATGTGCTAGGTTTTTCGTCTCAGAATGCATTCTCAGAACATGCACGAAAAAAGCATAGGAGATATCTTGCACTGACGGGCAGATGAGACTGATATTCAATTGAAAGTTAGTAGTCGGTTCTCATACCGTTAGGTGAAGAGTGTTTGTGTACGATTGAATCGCGCGTAAGCATCGGTGATTTTATACGTTGTCGTCAATGCATATTCAGGTACCTTACCATTCAATGAAGAGTGTCGTGTGTCGGTCTAGCTGTTGTCAAGCCACAAGGGGCGCGACAGCGCCTGTTAAGGAATAGGTCAACTATACATTCCGTACCCTAAATAATTTGCTCTCGCTTACAAATCAATCGCGCAGATAAAAATCTCTAAACCTAATTTGCATATAACACAAAGCAGATAATAGGTTTCTAATCCCTATTGTCTCTAAGCCGATAGACCGTGGCAAACGGATTTTTATCATCCTCCATCGCTTAAGGATAGCGTAGCGCTGGTGACATCGTGAGTATTCACAAAAGCAAGGTGCGAATCGAAATAAAGTGGTAATGTGCATGAGAGTTTCAATTTATAGATAATTGAAAGTTGATTAGTGATTTCATACAAAATTTGGTAAATTGTTAATCTGAGTGGGTTAGTGACCTAGATAACGAATAGGGAACAAAATGGCGTCGTTGCGGGAGCTGACCAAAATTCATCGATTCACTTGTAAACCTACAAGATTTCGTGAATAATTTTGAGGATTTGCGTGACCAAGTAAAAATAGATTCACGTTTGGAACATCTAGAAACATTGTACACAAAATTTCTCGACAATCGTGCCAAGATCGTAGCAAGACAAGAACAAGATTTAAGCTTGGTTGGTCAAACAAAGGATGAAAAAGAATACGAGGTGATCAAAGCGGCAGAATTAACCAATAGAAAAACGCGAATTGATTTCGAAAACACATATTTTGATCTCAAGGATTTTTTCCTTTCTCGACGAACAAAACCGACAGCTGTGACTAACCTTTCCACTCCGCCTTTCCATTCTCCTGCATCCCGTGTTCATCTACCGGTCTTCCAAATCCCTCTCTTTGACGGTAACGTGAAGGATTGGCTTAGTTTTCGAGATACTTTCCAGAGTATGATAGATAAAGATATATCCCTTACTCCAGTCGATAAATTCAACTACCTCCTCTCAGTACTGACCAAAGAGACACGAACGCTAGTGGATTCAATCGAGGTGACTGCAGCAAATTATGAGATCGCTTGGAAAATGCTACAGGAACGATTCGAGAATAAGAAGATTATTGCTCGGACACTTATGGATGGTTTTTTGGATGCTGAACCTATTAAACGAGAATCTTACGATTCATTAGTGATGTTGATCGACTCATACGAACGCAACCTCCTCCAACTACAAAAACTCGAGTTGGACACTGACGGTTGGTCTCATATTATTGCACATTTACTGTACAAACGTTTGGATACTGAAACACAAAGGCACTGGGAACGTTATCACAGTTCTCGTGATGTACCGTAGTATGGAAGTTTATTGAAATTTCTTCGTGACCACTTAGCTACTCTACAGCCTTTAGCATCAGTAAAGGCTCGTGAACAAACCACACGACAAGATGTTTACAAACTACCAACGAAACATAATTTCGGATCGACACTTGCAACTATAGCCACACAGGGTAATTCCTGTCCGATATGTCAACAACCTTATCACTCTCCCTTCAAATGCGAATCCTTTCTCAGGTTGACTCCTATCCAAAGGTTTGAATTCACAAAGAGGATTGGTCTTTGTTTGAATTGCCTCTCCTCTTCCCATATGGTAAAGGCTTGTCCGAGTTCAGCTTGTCGCGTTTGTGGACGAAAGCACCATACAATGCTGCACATGCGCTCAACTAATAGTGTTTCCAACCAGGAAGAAGAAATCACTTCGTCGCAGTACACTCCACCCACAAACCCTCAACATCTGCCCTCATCGAACGCTACAATCGAAACACTCATCTCTAAGTCAAAATCGCAAACCTTCGCTCATAAATCAGTACCGCCTATAGTTTTGCAACCACTCCAAGTGGGAACTCACGCACCGAATACTTTACCTGAAAATGCATCGTCTCGTGGAAATGTTGTACTTCTGTCTACAGCAATAATTAAAATAGCGGATTCACATGGTAACATTCAGTTGGCTCGCGCATTACTAGACAGCTGTTCTGAACGAAATTTACTTAGCGCACGGATAGCACGAAAACTTTTTCTTCGTCAACAAAAAGATCCTCTCACTCTTCAGGGAGTTGGCTCAAGCGTGGCAGATTCAAAGCATTCTGCCATGGCAAAGGTTTTATCTAGCTACTCCAACTACTCAGTGGATCTGAAGTTCCATATTTTGAATGAATTCAAACCAATTGTTCCCTCGATTCATATATTCACTGCTAACTGGAATATACCAGCATCCGTGGTCCTAGCGGATCCACGCTTCTTCGAACCCAGCAATATCGACGTAATACTAGGAGCTGAAATGTATCACCGTCTTCTACTTCACGGTTTTATTGAGCTTGGTGCAAATTTACCCATCTTGAAAGAAACCGTCTTCGGATGGATTGTTTCTGGAAAATGTATCAACACCATCTACAATCGTTCCGTTGTCTCTCTGTTCTGCAGCGAGGTTAATTCAGAAAAACAAATGCGTTCGCAGAATATCAAATCATTTCATTCTAACGATAACACTTCTGTACACGATCATCAGTGTATTTTTGAAACCGCCACACGAAGCACTACCAGCAGACACGTCGCATCCTTACCAAAGACAGAAACAGTATCAAACAAATTGAAAGAGTCACAAGAAATTGTCTTACAACAACCTGAACATCGCTCGCTTCCTAATCAAGAATTGATCACATCGTACACAACCGTTTTTTGGAAAAACACCGAATTAGAACACATCGATCCAGAAACAGATTTGTTATATCTCGATATTCAGCCGGACTCAATGTCGCATCCTCGTTATATGCAGTCAGAAAACTCAACCACTAAACTTGATTCTCATGCTTTATATGGGCTTCATACCGTTCGATATGTGACCGCAAGTGGTTCACTTTCCGCTACCCGTTGCATCCGTCAACTAGCTATGGAAAAGGCAGATTTTTATTCCACACCCTGTAGAAATCTTCATATCGACGTCTTGCTTTGTAGAATCGTATCAGAGCATGAAGCCATCAAATTTCATAGAAAGTTGCACAAATGGGCATCAAACAGCGCACATAGATTGAAGAACTTTACAGTCGGACTCAAATATAATCGCAAAATTTATGGATTAAACTCATCGTCAATCAGGAATCTAGGTCGATTGAGGGAGCCAGCAAATGAGGTTTTTTGGCCAAATTGCATCACGGAAAAAACGCTGTAGAAATTTAATTTTTAGGAATTATATCTTCAGCTTTCGCTTATAATCAGATAAGAGTGTATAGATCACGTTGGCCATGCTTCACTGTCAATTTTTCGTAAATTTGGAAAAATGTCGTCGAACGAAAAAGAGCGTCGTGAATTAATCCTGTGCACTCATTTCGAGAATCCGGAGTTGTCACATCGGGACATCGGTAAGATGCTGGGAATCGTCCAATCCACGGTCAGCAGAGTACTAAAACGATACTTCGAGAACCTAACCATCGACCGGAAGGTGAAGAACGGCAAAAATGGATGCTCCGTTAGTGAAAAAGATCACAAGCGCGTAGTTAAGCAGTTTATACGTGATCCGAGAAGTTCGGTCCGGGATGTCGCCAATAAGCTGAATTTGTCAAGTTCATTCGTTCAGCGGACCAAGCAGCGGGAGGACCTGCGTACATACAAGGTTTAGAAGGCTCCTAACCGCGACGAAAGGCAAAACATGGTGGGGAAGACGCGAGCCCGGAAGCTGTACACCGAAATGCTGACGAAGCCGCATTGCCTGATAATGGACGACGGAACCTACGTCAAAGCGGACTTTCGTCAACTGCCGGGCCTGTTGTTCTTCTCCGCAGAGGACAAATTCAGCGTTCCGGAGGAGATTCGCAAGCAGAAACTATCCAAGTTTGCCAAAAAGTACATGGTGTGGCAAGCGATCTGCTCTTGCGGAAAGCGGAGCGCCCCCTTCGTGATGACCGGCACGGTAAACGGGCAGGTTTTCCTTAAGGAGTGCCTACAGAAGCGCTTACTACCACTATTGAAGCAACACGAGGGCCCGACCATCTTCTGGCCGGATCTCGCTTCGTGCCACTATTCAAAGGACGTGTTGGAGTGGTACGAAGCCAACGGGGTCACCTTCGTGCCAAAGGAAATGAACCCGCCCAACGCGCCGGAGCTTCGCCCAATAGAGAAATATTGGGCGATTATGAAGCAGGCCCTCCGGAAGAACCCAAAAGTTGTCAAATCGGAGGCGGACTTCAAGAGAAAATGGATTTCTGTTAAAAAAAAACTACAACCTGACGTTGTACAGAACCTTATGGACGGGGTAAAGAGGAAGGTGCGAGCATACGGGCTTGGGCTCGAAGTATGAATAAAAAGAAAATGCCAAAAGTTGTTTAATAGTTTTTATTTTACTGTCTAAAATTTTCAAAAGGATCGGTCTACTGGGCGAATTTCTACAGCGTTTTTTCCGTGATGCAATTTGATGTGACACACCCTTTATTCACCCACCGACGAATCCACATCCGACTTGGCATCTCCAATGAAGACAACCCGTGCAGGGTCATTCACGCACTCTTGTTCGCTGGAAAAATGAAACGATCGCGATGCGATCGATATTCGTTTATAAGTTTGTACCCACAATATGTTTTCTAATGTTGGAAAAGGTACTATTTTAAATTTTTGCATTAAAAAACGATTGCGATATGTTGAGGTACAATATTCTTCGAAGAACGTGGTCTAGAGGTATGTTGGCGCAGGAAATGGGTATATTACTTAGGGAGAACACTTTACCGCCACTTCCCCTAAATAAATAGTGATTCATCTGTTCTGTAGCTGCGGTAAGTGATGGAAAATGAAGGACTGAGTGTTAGGCAAAACAGCAATTCCAAATGAAATCGTCCTAAAAATGCAGATTTTTAAAACTTGTATTTTTGATTCCAATGAAAGTGTGTATTCCGTTTGGGTTGGAGGAAATATGAGTTTTTCACAGCAATTGGGAATTTTTTGACTCAAGCGTAACTTTTGAAATGGGCGTATCGATTTTAGTGAGAGAAATCTTTGATAATTTATATCCCAAAAACTATGAGTCGTACCAAAATAGTGTCTTAGAAAGAGTTATAGAGTATTGATGGTTGAATATGAAAAAAATAATGTACACTGAGAAAAAAAATAGTACTCTTTTTTTTTATTTACAAAATAAAAATTCAATTTGCAATATCCTAAACACATTTCTTTTATTTTTTTTTAATTTTTCATGCAAAATAGAAGTCATGTAGAAAATTTAAAAAATGGGCCCAAGATGGTAAAACTATTTTTGACAAACTTTGTGGAACATAAATTTTTTAGGAATTTCCGAAACATACAAAAATTCGAAGTTTCGAAAATTCCTAAAAATTCGATGTTCCACAAAGTTCGTCAAAAATAGTTCTACCATTTTGGGCCCATTTTTTAAATTTTCTGCATGACTTCTATTTTGTATGAAAAAATAAAAAAAAATAAAAAAAATATGTATTTTGGATATTGCAAATTGAATTTTTATTTTGTAAATAAAAAAAAGAGTACTATTTTTTTTCTCAGTGTAAATTTTTTTCATATTCAAGCATCAATATTCTATAACTCTTTTTAAGACACTATTTCGGTACGACTCATAGTTTTTGAGATATAAATTATCAAAGATTTCTCTTACTCAAATCGATACGCCCATTCCAAAAGTTACGCTTGAGTCAAAAAATTCCCAATTGCTGTGGAAAACTCATATTTCCTCTAACCCAAACGGAATACACACTTTCATTCGAATCAAAAATACTCATGTTTTGTCGTTTGTCGATTTCATTTGGAATTACTCAAAAGTGAGAGCTTCATTTCTCTTCGATTGACACGGAACTCTGAACAGTAAAAAAAGGTCAGTAGTGCAGACAGCTGTGCAGTAGAACGGCAGTCGCATAAACTATGCGTTAGGGAAAAAAATCATCATCGAATTTTGAAAACCGACCGTGTACAATTTGTTGAGATTTTTTTTCTCTATTATAGTGACTTTCAACACATTTCGGCTGGTTCGTCACTTTTACTTCCATTTTTGGAAGAATGTCTGGAGTGAGAATTAAACTCGTGATCTCTGCGTAAGAGGTATGGATGTTACCATTACATTTGTTAAGGTTCTACAAATTCGACAATTTTTTTCCATACCTTCATTGTCTCTCAGGCTAAGTCCATAACATAACACCAGATAACACCAGATCTCGACGTTTCATGCATTTTTAAGTCATTTGGCATCGAAAAAAAACTCGATTTCCCATATTTCCTTCACTCCTCCCTTGGAAGATTTTCGAGGATCAATAAATCCAAACTTTGAGCGCTTTGAGGCACCCCTAAATCATGTCCGATTGAGTTGAAACTTTGCAAAGCTCATTTTTTTGGGACAATAAACAAAATGTACATGATCGGTTTTTGAAATATGACATGACCATTTTTGCTGCCACCCTACTATGCGTTTAAGTCAGCAGTCTCTCTCGAATCTCGTGTAATTCAAATTAAAGTGTTTCCATAGTCTAATTTAATCCAAGTGTACTCTATGAATAAAAATATTAAATCAAGATTTTTGAAACCACTCTTACTATTTAGTATCTAACAATTTCATTAACCAAATATTATCTATATTTACATGTTCGATTTCATATTATCTCCTATACCTTAGAAATTTTGGTAAATTTTGTAGTAAATCTTACTTATCCTCTGGACATCAGTTCAAGCATATAATTGTTAATCGGAAGTGGAAAATTTAGATACAAACCTGCTTTTTCGCACTGTCAGTTCGAACAAACTATTAGGTGTATCAGTAAGTGTCTTCGGTTTTATAACAGATGGCGTAACTTGATTATTGTTCCAGTGAATCAAATTTCCAGACATTCGTTGGAAAGCTACTGTCATGGCGCGTCTTCTTCAGCATATGTCAAAAAGTTGAAGCGTAAACAACATAGTTTTTTGCCACTTCGAATATGTCGAATTTCATACCATCGACAGTGTTTTTGCGGGGAATGCTACTTCATTATCTTAATATGAAGAAAAAAGCGGCGGAACGTCATCGCATTTTGGGGGAAATTTATGGTGACCATGCTCCAACTGAGTGAACGTTTTAGACGTGGTTTGCACGGTTTAAAAGTGGTAATTTTGACTTGGAAGACGAGAACGTTCCGGACCGCCAAAAAAGTTTGAAGATGAAGAGTTGGAGGCTTTACTCGATCAAGATCCGTCACAAACGCACCAAGAACATACAGATACACCTGGAGAAGCTCAGAAAACCATATCCGAACGTTTAAAAGCAATGGGAATGATCCGAAAGATAGGACATTGGATACCGTATGAATTGAAGCCATGAGACGTCGAACGTCGTTTTTTCACGTGCGAACAACTGCTCCAACGGCATAAAAGAAAGGGTTTCTTGTATCGAATCGTTACTGGCGATGAAAAGTGGGTCCATTACGACAATCCTAAATGTCGGACAACGTATGGATACCTCGGCCATGCATCAACATCGACGGCAGCGCGGAATATTCACGGCCAGAAGGTTATGCTGTCTATTTGGTGGGACCAGCTGGGTGTGGTGTGCTATGAGCTGCCAAAACCGAAGAAACCATTACGGGGGACCATGCACTGAAGGAAAAAGGACCACAATACGAACAAAGACACAAGAAAGTAAGTTTGCAGCGCGACAATGCTCGGCCACATGTCGCGAAACCGGTCAAAACATTCTTAGAAACGCTGAAATGGGAGGTCCTATCCGGCTCGCCGTTTTCTCCAGACATTGCTCCGTCCGATTACTACCTTTTTTGATCGATGCAACATGGCCTGTCAAAAATTGGATCAATTCGTGGTTAGCCGACAAACTGGCTGATTATTTCCGCAAAGGGATCCGTGAATTGCCAGAAAAATGGGAAAAAGTTGTGACTAGCGATGAGCAATACTTTGAATATTAAATTTGTAACCATTTTTACAGAATAAAGCAACTATTTTTGAAAAAAAAACCAAGAAACTTACCGGTACTCCTATTACAATGTAAGCATTGAAATAAATCTTTTCGTAATGGTCCAGGATCGTTAAGGCGTGGAACGAGTATGTCAATTTTTATAAGAATTAGAATTTAAAGTTATATTCTATATTCTTTTTTTACGTTAATAAGTTTACTTGGGTAGATCATAGAATCACCTTCTTGTTCCCATCAGAAGCTCCAATTTACATCTTAAAACAAACAAAATGAAGCATGAGACTGGTAATTGGCTGACACAGTACCTATGTAGTATGATGAAATACAAATCAAAGATCGGTTTTTTTATATATCGCACAAAAGATTCGCACAAAAAAAAATCGCGCGAATAATTCGCACAAAAAAAGGATGTCTGTATCTGTTTAATAATATATAGAAGCGAGTTTTGAACCTAACCGATTTCCGAATTCCGAATTCGTACCACCTATGATATTGTGCAGCTAATTCGATGCTAATGTTGATGCTTATGCCAATTCCGAGGATATTGCTCACTTCAAATCACTCAAACTGCTTGAAAGCTGCATCTACTATTCGTAAGATCACTCCTCATAAGTTCCTGGCAGGGTTTTGATTTGGTAAACATGCTGACCAGTTCAGAATCTAAAGCCCCTATTTATTAAACCATGCCATGACCTTCCAGATTTTATGAATTGATGCCAAATTATTCAATTACCACGATGTTTTCTGTGCAAAAACAGCAGTAAATGATTCTAAAGTATTTCGTTGCACTTTGGACTGTTCATTTGTGTTGATGGTAAGCTTTCTAAATCAGGTGAATGTTTTCGATACGTTCGTCAAACCTATCAATAAATGGTGCAACTTGGACATTGTTTGTCACCGTTGATGATTGAAGAGTGCAAACAAAATACTGTTTGTACTAAATTCAAACCAAACTTTATATCTCAAAAAGATATCCAATATTCGACCTCCAGTGTACGGCCTCCTTAAGAAAGAGCTTACTCAAGGTACGCTCAATAACCGTTTTTAAGAAAGCCGGTGACAGACACCGCGGGTGGCAGAAGTTCTTAACGCAAGTTTGTTGAACAGACTCGGCAATTTCCTAAAATGTCGTTTGCTTGTTATCGATTAATCATCCTGAATGGATAAGTTCTAATCGTGCTCCACCGTGGAATGTATTAAAATTGGCATCCGCATTCACGATAAAAGCTGGTGCCTTTCTGCTCCCACGGCTTCGCTTAACTCCCCTCGAACGTAGCGCGCCAAGGTGAATTGCAGAATCAACGGCAGAGTAACGCTTCGGCACCTTCCGTTAGCACGGTATTAAATTTCAACTCCGTCTATTTCTCGTCCCCCGCGGGCTTCAAATTTAATGTGCTGCGTGTGAAAATTTAATGAGAGGATCTGTGCGAAGCTCGACAACAGCACCCAACCCGTGGGTAACATGGACCGTTCCGTGCAATAATAACAACAATAATGAGGGAGAAAAATCTCCACCTCACGCGCCACCCGTTCCGTTTGTTTTCTCACGTACATCGAACGAACAAAATGCCGGAAGTGAAACGAATGTTCCAAACAAAGTCGCTTCGGGATGCCGGAAAGCAGCATAACACGGTGCCCACCCTCACAGAGCGAATGCATTGTTATTCCAGTGCAAATAGTTGAATCCGATTAGTATCTACGTGTAATTTGCATGCCTTCAGCAAATATCTATATAAATAAAAATGTAAGGCAAAATCTGTTGGTAAGCGGAAAACCCGAAAAAGGGGTGGTCCGATTTTAGCCTCCTGTATTTTGTTGTATTCGTCCCTTCCCGTGGATCAATATAGCGGAGAGAAAAATCGGAAAATTTTCGGAAAATACAAAAGGAAGGTCGGAAAATTCGGAAAAATGAATTCCCACATGTTCGAAAATTACATCATCATAAGCGTTGTTAGTCCATTCGATATTTGCGCTATCGAAATTGATCTTTGTTCGTAAGTGGAAATGGATTTTCAGGCGAAATAACGCATTTTCACATCTTATATATATATATATATATATATATATATATATATATATATATATATATATATATATATATATATATATATATATATATATATATATATATAAATGGATTTCGGATTTCTGTCTGGCTGTCTGATTCTTAGGGACTCGGAAACTACTGAACCGATCGACATGAAAATTGGTATGTAGGAGTTTCTGGGGCCGGGGAAGGTTTTCGTGATAGTTTGAGACCCCTCCCCCTCTCTAAGGGGAGGGTCTGCCATACAAATGAAACACAAATTTCTACATTACTTGAGAATTAATCAAGCAAATGCAACCAAAATAGGCATTTGGAGATGATTCTATGGTGGTTAGATATCCCTCCCCCCTCTCTAAGGAGGGGCTGCCATACAAACGAAACATACATTTCTGCATTACTCGAAAATTATTCAAGCGAACGAAATCAAATTCGGCCTGTGAAGGTTTTAGGATACAATAAATGTTTCTATGGTGGTTCGACACTCCTGCTCCTTCTTTTAGGGTGGGCTATCATACAAATAAAAAACAAATTTCTGCATAACTCGAAAACTTATCAAGCAAATGGAGCCAAATTTGGCATATGAAGATTTTAGGGGGCACGAAACGTTTCTATGGTGAATGGACACTCCTCCCCCTCTCTAAGGGAAGAAGAGGGGAGGGGTCTGTCGTTATTCTATCATATTTTTTGTATCAAACATTTATTCCATGTAACGGAGAAACATGTTATCTGCAAGTGGTTGAAAAATCTTGAACGAAAATTGTGTCTGAAAATAATCTGATATTCTAATGATGAGTTTTGATAGAAGTACTGGGAATTTTTTAGTGAAAGGTAAATTCAACGGGGTCGATTAGATAATCAATCAATGAACAATTCTGCGATTGGACTCATGAACTTGCGCTTAATAAGAAAACGTGAATGTTTGAATTTATTGATAACAAATACAAATTTTTGGCGAGACGAAGTTTGCTGGGTCAGCTAGTCTATAAATAAAAATGGAAGGCCAAATGTGTTGGTAAGCGCAAAACCCGAGGGAGGAATGTTTAGTTTCAGTCATCTACATTTCGTCTCTTCCCGTATATTCGTCTCTTCCCGTAGATCAATATAGCGGAGAGAAAAATCGGAAAATTCGGAAAATTGAATTCCCATATGTTATACAATTACCTAAGCGTTGTTAGTCCATTTGATGTTGGCGCTAACGAAATTGTTTTTTGTTCGAAAGATGAAAAGGATTTTCAGACGGAATAACGCATTCCTATATCTTCTATTTATATAAACAAAAATGGAAGGCCAAATGTGTTGGTGTGCCCTAAACCCGAGGAAGGAATGGTCCGATTTGAGCTGTCTTTATTCTGTAATATTCTCTGTATAAAACAGGTATTTCATGCAACGGAGAAACATGTGATTTCCAAATATTTGAAGAATCTTGAACGAGAATTGTATCTGAAAATAATTTTATATTATAAGGACGAATTTTTGTAGAAGTACTAGACAATTTATAGTAAAAGGAAATTGTAAAGGGTCAAAGGGTAATCAATCAATGAAGAGTTCAGTGATTGGACTCACTAACGTTCACTTAGTAAGAAAACGTGGATGTTTGAAAGTATTCAAATCAAAAAATCTATTTTGGGCGAGACGAAGTTCGTCGGGTCAGCTAGTATGTAAATAAAAATGCAAGGCCAAATGTGTTGGTAAGCGCAAAACCCGAAGAAGGATTGGTCCGATTTGAGTCGTCTTTATTTTGTTGCATTCGTCTCTTACCCAGCTCCGAAAGCAATCAGATCACACAATAAAATCATTCGCAAGAAGACATTGAAAATTGACCAGAAAGGCATCCGACAAAAACGACATCAACTGCTATCCTATGGACTCCTATACCCTCCAATCGGTCAAAGCGAAGATACAAGCAGAGAGAATCCATGGTCAATGAAATGCAATTTAATTAGCTTCAAATCGAGCTAGCCTTGCCGATGGACAGGGATCCAATAGTCTCACTCAATCTTCCGGGGGAGGGAGTGTACGGAAATGGAGCCTCTCGGATGGCACGTAATATCAGCGCACACGACACAGTCTTTCAGAACAAGCTCAGCTGCCTGTATGAGCTCTTCAACTTATCGCAGCCTCTCGACGAACACTTCGAACACATCTCTCGTGAAAGAAGCTGTGAAGTAGGTTAACCCTTAACATGCTGTGGGACGATCGATAGTTTTCGAAAGCATGCGCTCTTTACTGTGACATAAAAAACAGTGTCGAATTACAAACTGGTGAACTAACGGATTCATAATTGGAAATTGAGGCGTTTGACCAATCAAATTCTGTGGAAACTTTGTTTCGGGTCAATTTTTCCCAGTGGAAAACTTCAAATGGTTATAATTTGTACTGTGTCGTTTACCACTCAAAAAGGATGCTGCTGAACCAAACCACATCGTTCACTGAAGGCTGACAAGCTCACATGCCGAAGGATGCGATTGAAAATCTGTTGTTTGGTCTCCTTGTTATATTCACGCCCACACTCGTCCTGTATGGGATCCTAGCAGTATCGAAGTTACGAACAAAAGACCGGATCTTTCTCCTATATCATTCCCAGTCCTCTCGGTGGTAAAACAAGATACTTTACGTGATGGGAGAATAACAGACCGATTCACTTCATATCGTGAAGGTTTGTGTATGAGTGGGTGTGTCATCATTAGCATCATCTTGCACTCCCAGGAGAAGCAACTACTACTGCTGCTGCTGCTATTGCGGTGGCGATACGTTATGCCCATCCTGATTGTCATTATCACGAACATGTTCACCGACGCTCTTTTAACTGGCTAGCGGCTGCTACTGCCACCAAACGACATGACTTGTCAGCAAAATTATCGGGTCCACGACGCTCCGGACGCTGTCGGAAGCAATCGAGCTACCGCTTTGTTCGACTCGCTATGAGTGGTCCTGCTTCACTCGATAATATATCGATGTGTTCAGTTTGGCGAATTATTGAAGTTAACAAGTTTTTTGCAGTATTGCAATTTTAAATATACAAATATTTCATAAATTTGTTTCAAACTCGCTTGTGTGAATCTGAATTTCTCTTTTCTGTGAATGTAATGGCTCTCTATAATTTTGGGTGCTAAATGTGATCCGACGCCTGATTATAGCCAAGACACTCACTGACCAATACAAATCTAGAAGACTCTTGCTTCCCTTTCTGACGTAGGACTACGTTTTTCATTTTTATACTGGGGTGTAAGAACAAAGCCTAGAAAACGAGATCGTTTTTGCCGCAGAACTACGTCTTTCATTAAGGGTGCCAAATCAGAAAACAGGTCACGTTTTTATGAAATAAAGTTATCGATGATAACTATTTTTGCCGCGTACGGATTTTGGTGATTTACATACCAAACGAATCGGGAAGTCCCTAAGATTTGTTTGATATGTTATACATTACTATCCCGTAGTCTGCATATGGTTTAAATTGATGAAAATTGGAAGCATTCCCATTTCCTCATACATTTGTGTGCTTTCCCGAACAGAGCTATCAATAACCAGCAACTTATCGACGAGCAACGAAGAGGAAATCGTAAGATATAAAGTCTCCGTGAACATGGAAAAAGTAGAAGAACGAAGGAGAATATTTGCCTAGAATATAAACAGTGGATCTCGCTGAGGCAAACTTTCATTCTTCATGAGGAAATCGACTGAACAACATCGTTGCTGAGCGAGCTGGACGGCGAGGGATCGAATGCCTTTCTCAAGGCAATGGGGGTGGAGGAGTAATATTATGGATAAAGTAAAGTTTTTCAAGGGCCTTTTTGAAGGTTACAGACGAATGAACTGAAGAAGTTAAAAGTTTCAAGCAACGAAGGAAGGCAAACTTTCTGTATCCTTCTGTATCCAAAGCAATGAATATCGCTTGTATTTCCTTGTTTTGCGTCATCACATGTCTTCGTTCCGGATTGAGGTGTGGACGCGACTAAATTACTCACTCGCTGATGTCTCTGGCATTACAATCATTGTATCAAACTGACGCCATTGCATTAAAGTTCTGAGCTACACAATTATGTGGGTAATAATCAAGCTAGGCTATCGTCAGCTCACCAAGAAAATAAATGTTCTGGAATTTTGTCAGTGATTTGGTTTCGCATGACGGTAGGAAAACTCTCTCCACAAAGGATGACAGCTAAGCTAATCTAGACTGGCAATATTAACAGAAAGGACTTCTGTTGAGAAGAGCACAAAACGGAGATAAGTGTGTGTATATTTAGTTGCTTCAAGCCATCGTATATGGATATTTGTATGCTTCATAACCCGTACGTAAAAATAGTGCATCTTCGCTACGCTGAAACCCCATTAGTATCTGTTCCCGTGTGCATTGGCCCTGTAACGATGCAACAATCGTCTAATTTTTTATGCTATGATTGATGATTATTTGGTGTTGCAAATTATGCAGTTGTAATAATAAATATAAACAAGGAGGGAAGATAGCGGGAGGGAAATATTTACGCTAGGATATTAGTAATGAGTCTCTGCTGAGGCAAATATTCAGCCTTTTTCCAAGCAGTTAACATTGTTTGTTTTCTGTCATCAATGCATTGAACTGACACTATGGTGAAGCAGGTGTTAAGATTGTGCACCAAAACATTATTTGGGGAATACCAAGTTATTCAATAAGTTATATTAGGTTATTAATTTATTTGGGTTTGCGTGCCAGTTGCAAAACTGCTGAAAATTAACAGATAGAGTTTATTTCGTTTATTAAGTCACCAAGAAAGTAAATGTCGTTCTGAAATGTTGTATGCGATTTGGTTTCGTTTGCCACTAAGGGTGACAGCTGCGATCATCTCGAGCATGTATTGTTCAGCGAGCACAAGAATGAATCATCAAACAATAGTAGTCAAATGATTCTACAATAAAATACATTTCAAGGCGACCAAACTGGTAGAATGAAAAAAATCGTAATTTTCGTAGCATTATAAAATAATATCCGCAGTTATAAACAATCGACTTGAATTAAACTACAGCGTAGTTATACGTCAACAATGCAGTCGTGTCTCGAACCCTGTTGTTTCCCTGTTGGGTATGAGCCACTGCGTCCATTGTGTTGAGCTATCGTGGCCCTGAAGGATAATTGAACTCGGAGTGAAGTCTACATAAGTTCAGAATGGGAAACATACAAACTTAGACTACACCCCTTTGAGACACCCCTCATAGTTATTCTTATTCGTTGACGATTACCATATCAATGATAATTGTAATTGCGGCAATCACCAGAAATACACCAATGAGCAATGAGGTACATATAGAGGTGGAGCAGTAGGCGAAGTATATCTGTATTGGTAAGCAAAATATCGTGTCGTAATTATTTGCATTCAATATGGAATGTATATGTAAGAAACAAAACAATGTTGAAAGTTATCACGTTTGCGTGATATTTTGAGCCAAAATTTTCATGAAATCATTCAACTATTTGTTTTTTAACAGATGACAATTGTATCATGGCTTATTTCGATTATCTATGTGGTAAAAAGATTCAGAGAGCAATCGTTTGCTTAGTTCATGAAATCAGTAACATTTCTTGCGAAATTCTGATTAATTGGCGATTCTTCTCTCACAACATACACACCGAAACTAAGAGCCCTCGAAACATACACTTCATAATGTTAAAATAATGAAACTTCGTTTGTTTCTATGAACGCGGGAGAGTGAAAATGGCACATGGAAATATCACTTTTATCCGTCTTTTTCGACGTGATTTCACAAATATTCACATCACGCTATCACATTAGCTTCATATTTAGCGGGAGCTCTACAAAAATGTACGTTTTTAATTGATAAAATACTTCCTAAAAATAGCATTTTCACATGGATGCAGAGGGCAATCAAAGATAAACACAACGACTGACGTCACTATTTGAGAAATAGTTATGGCAGCGCATGCTATGTCGCACGAAACTCTACCATCTTCGTTACCTTTTTTCCAGAACATTGACCAATGAGTATATTGGCGCATGTTTGAAAAGGTATTCCCGTTTGAGTGCTGTTTTTGACTGTTATTCGGCGCAACCATTTGCGCTATGTATTTCAAAAAATTATAAGCTGTGAATTCATTCTAAGGCGTGTGTTTTGTACCAATTTGAAAAATGAATGCCGGCACACTCTGCCATTACAGTGATTGACATATGTTAACGTCTAAATGGTTTGTGTATTTTGCACAAGTAGCGTGTTAACCATTTTTCGAGGCACTTCATGATTAATTAACTTGATTTACCATCTAACATATTCATCCAAACGCATCTCCAGTCCATCAGTGCTGTCCGCAAGCTGATCAAGAAAAGCTAGTTTTTGTTAACATTTTCCAATAAACAATGAATCAAATATGACGGCTCTCACTCGTCTAGCCACTCATTAGCGTTCGTTCACGTTCAAAGTAACAGTTGAGTAAACACATCAATCGTGATCTTAAGATACAACCAGACGTGGGTGATGCGCAGTTTGCGGTTTTCCTCCTGCCAAGGGGATTCGTGACAGAGCAAATAATTGAATTTGCGTGAGCGGATTGAATTTGTTTAAATTTATATTGCGCAAAGATCGCAAGTATTTTTCCAGCTAAAACCATCGTTCTACGAAGCGAAGTGTTTCTTGTCAAGGTTGGGAAAAATTAAGTCCAAATCAAAAAGTTTTCTCGAAAGACTGAATCGCAAACAACAAACAAATGCGTGGATTGCACCGTAATGAAATGCGTTCTGGGTAATTGAATATTTCAATCAACGAAGAAACCATCACTCAGCAGAAGTTGTCCAATGAAATGCTGCTGCATCCCACGATTGCCCGCTGATTTGAAGGCCACTCGTAAATAAGCCACAGCTGAAAACTGTCAACGATGCGAATGCGAATTCCCCGGGGCTGGGAAAGCGATCCCATGAATTTAATACAGACAATCCTCCTCCCTTTCCGGACTCGGAATGGCTTCGGCAAGTCGCTGGGAAATTTATCGAAAAGTGTATTAATGGCCGCTACCCCAATTCCGTCATGAACGTATTCGAAGAACTGCCAGATGGGGATTCTTAAAGCACTTTCCGTGCGAGCAGCAATTCAATAGATCACCGAAGCCCCTTCACTTAGGTACTCCATGTCGCCGTTATTTCGTGGGTGAAAACGGGACGAATTCTACCGTTTTTCTCTCTCTCACCCCCCGAAAACGACATTATGATGGTAAATTATTGCACCTATTTTTCCGACGTCGCGGTTCGATATTTCCTCCTCGCTCACGTTTATTGCATTTTTGCTCGAATTCTCGAACCTTTTCTTTGTCGCTGGCTGGCTGGTATCCTTTGGAAGGAATTAATGTTGTCAGGAAAGCTTGTAGAGAGAAAGGAGAAAAAAATAAATAAAAACAATTTCCAGCCGTTTTCTATTCCGATTTTTGTCAATTTCTTCTAAGCGAACGGCGGCTAGAGGGGGCGGAGGAAATCAATAAACGTTAACTTAATGGAGATAGGTGACTTTCTCCAGCTGATGACAAATTGGGTTGAATTTTTGGTTTGGTAGAGGGGCTTCCATTTTCCTTAAAGCATCTATTCCCATACATCGGTTGTCTCATTGTATGTTTTTTTTTGTAGTTTTAAGTTTTCACGAGTTGTACATTGATGATCATCTGTTTAAGTCAGAATTTTCGCATGTGATCCATGCTACTTTTACTCCGTGCTCACTGAATCATGCGATCTGATGTTGTGATGCACAAGAATGAAATTGATTGTAATAACCTAGAAATTACCTGCGTCGAGATTCACGAACAAATGAAGTCATAAAGTCACAGCTCGACACATGATCGTTAAGATTTTACCTACATGCAACATTTCTAATTTCTTTTCTAATTTCTAAGCACAAAATTTTCTAATTTCTCAAAGCAAAGTTTCATCTTATGGTCAGCTTGTATATTGTTCTCGCGAGGACAAGAATGAATCATGAATCAAGCATCTTTAGCTACTTCCATAGAACCACGCCCCTTTCTATACAAAATAATAAATAGCAACCACATTTTTAATGTTTTTTTTTCCTGGAGAGCTTATTGGCAACTTTTGCATTTTCATGAATTCTTTTATCGTGGATTCATGCATTTTTTTCATGCTAAAAGTGGCGTCAAAGTGGAACACGTTTTAAACCAAATGTGAAGAAGGTATTTGAGGTGGGAGCATTCCCAGGAAACATATATATACAGCCATTTCATGCCAAACCGATATAGTGGTTTGCAGATTTTCGTCAAAAGTGAAAATTTTGTTCGCAAAACTTTATCGCAAAACATTAGACTGAAAAATCAATTTTTTCCATTTTTTCCCAAAAATTACTTTTTTTTCCAAAATTCGTAATTTTGACGTGGGACTACATCTTACCGGAGTATATGGGGATGAAATGGAAACCTAACACAGAACATGCAGGAAAAAATGAAAGATTTCGAATGTTCATAGCTCGAACATTTCTTAATAGATCGGAAAGATGTTTGCATCAATTGATAGGAAACATTTCAACGTGTCTATCACAATTAAAAGCATGTTATTTTTCATGAGATAAACAATTGAATAACTGGAAAATGTTAAGTGTTATCTAAACGCCATAACTGCCTCGTTTTGATTGGTTCGATTTACGGTTTCCCCAACACAGCCATCAAAATCAATGTGCCTGGGGGAATCCGCTTTGGAAATATATGCAAGCTACGAATACTTTTGTGCTCGCTTGTCTTTGTTTAGACCGGAATATGTTTCCCTAAAACGCACTTCTAAACAGAGAAGTCTGGTCATTTCAGATACTAGAGGTGAATGAACTTTCGCGGTTCAAGAACTACGTAAACATGAGAGATGCAATAATTTCAGAGGAAAATGTAAAATACAGTGATCGTTTGACAATTGTTCCGTTCACATATTTTGGTGGTCCTAGGCGTCATATCAAACGTGAAAGAACGTTCATCAAATTTACTTGTAACGAAGAACCGAATCTATTACAATGCATGAATTAATCCTACATAGTAACTGTTCGAACTTTTTACTTACAAAGCAAATATGTTGAATTCAATTGGATCCGAAAATTGTTTCATTCAATCGATAGTTTAATCAATACAATACAAATGTTCACTAAGACAACGGTAGTCCAACGTCAACCTTGCGGTTGTATCATAGATATAACCCACTCATTTTTTTGAACCACCGAACCGATTTAGATGATCGACATATTAAATTAAAGCCAATAAGCTAGTTTATTGTAAAATATTAAGCTTGCAAAAACCATTAATTTTATTTTCGTAACTATTGATTGTAGTCGATTTTCATTGTTTTTATGACTTGAGACTAGAGGGCGCTATACTTTTTTATATATATTTTTTGGATATCAGAGATACTATTTTTTTTCGTTTTTTCGAAAAAACAAATTTTCCACATTTTTCCACATTGACAACTTTTGAACTACTGGATCGATTTATATGATCGACATATCAAATTTAAGCTTATGAATTATTTCTCTTCGAAAAAATATAACCTTTGCGAAAAATTAGGATTTTAGGTTTTGTAATGATTATTTGGGTTAAATAAAAAAAAATACTAATATAAGAGTGAACTTGATTAAAAATGTTGATTCCCCTATAAAAAATATCAGCTCAATCGGATTTTATTTACTAGTGTCGCACAGTTGTCAAATTTTGAGTTTTTTGAAAACAGATAAGTTACCTGAAATCGTATTACACCAGGATATTACTAAGAGGATTGAGGATAACCCAGATTTACCAATTCCTCAATGAATAGTAAATCCCTACAATATCACAGCCATGGGATGTGCCAATGTCGACGACGCACAAAGAGTTCATTACCTTCTGTGCAGATGAGGAGCTTAAGCAGAAGCTCAACCAATGCTATCAGAGGTTCTGGTTGCAACGCAACTATGAAATATAGTATTCATATATATTATCGATTTTTCATCTTCATACCTTGTCTAAAAAGGCTTCAGTGTGGTTATAAATATTTTGACAAAACAAAAAAAAAACCGTTTGAAATCAACGAACGTGGAGGTTTAGGGGTTCAACTCACCAATATTGAACCGGATTTAGATAGATTGGTAGAAAATCACCAGGTTCATCCATCACACTGATTTTTGATGTTTTTTATCTTTACTTTGCGATTTTGATTTAAATTAATAAACTACGAAAGTATTTACAAGCAATTTGTTTTTGTGAGTAATTTGAATTAATAATTGTTAATTATAATTGATATTCACCGAATTTAATGTCTATTTATTTTTTTGAATCTCGTTAAGAAAATGATGTCAAGTCACTTAACCCTTTATAAGGCCGTGCAACTATATTGTCACCCACAAATTTTTTTTTTCGCCGCACTTGGAATATTATTTTAATATTTTGCTTAACCAAAGACTTTTAAAGGTATCTGGTAATACTCCATTTTTTTATGACTGCCAAAAATTTACGTTATTAATTTACAAGTCATTTTTATGTAGAAAAACCGCGATTTTAGAACACCGGCAGCAAATTCTGTCCAAATTCGTTGAAAATGCAACAATTTGATAAGTTTTCACTGTGATCGTTCTATTTAGGATCTACCGCAATATCATGCAGTTTTTTCAAAAAAATAAATGGTGTATTTGATGAAAAATAAAACTTTTCAATTTTTTCTTTAAGTCTGTATAAAAAAATGTTTTTTCACTGCACTACACATATTGTTTTAATTATCGCACAAACCAAAGGCGCTATTAAATGAGCTTACAAGGCAGCGACAGCGTTTTTGAGGTTAACAGGAAGTGGCATCTATATTGCCACCATTTTTTTATAGTTTATTTTTTATCAAAGGTAAATATGTGTAAGGATTATGTTCACTGAAGTTTGAGTCGATTTTCCATTCCTTGCCTAGTTTCCACAGTCTTAGAAAGGAATAATTTTTAATTGCTAAGTATTTCGTATGATTGAAGAAGTTTGACTTTAGGGGTCTGAGGTATCACTTCGTTCTAGAAAAGGGATCTCATGCCCAAAATAGTTTGAGAACCCCCGGTGCAGACTAAATTTGGAAAAAAATAATATGCAAAGATGTCTGATTAGCTATTATCTCCACATCCACAAAGTTTGAATGTGCTCTGAGAGAATGCTACCAATTCCAATCCCATTCTTCAATAGGACTAAGGAAATGCAGTTACTTCTCAAATCGAACGCTGCTCGCAAATTGTTTGACATCACCCTCCAAACACAACATGTTATCCTCGAATTGAAAACTACACCAAATCGAATCTTTGTTTGTCGGTCAACTTCCTTCGTATATTTTCGATTAAGCTTGTTATCAAACCAGTTAACGATGATCGATTTAAGAAGAAAATGCCATTCAACCAAAACCAGAACCAGAGTGTCCATCTATAATTTTGGGTAGATTTAAGATCATTTAGGTATGACATCTCTGGTTCACACTCATCCTAAATAATTGCGGATCATTGAATGGGTGACACTTATTTCAAT
The DNA here is from genome assembly GCF_029784135.1 of Toxorhynchites rutilus septentrionalis. Lineage (NCBI taxonomy): Eukaryota > Metazoa > Arthropoda > Insecta > Diptera > Culicidae > Toxorhynchites > Toxorhynchites rutilus. The sequence goes on along the minus strand of NC_073744.1, from coordinate 27,538,803 downwards.
CTCCTTTCTACTTCTTGTATAGAGACCAAAAATAAACGTTACGTTTCACTCTGAATTGAACAAAAATTGATGATGAAAAACGTGTGGGTTATACTTACAATATAAAAGCGCAATTCATTTGGGTTCAATCATTTTTGAATACACATACCTGAAAAGAGACAAAAATAAGATGATTAAACAAAAGCTCAGGTGAATTTCGTACAATTTTATCTGAAAAAAAAGTGCATTTTTTCTCCATGCGGTCAACTTTTCGCAAACACGAAATCGGGCGTTATCTTCGTCTGAATGTATCCATCTGCTGACCACGCATAATCATTCTCGAGTGTCGGAGTGGTTGACGGTGGCATTATTCTGCCTGAAAGCGGCGCCATGCTCGGTTGGAAAAAGCGAATTTAATCCTTTGCCAGCTAGCGCTGGCTCAGCGATATTAACGTTTGCAAACACGACAGCTGATTGCGAGAGCTGCATTACGCCAGCACTTAGGAAATAATAACAACAGCAACGGCACCGAATCTGCGAGTTGCGAAAGATTAGTTGGGCTTATCTTTTTCGGTGGATGGTTTCCCTGTGTTATTATTTTAGCGAGCCGAAATAGCTGCCTCCAGGTTAAACAAACCCATCTATCTGGCTAGTGCGGAGGCGGCGAAACAGCAGCGAAATTTACGGACCGAGCTGTCGAGATGCGAGTGGAATTATTATTTCTTTACAACAAAAAAAGGATTAACGCTTAAAAGCTTTCCCATCAGTCGGGCATAATCCCTCATCAAGTTGCCAATCTGCCAAATCCTCCCCGGATCCTCCCCCGGACCATGCGGCTGAGGATGATGGGGTGGGTGCGGCAAAATCACATCTTAATCAACCCAACGCTTTCCGCTTTATTATATTCAGCTCACGAACGAAAGCAAATGCCGCACACCATATTAGATTGAATATATTTTCCCACTCGCTGTAAATGTCCCTCGGTTGGGAGCAAAAAACCGGCTGGTTGGTGTGAGGGATGTAGAATATGAGCAAATAATTTGACATTTTCCCCAAACGGAATGGCTGAATGAGCTAAACTGGAAATCGGAAGAAAAACGGGAAACGAAGTGAGCACCTCATCGGAACGGATCGGAAATATGGTGCAGGAGAAATTGACAGTCGGAGTGTAACACATTGAACATTCCAATCAATCGACCAGACATCGGCGGAAAGGCGACAAATTCCCATCTGTTGCCTGTCGGGTGTCAAGTGCAAGACTATCAATTTCACGCATTTCAACTGTTTTACGGTGCAAAGCATACGATGAAAGTGCCTCGCGAGGAAGTTTATTGTGGAAGATGGGTAACTTTATAGGACAATTTTTAGGACAATTTACTGTTTTCAATGAACCATCAGACTTCTTTTGTCGATTCTTGTAGAACTTTTTCCGTATTTCATGTGTCACCCTGGTTTGTGCAACCAATGTTTATTCGAAGGAACATTTACCTATTCGTGAATAGTAGACATTGAAAATATTTTTTTTTTGACGTAGAACTACGTCTTTCAGGAAGGGTGTCAAATCAGAAAATAGGTCACGTTTTTATGAAATAAAGTTAACGGTTATAACTATTTTTGTCGCCAACGGATTTTGGCGATTTACATACCAAACGAATAGGAAATTCCCTAAGATTTGTTTGATATGCTATACATTATAATCCCATAGTCTGTATATGGTTTAAATTAATGAAAATTGGATGCATTCCCGTTTCCTTTACATTCTGTCCATTTGTGTGCTTTCCCGAACAGAGCTATCAATAACGAGCAACTTATCGAGCAACGAAGGGGAAATCGTAAGATGTAAAGTCTCCGCGAACAAAGGAAAAGAATAAGAATGAAGGGGAATATTTGCCTAGAGTACAAACAGTGGATCTCGCTGAGGCAAACTTTCATTCTTCGTGAGGAAATCGACTGAACAACATCGTTGCTGGGCGAGCTGGACGCGAGGGATCGAATGCCTTTATCAAGGCAATGGGGATGGAGGAGTAATATTATGGATGAAGTAACGTTTCCCAAGGGTCTTTTTGAAGATTACAGACGAATGCCAGTCGCGTGCCAGTCGGAAAACTGCTTTGAACTGCATTTGCGCTATTCTTGATCATACTGAAGCAGTGCTACTCTTTTCGAGGTTGTTGAGATTAACATATAGAGTTTATTTCATTTATTTAGTCACCAAGAAAGTAAATGTTGTTCTGAAATGTTGTATGCGATTTGGTTTCGCTTGCCAGTAGCAAAACTGTCTCCACTAAGGATGACAGCTGCGTGTATCTCGAGCATGTATTGTTTTTCGAGCACAAGAATGAATCATCAAAAAATTATCGTCAAATGATTCAACAATAAATAAAACATTTCATGGAGACCAAACTGGTAGAATGGTTATTTCAAATTTTTCGTAGCATTATAAAAAAATATCCGCAGTTATAAACAAGCGACTTAAATTAAACTACAGCGTAGTTCTACGTCAACAATGCGGTCGTGTCTTGAACACAACCTCCTATAAATTTTTACTATAAAATTTCAGTACTTCTACCAAAACGTGACATTATAATATCAGATTATTTTCAGACACAATTCTCGTGCAAGATTTTTCATACACTTGCAAATAACATGTTTCTCCGTTACATGAGATAAAAGTTTGATACAGAAAATAATATAGAATGAAGGCATCCCTAAATCGGACAATTCCTTTCTCGAGTTTTGCTCTTATCAACACATTCGGTGATCCATTTTTATTTATATAGATAGAAGACGATATAGGAGTGCGTTTTATCACATTTAAACCCATTTCCATATTCGAACAAAGATCAATTTCGTTACCGCAAATGGACGAACAACGCTTGTCAATATGTAATTGTAGAACACATGCGAATTGAATTTTTCGAATTTTCCCATTTTCCTTCAGAGTTTTCCGAAAATTTTCAATAGTCATGTTTGGTTGGAATATGTTTGATTGAAATATGTGCATTACTTCAATGGGACCCCTTCTCCTTTCCAGAGGAGGAAGGTGTGTCATACCATCGTAGTACATTTACCCATTTACTCGTACCCAAAAATCCTCACATCCCGAATTTGGCTCCATTTGCTTGATTAGTTCTCGAGTAATGCTGAAATTTGTGTTTCATTTGTATGACAGCTCCCCCTTAGAGAGAGGGGAGGAGTATCTAAACAGAAAATTGCACCCTAAAATCTCCACATGTCAAATTTGGTTTCATTTGCTTGATAAATTCTCGAGTAATGTAGAAATTTGTGTTTCATTTGCATGACAGACCAACCCCCTCCCCCCTAGAGGGGGGAAAGGGGTCTCGAATTATCATAAGAACCTTCTCCGACCCCAAAAATCCTTACATACCAATTTTTATGAATCAGACAGACAAACAAACAGACAGACAGAAATATATTTTCTAGATAGATTAGAAGGTATTATAATATTTAATTGTGATAAGCGTTATTAAATTAATTAATTTAGTTGAACACAACTTGACAGAGAAGCTCCTTCATTTATTTTTGCATTGAAATATGAATGCTATATTTGCTATGTTCTTAACTAACCGAGTAATCGGTGGAACACAGATTTTCATGCGAGAGACCGTCGCTTCCAACGACGGGACGGCGACCGATTCAGATTGCGTAACCTTTTCATATAAAAATTATCTGCTTAATTTTCGAAAAAAAATCCAAAGAACGTGATCATTTATAAATTTTCTCCTAGCCTTAAAGAGTAATACGGAAAGGAAAGAAGACGGAGTGTTGATTGTGTCTACACCACTTTCTAAAAATAAATCAGCGAAGTCTCCCGCATCATTTTAAAATTTTCGCATTAGTATTTTTTATTTTATTGCGTATTTTTGTTGCTCTCTCATGTTTCATTGATTCAATCTTATTAATTAACAAGAGATTTGACAAAACTTATAACCTGATTTGTCGGATTTTTTTCTTTTTTCATTCGGGTGAACATTGCTTTCGGGTAAATGTGCTTCATGTAAAGGAGATAAATCCGCCAAACTTGCCAGAACTTCATCCAACAGAAAAAATAGGGGCGATTATGAAGGGCAAAGTCCGTAAAACAGGGGCCTTTACAAACGTCCAGGATTTGAAGATAGGGTGGGTGAAAGAGTGTAAGAAAGATGACGCAAGCGTTGCACAGAATTTGATGGGTAGCGTTAAGTCCAAGGTGCGAGTATTTAGCTTAGGAGAGGAGGTTCAATAAACCAACTTTGCAAAAAGATAGCTAATATGTGAGAGTTTCAAAACATATCCGTCATAAAATTAATTTTAGGTGTTCATATATGTCTGTTGCATGTTTCTCGACTACGGCCTTTAGGCTTCAGTTCTTGACGACCAATAGCAGCATCAGTAGAAAATGTGAAAAGGGATCTATATGTAAACAGGCCTACCAAAATCATAAAAATATGGCATCAGTGAAATCAGTGTTTTCAAAACAAGTTTTAATATTCCTTCCAGATTCCAAGGTTCCAAGATTCCTTCCATTTTTAAGACATTTCGCATCACATTTTTTTCTCGAAAATCCACAAGAAGTATGTGAGGTTTTAATTATCGAATTCTAGTTACAGTTAACGAAAAAAAAACAGGAAGTTGGTTATGTATATGGTATAACCGCAAGGGTGACGTAGGACTATCGTTGATTTAGAGATCATTTGTTTGAAGTTGAATCTGAATTCATTCTGAATGAATGAATATTTGGGGAACTTCGAAAACGAGAGCGTTACGTTAAAGGTACAAGGTTTTATGCATCCAATATTGGATACGAAAATATCCTACTGATGGGGAAGAATAATCTTCAGAAGCTATTCTGTTAATTGCGATTGATTGAAAAATCACAAAACCAAATGTATTTGGTCACAGTAATACATGGATAGAAAACATTAAAATAAACTCTTTCACATGAATGTAATTTCAAATTCCCAGAGGAACTGGCAGATTATTTTCTGGATCTTTCTCGATGCTGAATGGCATCCAAACGGAAAGAATTCCGCGCGTGTATGTATGTATGTATGTGTGTGTGTGTGTGTGTGTGTGTAGCGGCTGCTTCGAGATCTTCCCGGGGAACCGTTTGTGGCATCACTCTCCTCCTGATGGATTCCCTTCTGGCCTAGGGTGCACAAACAGGCTCTTGGTGACACCGTTCATCCGCGCTTTCATAATAAACGAAGAGCTTCACCACAACAGCGACAACATGCTCAAATCGCTGTTCAATTAGAACTGAATGGATTTCCGAGCGGCGCTCGCTTATATACCGATTGGTGATTTCAATAGCCTGTTTTTAAAGCAACTTTATGACTATTGAAACAAGTTTTTGGATCAAAAAGTAACAAGTATAGAACGCGTAGACATTTTATCTTTCGAATGAAGTGTTTATCATACCATTTCGTTCAGTTGTTTAGGAGCTATTAACGCTCAAAATCTCGGTCTCCGGCGTAACGCTTTCGTTTTCGAAACTTTGATTTTACACCCCGGTATAGAAATGAAAGACGTAGTCCTACGTCAAAATGGGTCGCGCGTATAATTGCACGAAATGTTCAAGGTAGGCAGCAGCCAACACGAAATCGCAGAGTATTCGGGACGATCCAAAACCTTTGTGCTTAATGCCCTCCACTACCGTAAAAAATATAGGAGGTTGTATCCGAGACACGACCACATTGTTGGCGTAGAACTGCGCTGTTATTTTGTTCAAGTCGCTTGTAAATAACTTCGGATATTATTTAAGAATGCTGCGAAATTTTAGAAGTAACTGTTTAGTAGAATGGTTTGGTCGCTCTGAAATGTTTTTTTTTATTGTAGAATCAATTGACGATAATTGATTGATGATCCATTCTTGCCCTCGCACAACAATACACAAGCTGATCGCATGTTGCACTTTGTTTCAAGTCAATGTCAAAGTCATTTTTGACATACACTCGGCTACAGGCGATTATACGCATGTTGCATCAGCACCATTATTCCACGTCTCATAATTACATCAACCTTTCTTTGGCACCAACAACCATGGCAATAGGTGCAAGTATCAAATATCATTGTCTCAGTGGAATCGCACCTCTAGACATCGTTCGTACAACGAGCACCAAACAAACGTTCAACATAGCATGCATACAGAGTCATACATTGTTGACTTGAAGTGACTAAGAATATAAACACTTCTCATCATTTTGCGCTATTCTCAATAGAAACGCTGCTGTTAATATAACTGTTGCATTACATTCTCATGCTCGAGATAAAGAAAAGATCTAACTATTTGCCTCAGCAGAAATCCATTGTTCATACCCTAGCGCAAATATTCTTCTTCCGCGACCATCCTATTTATTAATATTTATTATCGCGGATGTATAATTTGCACCACCAAACAATCGTCCATCATAGCATCAAAATATTATATGATTGATGCATCGCGACAGGGCCAATGCACACGGCAGCAGATACAAATGGGGTTATGAAGCACGCACGTACGCACACAAAGCCATGTATCGATGGCTTGAAGCAACTAAATATACACACATTTATCTCCATTTTGCGCTCTTCTCAACATAAAGCGACCCTCCAAAAAAGATTCCTTCAATGCCTTGAAAAAGGTCCGGGACGAACCGAACGGCTAGGGCTAGGCGGTAAAAGCCTCCTAAAGGTCCCGATGCTGACGTCGAAACATCTGAAGTTCGCAAATGAACTTTCTTTCCGGTCTTAATTTTTGTTGCGTCATTCTAGTTGTTAAGTATGCTTAAAAGCATTTTTCAATGAATGATTACTGCTTTAACTACAGATGTAATAAATTTCTTCGAACAATGCAAATAAATTATTATAAATGAATTGAAGCACTGGATTGGATTATTTTCTCTCAATTCTCTCAAACTTTCTCTTTATGTCTGATCAGTGGTCCTAATGTTTTGTCCGACACTGTACATAAATAAAAATGCAAGGTCAAATGTGTTAGTAAGCGCAAAACCTGAGGAATCATTCGTCCGATTTGAGCTGTCTTTATTTCGTTTATTACCACTCAGTGCCGCATTGGAGGCGATTTTGACCTCTAATTGAACATTGACGATGAAAGTGGTTTAGTGTCGACGTCTGGTGGCGACATTCAATGTGCGACCATAATTTGGGCTCCGAACTCGATGTTTACAAAAATGTGCAAGGTAAAAAGAGGTAAAAATGTCCAATTAAACGTGTCGCATTACAGGTCTGTCCAATAAGTTAAATGTCGCATTAAATGTAACTTACTGTATTCGTCTCTACCCGTAGGTCAATATAGCGGAGAGAAAAATCGGAACAAAATCGGAAAGCTTTGAAGAGAGGTCGGAGAATTCGGAAAATTGAATTTTTATATGAAGTGAATATTTTAAATTGCGAACATGGTAGCTTGTGTAGAAATTGTGCTCCGTTCAATTTATTATTTTGTATGTGAAATTGTGCGCAATCGTGAAAAAAGTTGTATCCAACGTCTAATTAAATCGATGATCCAGATAAGTATAAGTGCATGATTTCATTCACTCTGGTTTTCATCAATTAAATTGGAAATAACGCTACGGTCTGCTATCGCTTTGGTGGCGGCTGTAGCAATTGTTTGGTTGTCCCTTTGTGTTCAATGTGTGTTTTGTTCTTAGCTATTGCTGCCGCTTGCACGGGATATTGTATGCAAGATGAGTGTGTGAAAGTAAAATAATGATCAATGATGATCCAGTTGCTTGCGGGGGAATTTACGGCGCTCGATATCATCGACGCTGTACATCCCTCACAAATCAGCTGCAAAACTTATAGCTGAGAATGAAAATGTTCAGTTTAAGTGTACTGAATGTCTGTCGGATAAGAGCTATTGTTCGCGAGATGATATTCTGGACTTCGGAGAAGTGAAGACTTTCTCTCTCACTTTCTTTAAGCGAGATCCAGAAAAACATCGATGATCAAATAAAGATTGCAATGGAAAAAGAGATGGAGAAACTGATCAGATCTTTCGATGAACGGCTAGTTCAAAAGATGGGAAGTATCGATATCAGTATTTCTCAACACTTGAAGGACTTGAAAAGTTCATTTGTTGAAAATAGTAACGATGATAAAAAAATAGCTGGGATGAACAGGAAACCTACTCTGAGTAATAGAACGGCTGGTTCGGAACCGGACTGCCCTAGTAGGAAAAAACAAATTATAATGAATAAGCGTGAGGAACCGATACAAATAGAAATTAATGACAATGGTAATGGCGAAAAGGTTGAAAACAATGCACGAACGTATGCAAGTGTATTAAAGAGTGCAAAATCCGTAAAAAACGTAAGGCTTGTCCTGTTATCGTGTTTAAACCTGTCGAGTCGCAAAATAATGACGAAACCCGAAAATTTTTAAAAGAAAAATTAAATCCAAGAATCCATAAAATTAGCAATTTTAGGAACGGAAAAGACGGCTCGATTATTGTTGAGTGTGCGGCAGGGGATAACATTGAAACTTTGAAAAATAACATAAAGTAATCTGAGTAAAGTAATCTGAGAGAAAAGTTTAGCGCTGTTGTTCCCAAACCATTAAAACCAAGATTGAAGCTATTGGGAATGAGTGATCGATATTCCTCAGACGTTTTCGTTGATCTTTTAAAAAAGTCAAAATGCTGACATCAAGATTGGAGATGTTAAAATTGTTGCAGAATATGAAAATCCACGTTTAAAGTACAACAATATAATACGATTATTGAAGTAGATCATGACACTTATGGATGTCTGATGAGTACTCGTAAAGTAAGCAACGGATGGGATAAGTGTTCAGTTGCTGAGGCCTTTAATGTTCTACGTTGTTTCAAATGTGGAGAAGTGCAAGTGCAAAGTTTGTAGTAATGAAGATAAATGCTCAAGATGTAATGAACAACATATACCATCTGGATGCTCGTCAACTGAATTTAGGTGCGTAAATTGTTTAAAAGTTAATCAAGAGCAAAAATTTAAATTGAACATAAACCACACAGCTTATAGTACACAGTATCCAGTGTATCGGAGAAAGAAAGAAATCAACATTTTTTTCTAGTAAATAGCAACCCAAGGAAAGAAGATGTGAGAGGAAGTTAGAAATATTGTACTTCAATATAGCTGGGCTTTCTACAAATTATGTGGCAATGCGCCAACTTGTAGAAAATTTCCGTCCACGATTAGTCTTTCTTTCTGAAACTCATATTGTTGATGAGAATTCATTCGATCAATATAGCATCCCGGGTTACGAAGTTGCTTTTTGCCTTTCACATTCCAGACACACTGGAGGAGTTGCTATTTACGCAAAAGAATCGATTAAATTCAACATTCGGTTAAACGAATCTGTTGAAAATAATTGGTTCTTGGCAATTTCAGTTGAAAGAAGTATGCAGATGGGAAATTTTGGAATTTTGTATCATTCCCCCAGTAATTGCTGGTGACTTCAATATCGACTGGCTCAACGTGTAGAATTTGAAGCACTTGAAGCAACTATCTGATTTTTACAAATTGAAACAGACTGTTACAGAAGTTACAAGAATTTCGAAAAACTGTAGAACTTTGATAGATCACGTATTCTCTAATTTTAATACAGTTCATTGTTTGATAGAGGCCTAATTTAAAATAACGGATCATGAGACAATTTTTACTTTATTTTGAGAATGAACAGAGTGAACGTGAAGAAAATAGAGTTAAAATCAAGTGCTGGAACAAGTATTCAAAGGAATCTTGTTGCTAGAAACCTGGATTTCACTGCAATAACTGACAATCTGGATTTGAAAGCAGCTGTTCTCACTAATATTTTAAAAGAGTGTACCAATAGCCTAGTTTTTGAGAAACAAATCAATTTGAATTATTCGAACAGTTGGTACACTTTATCACTCTTACGTCTCAAACGTAAACGAGATAAAATGTACTCAAAATTTTGTAGAAGTAATATAGAGAACGATTGGAAAAGGTACACCTGCGTGCTGAATATATATTCACAAGCCTTGAAAAAGACAAGATGTGAATACATACAGAGGAAAATCGATCAACATCAGAATAACAGCAAGGAGTTATGGAAAATACTAAAAAGTTTACTTAACACTAAAAATAGTTTATCTCGGTGCATAACTTTTGAAGGTTCAGAAGAACATTCGGAACAAATCATTGCGGAAAAATTCAACAGTTATTTCGTGAATAGTGTTCAATTGATCAATCAAAGTATTGAATTGGTCAGTAAGGCATACGAAATAATACAGCCGATAAGCAGCAATTGCAGATTAGAATGTTTTCTACCCATCACATTTGCAGAGTTGAGAGATATTTGTTTTTCCTTTCATAAATCGACTGGTATCGACAATGTCAACGCAAAAGTGATACAAGATTGCTTTCATGTTATTGGACACGAATTGCTAGGCCTGATAAATGAATAATTGCAAACTGGGCACGTGCCTGAAGTTTGGATGGAATCTCTTGTGGTTCCCATCCCCAAAGTTAATGGGACGGATAAAGCCGAAGAGTTCCGCCCTATTAACATGTTGCACACATTAGAAAAAATTTTAGAACTTGTTGTGAAAGGCCAGCTGATGAAATTTATTGACAATAACAGTTTGCTGATACCGGAACAGTCGGGATATCGAGAGGGACACTTTTGTGAGACCGCACTAAATCTGGTGTTGGCAAAATGGGAAGAGAATATCGAGGCTAAAGAAACTATTTTTGCGGTGTTCTTGGATTTGAAACGCGCTTTTGAAACAATTTCTAGGGCCGCTTTGGAATTGTAGGGACATTATTCAAATGGTTTGAAAGCTACTTGTGTAATAGAACTCAAAAGACTCGCTTCAGCGATTTTATTTCTACTCCCATCGATAACACACTTGGTGTACCACAGGGAAGTGTGTTAGGGCCCATTTTATTCATTTTATATATTAATGATATGCGGCGGGTTTTACGTTTTTGTGATATCAACTTGTTCGTGGATGACACTTTTCTGTTCATCGCAGCTAAGGAGTTAAATGTAATCGCGGAGCACTTGAACGAAGATCTTCATTCTCTTGCTCGGTGGTTGAAATTCAAACAATTAAAGTTAATTGTTAATAATACAAAATACATTCTCATTTCAAACTCCAGATAACGGTAATTTTGAAATCGATGGTGAGACTATTGAACGGGTCGAAGAAATAAAATAGTAGAGAAAGTTATCTGCCCTATTTGCAGTGATAACCATTCGATTAAAGAATGCAAATCCCGCATAGAAAAATGTGCAAACTGTGCGAAACTGCGAGTTGAGCGTAAGCTGAATATTGAAACTGACCACTCTGCCTGGAGCAGTGAATGCCCGGTTTATAAAATTCAGCGAGAACGGCGAAACAAAATGGTGGACTACTCAACATAGCAACCAAGATCCTCTTCATTCAACCAACTTACTGAGTCAACTAACTCACCGGGATGCATACCATCAAGCACGAAGGAGGCCTTCAATCCTCTCATCGCAGTCGAGCCATTTCCGCTAACGCCCAGCAGCCATCCCGGTCCTGCGATTGAGTCTGGATTGGGGGTTCTCCAAGCCTCTCACTCAGGCAAGTACAGCTGTGATTCGAGCAATTCCATCTCGGTAACATATGTTATTCCTAGTCTACTACCCACGTATGCATCACAAACCAGTCAACCGGGACGCACACCTGCAAGCTCTATGGATGCCTCTGACTCCCTCGTCACAGTCGAGCCATTGATGTCAGCGACACCCAGTCGTCCCGGTCCTGTGCTCGAGTGCGGGGCAGCTGGCATCCAACCCATAATTGCAGGCAAGTACACCTTCATTCCGAGCAATGCGCTGCCTGAAATGCGAAACACTTCTAGCTCATCGTCATCTTCGGGCCACCAGCGTCCGACAAACGCATCGACACAGCGGAACGATCCTGTAGCTCATCATCCTGTGCTTCCGGTTACTGACTGTGGTGATTGCGATAGTTTCTCGCCAAAGCAACACTTTTTCTCCATTTACTACCAAAATGTCAGAGGCCTTCGCACTAAAACTTCACGCTTACAGCTAGGATTGTCGAGCAGTCATTATGATGTTGTCATTCTTACTGAAACATGGCTCCGGTCCGATATATGCGACGCTGAATTATCATCCGATTATTCAATTTTTCGTTGTGACCGTAGTGAAGCAACCAGTAGCCTCACAAGAGGTGGCGGAGTGCTTGTCGCAGTGAAAGCCACACTGCACTGTACCGAGGTTTCGATACCTCATTGTAGTACGCTTGAGCAAATGGTAGTCTGTGTGAAACTATCCAACCGATATTTGTACCTCCTCGGCATTTACTTTCGACCAAACTCTGAGACGGCGTTGTATTCCAACCACACTCTCGCTGTTCAGTCCTTGACGGACCGATCTTCGGCTAACGATATCGTTTTATTGCTCGGCGATTATAATCTTCCTCATCTGCAATGGGGTTTTGATGAGGATGTCAACGGATACTTGCCTGTGAATGCTTCTAGCGATCCAGAACTCGTGCTCACTGAATCCATCTCATCCTATGGCCTCGTACAAATCAACTCTATTCCAAACATCAATGGCAGACTACTTGATTTGGTTTTTACAAACGCTCCAGATAATTTTGAAGGCCAGCCGCCGATATCACCACTTCTACCCGTTGATCCGCACCACCCACCATTCGAACTACAAATGGACATGCAGAGCTGTATGCATATTTCAGCCACGACTGATTCCTTTGATCTGGATTTTAGACGATGTGACTTCAACTCTTTAAATAGCGTATTTTCATTGGTCGAATGGGAGGAACTTCTTCAAGGTCGTACAGTTGATTCCGCCACCCATATGTTTTATGATACCCTGTTTGAGATCATACATTCGAAAGTACCCCGACGCCACCGTTCTATTAATAGGAACACCAGGAAGCCTTGGTGGACTGCAGAGTTGCGAAGGCTGCGAAACAAACTGCGTAAAGCACGCAAACGATTCTTCATCAATAAATCAAACGAAAACCGTGAATCTCTTCGCATCGTGGAAACATGCTATAAGGATCTTGTAGAGAACAGCTACAGGGCCTACCAGCAGAGACTTCAATCTGATATGAAACGGAACCCTACGGCGTTCTGGAAATTCGTTAGAGAACAAAGAGCGAGTAATCGAGTACCACAAGTTGTCGAATACGGTAACACAACAGCAAACCTACCTGATGAAGTTGCTGATCTTTTTCGACGATTCTTCCAAAGCGTGTTCATGACTGAGCTGCCTCAACTAGGATCTGGATGTTTTCGCAACCTACCGTCGCATCATATCCACCTACCATTCTTCAATTTTACCCACGAGGAAGTTTTAAGATCATTGCAAAAACTAGACGCGACGAAAGGAGCCGGAGTGGACGACTTAGCACCTATCCTGTTGAAGAACTGCGCTTCATCATTGGCCTTTCCTCTGACAATACTTTTTAACAAGTCTCTCGAGGAAAGAACATTCCCTAGCCTATGGAAAACTGCGAAGATGATTCCTATCTACAAATCAGGCAGCTTGCGGCGCGTTGAAAATTACCGTGGAATATCCATCCTTTGTTGCCTAGGGAAGCTACTCGAATCACTGATCCACACAGTGCTACTGTCTGCAGCGAAATCGATGATATCTGAGTTCCAGCATGGATTTGTACCCCATCGTTCCACAACGTCCAATTTATTATGCTACACCAACGTGCTCTTTCGTGAAGTTGAACACAGAAATCAAGTGGACTCTGTTTATATTGATTTCTCGAAGGCTTTCGATACTGTTCCGCATATTCTTACGGTGAGAAAACTGAAGCACATGGGTTTTCCTGATTGGATATCCGATTGGTTGATGTCTTACCTGACCGGTAGGAAAGCTTTTGTTGAGGTGAACTCAGCACGATCCGCAACATTCGATATAGCGTCCGGAGTCCCCCAAGGAAGTGTACTAGGGCCATTGATATTTGTAATCTTCATAAATGACTTGTGCCTACGAATATCTTCTGGAAAACTATTGTTTGCCGACGACCTTAAAATTTTCCGAGTCATCAAATCAGCTGCGGACTGCTGCAGTTTGCAGGCCGATATCCATTCTCTAGCGCAGTGGTACAAAGACAACGGCATGCGTGTGAACACAAGTAAGTGCAAGGTGATCACCTTTAGTCGTTGCTACGAGCCGATAGACTACCGATACAACATCGACACTCTTTTCTTGGATCGTGTACATTCTATCCGTGACTTGGGTGTTATCATGGACTCAAAGCTACGTTTCCACGATCACATCTCAGCTATTTTTTTTTCTTTCTTTATTAAAGAGATTTTCAGCCAAAGGCTGGTTCATCTCTAACATCTCAGCTATCACCTCCGAAGCATTCTCTATCCTGGGATTTATACGTCGGAATGCGTCACAGTTCACCGACGTATATGCACTAAAAGCTTTGTACTGTAGTTTAGTGAGGAGCAACTTAGAGTACGCTGCACCGGTCTGGGCCCCATACCACGTTTCCGAGATTGTACGTATCGAGCGTGTACAAAAATGTTTCATTCGATTTGCATTGCGACATCTCCCGTGGAATGATCCCGTCCATCTTCCCCATTATTCGGAACGTTGTCGTGTAATCGACTTGGAATTGCTCACGGCAAGGCGACTGAAGATGCAACGACTGATTGTATTCGACATCCTCAGTGAAAACATCGAGTGTGCAGATCTTCTTCTGCATATTCCAATAAACGTTCCTCAACGTCAGCTGCGTTTCTCCACATTAATTGCTGTTCCCGGACATAGAACATGCTATGGCTACAATAATCCATTCAGTTCCTGCCTTCGAGCCTTCAACAATGTCTGCCAAATTTTTGATTCAACATGACCAAAGATTATTTTAAAGCTAGGATTAAGAATATATCATAAGTATAACTAGTCTGTACGATACTCTCGAAGACGATGAATAAATAAAATAAAATAAAAAATATCTGGGAGTAGTTATTGATGGCAGACTAACTTTTAAGTCTCACATTGATAATGTTATCAAAAAGGTTGCTAAAAACGTACGGCGTCATTTGTCGTTTGAAGAATGAGTTAAACGCAATTAGTAAAGTCAAACTATATAAATCACTCGTCTCACCACACATAGACTTCTGCTCATCAATCCTGTTTCTTGCAAATAATACACAACTATTACGATTGCAGCGGTTACAAAATAAAATCATGCGATTAATTTTAAGATGTCATAGGTACACTTCCTCTGTCATAATGTTGGACGTGCTACAGTGGTTATCTGTGAAGCAAAGGATTTATTACTTGACAATGGTGTTCATCTTTAAAATTTTGAATGATATGCTGCCTCGATACTTGTGTGATCGAATTGAACTAGGAAGTGATTTGCATAGGTATAATACAAGAAACGCGATTGATGCAAGAACACCTAACTTTTTATTTAGCAGGTCCCAAAATTCACTATTGTATAAAATATTAAAATTCTTCAATTCGATGCCCAGAAATATTAAACGAGCGGCAACAATGGCTAAGTTCAAAGAATTGTGTCTCTCACATGCGAAATCTGTGTTGTGAATGTTTCAATGTTTCTATGTTTGCATAAATGATAGTTCGTATTGACGATGATGGATTTTTGTTGCGTTATTGTTGTTGTAAATTAGATTTGAAAAAAATATATGAATGAGTAGTCTACAAAAGCTTGAGCCACGCGCGCGTTTCGGTAGACATAGATAACATGATTTTGAACACTGGCTAAAATCGTTATACAATGAAATGTTCTAGGGTCTTCAGTGGAAACCGGATTCGAACCAGGGACAGCCCAGACGAAATACTCGTAAACTATCGTATTATTATATTAAACACATGAACGTTGGCTTAGTAAGAAAACGTCAATTTGGGCAGGACGAAGTTTGCCGGGTCAGCTAGTAATTTTAATTATGTCATTCCACAAGGGTTGCATATTAAGAACGTTATAGGTAGCCTGTCAGTGACGTCGAGTGAAGCTTTCGCACGCGGGGCGGAAGAGTTGACTTGCAAAACTCACGTGAATGACGCCTTAGCAGATTCAGTCATGAATCGGCTCAGTGTCAAACGAAACCGATAAGCTCAAAAAAAGATAAAACTAAAGTCAACATAATGATCTATGAGAGCAAAGCCCAATGAGGTACAATGTGAAAGATCGTACGGATTGCACCTGAAGGGTACTCACAGGAACAAGTTAATCATGTCTTCGGAGATAGGAAAGCACCAACTCGTAATACTAGTGCATGCCATTGTTGTTTGTCTGAAAGGAATTCAAAAATAAATAAAAAAAGCAGTGTTTCTTTCAATAGTGGTCACACAGCTTCCCTTTCGCACTAGTTTTCTGTGTATGCTTGACGACACAGGACGAAATCTATACAATGACAGTTGCAAGGGGCATTTTCTATAGCATCGTGGTGAGTTGAAGCGCTTGAATAAATATGAATAAAATATTTTGTACCGTTGGTTGTCCCATTATCAGTTGCTGCGAAATGAATCACACCCCCAGACAAATCTGAGTTCCTTAGCTGTGGAAGCATATACTCGTATGTGGAAGGAATTAAATAACTTACGTTTAGCTGGTGTAGCAGAATCCGGGGACGACTATGAATCGAAATTCATTCAAGTGACGGTGGTGATGGCTCCTTGGGTTTCAGCTGAATCCCAAACAACCGCACAGTGCGCTTTCTGTTTCCATTTAAAATAGTTTCTTTTATCACTGGAAAACACTCGCTCTTTTGGGGTTTCGGAGGATTTGCGTGAGGATTTGTTGGCGAATAAATGACACTACGACTATTCATTCGGGGTTGTTTTTTTTCGTGATTGCACACTTCCCCCCCCCCCCACTCTACCGAGATGACATTTCCACATCTTCCAGAAGCACACCATCCAGCACGCCCTTGTCATCATCCATTTGGTTTTTTTCCCCGCCTACTCAAGTGTAACGGTGCGCAAAATGGATTTATTCTGCTGGCGATAAGATGACGACTTAACGCGAACCGCTGCCGGGCAGCCAGTGGCCGAGGTTTATACCGGTATTTTTTTTCTTGTTTTTCTCCGGCTGCTTAAGGAGTGAGTCTGATTTTTTTTTGTGCTTGCCAATTCCGGTGGAAAATTGATTACCGTCTGCTCCCGACGGGTGGGAGACAGCTAGCGAACAACAACGCATACACCCACAGAGGAAAAAGATTGTTTTTCCATTATGACTTTCAAATATCTAACAACATCAATTGCCACTTTTCCCTTCCTCGTAGCTTAATTGTTTGGTCTTTGTATGTTTCGCAAATCAAAATCCAGCTTGGCTAACTTTTTTTTCCTGTCTGTCTCTTTTTGTATGTGAAATTTTATCGGACTTTGGATCGAGACAGGAACGCTGTAAAACAATTAATTAAACTCAGAAAGGGAATGGATTTTGTGTGCCTGAAAAACACAAACACTACTACCAGCCTCCGATGATTTACGGGCTGTAAAGTTTGAATGGGCGTTTGTGTGTGTGTGGGTTCCATGCTGACCAGATTATCTGGAAATGTGGAAGGGTTTACTCGGTGTTAAACAAGCAGAACAGATCCCGCTTGGAACGGGCGCTGGTACCCTTTTGGGCTGGCTATGGTTGGGGTGTGGGTTGAAAAACGAGCGCGTAATAATTTAATTTCTAATGTTCTGACGTCTTCTTCAGAGGGTTCAGCCGGTGGGGCGGGCCTTGATTTATAAGGATCCCACGGGTGTTATCTTCGTATTTGGCGAACCTCATCTGGTAACGGAGCGGTTTGCGTATGTATGTAGGACTAGCAATTCCATCCATTGGAGGGCCGGGGGAATCTCTGGCAATGGAGACTTTCTATTCCCCATTGCGCGTTGCTCTCGGTTTAATGTGACGATGAACAGATGCTGCCACTAGACTCGGTTTGGTTTGCTTGATGCCCTTCCGTTCGTGGGACGCAATTCCAAGTTGAATTGGGGCCACTGCTTTCTTGATTTGTTTGTTTTGCCTCCAGAGAGTTGGTCTATTACGTAATAATACTTCAATTGGGGGAATTTGGGTCTCATAAATATATTCTACCGACAAAGATCAAAGTTTTCCTTACAACGATCTAGACTGAGTGGTCGACGGCAATCAGTGACAGTGCAATGCTATATATCTAGTCCTTTTTACATGGCTGGGGTTTTCTTACGGTGCCAAGAAACGCATTTTCTACATATTCATTATCATTTGGTACACTCAAATCTCCGTTGCATCGGAAATTATCCGCCTCCACGTTAAAACACACTAAAGTTGAAAGGTTGGTAGGGCTATTTCCTCCAAAAAATACATTCGTGTAGATACATATATCCATATATTTGTGTTTGTGTGCGGGGTTAGATATTATTATTATTATAGTGTTGGCTTCAGGGGTTTAGTATTGAGCAAAAACTGTGTTTTTCTTCACACAGTGTTGATGTGTTTGACTTGCGACTGAAAGTTGTACAATTCTTTTTTTAAATGTTATCTAACACACTAAAATATAACAGCTACATTGTTTGTGTTCTGCACGGGGAGAGTATATCGGCTAACAGTTAACGTTAATTTCACCTAAGTTTTTGTGTTTCTTTTTTTTTGTCAGTCATTTGGTTTTTTTCCCATCTTCATATATATGTATTTGGTAACCCTTTCAACCGTCGAGGATTACTGAAAAACCGCTACTAATGTTACTCTTCGTATTTTCTCTTCTCTATTTTGGTATCAAAATATAATTAAACATTCACCAGTAGCTTTAATATCAAACAACACATCTGGATTTATTTTTTTCAACTGTTTCTTTTGTAAACTTGTAAATATGTTCAACAGTCAAGTTATTGTTTGAGTTTTATCTGCACTTTTGTGTGTGTATGTGTTTGTGTCTGCATGTTTGTGACTCTGTT
Source organism: Toxorhynchites rutilus septentrionalis (assembly GCF_029784135.1). Lineage (NCBI taxonomy): Eukaryota > Metazoa > Arthropoda > Insecta > Diptera > Culicidae > Toxorhynchites > Toxorhynchites rutilus. The sequence goes on along the minus strand of NC_073744.1, from coordinate 27,519,939 downwards.
TCATCCTGTGTTGTTTTGTTTTGTTGTGTTACTCGGCTACTACTCGGTCTGAAAACACAGAAAACCACATATATTATCGCAAAACGTTAACTATCATTACATCTCTGCCTTCGCTGTTTTTTTTTTGGGCGGGGGCGTGCTTCATCTCGCACACTCTGCATAAATCTCAACATACAACCCACCCATCCTTCTTCATGGCAGACAGTCGTCAGGTCTCAAGCCTGTGATCCTTTTCGCAAACTCGTTGCTAGCTGTTTGTGCACTCGCCGAGCTCGGATTGGGGCTATGTGGCACTAAGCTATCCCCAGGAGCGGAATAGTACTTGATTTAAAACCCGGACCGGAAGTTTCCGGTTGATGGATGCGAACAAAGCGTGTCGGGATTAATGGTTGGTCGGAAGAGGGTCTAGCAATTGTCGAGGAGACTTACTTTCGCTGGGCGAACTGTCAATTGTGCACAGGCTCTGAGGAGCGAAAACAATACACATGAAGAAAAATAAAATGGTTCATGTAGGTTGTGTGAAGTAGGGGGAGTATTTTCTTTTAATCGTTTGAAGAAGGAAAAAATTATTTCGGATGTTGGATTTTCACTGGCCTAGAAAAGTTGTTTTTGTTTGATTCCTTATTTTCATGTAGAAATTAAAGCATTGTAAATCTAGCTTTTAAAAGATATCTGTCTTCTGAAACAGCATAACTTGAATTTTTCTATCGAATGATCAGACCTAGATTCAATTTATGTACGGAATGACTGCTCATTTTACAGCAGCGCTACTAGTAGTAATATCTGGAATATTTTGACAACAAACTATTTGACGTTGTAATAGTAACTTTTCATGAAGTGCCGAAATAACTCATTCAGGGACAATGAAGCACACATTAAAATGTCTGTATCGGTAGGTTCCATGCCAGGAAAAGCTCGTTTTCGCAGATGAATTCACCAGCAAAAACTTTAGTTTAACAGTTTTCAATTGAAACCCAAGGTTTGCTTTATAAACAAGCCCATGGACTTAGAGATCTACAGCCAAGAGTGCACTAAAACGCATTCCTCAATACATTAACTCAATACGAGGCAGCTGTTCGAATACCCAAATGCCGATACAGTAGTGTAGAGGATACTTTAAATACTTGAGTGTTTCGATATTTTTAACAGGAACACCTATTAAATTTATGAAAATGAAAATATTATGAAAATTTTATTAAAGAAATACATTCGACATAATTTTACAACGGGCGCTTCAGAAATCTGGCTCCAATGTTTGCCCTAAAAGCTCCGAGTAGTGATGTCTGTTTTTTAAATTATTCATCCTTTGTTATATTTTTTCTTTGTTATTTAATACTATTAATCGCCTCAAAACAATCGATCAATCGATTAAGCGCGAGATCCTTCATCAGTATAAAACAAGGGTTTGTAATAACTTCAATTTGAAAAAAAAAACTCTACTAATCAATTAATATAAATAACCCAGAAATTCCGCTATGAACGTCAATTCCATTTGTGATGTTGTTTATGCTCAAGGATGAGCGCTGCTGAAAATGAAACGCCTTCCTCATCGGTACATAGCCAGCTGCATTAGGCTTCTCTACAATTCCATTGCATACTGATAAGATTCTTTGCTGTTTTGCTATCTATTCTAGTATACCGGGAGCGGTCATTTAACTATTCGGAACATTCATTATGCTTTCGTCCATATTCTTCGGAACACGTCCGCCTGGATTTTAATTTTATCGATGAGGATTGTTCAGAAGATAACTATGAAATTTGAAAAATAATGAAAATGACTTATTTGACAGCAATACGTTTGGACAGAGTATTTATAATATACAAAGGTGACAAAAAAGAAAGTCAATTCCGAAAGTTAATGTGGGAAAAAAATGCTACGTACTAAACTGTTGGGTAAAATGAAGTATGGGTCTCTTCGTGTAAAAAACACAGATTTAGAATATTTTCAAGAAAACACCAGGATCGACAGGATTAAACTAATTTCAACGAAAACTGTCCACTGACAAAAGATGTGTAATCGTTCGAATAATAATCGATTGTGTAGTATGTATTCGATTAGTCGATTAATCGAACGATTACCGGACATCGCTTGCTCGTGCGGAAGTGAAAGCTCCAGAAACTTTCGCTCCATAAACATTGTTACCACAATTTATAAATCAAGGTTATATTTGCTTTCTAAGTACAAAAACCGAAGCATCAGAAGGAAAATCATTTGCGGAAATACACTGCCAAAAAGCCCCGAGTTGATCGAGGAAACATCTCGTAGGAGCTTTGATTACAACAACTCGGAGCAAACTGTCATTTGGAAGAAAGTGTCTTGTCTGGTGAAATTCCTGATCGTCCCAGATTGAAATCGATGAATCGGTATTTCGACCTAGCATGGAACAACATCTCCGTTTTGCGTCCCCTTGCCTTTAGTTTATTGGTTCGGAACAATTCTCGCGTAACTTTTGAAAAGGTCCAATGTAACATTATCTTAAAAGGATTTCTTTTTCACTACTTTCACCACTAGCAGTCAATAATTACTCTGCAAAACCAATCGTAACTGTTGTTCCGTGATTTGAGCTTAAAGTTAAAGCCTCGGTTCGAAATATTCTACATTGGACGTTTTGACTCCCGCGTTTGCATATTGGACATATTACGTTGCGAGATAAGAATTTGAAACTAACTACTAAACAACAATCCAGATATCAACATTTCGTTACAAAGACAGATTATTATTGTTATCACACATCGAATTGCACTGAAATCGATAACAACGGAAACAAAAACTCAAAACGACCGAAGCACGACTTCGTGTTGTTTTGACTGCTTTGTTACTTCGAACTTTTCGAGCTTCGGAGTAAAGTGGCGTCCGAAGTAGCAGTCGAGTGCTTAAAATCCGAATCTGTACATTGGAGATGTTTTGTATCGGAGATAAAAGGAAGAATATAGATTCGTGAATGATTGTTTTTGTAATGCATACAATGATTGAAAACTAGAAGCGTGCATCCATTGACTCGATTTGTTTTCATTTGTTACATAGGACCTTTCCAAAAGTTAGGCGAGAATTTATGAACCGAAACGGTATTGACGAATTTACGTTGGATTTACTACCAGATGGCGCAGCGAGTAAAATGATAATGTTTTGTTTTTCTGGTATGAAATTTGTTCAAATTTTCGAGAAAAATCAGAATTTATCTTCCAATTTCCCGGTTTCACGTATTCTTTCTACGCTAAAAAGGTTAGAAAATCGGCATTTTACAATGTGGTATGTATATTTTGAAAAATTGCTTGGTATAAGTGTTGTCACTTTTATTTTTTCTCAACTAGATAAACGATGAGTAGCATGTGTTGCGCTAAAAATACAAATGCAAAAATGCAAATCCTTCTCGTATCGACCCTTACATTATCAATGATATCATCTAACTTAATATGATATCGATTTCATCACCATTATCCACAGTATGCATAACCTGTATGCGTTATCAAACTCAAAACTTTCGAAGATTATGAATGACACTGGTTCATTCCCGTATTGAAACCATTGTGAATATACAAAGCCCTAACTTTCTTACCATATACTGACGACATTTAATGGCTGAAATGCATCTAAATTGAAATAAAATGAATAATCATAACCGTATCTTGCTTTTCAGTGCGTATAATAAACAAACACCCTCACTTTTGTGGTTCTGAGCTCTAATGTAGATGTCGCATGAGCTGATTCAGCTTTGCGTAAATTCGTCAATTGGCGATCTAACGCAAAACGTAAACGATCGGTAAGACATCTGGATTTTGATTTTGAACTAGGAAAATGATGATAATGTAACCTAAAACTCAAAAATAAATCACCTATATTTTTCTTCCGGGCTTTCCAAGGTAGTTCTCACATGCAGTAACCCTGCATTTTTCATCTTGTTTTTGATTGTGCTCTCGAATTTCCTTTTTTTATACAACCGTTGTCAATGTTTATAAAGTTTTCACAAATGAAAGAGGTAAGAAAATAACATGTTATATAATGTGACTCAAATCCGTAATCGAACACCTCCATGCAGATCTCTTTTCCCTTTTTTTGAAAGTCGAAAACAAGCTTTCGGGACATTCTATTCAGATTAAATTGTAGTGTCATATGATGGTTAAAGGTTTTGCTCTCTGATTTCAGAATAATGGTTTTTAATTTTCTGAAAATGGCGAATGTATGTGCTAATGTATGAAAATTGACTCAAACTCATAATCGTACGCTGGTTGAAATCTAAACTCAATTTCGAAGGCGTTGGCCAATTTCCGAATTCCATCTTTAGTATAGTATCCTTTATTTATTACAACTATCTTTAGCTGTCTTTAGCCTTATATACGAATTTTTTGGTGTATTCGGAAAGAATATTTATCAATTTTTTCATCAAGTGATTTTTAAAATCGTTATTTTTAGAAATTTAATGGTTTTTAAATTTCCTACTCAAATAACTTCCTTTGTTTTTTACTGGGATTGATGTCGGAAGATTGTGGAGGAATATCAATAACTTTTGAGTAATTGTAATGTAACCATGCGCGAACTTCATATGTCTTGTTCTGGGTCATTGTCTTAGCAAAACTTGAATCCTCGATTCCATCTCTTTTTTGCTACATGCAACACCTTTAGGATGTTCAAGTAAGCATTCTGATCCATTATACCATCGATAAAACCCAAATTGAGCAAATAAAAAGTTTGTAACGTGTCTAGGAAGCGCAGCTTGAATGCCCGAACACAGAGGAACAAACCGTTACTCGGCAAAAAAAGATCAGTAACTCCAATTTGATTATTCCAAACAACATGAAACACATCAATGTCTTACTGGTAAGATGTTATTTCCATAGATGGGTTCTAATTTGATATTTTTGGGTCCGATGGTTATCGTTTCATATAAAGGAAGCCAACGATGAATTAAACGTAAAAAAAATCTGAAAGCACCGTTTAAACATGGTGGTGGTGGAGAGATGATATGAAGGTGCATGTATGAGGAATTGGGTTTTCATCGATGGTGTATTGGATCAGAATGTTTACTTGAACATCCTGAAGGAAAATATAAAGTAAAGTGTCAACAAAATGTGATGGAATCGAGTATTCAAGTTTTGCCAAGACAATGACCCAGAGCTCAAGACATATGAAGTTCGCACATGGTTTCATTACAATTACTCAAAAGTTATTGATATGCCTCCACAATCTTCCGACATCAATTCCAGTAAAAAAAAACTAAGGAAGTTATCTATGTAGGAAATTTAGAAACCATTAAATTTCTAAAAATAACGGTTTTAAAAATCACTTAATGAAAAAATTGATAAATATACCTTCCGAATAAATACAACTAAAGATAGTTGCAATGAACAAGGGATACTATACTAATGATGGAATTAGGAATTTGGCCAACGCCTTAGAAATCGAATAGAGATTTCAACCAGCGTACGATTATGAGTTTGAGTCAATTTTCATATATTAGCACATACATTCGTCATTTTTAGAGAAATAAAAACCATTATTCTGAAGACAGATAGCAAACCTTTTAGCCTTCATATGAGCCTATAATTTCATCTAAATAGAAGGTCCCATCATCACTTTCACCGCAGCGCCGCCTAGGTGTAGATTTTTACGTTAGATCGCCAATCGCTGTTGGTTGTTTCTTGTTCTCCGTGAAAATGTCATCTCATACCAAAACAACTGGATCAGTTGAACCAGTTGGAGTATGGAATCTATTTCGGCTTTGGTGTCGTGCACAAATTACGTACCGCTAAAAATCCGAATTTTGAACCAAATGTCATCAGTATATGGTAAGAAAGTTAGGGCTTTGTATATTAAAGATGGTTTCAACATGCGATTGAACGAAAGTCATTGATAATCTTAGAAAATTTTATGTTTGATAATGTATACAGATTATGAATACTGTGGATAATGGTGATGGAATCGATATTATATTAAGTTGGATGATATCATTGATAATGTGAGGAACGATACGAGAAGGGTTTGCAGTATTTTTGGCGCAACACATGCTACTCATCGTTTACCTAGTTGAAAAAAATTAAAGTTATGACACTTATACCAAGCAATTCTTCGAAATATACATACCATATTGTGAAATGGCGATTATCAAACCTTTTTAGCGTAGAAAGAATACGTGAAACCAGGAAATTTAAAGATAAATTTCGATTTTTCTAAAAAAATTTGAACGAATTTCATACCTAAAAAAAACAAAACATCATCATTTTACTCGCTGCGCCATCTGGTTGCAAATCCAACGTAAATTCGTCAATACGAACAAGAGGCGCTGCAAACAGGTCGATGCCTTGCACATGTTGGCAAGAAACTGCCATCAAATTGTTTGTCGAGCGCTCATGAAAGGTCGACAAATCGATTGCGAGGTGGCACTATTTGGGGTCGATCGTTGACATTATATCCTACTCAATCCTGGCGGACAAAACAGGATTTGGGATGGCAATCAAAATATGATCGAATTTTAATCGATTTGTGATCGAAATGTGAATACACTGCGATTAAATTTTAGTAAGACTGTATTCAAAAATTTCATATGATAAACAAAGTTAGGTCGTATTGTCATAGATATTTTATGCAGTTTTATGTTTGACTTTAATGGTTCAGGCACTTCATTAAAAACTTCACTGACGATATCAGCACGAAAGCTTCCGATGACTACAAAGTGCCGAATGATCATTCGAAGGGAAAAGAGAGGATTTTAGCGACAGGAATCAGGCAGCCGAACATTGACCATTAACCAGTTGACCTAACTTGATTGGATTTTACTATAGTCAGCCTCACGTTATCGTTTAGTCACATTCGGGAAGTATGAACAAGTTTCCAGATTCGGCAAAAGATCGGGATCGAAGATTTTGGAACACTAGGAATTATTGTAGGCTTCTTGATCCTTCGAAACTGTTCCGTAGACTGTCAAGTCTAGGCGACGTTTCGTCCAAGAAAGCGGATCAATCCACTGTACAAAACCTAATGAAAGGCGTGAAGTCGAAGGTCAGAGCATATTTCCAATGATCATTATTTTTACTTGTTTTTGTTCGCACACTGTAAAAAGAAGGATGCTTAAACATTGCCGGGTTTCTTTGTTTGATTGATCAATAAAAATGGATTTTAAGATTAAAAATGTTTTGCCTAAAAATAAGTTTACTTATTGTAAGATTACAAGATGTAGAGGACTGCCTTTTTCAGTTTCACTTAGAGTACTTCAAAATGAAACATTTTAAGGTTCTCAATACAACAGCTTCCCGGTACCCAATTCAAACCACGTGTCATTGAAATTATTCGTCCTTTCCTTGTCATAAAATCGCATCCGTTCCCGCAGTCCCGAAGATCCACCGACCGCCCGACCCCTCGGCTGTCAACACTAAACGACCACGTGATGGTTGAAGTTTGATTACACAGACAAACAGACAAAGACCTCCCATAACAAAAGTGGCCCCGCAACCAAGTTCCAAGTGGAGAGCTGAAATTCAATGGGTGTGTATGTATGAGGATTCGGGCCGAGCAGTGGTTCCTCGAAAGCGCTTCAGCAGCAATACACTTTTAGTAAGGGTAGGAAAGGAAGACCAGTGAAGATTTCCAGCGTGGAAAGTGGAGCAACCTGATTCCCAAGAAAACCCTGAGGCGTAACAATGGAATTTTTTCCTCAACCCTACCCCCCATCAGTCCGGCGCACCCCGGCGTCCGTCCCTCCGTCATTTTGACAAGCTGATCATCATCATCCTCGCATTGCAAGGTAGGAAAAAGGAAACACTGTAACCATCACCCAGCACTTTTGACAAACTCTTCTCGGAACGGAATGTGAGCGCCGCCTGCGCTGCCGAAGCGAAGAAAACTGTCAAACTGAGGAATAGTGGACCACCGAATGAGGAGGAGTAACGAAAGGAAAGGAAACGAACGTGTGTTTCTTTTCACTCTCACTGCCATTTTATTATTTTCGAAAAAAAACTGAAAAATAAGATACCGCTTGTCTGCTTGGTACACAGATAGAGGGCGGAGAATCCGCCTGTCACTTGCCGGGGATGGGAAGATTTGATTTCAGAAAGTGCTTTTTCCTATTCACTGTCAGATGTGGAGCGCGAGCGGTTGATGCTGCTGCCGCTGCAGCCTCTCATTTGAGTGGCAGACGGGTGGAAAAAAAACGCACCGCCGCTCTCTTCACTCCTACAAGCATGTTGATAGGCAGCAAAAGCAGAACAGATTGATTGAGCATTCCCTGGCAGCATCAGCATCAGTGGAGGGAATTATCTGCTAAATGGCGGGAAGGGTTGACTTTGATCTAAATTTACTTCACAGGAACGCAAAACTTGTTGACCTGGTTTTCTGTTATCGCTCATTGAATGCTCGGTTTCTATCGGGCAATTTGATCGAAAGTTTTTCATGAAAGCCGAGATTACTGCCAAAATTCTATATTCCTGTGGGTCAATCTTTTTTCTGCACGCGGTAACAGAAAACTAATGGAACCACGAACAAAAGCTCCTTTAGAAGGGGGAGTAAGACAGAGAGATGCTTAATTAAAAAGTGATCCCATTTTCCAGCAGCACCGAAGAGAACATCCACATAGCGGCATCCTTTTTCACTCGCTAACTAGGTGGCTTTGGCCCGATTTTAATGGCTGCTCCAAGCTCCAACCCACATTGTTATAAAGTTGGGAACAATGATAATAATTGCTATGAGCGTAACCACAAAGGACCGCACAAGACGGTACAGGGAAATTGTAATCATGTTTATAGAGTATCTGCTTCCGGGTGGAAATATGATCCGATCGGGGTGGGGGGTGCAAGGCACCACGCGGTTTTCGGATTTGTGTTTTTCCATCTCCTACCGTCGCTGAGGATATATTGCCAGGTCCGGGTTCATTTTAATTAGTGGAAATGGGGCCTGTGGAGAACTAGCAGATTCCGAGGAGGAACTAATTTAATGATGCCCCTTCGGACGCCGAGTTGAAATGGGAAAGTTAGTCATTGAAAGACGTCGTTTAGCGTAGGAAGAACAATGCCAAGGTGGCTCGCAACCAATTTGAAGAGATTCTAGTGGTGTCAAGTAGCAGTCAGAGATGAATTACAACAGTGTTATTTTTTTTATTCAAAATTTAATTTTTTTTCAGAGTTCTGCTTTGAATTGACTCAACTGAATATTGTTTATAGGGTGAACAAATGTCTAAGCGTCTTTTACTCGAGTACAGCTAGTTTGCGAGAAGGCTCACTTCTTAAACCCACCGACGGCAGCCATTGTTTCCTCTACTGTTAACTAGTCTACCATGATTTTCAACACACAACCATGATCGTTCCTCTACAATTAATATGTATATAAATTTTTGTCTATATTTTGTTTGTTCACGGTTTGGCACATGTTTTTTTTCGTTTTCGCAGGAATCGCTAATCGAACGGCTTAGCACAACTCTCAACGACTCCGGTTCGACACTCCGAGGAGAGTATAAATATATCACTACGTCTCGCCCACAATCACTAACCTACTGTGTTGCGAAATCCAACCAAACCGGGATTTAATCTTAAGGCTAATAATATAAACATGTTGTTTTCAACATTTACGAATTAGTTTATCTGTTAAACAACAGTTACCTTGTCTCTCTCTCTCTCTCTTCGCTAGATAAACGGCGCTGGAATCCTTAATCCTAAACGCTTCAATTCACTGCAGGCGACACACATCGCGCTCTGCCTGTATTGGTGACAGCGCTGATCGAACCATAATTGTGGTGATGGCAAAATGGCCTTACTTTCCCATGATGACAGTTCCTCTCGAGCTCGGAAATGATGTTCTGTTGTATGTATTTGTGTCATGGTGCGCTCCGGTGCTCGAGGAGTGAGGAGTTCATCATGCTCTTAGTTGGTACTATTTGCTATTTAAACACGATTTTTCTTGGTTTTTTGTTTGTTTGTTCATTTGTTTAATATTCAACGATATGTGTGTGTGTTCTTTTTTTCTCTTTCTCTTTGTTCTTGACTAAAATTTATCGAGAGCAATATTTGCTCCTAAGCTCACTAACCCTAAGATTTATTTTCTCTGATATATAGTAGAATCATGTGTGTGAATGTGTGTTTGAGTGAGTTAGTGTTTAGTGAGAGTGCAATAGATTGAAGCCCCCGAACTTGGCTGTGTAGAATTGCTGGGAAAGATTTTATTCCGTGTTTTGTTCATAGTTTGGAATTTGATTTTTGCTAGAATTGATATTTACCAGATGTTGGTGGCGTTGTGTCGTCGTCCACTACAAGAATACGTATGTTTTTTGGCTCGCATGTGTTTGTGTGTTTTTTCCTCGTTGAAAGATACATGCGCGTGTTTCGCTAGGTAGAGAGTATAGGTGTGGTGAGTAGTGATTTGCTAGGGGTAGAATAATCCATGTGATCTGGGGGAAGGATTTGGATCGTCGTTAGATCGAACTACTAGGGTTAGATACCAACATTGGTGGCATTGTATTTGAGGTAAGCTACGAGGAATAGTAGTATTTTAGGCTGTTTACAGTTTAGTAGGGGTGTATGCGTTAAGGTTATCCGTTTTCGGTTGTACAATATTCACCGTCTCGTAGCTTTCTGCAATTGGAATTGGCACGCGTCAGTCTGTGGGAATCTCCTCTACCTCGTCGTCAAGTCCTTTGCCGTATTGGACTTGTAGCTCCCGGTGGTATTGGTAATGATCTTGAACAGATCAGGACGTCAGCTGACCGTTGCAGTAGTTGCTGTTATCGCACCAAGGTCGATGATGGTGGGTAGATGGTGGATTGGTAGTACATGGTAGCGTTTAGCAACGGTTCAGCGGGTCGCATATCGACGCTAGTTGAACAAAAGCATTCCGAATTCTAACAGCCGGGGGGCCTTGGCTATCCATCGGCGTAGTGACCTGGCCCCAGTTGGAGCTTATCTCACTTCGGTTCGCCCATTGTCTGTCCGACCACTATAATCAGTACGATGAATACTGCTAGCAGTACCAGTATACAGCAGATGGCAACCGCAACCATTGCGCTGTTACTCATTCAACTATCTGGTTTTGGATATTTTGCCTATGCTGAATCACGTGTCACTACCGCACCTTTCACCTGTGGTCTCCACCACTCTTGTGCCCTTATTACCACCAGATGGAACCGTCACCCTCGATCTCACCAGCTAATATCATTCGCACTGCATCGACTTTTCGTATTGGCTGCCAACAGAGCTTGAGTTCGCAGATGGGAGATGGAAAATCAATTTTTGATCATCTATTTCACTAATGATAATCAGCGCCCCGATGTTGCACGTATTCCTCACCCGGCTTGTATTCAATTAAGGTCTATTTTCACCCCCCTTGAAATCCTGAATGGCACCAATTTGAGTTTTCCCCGCACTGTATTCCTTGTGTTCCTCGTGGCGATGGTAGTGGTGAATCTGCAAAGATGATCATAATTGCACTTTGCACTATATATGTGTGTCCCTCGACGTATGTGTGTGCATGTGTGTGTGTGTATATTCAACATCGAGAAATATTCAATTCTATTGCTGTCCGACGCTCGTTATTTGACCGTCATAATGGCTGGCTGGCTGACTGACTAGCTGGCTGGAGGAATGAAATGGATGGAAAGAGTGCCTATTTTCATCCAGTGGGCGTAGGATATCAGATGGAGGACTGGGTTTCATTTATTTGTACTGTACTGGTACGATATTGGTTGCTCCCATATTTCCAGAATACTCAATGAAACAGGGCATGTTGTAAATTGAGACATTTTTTTTTTTGAAAAGAAAAGCCGTAGTCCGAACGAACAGGTCAAAGTGTAGGAAGACACTATTACACAGAAAAAAAAATCTAGATCAATGTATTGATAGTTCTTACTCTGTTGTTGTTAAATTCATAATGTTGGTTTTATTTCTAAGCTTACTTCAATTCATTCCCAAATAGAAAGTGTTGTCTTCCATCATTGCGATAAACCCAGTGCATCAGTATCCGTCTTTCGTCGTAAGAAAATCACAACCGCACAAGCCAATCACTCAATACTGAATAAATTTTTATATAGTTATCAAGTTATCGGATCTAAGAATTTGAAGGAAGTAAATCAAATCTAGAGAGAAGTCAACGCAAAGTGGCTTAGCATTCTATCATTTGATAAATTAAGCTGTATGCTGACAATCTGATTGGCAGAGCCATTGTTGACATTCGAATTATAAAAACTATAAGAAACTTTTTTAGTGAAAGGAAAAATACACACAAAACGAAACAAACATTATCGATGCAAATTCATTTTGAGTTCCCTATCGAACGAATATGCTTCGTAAACGTTAATGAAATCTAAAAAATATCCCACTTAAGGTGAAGGTGAAAGCTAGCCACAAATGGCTTCCACAATGGCGCTCATTTCTTTTATCTCCCTCCCTCACCCCTCGCCCGAAAATCAATAATTTTGCGAAACAGTGTGAAGAAAATGATCGTTTTCGCACACTTCCAATCAAGTAATATCAACCAAACCTTAATCGTTTGCTCACAAGATATTAAATTTTCATCTGCTGTCGCACTGTATAGTGAAAAACGTCGGAAAACTCGAGCTAGTGCTCTGAAAGTTAAATTTTAATTTTTCAATTTGCGGTAATAGTTTTGTTTGTATTGGTGATCGTTATTTTTTCGAAACTGATGCCAGACAACATCATCGAAACAGCTATAAAAAAACACTCAATAAAATGTTATTCCTGAGTCATATAGTTTCATGTCATGAAAATCAATAGAATAAAATTGTGTTGATATCAATACAATTATTATTTTTACGTTTAATGGATCTATAATGTAAGTTTTAGCCACTTTAACATTGGTTAAGCAAATTGTATTGCAGAGCTCGGAACACTGCCACGGCATGTATGCATGTATTTTTGGTTTTTTGAAAATAAAAGAGGATTTTGATTTTTGATTCATCCCCTTCAAGTCAGAAAACGCCTTTCTCACATGAAAAAAATAATTTATTCAGAATCTCTCAGGAAGTGATAGACGATCATACTTGATGAAAAAAATCCTCCTACGCATATGTTCGAATTTCAACAATGACAGAGTTACAGAACTTTTTTTTTGTTTCGGACTCTGTTGCTTCGTACTGGCTACACATTAAAAAGTTCGCTACGGAAGACAATTCTGATGCTATCATTTGAAAGATGAGAAAATTTAGTACAAGATATAGTAGTGGAACAACTAAATTAGTGAATTTTAATAACATTTTGGAAGTGAAATACTTGAAAGTTCATAATTTTTAATGTGTTATTATTTATTTTATCCTAAAAATTTATATTAATCTAGATTGTTTCTATCAATTAAAATGAAGTTCTTTAACCGCTCCACAATTTGTTCGAAAAAAAATCACGATTTTTACCCCACTGTACATGTAATAGCCACTTTAACTTCACCTTAACGTTGAAGGGTTACATTTCTTCATGAAATAAGTCATATTTGAAATATAAAAAAAATATACGATAATGCACTAAAAGTGTACTTTTTCCCAAACTGAATATAATCGAGTCCAAAATTGATTGATTGATTGATTGATTATTTGATTCATTTCAGTCGGCTTTAACCTTTCAGGTCATTCGCCGTCTATCGAAAAATATTGATATTACAAATGTATACAATGTTATTACATGACGTGGTGAAAAATAAACGAAACATTGAACAATGTCCAAAATTATATATAATCGAATCACATATAATTGAGTCTGTATATAATCGAGTCCGACCTGTACTGTATTCTATTAGTCAAATCATTTCATATGATACCAAAATTGAGGGGATTGCAAAAATGCATCATCGACCATTTTGTTGTTGTGGCGACCTTTTCGAATTTATGTTGTTCATACTCATCATTTCACAACTATAGAACCACTAACCACTTTCTGAGTTTCCAGAGATAAATAAGAAGTCGGTTGAATTGAAGTATATAGTGTATGATGCAACAACTATCTTCATTTAAAAGTCTAGCCATTTGAACTTTATTGTTGTGTCCAGGCTCGAAACATTCAAAAAACAAAAATTCCAGTGCTGCACCATGTTGTAGTGTGCTGCCAAGCTGCACCATGTTGTAGTGTGTATCTCGTTCTACGCAGAGGATATTGCTCGTTTAAGCTCTTCAAATCACTCATACTGCTTGTAAGCTGCATCTACTATTCGTAAGATCACTCTTCATAAGTTTTTGACAGGGTTTTGATCTGGTAAACAAACTGACTAGTCCAGAATCTGAAGTCCCTATCCAATAAACCATGCCATCACTTTCCGGTTTTTATGAAAGATGCCAAATTACCCAATTATCACATTGTTTTTGATTCAAAAACAGAAGTAAATGATTCTGAAGTAGTTCATTGCTCTTCTTACTGTACATTGATCTCGATGAAAAGCTATCTAAACCAGGGGTGGCATTGCGCATTTCGAAATCTACTATTCGAGAAAATTCAAACTAAAATCGAAATGGTTTTAGTACTATGTATATTTTTCAAGTTCAAATTTTCGTTGTACTAGATTTAGAGCAAAATTTGTCTCGTAGAGAAATGTAAAATTTTTAGGTTCGTAAACAAGGCTGGTCAAAGGCATGTCAAAATGGTCGAAACAAACAAAAATCACTCGTTTCGAAATGCGCAATGTCACCCCAGACCTTTTTGAATTTTTTTTCCTCAATCCATCAAACTGCCGCCTGTCACGTTCCGTTGAAAAATTACATGTCACGTTCCGTAAGTCCTTCCAGTATGAAGAAATTCTATTCATTCTATTTCCTTTTTAACAGAGAAGTTCCCCTGAAATAGTTAAACCCATGGGATTAGCTTCCAGATTAGTTAATGGACCCGCAGCTTCTGTGATGAGATTTTTATGGTTTGGAGAGGATTTTCTCTAAAAGGCCTAGTTTAGGTAGCTTACCATCAACACGAATGAACAGTCAGATGTGCAAAAAAGGACGACAGAATCATTTACTGCTGTTTTTACATCAAAAACAATGTGATAATTGGGTAATTTAGCATCAATTCATAAAATCCGGAAAGTCAAGACATGGTTTATTGGATAGGGACTTTAGATTCAGGACTGGTCAGCTTGTTAACCAGGTCAAACCACTATCAATAATTTATGAGGAGGAATCTTGCGAATAGTAGATGCAACTTACAAGCAGTATGAGTGATTTGAAGAGCTTAAACGAGCAATATCCTCTGCGTAGAACGAGATACACACTACAACATGGTGCAGCTTGGTCAAAACCACCCCGAGTGGGTTATTTGAACTGATTGAGAACTAAAGATGACCCATGAATTAGAAACTTATTGTAATTCATGTGAAATTGACGTTGATTTTGCAAAGGAGTGAAAGTTTTTCCATCTGGTTCTATAGTTATGAAACACTGGAATTTTTGTGTTTTGAATGTTTCGAGTCTGGACACAACAATAAAGTTCAAATGGCTAGACTTTTAAATGAAGATAGTCGTTATATCCTACACTATATACTTCAATTCAACCGACTTCTTACATATCTCTGGAAACTCAGAATGAGTGGTTCTATAGTTGTGAAACGCAGTGTAGTGTAATGTATTCTCCAAATCAAGCCATTCAGCCATTTTTTTTTGGGCGGCCAAATTGAATTTTTCAAGATCATGGAATACGCAGTTTTATAATGACAGTAGAATTAAATGTATGCTCTAAATTTCAGATCAATCATTCAACAGGAACGGGGTCAATTTTCTATTAATGTGGGATAACCCTACAAACATTCAAACATACATAGAAACAGGTCAAGCTGAATGAAACCATTTAAAAAGTAATCGGTTGTTTGAGGACTGTGGCCATATTGAAATTGGATTTTTCATCATCTGCTATGTGCTACTAGTCGAGAACTTTCTTTTGATACATTTTTGGGCATTTTTTCATAAATAACTGTCTACTAGTCAAGCCTTTTCATTTGATACCCATATTGATGGGGTTCTGAGAAAATAGGTAATCCGCCATTTTGTAGTGGCCGCCATCTTAGATTTGCATTTTTCATAAATAACTGTATTCTACTAATCAAGCCCTTCCATTTGATGCCCATGTTGATGGGGTTGTGAAAAAAAAATATATGGCGCCATCTTGCGGTGGCTCACCAACGTGAATATGTGAAAACAATACGATGAACGAAGGAAAATATTAAGGAAATATCAACATCGAGTTACTATGCGGAAGAACTTGTTATTACCAAAAGAACCACAATTTGCATGTGTTATAAATTTGCTCATGTTACGCTCGCGTATAATCAGAATTTTACTTCATATGCAAATGTACCTTCTATATATATTTATATCTGCAATTGTTCATCGGAGCATATCGTTCATACATTTTACTTTAGTATTGAATTGTTTTTTTTTCAAATGTATTCAAAGGCTCGTGTCAATGAAGCGCCACACAGTCTGATAAGTGAATTGATACATTTACGTGTGCTTTGCTCTTCTCTCACAAACACTATTGCCCCATTTTTACACGTGGTTTTATCTATACTACTACAATGGCTAGCTTCCACCTTCACCTTAACACGTTGAGCCCAGCGTCGGTTCTCAGGGGCCGACGTTGAGCTTTTTGATAGGAAAATAACTATCGGATTTCGGTTTAGAAATCTCAACCAGTACTTATGTTTTTCGTATTGAAAGAATGCTTCACGCTGTTTTTTTTCTGACCAATTCAAAAGCCAGGCGGTTATTAGAATCAAGCAGGTGATGAACAAATTCCTGCTCCTGGTCCATATTAAACATGATAGTTTTGATCCCAGCTTGGGTGAGCATCCGCGGGAGATGAGCCAATGAGCGTTGAATCTCTGCCAGGCTTTTTTGTTGACATGCCCTGTTTAACGTTGGTTTTGAATGTTTTATCAGTCTAACTTTGTCGTTTCGTCTTCCAAATATAAACAAGAAGCATGCTCAAAAAGAAAGAACGCATTCTCCTGTCAGTGGAACAAATCAGCTGACCGGCTCTGTTTTGTTGTTTGTTTTGACAGAAATGTGACTTCCACAGCTGTAGAGTGACTCGATACGTTAAGATGCGTCCACATTACGCCGAGCGACCTTGGCCGCCCGGCAAAGCCGACCAAATGTGGACGTACCGCCCGGGCTTGCCGACGTGCCGAAACCCGACTCGAAACAAACCGAACCCAACCCGACACAAGTGGGTCCGGTTCGAGAAAGTTGAACCAAAACAAAACGAAGTAAATTAGCGTTGACGACATTGTGCTTCGTGTGTTCGTGACGGCTTCGTGCACCCGATGTGGCGTCCACATTACATAACGAACCGAATATGCCGTCTGGTACAGGCCGATCGGTATCATTCGGCATAATGTGGACGCGCCTTTAGAAATGACAATTGTGTACAGGGAACATCGGGGAAATTTGCAAAAAAAAAAGTACTTCTAACTGGAAAAATCTGGAGGTGTCGGTTTTACACTGATTTCTGGCTGGGACTGGCAGTTATAAAATAATACAGGTAAACTTCGATATAACGTACATTTCACTTTCAAAATTGTACGTTATATCGAAGCATAATAAAGTACTCACAAACGTAGTCTATAATACATTATTGTGTTGCTGTTTTAGTAAAGTCAATGAATAACTTCAATCAGAAGACGAAGCCAGCCTTTCTCATGATGTTTCCCTTCGTACTGTTGATTAATGCATGATTCATTTAGAATCCGGAATTACAAAACCAGCTGTATTTCGGGATTGATTGAAGGTACAAAACTTGTTTTAGCAGCACAATACAGATAGTTCATTGTTTTATCAGAAAAAAAATATTGGAATTTTTTTCCCTCTACACTTTGGAAATGTGTACGTTATATCGAGGTAAAATGTACGTTATATCGAGTGACGTTATATCGAGGGTACGTTATAACGAGGGTACGTTATATCGAAGTTTCCCTGTACTGGCATTTATAAAATAATAAAATAAAAACTTTCTGATCGAAATTTGACGCTTTATTTAACATACTTAAAATTATCCAATTTAAGTCAAAAATGCGCCGTTTTGATCGCAAACTTGTTGCCATTTAGAAGGCAACTTCATTATCCCCCTCGGTTCTATGGTCTATACCCAGTTCCTGGCCAATCGAGCGAGTGCTCACATGTCGGTCTACTTGGATGATTTCAACGATTTTATCGGTTCCCACGACGATTGGCCTACCAGTACGGGGTGTATCTTCGACAGCCACTACACCAGAACTAAATCGATCAAACCAACGCTGTGCTGTGCGAATCGTTAAAGTATCGGGTCCATAAACTACACGAATTTTTTCGGCCGCCTTCGTTGCAGTTTTACCTCGCAGGTAGTAAAAACGTAAAATATGACGAATTTCTTGCTTGGTGGACTCCATCTTTGACTCGCTATAACTTGAGACTGAAAAGGACAATCACAACACTGTCAAAACGACACTTGTAGCACAGATTGTCGTCTTCGAATAGCCGTATAGTATGACCCGTTGCGATAAGTACAACACAAGATAATAAGTAACAGTCAATTATGAAAACAAATCCACCAATGACGAACGACAATGAGCACTAAGGCATCACCAACCCCGGCAAAACTTTTCGTGTACCATTTTGTTCTGCCTCCGCTACGGGGGAAAGTATCCATGTGTACGTTCCCATGGACCACAGGGCCAGCCGTGGTGTGGGTGCACCAGCTCCTCCTGGTGCAGTTCTCCTACCGAAGGCCACTTCCACCGAAGATCCGTGTCTATATTGAAGGCTTGTTTATTTTTTTTTCTACTGCCCACTATGAACGTGGTGTGGCGTCATAGCTATGGTGTGAGTGTCCTTGTGGGTGCTGCACTTCTCTCAAGAGCATACCGTAATTTGTGCCTGGTGACTGCTAACAGTTTCAGCGCAGATAAGTTGATTGCGAGATGCAACTCAAGGGTAAATCATGAAGTACTGCCGCACAGCCGCCTTGGTGTGATACCTGAGTGCACCCTGAGAGGTTCGTCAAAATGAGCCCTGTATTAGTTACTATCCCAGATATGGCCTTGAAATCGTGTGAATGCGAGAGGGCGCAATTAATTTCCGAAATTGAAATGAGCGCAATGCAGCGCCGAGATGCGGTGATGCAGAGTGGCGGTGGAAGCGGAAAAGTCTTCTCGAGACTTTCCGAACCAATCGAAGTTTTTCGCTGAGTTTTGTGAGGCCGTTGAGTTTCTGTTTGATCGGTACTTAACTGCTAGCGGCCGAAAAGGGCACGATTTTTCATCTTCTAGAAAATTTGCACAGATTTCTACCCATCAAATTCGAATTTATTGAAACGAATCGATCGTGACATTCGAGAACTCTTGCTCGTTAGGAAATATAATAGCCATATTCTCCAGAGCTATAGAGGCGAATGGCAACATTCAAAGCCTCTCCAAAACAAAACAAAATTGTAAGGGGTTGTATCTAGGACACGACCGCATATTTTCGACGTAGAACAACGCAATTAAATTATGCAATCCACTTGTCTACCACTTCGAATATTATTTTAGAATGCATCGGATTTTTTGTAAATTTTTAAATGAACGTAAATTTTTGATGAACGTCCTTTTACGTTTGATATGATGCCTAGGACTACCAAAATATGTGATCATTGTATTTTATATTTCCCTTTGAAATTATTGCACATCTCATGTTTACGTAGTTCTCGAACAGCGAAAGTTCTATCACCTCTAGTATATGAAATGAGGATTTTCCCAGGCTTCTCAGTTTAAAAGTACGTTTTAGGCCAACATATTCCGGTCTGCACTACGACAAGCGAGCACGAAAATACTCAACACCAAAAAATACCCCCAACTTGCATGTACACTGAAGACGCTTTTTACGAGGTATTTCCACAGGTACATCGATTTTGAAGTCTGTGTTGGGGAAATCGTAAATCGGGCCAATCAAAACTTGGGAGTTAGGGCGTTTAGATAACGCTTGACATTTTACAGTTATTTAACCCTTTGCGGTCGTATTAAATTTGGGCATGGGTGTCGTACTGGTCGGAATTATTTTTCCTTGAAAAAGCAGTGATACATGCAAGATTATGAAAAATGATCTTTTTTTATTGTGAACTATATATACGTATCAAATTAACAATGTATTTTAATGTGATGTTTTTATATAAAAATTATATTTTATAGTTCGTCTTTGTGTGAAATCTTTCGAAACAGTCATCAAGAGTAAATCATTTGAAGTATCAATACATAATTCCATTTTTATTATCCATTGAATATGAGACACTTTTGCCATTGATGCAATAAATGTGTAATTAATGCCAAAAATGTGTATCTGAAAAGATCAGCACTTTTCAATTTTAACAAAAAAATATTTTTTTAACATTAGATTATTCAGATGACATAAGACACGTATGGAAACAATTATTTTGTTCTTTTCCAACAACTACTTCAACATGATTTAAACCAGTAGTTACTCAAATAATGATTTCTACGTATCCGAAATGACAAGAACTTTAGATGAACAAAGATTTTGTCGCTTAAGACACTTATGCGATTATTCAAATAACATGAGACATTTATGTAGTTCTGATACTAATGAACAATCTTTTCCATCACACCAAAGTGTTACAATGGCTAAATTCGGCTGTTATGATTTTTGTCCCTCATTCCTATGCATTCAACGCGCGGTGTGTTGTCTTGTGTGAGTGACATTTTTGTTTGATACTGAGTACCGTTATCTATTACCCATAGTAGCACCGTATTGATTCGTGAACAGGTTCACTAGACATCAACCTTCGTTTCGGCATATTATGAACTAATACTTGGTTCAATAAAATATAAGATTAGCATGGTTTCTTGTTGTGATGGCTTAGAGCAGACAAACGACCACAAAGAGTTAATTGTTCATCTCATAATGTTATTAATTGTGATAGACGCGTAGAAATATTTCCTATCAATTGATGCAAACATCTTTCCGATCTGTTTACAAATGTTCGAGCATTCGAAATACGGCTAGGGTTAGCACACAAATCGGCAGAACAAATGTATGGGAAAAAAAGGAGGTTCTCCCTGTTTTCATGAATTTAAACCGTTTAGAGAATAGCGAATTGTAATGTAGAGCATATCAAACAAATCTTAGAGAATTGCCGATTCGAGTGCTATGCAAATCATGAGAATTCGTTCACAGTGAAAATAGTTATTGACCTTAACTTTATTTCACAAAAACGTGACCTGTTTTCTGATTTGGCACCCTTCCAGAAAGACGTAGTTCTACGTCAAAAAACAAAACATCATCATTTTACTTACTGCGCCATCTGGTTGCAAATCTAACGTAGATTCGTCAATAACGAACAGCTGAAATATACTTGATCAGTTGATGAACAATTAATTTCAAAAATCCGACATCAATATGCCCAACATGCATGCATGCTTTGCATGGATGTGTAGCAAGAACACTATTGCTAGAATATGCATCAATAAGTTGTGTAGGCCTATTTGTTGCATCAAGGCATTCTAATAAAACTGTGTAGGGATCATTCAATTAAATCAGATTAGTCGTTCTTTCAATTCGACTAATCACCGCTACTTATAAAAATGGTTAAGTAATTTACTTCGTTTCCAACACTATAGGACTTGCTGTTAGTTCCAATTCAATAATATAATGAAAACTGATTCAAAATGGAAACAGCTTGAAAATAAAATTGTTGCAAAAAAAATATAGCCTCCATCGGTTTCGACCCACTTTTTTGCATCCTTCGGCAGTAATCTCTTCAAAAACTGCTCTCGCATCGAAAATTGACTTGTCTGTCCCCGGGGTGGCAGAAGTGGCTGGAGGGGATGCCCCTGTTTGACATTGCACCCAGTTCGCGGCAATGATGGTGTCCCGGTTTTGTTCGGCATCGAACTGAAATGCAAAGCTGCAGAGCTTTCTCGCTTGCGTCGCATCCGAGAAAATCGATAGCGATTCGAGCTGATCATTCGTCCCTTCTCTGCCTCCTCGTGGGTGGAAAAAAGAGCTGCCTTTTCAGGGCACTAGTTTATTGGAAATACGGAACGCTCGTGCTCGCGGTTCCAATCGGTGGAATTCCTGTTCCGTATAACCACCACATCCCGCTCTCCGATGATTGGGATTGAATTCCCCCGCCAGTCCTTGTGCTGTTTATCGAGATTTTGACGAGGGATTTGCATACATTTTCTGGTAGATACAAATCGATGCTAATGAAGTGGTTGATAGCAGCAAATTATTTGATTTTGGATTGAACGGAGAAATTTTGAATCAACTATTTATTGGCCGCCCACCGGCTGCGGAAAGATATCCAACGATGCGATATTACGTTCATAATTCGTAATCTGTTTCAAACACGTGTGTAACAAACATCATCCGTCCGAATTTTGCTTCCATATTTGGAACACGTATCGGCTTACTCAATGAAGGTGAACCCTCATTAGTTCTCTCTCATAAATAGGTATAGATTTCAGGAAGCTCCAACCACAGGAAACGCAAAACATTAGAAATGATTAATTGATTCGGCCGTTTCTCGTTAGGCTCGTGGCCGCACGGTCTCTGCCAAATGATTTAGTAATTACCCGGAGGTTACAGTGATGTATACGTGTGGGTTTTTTGTTGGTTCATTTCCTTCCGAAAACAGAAACGTGGCACGCACGAATGTGTGACAAAGCAAACGTCCATACCGAAAATAATTAATCCTCGGGCAACTTTCTTTTGTTTTATGGCTAAAATCAGGTGGGTTTCATGAAGGCACACCAAACAAAATCCTGCTGGACATCCGAACCGTTGTTTATGTACCGGGGCATTAATGACTGAATAAGTTTTGTGGTTTGCCGTTTCAGGATTGTATTTATTCGCTCGAAAGTCATCCACTTTCCTGTGAAAACGAAATACAATCAGATTAGCCTCTCGTCTTTGGAAATGGTCGACGAGTCGATACCAGTGTTCGGGCTAAAAATAAAGTCCTATTTTCGTACGCGACGACCAACCACAATGATACTCTCCAAACGTCTTGATTACCTCCGATGCCTCGCTCAAAACTGGATTTCGGGCGGCGATCTTTATCGCCACCATTATCGCCAGCGAGAAAAACGGTCTATTTTTGGCCACTTATCTGCTTCCCGCTGCGTGGCATCCTAGCAGTCCTCCCTCTCTGCGTGGTTTAAAGCTCAGCTCGGCCAGGTCGGGGATGACAATTTTAACCCCGAAAGGCTGCCGATGGCCGAATACGTATCACCAAATTAAAGTGTTGTGCCAGCCGGAAATAAAAGATAGTACAGGTCGGACTCGATTATATACAAGACTCGATTATATGATTATATTATATTATATGACGATATGATTATATTATATCGATTATATACAATTTTGGACTCGATTATATACAGTTTGGAACAAAATATTTTTTTTATATTTCAAATATGACTTATTTCAAGAAGAAATGTTACCTTTCAACGTTAAGGTGAAATTTAAGAGGCTATTACATGTACAGTGGGGTAATGGGGTGGGGAGTGCTTGAATTTTCACCAGGAATTGTTTATATCGATATTGCAGCGAAATTAAGAAAGATAGAAGTTGGGTGTCAAAGAACGAATTGTAGAGCGGTTGGAGTGCTTCAATTTAATTAATAGAAACAGTCAAGTTTAATATAAATGTTTAGGATAAAATTAAAAATAACACATTAAAATTAATTTAATTTGAAGTTTTCACTTCCAAAATGTTATTAAAATCCACTAATTTAGTTGTTCCACTAACATATCCTGTACTAAATTTTCTCATGTTTCAAATTAAAGTATTAGAATCGTCTTCCGTAGCGTACTTTTTAATGTAGAGCCAGTTTGAGGCGACAGAGTCCGAAACAAAAAAAAAGTTGTACAGGGTTTTCTAACTTTAAATTCCGAAAGTAAATTGAAATAAAACACACTTAGAATTCGAATTTCGATTAAACTTCTATTTCAAATTAAAGTTTGGTTTATGCCATTATGTGTGAAATACAACATCATTCAAATGTCCACCTAGGGCTTCCTCGCACACCTTGATCCGGAACAGGTAATTTTCGATGACTTTTCGGCACATATGGGGCGGTATCTCGGTCATAACTTCACGAATGTTGTCTTTCAAATGTTCAAGAGTTTGCGGAGAGTTGGCATAGACTCGGTCTTTCGCATAACCCCACAAAAAAAAGTCTAGCGGGTTCAAATCGCATGATCTGGACGGTCAATTGGCATCACCAAAACGCGAAATTATGCGTCCCTCAAATTTCGTTCGCAATATGGCCATGTTCGGTCGTGTTGTGTGGCACGTGGCGCCGTCCTGCTGAAACCACATGACATCCGTATCCATATCTTCAATTTGTGGCAAAAAAAATCCATTAACATGCGGCCATAGCGCTCACCATTCACAGTTACCGTCTCGCCGTCCTCATTTTCAAAGAAATACGGCCCGATGACTCCACCAGACCATAATGCGCACCAAACAGTGACTTTTGGCGGATGCAATGGCCTCTCAACAATCACGTGTGGATTTTCTGAGCCCCATATACGGAAATTTTGGGTGTTCACATAGCCACCCAGCTCGAAATGTGCCTCATCGCTGAAGAAAATTTGATGCGAAAATTCAGCATTTTGCTGCTGTTGTTCGTTCACCCAATCGACATATGCCCGACGCATTCCATGGTCACCACGCTCTAATTTTTGTACCAGTTGGACTTTATATGGATGTTGGTGCAAGTCCAAATGCAAAATTCGCCACAATGATGTGTTTGACAAGCCCAATTGCTGAGCACGCCGTGGAATCGAAACATTCGGGTCATCCTCCACACTGGCAGCAACAGCAGCAATATTTTCGGCCGAACGTACATTACGATGATGCACAGGTTTCACAATATCCGCTACGGATCCAGTTTGTTCGAATTTACGCACTACATTAGCGATTGTGTGCTCTGTAGGCCGTCCATGACGACCAAAATCCGTCCGTAATGCTCGAAAAACATTTGCCGGTTTTTCATCATTTTTATAGTATTCCATATTGTAAAATGGCAGACATTCAACTAACGATATGACGCTTTGGTTGACAGCTATGTCAAATGGTTGTCAGGGCAGGGCTGTATACTTTCGGAAGCCCGAAATGGAAAACCCTGTATAACTCTGTCATTGTTGAAACTCGAACACATGCATGCAAAAAAACGAATAAATTTTTTTTTGACTCGATTATATACAGGATTCGATTAAATACAGTGAATAGAAATCAGAAACTGTATATAATCGAGTCAGTCCTGTATTTATATTCTGTCCAATATGTACTGGGAATTTGTAATTTAAAATCTACTGGCAGAACATTTTTCAATTATTTTTTGTTCAAGTTTGTGCTACTGTCAGTGGTCTTAATGTCAATTTAGAGTGCGAACTGTCAATTAGTTTGTTTACAACATCATTAAAAAGGAGTTAACTTTTTTTTTGCTCGGCGATTTCTGATAAGTCCATTCGGAATTTCTTCCGGAGGGTCAAACGGTCGATAGAGAGATTACCTGGACCTTATGAGGAGTTCGAGAAAGAAAATTAGGTAAAAAACGGCCATAAGACATAAAACCGAAATCGTTGCGTAAACTTGAGGCAACTCCTGACTACAGCTACAAAAAGTGTTTCGATGATTGGATTGTTCTTTGGAAATTTCCTAGTCAAAAGACTTTGTGCTCCACTTGGACTTGGACTTCAGAGCTCTTAACCGCTGGGTTTTCCTTAAGCTCTAAGAGCATCTCGCCATTCTAGGTGCGCCTAGTTTCCATCACATTCTCGCACAATGCCTTCAGCTGGGGATCAGCTTTCACTTTCCGCAGAATTGCTGCGTACGATACTCCCTTCTGTCACTTTAACGATTTTGGTTTTGCGTTGCTGCTACCCGTTGTGGCCACTCGCGTGACAGGTGACCTCCGCATTCATCCGCTTCTCGCGAACACATACTCCTCTTCATCGTTTGTTAGTGTGTTGTTGTAGTTATTCATGTTTTTGGACTTCCGGGCCGCTATTACTACTCATTGCATAAAGTCGCTTTTAGTTATCCTATAGTTATCTTTGCAAGCAGTGAGACCATCCAAGGATTGACACGGTCCATCATGGGGACCGTATTCAGAGCCGGATCAGCGTAAGTCAGAAATGTTACATCAGAGCCTGAGCCTAGATGAGAAATGTTAGTACCTAGTGCCTGAGCCTAGATGAGCTATGAACGTAGCCGGAGTCCTGGCAAGGTATTTACCGGGATGAAGGCAACGCCACTATTAGCCCAAACGCCGTTTCAGGAAGGTGTCACCCTTCCTTCTTCGGGGAACAGAATAGCACGACTGTCAGCTTTTAGCGTCGAATCTAAATCATTTTCTTATCATGTCCGTTTTCCATGTCTTACCAGTATGTTGTAATCAGGATTTTACTGGCGTCTATCCTGATGTGACTGGCACTTCTTTCGTTGTTCCTGTACACGGTATCTCCCCCGTGCAGACTCCATAGGCTTTACCGTGCTCTTACTCGCGTTGTTACCCGATTAGTCGTCTACTACGACAAGAACAGGGACCAAGACCCGAAGTGCTATACTAGACCGGCAGCTCCACGGCAAAAATTCCCGGTGCATATTTAACAGAATCTATGTTTTAAGCGATTGTCTCACATTTACCCGAAACCCACTCACCCGAAAGACAGTTACCCGAAAGATATTCACCCGAATTCCACTCACCCGAATGTAACAAATGCCCCAATGCGACAGCTACCCGAACGTAACATCTACCCGAACTGACACTTACCCGAATGCAACAATTACCCGAATGTAACAATCACCCGAATGTAACATTCACCCGAATGTAACATCTTACCAGAAAGAAGGATATATTCGAATAAAATAAAAATTTTATTATTGGGAAGTATTTGTATATTTATTTCTGATCTGTGTTATATGAAGATCATATTTGTTTCGTGCGTGCATTTCCATTCAAAAAGTATTTTTCGTGGGTAGCGCAACAAAATCCTTTTCATAATTATGAAAAGTGAAAGAATGCAGTTTTATAACGTATTATGAAGATATGGATGACACAGCCTTTTTACTCAAAAGAAAGTGATTATGAATTTAGTTTTTTGCAATAAAATTTATTCTGAGATCAAAATACATGACATGCATAATTAACCGGGTAGACGCAATGCATCAGGTAAACGTATGCCGACCTGACTAAAGGATTGTCTCCTAGGTTTAAACGAACCGAGCAATCGGTAGAATGCAGGTTTGCTTGCGAGAGGCCGCCGCTTTCGACGGCGGGTCGGCGGCCGACTCAGATTGCGCCACCTCGGGGGCTTGATGCCGCCTCAGTTCCTTATCGTCGGTAAATGGGGACTTTGCCCCCGTTACATTGATCTCAGAATAAATTTCATCACGAAATCATAAATTCATGATGAAAACTACACTGCGGTGGTAAATACCTAAGTACCATTTTTTCTTATCTATCCTTTTCACATTTTCATTTGAATTTTTGATGTTGAAGTTAACTGCTTGATTTTCGGAATCTTCCATAACTCATGCTCATTTCTGAATGATCTCTTGGCCTTAAAAATCAATACGAAAAGGAAAGAAGACGGTATGTTAATTGTGCTTACATAAATTTCTAAAAATGACACAGCGAAGTCTCCAACATCTTTTTCGAATTTCCTCAGTGCAATTTCTCTTTTTACTTCGTAACTTCGTAACAGGAGATTCGACAAAACTCATAATCGGATTTGTCGGAATTTATCCATCTTCATTCGGGTGATCATTCCATTCGGGTAAATGTTGCGGGTAGATGTCGCATTCGGGTCGTTGTTGCATTCGGGTATTTGTCGCATTCTGGTAAATGTCCATTCGGGTATATGTTGCATTCGGGTATGTGTTACATTCGGGTGAATGTCATTAGGGTATATGTTACATTCGGGTAAATGTGCTTCGGGTAAACGTGTTTCGGGTGAATGGTATTCGGGTAAATGGGACACAACCGTTTTTAGCATCGAGTACTGTGAAGCCTGAGTGGCCATCCCAGTCTCCTGAATATCAGCCTCATCGAGCATCAGTGATGTGTATTCTTATCAAATGTTTCAAATTTCGGTCGAAAATATATCCCATCGATTCATAGCAGTAATCGAGAATCATTAAGGACATCGTAAATATTGAGATCATTAACACTAAGGCTGATTCCCAATTTTGCAGGACAAAAGAACTATGGGTACGTAGCATGTGCACAGAAAACTTTGGGTAGGTACCTTTTTCAAAAGGGGTTAATGAGATAATTTAATCCTCAGCGATAAATTATCGTTATCAGGGCAATTTTCTCCATATTTACGACGCTTTTTTTCGCACCCGGATAGGCAAACTTAATGGTAAAAGTGCTGAGTGCGTCCTATGGAAATCCGGTTACCCAACAGTGTTGAATCGAATTAGAACTTTTTAAACGACACTTCCCGGCCTGAGTACTTCGTGAGGTACTACTTTCGTGCTGAGTTCAACGCTTTTTGAGTCTTTAAACAAGATTCAGTTCATCCAAGAGGAAACAAAATCTGCCAGGACAGGCGACATGCAAAAGATGTAGCGCACAAAATTTAAAAGTTTCACCGTCCCACAGCCGTTTTTTTTCGCTTCCACCTCGAATCGGATGGAGCTTCGGTTGGAAACTTTTCCGCTGGTTTCTCCACCCTTCGCACAACCAAACGAAGCTGACGGAAGCTGTTTTCCCGGGGCCAGTCATTGGGACGATATCCCTAATCCGTCACTAAATTTGTCGATTACTTTTAACTTTTCGAAGTGAACGACAACGACGGGGATGAAAAGTTTCATATCACAGGATTTCTCTAACAGTGGGACGAGGATAGCGACAGCGAACCGAATCTTTCATACCGTTTGCTAATCCGGGTCGCTTCCCGAGCTGATGATGAGTTTGATTTAATTCCGACTGCCGGAATCAAATATTTGCTGTATTGGTAGTTTGCTTCTTCAATGACCGGTTGGCTTTTCGAATTTTTCGTGGAAACAATTTGAGTTCGGTTTTGGGATCACCTTTAAAGAACGCTTCCGGAACCATATTTCGCTGGATTCAGGCAACGACGCGGGCAGTTCCCATAGATAATTGAACGGCCGGTCATCTGCAATCAACACGCTCTGAATTTATGGATTAATTTTATTAGCTTTCCCATCGGTTGAGTGTAATGGATGAATCGAGATATTGGAACCGATTTGTGCTGGAAAAAAATCGTTGCCCGCTGAAGGTCATCCCCAAGTTTCTGGCAATCAGTTACCGCTAAAATTATCCGCTCCTTCCGATTTTGCAGCAGATAAACAACACACAAGCGAACGGATAGAAGTGGTGCTTGAGCTGTGTTTCCATTCTCTGTTCGGATGCCGTTCCCTTGAGCGAACACAGATAGGATGCCAAAAAAAGCCGGCTCCTTTCCTTCTAGCGTGTGGGCGCGCATGTGTGCCCTGGCCTCACCGAGAAGCTGTTTGGATTATTAATTTCCCATTGAGCAGGAATTGATTTTCGATAATTTACCCGGTCATATGTGAGCAGGAATTTCAATCCTGATTTGTGTGACGAGATGGGTAAAGTAATTTGGTGAAAATTTAAAATTTAATGAAATGTGTTTTTTGCTAAAACGCTGTTGATGGACAGATAAATAACATTTTTACGTATTCACAACATCATTGAACATCGTTAAAATTCCACGCTTGATTGTAACGAATCATAGTCATCTTCAGCGTGTCTTCATTCTCTTTTCGAGAAGTTCTAATACTTCAAGCGGAAAAGCCCCAAACAAATCCAACTTCCTCCTCTTTCAAATGATTTTCAATAACCCGATAGTACAAATGGGGGGAAAACAATCCAGAACCCCTGGGAAGCAGCATCAGTTGAATAATGATCTAGCTCTCCGTACCCCCGTCATGGCCGGGGCACGTTCAATGTGTGGGGAAATCCCAATCGTAAATGGAAATTCTGCTTACGTGGTACGTTACGGTCAAAGATAATCCATTTATCAGGGCTCAAAAATAACGATAAGCATTGCCGGTGCATCGCAATCAAAAGATAGAGAAACTGGGGCGAGAAGCCTTGCCATTGGGCTTTCTGACCGATTTAGGTAGCCGAAAATAGCTGCTTCGAGAGATGGAGTTTTAAATGTTATTGTTACATTTTCAACACGGGTCATAGGCACACCACTATTTCTTCAGTGAAAGTTAGGTGGATTCTGGTGCTTGAGGAAGCTATTGAAGCTAAACTTCCTGTCCAAAACACTACACGGGGTGGCTTCTGGATGTATCAACCCAAACCCCTTATCTCCTCGAAAAGAACCAGAATCTCATAGCGCGTCCGACAGAACAAAGTCTAGAATTTAATTTATTTGCTAAATAAATCATCTGACGACACGGTCTACATGATAAGATTTAATCGTAAATCATCATTCATAACGTATGATTATTGATGTGAGACATGGGCTCACGAGTACTACATACAAGTTGGTATTCACTGTCAGTCAAGTTAGTATTCACAGTTTTCTTTTTTTTTTTTTATCCCATTTATTTATTTAAGGCTCATTAGCATTTTAGCTGTAACAGAGCCGAATTTTAATTGTGTACATGTCACATGGTTATCATATCTATAATTAGCACATTACACAGTTGCCATTCGCCAGTATTCCTTCTATACCATTACATATGGTACATTCACACAGTAGCCATTTAGGCGTAAGGGTATTCTTTCTGTTCTTCCATTATCCAGTTGGACCACCGGACAGCGGAGACAGTTGTTTGATCATTGTTGAGTTATTTATAGAACAGTAGCCCGATGTGTCTGGCAGAGCAGAGCAGTTGTATGGATGAATCGATCTTATTTCGACCGTGGATCGATCTCCATCGTTGATGATTGTTGCGTGGACCTAGCTATTCTGTAACAACACAAAGATGGTCAATGAGGGTCCTGAGTTTTGAACTCACGATCGATCGCTTACTAAGCGAACGCGCAACCAATGTGGCTACGGAGACCCCCTACACAGTTTTCTTCGGCTATCATTGTGTTCGTTGTTGCCACATTTTCATCTGTACTGGAAGGGTAAAAAATCTATCTCTTCTGTACTTTTGACGTAGAACTACGTCTTTGAGGAAGAGTGCCGAATCAGAAAACAGGGCATTAACTTTATGAAATGAAGTTAATGTTAATAATTATTCTCTTAACGAACGAATTCTCATGATTTGCATACCAATCGAATCGGAATCGGGAATGGATTGACTTTCATAACACTTTACGGACCGCTCACGAGATTTCTCGGTTTCGCGTTCCTTCTTTACGGACTTGTGTGAAATTAGCGGATAAATTTTTTTGTTGCGTGCAAGTTTCTGTTCAACGTCTTATTTCAGTTGAAATGAATTGATTGTTTATCAAGTAACAACCTTCAAAATCATGCTCATTAGATAGAGAATTGAATCATTCATCTTTCCACATAATTCTTTTTTTTCTTGATCGTGACAGAGAAAAATTATAGACTGAAACGTGAGCATGGGTCAATATAGGAAAATATACAGAATTTTGAAAATTAAAAAAAGTTGTTCGAATAGAGTTATCGAAGTTATTCGATAGAGAAACATTCTACCTATCTTCCAGCCACAAATTTTATTAATCGGAAAAGGGTCTGAAAAAAGTTATAGGCCAAGTTGCATAGGAGAAATTAATTATTTTAAAGAAAATTGAAAAAAAAAAGTTATTTGAAAGGACCCAAAATCCTTCTCGACCCTTTTCGAGATATTCCTTATTCGATATAGAATATTTTTATCTATCTTTAGCAAAAAGTCCATTGTCAAAAGTCCAAAACCTATACAACTTGTATGGGGGAATTAATTAATTTAAAGAAAATTTTAAAAAGTTATTTGTAAGGACCCAAAACACATTTTTTAGATAATACTCATTGGACAGAGAATACTTTTATCCATCTTCAACCAAATTTTTGTTGGCCAGAAAAGAGTCTGAGGAAAAGTATGGGCCAAAATGTATACAAGTTGTAGGAGGGAAATTAATAAATTTAACGAAAATGGAAATAGAACTTTTCCACACTCGAAACAAAATTAAATTGAAGGAACAGAGTGCGAAGTTGAAATTTGAGGGCGATTTTTGAAATGCGTTAAAATCGTGAAATATCAACGCATGAAGATGGGATATAAATCACTTCAAAGCTTAATTTACATGGATTTGCACGGAATATTTTACAGAGACATTTGTATTTCGATGTACGTAGATGTAGTGGACAAAAATATCGGGAAGAAACGAGAAATCGATTTCTTTCTATTTTCTCAAGGATAGCAAATCCAATTAACGTTATCAACTATCTTTTATTTGATTCCTATAACGTTGTTGTAGGACCATTCAGTACTGAAATATTATTGCATTAACGAAAAATTTCGAATTGGCATTTGATGATAAACAGTTCAATAAAAAATCATCGAAAAACAGTTTTGGAATATACTTACCCAGCCAGACCCTTTTCCCCGTACAACTCGTGTACGTTTTGGCCAATAACTTTTCTTATACCCTTTTCGGACCAATGAAAATTTGGCTAAAGATAAATAAAAATATTCTTTATCGAATGAGTACTATCACGAAAATGTATTTTGTGTCCTATCAAATATTTTTTTTTAAATTTTGTTTAAATTAATTTATTTCACCCATACAAGATGTACATGTTTTAGCCTATAACTTTTCTTAGACCCTTTTTCGACCAATGAAAATTTGGCTAAATATAGATAAAATATTCTCTATCGAATGAGTATTATCTAGAAAATGTGTTTTGGGTCCTTCAAATAACTTTTTCCAATTTTCTTTGAATTTATTAATTTCTCCCATACAAGTTGTATAGGTTTTGCCCTATAATTTTTCTTATACCCATTTCCGACCAATAAAAATTTGGCTAAAGATGAATGAAGATATTCTATATCGAATGAGCACTATCTCGAGAATATGTTTCCGGTCCTTTCAAATAACTTTTTTTCAATTTTCTATAAAATAATTGATTTCTCCCATATAATTTGGCCTATAACTTTTCTCAGACCCTTTTCCGATTAATAAAATTGTTGCTGGAAGATAGGTAAAATATTTCTCTATCGAATAACTTCTATAACTCTATTCGAACAACTTTTTTTGGTTTCCAAAATTCTGTATATTTTCCTATATTGACCCATGCTCACGTTTCAGTGTATAACTTTTCTCTGTCACTATAAAAAAAATTACGTGGAAAGATGAATGATTCAATTCTCTATCTAATGAGCATGATTTTGAAGGTTGTTACTTGATAAACAATCAATTCATTTCAACTGAAATAATTCATTATTCATTAAATCTAGCAAGACGTTGAACAGAAACTTGCACGCAACAAAATCTTTTATCCGCTGAACTTTCATTCGCTAACTTTACACATAGAGGCGAATGAACTGCAAAGTTTGAAGCGTTTTAAAAACTTGCAAGCAAAGCAAACAACTTCACACAAGTCAAAACGTGCGGTCGCAGGCGTATGTCTTACAGACTTTCTCCCGGCCCTTAAAGTGTTAAGACAGGTGAAGGAGAAGTATGGCGTAGAGTTTCTTTCCTCAAGGGTCCTTCTCAGGGCTAGGAGGCGAATGGAATGAAGAAGTTTAAAACCAAATATGGAATGAAAGGCAATGAAACCAAAGTTGCGAGTGAGCTACCAAGCACAACACAACGAGCGGACATCATTCATTCCTAATGTTGGTTTCACACACATATACATACAGCTCGGTACAAGAATGGAAAATATTGCGAAACAGCGGTGCATTTTCGCTCACACTCACTACACACCCTCTGTATCAAAGTGTGCTACGACAAAAAAGGTGCCAGCACTATACGGGAAATGTTTGCGCTAGTACGAATATGGAAGAGTATCCAGAACTCTGTACTACGAACAGACACTGCATTTATTTAGATACAAACTACCTTTCATGGAAATATGCTTTCAAATCCCAGTAGAAATCCCTTGCAAAATCCTAGTTACTGTTACGTGTTCTGAGGTTCGATCTCACCTCAAGCGGAATACAGGAACAACTTAGAAGTCATTTAAAAAATGTCGATGTATTCCAAAATAATATCCGAAGTGATAAACAAGCGAATTGAATAATATAATTACGTAGTTCTACATTGAAAATGCGTTCGTGTCTCAGTGGACAATTTTTACAATTTACAGTTACCTCGATTTACTCATCTGTTTGATGATACTCATGCATACTCTTGCTAAACTTAGACTGCTTACTTTCAGTTGTTGAAAGTTTCTAGCTTTCCCACGAATACTTACATTGCGTTCATCGTATAGTTGCTGACCCTCTTTAGAGGTTTAGTTTTGTTGTTATAATCAGAGAAAGTTCGCTCGACGGTTATCAAGCAATGACATATAGTAAGAATATTAAAAACGAGGTATCGAAACGTCGAAAATGCCAGCGAAATTCATCTTATGTACCTAATTTTATCCACTCATCATGCAGATATGTGTTTTCTGCAACAGTGATTTCATGACGGAGGTATTTCACTTTTTTGGAAAGGTATTAGTTCTCCAGCCCTTGTAAATCCCCATCGTAGAGATCCAAAAACGAATCCAGTATTACACTGCTGCTTGTTAGATTGGGAAACGTTTTGCAGCAACTTTGAGGATCAAATAATTGAACTTGAACCTCTTTCTCATCTGCTCATCCAGTCCCATGTGTTTCAAATTTAACAATAAAAATCTGTACTTTAAGACAAACATCTGTAATCTGTACCGTACAAAATCAGTACCGAAAAATCTAAAATATCTGTACCTTTCCAATTTATACCTGTACATTGAGCCTTTTGAGCAGCTCAAGAAGGCTTTAACTCTTTCCAATATTTAAAACATTATGTCAAGGTAACCGTTTTAGTCGATTGAAGACATACAAAAATTGAATTGATTCGTTGATAGCATTGAAAATATAATCGTCTATAAGAAGCCATTAAACAAATAAATTCAATCTGGTAGGTGGTTTGTGTTTGACAGGAATTTCTGATAAAAAAAAATTAATATTGGAAAAAAAATCATAATATTTCCCCTCGCCAATATTTATTTGTTTAATATTCGGTCACAGTGAGTCCGGCGGAAGATGGGAACATGTAATCGAAGATGAAGTGCGGCAGCTGTTCGATACATTTGACAGCTGTAAAATCGTTCACTTTAAACGGAATCGAAACGTGGAGCTCCCAAAACCCTTACTGACTGATAGATCCCAAATGTTCTTCCCTCGCCCACGCTTTTTTTCCCCTTTTCGCTGAATTTCGACCAGCTTCTGCAGCTGACACAAACAATTTTCTCGTCCCTTAGGGTTTACTTTTATTTTGCAAGATGACGAAGGTGAATAGGTGGAGTTATCCGCCAAGGCGATGGAAAATGGTTGAAGGCGTTGGTTCCATTGTGATCGGAAGGAAAATTAAAGATAAGTCAGAACCCAAAAAAGATGCAACATCCGAAGACCGAACGGAACAACGCCCTTTGCTTCCAGGTTTCGATTTGAATTGTTAGTTATAGTGTGTATGCTCTTTTTGGGTTTGTTTTGTAAGGTAAAACATGGTGATAAAAAACAATGTATTTATAGCGATTGTTTTTGAATGCAGTTTGTGTGCACCAAATTCCAAATACTAAATACGTATTCTATGTAATAAAGTAACACTTTTTGTTTTGAAAAATAACTAATTTCATACTTACTCGTATTAGGAGTTGGCAGTAACATCTAAGAGTGCAGTTAAACGTTTTGGGTGTAAAGATTTTGGTCATGTAAGCAACATTGCATACTGGAAATCTCAACAAAAAAGGAAAACTACTTTTTAAAAAGGGCCATCGTTTTTTCTTAATTTTTTGCAAACTTACAAAAACTCAATAACTATAATACTTACAAAATTTCAATCAAAAAACAAATTGAGGAAATAATTTAAACCTTCATGAAAAAATATTGAAATTAATTGCACTGAAAATAACATATTTTAAAGATTGAAATTCATTTTTGTGTTTTTGTTTTTTTTTATTCAAAAAAAAACCAAAACGAATAGCCCTTACAATAACCAATAAGTACATCGAAAGATGGACACTTTTACAGGAAAAGCGCAAAAAAATCGTACATGGTTAATTTACAATTGCTCGAAAGTTATTGATACTCCACCACCATCTCCCGATATCACTTCCATCGAGAACCTGTGGGTGTCATCTGCGCAGGGAAGTTAGAAACCTTCAAATTTCTAACAACAACGATCTTGAAAACGTCTTGATGGATGAATGGATGAATATTCCTCCTGAATACACCAAGAAGCTCCTAGATGACGGCGAAAGGCAGCTAAAGGTAGTTGCGATGAACATGGGTTAAATACTTAAGGTGATCCTGAAATTGATCAATCGCCTTCGAAATCAAATTGAAATTTTAACTGCCGTGCGAGTATAAATTTGAGAGATTTTTCATATATTCGCTGTCGTAAAATCATTTTTCAAGAAATAAAAAGCATATTCCTGAAAACTGATAGCATACCTTTTCACTCTCATGGGACACTATGACTTTATCAAAATAGGATGTTTCGAAAGCTTGTTTTCGACTTTCAAAAGTAGTGAAAATAGATCTGCATGCCGATGTACGAATTCGAGTTTGATACACTGTACGTATATGACATATTATATAGTGTATAAATCCGTATATAACGATATTACAAAACCTGTTACATCGATATGCGATTCGATCTGACAATGTTATGTAAAATAAATAGAATGTACGTTTATAATACTGCATATTGCGATGCTCGTATACCGATATTCGACTTAATTTTAGATATACTTGATACAAACTTTGATCGATATTATATATGATTGTGATTTGATCCCACTTTATATACGACTTAAAATATGCAAGTGAAAATTTGGTCGCTTAAGGTAGTATAATAAGGATACATTAAATAACGTTAGGATTAGTGTTAAGGTTAATGAATGTTCCATTTTAGTGCTGACGAGCATTATTAATATTAATGATACCGAACACTTCTTCACCATTAGCGTACAGATCAGGTTCGTACGAAATTCTTAAAAATATTTTAACTATTGTTCGCTAACATCGATATAAGCACTTAAGTATTTTCATAATTTTGGTTACAAAAAAAAAAATTTCGGAGAAAAAAACCACGCTGTGTGAATAATTATTCGTAGAATTCTAGGTATATGATTGAACAACAATAAAAATATGAAATGAAGCTCATAGTCATTCCCACTTCGACGCCGATAGCGGCTCTTGTTCGGACGATGAATGAGAACTACCAAGACATTGAACATCAATGTTCCGCGAATGTTCACTGGTCTTAATACCAAACCAACGCAAAATATACTGTTTTTTCGGCTACCTTTTACATATCACCTTTTTTGGGAAACCCTTTGGATTCTTTGATTTATTTCGAAAGTAACTCGTATGGAGATGATGATAACTGTGAGTTACACGAACATTGGGGGTAAGATGGACGAATGGTAGATATAACAGTTAACTATTGAATTTCATATATACAGTGACAGGTACACTTTCAACACGTTATTCTCTGGAACTTGAATCTACGCTTCAACATTGAAGACACAAAAGTGGAAAATGTGAAAAAAACAATAATCAATTTTGCGTGCGGAAGTAATTTAAGCGACTTCAATATTACGTTTTTTGAGTGGTTTAATTGAATGAATTGTGATCATCAAATCACTATGATCACAAGATTAAACAAGAAAATGAACTTTGCCGTGCTATATTTGATCAACACTGCATCGATATTGGCACAATTTTGACTCAATATTTTTCAGATATGTACAAATCGCCGATCATATCACTGCACAGTGTGATGTTTTGTAACCAGACAAAACTTTGAAGACATTTGACTTACTGTGAAGACATTTAAGTTTGTAAATACATTTTGAAGACATTATGAAATATGTGAAGACATTTGTCTCTGACCTTTGTTCTTAGTAATCAACGGAATCTTTTGTCTCGCGGTTATTCACTTGCTTTTTTAAAACTTTTCCAAGCAGACTTTAACTTCAAATTCTGGAAAACTTCAAGCGGTCTGAATATGTATTATTTGTATTGTCTTTAGAAGCCATTATTTCATTTACGCTCGAGAATGCAAATGATTGTGATATTGTATTTTTATTATTTTGGACCTATACTATACAATAGTTCAACTGTCAAACGACCACTTCACAAATCGAAGGTTTTCCGGTTACATATCGTTTCCAGAATTAGGTTTGAGTTACAAACGAAACTTCAAAGCTGAAACAACAAATTGGGTTATCACAGTTCCGTTTTTTGTGGAAGAACTGGGGCTATATTCACACAATCAACGATTTATCAAGCCAATTATCATTTCTAAACTCATAAAATTTAGTTTGCGGTTGCGCAATATATTCTTTTTTCACATTTATTGAAATAAACTTCAAAACCTCAAGGTAAGTTCAATGAAATGCGCTATATAACAATACTAATTAGAATAAACATTGAATAAGCTATCAAACTTTGTTCAATAGTATGTTATGAATTTTAGTTTCCTCCGATATGCTTGTGAAGACATTTGAAGACATTTCTTCGTACCATGACATTTGAAAATATCACTTGGCATCCTTGTTTGTAACACTGGTCATAGATTTTTTCCTGGCTCATTCGTAAATAAGATTTTCCTACCCACAATTAAAACCTGATATAGTAAACAATATTCAATCAAATTAATCTGTTGCTGTTCAATAGCAGATGTGGGTAATGCGATACTATATTTCTGCAAAATTATCTGTGTGGTGTGAAAAAAAAACCTTCCGGAAACTCTTGTGGCAAAATGCGGCGAATTTATGTTTGGGAAATATTAAACTTACCGTCTAGCAGTATCAATAAATATTCGCTTGTAATAAATCTATGTACAGTGTGTATCCCCTTTATACACTCTGTCCAACTTCTATGAGACCACCCTGATTCTATTTCGTTGCAACACAAACAGTTAGAATTTCAACAAGATACATTCATACATTGTTGAATGCTTAGAACAAAGTATTTTAACGTCAATTTCG
Organism: Toxorhynchites rutilus septentrionalis; assembly: GCF_029784135.1. Lineage (NCBI taxonomy): Eukaryota > Metazoa > Arthropoda > Insecta > Diptera > Culicidae > Toxorhynchites > Toxorhynchites rutilus. The sequence goes on along the minus strand of NC_073744.1, from coordinate 27,480,902 downwards.
TTCAAAAGAGTTGTTTATTTATTTATTGTGCTTAAATATGATAATGTCAGCTGTCCAGTTTCTATAAGACCACTCCAAAATTCATAAGTATTATCAATCAACCGATTCTGCCTTAATGTATGAGCAAGACATCGTTTCCTGGTTGCTTCGTGTCTTATTCGACCTTTAAGTACTTTGCAAAGTAACATTGGTGTTCCCATTTGTTGGTCGTTATATCCCATATTTCTGGTAGTATTTAAAGAAATTCCTTATTTTTTGTTACGATCGAGCGATTAGAAAACTTTTGTTCACTGAATATCTTTATTATTTTCCACCCCTCTTTCGTCAATAGAATACCTTTCGCCATTCCTTTAAATTCTACGTAAATCACTAATCTGACCAACCTCTTACGTTGCACATCTAATATTTATCTTGTAAATTGAACATTCCAAGTATTTTGTTTTAAAAAAACACAGAAAAAGGCTTGGTGATTATGCGAAAACTCGATTTTTATGCCCTGCGGCTAAATGTATGTCTCGGGAAAAAACGACGTTTGATTGTTTATATCCACCGATGCCGCCTTGTGTGTATGTGTGTGTGTTTGTGACGCACGTCCTTTCAATAAAAGTGACTTAAATATACTATCACTACAGCAAATAAGTATCCCGATAAAAAGAACATTCCTAGTTGTTTTGTGAATGTTTCATGTTTTTTTTCAAGTGCGGCTAAACGAATGTCTATCACAGTAGAAGTTGGACAGAGTGTAGAGCTGAAAAGTTAGAAAATAAATAAGAATACATCAATTGAACGAATGTGCTTTTGTAACCACCCCAAATGTTAAGTCACCTGATCATTGCCGACAATCCATCATAGATCAAATTAAGTAACATTTAATAACCGTTGCGGTCGGCTGACAATTCAATTTGCCACCCAGAAAAGGTCAACCATCAATGAGTCCGCTTCTTGAAACAGTTGCCTATTGTGATCTGTCTGCTGCCAGAAATTGCTCGCAGCGCAAAAAATAGGCATCCCTTCGGGGAATTCCCGCAAACGCAAGCCAGTTCAGCCTGTTCACAGCAATTACTCATCGTAAACGCTCATCCGGTCGGAACGATTCGCTTTGCCGCCGTGAGTATAACAGTATAACAGAAGTCATCTTCAATTTGTGTAATGTACAATTCGGGAAATTTATTCTTTCCCCAACCGCAGCCACTAACAAGCGCCACCTGGAGAATGCACAGACGTGCCGAGAATTTGTTTGATCCATTCCGAGAAACCACTCCACTCGCTGTTCGTTACAACATGTTGTGATTCGATGATTTTGCATTTCTATTTTTTGTTTTTCACATCACGGAAATTGAAAAACAGATGTTCTGGTTTTTATATCATAAATCGGACGGTGCGAGTCATCGTGATAAAACGGAGGCGGGTCGAGTTTTTGGGGGAACTCTTAAGTGCCGAGGCCTGCTTCAGTTTTACTACCATTCATCAACATTGCTGTTTACATAACGCTAATGTAAACACAAGCCAACGGCTCGTTACACCACAATTAAAAAGTCCAGATTGCGTTTCGAAGTACTGACGAGATTCAGAGGCCCCATTCAATGCGCCGAGCGCGTGATTCGAGTCGAAACACACGGATGAGATGGCACCCAGGAGTAAACGATTCATGAACATATGAGCCATTATTCTTATCTTAATGGGTTCTTCAAGCGTGGTAAGTTGTTGCTGTAGCGTGTTTTTTTTCTATATCCTGTTACTCCTGTTGCTGTTCTGATTCTCGGAACCTCAGTATAGTTGCCCCCTCATAATGACTTTCAGTGGTTTTATGTTGCCCCGTCTTCTCTCGAGGGGTGAAAAATGTGGGAAGCGAATTGGAAACTTAGTTGCAATTAAAAGGCCTCTGCTGCGAAGCAGCTAGAATCCATGTAGTATAGAAGCTCGTACATTTTCCCTCATCTGAAAACTATAGATGAGAGAATATACGCTCCGTAGTCTTTACACATCGCTTAAGACGGAAAATTTTTTGCGAGCTTGTCTCAGATTACCATTATATCTCCCCCCACACAAAAATTGAATAGATTGCCATCAGCTCTAGTAACTCATCAGATAATTCCCATAAAAAGGAGCATTAACCATCGCAATAATTCAGCCTTAATGTTTCTACTTCGAGCCCAAGTCCCTTTTTGGGGAACAGCTCCCGCAAACTCGTTAATCGTATTAATATCCGACGGTAAGATCGCTCCCAACATTCTTTTCTCATACTCAGCCGTCGTTGGACGTCTACACTGGCACCCAAAATAGTACCTTATCCATTTGCAGACAGCCCAAATGACCATTATCATTAGCATCGTTTGTACTGGGCCCCACGAAAAAGAAAAAAAAACCAACGGAAGTTTGTCGAAAGTACTGTTGGTCCGTGGTGGACGTGAAAGTTGGCTCGCTGCCGTTGCACCGCCCGCAACCAACCCAAGTTAATCTTATGATATGCGGTAAGATGTGGGCCACAGCAACAACAACCAGGAAGCCAGTAAAAAAAACACCCAGAATATTAGATTGAGTTTCGGCTGTCGTTTCCCATTCGTGGTGTAAGAATCGAAAGGCCTCCGCCGTCCGGTAATGATCTGAGGAAGCAAACAGAGAGGGACGAGCGAGAAAAAAAACTAATAAGAGTACCTTAGTGAGAATCCCCTAATTGAATTTGAATGAAGTCAGTTGGCTCGTTTGCCACCACTCTTCCATGAAGGACATGAGCGTTCCCAAGTAGTGTTTTTTGCCAGGTTCGGGCTGTGACCGCGTGGCTACTAGCCACCACCGGGAGAGAGGTACCATAATAGAATGCTGGAGTTCTGTCTCGGAGCAGAAGTGGTTTTTTTTGCAGAACATAAATGTCTTTAAGGAATTATTTATCACGAATAAAATGTGAACAGATACTGACAAAATTGAACATTTGTTACGGAGGAGTTTCAACAGCTCAATTAAGTTGCGTGGGGGAACTCAATTATGCTGTTGAAAATCAGCCAGAAACGACAATCAATTCAGGGAGCTATGAAACTTTAGATTTTTTTTATCACTCTTGTTTCATATTTTGGGTTATTAGCCGTTTTGGCAAATACTTGATAAATATAAAAGGATTGCTTAATTAATCAACATAAGTAGGGGAAGCCGGGGCAAGAGTGCCCATCTGATTATTTTGCCTATTTCTATTTTTTACAATTATTTAACTACAGAACTTTGTTTTATACAGATACTGCATATAAAGGGTGTGTCACATCAAATTGCATCACGGAAAAAACGCTGTAGAAATTTAATGTTTAGGAATTATATCTTCAGCTTTCGCTTATAATCAGATAAGAGTGTATAGATCACGTTGGCCATGCTTCACTGACAATTTTTCGTAAATTTGGAAAAATGTCGTCGAACGAAAAAGAGCGTCGTGAATTAATCCTGCGCACTCATTTCGAGAATCCGGAGTTATCACATCGGGACATCGGTAAGATGCGGGGAATCGTCCAATCCACGGTCAGCAGAGTACTAAAACGATACTTCGAGAAACTAACCATCGACCGGAAGGTGAAGAACGGCAAAAATGGATGCTCCGTCAGTGAAAAAGATCACAAGCGCGTAGTTAAGCAGTTTAGACGTGATCCGAGAAGTTCGGTCCGGGATGTCGCCAATAAGCTGAATTTGTCAAGTTCATTCGTCCAGCGGACCAAGCAGCGGGAGGGCCTGCGTACGTACAAGGTTCAGAAGGCTCCTAACCGCGACGAAAGGCAAAACATGGTGGGGAAGACGCAAGCCCGGAAGCTGTACACCGAAATGCTGACGAAGCTGCATTGCCTGGTAATGGACGACGAAACCTATGTCAAAGCGGACTTTCGTGCGCTACCGGGCCTGTTGTTCTTCTCCGCAGAGGACAAATTCAGCGTTCCGGAGGAGATTCGCAAGCAGAAACTATCTAAGTTTGCCAAAAAGTACATGGTGTGGCAAGCGATCTACTCTTGCGGAAAGCGGAGCGCCCCCTTCGTGATGACCGGCACGGTAAACGGGCAGGTTTACCTTAATGAGTGCCTACAGAAGCGCTTACTACCACTATTGAAGCAGCACGAGGGCCCGACCATCTTCTGGCCGGATCTCGCTTCGTGCCACTATTCAAAGGACGTGTTGGAGTGGTACGAAGCCAACGGGGTCACCTTCGTACCAAAGGAAATGAACCCGCCCAACGCGCCGGAGCTTCGCCCAATAGAGAAATATTGGGCGATTATGAAGCAGGCCCTCCAGAAGAACCCAAAAGTTGTCAAATCGGAGGCGGACTTCAAGAGAAAATGGATTTCTGTTCAAAAAAAACTACAACCTGACGTTGTACAGAACCTTATGGACGGGGCAAAGAGGAAGGTACGAGCATACGGGCTTGGGCTCGAAGTATGAATAAAAAGAAAATGCCAAAAGTTGTTTAATAGTTTTTATTTTACTGTCTAAAATTTTCAACAGGATCGGTCTACTGGGCGAATTTCTACAGCGTTTTTTCCGTGATGCAATTTGATGTGACACACCCTTTATCTCGCTTATTATCAGCCAGAACCTTAAATATTTTTTTATTGGAACACAGATAAATACTAACTGGCCTTCTTCCATCTGCAATCTATATAAGAACGCACAGGCGCGAATTAACGAAATACCCTCAGATTCTATATGTTTGCATTACTCCACCCATAAATACAAATAGAATAATCATTTCTCTTCAACTTATTGTATAAACTAATTTAAATCGTTCGCGTTTATTTCAATAAAAAATAAATTTGTTATCTCTCAACTTCGGGAGCAAAAGGAGCCATTATTACCGGGGTAAAAATGCCATAGTCGTAACTTCGAATTCGATCTGTCAAACGCAAATAGTGTAATCGTAGTTGTGCTTATTGTGGTCATGGTTTGTAAATATGAACGGATTTCGTTCCGAAACCAGTGGCAGATAGAAACTATGGTTGTTGCCGTACATTCTGTAAATCATGGAGACGAGCTGCGGAGGAATATAGTTTGCCCAGAAGAACATTGGCCAAATATGTGCAGAAGTTAGGCCGTTTTAAAACTGTGTTTTCTAAACAACAGGAGTCACATCCTTAATATGCAGAAGTTATTTTATGGGCTGACAACACACGGCATCCCGAACCTCGGGTATAAAATCGCAGAGTGAAATAATTTAGATCACTCTTTCGACAAAACATCCAAATTGGCCGGAGAAGATTGGCTTGCCGGTTTTCGCAATCGCTACCAGCAGAACTTGAGTTTGCGTTCTTTGAAACCACCGTGATTTTCACAGTGCTTTTTTCATCAAAAATTATACTTTTATAAGATTGGCACTCTTGCCCCGTACTGAAAAAATACAAGCCAAAAACATCATTTTTGTAAATGAAACATTTTTTTAGTAAACATAATTTTTGAACAATTTGATGCATAACTACACCTAAATAGGAGTATAAATGAACAAATCAGCAAAAAAAAAATTGAAAAAATATAACAAAACAGCATTCAAAAACGCGTATTATTTTAAGGTGGCACTCTTGCCCGGGTTCCCCTAGTCTGCATAGTGAAACATTTTTTCTGAAAATTTTAATTCATTCAGAGTTATGTAAAAATAAATTGACGTTATGTTAACGCAAGCGTTATCAATTTCAAGGTATTTGTTGTATTTTGTTGTAAGGTAAATTATTTTGGTTTGTCCAGTCGAAAATATGATCATGGTTTGCCCACTTTTTGAAATGCTCTAATTCAGCGCTCCTGTGTCAAATAAGTTATCCGAATGTTTCAAAACATATAAATAAAATTGTCTTTTTCATGATTTACAGTAGTTTTATAGAATCAAATGTTTTAAAGGATTATGAAATACACCTTCTATTTGTGTCAATGGGCCCCTCATTCGAGCTAACTTTCAATCGATCACCAGATGATTATTTCGCACGTATTCAGACCTTTTCTGTATTATAACAATTACAAATATTGTAAACATCATGCCTGCACACCATTTGTACCAGATTTACATAGCTAAACCATCAAATTATCAAATTCACGCATTTTGATGAACTCAATTCTGATCATGAGTTGTCCAATTCAATGATACTATTTTGTCCACATGATTTCTATGGCAACCGCTTGGCGCGCTGCAGTTTGTTTATGGTGTCCTTCGCGCGTAGCAGAAATAAAGCTTCTCTGTGTTGAGCGTGTTGAGGTGAACACTTTTAAAATGCCCAAGAAAGGGCAATATTTATTCTGAAGAAAGTCTAAATTATGAATGGATCAATATGCTGACAGTAAACTCAAGCAATGATAAATGCAATAACTACTTGAAAATTCGAATTTTTTTCATTCAAAAATGGTGATTTCTAAAACTGGACAAACCATGATCATTTTTTGGACAAAGCATGATCAAATGTGGTCAAACCATGATCATAATTTCGCTTTAAGGAAAATCGTTAAAAAAACATGAAATTTGAATAATTTCAACGCCTTATGGTAGTATTAGCAACTAGAGACTTGGGGCTTTTCAACAAACCCAAACTCGTATCGATTATGTGTGATTTTCATGAAGAAAAATCGATTTGCATTTACTAGTTGCGTAAAAACACTCCAAAAAAAACCAAAATCATTTACCCTATTTGCATTTTGTTGAAACTGTTGTCCCAAGTTCCAACATCAGCAACTGAGAAAAATTCATTCAAATTTTTCTACCATGTTTGTCTACCAGAAGCTTTAAGCATTTCGGGTTAGCAATACACCGGGTCTTTATAAGCAGTAAACTGTTGTCTAATGAAATGTGAAATATTCCTCTCACTTGAATCAATCAATCTTGGTTACGGGCTTAAAAAATCATGATGGGACAGTTAAGCCTACAATATCGACATGGGACAATTGAGTTTGATGTTGTTTTTTTAAAAGCTGGGAACCAATAATAACTTTTTTTTTGCGTTTTTCCGGAAGAGGACATCTTTTTATGGAGAAAAATGAAAATTGTCAAAGAGTAACATGGGACAACTATGCGTAGAACGGCAGTACGAGAATCATGAAGTAGCTAAACAACTTTCGGAACAACAACATCGTGCTAAAACGAGGCTTCGTAAGACTTATGAGCATCGAGCTTCGTGGCACTTGGACACGAAAATGGCAATGGATTTACAGATGAAATAAACACTCTTTCGAAATAAAAATTACGAATGGAAATTGACTTCAATGTATCGAATATGTGTTCTTTGTAATTGTGTCTTATGACAATAATATTAGGCTGTCAAAAAAGTCCTGCGGTATTTCCGCGAGGTGTCGTTGTAAGCGCGTAGTTCTAGTTGTATTCATTGTATCGAGTCATACTATAGCTTGGAAAGGTATTTTTGCGCGCTATAATATAGTCCTTGACAGTGTTTTGTTTGGTTAAGTCGTTCGTGAGTTATAGTGTCGCAAATATGGAGCAAAATAAAGAGAAAATCCGACATATTTTACAGTACTACTATAACAAAGGCAAAAATGCATCTCAAGCTGCCAATAAAATTTGTGCAGTTTATGGATCCGATACAGTTTTCATTTCCACCGCACAACGATGGTTTCAACGTTTTCGTTCTGGTGTAGAGGTCGTCGAAGATGCGCCACGCTCCGGAAAGCCTGTCGTCGAAAATTGCGACAAAATCGCTGAATTAGCCGAGAAAGACCGGCATAGTAGCAGCCGTAGCATCGGCCAAGAGCTGGGGATAAGTCATCAACTCGTTATTAACCATTTGAAGAAGCTTGGATTCACAAAGAAGCTCGATGTATGGGTGCCACACACGTTGACGCAAAAAAACATCTTTGACCGTATCGACGCATGTGAATCGCTGCTGAATCGCAACAGAATCGACCCGTTTCTGAAGCGGATGGTGACTGGCGATGAAAAGTGGGTCACTTACGACAACGTGAAGCGCAAACGGTCGTGCTCGAAGCCCGCTGAAGCGGCTCAGACGGTGGCCAAGCCCTCATTAACGGCCAGGAAGGTTCTGCTGTGTGTTTAGTGGGATTGTCAAGGAATAATCTATTATGAGCTGCTTCCCTATGGCCAAACGCTCAATTCGGACCTGTACTGCCGACAACTGGACCGCTTGAAGGTAGCACTCATGAAGAAGAGGCCATCTTTGATAAACAGAGGCCGCATTGTCTTCCATCAGGACAACGCCAGGCCACACACTTCTTTGGTGACGCGCCAGAAGCTCCGGGAGCTCGGATGGGAGGTTCTTTTGCATCCGCTGTATAGTCCGGACCTTGCACCAAGTGACTACCACCTGTTTTTGTCCATGGCGAACGAGCTAGGTAGTCAGAAGTTAGCCACAAAAGAGGCCTGTGAAAATTGGCTATCCGAGTTTTTTTGCCAATAAGGAAGCTAGCTTCTATAACAGGGGTATTATGAAGTTGGCATCTCGTTGGGAACAAGTCATCAAACAAAACGGCGCATATTTGACCTAAAACAGATGATTGTAACTAATTTTATGAACAAATGAAAATTCAAAAAAAAATACCGCAGGACTTTTTTGACAGCCTAATATTTATTTGGGAATGATGTTCTTGGGAGCATTGGAGATGTAATTATAGGGTAAATCTTGGTTTGTCCAGTCGAAAATATGATCATGGTTTGCCCAGTTTTTTTTTGAATGCTCTAATTCAGCGCTCCTGTGTCAAATAAGGCCTTCGAATGTTATCGAAACATATAAATGAAATTGCCTTTTACATGATTTATAGTAGTTTGATAGTATATTTTTACGAAATCACATGTTTTAAAGGATTATAAAATCCACCTTCTATTTGTGTCAATGCGCCCCTCATTCGAGCTAACTTTTAATCGATCACCAGATAATCATTTGGCACGTATTCAGACCTTTTCTGGATTACAACACTTATAAATATTGTAAACATCATGCTTGCTCACCATTTGTATCGGATTTACATAGCTAAACCATTATATTAACGCATTTTGATGAACTCAATTCTGATTATGAGTTGTCCAATTCAATAATGTTGTTTTGTCCATATGATTTCTATGGCAACCGCTTGGCGCGCTGCAGTTTGTTTATGTTTGTTTATGGTGTGCTTCGCGCATAGCAGAAGTATGGTTTTCTGTGTTGATTGTGTTGAGGTGAACACTTCTAAAATGCCCAAGAAAAGGCAATATTCTGAACAAAGCTTAAATTATGAATGGATCAATATGATGGCAGTAAACTCAAGCAATGATAAAGGCAACATCTAATTGTGAATTCGAATGTTTTCATTCAAAAATGGAGATTTCTACAACCGGACAAACCATGATCATTTTTTTGGGCAAACCATGATCAGAGGTGGTCAAACCATGATCATAATTCTTCTTTAAGGAAAATCGTTAAAAAACATAAAAATTTGAATAATTTCAACACCTTATGGTAGTATTAGCAACTAGAGACTTGGGGCTTTTCAACAAACCCAAACTCGTATCGATTATGTGTAATTTTCATGAAGAAAAATCGACTTGCATTTACTAGTTGCGTAAAAACACCCCAAATTGGACAAACCAAGATCATTTACCCTACTCATTCCATTCATCGCCCCGATGATTTCGACGATCAACGGCGCGAATAGAACCCGTCAATTTTTCACCCACGCTCGACTGGCCAGGAATTGGAGTGTGGCTAAATTGACGAAATAAATGGAATTTGAATTTTCAATGAAATAGTTGAGCGCTGGTTAGTGTAGGCATGCCACGTCAATGAATTATGACAACACAAAGTTGGCATGTGATGGAAGTAATTTCCCCCACAAGTGGACGCGTGGTATTTTACCGAGAATCCAGCGTGTGCAATCGAAATGAAATTATTGTCTCTCGAAAGTTCGTTCCGCTCCATTACGCATCAATTCAAAACTCAATTTTCTTCTGTTGTGTACCGTACTCGATCAAATCTACCGATAAACAGATCCGCGTTTTCCCCTCGTGCCAGTCCAATACTGGCAAATGGAAGCCGTGATTTCCCCATTCAATTTCCTTAATCGTAATCTCCATCTCTTTAAAGCGAAACTGGCGGTTGCTGTAAATGATTTAATTGAGGTGGGCGATAAACGTGTTTCAAGGGTATAGCAAGATTCCGGAGCATGGCATTAACCGAATACAGAAAACAGCACTTGGGAAAATAAAAGGTAGGGGTTGGTATATCAGATTTCAATTACGCACTCATTTTGGACCCCCGAAGTTTGTTGTTTCTGTTTCTTACAGCGCCATCCAGCTAGCCAAACCATTTCGGTGGTGCGTTCGATGTGATATTACGGTACTACATGTATTTTCTCTTCTATCCGGGCGCTGTAACCCAACCCTGTTGGGGGTGTTTTGCGTGCGTGCAATTGAATGTTTCTCATCACTTTGGGTATGATCGGACACACATACGCACACACACTTACACACATACATGTTTAGCTGGAACACATTAGGATCAAAGTAAAATGCCGTCGTTGAGCGATGGCCACAGGTCTGTCGATGGGGCTTCCAATTATCCAACTGCGTGACTTTGATGAGTGAGCGTTATACGAGCAAATATGTTGGGAAAGGACGCGAGAACACGGAATTAATTTGTACCTATCAGTGATTTTATGAATTAAATAATATATTTGAAGGTGAAGCTGAACTGATGATATTAAAAATAATATTGAAATATGACTACAAACAATTCTTTGTAAGCAAACAAACGCAGCAGGGCGGTAACCGTGTGTGACCGTTTTTCGTAGTCGATTATAGGGACATAATAGTCTAATCGCTATTAACTTAAAAATGAGCAAACAAACTTTCGCCTTAAATAACCAACAAACTGGACAGAGATTTTTCTCATTCATGAGAATGACATTTCGGTGGGGTGGCATGGTTATTCATAAGTCTTGGATGCTAGTTTAGCAAAGACACATTACGGAGAACGCTTATTGGCTTGTCACTTTTACAATACAGTGTGTGTGTATAACAGTTATAGTCAATTGCAGAATCCATCTCATCCGTTAAAAACAACACACGGGCGATACACTAAATACAGTAGAACCCCGATTATACGCGAGCGGATGAACCGCGGTGCGGATTATTCGCGACATCGAGTTCCATAGTAAATCTGTAGGCCTTCCTGGAATTTGTCAGTGAGTGGTAGGCTTATGCCTTTTTGTTTGGTCATGGCTTTCATATTACCAGGGCACTGAGGTACACGACCTTATAAATGGATAGTTCAATTATTTTTGTATTAATAAAACATAGTTTTCATGCTGAAATATTTGTTTTTTTCGCGTTTGCATCTCATTTATAGTCAATAATTGCGATTTTTGTTATACGCGGTGAGCTTGCCCGAGTATTCCGCGGATAATCGGGGTTCTACTGTAATTGTTGTGCGAATGTCTCTGTCACTATCTATGGATGCTATCAGAGGAATAAATAATAAATCGTATTATCATAACAATAGCACGTCAAGTTTGATATGATATTTGTAAAAACTTTTTCTATTGCTCCAGAATATGTGAAAAAGTACAAATCATGGAAAAACATCGGTTGGTCTGACATTAAGTGATTTCAATCTGATTTTCATTTTCTCAGATTGATTCAACGCTGATTATACAAATCCATACCACTGATAAGGTATCCTCCTTCATATCAGGAAAGTAAGCAGTTTCGGTTTGCACTAAACAATGACAGTGGATTCCTCGTAAACAAATTTACTCATCACAGCATCACAATTGCGATATATATATATATATATATATATATATATATATATATATATATATATATATATATATATATATATATATATATATATATATATATATATATATATATATATATATATATCGTAACATTTCTTGGAACGAGAAACCAACCTTTTTTAAAACATTCGAGATGAAGTAAAATCGTCTAAATTATCACAGAGTGATAAAAATCTAGGTCGAAGAGCGATGGACTAGCACAAAATGTATCAACAGCTTAGTTACATCGGAAAAGAGTATGCTTCTATTGGAATTTTATGAATTTTATTTAGAAAACGAGACGAACAATTCATTTTGTCTCGTCTCCAATACACGAACTTCATTGAAACGTTTTATTTGGTAGACTGGAGAGAGTTCTGTTACTTTCTATCGGTATGATCAGTGATGTCAGATATGTTTTTGTTTTGAGAAAAACAACAAACATTTTTCAAATTGATCAATCGAGACTCTCAGTGTTTGCCAAATGATCCACTCATTGAAAAAATCGCTTTCGTTCGTTCAAATATTTCCCCCAGCAGTATTCTTTTGTTGTTATGTGTTGCAAATCACGACACAAAAGAGAACGAGACAACTCTGCATCGGCTCGCACTTACGCTTTTGGTCAGAAAGCATATTTTCTTCTTTGCCTCTAACATATGCATATCGACCTCTCCATGCATCATGAAACAGCAGGATCGTACGGACCACGCAAAGCGAAAGATTCATATTCAGCTAATGTAGCAGATCCTGATTTTTAAGTCTCAGAGAGTGCGAACTATATGATTATTTAGCTCGATAGAGGTAGTCAGATTATATTTTCCATTTTTAACGCCGCTATCCCTTGAAATATGTATATTCATACAGACCGCATAGTTTTACTAGCAACACCGCTCCAGTGAGAAGCAAAAACTCTCGCGTTTTATCTCTTTTCCCATTCGCTGCTCTCCGCAAATGGTGACTAAATGATGACGTAATTTTTCTTGTATCATTTATTGCTTTGCACTTTTCTGTGCAGTAGGTTTCGCTATAGTAAAATGGGACGATATATGTGGTTCAAACTTGTATGCAGGCTTCGAAAATGGTATGCGATGTTTGATACAGATCGGATATGCAATCAACAGTCTTCGTTCCTCTCTTAGTTTAATCACTAAATATTACACAAGTGATTACTGACATTCATAAAAGTATCTGATTGATCCTCTCATATTTTGTTATATGTTCGTGAGAGTTTACTTGCATGACACATTGTGTATCATTCGATTTTGATCGAAATCCAAACACTGGAGACACTTCTCAGTGTCAAAATACCAAAATCATAACAAAGAGGAATGAGTTTCATATATTCTTTGGTTTCATTGATATTTTCTCTACCAGCATATGTGTTATAGTTAGAAGTAGGAAGATAGAAGTCTGGCAACGCTAAATATTATGCCTGTCTTACGTTAAACCGTTTAATGATCGAGAAAGAGTATGATTATAGTTGAGTTTAGAAAGAGTTGGTATAGCATTGAATATAAAAAAGGCTTTGAACAATCGAAGGAAGTACACGTAGCTTTTTTACTTCGTGAAAGGAATTATGATGGCCGAACTGGTCGCCTATTTAAATAAATTTGGAATTGTTGAAGGAAATATACTAGTGAATTAAATTATTGAATTACAAACTGTCGTGATTATGTGAATTCTTAAGTCCGCAATAAATTGTAACCTGATGAAACAATATGATTTCATCGCTCAGGCGTTTGGTCATTATGGATTTATTAAGGCCAATGTTTGTTCACCTAATCAACGATTTATCAAAAAAAGTTTGAAATCTGTATACATGTATTTCCATTAACAGCTACATTACAATAAAGTAGTAGTTTAGTTCTTCACATTCATAGCAATAAACTTCGAAACATCTAGGTACGACGAATTAATTAATGTAAAAAAAAGTATTTGCTCATCAAAAATGCTCAAAAATTTAATTTTGATTTACTCATTTTCGTTCACTATAATTGTGAAAACAATGTTCGAGTCGTGTTAATATATTTAAAATAATCACCTGACATCCCTGGTTATGAATCAAAACAAACTAGACGACGACTTGACTGATTCATCCGCTAGTGCTGCTGAACGGTAGAGTCAGACTCGTCTACTTTTAGTCGAGTATGTAAACGCTCGTTAATGCTTCATTGAGTGAAATTTAATAATATAAACTGATATTTCACTCTCAAACAAAAAACGAATCAGAATTAGATGCCAAATTTGAATAAAGAACAAAATATGAATTTGAAAGGAATTACAGATAATAAATTTAAATCTGAATCTGAATCAGAATCTGAATTTGAATCTGAATTTGAATCTGAATTTGAATCTGAATTTGAATCTGAATTTGAATCTTAATTTGAATCTGAATTTGAATCTAAATTTGAATCTGAATTTGAATCTGAATCTGAATCTGAATCTGAATCTTAATCTGAATATGATCAAAAGAATTCCATCAAAAATATGATCAATTTAAATTTGACGTATTTCTTCCGTGTCCGCATTTAAAAAAAAACCTGAACAACCCTCATTTTTCAGGTGGGCATGTGTAAAATGATTCCTCTAATTTGAGTTTGACGTTCGCTTTATAGTTCTCAAAATGGCATCCAAGAGAGAAAAACAACGCTTGACAACATTCTACAGCGATCTTGTCTAGTTTGATCGATGCATAATCGTAGCTTTGAACTGTCTTTCAAATCATTTTTTGGGTCTTCTTTATGTTCCGTTTGACGATGGCCCAATATCAGAAGGAAAGGCAGCAGATGTTTCTCGATAAATTGCTTGACATATACACTGGAGAGCAACATAAAGTGCCCACCTAATCATTTTTTTGAATTGTTTTCATTCGCTTTGCTCAAACTAAAATAAACACACTGTACTCTCTTTCGATATCTTATTTATCATACTATTTTGAAGATTCGCTCATGGATACTGAAAAAACAATAGTGAACAAAAATAAATTTGCTATGAAAAAATTGCGACAAAAAAGGGCCCAGTTCGAAAATCGATATGTTACGATACGACTTAAATAAATAAAGATTTACCGTGTATTACAGGTAGCAGGTAGATTCAATTTACATAGCTTATTTTGATAAACATCTTCTTCTTCTTCAATGGCACTAACGTTCCTAGAGGAACTTCGCCGTCTCAACGTAGTATTACTTGCGTCATTTTTATTTGTACTTAGTTGAGATTTCTATGCCAAATAACACGCTTTGAATGCATTCTGAGGGGCAAGCTCTAGAATACGCGTGATCACAGTGCAAGTCGGAGGAAATTTCTTTGACGAAAAATTCCCCCGACCAGAACGGGAATCGAACCCGAACACCCGGCATGTTAGTTATGACGCTAACCACTCGGCCAAGGGAGCACTAAACATACCATAAACATACCATAAACAATTAAAATTGCCTTGCTTCGGAATTTCACAATCTAAAAGAACATAGAACTCATTTTGCACACAGGTCGAATATATTTCTTCTCTGTTTTTTGAAGGAATGAAAACGTAAAATGGCGCTAAAACGCTAGAATGCAGAGAGCCAGAAAAAAGTCACCATATTATCAAATTGTCAGCGTAATGACACCTTTCATTTGACACTATTGAAAACTCAGCAGGAAGCACCGTTCCTGAGATACAAAGGAGGGTAGACTCAGGACCACCGGTTGCGTTAGGATCACCTTCCCCTATAGGATGGACTTTTGGAAGGGGAAGGGGAGATCTCAGAGGAAAGTAAGAAGTATTCAGAGTAATAAAAAAATAGTGGGTTATATCTATGATATAACCGCAAGGTTCACGTGGAACTACCTTAGCTTAGCAATCATTCGTTTGTATTGATTAAATTCTTGATTGAATGAAACAGTTTCCAAATTCAATTGAGTTCAATATATTTGCTCTGTGAGTGAAAAAAATGAACAAATGCCGTGTAAAGTCAATTCATTTATTGTGATTGATTGTTCTTCGTTACAAGTAAATTTAATGACGGACCTTTTACGTTTGGTATGATGACTAGAACAAAATATATGTACGGAAGAATTATCAAACGTTTGATGAACCAGCCTAAGGCTGAAAATCTTTCCAATAAAGACAAAAAAAAATATCAAACGATTATTTTATTTTACATTTCCCTCTGAAGTTTACATCCCAAAAGTGTACATACTTCTCGAATCTCGAATTTGCTTGAAACTGGGAAGTTCATTCGCTTCTAGTGTCTGCACGATTTTCCCAGGTTCCTAAGTTTAGAAGATCATGTTAGGACAGACATATTCCACTCTGCACAAAGGCAAGCGAGGACAAAAGTACTCGTAGTTTGCATTTATTTGCAAAGCCGATTTCCCCAGAAACCTCGGTTTTGAAGTCTGTGTTAGGGAAACACATTTCAATCGGAACAAAAATACCCCCGATTTGTATGAATTTGCAATGCCGATTTCCCCTAGGCTGCTTGGTTTTGATGGCTGTGTTAGGGAAACCGTAAATCGGGCCAATCAAAACGATGCAGTTAGGGCGTTTAGATAACGCCTAATATTTTACAGTTATTCAATTGTTTATATAATGAAAAACAACATTTTGTTAGTTGCGATAGATGCGTAGAAATATTCCCTATCAAGTGATGCAAACATCTATCCTATCCAGTACGAAATGTTCGAGCTATAAGCATTCGAAATCTTTCATTTTTTCTTGCATGTTCTGTGTTTAGGTTTACATTTTACCCTCCATATATTCCGGTTAGACGTAGTCCCACGTCAAAAAACATGAAAAATAGTATATCGCTTGCTACAATACGGTGAAATTCTTATTGAATACAACGCTTCGTGGAGACTGTTTATTCGCACAGAGCGCGTTGTCACGTCACAAAATGCATGCCGTCAAAATGCATGTTCCTGCAAGTTTTTTGAAAAACTGAGAATACAGGAATCTAAGTTCACCTTTCATTGACAAATCATAGAACAAAGTTTATTTGTAGGTTTTGAAACTGAAAATACAACATTAATGTTCAAAAGTCGGAACCCGCAAAAAGACAGGTGTTGTCACGTCCAGTGCTTGGAAATATCGAGCATATTAAGTAATATTGAAAATACATTATCATCAGTGTAACGCGTTTATTTTGCTTTGCAATACTGCTATCATTCATTCGGCGTCAAATAAATTTACTGCTGTGTTCATTCATATTCATTCTGTTCTATCTGAGCTTTCTCCAAAGTTCGAATCGAATTCTCATGATTCATGATTCACATTTATTCATTGTCACGGAATTGTCAGGAATGTTGTGACTGTTCATTTTCAATATCCTGAGAAGTGTGTGATTTTCTCATTGAGAGAGTGTTTCGCTTGTTCTGAAGTTAGTTGTTTCTGAAGTTACTTCGAAATGGCAACGCAAATGAGTGTTCAAGCGGGAATGCCAACAAAAGAGCAAGGTCAGCTCAGAGAAATTGCTAAACATTACATAGGCTTCGACGGCGAGGAAGAATTTGTAAAATAGATCTGATTAGCGGATGCAAGCTTCGTCATCCAAAGCAATTTTATCCACCATTTACGATTGCAACACTCGCAATTATCTAGCGAATACGATCCGCTGGAGGAGTTTGATCCGAATTTCGAGACAAACTAAACACTCACGGCCATCCTGTGCGAGACGTTCAGACATCGATCGAATATCATCAGGTGGCACACAATATAAATGGAAGGATGTTACAACCTCTGTGGCCAATGAGCCATTGTAGGTTCAATTGCATCGATATTTCCATCGTAAAATTGAAAATCAATCGATTTTCATGTAATTTAGTTGTTTTGCAAATATTTTTTATTTCAATTGCAACTGAATTTACTTTTTGATCAGATACGTGATCTTGCACTTCTGTTTTTTAACCTAATTTGCTGTTTAATTTTCACCATAGAAGTAAATAAACCTATGCTTTTTGACATCGGAATTGGAGTGTTTCTGAAGCATTTCTGATAATTTGAATTAGAATTGTATATTCAATATGTAAAATGAAAACATTTTAACTTTCTTGCTTGAACTGTTTAAAAAAGTTTCTTACTCAGCTTACCCTGTCGATTTCTTCACACTTCGCAACGCTATCCTAATTTGCTGTCAGTATTATGAATTTTCAGTACTTCCTTACATTCCTCAGAGAACTTTATCGTTTCGTCAGTGTCCGAGAATGATGTTGATATTGAATGAACTGGTATATTAATATCAATGAATGACAAAGCTAGGGATATTTCCATTTGTTTACATTCCGAGAACGCAGAGCAGAGCGAAAGAGAGAATGAACGAAAGTGAATGAATCAACTGTCAGTGGCTAGCTGTGATTGTGAGGCTTGGCTTTGTTTCATTTTCGGTATCCCGAATGCAATGGTATAATGATCGAATGTGGTTTGAAATTCAACTGAAATGATTGATGTGAAACTGATAATTCCAAGCACTGGTCACGTCACACAAGTATTGGGCTGGCAACAAGCGAATTCAACTGCAAAATATTCCCCAACTGAAGATTATTGTAGGAAATTTTCTCAATTTCACTTTAAAATCGTTTACCATTTGGAAATCGTGTGATTTATACATGAAAATGAGAAAAAAAAACTGTGTTTAGTGAGTCAAACCGTTGTCACGTCACGCTGGAATGGATCATTTGATTTGGAGTATACATTGCTTTTCGAGCTCAATATGAGTTTAGAACTCAATCAAAAGCATGATTTTATTTCTGATATTAATTAGCTTCTTCATCTGGATCTGTAGCTCAGTTTAATTCTGAATCGGGAACCATTTTGGTTATTCATATTTTGCGGTACCATCTAAATCGAAGTTCGTCATTCTAAACTGAATGAAAATAGAAACTGAGTCTTTGATCTCAGCCTGAGTCAAATCCACATCCGAATTTGAATTTGTAATTCAAATTGAATTGCATTTGAAGTTGCACCACTACTCAACTGAAGTCACTTTTTATGGCCACGCCTCTTTAGCGTGATTCTCTTGCGTAATAAGGAATGAATAGTTATTATTGGGAACGGATAAGAATAAGGAAATGTATATCCATATTCTTAACCCTATACCGCTTATTCTAACCCTATAAGTAAAAAAGCTGCATGGCTTATTCATTTTACTGTCTATCAACAATATAAGCAATAATAAAACGTGTTTAACTAAAATTTTCAACAGTCTATTCGCATTTTATTTTTTATTTTTGAAAGTTTGAGATTACATTTCGATACTCTCCTTAGAGCACAATCGACTTAGCAGGTAGACCTTTGTAGGTAGGATTGCAGAATGTTTGCTAACTTCAGATATCATCGCGTGTCTGACTCGGTCTCGAAGTCGTCGAATTCCATTGACGAGAATTTATGCAAGTGTTCGTACACCCAAACTAACGTTGGTAGAAAAGATATAATCTCGGTAGAAAAGTTGGTTTTAAATATGTTACAGGGCCAATGCACAAATAAAAAAAAAAAGACATACCGCTCCTTATCCTCAACTCTTTCCACTAACAATGAGATTTGACAAGTGATGAGATTTTGTAAACGCGAACGTTCAACCTCTCAATGAAACGTGTCTCGGAGAATTTCAATGTGAAAACTTTCAAACAAAAATAATAGGTAACGTAGAAAATCGAGAACTAAAAAAAAGTTTTTCATGTTCCAACCAGTCCTTTGCTTGACTACGCTCGCCCACTCACTCCTCCAGCTGCGTGGATCATTTGGAAGCCTCCTCCCAGAAGACATCTCGCTCTACGACCACAATCTACAATGCTGAAACAATCTTACAATTAAAATCCTCAAACCCGGCAACAAGAAGCCACTCCAGAGGGCCCTTCTAGTTGGTGCACTCTTCGTCGTAAACAATCCTCCGGTTACACTTGGAAAATTATCCGCACACTCTTATCTCTGCCAGACGACAACGGCAGCAGCGACGAGGGCGGCGTTAAATGATGGTTTGAACAGAGCAACGCCCGACCGTGCGAAAGTGTCGCTTATTCGAGAAAGAAATCTTTCCCACTCTAGATTTTGCTTCTTTTTTCTTCCTCTGGGGGAAACAAGTAAAACTTTAGCACTTTCACAGCACACTTCCTCGCACTTCTGCCAGTTTCAGTAGCAGCGGCAACACCGCTCTCGAAAGACGCCCGGAAGGGTAGGAACAGCAAATTGCACTATTTGCTCTGCACCTGCATCCTCCAACGAGAGTGTGCGAGAATTATCCGTTATTTTCCACTATTTCCACGACTGTGCCAAAGGCTACAGAGACAGCAGCCTCCGTTTCTTCCACGATTTCCACGACACACTTTTA
This sequence comes from Toxorhynchites rutilus septentrionalis, assembly GCF_029784135.1. Taxonomy (NCBI): domain Eukaryota; kingdom Metazoa; phylum Arthropoda; class Insecta; order Diptera; family Culicidae; genus Toxorhynchites; species Toxorhynchites rutilus. Next base: position 27,460,878 of record NC_073744.1, on the reverse strand, counting down.
CTCTTTCTCCTTCCCCGACGCGTCCTGTTCCGAATGCTGTGGCACCAAAGCGGTTGAAGTTACGTCGTGATATTCCTTCAAGATTTCCTTCGAGGCACACCTTAAACGCAGAAGATCTCTATCCGCGACCGAAAAGCGAGATACTGAAGCAAGATAGAGATGAAAAGCAGAGGTGAAACAACTTCCGATGCTCTATCCCGGCTGTTCCCTGCTTGGCGTTTGCAGCTTGAACGGAAAAAAAATCCGAATACGATTTTCCCTCGAAAAAAGCAGGCAAGCCAGTACTCTGCGTACGCGGAAACCAAATTACGAAAGCGATGCGTTGCGTTTAAACAATACTGAGACGGTGTTTTTTTTCCCTATATTGTTGATTTATTTGCTACAGCGTAAAATTGTGGTAGAAGAACAACGTTTTCTGCTCGGCCGACGAATATCGACTGAACCCATCGAAATCTGGTGGAATGCTAAAGTACGGAGCTCTGGGTTCGGGATCGAGTTCCGTAGAAATTCAAACAAACCACACAGCTGCTAAAGCTGATGCTGGGATCCTGAGAGAATGGAACTCAGCATTTTCCAGCGTCGGCGTGAGAGCAGCGTTGGCTGGAAACCCATTTGAACATGACGGCGGAGGAGGGAGGAGGAGGGTAAGCCGCACTGGAGGATTCATGGGAAAAGCGGCAGCCATTGGAGCGGGTGGGAGGCGTTTTGTTTACATCTGATAGATGCTGTTTTCGAGGTCGGATGGGATTGAGCATAGGGCAGATTGGGGTCACACAGCTGGAAATTGTTGAGATAGATTTCATATATTAGGCTGTCAAAAAAGTCCTGCGGTATTTCCGCGAGGTGTCGTTGTAAGCGCGTAGTTCTAGTTGTATTCATTGTATCGAGTCATACTATAGCTTGTTAGATAGGTATTTTATAATATAGTCCTTGACAGTGTTTTGTTTGGTTAAGTCGTTCGTGAGTTATAGTGTCGCAAATATGGAGCAAAATAAAGAGAAAATCCGACATATTTTACAGTACTACTATGACAAAGGCAAAAATGCATCTCAAGCTGCCAATAAAATTTGTGCAGTTTATGGACCCGATACAGTTTCCATTTCCACCGCACAACGATGGTTTCAACGTTTTCGTTCTAGTGTAGAGGTCGTCGAAGATGCGCCACGCTCCGGAAGGCCTGTTGTCGAAAATTGCGACAAAATCGCTGAATTAGCCGAGAAAGACCGGCATAGTAGCAGCCGTAGCATCGGCCAAGAGCTGGGGATAAGTCATCAAACCGTTATTAACCATTTGAAGAAGCTTGGATTCACAAAGAAGCTCGATGTATGGGTGCCACACACGTTGACGCAAAAAAATATCTTTGACCGTATCGACGCATGTGAATCGCTGCTGAATCGCAACAAAATCGACCCGTTTCTGAAGCGGATGGTGACTGGCGATGAAAAGTGGGTCACTTACGACAACGTGAAGCGCAAACGGTCGTGGTCGAAGCCCGCTGAAGCGGCTCAGACGGTGGCCAAGCCCTCATTAACGGCCAGGAAGGTTCTGCTGTGTGTTTAGTGGGATTGTCAAGGAATAATCTATTATGAGCTGCTTCCCTATGGCCAAACGCTCAATTCGGACCTGTACTGCCGACAACTGGACCGCTTGAAGGTAGCACTCATGAAGAAGAGGCCATCTTTGATAAACAGAGGCCGCATTGTCTTCCATCAGGACAACGCCAGGCCACACACTTCTTTGGTGACGCGCCAGAAGCTCCGGGAGCTCGGATGGGAGGTTCTTTTGCATCCGCCGTATAGTCCGGACCTTGCACCATGTGACTACCACCTGTTTTTGTCCATGGCGAACGAGCTAGGTAGTCAGAAGTTAGCCACAAAAGAGGCCTGTGAAAATTGCCTATCCGAGTTTTTTGCAAATAAGAAAGCGAGCTTCTATAACAGGGGTATTATGAAGTTGGCATCTCGTTGGGAACAAGTCATCGAACAAATTTTTTTATTTTTATTTATTAATATTATATTTCATCCGACAAGTATGTCTTAATGAACAAAAGTGTAGTGAAACTAGCTGAACACGAATCGCTTAATGCTACTCTTAAATTCATTAATCGTGATATTAAAATCAAACAAATGGGCAACATCGTTGAAGCATTCCATCATTGAACGTATTGGTTCGTGGAGGGAGTAGTCTCGACGTCTGAACGGCAGGCGAAGGAAGTCAGAGCGACGAAGAGTATAACCAGGAACATTGATGGCGATTTGCGCAAGTACGTTTTGAGCATAAATTTCGGCGACAAGAAGTCGAGCGATGAATATTGCCTTAGCCCGTTTCCGCCTTTGCTTCAGCGTTTCCAACCCTATCAACTGACATCGATGTTTGTACGGTGGCAAATTCAGCGGATCATTCCATGGCAGGAGACGTAGGGCGAATCTGACGAACCTTCCCTGAATTGATTTGATGCGAGCAGCCATAGTGCTACGATAAGGGTCCCATATTAATGAAGCGGTTTCCAGAAACGGCCGAACCAAGCACGAATACAAGGATATCAGCGTGTAAGGATCTCGGAATTCTCTGCTCAATTTGCTCACAAATCCCAATTGACGACAAGCCTTGTCTATGATGTCTTCGTAGTGGTTCCGGAATGACAGAGCTGGATCAAGGAAGACACCGAGATCTCGAATCGTTTGAACTCGACTTAACACTTCGTCCCCGACAGTGTATTCGACCAGAGGTTCATCTTGCGGTGGAAGCTTATGACAGAGCATTTTGGTATGCTTAGTTGCATCCTGTTTACGCGACACCATGCAGCGAATTTATCAAGCAGTTTTTGAAGTTTACGACAATCTTCAATGCTGTTGACGACAATGTACAGCTTTAGATCATCAGCATATACCAGGCAACAGTCGGCTCCAAGATACACGATGGCATCGTTGATGAACAGTGAGAATAGCAGCGGTCCCAAATTGCTACCTTGAGGAACTCCGGAGCTGCTTTCAAACCAGGTTGAGGTGCAAGAACCAATTTTGACTGCTAGTTTTCTAGCGAGGAAATATGAGCGAAGCCATTTAACGAGCCTTACAGAGAAACCAAGTTTTGCTAATTTGGCCAGAAGTATATTTACTATGGTCAACCTTGTCGAATGCTGCTTTGAGGTCGGTATAAATGGCGTCAATCTGTCGGCCCTCTTCAATTTGGCTAAGACAGAAGGATGTGAATTCACACAAATGTGTAGTGACACTTCTGCCAGGAAAAAATTCATGTTGGTTCGGGGAAATGTAGTGTCTCACCTGACAAAACATGTGTTCCGACATAATTATTTCAAATAGCTTTGAGCAAGCACTCAGCGATGTGATGTCCTGATAACACCGGACATCGTTTTTGCTTCCTTTTTTATGCATCGGAAACATGAACGATGCTTTCCATCGAGTCGGGAAGGTTGCAGTTCTCAGAGACAAGTTGTACAAATGAGTGAGTGGCTGCTCCAGATGTTCGAAGCATTTTTTCAGAACACACGCTGCAATTCCATCAGGTCCAGGCTGATAGGAAATTTTTAATTTCTCGACCGCTTTTCGTATCCCTTCTGATGATACTTCAGGTGTATCAGCGTCTGCGCTCCCAGCAGGAGTTAGTTCCAGAGCAGCTTCAACACTGTCAGAGGTGGGGTTGAACATCGAACTGAAGTAGGAAGCAAAAAGCTCACATTTATCCGAAGAGCTGCAAGTCAGTCGTTCATCCAAATACATTGACGAAGGTAGTGTAGACTCTTTGCGCTTAGATTTCACAAAATTCCAGAAGCTTTTTGGATTGCGTTCGGCGTATATTTAACTTAAAACAAATGATTGTAACTAATTTTATGAACAAACGAAAATTCAAAAAAAATACCGCAGGACTTTTTTGACAGCCTAATATATACAGTAGGGTGGCAGTGAAAATGGTCATGTCAAATTTCAAAAAGTTGCCTCATAAAAAATGTTCACCACCTCGAAAAAACACCCTATGCCGAATTTCAGCTCAATCGGAATTAAGGGAGAGTGGCGCAAAGCGGTCAAAGTTTGAGCTTTTTGAAAACCGAAAACTAACCCTAGGGGAGAGTAAAGGAAATCGGTGTTTTCGAAAAAAAAATTTGATGCCGAATGTCTTAAAATTGCATGAAACGTCGAGATCTAGTGTCATCTCGAAAAAAAAAATTTTTGTCAAAAATCGGCATTCTGGGACTTAGTTTTTTTCGGAGTACGAAACGAAAGTATGGTTTTGGGTGCGAATAAAAATAATTATCTCGATTTTTCATTCGGGACTTGCTACGAAATGTTGATTTGCACGATAATATACTCTATGCAAAATATTAGCTCATTCGGGCTGGTATCACAAACGTTAAAAACGAAAAATCACCGAAAATCGAGGATCCCAAAAAAAGTTGATGCCAAATGTCTTAAAATTGCATTATTTGTCGAGATTTGCAGTTATCTCGATTTTTTTTTGTCAAAAAAAATTTTTTTTGACACTTGGTCGTTTTTTGCCTGAACTGTAAATCTCGACATGTCCTGCAATTTTGAGACATTTGGTACTGAAATTCGGCATAGGGTGTTTTTTCGAGGTGATAAACATTTTTATGAGGTAACTTTTTGAAATTTTGGGGTCGATTTTTTCCCATACATTCTTTGGCACCCTAATATACAGCCATCCCATGCCAAACCAATATAGTGGTTCTCAGATTTTCGTGGAAAGCCGTAGTTTTGTTCCTTATCGCAAAATGTTAGACCCGTATTTTTTCACTGGGGTGCCTGCTTCCGTTTTAAGGTGGTCCAAAAATCATATTTTCCCCTTTTCCCAAAAATGACATTTTTTAAAATATCATAACTTTTGAACTACTGGACCAATTCAGATGATCGACATAAAAAATTGGAGCCAATTAGTCTTTTTTGAAAAAAATATTACACTTGTGCAAACATTGTATTTTTTTTCGTAACTATTGATTGTGGTTTGTTTTTTTTATTGTTTACATGGCTTCGAACTAGGGATACAATCTGTTCTGATTTAGCAGGACATGCCCTGATTTTGAGATACCTTTGGGGCGTCCTGATTCATTTTCCATATTCTAGCATTTGCCCTGATTTTTTAGTTTTTAGTTTTGTTGACGAGTCACAAGTCATTTATTTTTTTATATTTTGTTTTTGAGTAAAAACTTTTAAATTTGTGACTAATATTTTGCGATCGTGTAGAAAGCGACAGTTGCTTCTTTCACAAGATCTACCATCTGTTTTCATTCATAGTTTTCGTTCACTAGGTTGTTTTTGTGTTTTGCCTCGATATCCCAATTTGTTTTTTAAATGTCTAAACAGAAGTGTTAATTTGCCGATGAATACCGCCGGAAGTACCGCCTTACGGAAAGACGTAATTATTATGAGGCTAAGTGCTGCATATGTGATTTATTAGTGTTGGTGGCCAATAGCGGCATGTGTATTTTGTCATTTTGTTGAAACAGAAGTTTGGAATCCACAGTGAACCATTACAGGTAAATCTGATTTGGAAAAGCATATCCAAACACCAAAACATTGCAACAATATTTAATTGGCATCCACTTCCAAATCCATGCTTAGCTATGTGGTGTAAAAATCACATCGCCCAGAAGATTTAGCTGCAGAAGGAGCTCTTGCGTTTTATACATCATAAAAGCTTCAAATCCATGGATTGTCCCCGACACGAAAATCTCCTGGGCTCGTACAGAACAGAAAAAATCACCTCAAGATTTTTTTTTACCGCATGGATCGTCCGAGAAATATGTTGGATTAATATATTTAAGTATTTGGTCTCTTGAAGTGCAAATCACATACAACGTGTTTTTATTTATTTATACAGAGAGTATGCCTCTTATTTGACATTCCGAGGCACCACTCAGTGTCTCATTAGAGGCGATTGTGACCTGTAATTGGACTTATTAATGTGAAAAACAAGTTAAAATATGAAAATCATTAAAAATCTAACAAAGTGTAGAAACTTGCACAAAGGATGTTTACAAATGTCCAATTTGAGGCGAAAATGTTCAATTATTCGTGTCGCGTTGTCGCAGAGGCGAATCCCTGTATCTCAAAAGAATGATAATAGTTCAGTCATATTTTAGCTGTGACAGGTGTCCTAATTTTTAGCTTCAACTGATGAATTATTCGCCAATACCTTGAACGTGCTAGATGTGCTTTGTTGACTTCTCCATTACAAGCATTGGTTTCGAATTTTTTTTACCTCCCCTCCCCACCGAGTTGGTTTTTTTCTTGTTGCCGAGAGTAGATGATCTCTAGACGTGGAGTTTTCAGACTCCCTCTATTTTACTCAATCAGAGAGTAGAAAGTTTATCAAACGTACTCCTCGATCGGAAGATATTTCTTCCGGCGACGAGTCAACTCACCCTACCAAGCCTCCCTCCAAAAAAATTCCAAACCTCTTCCGTGATCCTCCTCCAATTTCCATCCAATCATCGATCTCACCTACCCGCCACCCCCTACTGATGTAACCATTCCCACTCAACCCCCGTCGTCGTATTCCTCTTCTATGGTCTCCAAACCTAGAGGTTTTTTCCGCCCCAAACCAAATGATAAAACCCTGAAGGTTGTTCAGATCATGACAGATCTGACAAGATACACCTACGTTTCGAAAATTTGTAAGGTTAGACCGAACCACCTCCGAGTTGTGGTGTCTAACCGAAAGCAAGCAAATAAGATGGTTGCTGACAAGCATTTCACCCTCGAATATCGAGTATATGTTCACTCCCATGACGAAGAAATCGAAGGGGGAGGGGGAGGTTGAGTAGATAACTGGAACGGGTTGACGTACGACACAATAGAATGTAAATGAACCGGAAAGTTCGAAAAGTTCGATGGAAGTCAAAATCCGTCTCAGTATTTTTTGAAAAAATATTAAATTTGCAAAAAAATGTCTTTTCGTAATTATTGATTGTATTTGTTTTTTATAGTTTACATGGTTTAGATATAGAGGGTGCTACTTTTTTTTTGTTGAAAGCTCAGTCCATTTTACATAACATATCCAAAAATCAAAGATGTGTTTTTTTTTTTATTTGACGAAAATTACTCTCGCGTATAAAATAGCGTGCAGTGTGTGCGTGTGTCTATGTGTGTGTGTGCCACTATGCTTGCTATTTACTAATGCTAACGGCAGGACCTTTAAAGCATACTTGATAAATGTCTAGGTTCGTTTGTTTGAGTTCACGACGGGCAGACAATAAACCGTCCATTGATGGGGTAACTACTTTTTTGAATCAGAAGTCACGTTTTCTTTCCTCTTTATATGGTCGTAACATAAGATTGCGTACGCGGATATAGAATTATTGTCAGAGGGAAATGGAAGTGTGGATTGAAGTCAGTTGAATGAAGAGGCAGATTTGAATTCATTAGTCGCTTCAGTTCAAATAACCACAGACTGGACTGATTCACCAGCCTTCCTCGCTAGTCAACGCTAGTCAATTCATTTTCTAGTCAAGTCACTTTTTGTTGACGGCGACTGCCGTAGCAGTTCTGACCGAAGCGAAGCTACTGAGAGTAGAGTCGGTCTTCATTGTTCACCTTCATAGATTTCGGGTTCTGCTCTCTAGAGAAAGGTTCGGTGGCCCTAAAAAGCGTCATATTTTTATGGGATCGATTCGCGATGCACAAGCAGGCCATATGTCTAAATTCCTGTCCTTTTTTCCAACACTCCTCCTGGCCTATTGAATGCACCCACAGGGGACGTCAACATTACATAACTTTGTACTGAATCGGGTTACGTTTCTGCTCCGGGAAATTGAAACTCATTTGTTCAATCTGCAGATGATAAAGGGTGTGTCACATCAAATTGCATCACAGAAAAAACGCTGTAGAAATTTAATTTTTAGGAATTATATCTTCAGCTTTCGCTTATAATCAGACAAGAGTGTATAGATCACGTTGGCCATGCTTCACTGTCAATTTTTCGTAAATTTGGAAAAATGTCGTCGAACGAAAAAGAGCGTCGTGAATTAATCCTGTGCACTCATTTCGAGAATCCGGAGTTGTCACATCGGGACATCGGTAAGATGCTGGGAATCGTCCAATCCACGGTCAGCAGAGTACTAAAACGATACTTCGGGAACCTAACCATCGACCGGAAGGTGAAGAACGGCAAAAATGGATGCTCCGTCAGTGAAAAAGATCACAAGCGCGTAGTTAAGCAGTTTAGACGTGATCCGAGAAGTTCGGTCCGGGATGTCGCCAATAAGCTGAATTTGTCAAGTTCATTCGTCCAGCGGACCAAGCAGCCTGCGTACATACAAGGTTCAGAAGGCTCCTAACCGCGACGAAAGGCAAAACATGGTGGGGAAGACGCGAGCCCGGAAGCTGTACACCGAAATGCTGACGAAGCCGCATTGCCTGGTAATGGACGACGAAACCTACGTCAAAGCGTACTTTCGTCAGCTGCCGGGCCTGTTGTTCTTCTCCGCAGAGGACAAATTCAGCGTTCCGGAGGAGATTTGCAAGCAGAAACTATCCAAGTTTGCCAAAAAGTACATGGTGTGGCAAGCGATCTGCTCTTGCGGAAAGCGGAGCGACCCCTTCGTGATGACCGGCACGGTAAACGGGCAGGTTTACCTTATGGAGTGCCTACAGAAGCGCTTACTACCACTATTGAAGCAGCACGAGGGCCCGACCATCTTCTGGCCGGATCTCGCTTCGTGCCACTGTTCAAAGGACGTGTTGGAGTGGTACGAAGCCAACGGGGTCACCTTCGTGCCAAAGGAAATGAACCCGCCCAACGCGCCGGAGCTTCACCCAATAGAGAAATATTGGGCGATTATGAAGCAGGCCCTCCGGAAGAACCCAAAAGTTGTCAAATCGGAGGCGGACTTCAAGAGGAAATGGATTTCTGTTCAAAAAAAACTACAACCTGACGTTGTACAGAACCTTATGGACGGGGTAAAGAGGAAGGTGCGAGCATACGGGCTTGGGCTCGAAGTATGAATAAAAAGAGAATGCCAAAAGTTGTTTAATAGTTTTTATTTTACTGTCTAAAATTTTCAAAAGGATCGGTCTACTGGGCGAATTTCTACAGCGTTTTTTTCCGTGATGCAATTTGATGTGACACACCCTTTATGCTCTTGCTTCTTCTGCCTTTCCAATGTTTCGCTTTGCTTCACGATCAGAAAGTGATACGTCCGGGATTAGAGATGTGCCATCCGCCCATGAGCTGTTCATTCGGATCGCTTCATCATAGTGAGTGAGTGATCATAATGAGTTGCTGAGCTGTAGAGCTGCAAAATACGTAGAATAGAAGGTAAGGGAGATTTCCCCCTGTATACACACGGAGAGCGCATGTATTGCACACACTTAGAGTTAGTAATAAAAAAATCCTGAAGCTGTTCGAAGCTCTTCAGTTTTATCAATATTTCTTGACTTTCATAAGTCGAGCCGACGTAAAGCACGATAGTATACCTAATTTTCACTGCACGTAATGATTTATGTGATATTTTATCAATTTCGTACTGAACAATTGTTGTTTACTTCAGCAAAATGTTGAAGAACCACGACCCGTGCTGCCGGAGCAAAACAATTTTGAATGAGATAAACTAATTGGACATGTCCTCAGCTATCCCATGCAATCGCTCTCTGAATCAGGAACGGAAACGACAATGCTTCGATATAACCTCTCCACACATTTTTTAAAGGGTTTTATCATTATTTTTATAATACAGGTGCGATAATTCATCATTTTAAAATCAAAAACAGTAGAACCAGAAGCTTTCTCTTCATTTAGAAACATATCTTGAGACGATTCTTGTGTTACAATTTGAGAAAATTAATTAATGTTTGAATTCATACGGATTCGACGGATGGTTTATTTCTATTTTTTTGTTTTTTTTTCGTTGCCTACCACTACTTGAACAAAGCAGGTAGTAGACTACCTTCTTATTCTACGTACTTTGGTAGTGCTGCAGAGAGTGTGAGTTGTGAGACGCGGAAGAATTTTTCGTCTCCCGTGCTTCATGACGTCATATGACGTCAGTTTGTTTTCGTATGTCCCTCTTCGTTCGTTAACTTTAGCAGAGATGCCAGATAGGAAAAAGGTTTCTGTTTTGCAGATATTAAATCGTTCGTTACTTCATTATTTTTTTCTTAAATCGTCAAACAAAATAATAACCATTTTTATATGTTTGTGAATAAAATCACTATATTATGTTGTTATTTGATATGATTGTGGTAACACAAAAAATTATTTCAACGTGCTGAATCAAAACAATTCAGAAAATCACCCGGCATAAATGCTGTTGATTGATAATGGTCACCTTTTTCATCGCGAATAAGTATTTCTCGTTGCGCCTATTAGTGAATTTATTTTTATATCCTTGGATGCAAAGTTATGTCGGTAGTATTATCAAAAAACGTTATTTCGGCCAACATTTCTGAATGAGGGGCTCAGAAGGAAAGGGGTTTAAGTGGCTTTCTATTTTGGTAATGAATTAGCTTCAAACACATTCATCGCCGTATTTGACAATTTGAACGATAGGTCAGAATCTCATCTATCGGTTCCTATAGTGAACTCGAATTGGAACGTTTTTGCAGCTGATTGTTTGCGCAGTGGTATTGATGTTTTCAAATTGTATTTCGCTGTTACTCTAGTTGCTCGTTTTGGTCAGAACTATTTGAGGAGCACAAGTTAGACCAATCAAAACGAGGCAGTTAGTGCGTTGAGATAATGCTTAACATTTTACAATTATTAAATTATTCATCCAAAAAAAATCAGATTTTCTTTATTCTGATAGATGCAAAAAATATTTGCAATCAATGCAAACATCTTTGCGATTTATTGAGAAATGGTTGAGTTATAAACATTAGAAATCTTTCATTATTTTCTTCATGTTCAGTGTTTAGATTTTAATTTTACCCCAAATATCGTCCGGTTGGACGTAGTCCTACGTCAAAAATTGTGAGATTGTGGACCATGACCGAGAAACAGTTTGGATAATGAGATGGAGTAAAAAGGTTGAAAGGCTGAAACAATGAGCACAAAGCCCAGTAATGTATACCCGATTGATATGCTCCTGCTTGAAAGAGAAATAGGTGAGTATTCCTGTATCCCATTGTTGGGATACAACACGCCTGAAGGTACCCCTTTACTTCCGTCGAAAGACTCGCGCAAGGACCGGGAAAAGGGGAAACGCTTCACATCGTGACACCGAAATATGTTACCCACTCTCGCACTGAAATTTATTATTGTATGATCTTGCCAAAGGCTAAGAAGACACAAGAACATAGTGGATGTTATCGTGGTAAGCTTTTGAAACATTGAGAAAACAGAACGAACGGAATGTTGGGTGTATTACATCCTAATGGAACAGAGATACATGCTGCAGCACAGAAGCAACTTGCGGCTGAAAAAACAATTATCTTAAACATACACATCACCCGCCTCAGTGATAAATCATGTGTTGTTCTACTGAAGCTGGACAGACAAATTGCGACACGAAGACATCATTTTAGTACAAACACAAATAAAATTTACTGTGGAACGTTACAGTAAAAGATGACTTCCAAATGAATATATAAATTACCAGGGTTTGGGACGATTTGATTATTTCTTCTTATCTTTATTGCGCAATGAGAAGGTGTAAATTGATGTAATGTTTAAAACACATCCCTTGACACTGCACTTTGGCGGAAGTCAGCAACGCAACCCCATCAATTTTTGTGTACCCTAATAAACAGAACTGGGGAAACCCCGGAACGGCCTTTAAAATCACCTAACGTCCATTAGGACGATTGATAAAACTATCCATAAACCTTTCATTTCCACGGACCACATCCAGAGAGAGAGAAAGGGTACCATAAAGCAGTCATAAACAACAAGCCAAACAGCACGTTGTGCATAAATTTATTAGCTGACTTCATGCCTTTTTCTATGTGTTTATGTATGTGTCTTCCTAGCCTTCCAATTCTGTCATGAGTAGAGCAGATCAAAACCAGAACCCTTTTTTTGCGCCCTCCAATCCACAATTTGAAATGCTACTATCGCTCTGTTTGTCTGTTTTACAGGGCGTTTCAGTTTGACCCCCATCATCACCGGCCTCATCATTGTCGTTCATCAGTTCTCCTTACAGTCCCAGATGGGAAGTTTAAGAGAGAGATAGAGTGCTCGCGAGAGAAAACGAATCCGATGAGCGACTCCGGACCGAGTGGCTCTCTACGCAGTTCAAATGCTCAGCTGGCAAAGCCGACGAAGGACAACAACTCGGCACTCATGGGTGATGCTAGGCCCACGGAAAGAACCTTGAGCCAATCTTAAACTAGCAGTTTCTCCGAGATCCCGTAGTCCTCGAAAGGTCAACGAGTTCCGATAGCACGGGTTTCTCGCAGCGGCGACTTCTGAAACATGTGCGAGTTCTGAGTTCTTTTACTTTTTTTTCTCCGCCTGGCAGGGAGAATGATATTAATTCAGATGTCCTTGTCACAGACAGTCAAGAGGGTGGGACACAGAAAGGATTGAGTCAATATTGTGCTGCCCATAATTTTCCGCCGGTGAAGGAAAACCTTGAACCGCACAAAATCGAATAACAAACTCAGCCACTTCTGTAACCGTATTTTTTTAAATTTTTAAATGCACCATTCATCGGCACTAATTGGAACATAGTCACGCCCTGTTTCGTGTGGAAGAAAGCGGAAGGGTTTAACCTAGGCGATAAATGCCATAAAATTTGCATCATCTAACCACCGTCAGAGTGTCCTGTGCCTGTGTCCTGTGTTTTACCACGAAAAAGGTTTGTATGTGTATAAGCATGTATATGCAGCGTAACATGTTTTTTCATCGGAAACCCATGTTCGTACAAAACCCCGCTCACCGGTTGTCCATACACACAAACACACACGGGGTATTGTAGTTCAATAAACAACACACCGATAGAAGTGTGTTTCTTGACCTCCCCCTTGGATGGCCCATCATCATTCATAGAATGCTGTTGAGGTCGGTTTTGTGGACTGTCACGGTCAGTAGAAAAATATCAAACAAACCCAGATGATAGGGGCAGGCAAAAGAACACGCTCCATTGCATCGTTTCATTGAATGCTGCCCGCTGCAAACAAGTTTCGTTTGCACCGTGTATAACTATTACCGGGAAAGAATCCGGGTTGAGAGTGGCCTGCAGAGATGCCAACCTTCCTAATTTTTCAGGAGTTCCCAGACTTTTTGACACGTTCCCTGATCTCCTGACCAGGGCCCGAAATCTTCGAAGGTGAAAAATGAAGACCGACCTTACTCTTAGTAGCTTCACCTCGACTAGAATTGCTTCGGCAGTCACCCACAACAAAAAGTGACTTGACTAGAAAATGAATTGACTAGGGTTGACTAGCGAGGATGACTGGTTAACTAGTCCAGTCAGGGGTTATTTTAACTGACTCGACTAATGAATACAAATCTGCTTCTTCATTAAACTGACTTCAATCCACACTTCTACTCCCCTAAGAACGAAATGAACACTCGCGTACGCAATCTTATTTCTACGCCCATATAAAGAGGAACGAAAACATGATTTCTGTTTGCTGAATCAAATGCTGGCTCAAAAATGAGGAGAAATACTTGGTTGCTCGGGAATAATGCAGTTGTTGAACATATAGGAATATAATTTTACGCTAGAGATAAAACATGACTATTATGATTGATAATCGAAATCTCGCATACTCTTGTACTTAGCTCTTTCTTACTCGTTTGAATAGTGAGAAATATTTAAAATCATTTTTCATGAACCGTTTATACAATTTTGATCAATAATAATGTCTTCTATATCTCAGAACAAGCCCGAATTTATCCACCTCACGATCAGTATAATCAGAGCTAATCCCATATGGGATTCTGAAGTTTAATCCTCTTATCCTTCCCATTCGCGGGTAATTTGATACACAAGACATGAGGTTTGATTGATTTATTCAAACAGAAACTGGTCAGCACTTTTTTAATACTCTTTCATTCAAAGTATGTCTTCAAAACAACACCGTTGAAAATATCTATAACATGAAAAGTTATAACTATAGTCCTGATTCTGGCCTGGTCCGCCAATTGTGAATGTTTGAATTACAAAAACTAGCTCTGCAATGTGGGAAAACCTTTGCAGTTATTATTCTATATTCAAAATATCAACAAATCAATGTTATACATAACCAATCATAATGATCGTATTTGGGCCAGTGGCCTCCATTACCATTTTATGGTATTGCAACTCTCTCTTAGTATAATCTTAAAAATAGAAACAATTTCTGTTCATTCAGGACAATCGGAAGTAGGCCTTCGCCATGTTTCAATTGGCCTACTGGAGCTACATTTTTAATCCTTAATTACATCCCATAGCGCGTTTACCGAATCCAAATAAACAAATTTACGTCCTCTGAATACGTCAGAATTTCGTTCTAAAAAGGCCACCAGGCGGGTAAATTGCTGTTTGTTTATCTTTTGTTTCTTAAACAAGACAAGACAGTATTCAAAATGTTAGCAAAAAAGCTAAATGAATACGAAATTAAACTTAATCCATTCCGCGTGACTAGCTTTCACCATCTAAAACACAAGTGACAAAAATACCTGTTTTTCTCCGTGACATGACAGTATCGTGGTATTCATAATAACACCGAGTTGTCACGACGGATGAACTCTTCTGGATTCTACACACACGGTGACAGCCGTAATAAGGTTGTATACAATTCACTTCGTTTTCACTGTGTTTTCACCGTTTTCGTTCGTGATAAGGCCCATTGTGTTTGATTGTATCCTATGCAATGGCCGTCTATGTCGCCGTCTTTCCGCGTTCGGCCCTACTGTTTGCAAGTGGACAACTTAAAGTCATTAGTCATTGTGTCCTTTTGTCTTTTTGACCACACTACAAATTATGTTGGAGTCCGGCTAGGAAGTGCTATTCCACCAGCTGAACCAACCGGCTATTGCACCTTCAGATTACGCATGGATCAGATTCAGGCCTCTCCAGGGCAAAATATCGTGAATAGTTTTCGATGTAAAAGCAAACATATTCTGAGAGGATAGAATTGTTAAGTGACATGAAAGTTGGCAAATGATTGTGGAACAAAATTGTACATTTATCTGTCTATATAAATGATGCTTCCGTTTTCCCAAAAATCGTCGCGAACTTTTCGAACAACCCAAAATGAGCTATCCTGAATTCATTCTGATTTTCATTTTCATTCCTCCTGATTTATGAAAATTATAGTTGGCAACCCTGGTGGGCGGGAGGGCTTTAGAGGCGTGTCAGGTGAAAGTATGTAGCCGAATGGGAGTGGGATGCCATTTTCCATCACCGCTAGCGGCGGCCCGGCAGAGTGGGTGGGAAAATGGGTGATCTGCTGCCAATGATGATGGCGATGGCAATTGATATTGAGCTCATTACGAATGCTGCTACCCATCGGATACTTTTTCAATTTGTGCACAAATCGGAACTAATGAACGGAGGAGTGATGCTGCTGTATGGCAGGGCCAGAAATCATCGAGGCATCGAACATTCTCCTCTGTAACCGGTAAAATATGCACCAAAGTCTGTTTTACTCGTATTCGAAGAATCGAATTTTACACTTTCCGCTTTAGTAGCAGAAAATGCAATCACTGTTCCGGGCTGGGTGAAACATTGCATAATCATGGTCATGGCAACATACGACAGTTTCACCACCGACTCCGAAAATGTCGGAAAAGCCGAATAGCGCCTGAAAAAGATTTTTGACATTTATGCAGCGGCAATGGTAAGCAATCATAATATAATCATTAGAGATGAAACTGGTGTCTGGTAACAATCCGTTATCAAGCCTATTCGGCTGGATACCGGATATAAGAAAAAAAAATCTCATTAACACAAGATAAATCATAGCACAATTGCTTATCAACACCATTCATACATAACTAAAAATAAAGTTTGATTACTGACATGTCAGTAATGTTATTGAAATTGATATATTCAACTCATTACAGTACGAATGAACATCGTGACACGAGATTTTTATGTATAGGGGAAATCTGGGTGAAACCGACATCCTCTGACTTTTCCAGTTGAAATCTGTTTTTTTGTGCAAATTTTCCGATGCCCTTCGTACACGCTTGCCATTTCTTACGTTTTTCACCATAGAGTGGTGTGGGGCAAAGGGGAGCACGTGGCAAATGTTCGCATTGGTCATATTGAATCATGCGAGCATAAAAAACTGTCAACACCATGGTTGCCAAGTGTTTTTCAGTAAAGTCTGGATGCGGGTAAATAAAAAGTCTGGATTTGTCGGATATATATGAAATAGACGATTTTTTTTGTTGTTAATTGCGGTTTTCAATAATTTTTAATATTTGATACATATAGAACGGTATATTTATCATACGTTGAAACATATCTGGTACCGTTCGAAAAAATCGTGGAATGCTAGATTTCAAGCTTCATTTCAAGAAGCAACTAATTGGTCATATGTCGCAATTTGTTTCTTTATATCAATGCACGCATTGCACTGAGTATTTAACGAGAGGCATCTTCCGTGCATCACCATTCAACAAGCATGAAACACTCGTCTGACAGATGCGCACAGTTGCAGCGATAAAAATGAAACATCGCAAGAAGGACCGTTTATAAAAAACGTTTCTCGACTCACGGTCAAAACCGTCAACAAAGCTTGTTGCATCAGAACAGAGCCGATGCGCACGAGAGCAAATACGAATGGCAACTAAAATTATCGAAGGTGTGTTATTCACATGTACAGGAAATGAACAAGCTCTAAGTTTCGCGCAGCGGAAACAAGAAACACACACAAACGCTGATGGCTAGAAGTGACCTAACTCTTCTCTTGTTTCGCCTGCTTTGCCATGGCTCGGATGGTTGTGTTAATTACAATGCCAGATGCACTTCAAGTGAAATATTCGTTAGCGTTCACAGCTCGAGAGGATAAAACATAAAACACAAAACGAGCAGTACAAGCGCCCTTTGCCGATTCGGGCACAGAAGGATTCTGAGATTTTTCTTCAGAGGAAGTGCAATACTTATACGCTAGCGACAGCTTACTCACAATGCAAGGGTGGAGTTTACTTCGCAAATATCCTCTTTTCGCTATCATCCTTCGTTGCTTCTATTCTCGGGGCTGCATAGGTTGCTCGTTACTGACAGCACGGTTAGGGAAGCATAGAAATGGACAGAACAAATGTGTGGGAAAATTCCAAAATTTTCCAATTCCAATTTTCATCAAATTAAACCATTTGCAGGCTATTGGATAGTAATGTATAGCATATCAAACAAATCATAGAGAATTTCCGACTCGATTGGCATGCAAATCGTCAAAATCCGTTCGCAGCAAAAATAGTTATTAGCGTTAACTTTATTTCATACAAACGTGACTTGTTCTCTTATTTGGCACCCTTTATGACGGACGTAGTCCTACGTAAAAAATAAATTCGAAATAACATTAAATCTCGACGTTTCTTGACATTTGACATCAAAAAACTTTTTTTGAAAAGCTTGGGTGATATGGTGTCGATATGACAATTTTCATTGGCACCCTAAACCATATGCTTTGCCTCGTATTCTGAAAAAAAAAACGAGTGTCGATTTTTGACAAAAAAACAAATTTTGGAGATGACAGTACATCTCGACGATTCATGCAATTCGAAGAAATGTGGCCTCAAAAAAGAATTTTTGAAAACCCCGATTTCCTTTACTCCCCTTGGGTGATTTTTCGGTTTTAAAAAAACTCAAACTTTGATGGCTGTGCGACACTAGTAAATGAAGTCCGGTTGAGCTGATATTTTGCATAGGGTACTTTTTCGTGAGAATCAACATTTTTAATCAATTCGACCACGAGTAATCGGTTTCCTATTTTACTAACCATAGAATTAAGGAAACATGTTAATATATTCTAGTAAAAGTATAGTTAAGAGTTTGGCTCCTTGAAACCTATGTAACTGAGCCTGTAAAAATAAACGGATTAATAAAAAAAAATATTTTTAATCAAGTTCCCTTTGAAAATTCGAAGGTCACTTTTTTCCCATACATCCATTGGTACTCTAGTGTACAGTGTATAGGACGAAAATCTCCTGGGAGAAATGCACTCTAGAAAACCTCAAAATGGCTGGGAGAGAGTATTTAAGCGTTGTATTGCGGCGAACCTTGGTATGTCTGAAGCAACTCTGAGGAGGATGCTCATATTAGTAGGTGATTCTATGGTTTTACGTATTTTACGATTTTTCATTTTACGTTTTACAAGTGAGGAGTCTGAGAAATTGACCAACCGTTGCAGAGCATTGAACAAAGTGTCAACAATTTGTGGCTATTGATTTTGTGGAAGCCGACATCATCCAGCACGGATTCAAGCGGTTGCCATAAGACTTTTGAAGCGTTTTAAAAATAATAAAAAAATATGGAAACTTCAATACATTCTCAAATGTTACTGTTGGACGCAAAACCGCAGGGTAGTGATAATGCTCCTCGTTAGAATTCTATCCTAGTCCTCGTCCTAATTTTGATTGGTCGATTGATGGTCGATAAAGCAGGAGATATAAACCAATGAATAGAAAAAAGAACAAAGGTGAAATTATAAGATATTAGAAGCTCAAAAGCGAAAGTTATATATTGAAAGTGAGAATAAAACCAGAAATTAAAGAGGCGAAAAGACGAGAAATTATAAAGAAAAGTAAGGTCTATAGGATGTAAAATGTGATTTACAACTAAAATTTGAATTTCGCCAGGATTTGATGCAAAACGATCAGCAAATCAATTGAATAATTTGTCTGCCATAGAATTTGTTAAGGGAAACTACAGTTTGTATGAATTTATAAAGAACTATATTATAGAATTATTGAAAATAAAATTTATTTACAGCTTTAAGCTGCCGCTAAAAAAGGGCTGCTATAAAGAGTTTCCATCATTCAGTTATTCCGAACAGTTACCAAAGCTATTAAATTCGAATTATTAATTTCGAATGCTTCTATCCAGCGGCGTAGTGAGGGTAGACAGCGCCCCTGGCAAACGATGAAAATGGCGCCCCAAAAAGTACCACTTTTATTGATTTTTTCACTAGTTTTGAGATTGTGATATTTTGTATAAATATGAGGAAAACTACTTGCTTATATCAATGTTCACTTTGAGCAGTTTATTCGTATTTAAAAGGCTAGAAATATCATTACCAGCTTCGTGCGTGCTTTAGCTGAGGCAAAATGGTCTAAAATTGCATCAAAATCAAAGTCTTAGCGATTCTTTCTCGTTCGTATGTATTGCCAAGCCATTGAGTCGGCCTTGGCTTATTTTAGAACGCAGATAATTTTCAATCAAGTTCGCACGATACCACTCGAGCGCCGTCTCGGTGTTACGATAAAATGCATCGAGAGAATATCTGAGAATAATGTTAAAGATGCCCAGGAGCATCGAAGAGTTTAGGTCACGGAGTTGGTCCTTCATCGACGTCTTAAACACCTCCACCTTTGATACAACTTCCTCTGTTTCAACATCTGATCTATGATCCGGATCCAATTGATCCATGATCATAGATGTTAGTCAGTCTCTCTTTATAAATAAAATTCTGATCTTTTAAAATCAAGAGCTTCATCTACATATATCAAATATATCGCCATGAAAATTGAAGATTTAATTTTCAATCAATGATTTTTAATTTCATTGACATTTCTTATATGTTGATCCCATCATTGAATGGAAATGACATGAATAATATTATCAATTATATATTTTTTGGAAATCTCTTCAATTTTCTGTCGAACTCATTTCGTAACGAAGAAATTTAATGTGCATGACGATCGTATCAATGTGTTTTAATCTGCTGATTTAGTCGTAATATTTTCGAATTGCTTTAAATTTCGTCTCCTGAATTGTGTTTTTAAGAGTGTTTTCAGTTTTTTCGTTGATGTTTCAAATTTAATTCATTTTGATTCGCTATGATGACACAATGAAAAACGAGATCATGCACCCACTTATTAAGGATATGATTTATTGGCAGTTGCCATTAATTCTTTTTTGACGTAGGATTACGTAGGGAACATATTGGGGTAAAAATTGAAAATCGAAAATCGAGCACATCGTGAAAATTATCTAATTTCAAACGTTCATCGCTCAGTCATTTCATGATGGATTGATGAAATTTTTGCGTCAATCGATTTTGATACTCCATAACATTTTTTTATATTAAAGAAAATAATATATGTCATGAAACTAACTATCAAACAATTGAAAAATCTCAAACCCTATCCTAACGGAATCCTAACTTTTGATTGGTCGAAATTGACGATACATGCGGTGGTTCTCTAACAGAAATATCAAAACCAAGCAGCCTGGGGGAAATCGACATTGCAAATACATGAAAGAAGAGGGAACTTTTGTTCCCACCGAAAAGTGTTCTCTAACAGAGAGTTTTTTTTTCTTTATTTCATCAATACATAACACAGGAGGCATCTCGTCTAGGATTACAGAAGGCGGTTTTCTTCATATCTCGTTCCACTTCGGCATCTTTTATCTGATACGCACCATCCAACAATTGTACACCATACTTCTATCATCATCACTCGGTAAACACTAGTGGAGTGAACAAACAATACAGAACAACCAAACAAAACGGCTCTTTTCAGGGCCACCAAATCATTATCAAAGAGTTTACTGATGTAATTTTTCCAACATATCCAAAATCAACAGATAGCCTATCGGAATGTTACGTCAACCATGCGGTCGTGTCTCGGACACAGCCCTCCTGTGATTTTTTTCGAACTTTTTTTGACTTTTTTGAGAGCCGAATTCCTCACATCATCGGAATTCAATATTTTTGCGCACAGTATTTGCTGATGGATATAATGGTAGTTGATGAAATTTTGAATATTATCATCAATTTTGCAATGTTTCATAAACCCATTATGACTTCCAACCGAGGTCCATAAGTCATAATCGATAACAATTTTTGTATTGGAAATCATGCTTTAGTGATGGAGGGCTTGAACGAGTTGTATATGTCGTTTGTTCCTACATTGATTAAAATTTGTTAAAAATACATCTTTATTACACATATCCTGCAAACACATCCTTTTGGATACACATGTAGTATGTGGTATCAGTTGATCCGTCAAGTTGTAAGAATGCAACCGGAAATCATCAATACTTTCTATCAGCATCTCATTCAAATTTTAACTTTTGATTTCTCTTCTACATAAACTGTGTTTCCTGACAGCGACCTTTTTTTTGATCAAAGCAATTATTTCAGATTCATTGTTAAAATTATTAAACAAAAATTCTCGAAAAAACTTTTTTTTTGCATTTTTTGGAAGCTTATGTCCTCAGAAATGTTGTACTGAAATGATTTTCCGATATTTGATTTCGTTGGAAAGTTACAGCCAAAAAATGAGGTCACCTCAAGGGATGTAGTATTGCTGTACGAATTTTAAAAACGCTTTTTTTGTGGAAACCATGATTTTTTCAGCTGGGTGTATCGATGCCTCAGGATTTACTCGACGGATTTACCTGAAATTTGTTTTCAGCATGTCAAAATGGATGATCTGAAGCCGTTTTCTGATATTTCATTTTTTAGAGTTTTTTGTGAGCTTTCAAACATCGATTTTTGATGAAAAATAACTCATTTTTCACAAATATTTCAACAAAATTGCCACAAAATTGCTTTTTTTTTTGGATTTTCAAAAACCCCTATGTGGTATTGTCCTGAAGTTTCAAAATAATTATTGAAATTCGTTCTACGACACCCCGTTGCTTCAGAACCGATACAAAGGTACCGATTTTCAGACAGCATTTACGCATTCAGGTTGACAGCTGAATGCGTAAATGCTGTCTGAAAATCGGTACCTTGGTATCGGTTCTGAAGCAACGGGGTGTCGTAATGATCATTATTCGTACATTAAACAATAACCGAATACTCGAATATTTCAATTTATTCCTAATATCCGGAATAAAAAATCCCGAAAATTTATTATTTTTCAACCTTCCAGACAGGGGTCCGCCCATAAGCAACAACTGTAGCAAAAAAATAAAAGGGTATTACAGCGATTCCAAATGAAATCGTCCTAAAAATGCAGATTTTTAAAACTTGTATTTTTGATTCCAATGAAAGTGTGTATTCCGTTTGGGTTGGAGGAAATATGAGTTTTTCACAGCAATTGGGTTTTTTTTTACTCAAGCGTAACTTTTGAAAAGGGCGTATCGATTTTAGTAAGAGAAATCTTTGATAATTTATATCTCAAAAACTGTGAGTCGTACCGAAATAGTGTGTTAGAAAGAGTTATAGAGTATTGTTGACTTAATTTGAAAAAAATATACACTGAGAAGAAAAATTATTACTCTTTTTTCATTTACAAAATAAAATTTTAATTTGCGATATCAAAAAATATGTATTTTTTATAATTTTTTTAATTTTTTATATAAAAAAGAAGTCATTTAGAAAATTTAAAAAATGAGCCCAAGATGGTAAAACTATTTTTGACGAACTTTGTGGAACATCGAATTTTTAGGAATTTTCGAAACTTCAAATTATTTTTAGCCACAAATTATGAATCCTGATGTGATTTAAAACAAAAAAGGTTATTATCAATCTCCTTCTAAATGTAGCCATTCTCGATTTTTTGAGATATAAATTATCAAAGATTTCTCTTACTCAAATCGATACGCCCTTTTCAAAAGTTACGCTTGAGTCAAAAAATGAACCATGATGTATTTGGAAAAGTTGTTGGAAATTATAAGCAAATTCATAAAATTTCATGAACGTGACGGTATAACACGACAAACATATTAAAAGGGATTATTTACTATAAAAAAGACAATAAATTAGAAATGTCCAATCACTACAACCTAAACGCGCATCTCTATCGCATTGGGCTCGCAGCAAACAATCTTTGTGATTGTGGCGATGGCTACCACGACATCGAGCATGTTGTCTGGTCGTGTATCCGGTTCCATGCTGCTCGCTCTCAGCTCTCTAGAGCACTGAGAGCACAAGGCAGACAATCGGAGATCCCCGTCCGGGATATCTTAGGTAGCCGTGATCCTGATCTTCTGTTCCTCAGGAACGCCGATGTCAACGTTTAATGATGTTTCCTGAAATGTGTCCCCGTTTTATATCCCTCCTATCCGATCGATAAACTTTTACTTAGTCGCGGCAATACATACACACACTCTTTACAGATACACGGGCCAAAGGTTGTGCAGTCCACTGATCATTCAACAAGAGCCAAAGGTTGTACCGCTCATGACAACTCTACACGAACTGATGATTGCGCCGGTTAGTGACCATTCTATCCTGGATTCCTCGAGTCAAGAAAGACGCACCACGCTAGATATGAGGTACAGACTAGGGGGGCGTTGCTGATTAAGGGTCAGCTGCATCCCAATAGGAAGTATCCCGTGTCGGGCACACGTACAGAGCATTGGAGACAGCAACATCCGAATTACGAAAACACTTGTAATACTAACCTCGAGCCAACCGCGAGTAATCGGTTACATATTACTAACATAGATAATAAGAAAAATTGTCAAAGTATTGAACTCCCGGCCCCGTGAGGCTAACGCCATATGAGCCTTGATAAAAATATATATTTTGGAAAAAAAAAATAAATAAATAAATTAGAAATATTTTTTTAAATATTTAGAGAATGGCTACATTTAGAAGGAGATTGATAATAACCTTTTTCGTTTCAAATAACATCAGGATTCATAATTTGTGGCTAAAAATAATTGTTAACATACAAAAATTTGAAGTTTCGAAAATTCCTAAAAATTCGATGTTCCACAAATTTCGTCAAAAATAGTTTTACCATCTTGGGCCCATTTTTTAAATTTTCCGCATGACTGCTATTTTGAATGAAAAAAATAAAAAATATGTATTTTGGATTTTGTAAATTGAATTTTTATTTTGTAAATAAAAAATAGAGTACTAATTTTTTTTTCTCAGTGTACATTTTTTTCATATTCAACCATCAATACTCTATAACTCTTTCTAAGACACTATTTCGGTACGATTCATAGTTTTTGAGATATAAATTATCAAAGATTTCTCTTACTCAAATCGATACGCCCTTTTCAAAAGTTACGCTTGAGTCAAAAAAATTCCCAATTGCTGTGGAAAACTCATATTTCCTCGAACCCAAACGGAATACACACTTTCATTCGAATCAAAAATACTCATGTTTTGTCATTTGTCGATTTCATTTGGAATTATTCATTAATATAATGTGATGTGATGTTGTTTCAATTTTTCGAAAATTAAAGAGAGGTTATTTGTATCATGTACGTACAGAAGCAACTACTCATGATGGATGTTTTTTACTCAATTGAATGATGAAATATAATCCGGAAAAAAAATTATAAGAGGTTGTGTCCAAGATACGACCGCTTTGTTGACGTAGAACTATGCTGTTATTTTATATAAGTCGCTCATTTATACCTTCGGATATTATTCTATAATGCTGTGAAATTTTAGAAACAACTGCTTAGTAGAATAATCTCTGAAATGGTTTTTTCATTGTAGAATCAGTTGACGATAATTGATTGATGATTCATTCTTGCACTCGCAAAACAATACACTAGCTGACCGTATGTCGCAATTTATTTCATGTCAATGCATTGAATATTAGCGCAAATGCAATCCTAGTTGAAGGCAGGTTTGCGACTGGCACGCGAACTCAAATAACTTATAACATTCCAGTAAGACATTCAAGATGCATGGTATTCCCCAAACAATTGTTTGGCGCACAACCTTAACGCCTGCTTCGCCATAACGTCAGTTTAATGCATTGATACATTCTCAAAGGCATCAACAAAGCCCTTATGATGACAGAAAACAAATAATGTTGATGAGTTTGGTTGCTGCCTGGGTAACGGCGTTTGCATTTTCGACCGACGCGCCGAAATCGCCTACGTCGCTGTTGTTCGATGCGGTGTCACACTCGCGAAGCCTCGTTTCAATGCGAGCGCTTTTCACTGCACCAACATCGCGTGCATCATTAGATGACGCTTGCCTCGAAATTTTATTGCCCCTGGCAATGCGTTCGTTTTTTACAGGGTTCTAGCCTGCCTTCCTCTTCCTCTTGCTCATCACACACTACGCGAAGCGTCCAATTTATGACGCGGAAAGGAAAACACACGATCCGAATAACGCGAAAAAGGAATAGAAAAACCAAACGACGATATCCAAGTTGGATTACCACTGGTGGGGTCCAATCTTAGATCGAAGCGCAGCGAAAGCAAAGAGAACTGGATTGCTCAACAGTCCAATGCCAAAGTTTGCCTCAGAGAGATCCACTATTTATACTCTAGGTAAGTATTCCCCTTCATTCTTCTACTTTTCCTTTGTTCACGGAGACTTTTAATCCTACGATTTCCCCTCCGTTGGTCGTCGATAATTGCTCGTTATTGACAGCTCTGTTCGGGAATGCACATAAATGGAAAGAACAAATATATGGGAAAATGGAAACGCTTAAAATTTTCATGAATTTTAACCATTTACAAACCAGGGGATTCTAATGTATAATATATTAAACAAATCTTACGGAATTTCCGATTCGTTTAGTATGTAAATCGTCAAAATCTGTTCGCGGCAAAACAGTTATTAACGTTAACTTTATTTCATAAAAACGTGACCTGTTTTCTGATTTGGCACCCTTACGGAAAGACGTAGTTCTACGTAAAAATTGCAATTGAAAATTCGCGGATTTTGGCGTCCCAGAGGCCTACGCTACTGTTTCCATCCAACCCCATTGGGTGAAAACAAACGAGATCAACTTCAATTTAGTTCGAGCGCATTATGTAGAATGGATATTGGAAAATACGGATGCCATCATCACTGCCGGCACTCTCTCTCATTCATCAACCGATGGATGGTTCACTGCCATTTGTTTTTTTATCTGTATCTATAGGATTGGAAACCTGCCAATGGCTCTTATGGTTCACGCACGGCACACATGCCGTTTTGGCGTAGATAAAGCATTCGGGACATCGCACTCACCATTTGTAGAACTAAAAAGTGGTTCATTCGCAGTTGTTTTTTATATTTCGCCCCGTCTCTATTTTTTTCTCTCTCTTTCTCACCCTGGCTAAGTCTGGTAAACCACCTACACGTGCGATAGTGAATGATTAATAGGATGTGATAAGGTCCCTGCTTCGTGCACCCACTCCATCTGGACGCGTGCGTTGTTGTTTTACAGCGTCTATTACTTGCAGCATCTCAGTTGCTCGGTTTCTATTCGTGTATTCTACGTGTGGAACATAAAACACGGTCGAAATGGCACAGGATTTTTTGTCATTTCACTCTTGCTTCTCTTCATAACGTACTCACCTTCTGTGGAACGGTTTGGAACCATTCTCATTTGGGGACAATTGTGTCACGTGGACATGTCAAATGGGTGTTGAGTGGCACTTACCTGAAACGGAGGAAATTATTATTATTATTAAACTAGTGCCACATTTTATTTCTTCGATGGAATTTTACATCGAATATTTCGATAGAAAAGTGAGGTTAAAATTGTCTAAGAGACCTGCTTGATGGATGCTTAAATGTGGGTTACAGAGCGATTAAAAAAATCTGCACAAAAGTAAGTAAATGTGTCAACATCAGCATTACTTCCACTCTTCCCCGGAGGTGAGGATAAATTTGTCAACACACACTTCTTCCGGTATTACATTCAAACTTAAAACGCTGTATATCCACATCCACAAATAGAAGGAAAAAGTCGAGTCTGTTATAAGAAAGTTGAATACGTTATGCAAATACTCGTAGAGGAGCGAAACGCTTTCGGCTCGAAACAACAACGACGAAATGCTTCACCAGCAGAGAGTTTTTGTGAGGGATTTCCTCCACCAGTGCTGAAAAATGTGAAAAAATTGACATTTGAATGTTCCACCCGATGTGCGAGTCGTCGACGACAACGACAATATATTTAAATTGTGAAATATTTGTGCTGCAGCTTAGAAGTTAGGTTTCACGTTTACCGCTTTTCGTTTGGCTTTTTTCTTTCTTTCTCTAGGATATGGTTACGGCATTGCTATATTTAGGCAGATCTTGAAATACAATATTTTACAATAAGTTGCTGTTACGTGAAGTTTTATCCTTGAGAACACCGAAATAATTAAAAGAGAAACTTGATTTTTACTTTTTTTCAGCGAGCTTCAATTTTTTACCCCCTGTTGGATGTGAACCACTGCGTCCATTATTTTGAACTATTATGGTATACTCCTTTTTTATGCTATACTTCAAGCTTATCTATTGCTTATTGATGAAGGAGTAGACTGAAAGCTATAGCTAGATACCGTTTTGTCTCATATTCCGAACACTGGCCATTAAACAGTGTCTCATTACTCAAAATGGTACTCTTTCGCGAAATTAATTTTATTTTTGGACACAATAGAGCCTTCTTTTTCATTTGACTACAATAAAATTGATTTACAAAAACTATGGATGGGTTAAACCTATGATATAACCGCAAGGTTGACGTAGGTCTGCCGTTGGCTTAGTAATCAATTGTATTTCTTCAATTAGCAATAATCCCACCTCAGATGATCCTCATTGGGTACGATATCGCCACTGCGCAGTGCTATATTTTGTGTATTGATTAAATTATTGATTTAAATAGTGAATGAATGAAACTATTAACGAATTCAATTGCAAACAAATCTCAGTTTAAGTCAATTCATGCATTATGGTAGTAGTTATCGCAGCAAATAGTTATCAACATGTTGCCTAATCATCAAACGTTATGCGTAGAAGTTCAGTGAGCTGGCGACATTAAGGGGTATCTTCCAATGCAGTATTGAATAATCGAGCCAAAGCGTTGCATTTGTACCCGCTTTTGTAGACCGTGATAGCAAAACGAATTGTGGAGTGTAAAAATGTTTGGGGGTATAAAAGTATTGCCGACTTGAATGTATCTGCAATCCCGATTCTTCCAACTTCTTGGTTTCGGAATCTGTATTGGGAAAACACATTCCGATTTGCAAAAATGCAAGCGAGTACAAAAGTACTCGTAGTTTGCTTCATGGTTTTGAAGTCTGTGTTAGGGAAACATTCCAATTTGCAAAAACGCAAACGAGTACGAAATTCCCACTGCTTGCATCTAAATTTCTATGCCGATTTCCACAGGTTCCATGGTTTTGAAGTCTATGTTAGAGAAACATTCCGATTTCCAGAAACGCAAGCGAGTACAAAAGTACCCGCAGCTTGCTTCAATTTTGCAATGTCGATTTCCTCAGGCTCCATGGTTTTGAAATCTGTGTTAGGGAAACATCCATCCATTCCAGCGATCGTACCTCAATCGTTGCGCAATCGTAACTGAGTGGATTTCCGAGCGGCACTCGCTTATATACCGATTGATGTGATTTCAATAGCCTGTTTTGAAAGCAATTTAGGGCTATTAAAACAAGTTTTTGGATCAAAAAGTAACGAGCATATAACGCGTAGACATTTTATCTTTCGAATGAAGTATTTATCATATCGTTTCGTTCAGTTGTTTATGAGCTATTAACGCTCAAAATCTCGGTCTCCAGCGTAACGCTTTCGTTTTCGAAACTTTGAACTTACACCCCAGTATAGAAATGAAAGACGGAAGATGTATTTAAATGGAAATTAGCATTTGGAGCTCGACAGTTATTCTCTAGACAAAAACTGTCTTGGACAAAGTTGTTACATACGATTGAGCGCTCATTTTTATGTTATCAAAAATAGGGTGACCAAAATTGTTGACGAAATAAAAAATCTAACTTTCTTATCTTTATAGATAGATGTAAACATAGTTCGACAATGTTGTAGTCCTAGTTATTTGAGACATCTTTGTACAACAAAGTTTTTTTCTATCTCTTGAAATAACAGATATAGCGTCTTTTTCTAAGTTACGTTAGGGTCACCATGAAAAAAACAGTTTTTTTCTCTAACTTTATTATTTAAAATTCTACATACAAATTGTTTTCGGAAGACTTTTAGAGCTTACTAATACAAATATTTTGCGATGCAGAACTTTTCAATATCTCAACTTTACTCAATGTTATGAATATTTCGTCCCAAAAAATACGCTCTCTTCAATTGTTTGTCATTCCTCCTGATGTAGACACAAACAATGTTTATTGACGGCATTTGAAAGAGCATATTTCCATCTACATGATGTGTGATTTTCAACACTGTGTTATTTTGACGTAGGACTACGTCTAACCGGAAGATATAGGGGGTGAAATGGAAATCTAGGTACTGAACAAATAGGAAAAAATGCAAGATTTGGAACGCTTATAACTCGAGCATTTCTCAATAGATCGCAAAGGTTTTTGCATCAATCGATAGGAAATATATCTACGCATCTATCATAACGAATAACATTTCATTTTTCATGAGATAAATAATTGAATAATTGTGAAATATCAAGCATTGTCAAAATGCACTGTGTGCTCATTTTTGATTGGTCCATTTTGTGCTCCTCAAATCGTACCGACAAAAACGGGCAACCAGAGCAGCAGCAAAATAGAATGAAGCACGATTGGAAAGGAAAAAGAAAACAATGAACGAAACATTGGTCGCAGTCTCACACATGCGTAATTCTCGAGCCTGCCAGTCAGCTTAAAAATCCCCGCTCCGCTGCCGTAACGATCATTCTCATTCAAACCGTACACCACATCGGTTCGCATCACAACACATCAACAAACCAACCCAAGCAGCCATGTCTGGACATGGTAAAGGAGGAAAAGTGAAGGGAAAGGCAAAATCCCGCTCGAACCGTGTTGATCTGGAGTTCCTCGCAAGGGTAGCTAGGCCGAGCGCGTTAGTACCAGTACACCAGTCCCCCTAGCCGGCGCTATATAGTTTCGGCCGCCGAAGTGATCGAGTAAGCTGGCAAAGCTGCTCGCGGCGATAAGAAAACCCGCATTCGGAACAGAACACATTCAGTTCGGTGGACATCAAGACAACAGGCAGTTGCAGCGAGTGGCGAGTGGCAAACGCAATCGCAAAACGGCAGCAGGTAGCAGAAGAACAAAGTTTGTTCTTTATACAAACTGCTTTGGTGGCAAATTCAGAACAAGGCGGCATCGAGGGCGTTCGAAATGGTTTTTTTCAAAACCACGAGTACAAAGTTTTCTAAATTGGAACCATTCCATAAAACAAGGCGCTTTTCAGGGCCATTAAACCTTCCAAAAAAGAGTTTAGGAAATACAGTTCAATGCTTTCTAAAACATTATCCAAAATAATAATAAAACACAAATTGATTTTTTCATAATTTGTTTGCCAGGATCTGATGAGTATGTGAATTTGACAGTTGTTCTGAGCTTATTGATAGTTGGGGACTTTCCTGATTATTCAATTTTCACCAATTCTTAAATTGTTTCCAGATTGAAAGTACAGTATTTTACAATTAGTTCGACATTTAGCTAATTGGACGGACATGTAATGCGACTTATTTAGTTGGACATTTTTGTAAACATAGAGATCCAAATTATGACCCCACATTGAAAGTCGACACTGTACCACTGTCATCGCAAATGTTCAATTACAGGTTAAAATCGCCTCCAATGCGACACTGAGTGGCGCTTCGGCACGTCGCATTGAATGTAATTTATTGTACAACATGTCACAAAGCTGGATGGGAAGAAATTTTCCAACTGTGAAAGCTGTGGCGAGTGGCAAATGCAATCGCTAAACAGAAAGGTTTAGCCGAACAAGATGGGGATATCGAGTAATAACAAAACAATAAACTCTTTAGATTGAAGATAATTTTGTGATCCTGAAAAGGACCCTTTTTAGCCTGCATGTGAATCCAACGAGCGAACAAATCGTAATGAATGTATTTTTTTGCCATCGCTCCCTTTAACGCTCATTCGTTCGTCTCGTTGGACTCGCCCCTTTGGCTGAGTCTGCCGATTTGTCTCTATCCTGTGAGTGTGTACCGCTAGAGTATAAAACACGCGGACCCCAAAAAAATATCTTATTTTCTTTCAAACCGTAAACCCGTGTGGTTGTACGGCATCGGCATCGTGGACGTAACAAAGGAGGACAAGTTAAGGGAAAGGCAAAGTCCCACTCGAACCGTGCAAGTGTGCAGTTCCCTGTTGGTCGCATTCACTGATTGCTCCGCAAGGGTAACGGCCGAACGGATTGGTGCCGGAGCACCAGTATATTTAACAGGGATTATAGAGTTTCGGCCGTCGGAGTGCTCGAATTGGCTTGCAAAGCTGCTCACGACAATTTGAAAACCCGCATCAAGAACAGAGCAGCTTCGGTTCGGCGCTCATCAAGGCAACAATTAGTTTCAGTGAGTGACAAGTGTTTTCTCCGGCACGTCGCATTAAATGTAATTTACTGAACAATATGTCACAAGCTGGATGGGAAGAAATTTTCCAACTGTGAAAGCTGTGGCGAGTGGCAAACGCAATAGCTAAACAGGATGGTTTAACCGAACAAGATGAGAATATCGAGTGATAACAAAAACACAACACCAAAGGTTCTTTTCAGAACCATCAACATATTCATAAAGAGTAAACAGTAAACTAATCCATTTTTCAGGTAGATAGGTAGGTATTCACGTAGGAGAAGAAAATAAAACAATATATTTAAAATATATATTTAACAAAAGCTGTCCCCTTTGTATAGTCCTACGTCACTCCGGTTATGTCCCCGACATTACCCACCCGTCTTTTTTGTGTTTGAGTAAATTAAAATTGATATCATGAGTATTTTGGTAAAAAACCATCAATAACTTTAAGTAGGATTGGGTGCACCGGTGGCCGAGTGGTTAGCGTATCACATTATCATGCCGGGTGATCGGGTTCGATTCCCGTTCTGGCCGGGGGATTTTTCGTCAAAGAAATTTTCTTCGACTTGCACTGTGGTCACGCGTATTCTAGAGCTTGCCCCTCGGAATACATTCAAGGCGTGTTATTGGGTAAAGAAATCTCAACTAAGTATTACTAAATTACGCTAATTAATGCATACGTTGAGACGGCAAAAGTTCCATAGGGAACGTGAACGCCATTCAAGAAGAAGAAGGATTAAAATATTGACAAGTTCTGCATCGCAAAATGTTGGAATTGATGAGCTCTAAAAGTCGTACGAAGACAGTTTTGATGCAGAATTTGAAATATAAAAGTTAAAGCAAAAAAAAAAACGATTTTTAATGGTCACCCTAATGCTTACAAAAAAGCGCTAAATCGATGATATTAAAAGATTTCCACAAAGTTGTTTAAAATGATTGGTGCTACAACATTGTTGAATTATGTTTATCTCTATCTATAAAGATAAGAAAGTTAGATTTTTTATTTCGTCGACAATTTTGGTCAACCTAAATGAAAAATAAATATGAGCGCTCTACCATGTGTAACAACTTTGTTGAAGACAGTTTTTGTCTAAAAAACAAATATCTCGGACAAAGTTGTTTTTAGCGCTTTCTATCTAAGTTGCATTAGGGTAACCATGAAAAAACGTGCTTTAACTTTTATATTTCTAATTCTACATCAAAACTGTCTTCGTACGACTTTTAATATACAATATTTTGCGACGCAGAATTAATCAATATCTTAATCCTACTTAAAGTTATTGATGTTGTTTTACCTAAAAACTCATGTTTTCAATTTTAATTTTCTCAAACACAAAAAATAACATAATTTTGAACTCACGTATTATACAGAGTGAAATTTGTTCTTTATATACCGTCAAAAAACATTTTTTATGTTTGCCCCAGAAACCATGACAAACAAATGAAAAGAGCGTGTTTGTGTGAAAAAATATCAACAACTTTTAGTGAAGTTGAGGTATTGAAAAGTTCTGCATCTCAAAATATTTGTATTAGTAAGTTCCAAAAGTCTTCCAGAGACAGTTTGTATGTAGAATTTGACATATAAAAGTTATAGCAAAAAATCAGTTCTTTTCATGGTGACCCTAACGTAACTTCGAAAAAATGCGCTATATCAGCTATTTGAAGAGATAGAAAAAAACTTTATTCTACAAAGATGTCTCAAATAACTAGGACTACAACATTGTCGAACTATGTTTATCTCGGTCTATAAAGATAAGAAAGTTAAATTTTTTATTTCATCGAAAATTTTGGTCACCCTATTCTTGATCACATAAAAATGTGCGCTCTATCGTATGTAACAACTTTGTCGAAGACAGTTTCTGTCGAGCTATAAATGCTAATTTCCATTTAAATACATCTCCTGGACTATTGTGCAGTGGGAGTGAGATGGACTGTGAAAAGTCTTTTCGAACTATTCCTTAGGAATGCCCTGCGTCTATAAATGGAAATCAAATCGCCAAATGTCGACTGTTTAGAAGCTGACTGGAATCAAAAGCAAAATATTTGAGGGTCTGTCCATTTATGCTGCTGAAAAGCACGATATCACTTCTAGGTGGAATAATTCGATTTTTTCATCATTTAACGGACATTCGCGATGAGTTCAGACCTTACTTGAATAAAATAATTCCTCTCGCGATCGATAAAGCTCTTCATGTATTACAAATTTGTCCATATTACGCCCCCCTACATGTCCATATCACCCGCATCGAAAAAAATGTTGTACTTGTCGGTCTGTTTTAATTTCAGTGAAAAACATTGAAAAATACTTTTGACGTAGGATTACGTCTTTCAGGAACATATTGGGGTACAAATTGAAAATCGAAAATCGAGCACATCGTGAAAATTGTCCAATTTCAAACGCTTATTGCTCAGTCATTTCATGATGGATTGATAAAATTTTTGCGTCAATAGATTTCGGCACTCGATAACAATTTTTTATGTTGAAGAAAATAATATATGTCATGAAACTAACTATCGAACAATTTAAAAATCTCAACACCTATCTTAACGGCAATACCCACTTCTGATTGGTCGAAATTGACGACACATGCGGAGGGCCCCTAACAGAGAAATCAAAACCAATCTACCTGGGGGAAATCGACATTGCAAATACATGAAAGTAGGGGGAACTTTTGTTCCTACCGAAATGTATTCCCTAACAGAGACATCTAAACCATGCTGTCTGGGGGAAATCAGCATTGCAAATACATGAAAGTAGGGGGAGTTTATGTTCTTACCGAAATGTATTCCCTAACAGAGACATCAAAGCCAAGCTGCCTGGGGGAAATCGACATTGCAAATACATGAAAGTATGGGGAACTTTTGTTCCTACTGAGATGTGTTTCCTAACAGAGACATCAAAACCAAGGTGCCCAGGGGAAATCGGCATTGCAAATATATGCAATTCGGGGGCATTTTTATATTGCAATTAAGGTTAGTGATACGATTAATTCTAGCAAATAAAAATTAAATTTGGAACGTTAATGTTGGTTGCTTCGTGAAATTTCATATCAATGACCGATCGTGTATTGTGAAAAATTTAGCATAAGTGTAAGTGTAAAATTGTATATGGTAGCAGTTGTGTTAAAAATGACTTGATATATGAAACGATTTATTTCAATTTTCATAAATAAAAGCCAAGGTGTGGTCCCACTCGAGTACGGGTCGTTTGGTTTAAGCTCTCTGTTTTGTTGTGTTTATTTCCACCCAAGGAAAGTTTAGACGAGAAAAATTGGAAAAGTGAAGAAATATTAGAAAAAGTGATTTCCCATATATTCTACATATAGTATTAGGTGCTGTTAGTCCAATTAAAATTCGCATTTGGGTTGAATAAATACTCAGAAAGTAAAAATTATAAAAGAACATTACCTTTGCATTTCAATTATGTTTTCTCTATATTAAAGTAACATGTTTTTACTGACGAGAAAAATTGATAATTGTGTTCGGTATTGGTAATTATTAACTCCTGTGACTTTTTTTGTAAAATATTTGGCCAATTAGGTAGAAGAACAGTATATTGAATTGCAAGAAACTGCAACAAAGTTTTGGGAAACACAAGTTTCCAAAGATGTAATTGAAGTTCTTCTTACGTTTTACCCCCACCTCCCCTACCAAATTATCCCAATCGCTAATTTAATAAATGAGGAAATACCTTTAAACCGCCGTGTTCCAGCCTATTTCACGAGTCTGTAAATCGTGAATATTGATCTAAAATCTGAAATCAATAATCTGACTTTTGGAACGGAAACATGATGCCCAAAGCACTTCAATAAACCATAAAAAAATATCCACCAACACAGGCTCGGTGATTGATTGAAACTAATCCACAAGATCCAATATTGACACCGTCACGAGTGAGGGATTAGCACACGCACAATCTTGATTGAAAGACTATTTACTCATCACATAATTTCCCACAGCGTACCGCTGGATAATAACGAGGTCTCCAGTTTTCGGGAACCGTCGCTCAATAGCTCTGACCTCGCCCGCACGAATCTGTGCCAATGGAAACAACCCAACCGTATTGTGAGTTCGTCAACAAACGTATTCCCACTTATTTGCATACACATTGCAGCGCACTGCAGTCCGTGTCAACCAAATCCGGGCGATGGTTCGGTAGAGCACCGTCGTCGCCATTATTGTCGCAAACGATAAAAACAATCAATTAGCGGGCTTATTGTCGAACAGTGTTTCATTTAACGACGATGACATTTATTATGTTGATTTTTTTTGCTGATTGTTTCCCGTGCTAATCTCCGGCTCTTCGTTAAATACGTCGGATTCAATTAAAATTCTAAATTAAATTCTTCGCCAAACATTTGTAATATAAGCTAATTTCATTTCCATAACGCGTCTCCGACGCACGGTAAACCTGACCAGAGCTTGGGGCGTGGAATGAAAAACTTATGGCTTCGCAGGATTCCTCCACTGCCTGGAATTTTGAGCTTGGGGACAAACATGTGAAATGCTTTCCAAATCCACCGGATCGAGAGTCGTTGCTTGTTCCATCCATTTAGCGGCATTTTGTTTCCCCCATCCTCGTTTCTTCAACGAAAACTTTTCAAGAGTTTTATTTGCAACTGTCGTGAAGTCGTGGGTTGAATTTTATTTATCATTAGGCGTGTATTTTGGGTAATACACACCCAAATATTCTTCTGTAAATTACGTAAATCCTTATCAGTCTTCGGAGCAATAAGCATTCATCAAACGCCGTCAACAACGAGCCGAATGATGAATGATAGCTTTCCACAACTTTCCCAATAGGATGTCAACCGAGTTCATCAATTCACGCGGGTACGCGTTAACCGCTCGCCTGTTTGAATGCTAATCTATGCCAGAGTACACACACACACACATTTCAAAATAATCACAGTGTCCCAATTGTCACGCGGGAATCATCCCGAAATTCCACCCAAAAGAGGGAACCAGCCGGGTCGGGGTTCAGCTCCGGCTATTAAAGCGGTAATGAGCTTCAAAGTGGCGGAAAATTATCATCGGCTCAATTTTGTGTGTATGTCGCAGCTGCTGCAGACTTTGAGGCGAATTTCGTACGCCGGTATCGGTGTGAGGGAGAGGAAGCTTTTCCATCAAGACTCGATGAAAATGAAGATGGATTATGGGATGCCATCGCGAAGCCTTATCACATGGGAGATAGGGAAGGGACACAATCTACCTTGACATAATTAATGAGCTGAGGCGGAGCCTAGCGACGATCGATGACGATCCAATCTTAATATACTGTATATGAGTTAAATAATTAGATACGAGATGACATTCGCAGGATGTGGTTCGATGGTGGATTTTAATTCTACCTACCTCCGTGGAGAAACGTAAACATGTTAACAACGAGTAGTGCTGACAAAAACAATCGCACCGCTTTCTGCACTCCAACTGCCGCTGCAGGGTGAGGGCTGTGTCGTCGGGTTGCATCTCCAAAGTTATCGCCTTCAATCTCTGGTTCTCTTCCAAAACTATTGCTGCTGCCAGTGTCAGTGTCACCGCTACCATCACCCGCCAATCGCTGTTTTCGTCGTCCTCCGAGAAGCCTGGGGAATAGCTGCCTCGCTGAGGTGGTGGAGAACGAGATTCTACTATTGTGGCTACCGACATTGGATAAGGAAGTGTACGAAGACACGAGGGTGACCAGCAGTAGCTGGAACAGCTGTAGTATCGTTTCTGCTGATGAGGCTTCGCTTCGGTCAAGCTTGTGACGAGTCGTCGTGGCGGAAGTCTTTCTACAGTACTGGTTGTTACTATGGCAGTTTTCGGTTGATGCTTGTTGATGTTGCTTCTGGAACAGTAGTGGGGACTCATCGTATGCACCACCAAGACTACCACAGCGGTAGCGCAAAGCAGTTGTGGCTGGTGTACGGATCGTGCCGCTACCGGACCGCTTCCACCGGTGGTCCAGCAGTTTGGCACACTCGGATCGCCAGCAGGGCCAACAGAGCGGACCGCACTGGCATCGCTGTTGTGTGCGTCGCCGACCTCCTTCGAATCGGAACTGCTGTTGTTCCAGCCGGCTCGTCGGGGGCAGCGTTTCTTTAAAGCTTCCGATGAAATCGTTGTAATCGATGCTATCGTCCACGTTCGGTCGCCGATCGAGCGAATTGTCGATGCTACGTGTGAAAAGATCTTGCTCTGTGCTAGATTGGCGCTGGTATGTCCTCTCGATGAATAATACTTCTGAGGCCATGCTGTGCCCTGCAAGGGAAGAGAAAGAAAATCATCATTTAAATGAACAATACTGAAAAATTGTTATAAAAGAAAGAATTTTAACATTTTGCATTTCCACAGTAAACAGCATATTCAACAAACCCCGAGTCGTTGCGATTGAACATAGTGGCATTACTGTTTGGACACTTGAACATTTACATTTATTTTATTTATTGTAATTGTTGTAGAGTGAGGTGAAATCTTTTAATTTACCACAACCAGATCCAATTTCATTTCCATTGAAATTCTTATTCAAAAAGCTACATTCTCAATTAACTAATCTTAACTTCATAACTAAAAAAAATCAAAAGTTTTGCTGATTTCCCCTGCTGAACCAAGCCACACAATCTCGCCGAAATACACTGAAAATATTTTTATTTTTAATGTCATTTGGAAGTAGATTCCAAAGAGCAATGCCCCGCACAAATAAAGTATTGCCGTAATGTGATACTGTACTGTACTGCACTGTGGAATTACGAAATTTCTCACCCGAGAACTTCTAGACGGTTGTAGGTTATCTTTTAAATATTTAGGAGATGTAAAATGGATTACTTTAAATATAGTCAAACATACACGTAGCTTAAAAAATTCAAACAATGGGCACCCGAGTAATTGCTTTTGAAGATGACAGACATGAGAATATCTTCTTCTTCTTCTTCAATGGCACTAACGTTCCTAGAGGAACTTCGCCGTCTCAACGTAGTATTACTTGCGTCATTTTTATTAGTACTTAGTTGAGATTTCTATGCCAAATAACACGCCTTGAATGCATTCTGAGTGGCAAGCTCTAGAATACGCGTGAACACAGTGCAAGTCGGAGGAAATTTCTTTGACGAAAAATTCCCCCGACCAGAACGGGAATCGAACCCGAACACCCGGCATGTTAGTTATGACGCTAACCACTCGGCCAAGGGAGCACAATGAGAATATCTATGAGGATTGAATACATAACGAACACAGCTGTTTAAAGCAATACGTAGTTTATTCAAGGCTCTAGGTGAAGCATTCAAGAGAAACTCTGCACCATACAGAAAATGAGGTAGAATTAAAGATTTGAATAACTTTAATTTTACTTCGGCTTTAGCCATACTGGACGTTAGTCGTAGACGCCGAAGAACATTGTA
Organism: Toxorhynchites rutilus septentrionalis; assembly: GCF_029784135.1. NCBI lineage: Eukaryota > Metazoa > Arthropoda > Insecta > Diptera > Culicidae > Toxorhynchites > Toxorhynchites rutilus. The sequence goes on along the minus strand of NC_073744.1, from coordinate 27,422,260 downwards.
TACCTTCGAACACATAGTGAATAGTTGACAGTCCCAATCAAGATTGGAAGGTAAAATGAAACCAAGGTTGGTATACTTATCAACATATTCAACAATGTTTTGACCAAGAATAACATCGGGTAACAAGATACGATTTCTAGTCATTGAAATGAACATCACCTTAGTTTTATCTACGTTTATGAGAAACAGGTTTTGGAGAGATCAACTATAGACGAATTTCATGCCAACTCGTCTCAGGAGTTGGCAGCGCCATCTCAGATAGCAATGAAACGTTGTGGGTGTAAAGACATGGGTCATTTAAACTTTGTATTCTTTGCATATTCGAAATATTCGAAAAAGAATTAGACTACTTTTTGGAAAAAGCCGATTTTTTTTCTTAATTTTTTACAAAAATTTATGACAGGAAAACTATGATACCTACAAAATGAAACAAAGAATGAAACATAGGCAATTTTACAAAATACAAAGAAAATACCAAAAAAATTTTGAAAAAAATTTCGCTGACAAAAAAGTTATTTAACAAATTAAAATTCATTTTTCTCAAAAACGCATTTTTTTCAAATTCCCAAAAATATATATATGAATAGCCCTAACAATTTCCAACAAGCCGTCCATACATCGGAAGATGGGCACTTTTTACAGGGAAAAAGTTTTTAGAACAACAACTTTTTCATATTTTCTTTGAAAAAAGTACAACTTATCCTAATTTTGTTTAAAGTCAAGATAGCGATATAATGTATTCGACAAAGTTTTAGGTCTTGTTAAAATATAAATTTTTTTCAAAGACATCAACTATCTATTATTTATAGTTTTTGGAATATAAGTCATTTTTGTATGAAGACTCCTGAAAAAAAATGTTTTGCTCGTAACTTTTTTTGTGTGTAAATTCTCACATTTGACATGTTCTTGACATGTTTCTAAATAGAGAAAAGTTAGCAGAGCATGTAAATTGCGATAATTTATACATGAAAATGTTACGAATTGAACATTCATAGTATTTTTTCAAAGAAAACATTAAAAAGTTGTTGTTCGAAAAAAATTTCCATGTAAATGTGCCCATCTTCCGATGTATAGGTGACTTGTTGAAAATTCTAAGGGCTTTTTATATTAATTTTTTCAGAATTTTAAAAACACATGTTTTCGAGAAAAAATAATTTTAATTTTCAAAATATTTTTTTTTCCAAAAAATTCTTTGGTAATTTTTTATGAAAACCAAAATAAATTCCTTCATTCCATTCTTTTACTAAAATTTCGTAGGTTTGATAGATTGTTTTTGTAGGTAGGTTTGAAAATTAAAATTCATTTTTCTCGAAAAAATATGCTTTTAAAATTCGAAAAAAATAGATATTAATACCCCTTCAAAATTTCCAACAAGTTTTCCATGCATCGGACGATGGGCACATTTACATGGAAAAAGTTTTTCGAACAACAACTTTCTCATGTTTTTCTTTGAAAAAATACTATTAATGTTCTATTCGTAACATCTTTATGTATAAATTATCGCAATTTGCATGATCTGCTAACTTTTCTCTATTTAGAAACATGTCAAGAAGTGACACGTGAGAATTTACACACAAAAATGTTACGAGCAAAACATGATTTTTTTCAGGAGTCTTCATACAAAAATGACTTATATTCCAAAAACGCTAACAGATAAAATGTTGACGTCATTCGAATTCTTGAGCGCAAATGAACTAATTTCTTCTAGAGATAATATGTATTCAAACCGCTTGAAGTTCTCCGGAATGTGAACAAAAAGTCACTCTGTCCGTTGATTTCTAAGAACAAAAGTAAAAAAGTGGCACTGATAACAAAGTGAGCGAATGACACTCAGACTAAAGCCCTACTTCTTTTTACGATATTTTCGACCAATAGTTAAAAATTTATGGAAATAATATCATTGAAAAATCAACGTATACGTTACTCGGTTGCGAGTAAACGTCATCTGATCCGAAGAATTACGGTCGCACCCATAACATGAAATTTGACATTTGATTTGTATGTATGGAGCTTCTCGCTCTTTTAAAAACAAAAAACTAGCAAAGTAGCTCGGCTCGTCTTCGGATCGATTGATGTTTACTCGCAACCGAGTAACTCACAACGTCTAAATCCGGCTTGAGACACCGTGCGCAAGTATACGTGTTATGATTTGGTGTGCGAATACACGAAGGTTTGCCGTTTGTCGTCTCGGAATGCAAAATTAATGCTTTTATGAATGCCATAGACTTGCTAATTGAAGTGACTTTTTGTTCGCAATATGTTTCTTCTCGCAAAAAAAACAGATTTGGGCCAATGTTCGATTCTTCGGGTGGTCATTTCCGGGAATATGAAAGATTGGTAAAAAATAATTGAATATTGAATATTGGGGTTTCTTCAGCGCCAATAATCAAAATTACATCAATGGCTTTCGTGTATCTTCTATATATATAAACATGGATTTATGTCTGGCTGTCTGTCTGTCTGTCTGTCTGTCTGTCTGTCTGATTCTTATGGACTCGGAAACTACTGAATCTATCAACTTGAAAATTGGTATATACGGGTTTTTGGTTCCAGGGAAGGTTTTCGTGATAGTTTGAGACCCCCTCCCCCCTCTCTAAAGGGGCGCTGCCATACAAATGAAACACAAATTTCTGCATAACTCTAGAATTAATGAAGCAAATGGAACCAAATTTTGCATGTGGAGGTTTTAGAGTACAATAAATGTTTTTACGGTGGTTAGATACTCCTCCCCCTCTCTAAGGTGGGGCTGCCATACAAATGAAACACAAATTTCTGCATAGCTCGAGAATTAATCAAGCAAATGAAAACAAATTTGGCATGTGAATGTTTTAGGGGACACGAAACGTTTCCTTGGTGAATACACACTCCTCCCATCTCTCTGATGACCAAACATGACAATTGAAAATTTTTGGAAAACTCTGATGGAAAAAGGGAAGGTTCGGAAAATTAAATTCCCATATGTTTTACAATTACATAATGACAAGTGCTGTTAGTCCATTTGATGTTTGCGCTAGCGAAATTGATCTTTGCTCGAAACTGGAAATGGATTTCAATGTGTTGAAACGAACTCCTATATCTTCTTTTATCTATTCCACTAAAAGAGTATCGCCGAATGTGTTGGTAAGAGCAACTCGAGGAAGGAATTGTCCAATTTTGGGCTGTCTTTATTCTATCCTATTTTCTGTATAAAACATTTATTCCATGAAACGGAGAAATATGTTATTTGCAAGTGGTTGAAAAATCTTGAACGAGAATTGTGTCTAAAAATAATCTGATATTATAATGATGAGTTTTGTTAGAAATACTAGGAATTCTATAGTAATAGGTAAATTCAACGGGGTCGATTAGAAGATCAATCAATAAACAGTTCTGCAATTGACTCATGAACTTGCGCTTAGTAAGAAAACGTGAATGTTTGAAGGTATTGATAACAAAAAACAAATGTTGGGCGGGACGAAGTTTGTCGGGTCAGTTAGTATAATATATATGTTTGCAGATTGGACGCTAATGGGTTAAATTGAACGTTGAGAAACGATTTCCTACTTCGAAGCGCCTTGCGATTCACAATGGAACCAAATTCAAATCTAGACGCGGGTTCATGTTCTAGCTGAGCTTCGGAATATAGCGTTTGTAACAAATACGATGTTCGATGTTTTCAATATTCTTATAGATAAAAGAACTCCAGTTGCACCAGAAATAAAATGTATCCTTACGCCATAATCGGAATGCTTGATATCTGCCTACAGAAGCTACCTCGTGGTATAATGTTGCTTTGCGAGCAAAAGTTTCACTATAGCTTCTCTGCTCAAGCTTTCTTTTTATAGTGATTCTATTTCCAAAAGTTCGCGCTTCCGTTGCCAGACGCTTGTAAAGCTCTGTGCTGCCTGAATGTCGCTCGATGCGAGAGGAAGCTTTCTCTCGCCCTTCTCTTCAGAAGCCCAATCGAGTTTTCTCTGCCAACAACAGCATTCGGCTCCTCTACCCAACAATTTTCCGAGCGAGCTTTACTGACAAATAAAAAGCCATGCGGGATGTTGAGTGACAGCTGAATTCTTACATAATATGGTACGAATTCGTGCCCGAAAACGGCCTCAGGGAGTATTCCGTCCCGAATAAGGCAAACAAATCATCGATGAAAGGACAAAGTTGAATTTTGGTGCAACGTCGACAACTAGAACCACCCCACGCACTTGCTCTGCACTGCACTGAGAAAAAAACGTTTCATGCATCCGCCCCACCCTTAAAGTCCCAGTTTCCAGCGTAAAGTCGATGCATTGAAAGTGACAGTTGACTGTCTGCTGATGGGTGTATTGCAAGAGATAATGCGGATGTTGGGGCGTGATGCTGCAGCAAAATGCTGTGAACCAACATCAAAAAGATTAGAACCACTCAGGTGGTGGTTCGTTATGCAGCTCATGTTGCTCTTATGGATGTGTGAAGATTATGATTCGGGAGGTATAGGATTAATGGGTATGATGATTTTCTTTAACACATTTATTTTTCTCTTGGAAATAAATCGAACCGAGTTCACTCTACCACAGGAAAAAGCCGTTAGCAAGATACATTAATACAACATTAATATTGCTGTTTCACTTCAGCAAGCTTCCTGACAAAGGATGCATTTTTTCCCTCTCGATGTTGTTCGCCATCAACGCCTTGCTCTGAAATTCTGTTACATTTAGGGTAATTTTATTTTCATCCCAAATAATGTTCAGTTTTGTTGAAACGGGTTATTCTGGAGAGCTCTGTTTTGTACGATTTATTATCTTGAATAAAATACTGTCTTTGGGAAACCTAGTGTTTTGTTTTCTGTGTTTTTTTTTGACATAGGACTATGTCTTTGATTTCTATATAGGGGGGTTACTCTACGAAAAATGTAACGATTCATTAAGAGTTTTCAAACGCATATTACTCAAAATCGTTATTGCGACATATGTTGTGTTGTATACCATTAGACAGACAAGGAAATTTATCCAGCAATTTTTTTGAAACACGCACAGAAAATATAGTAAAAAAGTTAAACAATTTGACGATTAAAATGGGTAGACTTTTTCGATTGCACTAGCCACTCGCTTCCCTCCCTAACGCAACGAGCAATTGTTTTGCCTACATTCAGGCTTTAGTTCACAATGTTAATCGATGCGTAATTTGAATGATTCTCCATTTGCCAGTAGGGGAGGACGGGGTAAGACGGCCACCCTAAGCATAGAGTACAATTAAACACAATGCATACAAAATTGAAGCATTTCTTGCAAGCAAAATAACAAAAAAAACAAAAAACAAAATGAAAACCTAAATACAGAATATGCAGGAAAAAATGAAAGATTCCAAATGCTTATAACTTGAACATGTCTTACTGGATCGGAAAGATGTTTGCATCAATTGATACGGAATATTTCCACGCTTCTATCGCAATTAATAAAATGTTATTTTTCATTAGATAAACAATTGAATAACTGTGAAATGTCAAGCGTTATCTAAACGCCTTAACTGCTCAGTTTTGATTGGCCCGATTTACGGTTTCCCGAACACGGACTTCAAAATCAATGTGCCTGGGGGAATCCGCTTTGCAAATACATGAAAGTCAGGGGTATTTTTGTTCCGACTAAAATATGTATCCCTAACACAGACTTCAAATCCATGGAGCGTGCGGAAATTAGCATTGCAAATACATGCAAGTTGGGGGCATTTTTATTCCGACTAAACTATGTTTCCCTAACACTGACTGCAAATTCATAGAGCGTGGGGAAATTAGTATTGCAAATACATGCAAATCGGAGGCATTTTTGTTCCGGCTGAATTGTGTTCCCCCAACACAAACTTCTGAACAAAGGTGTCTGGGAAAATTGGTATTGCAAATTCATGCAGGTCGGGTGTATTTTTCTTCCGACTGAAATACAGTAGAACCTCGATTATCCGCGAATCCGAGTTCCTTAGTAATTCTATAAACCGTCCCGAAATTTGTAAGTGAGTGGTAGAGTCTTGCTCTTTTGTTTTGGTCATGGCTTTCACATTATTTGACCACTGATGTAAACGACCTTACCAAAACATAGTTTTGATGCTGAAATATCTTTTTTCGTGTTTGTACCTCATTTTAGTCCTTTATTGCGTTATCCGCGATTTTCGTTATACGCGGTGATCTAGCCCGACTATTTCGCGGATAATCGGGGTTCTACTGTATGTTTCTCTAACACAGACTTAAAAACCAAGATGTCATCATACTAAACGTAAAAGGATTGTCATTAAATTTACTTGTAACGAAGAACATAATCTATCCAAATGCATGAATTGACCTCACATGACATTATACAATCTTTTTACTCACCAAGCAAATATATTGAATTCAATTGAATTCGGAAATTGTTTCATTCAATCAAAAATTAAATCAATACAAACAAATGATTGCTAAGCTAAGATAGTCCCACGTCAACCTTGCGGTTATATCATAGATATAACCCACCCATTTTTTTCGTAGAAAACATGAAAAAGTTGTTGTTAGAAAAATACTTTCCCCTATAAAAGTGCTCATCTTCCGTTGTATGGGCGACTTGTTGGAATTTATAGGATTATTCATTTTCTAGAGAATTTCAAAAAATACGTTTTTGAGAAAACTGAATTTAAATTTTTAAATATTTTTTTCAGTGTGATTTTTTGAAAATAAAAATGATATTTTTCTCTTTGAAGATTCAAACAATTTCCTACATCCTTCGACCAGAATTTTTGTGGGTATCATAATTTTTGAGTTATATTTTTTTTGTAAAAAAATGAGAAAAAAATTGGGCCTTCTAAAAAAGTAGTCTTATTTTTTTGAAGATTTCAAGTATGCAAAGCTGCTTAAACGATTAATGTCTTCACACCCACAACGTTTTACTTCTATCTGAAATGGTGCTGCCAACTCCTGAGACGAGTTGGCATGGAATTCGTCATATACATCTACGAAAACACAGTTAAAAAGCAGTTGTCTCCAATAACCAGATTAGTTTGCCCTGTAATTTGTATGTTTGTAATATGTTTGTCTGTAACGCTTTATCACATTAATATAAATTTGACCCCCTTCCTGTTGACCGATTGATCTCAAATTTGGAACGAGAAGGTAAACAAATATAAGGGATTAACAGACAAACCGGCATCGGTGTTGGCCTACAATAATGCACACCGCACGCAACGCCAAAGGAATAATCATCAATTTTACCAACCTACATTCAACAATCGGGACAGACAACCGAACAACTCGTACCGTGGACGAGGAACATACCAAAATAATAATAATAATAACAATTTTCGGAACAATTTTTACCGGCGGACAAATTTTAATGGCAACTATCAATACAGAGGTAATGGTAGAAATGTTAACAACCGCCAACAGTGTTATATCAGATTGGCGGAAAACTCAAATGCCCCACCGGCGATCCTCCACGCCGAAGCGGAGTTAAACATGGAGGCAAACGCAAATTAAATATCCTTACTTATAATATAACCTGTTCAATGTTTGTAACCCTCAAATTAACCATGTGTAAGAAACCATGTACGTTAATCGTGGACACGGGAGCGGATATATCAATCCTAAAGAAAAAATTAATAAACGATGACCAGCTGATAGACGTCAATAACAAATGTATAATAAACGGCGTAACAGATGGAAAAATCGAAACAATTGCTAGCACAAGCACTAGCATGCACCTTGAAAATTTTAAAATTCCCATGGATTTTCAAATCGTAAATGATGAATTTCCAATTAAAGCGGACGGTATTCTAGGCCGAAATTTTTTAACCAATTATAAATGCAACATTTGCTTAAGCACATGGCTTCTGTCTTTCTCTCAGGGCAATATTACTTTTGAAATTCCCATTAAAGACAGCTGGAAGGACCATTTCGTCATTCCAGCCAGATGTCAAATTATCAAAGAAATAAAAATCCCAGCATTAAATAAAGATTCTGTCATATTATCCCAAGAATTGAAACCAGGTGTGTTTTGCGCCAATTCAATAATTAACCCTAACCGGCAATTTATAAAAATTATTAATACCAATGAAACCGAGACAATTATTCCAAAAGACTTTCAACCGACAACCATACCACTAGAAAACTTTGAAATTAAACATATCAATAATAACACTACAAATAGTCAATCAGAACGCATAACAAAACTACTAAAGGAACTAAACCTCAACAATACCCCTTTAGAGGCTCAAAACAAATTACTTGAACTTTGCAAAAATTACAACGAACTATTTGCCCTAGAAGATGACTTCCTAACCACTAACAATTTTTATAAACAACAAATCCAACTCACAGATAAATCTCCAGTTTACATAAAAAACTACCGCACACCACAAACACAAATCCCCGAAATCAACAAACAAATAACAAACATGCTAAAAAATAAAATAATACAACCCTCAACATCACCATATAACTCCCCAATACTCCTCGTACCCAAAAATCAGATTCACAAGATAAAAAGTGGCGGCTAGTAATAGACTTCCGCCAACTCAATAAAAAAATCACACCCGATAAATTCCCTCTACCCAGAATAGATGAAATTCTCGACAATCTAGGAAGAGTCAAGTACTTCACCACACTAGATTTAATGTCAGGTTTCCACCAAATTGAACTCAATGAAGAATCCAAAAAACTAACTGCTTTTTCAACTTCTAACGGTCATTACGAATTTAACAGACTACCTTTCGGACTAAATATTTCCCCAAATAGCTTCCAAAGAATGATGACCATCGCACTCAGTGGACTACCACCAGAATGTGCATTCCTGTACATTGACGACATTATTGTCGTTGGGTGCTCGGTGAAGCATCATTTAAATAACTTAGAAAAAGTATTCCAACAATTGAAGAAGCATAACTTAAAACTAAATCCAAAGAAATGCTCATTTTTCCGACCTGACGTCACTTATTTAGGACACAATATTATCGCATCCGGTATCCAACCAGATAAATCAAAATTCTCAGCTGTACTTAATTATCCCATCCCAACGTCATCCGACGATGTGCGCCGATTTGTTGCTTTCTGTAATTACTATAGAAGATTTATTAAAAATTTCGCGGAAACAGCACATCCATTGAACAGGTTACTTAGAAAAAACATATCTTTTGATTGGAACCCAGAATGTCAACGTGCATTCGAAAAATTAAAATCAGCACTATTATCTCCTACAATTTTACAATTCCCCGATTTCACACGGGAATTCACACTTATAACTGACGCGTCGAAAACTGCCTGTGGCGCAGTTCTGACACAAAACCACGACAATGTCGAACTACCAATTGCGTATGCCAGCAAAGCATTTACCAGAGGAGAATCAAACAAATCAACCATAGAGCAGGAGTTAGCTGCCATCCATTGGGCAATCACCTTTTTCAGACCCTATCTATACGGAAGAAAATTCACAGTTAAAACAGACCACAGACCTTTAGTATACCTATTCTCAATGAAAAACCCATCCTCGAAATTAACACGAATGCGACTTGATTTAGAAGAATTCAACTTTGACGTGCAGTACGTACAGGGAAAATTAAACGTAACTGCAGATGCTTTATCTAGAATAACAATTGACTCCGACACACTAAAAACAATAAACGTTATGGCCGTTCAGACTAGGACAATGGCACGAAAAGAAAAAGAAACGGAAGAAAATGAACTCAGAAACGGAAATTACTCTGCACTCGACAACACTGAGCCTGATCAACTCAAAGTGTACGAGGCAGTTGAACCAACAGAATGGGAAAACTTACCCAAACTCCAGTGCGGACGCGCATCTGGTGATAACGAGAACGCTAGCGAAAATAATGACGAAATTATAAATTGCGCAATTAAAAACAAAACAGGATATAAGGAATTAATATCGACAAACATAAACATTGCAAGTAATACAGACGAAACCCTAGGGATTATATTGAATAAAATTGAAAATATGGCCAAGAAATTGAGAATAAGCACGATAGCTCTAGCGCTATCAAGTGTGATCTTCCAAATATGCAGCGTACAAGTCTTCAAGCAGACTTGTAACGACTCGCTCAAAAACTTGCAAATTGTGCTATACACACCCAAGCGTGTGATAAATAACAAAGAAGAAAAATTAGGAATACTGAATAATTACCACAACACCCCGATTGGTGGACACATCGGAAAAAACCGACTCTACAAGAAACTAAGCAGACTGTACTCCTGGAACAACATGAAAAACGAAATCTCCGAATACGTAAAGAACTGCATACAATGCAAACAAAACAAACACACAACAACAACTCATGAAAAGTACATACATACCAGAACCCCACAAACACCATTTGACCACATATCTATGGACACAATCGGTCCCTTTAACAAATCAGACTCTGGAAATAGATATGCATTAACGATACAATGCAATCTATCGAAATATATTATAATCAAACCCATCCCAGATAAACAAGCATCTACAATAGCAAGAGCATTCATCGAAAACTGCATTCTTGTCTACGGCACTCCTTCGGTTGTACAAACCGACCAGGGAACCGAATACAAGAACGAATTATTCGAGAATATATCTAAATTATTGCAGATAAAACAAAATTTCTCAACACCTTATCACCCCCAATCCATTGGAGGACTAGAAAGGAATCATCGTTGCCTGAATGAGTACGTAAGACAATTCGTCAACCCTACACAAAGTGATTGGGATGACTGGCTGCCTTACTACACATTCTGTTACAACACGACTCCACACACAGATTTTTCTTACACACCATTCGAACTCGTTTTTGGGAAAAACGCCACATTACCTTTCAACTTGAAAAACCCCTCACATATAGAACCAATATACAATCTTGAAGACTACCACAAGGAGCTCCAATTTAAATTGAAAAGTACTGCAACAGTCTCTAGAGAATTGATTGACAAAGTAAAAAGGAGACGAATAGAGAAACAAAACGAGTTAGCAAACCCAATTCAGATAAAGATAGGAGATTCAGTATTGTTATCCAATGAAAACAGAAAAAAATTGGACAAAGTGTATCAAGGACCTTTTAAGGTTATCGCAATAAGACACCCCAACGTAGAAATTACGGATGAAAATTCTAAAAACTCACAAACTGTTCACAAAAACAGATTAATCAAACATAATGCCCACTTCCCATAGGGGGAAGGGGTGCTACACAAAACTCTCTACATATAAAAAAATAATTTTTTTATAAACAAATCAACAAAGCAATTATATACACGAAAAAAAAAATTGTACATATATTAAACAAAACTAATATATAAATGTAAATAGATATTGGAAACAAATATTGTACACTACAACAGTTAAAGTCAGAGAGAGAAGCAATAACACATAAATTTTGACACTTCAGAATGATTCCATTCCCTTACATCATTCTCCCTAAGGGGAATGGTGTAACGGGATAACACATTATCCTGTTTAACACATCTTTCCTTTCCCACACATCATAAATTTCAATGCATGTCAAGTGCAACCAAATATCGCTGTCCCAAAATAATAAATAACATTAGTCACCCAGCTCGAATGTATGTTTATTACTTTCCGAACGTTGCGCATAGCAATGCGGAAAAGTAATTAAAACATAACCCACTTGAAGCTACAGCCACGCTCGCTTTCTCTCTCTCCCTTTACATAGAATGTTTTAAGTTTGAGCCACGCGTGACCGCGTGTTTATGATTGTAAGCTGTGTAGAGTTTAAGACAGTATTTAAGGAAATGAAAAATAAAGATTGACAGCAGTCGTTATAGACATTCATGAGCACAGATTGTTCGTTTAGTTCCGAAAATCCGCAACGACTGTCAGACACCTTTATCTCTGCAGTCATTATATAACTGAAAAATGAAAGGGATTGACTAGTAGAACACAGTTATGTATGAAAAATGCAAATCCAAAATGGTCGCCATAAAAAAATGGCGGATTACATATTTACATTTTTCCATCAATATGGGTATCAAATGAAAAAGCTTGACCAGTAGATCACAGCTATTTATCGTTGAAATTCTTTGCTGAAATTTGTATTCAGAGAGTATCGCACATGAGCTGAGAGAGATTGATTTATTTTCATTGATTTTAAATAATCTTGCGTTATCATTATCGATCAGAATTGAGACGCTACACCCAAAGTTAATTTTTAGCATCTGGCATCCCGATTTATTACCATCCCGATCTGGCATCCCGATTTATCACATTAAATGAGCTGAAAGATAACATAAAATGTTCTACTCCCCAATACATGTATATCATTTGTATAATACTTATGCTAGAGCCAATATGAGGGAGCGAAACAGGAGACACATTTAAATGAAAGGATATGAAAGCTTTTCGTATTGTATTTCTCTGTCTGGGCCAAATACACGGCCCAGACAGAGAAAGATATATTCTCGTTTATGTACTTCTTTATCGTCTTAGAAAACACCTTCCAACTTCATTTTATCATGAGGTGTAATATTATCACGCTCCTTTATGATAGCGCTGGCAGCTATATGGATAGCTTGGTCGTGTAAAGTAACTTTGCATTCCAGTCGTCCTTGGTTCGATCCCCATTGACGTCGTATGGATTTTTTTTTCACAATCCCAAATGAAAAGAGAAAAGAAAACAGAAAGAGATGTCTACTCGCATACATACAAACCATTTTTAAGCTTTTAAAATAGCTCATTATTTACGCATTTGACTCTCATGCACAGGAAATGGAATCTTTTCTGCCAACGCTAGTTTGGGTGTATTATCGGCAGGATTCAGATGCCACCAAAGCATGTTGAAATGTTGTAATATTAAAAATACACGACATTGTTTTCGATGTTTCGATTCAGTTTCTGCTCTCAATGTAAAAACCGCTTCGTTTATGTTATTCAAGAACTCGAATAAAAAAATTCATTCACATTCATTCACCTTTAGAGAAATCTTCCTAGCAGCGATGCTCTTCTTCGTTGAATTGTAATATTTTCTGGAATACGCTTCTCGTTATTGGGTAGTCCAGCGAATTTGTGTGCGCAACTGATGATAATCGAATCGAGACGCTGATGAAGAACAATCCTCAGTATACGACACATCAATTAGCAGGTTCCTTACAAGTAGCTATGTTCATGAACACCTGGTGAAACTTGATTACGAAACGCTACAATGTATGAGTTCTACACCTTTTGACCGAAAACATTAAATGGATCGTATCTCCATCAACAACCCACTTCATAAATGCATAAAGACGAAGAAAAATATTATCCTTTACAACAATGTTGAGCGAGAAAAAAATCTTTAAGGTGAGTGAAATGAACCATCATTAGATATCACCAAAGCCGATCTTAACCTGCAGAAAGTTATTTGTGTCCAGTGAGATAGGAGAAAAATTCTGCATTATAAGCTTCTACCAAACAGCCAATTGATAAATTTCAACAAGCACTATTCGTAACTAAACGAATCAAAATCGTCGATCTAGAACAAACGTTCAGAATTGGCCAAGGCGTCCTCCTCCGGAATAATGCCAAACCTCATGTTTCTTTGAAAGCACGCTAAAAATTTTTAGAATTTGACCAGGATGTGACAGTTTACCCGCTATCATTAGATATTGCATTTTTTGTTTATCACAATAATAAATATTGATGGTCAAAAATTTCGACTCCGTAGCCACATTGGTTGCGAGTTCGCTAAGTAAGCGATCGATCGTGGGTTCAAAACTCAGGGTCCTCAATTGACCATCTTTGTGTTACAGAATAACTACGTCAACGCAACAATTATCAGCGATGGAGATCGATCCACGGTCGAAATAAGATCGATTCATCCATACAACTGCTCTGCTCTGCAAGAAACATCGGGCTGTTGCTCTATTAATAACACAACAATGATCATATCAACTGTTTCCGCTGTCCGGTGGTTTAGCTGGACAATGGAAGAACAGATAGAATACTCTTACGCCTAATATGACAACTGTGTAATGTGCTATTTATAGATTCGACAAAAACATGTGACATGTACACGACGAAACGCTAATGAGCCTAAATAAATAAATAAATAGGACAAAAAAAAAAAAGAATTTCGACTCATTGGACACAGTTTTCTGACGAGAAAAGAAGTTCTGCGATGATGAATTCTGCAAGTTGCATGAAGAATGACGAAAGATTGTGAAACAAGGAAAGATTTTGCAATAATAAATTGGTTCTAATGGGATGATGAATTAGCGTATCAGCTAAGTGAACGGCATCAGTTATTATTAGGCACTGACTTACATCTATTAGTTTGATCGGCAATTTTGGAGTTGAACTCGGCAAAACTACATAGCACAACACAACATGTTTATATCCTTGTACATGTTATGATTTTCAATCACTGTATTCCAATTACGAAGCACTTGATTTCATTGTCCGATTCTATTGAAAACTCACAGTTCAGCCAGATTGCGTCAGTTTATGATAGAAAATGTCCGAATATAACGTGATCACATGGTAAATGAAATTTGGAAAAAAAACAAACAGCAATACAAATAGCTTCACGAGTTGTTGTTCCCCAAAGCTGTTCAAAGATTTGAGAAGAAATCGCCTCTATTAATTATGTTTACCATAATGGGAACATGGAAGTGGCATTTTCAAACATGTTTTTCATACAATTTAGTCAATCATCGAAATATCAGTGAGACTCTTTAAAAACAGAGTTCAAAATGCAAGAAAAAGTATACCTTTGTATACTTTTGAACTAAAATAGAGTATTTATTCGCCAATTTCTGCAAGTTGGTGACATATGTCCTCCTTAATTGGTACACTTACCCTAGCCGCTGTTATAAAATAGCCAATTACTTTTTTAAACGGTTTCATTCGACTTGACCTATTTGTATGTCTGCAGAATTGTCCCAGGTTAATAAAAATTTGACCCCGTTACTTTTGACTAATTGATCTGAAATTTGGAGCACACCTTTATCTCTGCTGTCATTATAATACTGTGTATTTCATTATATTGAAAAATACAATTTGGCCACCGCTGAAAAATGGCTGATTTCAAATTAGTTTAAAAAAATATTAATTGGGATATGTGTATCAAATGAATGGATTTGACTTGGAGAACAAACTACATTATGAATAACATCAATTCAGAAAGCTCACCGACACAAAAAGGTCGGCTATATAGTTTTTGCAATCTCATCTTTATAGGTATCAAATGAAATGATTTGATTAAGAGAATACAGTACATCATGAAAACATTCCAAAAAAAAAGGCAAGAATCAAACATTTTTAAAGAAATTTTGGAATGTTTTTATTGTAGAGAAATATATTAATACGAGGGTCACTATTTATATTTCGGGAATTGGCAACACTGATGTCATGTGAGTCCATCTGACGGTTCCATCGTAAAGTTTGACATTTTTGACGATATACGTACTCAGAACATTTTGTCATACGGACGCTATTTGTTTATTTTATATTTAGTTGAAAGTTTGGTCTCGGAAAAAAATGGAACTGAATCGTGAACATTTTCGTGCGATGATTTTTTACGACTTTCGACGTGGATTATCACAACAAGAGTGCGCCAATCAACTTAATTTAACTTTTGGCGATGAAGCTCCATCAAAAACCACTGTGTATCGCTGGTATAGTGAATTAAATCGTGGTCGTAGTTCGCTGTCCGACGAGTTTCGTGAAGGTCGTCCAAAATCGACTGTAGTGCCAGAAAACACCGATGCTGTGCACGAAATGATTAAGCAAGATCGTCATGTAACCTATTGTGAAATTGAGGCATCCCTAAGCATTAGTTCCACCAGCATATATGCGATTTTACATGAACACTTAGTTGTGCGAAAATTATGTTCACGTTGAATCCCACATAATTTGACAATCGCTCAAAAAAAAAAGGCTCGTGTCGATTGGAATAAATGCTTTGAAAATTGGTTTAAGCGCAAAAGTGTATCGATCATCGTGGCGAGTACTTTGAAAAACAATAAAAATATATTCGCAGCATAACTATTTGTTTTTGTTCCTATTCCCGAAATATAAATAGTGACCCTCGTAATACAGATAATGTACTAAAAGCTAAAAACTAATTAGGCAAGTCTCAGTTATAATATATAGATGATGAGACTAAAATAAAATCGTGGGGCACGTTGGATTTACGTTATCCATGGTTAATACTTTTATCATATGCCACGGTTGATGAGCTCAAAGCCGCAGTTTCGGAGACATGGGAAAATGTAAAGAAATCCGTTCAGCAGAAGTTGATAAATGCCATAATGAATGTATGCCAAAACGAATTTTCCAGGTTATTTACCGAAATAGCAAGGTTACCAATTATCGACATGTAAATCTGCCGATTGTTTTTCTTTTTTTGATAAAACTTAAATAAACGTAAATGAACAAAGTCAGAGTTATAAAATCGTTTGTTCCTTTGACGGAAAACATTTAACAGCGCATGGGAAAAAAGTAACAAGTTCATTTTTCGTGTAAAATGCACTTGAAAAATACCTAATAACCTGGATTGAGACGAAAGGTAATTTTCGATGACTTTTCGGCACATATGGGGCGGTATCTCGGTCATAACTTCACGAATGTTGTCTTTCAAATGTTCAAGAGTTTGCGGAGAGTTGGCATAGAAACGGTCTTTCGCATAACCCCACAAAAGAAAGTCTAGCGGGTTCAAATCGCATGATTTGAACCCGCTAATTGGCATCAACGAAACGCGGAATTATGCGTCCCTCAAATTTCGTTCGCAATATGGCAATGTTCGGTCGTGTTTCGTGGCACGAGGCGCCGTCCTGCTGAAACCACATGTCATCCGTATCCATATCTTCAATTTGTGGCAAAAAAAATCGGTTAACACTCCACCAGACCATAATGCGCACCAAACAGTGACTTTTGGCGGATGCAATGTCCTCTAAACAACCACGTGTTGATTTTCTGAGCCCCATATACGGAAATTTTGGGTGTTCACATAGCAACCGAGCTCGAAATGTGCCTCATCGCTGAAGAAAATTTGATGCGAAAATTCAGCATTTTGCTGCTGTTGTTCGTTCACCCAATCGACGTATGCCCGACGTATTCCATGGTCACCACGCTCTAATTTTTGTACCAGTTGGACTTTACATGGATGTAGGTGCAAGTCGAAATGCAAAATTCGCCACAATGATGTGTTTGACAAGCCCAATTGCTGAGTACGCCGTGGAATCGAAACAAACAGTAGGCCGTCCATGACGACCAAAATCCGTCCGTAATGCTCGAAAAACATTTGCCGGTTTTTCATCATTTTTATAGTATAATTTAACAAAATTAACACGTTGTGCCATGCTAAACGGATCCATATTGTGAAAAGGCAGACATTCAACTAACGATATGACGCTTTGGTTGACAGCTATGTCAAACGGTTGTCAGCGCAGGGCTGTATACTTTCGGAAGCCCGAAATGGAAATCCCTGGATATCAAAGTTTAAAAAAACACAACCTAAACCCGTGAATCTTCCCACCTTTCATTTTTCATCTCGCAGCACAGCATTCACTGTTGAAGTCACCTATTGATAAATAACGCACCTAATATTGTATTGTATGCAGGGTTGCCAACTATTATTTTGAAAAATCAGGGAGAATGAAAATAAAAATCAGGAGGAATCAGGATAGCTTATATTGTGTTGTCCGGAAAGTTCGAACCGAATTTTGACAACACAATCGCATCATTTTTACAGGCAGATTACATTTATTCAAGTTTCTGAGCATAGTTTTGTTTCACGACCTTTCGCCATCTTTTACACAGCCTAAAATTGTTATCCTCCCAGAATATGTTGACGTTCTCGTCGAAAACTGTTTTATATTTAAATGAAAGATATTTTCTATGCTCCTTCGACATTATGTTCGTGTGCTAGAGATAATTGCACAGGGACCCTATCCTATGATAATATGAAGGTGCAATATCGAGTTAGTTTAACTAGTGGCATATCATATTCCAGCCAGACTTCAAATTAAATTGTCGTGTTGTCAAAGAGACACGAAGTTTGGCATCGCTCTGATGGAACACGACGACTATCACATTGACTAATCTTGGAAGTTCCTTTAGTTTGTTGCGAGCAGTAGTTGTGGGAATTCATCGACTGTTTGATTAGTAGAAGCTTTGATTAGTAATGGAGCTTCGAGAATAATGAATAAGTTCAGCTTCGAGATCGATTTCGAAAGAGTATGCCAATGATGATGAGTTTTCATGGAATATCAAGAAACGTATAGACAAAGTTTTAAAGTAATAATTGGGACTACGTGTTGTAAGTATTCAAAAAAAAAACAACAAGTAATTATTTTCATTCAAAATATAACGATTTGAAACTGCCTTTGGGCGTGCTTATCTGATAGAGTATCTTTCTTTCACGCTAACTTCAAGCTTTAATAAATGTCGACAGGGTATCTTGAATAAAGCGAATCGTATAATAAACATAAAATGACTAAACATTATACAAGTGCGGACTGGAGAGCTTTTTTATGTAGGCTATTATGAAAATTCTCATCACCAACCAGGAAAACATCGTACATTTATTACGGATAATTTTCATTCAAATTAAATTAAAAAGTACCTTCTAAACTCGAGTCCACCGCGAGTAATCGATTTTCCACCTTACTAACCATAGAACTAAGAAAATTGTTTATATATAGTTTTAAAAATATATTTAAGAATTCGACTCCTTCAAACTCATTTAACTGAGCCTGTGAAAATAAACGAATTTAATAAAAAAAAGTAAAGAATACAAAATCAGGATAAATCAGGGAAAATTGAATGTTTGTCAGGATATCAGGAAACGTGTCAAAAAGTCAGGGAAATCCTGAAAAATCAGGAAGGTTGGCATCTCTGATTGTATGTATTGTATGTAAGTCTCAAACGACACTGTATAATCCATCCGAATTGAATTGGTGTTGAATCAATACTCCTTGAAGTACTAAATTGTCGTATCATATGCTTACTGAGTAAGATATTGAGGGTGATCTTAACAGAGTTTAGTGTTTTTTTTATGAAAATTCTATGAAAAATCCAATTTATGATTAATTTTTACTCACCATATCGTCTGTTTTCAAATCGTTGACACAACAAAGCCTAGAAAATGTTCACATCGGGAAACCTGCAAACAAAAGAGAACAGAACGGAATATCAATATTAAAAATAGAATAGCGCACCTATCTCCGCACAGATTAGGTTAAGTTGAGTACACTTTCTGCTATCGGCTGAGAGGAATTATTAAGTGATTCATTTTGTGCCGAGAAGTAATCGAATATAAGGGCTTTATAGAATATTCACCATGAAACAATTCAATTTTGCATAGCGAAGAACCAATGAAGTATCCGGTCCGTGCCGTGACTGTCACAACGGGCAACAGTCTCGTGGCCTTGTTTTTCTGCACCAACAAATTAATTTCCGGTGGGACAACTCGTGACCCCTTCCGCCCTACACCCCCTCATAACTTTCCGTCTACAACGGCGCGAGCGGAAAATGCCGCTAGTTGGATTAGTTGGGAGCCTGTTAGGGCGCAATTTCCTTCAATCTAAAATGCATTTGTCAATCATCGCGCCCCCGAAACGGTCCTGGTCCCGAATTGAGTGGGTATAAATGATAATGGAACCATACTGTGGAGCTTTTTTTACCGTTCAGCAAAGTGGTTTTTACGAGGTTCCATATTCGGTGGGAAAATTCAATTATGAACGGGTTATTGATAAAAATTGCGATGCTTCGATTTTAATTGATAACTAAAAAAAGGTGCGCCGAAGCTCGCACGTTCGCCATCGGATCGAACGATGAAGCTCACATGTATGGGCTCTAGATGAGAAATAAAGTGAAATTCTGTAAGACGCAAGCTTTGATAATGAATTCATGAATGAGAGGCGACGGAATTCCACTGCCGACGAGCGTTCAACGATAGACAAAGCGTATTTCCCGTATATGCGAACGCTCGCGGGAGGAATATCATTATCGTTATCCCTGCTATTTATGCCGAATCGGGTTGAAAACTTTTTAATCAAAGTTAATGAAGATTTGCTTGAGAAGATTCCAAGTGGGAACGGCTCCGTCGGCTTCGGAATGTCAATCACTCTGAGGCGACAGAATCTAAGGGTAAATTAAAATTTAAAATCATGGGATCACGCAGGCATCCTTATGCCTTGTTCCGTCTGTCCGGAAAAGAAGGATACAGTGCAATAACAGTTACTCTCATCACATACCGTCAGCAGAACTGGCTTCTCAATCACCCATGTCAGATTACGGTGACCGTAGTAAATCTTTCTTGCTATTGTTGGCGCTCTCGAAGCTAGTAAATTGAGGATTATCGTATATCATTCTCGCACACACCCATCGGAATGATCCTCTTTCATCCCACGCCCTTTTCTTCACCAGGTGAGAACAGTGAACCATTGCTAGAACCACAGCCGAGGAGAAAGTTTTCCGGCTGAAGAATGGAGTGTGGTTGTGTGTGTGTGTGGCTGAAATGAATTAAAATAATCGACCGTAATTTGCATATTTTATTCGCTGAATACCAATATCACCACCAACATTCTAGGACCGGAATGAGAAGACAAACGCAAATCAAACTGTCATCAATCGAGCGGAATGGGGTATGGTGAGAGTGACCGGGAGGCTGTGCTAAACCAAATCAGGGGTTCAAGTAGAGGGACTTCTTCAAGATTTATGAGTATCGACGCAGATATTCCATTGGCGGAAATGGCTATGGTTCTCGGAGGAGGTTCCATTTTTCAAAATACGGCGAGGAGTAAATGATTCTCAGCTTTTGTTTAGTCTGCGGATATCGAATTATCGGATGCCCTTCCCTTCGTGAATATGGAGTACAATTGCTGGTGGCCGTTTTCTGGGGTCAGTGGAATGGGGGCAACGATGACGAATTGTCGCAAAAGTTGTTGCTGGCTTACTTATCGGAACTGGTTTTAGCCACAAATTAATCTTGAATTTTATCAGTGTTTTATACTTTCGAAATCTTTTGCGAGTAGCACCTGTGGAATGATTCTACTTTCTAGTATAACTAACATTACCCTTTACCGGTTAGTTATGCATTACGGTTATGCTGAGGGAGAAGGTGGGAAGTGTGTACAATACAAACGAAGATGTGTCCAAGACACGACCGCATTGATGACTCTTTAGTACAAAATTTCGGTGGTCCCGGAAAGGGCCGATAGTTAGCTTTGTTTTGTGAAACCAGTTGAAGATGATTGATTGCTAATTCATTGTTGTCCTCGCGAGAACAATACACAAGCTCAACTGCATCATGTTATCTTTGGCAACGTATGTAAACTACAACAATGGAAATACTTGCAAGTGGAATGCTACATGAAATACACCTCTAGAAATAATTCGTACAACGCAATCCAACCAGCACCAAACAAGCATCCTGAGGCTGTATGGGTACACCCGCAGTTTTTTTTTTTTTGCTTTTATGCATGACTATACATGTACTCCACACTGGCATAGCTTAGTTTATCCTCCGGTCCAATGATACATTTAGAAACGAAACAGCAGCTTGTAGTCGATGATGACTACTAAGTACTTCACTTTGTCCTACTAGTCAATGGTACGCCAGTTCTGGGGATGAATGGTGCCGGGAAGGGATGGCTTGTGTTTCGACCTCGCAGACCTTTATCTTCAAGCTGGTCCGGTAGTCTACGAACGCCGATACACCTCCCTGGAATCTCGAACGGTAATCTCTAGGCTTCCGACTATTCGCAATGATGGCACTTTTGTCAGTATGAAGTGCTAGACTACAATCGGTTGGCAGAAGCGGTACATCCGGGGGTGAAGATGGATTATACGATTGGTACCATCATGCTGCCTTGTGGTACACGGGCTGAGATTCGTTTGATTTCCGAAAAGGTATCAGCAAGATGAACTCTGGAAGTCCAGTTGCCGAGATAGTCCCTCAATAGACGAATTTCATGTCAACTCGTCAGATAGCAGTGCAACGTTGTGGGTGTAAATATATTGGTCATTTAAGCAACTTTGTATACTTGAAATATTCAAAAAATAATCAGACTACTTTTTGAAAAGGGCCAAAGTCTTGACCTTAAATTTTTACAAAATTTTCTAACTCAAAAACTATACTGCCGTTCTACGCATAGTTGTCCCATGATACAATATCAGTAACTGAGAAGAACGCATTCAAAGTTTTCTACAACCTAAATTGATTTTTAGCTCATGTTTTGTCATCCCGATTTACGACATTAAATGAGACATAACATAACAGAAAATGTCATGACTCACAAACACTGGTAAGTATTTGTATAATATACATGGTACAGCAATATGAGATTAATACGAGCGAGCGAAACAAAATACAAATAAGCTTTCCTCATACTTTGCCACATACACGGCCCAGACCGAGATAGATATTGTTCTCCTTCATGCGCTCCTTTTTTACTCTTAGAAAACACTTCCCAACTTAATTTTATAATCAGGTGCAATATTATCACGTATTTGCTGAATAACTGCTGAAGCATCATTAGCCATGTGGATAGCGTGATCGTGTAAAATAGTTTTGCATTCCAGCCGGCATTGGTTCGATCCCCATTGACGTCGCATGGCTTTTTTTTTGGCACACTCCCAAATGAAATGAGAAAAGAAAACAGAAAGAGATGTCTGCACGCATACATACAAACCATTTTTAAGTTTTAAAAACAGCTTATTATTTGCGCGTTTGGAGAGTCACACTAAATGGCATCATTTCTGCAAAAGATGAAATGTTTTCTGCCAACGCTAGTTTGGGAGTAGCATATTTGTCTACTAAAAGCATTAAGCATTTCGGTTTAGCTACACTGGGTTTTCTATAAGTAGAAAACTATTGTTTAATGAAATGTGAAAAGATCCCCTCATTTGAATCGATCAATCTTGGTTACGGGCTTTAAAATTCTTGGTGGGACAGTTATGGGACATCAGAACTTGATGTTTTTTGAAACACTGGAAATAAACAATAAGTTTTTTTTATGTTTTTCCGAAAAATTATGTATGAAAACATGATTTTATGAAGAAGGGAGTAATCTTCTTCAATACTTTGCAGAATAGATATCTCATTGTTATTAGGCATTCGCTAACAAGGTGTACACGTGTTCTGTTAAAAAAAATTTTTTTTTTTGAAAATTGGTTCGTTCTTCCAAACCAGAAATGAGTGCATTAGCCCTGATGAAAGCGTGACATAAAATTCTCGTACTTGAACCGATTTATTTTCGATTTGAGTTGATGCATATAATGCGATCTTAATATTATGCTTCCGATATATGTTTTCCTAAGAAACCGAATTCATTTCCTCGAATGTACATCCCCTTGTCTATGCATAAGATGAACTTAGAACCCAATGAGATCAATTCACTACAGCAGCTACAGCTCTTACCCGTTTAAAGGATACAAGATCATATAGGAAACGGTTTTTATTCAGAGCTTCCATTTGATGTATCGAAAGAGAAAAAATGACAGATTTTGAACAACAATGAAAAAATTCTATTCAAATGCAATTACTACACACAATCACAGTCCTATGTCAAGATCCCGTCCGTGCCCTTAGGCCCAGACCCATCACCTTTTTTTAAACGGTTTTATTTAGCTTACCCTGTAATTTGTATGTTTGTATGTTTGTAACATGTTTATCTGTAGCGCTTTACCACATTAGTATAAATATGAACCCCTTCCTGTTGACCGATTGATCTGAAATTTGGAACACACCTTTATCTCTGCAGTCATTATAAAACTGCGTATTTCTTGTTTTGTAAAATTCAAGATGGCGGCCGCTATAAAATGGCGGATTACATATTTTCTCAAAACCCAATCAATATGGGTATCAAATGAAAGGACTTGACTAGTGGAACACAGTTATTTATGAAAAATACAAAACCAAAATGGCCGTCACCACAAAATGGCGGATTGCATATTTTCTCAAAACCCCATCAATATGAGTATCAAATGAAAGGGATTGACTAGTAGAACACAGTTATTTATATCCAAGATGGTTGCCACCACAAAATGGCGGATTACATATTTCCACAAAACAAACCCTATCAAAATAGGTATCAAGTGATGTGGCTTGACCAGTAGATCAAAGCTATTTAGGAGAATTCAAATCCAAGATGGTCGCTGTAACAAAATAGTCAATTACTTTATTAAACGGTTTCATTGAACTTGACCTATTTGTATGTATGTTCGTATGTCTGTGGGATTGTCCCACATTAATTAAAATTTGATCCCGTCCTTTTGATTCTGTGATCTGAGATTTGGAAAAAACTTTTATCTCTGCTGTCATTATAATACTGTATATTCCATTATCTTGAACAATTCAATTTGGCCGCCGGTAAAAAATGGCTGAATGGCTTGGAGAACACACTACATTATGTACAAAATAAATTCAAAAAAGTGTATGTTATTAATCTAGGGCAATTATGAGACTAAAATGAAATCATATTTTTTCCGTATTATTTTTCCACTTTCAATTGAGTAAAAACATCCATCATGAGTGGTTGTTTCTGCCTGCGCGTGAAACCAATAACCTTTCTTTGATTTTCGCAACATTGATACACCCTGCATCACCTGGGCAAGTTTCCGATTTCCCAAATCTAAAAGAAGACAACTCAAATGATTTTTCAAGAATTTAAAAAGCGGCGAAACAATTAAAAGACAGTGGATGTTATACAGTGTGTCATTAAATGCTATTTTATGCTTCCCCTGATTACTTTTTGGTGCAAGAATGCTTAGAACCTTTTTTTTTGGATTGTGGAAAAGAATTTAACGATTCGAAGCTCCAGCCATTCAAATTGATGAAAATTGAGGGTAACTTTTTGGATGGGTTACAAAAAGAGACAGAAAAATGACGTACAATCCTGAAAATTGTAGTCGACGTTCCCAACTAGCAACTCGTTTTTGGCCAATTGCCTGACTCATTTTTCTAAATGCGCTTGATCAGATGTACAAATAAACATGATAGAGTAATATTTGGCTTGATTTACTTCTTGCAAGATCCACTAGCTAATGTTTTTTCAATTCTTTACCCAGGCAATCAGTTTCTTGGATTTGTCCGAAGGCATGTGTCGGGTCAGGGAATGTTTTATAGATACACGACGGAGGAACCTGGTTCAGGATTAGCTAATGATATTCTGCAAAAGCTGAAAAAAGATGGATTAAATATAGCTGACTGTCTAGGGCAGAATAGTGCCAATCTAGGTCATGCGGAGTCAATCAAATTTATTTTTCAAGTACATTTTGATTGAAAAAAAATTCTTGCACCCCCATGCTGTCTTTTTTTCCTATGCTGTCAAATGTTTAAACGTTTAAACTGTCTTTTAAAGGAAGCAAACGTTTTCGTGACTCGGGCTTTGTTTATTTATCTTTTTGACTGAACCAGATTTCATCATTCAAGCAAAATTATCTTTCTGCAGAAATATTTGTGTCGTTATATTCCTGCTACACGCAACTGAGAGACCAAGGTTTCGAAAATTCAGGAAACGTTTATTCGAAATATTCTAATTTTTGCCGGTTTCAATAGTTTCTAGTTTAAAGATGTTTAGAAGTCAATTATACTGAAATTTCAGTATCTGCCGAAATGTCAGTTGGGTCCCTATGTTTGAACCGCCTTTATTTTTGCCTTTAATAACAATACTTTCTATTGTTGAATAAAAGTAACACTTTTTTCCCTCCTGATTGTTAGATCTCTTTTGACATTTCCATTTGATTCTTTTTGATAATCTATGTGATTATACCTACATGACCAAAGTGCTACATGACCCAGGTCACTTCAAGCGATATAATATTGCTGTACGGATTTTTAAACACGTTTTTCTCGAAACCATGTTTTTCCAGCTGGAGGTATCGATATCTCAGTATCTAATGGACTAACATCTATGAAGCTGGCTAATTTCGGAGGGAAATTTTTTCAGAAGTTTATAAGAAGGTGGTGGAAGACGCAGATGAAGGACCTCTTTCCTGACCTGAACTCTTGGACGCCTTTAATCATCTTCAACATCATCCAATGATATTTTTATCCTTCTAAATATGAATGAACTGCTCAAAGTGATAATTACTGTGAAAGCCATTGGTGGTAAGTGATGTGGTTAGGAGTTTTTCAATTTTCTCTTTGCATCATAGCCATGGATAACAGCTACAGGTCGGACTCGATTATCCGAGTATTTTATTTTTGATTATTGAAAATTTTGAATAATTTGTATAATAATTCCATATTGAATAGCTAATATGGGTATCAAATGAAAGGGCCTGACTAGTAGAATACAATTATTTATGAAAAATGCAGATCTAAGATGGCGGCGACTACAAAAATAGTGGCAATAGCGATAAACAATTCCTGGTGAAAATTCAAGCAAAATCCAAAATGGCCCCCATCATAAAATGGCGCCATATTTTTATTCAAAGCCCCATCAATATGGGTATCAAATGAAAGTGCTCGAAATTTGGAACATACTTTTAATTCTACTGTCATTATGAAACCGCGTATTCCATGATCTTGAAAAATTCAATTTGACCGCCGCAAAAAAGGGCTGAATGACTTGGAAAACACACTACACTATGAACAACATAAATTCGAAAAGGTCGCCGCCATAAAATAGTCGATTATGTATTTTTTGTAATCTCCTCAATATTGGTATCAATTTTTATTTATTTATTTATAACGATACTACATCCCATTGAGAGATTAGATCTTCTTCACAAATTTTCGCCAATAATCTCGATCCATGGCTGCAGTTCTCCAACTCCCGGCTGCACCGATTCTTGCGAAGTCCTGCTCCACCTGGTCCAACCACCTCGCTCGCTGGGCTCCTCTCCTTCTTGTTCCTACCGGATTCGATGCGAACACCATCTTTGCAGGGCTGCTGTCCGGCAATCTTGCAACATGCCCTGCCCATCGCATCCGTCCAGCCTTGGCGACTTTCTGAATGCTGGGCCGTAGAGTTGCGCCAGTTCGTGGTTCATTCTCCTTCTCCATACTCCGCTTTCCTGTACACCACCGTATATTGTTCTGAGCACTCGGCGTTCGAAAACTCCAAGCGCTTGTGAGTCCTCTTCAAGCATCGTCCATGCTTCGTGCCCATAGAGAACAACCGGTCGAATTAGGGATTTGTACATGGTACACTTCGTACGGGGTCGGAGTTTGTTGGACCTCAAGGATTTGCGGAGCCCATAGTAGGCTCGACTTCCATTGACAATGCGTCTTCGAATTTCACGGCTGTTGTTGTTGTCAGTTGTTATCAACGAGCCAAGGTAGACAAATTCCTCTACCACCTCGAGCTCGTCGCCGTCGATCACAACACTACTACCAAGAAGAACTCTGTTACGATCAGTCCCTCCTGCTAGCATGTATTTAGTCTTAGACGCATTGATCCCAAGCCCAATCAGTATTGGTATCAAATGAAGTGATTTGACTAATAGAATACAGTACATCATCAAAATATACCGAAGAAAGTTAGGTATGAAACAAAAATTGAAAAAATATAGATTTTTAAAATGGTTTTAATGTAGAGAAGTATACTAATGATACAGATAATTCACTAAAAACTAGAAAATAAAATAAGCAAAAAAAATGTTTAAGTTAAACGATTTAATGTACTAACAGCTCGAAAATAATTTAGCAAGTAGCAGTTAGTAGTTACCACATCCGTTTCTTCATTGATCAAGGGCAATGATGAGACTAAAATAAAATCGTGGGGTATATGATGAAACAACTAACTGTGGATAATGGAAATCCAACGTTTATTTCTTATCTAATTTTCTTCGGAATATTTTCATGATGTACTGTATTCTATTAGTCAAATTATTTCATTTGATATTGAGGGAATAGCAAAAAATACATAGTCGACCATTTAGTGGCGGCGACCTTATTATGTGCCGTGTTCTCCATGTCAAGTAATTCAGCCATTTTTTAGCGATGGCCAAATTGAATTTTTCAAGATCATGGAATACGTAGTTTTATAATGACAGTAGAATTAAAGGTGTCTTCCAAATTTCAGATCAATCAGTCAATAGGAACGGGTTCAATTATCTATTCATGTGGGACAACCCTACGAACATTCAAACATACATACAAACAGGTCAAGCTGAATGAAACCATTTGAAAATTAATTAGTTGTTTGGGGACTGCAGCCATCTTGGAATTGAATTTTTTTAATCTGCTATGTTCTACTAGTCGAGAACTTCCTTTTGATACCCATATTGATGGGGTTTTGGGAACATATGTAATCCACCATTTTGTGGTGGCAGCCATCTTGGATTTACATTTTTCATGAATAACTGTGTCAAGCCCTTTCATTTGATACCCATATTGAAACGGTTCTGAGAAAATGTGAAATCCGCTATTTTGTAGCGGCCGCCATCTTGGATTTACATTTTTCATAAATAACAGTGTTCTACTGGTCGAGCCTTTTCATTCGATACCCATATTGATGGGGTTTTGAGAACATATGTAATCCGCCATTTTGTAGCGGCCGCCATCTTAGATTTTCAAGACCATGCAATACGCTGTTTTATAATGACATCAGAGATAAAGATGTGTTCCAAATTTCAGATCAATCGGTCAACAGGAAAGGGGTTAAATTTCTATTAATGTGGTACAGCGCTTCATACAAAGTTACAAAGTTACAAAGTTACAAAGTTACAAACATACAAACGGGTCAACCTAGATAAAACCGTTAAAAAAATAAGTGCAAATCATAATTATAATATGTTTACCAACAGAAATTTGTTTTTTTTTTCAAGACTCGATTATCCGGAGTGAAAAAAAACAATACTCCGGATAATCGAGTCCGACCTGTATTACAAACCATCTTCCGTAGGGGCTTTGAACCCTCTGCTCTGGTTCTCAAGTAAACATGAACAAATTTTTGTTAGAAAGTTGTAGCAGTGCCAACATTTCGATGTAAAGGTCTATAGGTCTTATAGTTTTTGAGTCAGAATTTTTTGTAAAAATTTAAGAAAAAAAACATTGGCCCTTAGCTTAATTTTTTTTTTTGGATTTCAAATATGTAAAATTGCTTAAATGACTAATGTGTGTAAAGACAACAATCAAGGGTGTCAACTAATACTCGCAAAGTATGACCGGACTTCGCGACAGCGTCCAGATATCTCCATAAATTTCACCGGATTAAGCGTTGATGCGTTTAAATGGCAAATGGATCGGTTTGTTTTGAAGTAAACGTGATCGATGTCCTGCCCTAGGAGCGGAGTGTAAACCGCCAACCACATGTAATTGGCTCTAATTTGTTTGAATACAATCATCATCATTGCCGTCGTTATCACTGGAGCTCACAAGAAGTCCCATCCCAAGGCAAAATCGCACCGTGAACGGCCGTTCCGACGCCGCAACGACACGAAGAAAGACGGTAGTATAGTGCACAATATCGCGCTTCATAAAAGTGATTCAATTATGAATGTTCTCTTCCTCACCTCAACATACCAAGACCCAGCCAACTTTTTTGATTGCACAACGCGTGATTTTTGACGCGCTGAAGGTTCACCCCGAAGTCGCTCCTCCCCGTCTTGGATCATTATTCAATTTAATTTCGCGCTTCTAATCTAGCATTTGTCCATTCGTTTGCTCCTCCGATGTGCGATGTTTTGATTTGACGTCTGAATCGGTAGCGGGTGGAATTGCATGTACGACGCAAAAAAACAGCTCCTACAAGCTCGCGAGATTGTACGAGAATGAAAGCATAACAGACTAATCACCTACCAACAGAGCGAGAAAAGATATGACGATGATAGTGATGGACAAGCATCCAGCATCCATTGCAATGATATAAATTCTTTATTCTTCAATCGTTATGACGACTACAAGTGCACAACCGGATGTGCACATATTTGTAAGGATGTATCTTCATATGCAGGGATGGATGGACGAATGATGACGGGGATCATCGCCAACATACATTTTGCCCTCATCACTCGCCAATTCAAGCTCAGGTTGTTGAGATATGAAGTGCGAAGAGAGGGGACGACTGTGGACAAACATACGAAACAAGTAAACTAAAACCTATGCAACGTGAGATATTCCGGAAGGAGGGATTTATTTGCTAAGAACTTGTTACGTTTGCTTGCTTGAGTTTTCTTGTTTTTATCTTTTTCACTAACGATTCGGGGCAAGTGTTTCGTTTAGCCTTGCCCGAGTGGAATTTGGGACACAATTTAATTCGCAATTTGTACAGATTGGCACTTTTTTGCGTCTTTAATTAAGCTTTTGTTTGGAGCTAAATTTAGCCTGGCGCAACGAGATTGACATTGGGTAATATGTATTAGGTTGGGGAAAAAGTAATCCATTATTTTCTCGGTAGCTGGCTTTAGTGATCAATATCACGCGTAACATCGATCGTACAATTTCAAGTTTAGGCTCGTTGTAAAGATTCGGTACATTTTACACTAGTTCTTTTATAGATGAGAAAATGCAAACTAGGCCGCTGAAATTGTGAATGGTGCTAATGGTGCTGATACTGTAACAGTAAAATATTGTTACTGTTTTTTAATTTATTTCCATAAAAAAATCGAAATTTTTCATATGTTTTTTAGTGCAATACACTAAACTCAGATCTCTACAGTAAAAAATGGACCGTTCAAAGCTAGTGATTGACCAGAAACGTCTAGAATTGCCAACACAGAGGAGGTGCTGTGTTCCATCAGGACAACGCAAGGCCACACAACTCCGGGAGCTTGATTGGGGTGTTTTAAGGCATCCATCATACAATCCGGACCTGGAACCACGCGATCACCCCCTTTTTTCGCTTTGTAAAACTTCCTGAGTGATAAGAAATTAGGATCATCTCGTAATTATTGATTGTAGTCGTTTTTTATAGTTTACATGTTTTCGGGTCCAAGGCGCTATTTTCTGAGTTTTTTTTACACAACATATCTAAAACCCAGAGAGGCATTTTTTCGTTTTTGATTTATGTTTTTTTCAAGTTAACCGATAGGTTGAAAAAACATTTTTCCAACTTTTATCCAAAAATGGAAATTCTTGGAAAAAAAAACCTAATTTTGAAGTACTGGACCAATTAGATGATTGATATATCAAATTGAGCTAGTCTTCTTTGAAAAAATATTACATTTTTATATTACAAAAAATGGATTTTGTTTTTGAAATAATTTATTGTATCTGTTTTTTTTTATAATTAACATGGTTTCAAAAGCAACGGCACTGTATTATATTTTTTTCTTGAAAGCTGAGGGTTTTTACATTCCAATAGGTTAAAAATTGCTTAGAAAACAGGTTCGTCGGAGAACACGAAATATATCATATGAATAGAGGATATTGCACCATATAATTATTATATCAAATGTACCCGAACGCCCCAATCGATTGATGATTCTAATTGGTTCGAGCAAGGGTATTATTTGCGCTGGGTATCTCCGAGGAGGAAACGGTTCCTACTTCTAGCGTTGATAATTCTGTTCCTGCTCAACGAAGTGGTATGATAATCATTCCATTCGAAAGATATCATGTCTAAGAGTTATATGCTTGCTTCTTATTGACCCGATAAACTTGTTTCAATAGCTAAAAAAAAGTTTTGAAAACAGACTATTCAAAACACACAAATCTGTATATAAGCGGGTGCCCGCTCGGGAATCCATTTAAGGCACGAATGATCTTTGGGTTAAAGTCCCTTGAGAACGAGAACTGAACTGGAATTTCTTTTGGTTATAGTTGTGAGTGTTCTCGCTCGCTCACCAACACTCTATTTCCCGTTTCTATTCTACCGCCGATCTGATCGGAGTCTCTAGTGAAAAACGAACTATCGATGATAAATTGATATTGATAATTGAGCACACACCTCTTGCTGCTTTGTAATTTTCGAGTTTTCGGGGTTAAAAAGTAAATAATTAAATGGGACACATATTCATCATTAAATCGATCCATTTTACTCTCATGTAGTGATAAGAAAAAAATTAAAATGGTCACATTTCTTCTTCATGTTTAAAATACAAACAAATAATCTCCAATTAAGACGTG
This sequence comes from Toxorhynchites rutilus septentrionalis, assembly GCF_029784135.1. Classification (NCBI taxonomy): domain Eukaryota; kingdom Metazoa; phylum Arthropoda; class Insecta; order Diptera; family Culicidae; genus Toxorhynchites; species Toxorhynchites rutilus. The sequence continues at coordinate 27,390,340 of NC_073744.1, read as the reverse complement.
GCAAAATTGAGTGTACAGTTCAAGTTTTTCTTAAAAAAAAAAATTTGAAATCAGTTCAGAAAAGTTAACAGATAACAAAAATCAATCCCCTAGTATTTGGTATGGCCCCCCTTTGGCATCCAGCACTTCCTAAAAACGCCGAGGCGAGATTTCTGGTCACTGTAGACGGAAGTGCCTCCCAGATCTACGTAATCGTTGTTTGAGTTTCGCTTTGTTCCCTGGATTTTTATTCTTCAGATGGTTCATGATTTCCCACCATAGATACCCAATAGTGTTCAAGTCCGGTGATTGCGGAGGTGTTTTGAGTTGATTGGGACATTATAGAACAGGCATTGCCGAACAATGAGGTCAGTTTTCTTCGGGACATTATTCATTAACACTTCGGGACATTAACACTGCTTGATTTGGTGTGTGTCGACGTTACACACTGACGAAAAAAGGTACGGTTATTCGCAAAGATCTTACTTGAAAGGTTGATTTGTTTGGAAAAAAATAAGGTGTACACTTAATTTTGCAATGGTTAGAATAGAGATTGTGTTAAACTCAGGAATAAACTTTTCGCGAAATTTTCTCGCGCACCTTGTTAGTTAAATGTGTGCGTTATTACAAATCAAAAGAAGAAATTTATTCAAAATATTATGTACAAAACAAATGGAGAGTATCCTCAAGTAAAATGTGTATACTCAATTTTGCGATTGACTGTATGTAATTGCGGTCGTTGAACAAATATAGAATCGTGTTTAAAGGCAGTAAATCTCTATGTGAAGAGATAGATATTGACAATAAGGACATATATCTCGTGAATTGTTGTTACGAGAACAAGAAATAGTTATGTACCATCTTCAATTGCTTCTACAAAGCCAACGATCGATCCTTTCAAGGACCGCCATTCAGTTCACTCTAATTTAAGGTTCTTCCCCGTATCAATTATAATTCAACACTTATACTCATCCACTCACACACTTACAAGAAAAACGTTCAACAAATTCACGAAATATGTATTCATTCATTGCGAATTGATTCAGATGCAGCTTCATGCAATTTTTTTTCTCTATTTAGTGACTTTCAACACATTTCGGCTGGTTCGTCACTTTTACTTCCATTTTTAGAAGAATGTCGGGAGTGAGATCTGAACTCGTGATATCTGCGTGAGAGGTATGGATGTTACCACTACGCCAGATCGATTTCACGATTCATACAAATGATTCCTAACCCAACGGTAGTCTTGCGTTCACCTTGCGGTTATATCACAGGTATAACCCAACTATAGTATTTTTCTTTTGAAGAAAAAGCAGTCGAAGCATATCGTTTGCTTGTAATAACGTTGTTTCGAGAGCCCCAAGCGGAACAAATCATAGCTTTCAGTTGTAGAATTGGCTCATTAACTGCAAGGCCGAATAATTTCGGCCGAAAGACGAGGCTCTGTGTATGGTGGGACCAGGATGTACCATAAATTACTAAAACCGGGTGAAACGGGGAATACAGAACGCTACCGACAACCGTATTGGGCCCGACGATATGATAAAGTGATATTACAGCATAACAACACACCAGCACACTCTGCTTTTTAAAATGAACGCTCAGTTTCAACACATGGTGTTGGCTGAAAATTGAGAAGAACAAGATCTTTGTAGAGATTAAGAAAGCATTTAGAAAGCCCATTATGTACGCCGGATGACTGTCGAATCGTATATATATATATATATCGTGTCACGATGTTCGTGGTCGAACTCTTCCGAAACGGCTCGACTGATTTTTATGAAATTATACTCTAAAAACATGGTAGAATATGGTCGTAAACTATATATGATACCGCTAGGATACCGATTACAGTATATTTCATACCGATTTGGGTGGTCCTATGCATTTTTTCTGAATAATTTTGTTTTCGTTTTTTTTTTGCATAACTTCTTCTTCTTGAATGGTACTGGCGTTCCTAGAAGAACTTCGTCGTCTCAACGAAGTATTATATGCATCATTTTTATTAGTACCTAGCTGAGATTTCTACGCCAAATAACACGCCTTGAATGCTTCTGAGTGGCAAGCTCTAGAATACGCGTGATCACAGTGCAAAACAGTGGAAATTTCATTGGCGAAAAATTCCCCTGACCAGAACGGGAATCGAACTATGAAGAGTACGCTCCATAGATTCTTATGTGTGTCGTTTGATGAATTGACGCAGTCAGGACAACGTCATTCTACGATGTCTTGATCTGTGCCAATAATCCATGGTCAACATATACGCAAAGGTAGAGAGCGAATAACTGCGTTTCCTATGAAACAATCAACAAAATACATTCACTTGCAAGACGCTATCATGAGCAACACGGACACAGCCTTTGTTCAAACGATAGGACGTGTTCAAACAAAAGAAATGATGTCTTCAATGAGCTCCATTACAAAATTACCATTCAACATTTTGCTGGATGTATTCGGTTGAGCTTGAGCTTGGGTAGACTGTACAATTCGTAGTTGCTCTCCGTGATTGACCTGAACCAACCAAACTGCACAAAGAACACACAGAATGACGCTTGGGACTAGCAAATCATTCTCGTTGTGCAGTTCTCGGTGTTTCGAGCTTTAAATGGTCAATAACGACGCCGGCCACGTCCTTACAGTCACCAGGGGAAGGGAAGGAATGTTAGTATGATATTCGCCGCCCGAAGGCCAGAAGGGTCGCCTCTATAGCGTGGTTCCCTAGCGTTTATCATGGAAGGGATAGTTGTTAGTGGGAATGGTTGAGAAAAATCAGGATTCACTGCGGTAAGTGATGTGATTCTGTAAACGCTAACTCTAAACTGCTCGACGAAACAAAATCTCAAAAATCGAAGATATTTAAGGTAATACACTGCCGGACGTACGACTCTATACTTTCTAGAATATTGTAACGATGAATATGATACGATTATATATGATTTCGACACCCGACAACGAAGGTTATCTATGAGAAACCTGAGAAGGTCACCAAGAAACCCCTCTACAGTAAGAAGGATCTACAATACATATCTCTATTATTTATCGCAAGTAATTTGTATCTAAATTCCAATTGCTATGACGGATTGCAGAAAGCTGAAAGGGTAACCGGAAAAAATCTTTATATTCTATTATTTATCGTACGTACTATTCGTCGAAATTACTCTCCGCGTTATCTTTTGGAATGATGAAAGAATGAAAGAATTCTAAAGCCAAAGAATAAAAGAATTGAAAGAAGAATTGAATAATCAATGAATTAAAGAATTGAAGAATTAAAGAATGAATACAAATATAAAATGGAGCTTGAGCTTGGGTAGACTGTACTCTTCGTAGCTGCTCTCCGTGATTGACCTGAACCAGTGAAATTGCACAAAGAACACACTGAATGATGTTTGGGAGTAGTAAATCATTCTCATTGTGCAAGTTTCGGTGATTCGAGCTTTAAAAAGTCAATAACGACGCTAGCCACGTCCTTACAGTCACCAGGGGAAGCGAAGGATTGTTAGTACGATAATCGCCGCCCGAAGGCCAGAAGGATCGCCTCTATAGCTTGGTTCCCTAGCGATTATCATGGGAGGGATAGTTCTTAGTGGGCAGAGGTATGAATCAGGATTCACTGATGTAAGTGATGTGATATTAGAGACGTTCTAGAAACAATCGTCAATATGTTCCGTCATTCATTGCGCGTGTACTTTATTGCGCGACGGTGAAGAATTATCTTTGAGAAACCTGAGAAGGTAACCAAGAGAACTCCTCTAGAAACAATCGTCCCGGCGGAATACTTCGTTACTCCGGGCGTATCCTGTATCAAGTTTCAATTGCGACGGCGGAGATTTAACAGTGAGAAACCTGATAAGGTAACCAACTGAACCCTTTTAGAGTCGGTCGACCCGGCGATAGGTTCTGTTATTGATTGATAAATACAATATTTAAACAATGAAATAATCAAATAATTAAAGAATTGGAGAAAACTACCAGAGCTGTAAATAACTAGTGACAGATATCTCACACTCATAATTCTATCTGTAAACACAATCCAGATATTCGAATTATTGAACTTGGAGGCAAAAATTTAAAATAATTAGTGACGTAGAGCGCAACAAACGTAACCACACATCACGGTCATGCAAGATCTAAAAGGAGCCCTACACGTCACCATACAACATGCAGTGAATGACGGAACGTCGGAATGGAAAGAAGCACACACACAAACTAAAATTAATGAGAGTACAAAACAGTCTTAATAGACTTCACTCTTTAACGCATGCATGCGCTCAGTACAGGGCTCTTGCTACACATACATGCAGAGCATGTGTTGGGCACACATTCGCTTGTTTACATTCGTAGTGTCTATGCAGCAGAAGCGGATTTTTATCAATCGGCGTTCTTGTAGATGATTTAAATAGAGTTACGGTCATTCTAATAGTGCATAGAGCTAACATGAACTTTGTGAAACAGTTAGGCAAGCTATTTTATGAACAAGAGTTTTTGTGTAACGCATATTATTTAGTTTACTAGCACCTATTTCGCGATGTTCATTGAGCGACTCTCCCATTAGATTGGAATCGAAAAATTGGCAGAAAAAGGATTATCAACATTTTCGCACCTAGATCAAAGTCACAGAGTCTCGAGCTCACGTTTGAATGCTTCCTTGTATTTCCATGAATTGGTCAATCGATGGATTTTTTCCGTTTCCGATAAATTTTCTTATAAACGTATTTAGCTTCTCCGCAGAGCATTCGGGTACTCGGAAATCATATCTGAGAGTTGGTTGATATTTCAGGCTGAAAATGTCCTTAATTTCAACATAATCAACTGCTTTTTTGGCGGAACTAGCCGCCGATTAAGGATATCTGCACACGAATATTCATTATAGTTTATTCTTTCACGAGACCAGCAAAAAGCTTAAAACCTAAATGGGAGCACACTTCACCTAATCCGGCTATACAATCGCAATGTGCAGTTTGCACTATTTCTGTGAAAATTTTTGAATAATCAATCTGCTTCCATTGATATGAATCATGGCCAAAACAGAAATTTCTATTTTTCCCCGTGTGTATGGCTTTGACGCTAAAAGTAAATATTTTTATGTGAAGAAACATATATTCGCATGTTATTCATATAGATTAGCGCGTAATCTTTATAACTATTTCGCTAAAATAATTATTTAAACAAAGCTCAATCTTGTCGCTCCATATAATTCCTATGGAGCGATCACTTTTGCCTGCCCAACAGATCACTAATACATATGCACGCTGCAAGCGCCCTACAAAGGCAAACGGAAATACAAACACATATACATATGGCACTTATCTTTCAAAACACGTTCTGTCTCTGTTTACTTGACAGCGTTGTAAGACATCACCAATGCATGTGATATGCTGTCTCTTCCTCCGGGATAGCAACACACCAACGAATTAGCATACGTAAAACCACTACCACTACTTGTAGGTAATCGCTAGGAGAGAACCACTGCACCACACTGAACTTAAGAGAGTTGCGTTTCTCTCATTTCACTTTTCTACTACATATACACACACATGAATCGAGGAAGATAGAGCGGGCGAGAGAGAGTCCCAGTGTACACGTTCGTACATGCTTATAAAACTCGAATAACCGAGCACACAATTCGGAAATAATTATCACCGTGTGCTAGAATCTAATCCATCACATTCAAAGCACACTAATTTAACCGGAATCCTTGATCTCCTAAGCTGTACATTTAGTACCATTAGGAGCATCATCCACCCTCATCCTCAAAAGTTCACCAGCAACCACCATAACCGAAACAAACGATCTAGCACAAACGCCATTTGTATCCCCAACCCATGCACAAGCCGAACCACCCCAATCACACATTCCAAAATTCAATAATTCCTAAATTAATATGAAACCGTTTATAACCGACACAATTGCAAAATGTCGCCGAAATTATTTCGGAATGTTTTAGAAACATCACTTTTTCACTACACGGACGCTTTGTAGCCATAGTCATGGAAAAGAACACGAAATAAAATTGAGCAGGGTAAGAACGAAAAAATGCGTCTACACTCGACGACTGCTCGCGCGAGACCCCTCATGTTGCTGGATGTATTCGGTTGAATGACAAAAGTAAAAATTACCTTATACGCACATTTTTAGTTTTTAGGATAGAGTAATTTCCTCTGAAATCCCATATCCATCTACTGATCAACTGTTCTCCTGTATTCTGAATCCGATCGAATCAGAATTTCCTGTACGGATCGCAACTCAAGTTCAATCGATTTGTTCAAATGTGGCTGTACGGATCGCAACTCAAGTTCAATCGATTTGTTCAAATGTGGCAGCCTTGAAATGCAATTCGTCATTGAACTATTTTTGTGAAGCGAAAATGGTAATTAAATCTCGGATGAAATGAACACCCTTTTAGAACAGAAAATATAAATGAAAAAAGGACTGTTCGCGACCGACAGCGCAAATATTGAGCAAGTGTGAAATGCAATAGATCCCCTATTCCATCCCGATCCTTATCCCCGTTCAAATCACTCCTTCCAATTCAGAATGCAATGTGTGGTGTACAACACAACGACAGACATCAACATATACCAACTTACAGCATGAAACGCATACAAAAAAATATGAGTATGCACATCGATCAATACCAATATCATATTCGCCATTCCATATCCAAACTCCAAGTGTAATAGATCGCGATTCCAATTCCAACGTGTAACCGTGAAACATCGCAATAAATCAAGTTTGTGTTTAGATAGTATGCCAAGTGTTTAATTCTCCAACAAGCCACATACAAACGGTTCGGGCTACCATAAGACCAAAGTGCAACGGGTATCCAGTTTCCTGAGCTATCAGAATCCAGCCCTCCTTCAGCCAGAAGATCCGCCATCTCCCTCAGTGGTGTGATCCACCACTGTACAGAAAAAATGAAGATAGCCTCTAATATGTGTTCTGTTCAACAGGAAAACACATTCACAAATTGTCTCTCATAATGATTTCATATTATGGATAAAATTTTGATGGAAATGCGAAGAGATTTATAGAACGTTACGTTAGGACTGTATTCTAAGTAACAACATCGAGTAAGGTTTTTCATTCAAATTTAAGCAATTTAGAATGTTTATTCTGCGCCAAGGCAAGATTGCCACATTTCATAGCACGAATTAATTGAGGTCGATCGGATTTCAGAATGCAAAAGGCGAATCGTAAGATCCTATCGAGATTCAAAGCAATCGGATTCCGGAATATGGGTTACTGTTCGATGTTGTTCTTTGCCTACGTGGTAATCTAAATATTTCATCACCTTACATGGCAGATGGAAAACCTTCACGTATCTGCTCGATATCCATACGGAATCTATCCTTCATCGATCACAATCGATTGATTTTATAGATCTTTAAAACATTTAAACACAACAATATATTAGTTATTTTTTGTTGAACAGCCAATATATTCACTCTATATAATTTATATGGTAGAACAACGTTTGTCGGGTCAGCTAGTATAATATATAATATAATCGATAGGTAATATCAATCAAACTCTAATCGATTACTCACAAGATATTAAATTTTCATCTGCTGTCGCACTGTATAGTGAAAAACGTCGGAAAACTCGAGCTAATGCTCCGAAAGTTAAATTTTCATTTTTTAATTTTCGGCAATGGTTTTGTTTATATTGGTGAAAGCATCGTTATTTTTTGACACTGATGCCAGACAACATCATCAAAACTGCTATAAAAACCACTCAATAAATGTTATTCCTGAGTCATAGCGTTTCATGTCACGAAACTCAATAAAATAAAATTGTATTGATATCAATACAATTATTATTTTTACGTTTAATGGGTCTATAATGTAAGTTTTAGCAACTTTAACATTGGGTGCAGAGCTCGGAACAATGCCACGGCTGCATATACTTTCAAAAACATTAAACGGAAAAGTATTACATTGAATCAAAATGCATCGGCCAACTAAGAGAAGGGTTAAGGCTCTCCAACGGGAATATGTGAAAGCAATACGATCAACGAAGGAAAATATTAAGAAATTATCAACATTGAGTTACTATAAGGAAAAACTTGTTAATAACAAATATGCCCCAATTCGCATGTGTTATAATTTTGCTCATGTTACGCTCGCGTATAATCAGAATTTTACTTCATATGCAAATGCACCTTCTATTTATATTTATATTTGCGATTGTTCATCGAAACATATCGTTCATACATTTTACTTTAGTATTGAATTGTTATTTTTTTTCAAATGTATTCAAAGATTCGTGTCAATGAAGTGCCACACAGTCTGATAAGTGTATTGATCTATTTACGTGTGCTTTGCTCTTCTCTCACAAACACTATTACCCCATTTTTACTCGAGGGTTTACCTATACTACTACAATGGCTAGCTTCCACCTTCACCTTAATTTATACCTCTTGCTCGATGCAACTTCACATCTAAGGCGGCGGTTACATTGTTTGCAGCTTCGTAATACTTATGACAGACATACAGCTGTACTTCGAAAATTGTATGTCTGTCACCATGTACAGCGCTAGAACCATGCAAGCAACTCGGTACAATCGCTGTACCTGTACCGACCTATTTTACCGCTGTACATGGCTACAGTTGTACTGTGCGCAGCACCATAGACGGTTGGTGGTGGGTAGCATGAACAATCCGAATCAAAGCACTTGGTAAACGTTCTTTTTATTGATTTTAATAATAAGTAATAACTCAGATTGGAAGCTTTTTTGTAGTGTTTGATAGCTTAGACGTTAAATAAAAACCATTTTCATTGAAATATGTGGTGAAAATTGGGAAAATTTCTGATTGTCAGTTTGACATACGGTACAATGTACAACCAAAGTATGTCTGTCATGGTAAGATGGTACCTGTACAACGCTGTACACGTACAACGCAAGTACAGCTGTATGTCTGTCCCTGGTATAAGAATATGTGACAAAGCATTGTATTGGTGTGGTCACATTGCTCCCCTCGCTTCGTTCGAGATCGTCTGCTTTGAGCGAACAGAATAGTTTGTTTCTTTTTGTTATGGTGCTCATACACTGTTTGACCGAAGCCAAATATTTGACTCTTTTTGACAGATAAAAGTTGGTCGACGTGTACTGATCAAATATATGCTACACAAAACACAACAAGCAAATATTCAATTTTTGGATGCCTCGAATACTTTTTTAGTCTGTTCTTCGAACCTGTCGGTACATGGTTAGGTTACCTTGAATATTTCAGTCGATTTTATCCATGTTCGGTGTTTGAAATTGTTTAACACTGTTGAATATTTAAGAGTGGCAAACAAAATAGTGTTTGTACAAATATCAAATCAAACTTTATCTGTCAAAATATATCAAATATTTGACCTCCGGGCAAACAGTGTACGGCCACCTTTAGTGATCGTACAATCAAGTTTTCGTATGTACTCCAAAGTAATGTCACTGCGACCTAAGAAAGAAACCATACGATGTAATACTTATGACAGACATACAGCTGTTCTACCGCTGTACTTCGAAAATTGTATGTCTGTCACCATGTACAGCGCTAGAACCATGCAAGCAACTCGGTACAATCGTTGTACCTGTACCGACCTATTTTACCGCTGTACATGGCTACAGCTGTACTGCGCGCAGCGCCATAGACGGTTAGTGGTAGGTAGCATGAACAAACCGAATCAAAACGTTTGGTTAACGTTCTTTTCATTGACTTTCTCTTGAGTTATAAACTCAGATTTTAAACTTGGTTGTTATGTTTGATAGGTTGAACGCTAAATAAAAACCTTTTTCATTGAAATATGTGGTAAAAATCGGAAAAAATTCTGATTGTCAGTTTGACATACGGTACAATGTACAACCAAAGTATGTCTGTCATGGTACGATGGTACATATACAACGCTGTACACGTACAACGCTAGTACAGCTGTATGTCTGTCCATGATATAAGCTGACGCCCGAATTGCATGCAAGAATGTTACTTGTTGGATTGAGGAAGAAAGTTAGTGGCGAGTAAAATCGTAATAACATACCTATGTTATTCGTTACGTTATTTACTTGTTTCACTTTTCAACGTCGTATGAAAAACATTACTTATTTATGTATTTGGAATAAAAATCCCTCTATAAATTCAACAGATATTATCGTTCAACATCTATACATTTCTTGCACCCGAATCATTGAAATGGAGGTTAGACGAAGTCCTACATCGCAATAAATGGAGAAGATAACTCTCTGCCAGAATTTAAATTACCATCCCTAAACTAAACCATGGCATAATGAAAAAAAAAAATCGTTACTTACCCCACAGCAAGCGAAAGCAAACAATAATCCATGTTCTAGATCAATGATCGTTTCAAACTCCACAATTGCACTATGTTCCTTCGAAATCCAAACTTTTTCTATGTTGTTTACACCGTTGTTACCAATTTCTTCCATTAGTTATCAAACACACACACTACACAATCGTTGTTCGGTGATAACATTTACACACACACATTTTCACTTTACATGCACATTTGTATCTATCTGTGTGTAACAATGGATGAATTCCCCCTCTCTCTGTCTTCACTACGTTTCGTGTGCTACTGTTACTTTTGTTTTAAATCGTTTGAACTCCAAAAACACTGGTATCTACTTACTCCAAAAAGTTACAACTTTCTCCACTAGATGGATTCTCACTACTCGTTTACTATATATTTTTGTTTTGTTTGGTTGACTACACGCGTTGTGTGTGTGTGTGTGTGTGTGTGTGTGTGTGTGTGTGGAGTTAAGAGTTGATAATACTACTGGTTGTCACCTCATTCGGTCAATCCGATTTTTGTTCTATTAGGTATTTTTGTTTCACTAAGTTACGCGTAGAAAAAAGATCAAAACACACGACTTCTTCCTCTCCTTGTTCTTGTTTTGTGGGTTTATTTGGCACTTAGAAAACTGACTGAATTATGCTGTGTCTTTACGTTCCGACTCGTTTGCTAATTACGTCTTTTGGGCTGTTTTACTTCCGCTACTATACACTTTTTTTGCGTCTGTTCGCTACGGGAAACACCGTTCTCGGTTCGGCTTAGTGGTAGTGTGGTACTACTAGCAGAGAAACGCCGCTATGCGGTAAGAGTAGGAGCAGGAAACATTACGGGGGTTTCCCGGGTCCAGTGGGTCGGGACTTGCGGTGCCTGACAACCGCTGTCAAGAGCTGTACACGGGTGCTGCCGGCGGGACTACTGGTGCGGTGCTGGCCGCTGTTCTCGCTCCGGACTCTGATGGTGATCGCTCCATTTCCGGTGGATCATGCTAGTAGGCCCATTGCTCATGATCGTGAACCATGGAAGATAGTGCGCAGTGGGTTCGAGGTTTGTTTGTTTGTTTGTTTGTTTTTTTTTTGTTTCGTTTTGTTACTTCCGGCTACAAAGCGCTGGCTACGCGATGAGGAAGCTGGAGTTGTTTCGTTAGATTTCTACCTGGAAGATTTGGATTGCGAGTGGTGGGGAAGCGATGAGCTCATTGCCCTGGAAATAAAAGTGGAGCGGTTAGTGATTGATTGGTAGGCTCTAGCAAGCATCAGAATATGTCTTTCCACTGGCGTTTCAATATCGAAGAAGAAATATGAGGAAATGCCGAACAGTTGTAGTGAGGCGTGCAAAAAAGCTAAGGAAAGACACGTGGAGCTTCGTAGAATTTATTAATACTAATGAAATGAAATTCACCCTCTTGCTTATTCTGTTCGATTGTTTAGAAAGTTATTTTGTTCTGATTTAAAAAAAAGGGGAAAGTCTAGGGTTTGAGGTAGGACTGAGATTGTTCAGAACAGGTGTTTTTTTAAATGTAATTCTTTTCATTGTTCATAGATCTGTTAATTTAACTCTTTTGAAACTCTAAATAGTAGCCCTGTAAAGGGCCGTTTTTTGTATGTACTCATAACCGTTGTAACCGTTGTAACGGGTTGTAACGAACAAAAAAGAAAATAAGCTTCTGGCAGGAAGTTCGACTGTCTAACTGAAAATTATTAATAGATATCAGTGTGACACATAACACAGTGGAATGGTAGACGAAGTATACTGCCGTTCTACGCATAGTTGTCCCATGTTCCAAAATCAGCAACTGGGAAAAAGAAGCTTAAAGCATTTCGTTTTAGTAAAACACTGGGTTTATATATGAAGAGAACTGTTGTTTGATGAATTGTGGAAAGATCCCCTCATTTGAATCAAACGATCTTGGTTACAGGCTTAAAAATTCATGATGGGACAGTTATGCCTGGAATATCAACATGGGACAATTGGACTTGATGTTGTTTTTTGAAATACTGGGAACAAACAATGAGTTTTTTGTATGTTTTCCGGAAGATTAATAAAAACATCGTTTTATGAAGGAGGGAGTGATCTGCAACACTTTGCAGAATATAAATCTCGTTGTTATTAAGCATTCGCTAGGTGTACAGGTATTCTGTTAAACTTTGTTTTATTTGTTTTTGTTTTATGTGAATTAGTTCGTTCTTCCAAACCAGAACTGAGTTCATTAGTCCTGCTGAGAGCGTGACATAAAATTCTTGTACTTGAACCGATTTATTCGATATGAACCTGCAAAAAATATATGGAGGGACAGTTATGAATAGAATATCAACATGGGACAATTGAGATTGATGTCGTTTTTTTAAAAGCTGGGAACAAACTATAACTTTTTTGTGTTTTTCCGGAAGACTAGGCATAAATACATGGTTTTATGAAGAAAAAAGAAAATTGTCAAAAAGTAACATGGAGCAACTATGCGTAGAACGGCAGTATATATGAACAAAAAAAATATATCGTCATTGGTTACATTGAATATAAAGTTTATGGGGAAGAAACAAAAAAACATGTTGAAAATATTTACGATTTCGTAAATATATTTTGAGGTGAAATACACATGAAATCATGAAGTTGCTTTTTTTTAATGGATAGCTATGGTATTGTGATTTCTTTTCTGTTTTGTCTTATTCTTATTATTAGTCTTATTATTATTAGTCTTATCAGTCTTATTCTAAGGGAGCAGTAATTTTTTCGGTGAAATAATCCTCTTTTGTAGACTATCACAATCAAGTCGTATTGGTTCTACTGCTCAATATATCATAGAAGGAATTAAGTCATTGAGAATCATGAGTTATGAAGACTATTAATATTTCATTTCGTTTCATTTTTGTGATGCGATGTATTGCCGATCTCAATAAGTCGTCGCATGATAATCGCTGCCATCCTTTTATTATTGACATATTTTTTCGCACTATTGCCCATGCTGCCGCAGCCCGGAAGACACTTGCTTAAGATGTTCGTCACCCCATAATTTACATAAGTCATTCGCTAACTGGACTATCTTCAACTATAACAGGGCGTACGTTAACTGGGCTGCAGAGCAGTTATGTACCAAAAATAGATGCCATCTTCAATTTGAAGTATTGCTTTTGCTGTCCAGTTAGCGAGTAAAATTCGATGAATGTATTGATTTTCCGGCCCAATTAACGAACGATCGCTATATGGGTGACACTTTCCTTGTTGCTTTGATGAAATTTTGCATGGGATTTGAGTGATGCATAAAATCTTGTATCCGATTACTTCAACATGTTTACATTCGAAACAGGTCTTGCTAATTTGTTAGATAGCACGAACCATTGCACACAATTTTGTGTTGCATACAACATTCATGGGAACGAAGTTGAAAGAAAGAATGCATAATACATGATTTACCTTCGCATCCGCTCTCAAAACATACCTCTTTTATTTGTTAAATTTCTCATTTGTGTTATTATTTCCACTGTTGATGTCTCAGGCGAAAAAAATGGTTGGATAAATTCGCTGTCTAATGGTACATATTATAACATATATCGTAGGAACTCTTGATAAACATTACATTTTTCGTAGGATTCCCCTATATGGGAATCAAAGACGTAGTCCTTCGTCAAAATGAAAGACGATTTTTTCACATTAGAACACGTATTATCTCGTTGCGTTTTCACAACCTGTAATTTGGCGATCTTCTTAAGTTATTGAGATTTTTAATATTCCAGAACCAAAATTTCAATTTCAGATTTAGATTCTGTATTCACTACAATAGATCAAACTGGTGGTCGCAGTGGTTCAAGGCTCCTACAGAAGAAAAAGATTCTGCATTATGTATAAGCCTTCAAATTACTGATCCTGAATTTAAAATCCATATTGTGCATGCTAAATACAAGATTCCAAATCAGACTCGGACTCTAATCTTATATTTAGATACTACATTCTGTCAAATATATACCGGAAATTTGTGTGTTAAAAGAAAATGCTTTATTTATTATCTACATTTACTTTATCGCTTTAAAAATAGGGCCCTCCCGAAGCAATACACCTTTTCCAACGAGAAATCCAATCCAATCGAAACGGATCCTTCAAAGCGATAATTTAAGTTTCGGAAATGGGAGAAAAGTCACACAGAGTACGGTGCTTTTTCAATCACTTTCATGACATTTTGGTCAAAAATTCGTTCACAACGATCGATTGAAGAGCTGGTGCATTATTGTGATGCAATATCCAAGTGTTATCTTTCCACAATTATGGCCATTTGCAACGACCCCGGTCTGGAAATTCAATAAAATCGGATTTTATTTTGTTGTATTTTTGGGAAGCCTTTGTCCTCAGAAATGTTGTCCCGAAAGAATTTTTGGATATTTGGTTTCGTTGGAAAGTTACAGCCAGAAGTATGGATTCAACGCTTCGATATCACTGAAGAAATTCGTGACGCAGTTACATCGTACTTCAAAAAGTTGGACGCTACGCTCTTCGCGCTCGGAATAGAAAAACTCGTGCCACGCTATGAAAAAGGCTTCGAAGGTTACGGCGATTATGTAGAAAATAGAAAATAAAACGTACATTACGAAAGTCACCTTGTTTTTTGTTCTAACCTTATTTTTCCGCGATTTCTGAGGCACTGAAACTTATTTTTTGAACGACCCTCGTATATTGCTGTACGAATTTCTAAACGCGTTTTTCTCGAAACCATGCTTTTTAACTTGGTGGTATCGGTATCTCAGGATCTACTCGACCGATTCGGCTGAAATTTTTTATCAGAATGTAAAAATGGATTATCTAAAGCGTTACATAGCCGTTTTTTGATATCGCATTTTCCGATTTTTTATGAACTTCTATACAGCGATTTTTCATGAAAAATAACTCATTTTTAACAAAAAAGGCCGATATTTTGGCAATTTTTCGAATTAAATAAAATATATTCATTGGGATTCGTTCTGCGACATTTCGTTTCTTCAGAGCCGATACCACCAGCTAGGTACCAGTTTTCAGACAGCATCTACGCATCCTGCTGTCAATAACGTAATAATCAATATTCGTGCTCTCAAAAAAAATGCAAAATACATCTTCAAATATACCTTAAACAATAACCAAAATACCCGTATACTTCACTTTATTTCTAACATTCGAAAAAAAATCACGAAAGTTCATTATTTTTCGACCTTCCAGACAGGGGTCCCCCCCTTCAATTAAGGTCGAACTTTGTTTGTAGACAACATTCACATGATCTATATAATCTTATAAATGTTTTCAACCTAATTTTTACCGAGATCCACAAAAAGAAAACTAAAAAAATTATGGGAGGTTGTGTCCAAGACCCGACCACATTGTTGACGTAGAACTAAGCTGTTATTTTGTTCAAGTCGCTTGTTAATAAACTCGGATTTTATTTTACACACACACACACACTCATCTTCGCTTTGCACTCTTCTCAACAGAAGCCTTTTCTATTAATATTTCTGGTCTCGATTAGATTAGCTGTTATCCTCGGTGGAGATAGTTTTGCTACTGTCAAGCGAAACCAAATCACACACAAAATTCCTCAACAATTATTTTCTTGGTGAGCCAAGGACAACCTAGTTTGATGATTACCCACACAATTGTGTAGTTCAGAACCTTAATTGAATGGTTTGATGTGATGATTGCAATGCCAGAGACATCAGCGAGTAAGTAATTTGGTCGCGTCCACAGCGCACTCCAAAACCAAGCCATTTGATGACGCAAAACAAGGAAAAACAAGTGATGTTCACTGCTTCGTATCTAGAACGATACTGAAAGTTTGCCTCAGCGAGATCCAATATTTATACTTCAGGCAAATATTCCCCTTCGTTTTCCTCTTCTACTTTCCTTTGTTCGCGGAGTCTTTAAATCATTCCCCTTTGTTGATCACCTATAAGTTGCTCGTTATTGAAGGCATGGGTAGGAAAGCTCACAAATGAGCAGAAAAAATGTATGGGAAAATGGAAATGCTTCTAGCTTTCACCAATTTAAACCATTTATACATCTGGGGATTGTAATATATAGCATAAAAACAAATCTTAAGGAATTCCTGATTCGTTTGGTATGTAAATCGTCTAAATCCGTTCGCGGCAAAAATAGTTATTAAAGTTAACTTTATTTCGTAAAAACGTGACCTGTTTTCTGATTTGGTACCTTTAATGAAAGACGTAGTTCTACGTCAAAACTTGAAATGGCCCGACAAAGGCTTCGGGAGGGATTCAAGAAGCAGCAGACCTCGGTATTTCTGTATCAACCCTGAAGAAGAGGCTCATATCAGTAAGTTATTTATTATTTGACTTTTCTTTTATTGACATTTTTAGTTCTGCTGGGATGTGCCTGCGAGCACCTAGGGCAGTTCAGATCAGTATTTACGAGTGAGCAGTCTGAGGATCTGGCGAACCATTGCAGAGCACTGGACAAAGCTTTCTATGGTATGACTCTTAAAGATTTACGGCGCATGGCGTTGGTTTGGCATGGCGTTGTTGGCGTCGAAATCCAAGATGAGAAAGAAAAATAAACAAAATAATTCAACATGAATTTCAAATGAAAATGTTTTTATTTTCACCATGCATTCAATTCAATAACGGTTATGTTTCCTTTATGTTTATGTTTTCACAATGAACATCAAATGAATATTGTTTTTGTTTTCAACAATGGGTTTCAAAAAATCAAGTAAAGATTACTATGTATTTATAAACTTTTTTATTTATAAATCTGTTAAAAAAAGGATTCTGTTAAAAATGTTGAGCATTTTCAGCTATCTCATATTGTCAGTCTTCATATCATATTTCTAGGTGCCAAGGTGACTTACACTATCAGTTTACTTATTTGTTTCTTATTTGCTAGGGTGTCACCCCTCTATAATACTTGGCTTTCGTTTTCGAATGAAAACTAAAATTTATCTAAACAAGAAACGTATTTATGATAATATTCGACAGGACGAACAAGAAATCACAAAGTCTTCACGCGTTGCTCGCTGGGATTGACGGTTATAAATGAAGAAAATAAATAAAATATGGTTTGTGTGTGGATGTCGAAATGTGACTCAATTAAATCTTATCGAATAAATATCTTTGGGAGCTGAGACCGACATTGATATTGAACAAGTGCTTCCCGTGCGCTTTCACCCTCTTGTTGTCTGACCCATCGTTGACCGCAAATTTTTTATTAGTTTCAACTCTGATACCCCCTTTCTACAACATGCCACAGAAACGTACAAGGTTTAAAAACAATTTTAAATTCAATGTTTGACACCGATTCTTAAAAGTCCCACTTCACGATGAACTGTAACACATCCAATGCAATCTCATTTATGACATCATTACAATTAATTTCAGTGACCTACAATTGTCTACGGAATCTTAGTATCTCTAGCAAAAGCTGCCTTTCCGAAACTCCGTAGTTGCCAGTTCGTTAAATCGACTTTTTCAGTTCGCTGTCAGGTGTTGCATGTGTCGAGCTTGAATTGTTTCAAAAATTTCGGCTTCTTCTTTTGATGATTTTGACTTTTTTTAGAATATGAAAATGACCAATGTACTCCAACAATCCCTCTTTCATCGTTGGATCATTACCAGTGCATTGAGTCTGATCACAATGTTACTCAGAGATGGTCCTTTGGTTTGCAAAAATTCTGCGTTAGATCTACTTCATTTTGTACAGCGCATCAGAAGTACAGATAACACGGAAGTATTAAATCATAATATGCTGGTACGAGGGACCATGCACTTGATCCGGTATTTGAGTCGCTCAACACTCCAGTGGCTGTAATCAGCTCATAAATTGGTTTCACGGCATTATGATGAACACTCCATCGAGCTTCCGACAATATTTTAACAACGCTCAGAAACATTTCTCAATGATCAGTTGAAACTGCGAAAAGCGAGTGAACAGATTAAACAGTTCCAAAAATGTCACACACTGTAGATTCTTAGCAAAATCTTGTTGTCCTCAAAAGCCCAAAGAGTTATCCACAAACCCTATGGATACGGATTTTTTGTTTTGCTTCCTCAACAAAACCTGAAGTCCTTCAGCTTCCTGACAGACCTTCCAGTTGTTGAAGTATGTCGTTATTCAAATCTGCAGCATTTCCCACCCAAGACGAAAAAAACTAGGAGTGAATTATATGTGTAATATAACCGCAAGGTTAACTTAGGACTTCCATTGGCTTAGCATTTAAATCTATTCTCAATAAATGGATTAATGGGTATTTTGTTGTCCTTTGGAATTGTCTTGTGATCTGTTCAAATATATACGAAATAATATTGTTTCGTTCGAGGTTTCTTTTTGATATTCGACACTCAAATCATCAAGACAAGCCAATTCAATCCTCCATACATCTGAAATATATTTTCCTTGATATAAAAAATCATCACGGGAACACCTAGTTAACTTCCCAAATGTGTGCGAAATCATATTTTACTCCTTGAGCGCATTATGAAACGATTTTGTAGGTCCGTTCATCACGGCAACAAAAGAGAAACGGATAGATTGGCCAGCCGTCGCATCATGCATAATGCATCAAACCAATTGAGACTCAAATGAATTTCAAAAAGTGATCGCTATTTATAATGATTTAAATAGTTTGCTTTGAAGGCAGTTTTGACCTATTGAAACAAGTTTTTATGGGCAATAAATTAAAAACATCTCTCGTAGATCTATTATCTTTCGAAAAACGTTATTTTCATACCACTTCGTTCATCCGGTAGAGAGATATTAACGGTCAAACCTATATCATTCAATTCTCTTTAAAAACCCTAATTTGAACCCGTTGAACCCATCCGTCACCAGTTCCTAGGTGACGGGGCGACGAAAGTGTTAAGATCACTGACAGTAGTGCCAACTTGAAAAAACAGAAAAATGTTCAGCGAGAATATTTAAATCACAAGGTCTATTGAAAAAAAGTTCATTTTTTGTAGATTCTGACTAACAATTGGGTGTTATAAGCGTCTGTCTCATTTGGTCATAAGATTTCGTGCAAATTCACCCACAAAAACCAAACTTTTACTTATCGGTGACTTCGTACTGTAGCCCTTGCGTTTTTCCTCTGGAAGTTGACCAAAATAGTTCATCAAAAACCATCCCCGATTTAATAGTTTTACAACGAAGGTTAAAACCTTCAAGGTGCCAATTATAGGATTCCACTTATAAAAAAAAAGACGAGTTGTGCAATTCGACTCGACTCTACACTGAATGGGATAGTAATCCATCATGGTGATCCCACAAAAATATGATCAGTACTATGCAGGGGCGTGCGCCATTGCCTAGGTGGCCAAATCGAGCAGAAAGCTAGGGCACCTGGCAAATAAAATTGCATTTAAACAAGGATAAAGTCCATATACATTATAATAAATATTAATACATGAGTCAAAGTGAGCGAAATACACAAAAGCGTAATCGCGTTTTGGCTTTGAATACTATTGTTCATTTATTTTGTATTTCGACAAACTGGCATGATTTCTCGCTACACAATGAGAATACATAGAAAAGACTATTCAAGACAATGTTTACGAAAAAATATCATCGTCTGTCGATGTTTCGTGATGGAAAAATCACAAACCAAACCAGGGGTCAAATGTTCTTCGGTTTTACAAACCTCTTCCCACCCAATCCTGTGAAAACAAAAGAAAACCTCGCTCTACTTTCGCGAACTTTCAAAAACAGAATGGGTGGATCGGGATTCCCTTCGCACCTCGTCCCATCATCACAGGAAGAAAAATAATCAGAGAAAGTCTCTGACAGCTATCACACACGAAGGGATAGTGAGCGACATCCTTTCACTCCCCGAGCCATACGCTCGCACACACACCCACACAAACAGACTCCGTCCTTCGCATATGATGATGTCGATCCTGACGGGACGGGAATTCCCTCGGAGAGAATGAGCGAAGAGAAAATTTCTGTCTCGCGCACCCAAAATATCCTGATGGCACTGAGAGTAGCGAGAGTAACAGCACCAGCATTCCGATGGTGAAAGGATCAAATGTGTATCACTTACAGTGTCCCCCCACACACATACACGCGAGCGCAATCGTTCCACAGCAGCAGGACATGGTACCTTGGTCCTTGCATGTATGAGAAGGGCGTCACCACACACGTTTATTTTGCATTTTTTTGAGTGCTGGCAAAAATGGGAAACGATTTGGGAAGTCGGAAAAAAATATGATCGACATCCGAGGGCAATTATTCCGTCTTCACTAGAACCTACGCTTCGTGGGATCATAATCCCCGTAATTCACTCACTTTAAACGTCACCGTCTTCGCCTGCTATCGAATTATATAAAAGTCTACAAATCACTTTACAAAAATGCGTTCATTGTTAACACTGTTATCACCAGTCGAAGGTTACGACGATATTTAATAATCCACCCGCAAATTGTTCTTGCTCTACTTGTTTTTCAGGGCACTGCCCAAAGTTTTCACACTATTTCGATTCTACGGCACAAAAGGCAAGGTTGTTCCAGTACAAAATATATATATACACGAGCTTATCCGTCCGTCCGTTACAAAATAATCCCCTATCGGGTAGAGTAGAAAAATAAGCAGTAGCAGCAGCAGCAGCAGCAGCAGTGGCAGCAGCTCCCGAAAGATAAGTCGATGATGGGTGGCTTGATTTTGAAGAGTGTGTGTCTTCGAATCTCGGAGAGCAGTCGCCGAGTCGTCTGAACGTCCGAAACTCGCGCTGCCGTATGCTCCTGAGCGCGCCCGCGATTATTCTCCCCCAAATTTCATCTGACCACAAGGAGCATCAGCAGCATCTCGCGACACCGCCAGCCGCCCGAACGAGAGACGCACGAGTCCAATGAATGACGATAGGGCAGATGTCTGTCTGTTGTCTAGAGTTGAAACGCGGACCTATACACAAGGATACACCGAGGAGCTCGCTCACTGAGAGAAGGCTGGGAGAATGCTTGTGGGTGAAAATTCGTCGGACCATCGCGAAACTTATTGGGATGTCCAAAGCGCTCTCTGGGTTTTCTTGTGTGTTGGAGGGCGAGATTTCGGTATCAACATCAACCTCCAAAAACACACAGAGAGAGCGAGGATTGAAGATATGATTCCTTGAAACGTGTTAAGCTTCGAACATACGTGCGGTGACGCGGCTGCATGCTATAAGTATGAAATGATTATTTTTGGACGAATTCCAAAGATGAAATTGAATACAGTAGTCGTAGTCGTAGTAGTCGTTCGATAACTGAACTTGCCTTAACTGGGTTGCTTTTTAGCTGGGTGAATGTTAGCAGGGCTGTAGCCCAGTTGGCTGGTCTTGAATTAAAGAGACTTTAAACTCTGAGAGTTCACTGTAGCCCAGTTGAAAAGCAGTAATCTATATAAATAAAAATGTAAGGCAAAATCTGTTGGTAAACGGAAAACCCGAAGAAGGGATGGTCCGATTTTAGCCTTCTTTATTTTGTTGTATTCGTCTCTTCCCATAGATCAATTTAGAGGAGAGAAAAACCGGAAAATTTTCGGAATACTCTGAAGGAAGGTAAAAAAATCGGAAAATTGAATCCCCACATGTTCGAAAATTACATCATAATAAGCGTTGTTAGTCCATTCGATGTTTGCGCTATCGAAATTGATCTTTGTTCGTAAGTGGAAATGGATTATTAGGCGAAATAACTCATTTCCATATCTTATATCTTTAAATAAAAATGAAAAGCCAATTGTGTTGGTAAGCGCAAAACCCGAGGAAGGATTGGTTCAATTTGAGTCATCAAATATAGATTGTATTCGTTGTATTCGTCTCTTCCCGTAGATCAATATAGCGAAGAGAAAAACCGGAAAATTCGGAAAATTGAATTCCCATATGTTCTACAATTAGCTAAGCGTTGTTAGTCCATTTGATGTTGGCGCTAACGAAATTCATTTTTGTTCGAAAGTGGAACAGGATTTTCAGACGGAATAACGCATTCCTATATCTCCTATCTATATGAACATCTATTCCATGCAACGGAGAAACATGTTATTTCCAAAAGCTTGAAGAATCTTGAACGAGAATTGTGTCCTGAAAATAATTTTATATTATAACTAGCTAACCCGGCAAACTTCGTCCCGCCCATTTACTTGATTAATTCTCGAGTAATGCAGAAATTTGTGTTTTATTTGTATGGCAGCCACCCCTAAGAGAGGGGGGAGGGGTATCTAACCACAATAGAAACATTCATTGCACCCTAAAGTTTCCATATGCCTAATTTGGTTTAATTTGCTTGATTAATTCTCGGGTAATGCAAAAATTTGTGTTTCATCTGTACGACAGCCCCCTCTAAGAGAGGGGGAAGGAGTATCTTAACGCCATAGAAACATTTATTGCATCCTAAAACCTCCACATGCCAAATTTGGTTTCATTTGCTTGATTAATTCTCGAGTAATGCAGAAATTTGTGTTTCATTTGTATGGTATCCCCCCCTTTGAGTGGGGGAAGGACTGTCTAACCATCATAGAAACATTTATTGCACCCTACAACTTTCACATGCCAACTTTGGTTTCGTTTGCTTGGTTAATTTCCGAGTAATGCAGAAATTTGTGTTTCATTTGTATGGCAGCCCCCCCTTAGAGAGGTCTCAAAATATCACGAAAACCTTCCCCGGCTCCAAAAACCCCTACATACCAATTTTCATGTCGATCGGTTCAGTAGTTTCCGAGTCTATAAGAATCAGACAGACAGACAGACATCACTCCATTTTTATATATAGATGACGAATTTTTGTAGAAGTACTAGACAATTTATAGTAAAAGGAAATTGTAAAGGGTCAAAGGGTAATCAATCAATGAAGATTCCAGTGATTGGACTCACTAACGTTCCTCTTTTACAAATTGAGCAAATAAGATTTGATTTTTTACTTTTCTGTCCTTTTCTACAGATCCTTTTTACAGATCGCCTCAAATTTCGCTCTGGTAGCTTTTCAAGAGCTTTTTTAATTCTCTTAAATCCACCCAAAATTGATGAACAATAAATGATAGATACCGGAAGACGGAATCCTACGTTCAAAATGGGTGGGTTATATCTATGATATAACCGCAAGGTTAACGTGGGACTATTTTAGCTTGACAATCATTTGTTTGTATCGATCAAATTTTTGACTGAATGAAACAATTTCCGAATTCAATTGAATTCAATATATTTGCATTGTGAGTAGAGATTGAATAAATGCCATGTAAAGTCAATTCATGCATTGTGATAAATTATGTTCTTCGTTGAAAGTAAATTTAATTATAGTACTTTACGTTTGGTATGATACCTAGGACAAAAAACGATTATTTTGTTCCACATTTCCCTCTGAAGTTTGCAACTCTCAGGTGTGCGTACTTCTCGAACCACGAATTTGCTTGATTTGATGAAATTCAGGCACTCATTTTCGATTTTGACATGTACTCGAAAGCATATTGTTCAATCAATAGGCGTTATCGCAGCAAATGGTTATCAACATTTTACCTAATCATCAAATGGTATGCGTAGAAATTCAGTGAGCAGAAGATATGAAGGCATATTCTTCAATACAATCTTGAATAACCGAGCCAAAGCGTTGTGTTCGTACTCGCTTTCGTAAGTATTAGGAAAACACTTTTCGGAGTGCAAAAAAACATGCGGGTGCAGAAGTACCTCCGGCTTGCATGAATCAACAACTTCAACTTCTACTTTTTAGACTATAGAGGCTTTGAATTTGAAAGTTCATTCACCACTAATGTCTGCATGATTTTCCCAGGTTCCTAAGTTTAGAAGACCATGTTAAGGAAACATATTCTAGTCTGCACAAAGGCAAACGAGTACAAAAGTACTAGCAGTTTGCTTTTATTTGCAAAGTCGATTTCCCCAGACACCTTGATTTAAAAGTCTGTGTTGAGGAAATACATTTCAGTCGGAACAAAAAATACCCCCGACCTGTATGTATTTGCAATGCCAATTTCTAGCAAATAGTTTTTATTATTGTTATTCTCATTGATTTTTTTTTTATTAGGTTATAGAAATCATTCCAAATCATTGTATTTATCAGTCACATAAATGATGGACAATGGAGGGGTCTTTTAATATGAAAATCTCTTACGGTGACTCCCTTTCGGTTGCACAAAAAGGTGCCGTAAAGTCGCTTAAGCACGTTTCGTCATCAGAAGATGTATCTCCGAAGAATAGTCAACCCATCTTGAAAAGCCCTTCTCTAAGAAATCCGCAAATCTCTTCCTCCGAACCCTCCCGTTTTAATTCAACCATCGACCTCGCAATCCTCATCTGTTGCCCCCGATTCCCCTCAACAGTTCCCACTCAAGCCTCGATCACGTCTTCCCCCTTAGTTATCTCCTCTCCCCTATAAAGTTCTATCCAGAAGATACACCTAGAACTGGCCCGTGGGTTGTTTTCTTCCGGCCCAAACCCAGCGGGAAATCGCTCAACGTCATTCAGATTATGAAAGATCTGACAAAAAATTATTCCTTCGTGGTCGAAATTAGCAAGGTTAGACCGAACAAACTGCGTGCTGTTGTGAGCTAACGCAGATTGTTGTCGACAAGCGGTTCATATTAGAATATCGCGCATACGTGCCCTGCCATAACGTAGAAATTTCGGGGGTGATTACTGAACCGTCTGACGAACGAACAAAAATAATAAAATTAATAAAAACAGGGAGATGGTAGATTTAAAAAGCTCCCTTTGATGAAGGTGAAAATTTTGGACTGCCATTAATTAGGGAAAATGTCCCAGGAAGAGGGAAAAACAAAAGCTTCGAGTAACTTTTGCTGATTCCGCCCTCTCGGACTACGTTATGGTGGACAAATTGAGGCTACCGCTGTGACTCTTCGTGTCAAAGCCCATGGCTTGTAACAAATATCAGTTGGTCATACAGCAGCTTATTGCGCCAACAAGGAGCGCTGTGCCACTTGCGGAGAGCAACATGTGGACAAAACCTGCAGTGCGACTATGCACCTTCGAATGACCCAGCACTCGAGGGAATATCAAAAGCCCCAACTGTACCTGTTTTTCCATCCAGCTCAACTTCCCAATCGGGAATCATAAAGTTGACTGACATTGTGGACCAAATCCTCACGTGTTTTAATGTTTCCGTTACGATTTCCTGCCTCACAAATGAAACACAAATTTCTGCATAACTCGAGAACTAACCAAGCAAATGGAGCCAAATTTGGCATGTGATGATTTTTTGGGTACGAGAAAGATTTCAATGATGGTTTGATGACATCCTTCCCTCCTCTGGAGGGGAAGGAGGAAAATATTACACATATTTCAACCAACCATATTCCAGCCAATCATGACAATTGAAAATTTTCGGAAAATTCTGAATGTAAATGGGAAAATACGGAAAATTGAATTCCCAATGTTTCGCAATGATATCGTAATAAGCGTTGTTAGTTTATTTGAGGTTTGCGCTAACGAAACTGATTTTTGTTCGAATGCGGAATTGATGTTCAAGTAAAAACGCACTCCTATATCTTATAGCTATACAACCATTCCATGCCAAACCGATATAAGAGTTATCAGATTTTCGAGAAAAGTGATAGATTTGTTCTTGATCGCAAAATATTTGACTCGTATTTTTTTTATTTTCTCAATAGGGTGCCAAAAAGTTCATTTTGGAGTGGTCCGAAAAATCAATTTTTCATCTTTTTCCCAAAAATAACTTTTTCAGAAATTTCAAAACTCTTGAACTACTGGACCGATTTTGATGATCGATACATCAAACTGAAGTTAATCACTTAGTCTTTTTTGGAAAAATATTGCGCTTGCCAAAAATTTGGGTTTTGTTTTTGTAATTATTGATTGTATTTGTTTTTTGTTGTCTTCGTGGCTTGGGATTAGAGGGGCTATATTTTTTATATTTTTTCTTGAAAGCTGAGGATTTTTTACGTAAAATATCCAGAAATCAGAGATGTGATTTTTTTCGTTTCTAAGTTAAATTTTCGAAAAAAAAGTCATTTTTGAACAATACGCGAAAAAACGATTTTCGGACCACCCTAAAATAGAAATGAGCACCCTTAAGAAAAAAAATTAAAACATACGGGACTAATATTTTGCGATGAAGAACAAATACACCACTTTTCGCGAAAATTGGAGAACCACTATATCGGTTTGAAATGGAATGGCTGTGTACAAATACAAATGGATCGACAAATGTGTTGTTCAGCGCAAAACTCGAGAAAGAAGCCGTCCGATTTGAGATGTCTTCATTTTATTATATTTTCTGAATCAAACATATAGTCCATGTAACAGAGAAACATGTTATGTGCAAGTGGTTGAAAAATCTTGAACGAGAATTGTGTCTAATTTTATGACGATTTTTGGTGGAAGTACTAGGAAATTTATAGTAAAAGGAAATTGTAAAGGGTCAAATAGAAGATCAATCAACGAATAGTACAACGATTGAATGTCCATGAATGTTCGCTTAGCTAGAAGTTGAGTTAATAACAAAAAGTCCATATTGGGCGGTACGAATTTTGCCGGGTCAGCTAATAAATAATATAAAATACAAGGTGCAGCAGGACTTGCCCAAAATTATGTGAAGATGTCAAAAACATAACTCGAAAAGATAACCACATCTTTATACAGTCTAGTCTGTATTGACGTTTATTCATATAGTATTTCGCGTAAACTCGATTCTTCATATTATTAATCTTGCAAAGCTACACTTTCACAAAGTATTGACATTCAATAGATTTTTAAAAACTAGTGTTAATGCGTTTTTCTGAGATTGCCCATGCAACACTTACTATTTATTTTTTTAAATGAATAAATAAGCCAATATTTTCTTTTATTTTTCCTGGAAAGTTGATTGATTTTACAACAAAAAACATCGCCAAACAAGATATTTTGAACAGCCAACTAGCTTTAGATTTTCTAGAAGAATGTGGATAAGCCCTTGTAAAAAATTAGTCGCTATCTGATTTTGGGCACAAAACATGAAACTGATAACTATTTCTAAATTGATTGTGAATAGGGTGTGAATTTAGCTCGACATAATATTTGTAAATTTGTGTTCCGAGATAAAATATAAAAAAGGGCACATATTTTGCATTACATTCAACATTGCCGTATTCTTACATCAAATATGTTACTGTCTTTACCGGGAATATCTTCCAAATCTTCCTATCTTTTGAAATAAACAGAAATATTTCAAATTCAGCAAGGTTGGCTAGCTAATCGACCAATACTTATACGCGGACCTGAACGACATACCTGGGGTGGCTGTCTATAACGTTGGCTTATCACCACCGCAAAAACAGACATTATTAAACACTGACAAGCACGCACACGTGCATTGAAAAAGAGAGGACTCTTGTTTACTTGCGCCTTTCTCGCAATCTCTTTCTCTCTGTGTGTACGTGATGCTCACGATTGTTGACACACAGAGCGAGAAGGGTCATTTTCTCGTCAAGAAGGAAAGGTATGTAATACAACCACACAGGACCCAAAATAAGAGAGTGAATGCACGCACGTGGTGCTGAAGGATAAAAATTATGGCTCTGATCGAAGCCTTTTCCTCTCGGAATCTGTATGGACGACCATGTACGAAAAGATAGAAATCCTTTTTGGGGTGCTGAAATCGGAACATCATCCAATTAGACTCCAGAGACAGTAATCTAATCAAACACAAATGAAGAATCATATATTTTCAATTTGGAGGCTTACTTTGCTGGATTATAGGGTAAATATGACCCTAGTGTAGTTCGGTAGCCTTCTGTCGATAACATTTCAGAACTCATTTGAAGTTTTCCCGATCTAGGGTGGCCCCAACGCAGATAAGATTTATCTAGTTGAAACAAATGAGCGTGGTTCCTACATGGCAAGGAAATTCAGAGCCATAACCATTGTCGCTTTTCCCATCCAAACCAGACTGCTGACGGTGAATAAACGATTGCACAATCAGCAAGCACTATGGCAGCGAACGGTGAACCAGCTACCACACGTGTGCCTATTGTTTGATTCCATTTCTCGTGTTCGGAAACCGCCACCTCCGCAATCCATCTGCACACAGGAAATGATGATATCAAACCCAAATGCAGACTGGCAGACAGACAGCCGAATGGGCTCACGCAAACTGAGTGCCCACTCCACCCACCGGCCGGAATGGGCTATACCTATCTGCAGTGTGAATTCTCCTGTGAGATGATTACAAAAGAGGCGCACTATACACTACGTTAGACAGGACGAACACACAGTGCGAGGTTAGGTATCCATTGCGGAAAAAAAACACCCCCATTTGGGGGCAAGAGAAGGACAACCCTGTTAACTCTCGTGTGGCTATCGCTGAGGGAGCAGATTTTTCTGCGTTCTCCTTTCCTTTTGTTTACTGCTCAAGGTAGGCGGGGATGACACATATGTTCGGTGCGAGGAAAAGAATGGTAAGGTAAGTGTACCAATTATGGAGGACATATGTCACCAACTTGCAGAAATTCACGAATAAATACTCTATTTTAGTTCAAAAGTATACAAAAATATACTTTTTCTAGCAGTTTGTACTATGTCAACATTTTTAAGTGATTTCAGAAACGCTGTAACTTTGTGAAAAACCAACGCATGAAGATGGGATATACATTATTTTAAAGCTTCAAGTTTGCAAGTAAAGGGTGTGTCACATCAAATTGCATCACGGAAAAAACGCTGTAGAAATTCGCCCAGTAGACCGATCCTTTTGAAAATTTTAGACAGTAAAAAACTATTAAACAACTTTTGGCATTTTCTTTTTAATCATACTTCGAGCCCAAGCCCGTATGCTCGCACCTTCCTCTTTACCCCGTCCATAAGGTTCTGTACAACGTCAGGTTGTAGTTTTTTTTGAACAGAAATCCATTTTCTCTTGAAGTCCGCCTCCGATTTGACAACTTTTGGGTTCTTCCGGAGGGCCTGCTTCATAATCGCCCAATATTTCTCTATTGGGCGAAGCTCCGGCGCGTTGGGCGGGTTCATTTCCTTTGGCACGAAGGTGACCTCGTTGGCTTCGTACCACTCCAACATGTCCTTTGAATAGTGGCACGAAGCGAGATCCGGCTAGAAGATGGTCGGGCCCTCGTGCTGCTTCAATAGTGGTAGTAAGCGCTTCTGTAGGCACTCCTTAAGGTAAACCTGTCCGTTTACCGTGCCGGTCATCACGAAGGGGGCGCTCCGCTTTCCGCAAGAGCAGATCGCTTGCCACACCATGTACTTTTTGGCAAACTTGGATAGTTTCTGCTTGCGAATCTCCTCCGGAACGCTGAATTTGTCCTCTGCGGAGAAGAACAACAGGCCCGGCAGCTGACGAAAGTCCACTTTGACGTAGGTTTCGTCGTCCATTACCAGGCAATGCGGCTTCGTCAGCATTTCGGTGTACAGCTTCCGGGCTCGCGTCTTCCCCACCATGTTTTGCCTTTCGTCGCGGTTAGGAGCCTTCTGAACCTTGTATGTACGCAGGCTGCTTGGTCCGCTGGACGAATGAACTTGACAAATTCAGCTTATTGGCGACATCCCGGACCGAACTTCTCGGATCACGTCTAAACTGCTTAACTACGCGCTTGTGATCTTTTTCACTGACGGAGCATCCATTTTTGCCGTTCTTCACCTTCCGGTCGATGGTTAGGTTCCCGAAGTATCGTTTTAGTACTCTGCTGACCGTGGATTGGACGATTCCCAGCATCTTACCGATGTCCCGATGTGACAACTCCGGATTCTCGAAATGAGTGTACAAGATTAATTCACGACGCTCTTTTTCGTTCGACGACATTTTTCCAAATTTACGAAAAATTGACAGTGAAGCATGGCCAACGTGATCTATACACTCTTATCTGATTATAAAACCAAAGCTGAAGATATAATTCCTAAAAATTAAATTTCTACAGCGTTTTTTCCGTGATGCAATTTGATGTGACACACCCTTTATTACAATGCGTCTATCTTTTTGTGTGTAGGTGTAGTGGATAACAATATTGGAAAGAAAAAAATCGATTTTTTTTCTGCGTTTTTAAAGATTAACACAGTGTTTTATCAATCACGTCAATAGTAAATCCAATTAACCTTATCAATCAGCATGCATTTGATTCCAATAACGCTCCTGTAGGTAATTTTACTACAGGAAAAAGTTTTGATAGAATGAAAAATTTTCCTTTTTCTATTGAATACTTTTTTCAATAATGCGATTATTCCCAAATCAGAAGACAGTTTTGAAAATTCCAACAAATTCTGTACAAGATTCATTATTTATCATTCATTATTCGGCAATTTTTGCTTCTGCTTTGATCGTTCCTCTTATATGACTATCTCTTACGATAACCATGGCCTTCCAGACAGATTTAGTGCCACATAATATCAAGATGCAAAAAACATTAACTGATTATTTGTATTCAAAATAAAAAAAAACTAATAACTTCAGGGATGATAATCTGAGAGAAGGTACTCTTAATTAAATATAAATTAAAAAAGAATCAACAAGCATTACAAGTTCCAATTATGATTTATCTTCTGTTAATGATAAATTATTGTTTTTTTTTCTAATATCCGGTATTCGGCTGGATACCAAATATTGAGTGGATAAACAATATACAATCCACTTCAAGGAGTGTTGTTACGGCATTAAACATTTGGAAAATTTGGAGAAAAATTATTTTTTATATGACCAAAGTGCTGATCTTTCTGCAAGATGAATTTTGAAGGTTTAGAATGTGTTTATACGTCTTTTCTTGGTATGTGATTTTTCAGAATTTTAGCAGTGTCCCGCGATACAAAAATATATATATTTATAAAATTTTGATATTTTTTTAGAATTTTGAGACTTAATACTGGTTTAATTCACAAATATTAAAAAGCACATACGAACATATTTAAATTTGAATTAAAACAGTACTAAGTCTCAAAATTCTGTAAAAAAATATAAAAATTTTATAAATATATAGATTTTTGTACCGCGAACACTGCTAAATTTCTGTAAAAAAAATCACACATATCAGGAAAAGGCGTATAAACACATTCTAAATAAATACAAAATACCTTCAAAATACAACTTGCAGAGAGATCAGTAATCAGGATGTTTATGTATTGCTTATTTTGCTCATGCTTATGACATCCGACTGCTTATCAAAGAGCTTGCGAAAACGAAAATCGAAATAGCAATAATTGCTATCACCAACTGCAATAAAACTACCGCAAAATAACTCAAATTTGAGGTCTGATAATGAGATAGAATCAGAAATTGATTCATATATTAATATAATGCAAATAAACATCAATAGTAGATAAAGTATGAAGAAAACAGAGTATAATTGAGTAATTTGTGCTGTAAAAATTGGTATAAAAAGTAATGTTCCCGAGAGTTCCCGAGCTCGAAAAGCAGTTTGCCGAGTACTTCAAACCCTGACGAACAAGATGACGTTGAGTCTTGATGCACAAACGTGCACATTTTTGAAAAAAATAATTATTAAAAGTCACATATTTTTGCTTTGTAACCAATGTACATCTCAATGGTGTCATTTAACACTAATAGTGTCTTCAGCAAAGTTATGTATTTTCATGTTATCTAAAACTTTGTGGAACATATTAAGTTGATATAACGTTATTAAGGCATAACTTAAGTTGAAAAACTAGTTTTGAGATAGTCTCCCCAGAAAAATAGTTATATCTCTGAAGGACTGATAGATAATTATTATGTATCTTCAGCAAAGTTTCATAAAATTTATAGTTCTACAATGTTGCTCAAGGCATAACTAAATAATCTCGGAAGTATAAAAAGTTAGCTTTTTTAATTTTTACTGTAACTTAGTAAGAGTTTAAATGAAACCGCCAAATTATTCGAATCAACATTCTGAACAATTTTTCTGAAGACACCTAAGCTCTAAAATGTAAGTTAAGACGAGAAAAGATTTTTGACCGTTTTTTTTTTCAGAAAGTCCCCACTGTGCGGCGTAGGGATCAATTAATTGATTTAATCGGTACCAAAGGATCGATCTTTGCTGAAGACCTACTTTGCAGACCTCGAGATAACGTATTTTTCAGATGGACGAAAGAGATTGGAGTATCACTGGGTGAAGTATATCGAGCTAAAAAGAGACTATGTTGACAAATAAATCGCCCTTTTCCAAAGTTTTTGTTTTTTTTTTTTTGTAGGCTCAGTACTTTTCGGACTGCCCTCGTACATGTTCTAGAATCCTCTCTCCTACAGTTTTTGCGTAGATATACAGAAGAACTCCGATTATCCGCGAAATAGTCGGGCCAGGTCATCGCGTATAGCGAAAATCGCGGATAACGCAATATAGGACTAAAAACGAGGTACAAACACGAAAAAAAGACATTTTAGCATGAAAACTATACTTCATCAATACAGAAATTATTGAACTATCGTGTCGTGTAAATCAGTGATCAGATAATGTGTAAAGACATGACCAAAACAAATAAGCATGACTCTACCACTCACTGACAAATTTCGGAAGGTTTATAGAATTACTAGGGAATTCACTTTCGCGGATAATCCGCACCGTGGATCAACCGCTCGCGGATAATCGAGGTTCTACTGTATTCGCAAAAAAACACTTTCCAGCAAAACAATGCCGCTCTTCAAACCAGCAAGGAAACTAAGCAATAGATTAAGGACCAAAAACTTGTCTTATTGGACTGGCCGGCTCGCTATCCAAACTCGAATCCTGTTGAAAATCTCTGGGGGATCCTAGTACGCAGAATCTACGCTGAGGGAAAGCAGTACACCTCGGTTGATGAACTCAAGGCCGCAATTTCGGAGACATGGAAAAATTACGAGAAATCCGTTCAGCAAAATTTGATAAATAGTATGCAAACACGAATTTTCCAGGCTATTAACCAAAATGACAAGGTTACCGACTATTGACATGTAAATCTGTCGATTGTTTTGAATTTATCATTGATAATACTTATGAATTTTGAAATTGTCTTATAAAAACTGGACAGCTGAAATTATCATATTTGAACCCAATAAATGAACAACCGACTCTTTCGAACCAAATTGACGATTTATATACTTTATTCTAAGCATTCAACAATATATAAAAAAAATCTTGTTCTAATTCTTGTAACTGCTTGTGTTACAACGAAATATAATATATACAAGGTGGTCATATAGAATTTGGACAGAATGCACACTTTAAAGATACAATATATGCTGACAGAAATAACAACAACATTGGTCGTTTGACAATCATTCCGTTCCACACATTGGAAGCACTGGATTTATATAACATAAAATTCCTCAAACGAATTCATTGAAATTTCATTGAATGGGTAACTAAAATTCGAGTGACCACACCTGTTATCGTTTGCAAATATTCGATTAAGAAAAAAAATCAGGAGGGAACGTGAATGTTTGAAATTATTTAAATCAAAACTTCAATTTTGAAAGAGACTAAGTTCGCCGGGTCTGCTAGTAAATATTTGAATATGGAAAATTTCTTGTTTGGTAAGGTAAGTTGAAAACATTATTAAGTATTTCTAACTCCGTTGTTTCTTTCTCGTTTTGTTGTTAGGCCATCAAATGTTGAACAGAACATCATTTAAACGTCTGCCACGTGACTACTTGCACTACATTTACATTTTGGCCTTCAAAACATAAATAATCTTCCCATGGCATGGAATGAACTTCATTCCAATCAAACCAGCTAACATTTTCGAACTTCCGTATGTATCCCAACTTTGAGCGGACTCATCCAAATTTGGCTGTCGATTGAATGGATTGTAATGTGTCATTAAGAACAAAAAAAAATTGTGTGAATATTGTTTATAATCAATTCCGTGTATATGATATAGGGCTTTTTCAGAATGCAGACGGTAAAGTTATACAATGTATACTTCTAATTAGCACACAAATTGCATTTGTTAATTCAATGCGGTAATCAGTCTCATGGATCATGCTGTGCTGTATCGTACGGAATGAGTCTCCACCAAAATGTTAGTTAATATGAGTACTCCTGGTGGTTTGTAATAATTCACAATTTTGACCGTACATCCTGTTCATGATGATAACGACAGCAATCACAACCCCTCAATAATTCTTTAATTACCACGATTATCATAAATGCTTTAAAATATGATACAAGAAACCGTGCATCATCCTATTTCTCCTCTCTGCGATGCCTATAAACAACACAAACCAAGACAACCCCCCGATGTACATTTCCGGGTTATTAGTACATCAACATTATATACTGCTATCAATTGTGTGAGCCATTCCATAATATCAATTCCGATAACGACCATCCATCCCGGGAGTCCTTCGTCCAAGACCTAACCTCACCGGTTTCTTTTCTTGTGCACTTCCATAAAAACACATTTCATTCGCCATAAGATTCTCCGCAGCGTCGTGTTTCTTTTGTGCTCTGTGTCGATCAGCAATTTTTCCCTTTTGCTTTGTCGAATTTTTTCGCCAATTCTGTTTCCATCCTTCCCGGGGGCCTTCTCTGCCCAGTTCCCAGCATCTTGTTGTTTAGCCGTATTTCTTCTTCCACTGTCGAGGGAGAACGAAAAAAATCTTTCATGCTAGCATGTCGCTATTACACATCGCAGTCCGCAGTTGACTTTTTTTTCTCCTGTGGTGATTATGTAACCCAAGTGATAACAGAGAAATTGGGATGATATTTGGGTGGAGAATAGAAACAGCAATAACAACAAACACGGCAAGCGCGTTTTCCTCGCACGTGCCTCTCCTCTTGTGAGGAAAGTTGGAGAAACTCTCGCGAGCGGTGCTTAGTGCTCTCCTCTCGGGTCCTCTAGTGGATATTCGGTTGAAGGAATAATTGGGTAAGATAAATAGCTGAAATGTGATGAATCCTCAATCATCGTATACAATATTTTGAATGGTCGCAACTCAAGAATATTCCTACTCAGGTATAATCAGTAATTTGTTTCGCAGTGCAGTGTGCTCAGTGTAAGAGCCTCCGCAAACAAACTTTTTATCGGTCGATAGTTTGGTCGGGTTGAGCTGCTAGTATAAACACCGACCCAACTGAATCAGTGTAATGTACGCATATGTATACCTCTGATTAACATATTGAGCCCCGAATTGTTCTCGCTGCGCTTTCCATTCAGCCCATATCAAGAGCGTTTGCACAATATCAGTCGGTCTCACCTCCCAAAAATACAGAAAATAGTCAGAAATTCTACTAGAAAGTAGTCATATTTTGTAAAACATCCGAGAACAAACCATATTTTTATATATTTTTTTTATTTTGTAACTGTCAGTCCCAGTCAGTCAGCGCTTTCCTACCAAAAAGCTCAACATCGGCCCTTAGGGACCGACGCGGGGCTCAACGTGTTAAGAAGCCGACCAAACTGTCGGCTGACAAAAAGTCTGCGGTCTTCGGGGGCTCTAACGGAACGTATTTATCTTTTTTTTAGGTTTTCAGCTCGAACCCACGAAATTGCTGATGTCTACTAAATTGGAGTGTTTTAGGGATATTTCGTTATACAATAGTCGCAATATTCATCGGTTTTGAGGAAAAAAAACAAGTGTTATTGTGGCTAATCTCGACGCATCCGCATTCACAACAAAAACAACATAACTAGAAAGACAAATTTTGATTTTTAGATTTTAAATATTGAATCTGACAAAATTGTTGGAAAGTAAATGAACTTTCAGAATAAAATATGTGTTTGGGACACTGCTGAAAAAAAAATTACACAAAAATTGAATTTAATATCAAAGACTTCCATATCTTATCATATTTGAAGAAAATAACATTTATGCATATGGTCAAATCTCAGCTGAAGAGTGTACCATTTAAAACCCGCACAAACAAGATTGGCCTTAACCCCAGCCATAAGAGTAACTCCAAATGAAATCACCCTAGAAATGTAGATCTGTTTATTTTCTATTGGGATCATTTAGCAATTCAGCTGTAACAGAGCCGAATTTATTCGTGTACTTTTTATCTCATGTTGTATATTACACAGTTGCCATTTGTGGCGTAAGAGTATTCCTATTCTATCGATTCACATGTCGCCTTTTTTCGGCGTAAGAATATTCCTATTGTTCCTTTTATTCCGTGACGTGAGCGGTAAGGGCTCATGATCGTTCGCTTAGTAGCGGACACACAACTAATTAGTCTACGAAGAACATGTATTTTTGATTCGAATGAAAGTTCGTATTCCGTTTGGGTTGGAGGAAATATAAGAGTTTTCCACAGCATTTAACAGCACAGCAAGCTGACTCAAGAGTAACTTTTGAAAAGGGCGCATCGATTTTAGTAAGAAAAATCTTTGATAATTTATATCTCAAAAACTATGAGCCGTACTGAAATTGTGTTCAGAAAGACTTATAGAGTATTGATGTTTAAACGTGAAAAAGATATACACTGAAAAAAATTATAACTCTTTTTTTTATTTATAAAAAAAAATAACTTGCCACATCTAAAATATGTATTTTGTAATTTTTTTCATATAAAAGAAACACGACGCTGCGGAGAATCTTATGACAAATAAAATGGTTTTCTTATGGGAGTGCACAAGAAAAGAAACCGAGATTAGGTCTTGAACGAAGGACACCAATGATAGATGGTCGTTATCTGAATTGATATTATGGAATGGCTCACACAATTGATAGCAGTGTATGATGACCCGGAATTGTACATCGGAGGATAGTCTCGGTTTGTGTTGTTTCTAGCCATAGTAGAGAGTAGAAGTTGGATGATGTATGGTTTCTTGTATCTTTTTTTGATAGATTTATGATAATTGGGGTAATTAAAAAAAATATTGAGGGACTGTGATCACTGTCGTTATGAACAGAATGTACGGTCGAAATTGTGAATTATTGCAAACCAGCAGGAGTACTCATATTAATTACTATTTTGGTGGAGTCTCATTCCATAGGATACTGCCTAGCATGGTTGATTATCGCATTCAATTAACTGATGCAATTTGTGTGCTAATTAGAGGTAGGGGAACTTAGGGTAAGACGCATCACCATGGAAAACGCAATAATTGGTAGATTTTTTGTGCTTATAACTTCCTTTTTTTATTATAAATATAATTAAAAGTATTTTAGCACCAAAAACCTCTTTCTAGCTTCATAAAATAGTAAAATAAAGAAAAATCGTTATTTTTTGCAAATTTTCTCGCTTCTGTCATAAGACTTTTGAAGCATTATAAAACTCATTCACGTTTTGCAATTATCAAATGTTACCAGAGCTATTGATTGAGTTTGAATAAAAAAAAAAGTTAAAAAATATGTTTTTATATTGAAATGCAATTTTCGATTTCATCTCATAATGGGGCATATCGCTCCAGTATGGAGATTAAAAAAGAGTTAGCCGGTTACAGTGTTACCAAATCAATCAGATATTTTCTGCATCTGTCTGCAAAAACAAAAAAAAACATTTTCACATTTTTTTTTTTGATGCATTATTTAATAAAACCAGATCGAATAAAATTATTTCAATGTTCCTGACTACTACTTTTCATGATTTACAGTAGTTTTATAGTATATTTTTACGGATTCACATGTTTCAAAGGTTTATAAAATACACCTTCTATTGGTGTCAATGCTCCCCTCATTTGAGATAACTTTTAATCAATCACCAGATGATTATTTCGCACGTATTCAGACCTTTTTTGGGTTATAACACTTACAAATATTGTAAACATCATTCTTGGGCACCATTCGTATCAGATTTACATAGCTAAACCATTAAATTAACGCATTTTGATGAACTCAATTCTGATCATGAGTTGTCCAATTCAATAATGTTGTTTTGTCACATGATTTCAATGGCAACCGCTTGGCGCGCTGCAGTTTGTTTAATGTGTCCTTCGCGCATAGCAGAAATAAAGTTTCTCTGAGTTGAATGTGTTGAGGTAAACACTTTTAAAATGGCCAAGAAAAGGCAATATTCTGAAGAAATCCTTAATTATGAATGGATCAATATAATGACAGTAAACTCAAGCAATGGTAAATGCAACATCTACTTGAGAATTCGGATGTTTTCATTCAAAAATGGTAATTTCTAAAACCGGACAAACCATGATCAGAGGTGGTCAAACCATGATCATAATTTCTCTTCAAGGAAAATCGTTAAAAAACATAACGATTTGAATAATTTCAACGCCTTATAGTAGCATAAGCAACTAGAGACTTGGGGCTTTTCAACAAACCCAAACTCGTATCGATTATATGTGATTGTCATGAAGAAAAATAGATTTGCATTTACTAGTTGCGGATTTACCCCAAATCGGACAAATCAAGATCATTTAGATTTCAAGTTCACCTATGTGGGCTTTCGTCCACATTAAAGTTGTTACATCGCACCGAACAGCAATTTAATGACACCAACACATCATTGCTTCCGCCCGCTAACGCTGCTACTGCTGATGCTGCGTGTGATACATGATCGACATGACATTTCAACATGCCTCACACCCATCCGCCTCTTCGGCACTCCATCAATCAATTCGCGTTGCTAATCGAGCGAGTTTCCGTCCGTTGTTTCCGTGTCGGAAGAGTTTTTTTCTTGCCTCTTTTCTGCCTCCAAGTTTCAGCTCACGCACAGCAAAAAGCTAAGCAACAACGGGAGAAAAAACTTTCGTTCCAAATTTTCGCCCCTCATCTCGTCTTACAGAAAGACGGGCAAAAACGAAATTAACGGTTTGAAGTGAGGAAAAGAGGATACTGGAAAAGTGACCATCGCTGCCGAAAGCAATCGGTGTCGAACCCTTCAACGCTGTCCATTTGTCCTGTCCAAGACTCGCCCCCAATCCAACGATACCGTTTGGAGTTAGTTGAGCTAAGAAAGCGTCGATAAGCGGAAGATGGGATGAATTGCACGCGCCGGGGAAAAGAAGAAAGGTGAGTGGCAAGTGGCGAGAGCGAGTTTATCACCGCCAAACGGCGAAGCTGTTTCTGGTGGCAGAAGAATGGCGAGGAAAACTTTACACCATCTTTTGTGTCATCGAATTTTCCCCCTACCATGACGAGGGATTGCAGCGCCCGCAGCATTCACATAGTTCAGTCAGTCGCCTTGCCAACCAACTGCTTGCTTGCCGAGTTCGGCCTGAGTTTGACGGGACCAAACAACTAGGTATATGCTATGTGCTTCTCTTCGTGTGCCCTCCGTTCGATCCACAGTGCCCTAAGGTGAGCTCTGAAGTGAACAATATTTTTATCGACAGCTTGCGACTTTGTCCTTCCGACAGGCTTGCTATTGCTGCCACTGATGTTGCTGGAAGTGTGGCTCGGAAGAACGAGAGAAGTCGAAATGTCAGATGTGACAAATTATCTGAAAATAGAGTGAACATTTTCATCAAATGGGATGAAACCATTTCCTCAGATCAGAAATTTTCTGTTTGTACTCTTTGGGGGCATCGATGCTGGCATGGAGAAGAGTATTGAGCAAATTTTCTTCGTCAAGAAAGTTGGTTTGTAAAAAGCGCTTCAATGTGAGTAGTTGAATATTTTTTTCGTTCACATAGATCAGGTTAATTACAACACAGTTATGATAGTCAAACACGAGTTAGGCTGTTGCTGATCGTGTCAAAAATTAAGATTCAGGATCCACTGCGGTAAGGGATGTGATCATGTCAACGTGATATCACGAACGACCCAGAAATCGAGGGGACATCAAAGCCCCAACTGTCCCTTTTTTAGCGTCAAGTACAACTCCCCAATCGGAATTTATAAAGTTGTATGTCCTTGTGGATCGAATCTTCACGTGCTTTAATGTTTCCGACTCCATCAGAACTATTTTCACTGCAATGCTTCCAGTATACCCTTTTCGGTCGTTTATCTGCTTTCAGCCATCACAGCAAGGAATCATACTAAATACTTTATTCAACCATGTAATAGTCCACATTTTTTGTAAACGAATCTTAATGTTCAGAGAACTTTCTCACGAATGTATACGAAGATTCTGTGAACAATAGGTAGCGGTACTCGGTATAAACAAAATATTATTAGCGTGGAATGATAAGAGGATTTCTTTCAACGGAAATTAATACCGACCGCAAAGAGTTAAAGACAATTTTGCAGCAATTGATGCAAACACGACCCCTTCTTGCAATGATTATCACTCTTGATGTCTAATTAAATTAGAGAGGTCTGAGATATCACTGTTTTACAGTGGAGTTGTCGTATCCCTTATCCCTAGGTTGGATACATTCAAATTTTTCAATTGTGATGTTTTTGCTCTGTCCGAAACTTGACTTTCTTCTCAAAATGGATCTCTCTTCCCACGATTTTAATATTATACGCTTGGACCGTATTGACAGATATGGAGGAGTGCTATTGGGGATGAATTTGGCGACTTCGGCAATGGAATGTATAGTATAACTCTGACTATGCTCTATGAATCTACTCCCGATTGGCCGGAAATGCCATAACATCCAATTATATGGGCAATTTTTGTTTTGATTCGCGGTTTTATGATACTGGCTCTAAATGACCAGCAACGATATAAAACGCTAAACGTGGCTCAACCGCACAACGGCCAACGCTCAACGAAACTAATGTTGCCTTTGCCGGAATCCTGGTCCTTTCTTTTTTCTAAATTTGGAAATCTAACACATTTTCAATAAAATTTCATTGCAAGCCATGAAGATCAACTTAACGTTCGTGATAATCACCTGAAATTATTGACAGTAATGAAAGAGCCTGAATGCAGGCTTTTAGAAATTCATTCTTGTTGTTTTCGTTCAATACTTATACTCAATACTGTTATTCTCATTATGACAGATGTGGTGTTGAGTTTCAACAGAAGAGAATCCATCCGACACTGGGAGAAAGCTAATTCCTTCATTCGTGAATAAATTTTGATAATTTGCGGCACTGGTAGTGATCATTCGCCAATCACAATCTCTATCACCGATGGGTTGAGTTCTTCTGAATCGATAAACATGGCATATGACCTCACGAGACACATTGACTGGAAAGAATATGCGGACGCGATTGCTCTAGTCATCAATTCCAGAGATGGTTTACCTCCATTGGATGGTTCCATTGGAGGAACTTTCCTTATCGCTTGATCTACGATAGCGCACGTGTATCAAAACCTTCTGCTAACCCAAGTGCTTTTGACCTCTCGCTTTGCACGAATTCACTATCGTTAGATTGCAAGTGGGATGTAATCCAGTGATCCCAACGGTAGTGATCACTTGTCCTGCTCCAAGATAGGATCGAATTAGGTTCAACTTATTGAAAAACCTCCCTGATGTGGCGAAACATCGCTTGTTGAATTTATTCAGTCAGCTTCTGGAACATAATATTCTTCCAGATGATTGAAGACAGGTATGAGTTCTAGCTATTCAGAAACTCGCGTCCGTCTTCAATTCGTACTACCCAATAGCAATGCTGTCGTGTATTCGGAAATTGTTGGAGAAAATGATCTTGTTTCGCCTTGATCGATGGGTCGAAACAAATGAGCTACCATCAGATACACAATATGAGTTCCGCAGGGGCAAGGGGACGAAAGATTGTCTTGCGTTGCTTTTTTCAGAAAACCAAATGGCTTACGCCCAAAAAAAAACAAGTGGCTCCAGTATTCTTGGGCATAAAGGGGGCCTTCGATTGTGTTTCAATGAAGGTTTTGTCAGATAAATTACACCATCGGGGTATACCACCTCTCTCAAGTAACATGTTATATAACTTGCTTTGTGAGAAACATTTGAAATTTTCTCACGAAGATTCGGCAGTAAGTCGTGTCTCCTACATGGGATTTCCTCAGGGCTCATGTTTAAGCCCCCTTTTGTACAACTTCTACGTAAGCGACATTGACATTGCCTTACACAAAATTGCAGCTTAAGACAACTTGCAGATGATGGAATGGTGGCTGTCGTATGATCAAAAGAATGCGACCTGCTAGGACCCTTACCCTTAATACTGTTTTAAACAATGTCAATACAATTTTTCAACCAGGGCCATCGGTCTAGAGATTGAGTTCCCACGAAGAAAACAGAGACGGTCGTCTTTTCTAGGAAGCATGGCAAAACCAAAGCTTCAACTTTTGGATAAACCTATCACTCATGTTATGTCATTCAAGTATCTTGGGGTTTGTTTCGACTCCAAATGTACTTGGAGAGTCCTTATTGACTATCTGAGAAAAAAATGCCAACAAAGAATAAACTTTCTCTGTACAATTACCGGCACCTGGTGGGGATCCCATCCAGAAGATCTTATAACGTTGTATTCTTTCAGTGAGGGAGTATGGCAGCTGCCAAAACACACCTCATTAAACTCGAGAGACTTCAGTACCTTTGTCTTCGTTTTACGTTGGGATGTATGCCCTCAACACACACCACGAGTCTCGAGGTTTTGGCATGAGTACTCCCACTAAAAGATCGCTCCAATTTATTATCTCTTCGGTTCCTCATCCGGTTTATAGTTATGAATCCATTGGTGATCAGATTTTGATCTGTCTCGAGGTTTTGGCATGAGTACTCCCACTAAAAGATCGCTCCAATTTATTATCTCTTCGGTTCCTCATCCGGTTTATAGTTATGAATCCATTGGTGATCAGATTTTGATCTGTCCATGAAGCAGCATATCCATGGAATTCCAGATTATCATCGATCGGAGTTCGTTCCAACGATGCAAAGTATGGGCGTATTAATTGTGATTATATGTACCTTACCGACCGATCCCCTGTGCACAAGTCCACAAGGCTTGGAGTTTTCAACGAATTTTTAGCAGTCTCCAGTATCCTTTCTCAGTGTATATTGCTGAATTGGCCGCGATACACTGGGCGCTGGACAGCATCTCCTCACGACCTGTTGAACACTATTACACTGTAACGGATAGTCTTACCTCTGTCGGAGCTATCCGTTCAGTGAGACCGGAAAAGCACACGCCGTACTTCCTTGAGAAGATACGAGAAATTTTGAGTGCTTTAACCAGACGCTGTTATGTCATTACCTTTGTATGGGTCCCTTCACGTTGCTCAATTTCGGGTAATGAGAGGGCTGACTCATTAGCAAAGATAGGTGCATTTGAAGGCGATATCTGTCAGCACCCAATCGCCTTCAATGAATTTTATTCTGTAGTCCGTAAAAATACTATCGCTAACTGGCAACGAAAATGGAACGGAGATTAATTGGGCCGGTGGGCTCGATTATCCCTAAGGTTAGCCTCAAACCATGGTTCAAAAGTCTGCACTTGAGTCTCTTGAGGGACTTTATTCGCACCTTCTTCCGACTTATGTCCAATCACTGTTCGTTAGATGCGCTACTCTTTCGTTTCAATCATGCCAGCAGCCATCTCTGCGTTTGTGGCGAAGGTTATCACGACAAATTTAAGATATTTTTTCAACAGTTAATGGTTCCAGATTATGCTCCCTTGGCCGAGTGGTTAACTTGTTATGCCGGGGGATCGAGTTCGTCTCCCGTTCTAGCGGGATGATTTTTCATAACGAAGGGCTCTTTTTGAGACCACCATTTGGAGTATTACAAAAGTTAAATTTACGATTTTTTGAAAAACTATAAGAGCTCAATTCAAAGGCAATTGTCACCAACAATCGAAGTACTACGTCAATATTCCATCCGTATCGCTAGGCATAGGTCCTTCTACTTCTATTTCAGTAAATTTGAATTCAAAATTTTAATTACGTATGCCTATAACTATGCATACGAGATATTTTCAGAACTGCTCAGAGTTCTGGTGAAGAAGAGGATGTTGATCGAGGTTGTTCGTTGGTTACCTGAAATTTTGTTTCGTAGTTTCAACTGATTCTCAATCTACAAGGTCAAACGCTACGAGATGTCTCAGAGGGTCGTAATGTTTAGTTACTTGCAATTGTTATATACAGATCCTTGTTCAGCACTTTTGATTCCCTTATTCAATTCTTCCCCTTCTCGATGTGTTCAGCAATGTTCAGCTAGAAAGAACCCTCGTTGTGATTGAAGCTGAAGCTGAAACCATAAACAACGATAGTTGTAAATATTTTCGATAGTGTGGTGGCATACAATGGCAAACACCGCGTAAAACTCCGGCATTTCCGAATCGAATAAGCTGATTAAAATTATTCATTCTTTGTCATCATCATCAGATCAAGAGATTTAAGGCAATTTCCGTTAATTCAATGTGAGGGGAATCTGCAACAGCTCCCGACTAGTCTACCGAATAACCAATATTCCACTTCTGATTTGAAAGTCAACCTAATGTTTTCCCAATAGTGCTGACCAGTGAAGAATCGGCTCCCATGAGATAGGAAGGAAGGGGCCTTTCCTCCAGTTCTTCGTCTACGCTACGCTTACTTGAACGTACGGCAATTCATCTCGACAATTATTCGCCATCCACTTTGGTCAATTTCTGGTATTCCTCCTATGTCTTGCGTTAGAATTTCCTTCGCCTTCCCTCCGTCCCCAACACAGCTTCCGTCCCCCAACTGCACCCATCAGCCAGCATATCTGTCATCTCTGTGTACCTAAAATCTCCCGTTGCTCTCCATCACGCCTTCACTTGTCTGCTCTGTGGCTCTCACCTTCGGTACTGTGCGTGCCAGTGTGTGAGTGTCACATTTTGGTCCAAATCTGGATCCTACCGTCTCACTCACACACGGTTCACGCCTTCTTTTGATTTCTTCAGATTGATTTTCTTCGATATTATGAAACTTTAGTGGAGCATTTT
The DNA here is from genome assembly GCF_029784135.1 of Toxorhynchites rutilus septentrionalis. Taxonomy (NCBI): domain Eukaryota; kingdom Metazoa; phylum Arthropoda; class Insecta; order Diptera; family Culicidae; genus Toxorhynchites; species Toxorhynchites rutilus. Next base: position 27,345,533 of record NC_073744.1, on the reverse strand, counting down.
TGCTGCCCGTAATAGACACTTCAATTGATGCCGCCGATGTACGGTTTGGGGCATATCCTCCCTTGGCACCAACGCACTTGCCCACATCTGCTGGCTGGAAATTAGGGCTTGGTACCTACGGGGAAAATCTTCCCGTATCACAAACTTCTCGCCACTCATACACACACGCGCGCACCGTATCGCCCTTCGACAGCAAATGTAAATTTCGACACCAAAGGGAGGATTCTGTCACACTGGGATGAAAACTACCTTTGGACCATCCTTACCCGCTAACATGTACATACACCCGCTGGAAGCCAACGGCGAATTCCGGAACGTAAGCACTCCGTCAATGCGGGACAAATTTTTCGCACAGCCAATCCACCACCGCACACCATATACACACACTGGGATTCTATTTCGCCCCTCCGATGAGATCGATTGTTTTGCACGTCCTTCCCAACCGAACACTTTCTCTGGTTGTCACAAAAAAACCCTTACCGAAACCGTGCCGTTCCACTCCGAAAATTAAGGGGTTCCGTTTCCGACGACCGACGCCCCACAGCACGCACGTTAACCCAACAACGTCCTTTGTTCCGTTCCTTCAGTCCTCCGGAAAAGCGAGCACACGCAAAAATCCACCCAAACCGTTCGAAAGGAAAAAGGAATTTTTCCAACCAGCCTTATCCCGAAAGAATCACTCTGTAGCCTGCTCGCGACACTCTCTCTCCGCTGGAACTGCAATTCTTCTTCTGAACCAAACCGACAACTCTTGGGTGCTGCCACTGCTGGTGATGATTTCAAGTCGCAATGTCGGTTGCTCCTGCTGCTACCAACACGCAACGGCCCCAATGTTGTGCCAACATCTCACCGAATGCTCACCCAATATCCGCTCCTCGGGAGAGGATTTTCCACCACCGTGATGTCGTAGTGATGAGTGAGATGAGCGAGGAAAACCGTTTCCCTTTTCCAGTGGTTCCGAACGGGATCCTTAAATGGGTGGTCAGAGGAAAAGTGCCACATTCACAGCGAAATTCAATCGATTATGTATCCAGTTTTGGGATGAAACGATTGTTGCGTGTCCCATCGAAGCGTTTGAATTTGGTCCGCTCATTTGTAAACTAAATCATGGCGTAAGGTTAACGCTTTCGTCGCCCAACGCGACGTTTCTGAGTTTCTTGTGGAGCCCAATTTGCGGATAAATTTTTAAATGAATATCAAACTTAGTTTGCAGACAACTTTTTCATGATCTAGCAATATTTCTTTCAATTTGAGGACGAATTGACAACAATTACGCATGCCAAAGTCATGTTATATGGGTTTCGCAGAAAACTGCAGTACAAACCATCCGAACTATAATTCAATAAAAAGTATGGTAAAAACATTATAACAATATGGTTATCATTTTATTATTTTTCTACATACCCTATAGTTACACTTGGGTGCCTATTCTATTAAGTGCTATTTAAAAAATCTATTCAATTTGAACGATGAAAGTATCACCCATATGTGGGTGACGGAGCGACGAGCGTGTTAAAGTAGAGTTGATAAAAGAGCTCCTAATAGCCCATATATCTGTACTGACTGCTAGGCATTTTCCTCCACGTCGGAAAAGGTCCTTTTCTAAATGTAGTGGTACTATCCAGCTATCACTAGAAACTGTTTTTATAGTACCTTATCATCATAAAAATAAATCGTGAGGTTATTAAGGAGTGTATCGAAAAGTAGTGTTAAACATTTAACACGTTATTACACACAAACGGGTGATTTTTTTTTTCGTGTAATCAGAGCACGCTTTGTTCACATGTCAAAAGTCAATGTCATAAAGTTGTTTTCGAAATGACGCGGATTGATTTAGAAACTAAAAAGAAAATTCTGCACAATTGGTGCACCGAAAAGGGTGTTACATACCACAAAATAGCAAACAAATTCAAAGAATAGAATACTGCCTTAAAAGGGTCTGAAAAAAAATCTTGGCGATTTCCGCCTGAACGATGAAACGAGCAAAAAGAAGAAAAAATGGTGTGACGCGCAATCGCACCGGTCTTTTTTTAATCCTGCTGCACCGTTCAAGTCAAAGCGTCGCACGCACCGAGACGCCTGACTTAACCCTTTGTAAGGTCGTGGCAGTTATACTACCACAAACAGAAAATGTTCTTCTCGCTTCATTTGGAATATTATTTCAATATTTTACTTAAGCAAAAATTTTTAAAGATATCTGGCAAAACTCCATTTTTGACGTGGGACTACGTCTAACCGGAGTATATGGGAGGTAAAATGAAAACCTAAACATAGAACATGCAGGAGAAAATGAACGATTCAGAAGGCTTATAACTCGAACATTTCTTACTGGATCGGAGAGATGTTTGCATCAACTGATAAGGAATATTTCTACGCATCTATCGCAATTAATAAAATGTTATTGTTCATTAAATAAACAATTGAATAACTGTAAAAAGTTAAGCGTTATCTAAACGCCATAACTGCCTCGTTTTGATTGGCCCGATTTACGGTTTCCCCAACACAGCCATCATAACCAAGCAGCCTTGGGAAAGTCGGCATTGCAAATACATGAAAGTAGGGGAAATTTTGTTCTCGCGGGAATGTGTTCCCTAACACAGACTTCAAAAACAAGCAGTATTGAAGAAATTGGAATTGCAAATAGAGGCGAATGAACTGCAAAGTTTAAAGCCTCTTAAAAACAAAGAAAGAAAGAAAGAATTGCAAATTCATGATAGACGGGGGTATTTTTGTTCCGACTGAAATATATTTCCCTAACACAGACTTTAAATCCAAGGAGCGTGAGGATATTGGCATTGCAAATACATTTAAGTCCGGAGCATTTGATCTCCGATTTTTGAAATTAAACTTTCATCAGCTTTGCAAATACATGGAAGTCGGGGGTATTTTTGTTCCGACTGGAATGTGTTTCCCTAACACAGGCTTTAATCCATGGAGCGTGGGGAAATTGGCCTTGCAAATTCATGCAAGTCGGGGGTATTTTGTTCCGACTGAAATGTGTTTACCTAATACAGACTTTTAAACCAAGGTGTTTTGGGAAATCGGCATAGCAAAAACATGCAAGTCATAGGCATTTTTGTTTCAGCTTAAATGTGTTTCCCCAACGCAGACTTCAAAATCAAAGTGTCTGGATAAATCGGCAAATAAATGCACTGTGAGTACTTTCGTACTCGCTTGCCTTTGTGCAGACTAGAATATTCCTTGACACGGTCTTCTAAACTTAGGAACCTGATAGAATCGTGCAGATTTTAGAGGCGAATGAACTTTCAAGTTTAAAGTAGTATAAAAAGTAGAAGTTGAAGTTGTTGATGCAAGCCGAGAGTACATCCCGCATGTTTTTTTTTTGCACTCCGAAAAGTGTTTTCCTAGCACGGATTACAAAAGCGGGTAACAAACAATTCTTTGGCTCGTTTATTCGAGATTGTATTAAAGGATATCCCTTCATATCTACTGCTTACTGAATTTCTACGCATACAATTTGATGATTAGACAAAATGTTGATAACCATTTGCTGCGATAACGCCTATTGATTAAAAAATATGTCATCGACGTACATGTCAAAATCGAAACTGAATGTCTGAATTTTGTCAAATCAAGCAAATTCGTGGTTCGAGAAGTACGTATACTTGAGAGATGCAAACTTCAGAGGGGAATGAAAAATGAAATTTAATTTGATAATTCTTCCGTTGACATATTTTGTCGTAGGCATCATACCAAACGTAAAAGTACTGCCATTAAATATAATTGTAACGAAGAACATAATCTATCACAATGCATGAATTGATCTTACATGGCATTTATTCAATCTCATTACTCACAAAGCAAATATATTGAATTCAATTGAATTCGGAAATTGTTTCATTCAATCAAAAATTTAATCAATACAAACAAATGATTGCTTAGCTAAGATAATCCCACGTCGACCTTGCGGTCATATCATAGATATAACCCACCAATTTTTTTTGGGCTGCTAAAAATCTACGCTATGAATTTGGGAGTAATTTGTATGTAACTAAACCACGATTTAAGAGCGCCGGCAGAAAATTCTGTTTAAATTCGGTTAAAATGCAACAAGTTGGTTAGTTTTACACTGTAAACGTTCTGTTTAGGATCTACTGTGCAAGATCATGCAGTTTTTTGACGTAGGACTACGTCTTTCATTTCTATACCGGGGTGTAAAATCAAAGTTTCGAAAACTAAAGCGTTACGCCGGAGACCGAGATTTTGAGTGTTAATAGCTCCTAAACAACTGAACGAAATGGTATGATAAACACTTCATTCGAAAGATAAAATGTCTACGCGTTCTATACTTGTTACTTTCTGATCCAAAAACTTGTTTCAATAGTCTTAAATTTGCTTTCAAAATAGGCTATTGAAATCACCAATCGGTATATAAGCGAGCACCGCTCGGAAATCCACTCAGTTCTAATTGAACAGCGATTGGAGCATGTTGTCGCTGTTGTGGTGAAGCTCTTCATTTATCATGAAAGCGCGGATGAACGGTGTCACCAAGAGCCTGTTTGTGCACCTTAGGCCAGAAGGGAATCCATCAGGAGGAGAGTGATGCTACAAACGGTTCCCCGGGAAGATCTCGAAGCAGCCGCTACACACACACACACATACACGCACGGAATTCTTTCCGTTTGGATCGAGAAAGATCCGGAAAATAATCTGCCAGTTCCTCTAGGAATTTAAAAATACATTCATGTGAAAGAGTTTATTTGAATGTTTTCTATCCATGTAACACTGTGACCAAATATGTTTCAATCAAGTGCTATTAACAGATGGTTATCGAGTTAGCATTAACCACTGGTGGGCTTCCAGTATCGAGGAAAATGTGGAAATATCTAATCGTTACTGAAAATAATCTGCCAGTTCCTTTCAACTTGTTTCAATAGCCTTAAAATTGCTATTGAAATATCCAATCGGTATATAAGCGGGCACCGCTCGGAAATCCACTCAGTTATAATTGAACAGCGATTGGAGCATGTTGTCGCTGTTGTGGTGAAGCTAACTTCGTTTATCATGAAAGCGCTGATGAACTGTGTCACCAAGAGCCTGTTTGTGCACCTTAGGCCAGAAGGGAATCCATCAGGAGGAAAGTGATGCCACAAACGGTTCCGCTTGAGACATTGAGACATCGGAGCAGCCACCACACACACTTACACGCGCGGAACTATTTTTGTTTGGTCCAGCATCGAGAAGATTCCGGAAAGATGTCATCGTTGTTGAAAAATAATCTGCCAGTTCCCCTGGGAATTGAAAAAAAAACATTCAAGCCAAAGAGTTTCTTTTAATGTTTTCTAACCATATAACACTACGACCAAATATAGGGTTGGGGAAAAAGAAATGTCGTATTTCTGATCGAAATTTGACGCTTTATTCAACACACTTAAAATTATCCAATTTAAGTCAAATATGCGCCGTTTTGTTCGCAAACTTGTTGCCATTCAGAAGACAACTTCATTATCCCCCCTTCTAAAACCCCCACCCCCCCTCCTTATCTGCAAAAACTCAGACAGCCAGTTTTTGCAAGCCTATTTTGAGGCCAACTTAGTATCACCAAGAGCGTTTTGTTTCTGGCGGGTCAAAAAAAATGATCACTAAATCAACGATAGTTCTACGTCACCCTTGCGGTTATACAACAGATATAAGCCACTTCCTGTTTTTTTAACTGTTTCAATAGTTAAAAAATTTATAATATGTGTAAATATGTGTTATTCCTCATGTAAGGATTATGTTCTCTGAAGATGGAGTCGATTTGTTGCCTAGTTTCCACAGCCTTATAAGGTCAAACAGCTGTATTATTTGCTTTGTTTACGTGGTTACGTGGTGTTTGAAATTTGTAAACCGGAAGCATTTATTTGGTGACCAAATCAAGTAGTTATGATTAATAAACGTATAGAAAAGGGATACCTAGTTAAGACTGATGGTATCGTTTTTTTATAACAGAATGAAGTTATTTTCGGTTTCTAGGAGACAACTTTTTGAGCACCTTCGGGAGAAAGTGAATCTCGCCAGGGCTGCGCTGAAAAAGAAATTGATTGAGCATATGTTGGCTAAGCTTCTCGAAGTCCGTCCCGCCAAATATGATTTGGGAGCTTCAGTCGTTCGAAGTGAAACATCACGTTTTTGCTCCAACTTTTATGAACGATGAGAAATATGCGGCAAACCGCTTTTTTTCTATTCCTTTTCGTATTTTAATCCTATTTTGATGATTGCTTGGATGGTAAAATACCAGAAAATGCTAATAAGAAACGACGGGCTAAAGTTGATCGTCCTTCGATATCGTTTGAGGATTCGACTAGGATTGGGCGATCTTGGATCGATATTTAGAAGATCGATCTTTTCCTCTCCGATTCCCATTTTTTGGGATCGATTGTTTGTACTCAAGAAAATCGCGGAAATCGATCTTTCCGATCTTTTCAATTGTAGAATTTTTGTAAATTTATTTTTCAGTGACATTGAATTTCATCTCACCATAAGCCATCTGACAAATTTCATAAACATTGTATCCTTTTCCAGGTTGTAAAATCAGTGGTCGTAAATTTAGGAGAGTTTGGTCATTACAAAACACAAGTTATATTTAAACCATCCTTCACTAGGCTGGCATTGGAAATTGTGACGAAATTGGATGGTGATATCAGTTTCAGTTGAAGCGTTCTTTTCTATAACTGGGACTACTAACAAGATTTCGACTAAATGTCTGACTTGACAAAGCTCGGTTGGATTTTATGGGATTATTGTCAGCGAAGTTCTGGATGAGTACCAGCTGTTCAATTTCTAATAATAATTTTCAATTAATTTATTTAAGAAGGAGGTCCTACTCTGGAAAGATGGACTCTTTAACGGATTTTCATTATTTTTTTTCGAATGTTAGAATTAAAGTTGAGTGTTGAGATATTTTGAGAAATGGTTAAGGTATATTCGAAAATGTATTTTTTTATTATTTTTTTTTTATGCCAATATAGTGATTATTATGCTGTTGTCAGCTGGGCGCATGGATGCTCACTCTAGAACTGGTCGTACGTTTTTCTCAGTATCTAGTGGAAAAATATGGAGGAAATTGTCATGTAAAAATGTAAGAACGAATTATAAGTTTCATCATGCTGAGAATCAAAATAAAATGCCTTTGATGTTTGAAAAAAAAAGTGAAAAGTAAAGATCGATCTTTTTCTAGAGATCGCCCAATCCTAGATTCGACATTACGGTCGAAAAGACAAAACACAGAAACGCTTCGAGAAAGCACTCTTCTGTTGAACTTTTGTATATCGCTGCAACTAAATTCAAAATGGATGGTAAAGAACTTATTTCAAAACTACTTTTCATCATTTTCAATAATCCTGAAATGGCTACGAACTGTTTGGATACGTAGGAGAGTTACGAAGAACTCATTCTTCCCGTAAAACTGAACTATGAAGGTGTGAATGTGTGTTTTTGAAGCGAATTTTAAAAAGCTTTGTATTTTTTGGTGAAATCGATTGCCTAAAGTCATCAACTTAGCTAACATTTTTCCGTCCCATCACACAATTCTTGAGACACGAATCCGAAATGAACTACGGATGGAACTAGGAATGTTGGTGGATGTCGTTAAATAGGATTAAGGCTGTATAAATGACGGTAATACAGTGAGAAAGTTTTCTTGAAAACCCCTAAACGATATCGTCAAATACAGGATTTCTTTTTTTTTTGTACACTTCATTCTGGAGCAGACATAATGTCATCGCTGAAACTACCCATGGAGATATATTCCGAAGAAGCAATGGAGGCGCACAATAAAAATATACACTCATTCCGCGAACACAGGAATCGAAAACCCTCCAAAATTGTCTCAATGACTAACTTATTCTATAGATTGTTGCTAACCAGAGATGTGATTTTCTCGACAAACAGAGCAACTATGCCGGAGAATCCTAAGGAATTTCCTGAATCAGTATTGAAGCTTTCCAAGTAATCTTTTGTTGTTTTTTATGTTTATTTTATCAGTAAATATAAATAAATTACTCAAATTTAATTTTTTTTCAACACAAGTAAATTAACCCATATCCCATATTACGGATTTCAAACTGTATTTTTATTTATAAAAAAAACATTCTGCACAAATTTCTTTTTCTTAAATTTTTCAAAAAATGTACATCAGCGCTCCATCTAGTTTTTTTTAGAACTAGGCTATTGTCAACCCGTTATGGCCAGGGATCAACTTTGTAGAAGATACAATGTTTCTAAAAGGCATTTCGGATGAAATGTGTGCCCTAGCGGTGATATAATGAACTAAACTTCGGTCACTCCGTTTTGGCCAGGGATCATAAGAGCAACTATTAGGAAGACATCATGTGTCGAAAAAGTATTCCTGAAGAATTATCAATTTTACCTCAATTTAATCTTTTTTTTACCACTGTGCGCCCTCGCAACGTTATCCTACGTCAATTGTGGTCAATGTGGTCATGTCTCGGACACAAGCCATCAACTTTTTGAAAAATCAGTCTTTATTAAAAAATTTCATATAATACAAAAAAATAATTTAGTATAGCTGCCACCTACAAAGCTTTGAGAGAAATCGGAGAGGGACGTGTCAAAATCGGCTGTTTTTCGGACGATTCGGCGTGGAACTGCTCCTTATGGAGCAATTCGGATTGAATAAGTGGATCGATCCCACTACAGCCCACCACTCCCCAAACTTAGGCCCGTTCCGTCCACCCATACCAATAATCTCACCCAGTGAGACCATGCTCGAGCAACGGCTCACGTTGGGAGCGGCTCTGCGGTTCACACTCATCAATTATATGTGACTTATTTCTACCGTATCGTGCTTTTCCGTGGGGTAGGAAAGGGAAACAACGCATTCTTTACTCCACACAATTTCCACACACTGTGTAGCTGTGTGTGTATTGTCGGAGAAAAACCGGAGAAAGGACAACACCAGAAAAGAGAGCGCATGTGTCCGAGAGTAATGGGTGGAATCTAACGTTCCACTACTGCGTACGGTGTGTTATGGCGTTACGCGGGTTGGCGTCTACGCTGTGATGGCTGCTGCGTATTGGCGTTTTCGTAAAATTCTGATTGTAGATGCAACACATCAGGTTTACTGTTGGGCTTCAGGGATTTGATAATCATGACCCATCATGACTCTCAGATCATGACTCAGGGGTACCCATATTTAGAGGCTTTCTAATTCAACATATTATAGCTCAAAGGTGGTGGGAAACTCTTAATTGCCAAATAAAATGGCTTCAAGGTCAACATTCCATATGCATGAAATTCATACGATTAATTTCAAACGAACAAATTTCATGTTGTTTTGTGAGAGATATTACTATTTTACACCTGGATCATCCGGATAGAATCAAAATGGTTGTCAAAAAGAATCCAATAAAAATGTCAAAAGAGATCCAATAATCCGGAGGGGGAAAAAGGTTCCTTTTCTTATAATAATCCACAACATAAATAAAGTAATGTTATTAAAGGTGAAAATAATCGAATTAATAAATATGAACGAACTACATTTTTTATCAATTAATGCTATCGTTTCAAATCAAAATGGTCCAACTGACATTTTGGCAGATATTGAAATTTAAGTATTATTGACTTCTAAATATAATATAATTCATATTTTACTTCCTCCGTCGTCCTCCATCACTTTGGTGGGACAGGGAGTGTTCAAAGGTCTACCTTGAAAAATCATCCGCTTTCAAAAAATTCAGGAAAACTGGATTAGTGGAATGGTTTCGAAAGTACCAAGCTCTAGAAGCAAACTAAAAGGTTTAATTAAAGCAAAAAAGCGTGGATATTGGCGGAAATTCGTCAATGGTTTGTCAAGGGAGACCTCTATGAGTACTCTTTGGAATACGGCTAGGAGAATGCGTGGCTGGAACCATACCAATGAGAGTGAGGAATACTCTGACCGTTGGATTTTCAAATTTGCAAGGAAGGTTTGTCCCGATTCTTTTCCTGCACAAAGCGATATTCCGCTCCAATGCGATTATGAGAATTTTTCGATGGTAGAATTCTCAATTGCCCTCCTCTCATGTAACAATTCAGCTCCGGGGTCGGACAAGATTAAATTCAACTTGTTGAAGAATCTTCCCGACTTGGCAAAACAGCGTTTGCTGAACTTGTTCAACAAGTTTCTGGAGCTGAATATTGTCCCGCATGACTGGAGACAAGTGAGAGTGATAGCCATACGAAAACCCAACAAGCCGGCTTGCGACCATAACTCGTATAGGCCGATTGCAATGTTATCCTGTATTCGCAAATTGTTAGAGAAAATGATTCTACTTCGTTTGGACAAGTGGGTCGAAACGAACAATTTGCTGTCAAATACGCAGTTTGGCTTCCGCCGAGGTAAAGGGACGAATGATTGTCTCGCGCTGCTATCTTCTGAAATCCAAATCGCATTTGCTCGCAAAGAACAAATGGCTTCCGTTTTTCTCGATATCAAAGGGGCATTTGATTCAGTTTCCATGGAAATTCTCTCAGCGAAGCTTCATAATCGTGGACTTTCACCAATTCTGAATAATTTCCTGTACAATTTACTGTCAGAAAAGCACATGAATTTCTCTCATGGCAACTCAAAATCTTCTCGTTACAGTTTTATGGGCCTACCACAAGGCTCCTGCCTAAGCCCCCTCTTGTACAGTTTTTACGTCAATGATATGGATAATTGTCTAACTAGAGACTGCACGCTGAGACAACTGGCAGACGATGGAGTTATTTCCATCACGGGTACTAATCCCGTCGTTCTGCAAAAGTCGTTGCAAGATACCCTGAACAATCTGTTCACGTGGGTCCTCAAGCTGGGTATCGAATTCTCTACGGAGAAAACTGAAATGGTCGTTTTTTCTAGGAAGCACGAACCCGCCCAATTCCAGCTTCACCTATCCGGCAAAACGATCCAACACTCTATGTTTTTCAAATACCTGGGTGTATATTTTGATTCTAAGTGTACCTGGGGGAGACACATTGCGTATTTGAAACAGAAATGCCAGCAAAGAATCAATTTTCTCCAAACAATAACCGGAACATGGTGGGGTGCCCATCCAGGAGACCTCATTCAGTTGTACAAAACAACGATATTGTCAGTGTTAGAATATGGCAGTTTTTGCTTCCGATCAGCTGCCAGGATTCATATTATCAAGCTGGAGAGAATACAATATCGTTGCTTGCGTATAGCCATGGGGTGTTTGTATTCGACACATACGATGAGTCTCGAAGTTTTGGCAGGAGTACCCCCGCTTACTCTTCGGTTCACAGAATTATCCTACAGATTTCTCATCCGTTGCAAGATCATGAATCCATTGGTGATTGATAACTTCGAAAATCTACTCCAACTGACTCCTCAGTCAAGTTTTATGTCTTTATACCATGAGTACCTTACCCACGACGTGCACCATTCACCAGGCATCTCCAACCAAGTTTGCTTCCCATACTTTTGCAATTCCTCTGTCATTTTTTATCTGTTCATGCGACAAAAAATCCATGGAATACCAGATCACCTACGCTCCAATGTTATTCCGTCGATATTTTTGGAAAAATATGGGAAAGTTGGATCTGATAAAATGTTCTTTACTGACGGTTCATTCATAAACGGGTCCACTGGCTTCGGCATCTTCAATGAAAATTCCAGTGCCTCTTTCAAACTCAAAGATCCTTGTTCCGTGTATGTCGCTGAACTGGGTGCGATATATTACGCATTAGGGATCATTGAAACATTGCCCATCGACTACTATTTTATTTTTTCAGACAGTCTCAGCTCAATAGAGGCAATCCGCTCAATGAAAGTTGATAAACGCTCATCTTATTTCCTAACAAGAATAAGACATCTATTGAGTGTTTTGGTCGAAAAATTATTCAAGATTACCTTAGCATGGATTCCCTCTCATTGCTCGATTCCGGGGAATGAGAAAGCGGACTCGCTAGCTAAGGTGGGCGCTTCAGAAGGCACACTTTTTGAAAGGCGAATTGCCTATAATGATTTTTTTCACATTCCTCGTCAGGACACACTCGTTAGTTGGCAGCGCATGTGGAGCGAAGATGAGTTCGGTCGTTGGTTACACACGATTATCCCTAAGGTCTCGACGAGTGCATGGTTCAAGAGATTGAATGTAGGTCGTGATTTCATTCGCGTGATATCTCGGCTTATGTCCAATCACTACAACCTAAACGCGCATCTCTATCGCATTGGGCTCGCAGCAAACAATCTTTGTGATTGTGGCGATGGCTACCACGACATCGAGCATGTTGTCTGGTCATGTATCCGGTTCCATGCTGCTCGCTCTCAGCTCTCTAGAGCACTGAGAGCACAAGGCATACAATCGGATATCCCCGTCCGGGATATCTAAGGTAACCGGGATCCTGATCTTCTGCTTCATCTATACCTGTTCCTCAGAAACGCCGATGACAACGTTTAATGATGTTTCCTTCGTTGTGTCCCCGTTTCATATCCCTCCTATCCGATCGATAAACTTTTACTTAGTCGCGGCAATACATACACACACTCTTTACAGATGCACGGGCCGAAGGTTGTGCAGTCCACTGATCATTCAACAAGAGCCAAATGTTGTACCGCTCATGACAACTCTACACGAGCTGATGATTGCGCCGGCTAGTGACCATTCTATCCTGGATTCCTCGAGTCGAGAAAGACGCACCACGCTAGATATGGGGTACAGACTAGGGAGCGTTGCTGATTAATGGTCAGCTGCATCCCAATAGGAAGTAGCCCGTGTCGGGCACACGTATAGAGCATCGAAGACTGCAACATATCAATTACTTGTAACTTGTAATACTAACCTCGAGCCAACCGCGAGTAATCGGTTACATATTACTAACATAGTTGTAAGACAAAAATTGTCAAAATATTGGACTCCCGGCCCCGTCAGGCTAACGCCACATGTGCCTTAATAAAAAATATATTTTGGAATTAAAAATATTTTACTTCTCGCCAAATGTTAGGTTTCATTATTCTGAACGATGAAATTATATTATTTTAACTTTTTTCTTTCATCAAAACAAATAAATAAAATAAGTAAAAAAAAACTTTTAAAGTTAAACGGTCTAATTGTGATTAAACATAATAATATGTACTAAAAGCTAGAGAATAATTAGGCAAGTAGCAGTTAGCAGTTATCACACCTCTCCTTCATTAGTCTAGAGCAGTGATAAGACTAAAATAAAATCGTTGCTCATTGTGGATAATGGAAATCCAACGTGCCCCACGATTTTATTTTAGTCTTATCAATGTCCTAGATGGGGGTCTCCGTAGCCACATTGGTTGCGCGTTCGCTTAGTAAGCGATCGATCGTGAGTTCAAAACTCAGGGCCCTCATTGACCATCTTTGTGTTGTTACAGAATAGCTACGTCCACGCAACAATCATCAGCGATGGAGAATCGATCCACGGTCGAAATTAGATCGATTATTCATCCATACAACTGCTCTGCTCTGCAAGACACATCGGGCTGCTGTTCTATAAATAACTCAACAATGATCAACCAACTGTCTCCGCTGTCCGGTGGTCCAACTGGATAATGGAAGAACAGAAAGAATATTCTTACGCCTAAATGGCTACTGTGTGAATGTACCATATGTAATGGTATAGAAGGAATACTGGCGAATGACAACTGTGTAATGTGCTAATTATAGATATGATAACCATGTGACATGTACACGATTAAAATTCGGCTCTGTAACATCTAAAATGCTAATGAGCCTTGAATAAATGAATGGGATAAAAAAAAATGTCCTAGACAAATGAAGAAGAGGTGTGATCACTGCTAACTGCTACTTGCCTAATTATTTTCTAGCTTTTAGTACATTATTATGTTTAATCACAATTAAACCGTTTAACTTAAAAAGGTTTTTTTTACTTATTTTATTTTCTAGTTTTTAGTAAAACCATTGTACTGTATTCTATCAGTCAAAAAATTTCATTTGATACCGATATTGAGTGGATTGCAGAAAATACATAGTGTGTTCTCCAAGTCAAGTTCGTTCGTTTGATACACATATCTCAATCAACTTTTTTTTAAGATGATATGGAATCATCTATTTTGTAGCGGCAGCCAAATTGAATTTTTCAAGATAAGCAGTTTTAAAATGACAGCAGAGATAAAGGTATTTTATAAATTCGGCCAGTTCTTATTGGTAAAATTTCTATTAATGTGGGACAACCCTACAGACATACAAACATACATACGAACAGTTCAAGCTAAATATAACCGTTCCATAAAGTAATTAGCTATTTTGTGATTACGGCCATCTTGGATTTGGATTTTTCATGATCTACTGTGATCTACTATTCAAGCCCTTTCATTTGATACCCATATTAATCGGGTTTTAAGAAAATATTCAGCCCGCCATTTGATAGTGGCATCCATCATAGATTTGCATTTTTCATAAAAACTGTGTTCTACTTGTCAAGCCCTTTCATTTGATACTCATAATAATAGGGTTTTGAGAAAATATGTAGTCCACCATTTTGTAGTGGCAGCCATCTTGGATTCACATTTATCATAAAAAGCCGTATTCTACTAGTCAAGCCCTTTCATTTGATACTCATATTAATGATGTTTTGAGAAAATATGTAGTCCGCCATTTTGTAGTGGCAGTAGTGGCATCAATTATTGGATTTTCATTTTTCTTAAATAACCGTATTCTACTAGTCAAGCCCTTTCATTTGATACCTATATTGATGGGGTTTTAGAAAACCCATATTGATGAGGTTTTGAGAAAATATGTGATTCGCCATTTTGTAGCGGCCGCCATCTTGGATTTTCAAGATCATGAAATACTCAGTTTTATAATGACTACATAGATAAAGGTGTGTTCCAAATTCCAGATAAATCGGTCAGCAGGAAGGGGGTCAAATTTCTATTAATGTGGGTCAGTGCTACAGACAAACATGTTACAAACATACAAACAAACAAACAGATTACAGGGCAAGCTAAATAAAACGGTTTAAAAATACGACTTACGCAAATCACAACATTTATTTCAATTCTGGTTCGGTCAAAAAGGGAACTAAACAAAGCCTGAGTCACTAAAACGTTTGCTCTTCTTATTAGAGAAACATTTGACAGCATGCGGAAAAAAAGACAGCATGGGGAAAAAAGGTGCAAGAAATTTATTTTTCAAGCAAAATGCACTTGAAAAATAAATTTTAGTGACTCCGCATGACCCAGTTTTACACTGGTCATCAAAATTGCCAGCCTTCCTGATTTTTCAGGATTTCCCAGACTTTTTGGCACGTTCCCTGATAATTTGAAAAACTCCTAATTTTACCTGAATTTTTGAAATGATCCTGATTTTTCCTGGATTTTTACTCTATCATAATATAAATTATCCGCTATGAATATGCTGGGATTCCTGCCAAAGTTTGAAATGAGAACTAATAGCTCTCTGGCTCTGTGCTCCCGTGGCCGAGTGGTTAGCGTCATAACTAACATGCCGGGGGTTCGGGTTCAATTCCCGTTCTGGTCGGGGGAATTTTTCGTCAAAGAAATTTCCTCCGACTTGCACTGTGATCACGCGTATTCTAGAGCTTGCCACTCAGAATGCATTCAAGGCGTGTTATTTGGCATAGAAATCTCAACTAAGTACTAATAAAAATGACGCAAGTAATACTACGTTGAGACGGCGAAGTTCCTCTAGGAACGTTAGTGCCATTGAAGAAGAAGAAGAAGCTCTCTGGTTCGCACTTTTATAGTGCTTAAATTAAATGGAATTCTCCTGATACAAATCTGTACCTAACTTTTTGTTCAGTTGTAAATCGACTAAAAAACCTTTTTCAGAGTAAAAATTCCGAATTATTTTCACTACACTTAAAGGTTTCAGTTCTTTTTTGTAACAAATGATGGATAATTTCATGAAACCAGACTACGTGACAAATTTAAGAAATTGTAACAAGAATAAGGAACAGCATTACTTAAAGCAGTATTCTAGTCTAGAAATTTGAAAAAAAAATTAAAAAATCTTCATAGTTTTGAAGTTTAGGTATTCAAGTATATACCCTAGGAGAGACTTTTCGAAAATACCATCTTTTACCGAGTTCTAGACATTTTTGTGATGCGGTATCTAATCTAGTACGGCCATAACAATTAACTTCGAACGCGTTTTTCTCGAAACTTGTTTTTTCAAACTGGCGTACACGATATCTCAAGTTCTACTGAACCGATTCTCGTCGAATTTATATAAATACAATCTGTGTGTACCTCTCTATCACATGAACCAATAAGAAATTATAGTTTTTTACTATTTTGAAAAATTCGGGAAACGTAAAAGTGTAAGAAATTGAAAGAATTAGTTTTATTTTTTTTAATTTCGTAAACGATCGAGAGAAGGACAGAAGGAAAACACTATTCGATAAGATCGAACCGTGTGTACGATCCTAAAATAACAATCTCACCTACCGGTAGCGGGCGGGGCTCTGGCAACCCTATCCCATCCAATGCAAATTGAGCGTAGGCAGCATAAAACAGGGCTCGCGCTTAGCGGGCTCACGTATTGTTTAATGTTTGGAGTCATATATGTTAATATTTGATTACGTTAAATAGTTTCCTTTGGCAAGCGATGTTTGGTTACTCATCCGGAAGTATTCTTGACGATTTACAATTAAAATCACAGCTGAAGAATCGCGCGGAGCACTTCATTTTTAATTTTAGGTTATGATTTCTATGCTCATGATTTTCTATGCTGGCTACTAAAAGGCGGCCATCTTAGCAATCCCTTGGTAGCGGGTGCAATAAAACCCAATGCAATAGAATAACGGAAAGGAAAGGGACCAAATAGATCGCACGCATTTCTTATCGTGCTAAGTTAGTTGCCCTTAGAATGCAGTTATGAGTCAGAGATAAGCTCTAACCAGGTTGCATGTGGTGAATCACAGATATGCGATAGGTAAAGGACTTATATGTAAAGGAGTAAGAACGTTTATAGTTTTCTCTTTCTTTCACTCATTAGATTTGAATTTAGACTGAATTAGCATAGAATAAACATTGTATAAGAACCCAAGGTTCTCTGAATAAAGCAAGTAGTCTTTGGAATCGTGTCGTACGATTTAAGTCCGAAACTCCTATTGAATCGACTGACGAGAGTTCTTCAGATTCAAGTTTTCCAACGTCCGCATCAATAGTTGTATAATTTGTGCTCGGAGTTCGTGAAGATCTTGAACTCGTTGATCCTTCCGCTTAGTTGATATTTAATAGATTGCTTCGTTGCTCGTTCCGTACGGAATTAGTGCGAGGGCAGTCAGTTCAATTTATTGAAAGGAATAATTCTGATTAGCTTCCGTTCGTGGCTCGTTCCATAGGGAATTAGTGCGAAGGCAGTCAATTCAGTTTGTTCCAGGTACAAGGGTAATTCACTCGACACCTTTTTCATACTTCAACCCTGTGCCAATCCAGATTCGCAAGGATCATTAACCGAGTTTGCGTATTGGGCATCTTTTACAGTAAGAAAAAGCGGTAAAAACGACATTTTTTTCCTTCGAACAGCCTTCGTTTTGTTAAAAAAATGTTTTTGACTTATCCGAGGTTCATCAAATAACATCAATATTAAAAAAAGAATTATTATACTGCTTTACCTATTTGATGAGCAACGATCCATTACAAAGCATGGACGATGAATTCAGTGAAATTCTGAATATTGACATCTCTGCAATTGACTGTAGTGATACTGTAGGTTTTGGGGAAAAAATACTAATGACCAAAAGGCGAAAGTTTGTACCATGCTTATTGAATATATTTGTAATCAAGAAGAGTTTCACTTATTTAATAAAATATATTAAGTTATTTGGTAAGCTTGTGTCACCACTGATGGTGACCAAATGTAGACGCTGATCAAGAATAATCATTGGTGAACGATAAATGAATCAACAGATTAATACAGCTACCTAAAACCACTGTTCATGGGCATCTGGTGTAGCTTGGTTACGTAAATCGTTACGATGTATGGGTTACACACGATTTGAACGACAAACCTTTCAAGGATTATTTCTCCATCTGCAACTCGTTTCCAGCAAAAGTCGGTGTTACGCCCCAGGCCAAACAATCGAAGGAAAAAACACACATTAATCAATTGCTGAACACTCGGGGGTCTTCGTAGCCACTTGGTTACGCGTTCGCTTACTAAGCGATCGATCGTGAGTTCAAACTCAGGGCCCTCAATTGACCATCTTTGTGTTGTTATAGAATAATTACGTCCACGCAACCATCATCAGCTATGGAGATCGATCCACGGTGGAACAAAGATCGATTCATTCATACAACTGCTCTGCTCTGCTAGAAACATCGGGCTGCTGTTCTATAAATAACCCAACAATGATCAATATCAACTGTCTCCGCTGTCCGGTCTGCTGAACAATGGAAGAACAGATAGAATACCCTTACGCCGAAATGGCTATAAGATTGTAATTTACCATAATGTAATGGAACAGAAAAACCTAACGCCTAAATGGCTACTACTTCTACTGTGTAATTTACAATTTATAGAAACATAAACATATGTACATGTACACGATAAAAACCCGGTTCTGTTACAGATAAAATGCTAATGAGCCTGATAAATAAATAAATGGGATAAAAAAAATTGCTGAACACTTTATTTACAAACTGAAAACTACATAACAAATTTATAAACAGGGAAAAACTGCACTCCATGGCCTAAGTCCGCGCCTGAGAAGGAAGAGTAATTAGTCCATCTATTTAACATTAATACTTAAGTACTATCACTTACCTTTACATCGTCGATGGAATACCTAGAAAAAACCTAAAAGGACAAACTTTACTTATTAAAACGAAAACATAACACACATAATACTTACCTCTTACAAAACACAACACAACAGCACAACAAAACAACATCTGAACAATCACAACAATCACAAATAACAACAAGAGAATTGTCAAGAGGGAACGCATGGAAACGAAACCGCTATACAAAGCGTATTGTTTATAGTGAACATTCGAGAAGGAACCCGACCAAAGAATGAATCGCAATTATAGGCTATTAAGATGACTATGGGACCAATCATATAAATAGGGCACGAAATGTTAAGAACCGAGTCAGTCGCAAATAAACCTTAGAACAGTACAGACCAACCAGCTTTGGCTATATTCGTTCTCATTATTTCTCTACTCATCGGGTAGCCAGTCTATCCTCATCTCTACTACTCTGGAACTCTGCTCAGATACCTCTCTGGCCGGAGACATAGAACGGCGCTGTAGACAGAATTCTCTACTCTACTCAACTCAACACTCTGGAACTCCGCTTAGAACCTATCTAGGCGGAGACAGTCGGTCTTCGCCTGAAGAAAATCTTACTATGTGTCCGGTGGGATTGGAATGGAGTTCTGTATTATGAGCCACTTCCAAGCTACCACCCGATAAATTCCCACAAGTATTGCCTTCAACTGGACAAATTAGAGCCAGAGATCTAGGACTTCTTCTTCTTCTTGAATAGCGTTAACGTTCCCTGTGGAACTTTTGCCGTCTCAACATATGCATTAACTAGCGTCATTCATTAATACTTAGTTGAGATTTCTTAAGCCAAATAACACGCCTTGAATGTATTCCGAGGTGCAAGCTCTAGAATACGCGTGACCACAGTGCAAGTCGGAGGAAATTTCTTTGACGAAAAATCCTCCGGCCAGAACGGGAATCGAACCCGAACACCCGGCATGATAATGTGAGACGCTAACCACTCGGCCACGGGTGCACCCTAGAGATCTAGGTCAAACTTCCTGAATTAGATGTGATAGGCTTCGTGTTCTATTCCGACAAATCATTTTCGAGTTTGGCAGGGAGGTGCTGTCCCATCAGTTAAACTAACCAAATATTACACCTTCAGGTTATCACAGGTGCATGTCTCTGAAATATTCTCTCAAGATCAAGAACTTCGACTCTAAGGTTAACATAAAAAATATCTTTAACAGTTCTCGGCGAAAAAACAAACTTAGAATAGAATTTTTCAGCGTGAAAGAAGGCGATAGATTGTGGAGCAAAACTGTGCATATAAAATTGTATGTCTGGCTAATTAAATAATGTTTTCGTTTTCTCAAAATCAGTACGATTTGATTTTGTGAAGATGTTTCAGTATGATAGTTTATGTGGATTTTCGGGAGATATTATTTCCATAAGATTCCTTCTATTGGCCGAAGGTTTTATCTCAGTATCAACTCTCTGTCGTTTTTTTTTTATTAGTGTTTCTTGCTTACTTTTGTCTTTAGTAATCAATGGAAACTTTTGTCTCGGTGTCATTCACTCACTTTTTTTCACGACCGCTTTACAAATCGAAGGTTTTCCAGCTACATACCGTTTCGATAATTAATTTTATGGGTATGGTTTGAGCGACAACCAATACTTCAAAGCTGAAATAAACAAATTGAGTTATTTATGAAATTATTTGACAAATGAGAGTCACCCATTCTATATTTTTGCATTTGAATCTTCGTACAGCCCACTTTAGTAGAACACGTTTCACAGTTCCATTTCTTTGGAAGAATTGGGACGGTAATCACTCAATTATCTCAATAAATGAAGTCAATTATCGTTTCTAAACTCATGAAATAGGCGAATCAAATACGAACTAAATTAATTTAAATAAACTTCAAAACCTCAGGGTAAAATTAATAAAACGAGCATTAACAACATTAACTATATAGAATGATCTATCAAACATTGCTCCAGATTAAGTTATGAGTTTTAGTTTCCATCAATACGATTGTGAAGACATTTTTCCCTACCATGTGAAGACCTCTTATTTTTCCCATTTCCCTTCAGAGTTTTCGTAAATCTTTCCGATTTTTCTCTCCGTAACATTGATCTATGGGCAGAGATAAATATAACAAAACAAAGACGGCTCGAATCGGACGATCCCTTCTTGGGGTTTTGCGCTTAGCGACACATTTGGCGATCTATTTTCAATTATATAGATAGATGTATTTAAATAATGTCAAAAGTGTGTTTCGTTTCGACTTGACTTCGGAGTCTAACTGAATTTTAGCTTGAATTCGGTTTTGATTTTTCGGTCTGTAACACCGTGCGCAAGTATACGAGTTATGATTTTGCGAGTGCAGGAGGGGAGGGTTTTTTTAGCTTGAGGCTTAAGCCAATTCAATTCAATAGTTGAGTTTTATCGATAATTATAAATAATTAGTTCTAAAAGTGTGCTAATCGCACCCACAAATCAACTATTGGCGATCTAACGCAAAACGTAAACGATCGGTGAGACATCTGGATTTTGTTTTTGAACTAAGAAAATGATGCTAATGTAACCTAAAACTCAAAAATAAATCACGAATATTTTACTTCCGGGCTTTCCAAGGTAGTTCTCACATGCAGGAATCGTGCATTTTTCTACTTGTGTTTGATTGTGCTATCGAATTTCCTTCTTTAATTCAACCATTGTCAACATTTTTATAGTTTTCACTACTGAAAGAGGTAAATAAATAACATGTTATATATAAAATTGCGCAGAATTAAATTCCTTACAAACTCATCGTGTTAGCCCGCCATGCACCGAATCCCCTTATCGGAGTTGTCGGAGTTAGAATGGACCAAGATGCTGCGCGTGAAGCAATAGGAAACTGTTTATAGCACATAGATAGAGACAGATGAAAAACTGAAGAATAATCGAATGAAGGAGGAGATAAAAAGAATCGAATGAATTATAGAAGAAAAGGGTCTATACAGTGCATTGAGCAGGAAACTATAGTTGGTTGAGATCTGAAAGCGAAAGGAAGTTAAACTACAGTTGAATCAAAAGGACTAAAGTTATAGGGAGTAGAAACTATAATAGGAAATTGAAAAAGAAATAAAATTTAAATTAGAATTAGTGGAAAGGTGAATTTATTAGTTTTTTGGAAAATATTTACTGAAATTTACTATTTTAGGAGCTAAACGATTTGAATTAGTTGAGCTAGAAATTTGTTTGATTTTCGAGTTACTATACCAAAAAATGTAAGTGACATTCTATTTGTACTGAATCGATTTATTTAAAATAAAACTATTTACAGTTTTGAGCTGTTACAAACAAAACTGCTGCGAAAATTAGAGACCGGAAATCCAAACACATCGCAATCAAATAATCTTTCATGATTATAACATTGTAATTTATGGAAAGAACTACAAACCTTCCATAAGCTCACATGGCAAAATTTAAAACCATCATCATTTTCACCGCAGCGCTGCCTAGGTGTAGATTTGTACGTTAGATCGCCAATTATTTTCGCTTCACCAAAACGGAGCACAAAAATCAAATAGGTACCTACTCGCGACATTTCAAGCTTGAAAGATTTCGGGCTAATGAAAGGATGCGCCATCTATCTTTGAAAAACCAGCCTACTTGCGTCCAGGTTGATGGATGCAAGTTCTGTAGGTACTTTCCAGTTCTTTATGCCATTCGAAATATTCCCTCTTAATCTACACCGCGAGTGACGCAATTTTACTAGCTTTACTATGATAGTCGTCTTTTAAGCTTATATTCCGATAAATCGATAACGGAAGAGGATACGACAACAAATATCATTTAATGCAGGGGTTTTCAGATAAAACAAAAAAATAAAAACAAAGAAAGAAGAAGAAGTTTTCAGATGTTTTTTTATGGCAGAGCTCTTTTTATAGCAAAACCATTTGAAGGAGCACCTGCAATTTTTAATTAATAAAAGAAATCTTATTTGCTATGACATTACCCAACTAGAAACAACTCGATTTCGGTTTCGCGTCGCAGTTGCACGATATCTGACTGGGAGTCAACAAGATAAATCACTATATGCCCAGTGAAATTAAATTACGGAATGTTTTTTTCAAGGCGTGTTTTCAAGTGGGAGCACTTGCTATAACTTCGCGGAGCACCTTTTGAAAACCCCTGATCTAATGTAACGGCAAAATAAAACTTGCATGAAATATCAAATGCATGTGAGTGAAAGCTAGTTATTACACGGAATACTCAATTTTATGAACATAATTTCGAATTGAAATTGCTACAAGTAAGTACATTTTAATTTTTTATCTCGTGAAGCGACAAATATGCTATTTGTTTTCATTTAATTCGCACAAGTTTTCGAAGCTCCCGAGTCACATTGCACCAGGCTCAAGATGCATCCTTTAACCACAAAAACACATCAAGCTCACACGCTACAATCCCATATGCAAGCAACGTAATACGAGCATCAAACAAGGTGATATTTGAGAACAACACAGTCCAGGCCAGATGTAGAGAAAGAACGGAATATAAAACTTCGCTGAAATTATTCAGAGAAGCACACAAAACAAATACCAAACTCCCCGAGTTGGGAAAAAGAGAGAGTGTGGAAATTCGAGCCGACGACATACATTTTCAACATTTTATTATTGCGTGTGCAATCTGTGTGTGGCTAGCGGTACAAAAAAAACTTTTCTCTCATACTGTACGAATCGTACCGAGGGGGAAACTCGCCCTTTGAAGCCGCTGCTTCATTGATCATATGTAAGTTCGGTCAGAACGAGATAGTGCTCCGCCCAGAGAAACATAAAAAGGAACCCCAAAAGGATAACGATGAATGGTATCGATGCTCCGACTCAGTTCCGAATGATGCGAATAGTGAGAAAACACGGTCCAATGTAGCACTGCGAATCGCGCTTCCTCTGGTTATTCCGAGTGGAGCGAAACGACGGCGCGACAACAGCAGAAGTTAATCGACCAAACGGAAGGTAACGTTACACGGGGGTTCCGTGGCATGAAAAGGTGTTCGGTGCAATTTGGCTCGGTACTTCCTCCTAGTCAAAACGGAGTGCAAGAGACGAGATACAGATGATGAGAAGTGATCATTCAAAAGACCTAAGGCTCAAGCTAAAAAAAAACCAACTAGGGCACCTGTGGATATTAACCCTCCTGCACTCGCGCGCAAAATCATAGCTCGTATACTCGCGCACGGTGTTACAGACCGAAAAATCAAAACCGAATTTTTGGAATTGGAATTGGAGCTAAAATTCAGTTAGTATCCGAAATCAAGTTTAAACAAAGCAAACTTCTGACATCCCCTAAATTAGAGGTGCGCAAAACGGTTCACTTTAATGAACCGTTCATTGACCAACCGTTCACTTAAGTGAACTAGTTCTTTTGAGCAGTTCACCCACTCTTTTGTACAGTGGCGGGATATGTCCGATATTTGTTAGAAATAACTTAGCACAATAGAAAATCAAACTTTGATTTTGAAATTTTAATTTTGTTTGAGTCGTTATTCATTATTTTCGGCATAAACTAGCATTGTACTGCTTTGCTTACGATGTATTGCAATAAATGCTATAGCAAAACTGTACCCAAACCGCGAACGTCAAAATTATAGAGCACAATATGATATAATATAAAACATATTTCATATTAGCGACGCGAATTTTACTGTTTAACAAGACTGTTTAAATCAACTTTCAGCTTTCAACTATATTTTATAAGTGAGGTAGATCGGCATAACAACTTACTGAAATATTTACCCTGAACTCCAAAATATGATGATAAATAATTTAACAATCCAATTTAAAACCATCGTATCTTGAACGCAACATAAAAAAACGCAACAAGCGTTTTTTTATGAAGCGACAATACCGACATATTATTTTTGTTGTTTCAAGGGGCTATCGTTTGTTTCAATTCGTTAATTTGAGAACTATTTACCTTGCAGCACCATTCATCTATCACTCATTCGTTTTCTTTCCTCTTATGCACCG
Organism: Toxorhynchites rutilus septentrionalis; assembly: GCF_029784135.1. NCBI lineage: Eukaryota > Metazoa > Arthropoda > Insecta > Diptera > Culicidae > Toxorhynchites > Toxorhynchites rutilus. The sequence continues at coordinate 27,320,836 of NC_073744.1, read as the reverse complement.
CTTACCGTACCGTTATCAACCAAACGACCCGTTTTCGAGCGTGAGCACATCTTGGTTTTTATTTATGAAAATAGAAATAAACCGTTTCATATATAAAGTCACTTTTAACACAACTGTTACCATATACAATTTTACACCTACACTTGTGCTAAATTTTCCACAATACACGATCGGTCGTTGATATGAATTTTTCCCCCATTTCCCCCAGGCACCTTGGTTTTGATGCCTCTGTTAGGGAACCGCCACATGTGTCGTCAATTTCGACCAATCAGAAGTGGATTTTTCAATTGTTCGATGGTTAGTTTCATGACATATGAGGGGCTTAGAATGAAAGGGGTGTAAGTGATTTGATCGATTTCTCTACATCGACTCTCTCTTCTGGTCATAACTTAGCTGCAAATACATTCCCAGTTGTATTTGACAATGTGGAAGATAGGTCAGAACCTCATCTATCGGATTCTATAGCGAACTTAAATTGAAACTTTTTTGCAGTTGAGTTATTAACTAAAGAAAAAGTTGATGAAGAGAAATCGATCAAGTCACTTACACCCCTTGCATTCTAAGGCCCTCATATATTATTTTATTCAATATAAAAAATTGTTATGGAGTGCCGAAATCGATTGACGCAAAAATTTCATCAAATCATCATGAAATGACTGAGTAATAAGCGTTTAAAATTGGACGATTTTCACGATGTGCTCGATTTTGGATTTTCAATTTGTACCCCAATATGTTCCCGAAAGACGTAATCCTACGTCAAAAGGAGAAAAGGAATTCAGGGGGGGGGGGGTGTGCCATACAAATGAAACACAAATGAAAGGAGAAAAGGAATTCAGGGGGGGGGGTGTGCCATACAAATGAAACACAAATTTCTGTATAACTCGAAAACTAATCAAGTAAATGGAGCCAAATCTAGCATGTGAATGTATTAGGGGACACGAAACGTTTCTATGGTGAATAGACATTCCTCTCCCTTCTCTGAGGGGGAGGGGGGCTGCCATACCAATGAAGGATAAAACTCTGCATAACTCAAGAACAAATCAAACAAATAAAGCCAATTTTGGCATGTGGAGGAGGCAAGAAACGTTTCTCAGGTGATTTGACACCCCTATCCCTCTCTACAGTGAGGGGGGGGGGCAGAATAACTCTAGAACTAATCAAGCAAATGGAATCATACTTAGCATATAGAGGTTTTAAAGATCGATAAACGTTTCTATTGTTTCTATGAACCAAATTTGGTATATGGAGGTTTTAGGAGGCAATAAATGTTTCTATAGTGGTTTGACAATCCTCCACCTCCCTAAGAGGGGGAGGGGGGTGGGGCGGCTGCATTACTCGAAAATCAATCGAGCAATCGGAACCAAAATTGCACATGGAGGTTTCAGAGGGAGTGGGGGTTGTTTTTGCGTAACTCGAGAACTAATCAAGCAAATTGAACCAAAATTTGAATATAGAGGTTTTGAGTAGCAATAAATGTTTCTATGGTGGTTCGACACACTTACCCCCTCTCTGAGGGCATGGGGACCGCCATACAAATGAAACACAAACTTTTGCATAACTCGAGAACTAACAAAACTGATGCTAATTGAATATGTTCGGAAAATTCAGAAAATTCAATTCGCATATGTTCTACAATTATATATTGTGAATACACAAGCGTTGTTAGTCCATTTGATGTTTGCGCTAACGAAATCGATCTTCGTTCGAAAGTGGAAATGAATTTTAATGTGATAAAGTGATAAAACGCACTCCTGTATCCATATAAATAAAAATGGATCGCCGAATGTGTTGATAAGAGCAAAACTCGAGGAAGGTATTGTCCGATTTAGGAGTGTCTTTATTCGATCATATTTTCTGTATCAAACATTTATTCCATGTAACAGAGAAACATGTTGAATAATCTTGAACGAGTATTGTGTCTGAAAATAATCTGATATTATAATGACGCGTTTTGGTAGAAGTACTAGGAATTTTATAGTAAAAGGTGCTTTCAAAGGGTAGATGAAGATATCAATCAATGAACAGTTCTGCGATAGGACCCATGAACGTGCGCTTAGTAAGAAAAGGTGTGAGTGATATCGAAAAATAAAATTTGGGCGGGACGAAGTTTGCCGGGTCAGCTAGTGAGAAAAAAACGCAAATGTTTCAATGTCCTCAAGCATTTATCTTGATCCTTAAATTTACTTAACTAGTCTTACAACTTGTACAAAAAAGATCTCTTCAACAGAAAGGTTTCTGAAGGCACACTGCATAATGATATGCATATATTTAAGGCAACTTCCTCGATAAACTATTCAATCTACATGTTAACTAAAACAACTAACGTTAATTTAAAACTGCGCTGGACGGCTTCAGGTTTGCCCACATTCGGCAATGATATGCTCGCACATATTGGTTAAAAAAATAAAAAAAATACTTCGATTACTAGATTACCTACGATTATTGCAATGTTTCGGACGGAATGTTCATTGGTGCCTGAGTGTACTTTTCCTTCACACTTAAACTATTGCTATTTGAGATAGCTGGCGTTCTTTTTCTAAACGACAAAATATCTAAAAGAATTTTCAAATGAACGAATGAAGAAGGGGGCGTCGTCCGATGACGTCTATCGGCCCCACCGGCGGAAACCCATCCAGCAGAGGGCCAGCAGGACGCTGACAATGGTAAACTCCACCCGCAGCGAGGCAGCGCCGGCCAGGCGACACTTGAACGTATCATAGCGGCTGCGGTCGTCGTTGACAATGTTGAGGAATTCAGCCTCCACCAGCTGCCCGTCGAAGTAGGTGATCGGGTCCTCGTACGGGTACTCGAAACCCTGCAGGCACTCGCATTTGTAGCCCCCGAGCTCGAACTCACGGCCCTGGATCGGAACGCACTGGAATGGTGTGTACGGGATATATTGGATCGGTGAGGGGAGAAAGTGAGAGCAAAAAAAAATTAAATCAAATTGGTATCATGATTTCGTAATTCCGCGTTCTATGCACAAGAGGGTTATGGCGCGCCGAGTTGAGAATAATGCGTTGCGCGTGAGGTCAATGGCCTCGGCATGTGTGTTTTATGGGGTTGGGGTGTTGTTGCTTGCCGGTACCTTCCATTGAAGAGTATCGTTCACTCAGCCCAGTGCGATATTTGATATTTGTTGAGAGGCAGTGTGAAAGGAAAGCATGATGAGCGCATAATGCGGCTAGTGATCCCCGATTTTTGAAATCAACCGTTCATTAACTAATCGAATATCTTTCAGCTGTTCGTTATAGGATACGATTAATTGCCCAAAATATTCGATTAATCGATTAATCGCCACACTAAGAGAAATAATTAGACTAATTTGCTAGATTTTTTTGCCGTTATAATTAATTGTATGGGAGAGGGGGGCACATTCGGACAATTTTTTTCCTTGATTTTTAATATTTTTTGTAAACTTAAAAAAAATCCTGAATTCGTCCTGGTTGTCATTCGGACTTCGATGTATCATATGAGCGTGTTAGAGGTGTGCGTTAATGCGATTACGAATGGTTTATTCGAATTTTTGAAAATTGCCTTTTTGTCCGAATGTGCCCCATGTGTGGGGCAGTTTCGGACAACGAAAAAAAAATTAGGATTTATGTTTATCAACAATTACTTCCGTTTCCTCTTATTTCAAGCATAATCTGCATTTTTCTGTTTATCAGTATTTGTCTGAAAGGAAATTGCTTGCTATGAGAGTCAGTAAAAATTCATGATTTTGCTTTCTTCCGTCTTCGAGTGGTGGTTTTCCGCTGTGAAATTTTTGGAAAAGGTTCAACATTTTCCGGCGATAAAGTTGCCAAAGTAAAATCTTTCTGTATTGTAGACGCAATATTTTGCAGCATTGCTCCAGTAGGTGAAATCATTTGAATATTCAAAATCCTTGTCCGAAAAAACCAATGGATAGCAACTTGCCATTTTGAATCCAGCTAGGATATTACTCAGATTGAAAGAAGCATTATAAGCCGATGCAACTATAGCTGAAAGGTCGTGTATAGAAATAGTTCTTCCAGGATGGTTGAGTAGCCAATCGTTCTGGGAAACTGAGAGCTTTTGCTTGAAACGGGCCCATAACTGAAACATCCAGCGGTTGTAAACGATTTGTGACATAAGGCGGAAAAGATACATGAATTGTGCAATTTTCTCGGAAACATTTAGTTGTTTCCAAAGGGCAATGACTTTTTGATTGATTTTTGATTTTCTGAAATGAATTCGTTTTCGTTGCTTTTTGCTACCCTTTTCAAATGTTCCAGAACATTGAGAAACAGTTTTCCCGTTATGCAACCGTTAGTTGGGAAATTAGCGAAGACAATGGACCCACCAGTGAGCTAGAATCATGAAAACGTTCTATTCGACACTAGTTCGATAGCTCTTTACATCTCATCTTCGTTGATGCAGGTTCTATCGATTTTTTGTTTGTAGTTTCGAATCATCATCAGGTCCGAGAATCAGACTAAATTGATGTTTGTTAGTAAACAACAATCAGACACAAATTTTATGAGGTATCAAACAGTGTCCGAATGTGCCCCGTGAATAATAAATAGACCTTTATTTCCCCGTTGTATGCATGTTTGTTTTTTTCATTTCATATTAGTTACTAACTGAGGTGGTGTACTTAAATTTCTAAATCGTTCACAAAGGAATTATGGAAATACTTACAACTTCAAGCTCAAAAGTTCCGAAACGTGTATGATAAAGGGCACTGTGTTATTTTCGTGAGTACAGGGAAACTTCGATATAACGTACCCTTGTTATAGCGTACCCTCGATATAACGTCATTCGATATAACGTACATTTTACCTCTATATAACGTACACATGATCAATGTGTAAAAAATATTTTAGGTAGGAGAGGAGAGTTTCACGTCAATCTCACAGGTTCAACAAAGGTCACTAGGTGGCCTGTACTTTTAACCAATCTCTAGATACAACTGGTTTTATGATTCCGGATTCTGAATGAATCGGAATCGGAATCGGATTCTGAATGAATCTGAATCGATACAACGTACAATTCTGAAAGAGAAATGTATGTTATATCGAAGTTTACCTGTATTTACTACTTACGAAAACAACACAGTGCCCTTTATCATACACGACCAGGAGATGTCAAACCAGGGTTGCCACATATACAGAATATTCGGTTTTTAGCAGATTTTTGGCCGCCATATTTCAGGTACAGAATCTGTATACACAGAATTACAAATTTTCAGCAAAAATACAGAATTCAATGATTTTTTTTAAATTCAATTTTAAATATCGAATTTATTACAGCGCATACATAGATTCCTCGTTTATGAAGAAAAGTTCAACGCAACGCAACGAGATGGTTATCGTTGGAGGCAGTTGTTAAGCGAAATCATGAGCGATTTAAAGAGATTGAGCTTATTTTTTGTGTTTTGTTTTGTTTTTTGTTTTACCATAATCAATCCGCCAATCGTATATTGACTCATTTAAACGATCCTATGGCTAAACCGATTATGCTGTTGCTAAACTTCGTTCTACCACTCATCAATAAAGTCAATTGCACTTTTCAATCAGAATGTTCTCAATTTTGCGAACTTTATAATGAGACAAGTATGTTATAACAGATCATGTTGGATAACTTATGTTTTGAAAGCTACGTGCAACGACTCGCTGATGCTGACCTTGATGTAAAAGATTTTGGAGACATCCTGAAAAAGCCTGAGAATGTTTACGTTGGTATCAAGAAGAAGAAGCTGAAAAAATATTGGACGCAGCTAGGAAGATGATCTTCAAGACGATTTGTTGTGACTTCTATACTGAGCTCGTGAAACAGATTTGAAAAAGAATTGGATTTCAACGATCCGGTTATCAAAACTGCGGCCTTAATAAACCCTCAAATTTTCGTCAAGCTACTGGTGATTTGATACGCCAATTTCCTCATTTCGGTGATGCATGTAATAGACAAGGCTTGGATAACGTATTAAAGCTACTCAAGACGAATCTTATGAGACAAAAATTGAGAGACTCAGATATAACTTGGTCCCAGCTGCTGGATGTCAAAAGGCGAGATGAGAATTTTGTTTTATCCATTGCTATGGTCGTTTGTAAGACCTTTTTTGATAACATTCAGCAGCGTATGTTGAGCGAATATTTTAACTTTACAATGCCACAAAAACAAAGTCCGGAAATCGGTTGCCCCCCACAATTACAGACTAAATTTTGAAAGCGAAAAACTATGTATCGGCTCAGGGAGGAGCTTCAAGGATAAAATTGACGAACAATTTGAGAGCAAAGTTCAACAAAACCATGTATAAACATCATCAGATGATTAGAAGAAAACCAGATTTTTTTCAGAAATTTTTTGCAGAATTAAATGTGGCAACCCTGTGTCAAACCATATGACGGCTGTTGATTAAAGAGCTGTTAACTTGCTTATATTTTTAATTTGGTTGAAATTTGTACTACTTAATTTTTACAAGCGTTGCCTGAAACTGCCCCCCTTTCCCCTACATGTAATTATTTTTATAAACTAGAGATGCTGCGGTTGCTGTTTGGTTTACCGGTGTGTTTGTAATATCCCTTCGTCAGCTTTGAAAATGAAAACAAGCTTTGCATCGTGCAACAAATTCCTTTGATAATCGTTATTGAAATTGAAATGCGGAAAGTTACCTCAAATTCGACATGCCGTTCACATTCACATTCACATTCAGTGTCACATTGAAAGCGATTGTGACCTGTAATAGGACATTCGCAAAGCCGGTGGTACAGTGTCGCCATCCAGGGGCGACTTTCAGAGCCATAATTTGAGTCTCAAAAAACAATGTCCAATTAGAGGCGAAAATGTCCCATTATTCGTATCGCATTATAGGTCTGTCACATCGGCTAGATTTCGAACTACAGGTAACTTTCTGTATATGAATTGAAGTTAACTTTTCCGTAACAAACAGATTTTTTTACGTGATAGGATAACACGATTCTTTGCATTTGGTGAAAAATACCATTAATATCACAAAATTTATAGATAAAATGGTTATGTCTAGTTTTCTTCTAGTGCAGATTTTTTCATTGATAAAAGAGGTATCTCTAGCAATTTAAAAATTGGAAACAGAAACGTTTTTATTTAGTATATTAGTTATATCTACGATATCCATCGAACAATTCCGCACGAATGTGCAAAAACGCTTGAAAAGTCCGGCTTCTCCATTTCCATGCAGGTGATTGCTTTCAGCCACAATAGAATTGTGAATCACTCACAAGTCGTCAGAATTGGTGTTCTGGCTCTCCTGACTTTGAACATTGTTATTCTTTTGAAGCTGTTCTGATGAATTCGCATGTGGAATAAAATTGTTGGTGGAAAATCCTTGTTTTTATATTTAAAGTGTCATTTCGTTTGATTTTATATATTCGATACTAGTGGAGGTGATCTGGCGTAGTGGTAACATTAATGCCTCTCACGCTAAAGGTCACGAGTTCAATTCATTCAAGTGTTGAAAATCACTATATATATATATTATATATATATATATATATATATATATATATATATATATATATATATATATATATATATATATATATATATATATATATATATATATATATATATATATATATATATATATATATATATATATATATATATATATATATATATATATATATATATATATATATATATATATATATATATATATATATATATATATATATATATATATATATATATATATATATATATATATATATATATATATATGTATATATATATATATATATATATATATATATATATATATATATATATATATATATATATACATATATATATATATATATATATATATATATATATATATATATGTATATATATATATATGTATATATATATATATATATATATATATATATATATATATATATATATATATATATATATATATATATATATATACATATATATATATATATATATATATATATTAGGCTGTCAAAAAAGTCCTGCGGTATTTCCGCGAGGTGTCGTTGTAAGCGCGTAGTTCTAGTTGTATTCATTGTATCGAGTCATACTATAGCTTGTTGGAAAGGTGTTTTTGCGCTATAACATAGTCCTTGACAGTGTTTTGTTTGGTTAAGTCGTTCGTAAGTTATAGTGTCGCGAATATGGAGCAAAATAAAGAGAAAATCCGACATATTTTACAGTACTACTATGACACAGACAAAAATGCATCTCAAGCTGCCAATAAAATTTGTGCAGTTTATGGACCCGATACAGTATCCATTTCCACCGCACAACGATGGTTTCAACGTTTTCGTTCTGGTGTAGAGGTCGTCGAAGAAGCGCCACGCTCCGGAAGGCCTGTCGTCGAAAATTGCGACAAAATCGCTGAATTAGCCGAGAAAGACCGGCATAGTAGCAGCCGTAGCATCGGCCAAGAGCTGGGGATAAGTCATCAAACCGTTATTAACCATTTGAAGAAGCTTGGATTCACAAAGAAGCTCAATGTATGGGTGCCCCACACGTTGACGCAAAAAAACATCTTTGACCGTATCGACGCATGTGAATCGCTGCTGAATCGCAACAAAATCAACCCGTTTCTGAAGCGGATGGTGACTGGCGATGAAAAGTTGGTCACTTACGACAACTTGAAGCGCAAACGGTCGTGGTCGAAGCCCGCTGAAGCGACTCAGACGGTGGCCAAGCCCTCATTAACGGCCAGGAAGGTTCTGCTGTGTGTTTGGTGGGATTGTCAAGGAATAATCTATTATGAGCTGCTTCCCTATGGCCAAACGCTCAATTCGGACATGTACTGCCAACAACTGGACCGCTTGAAGGTAGCAGTCATGAAGAAGAGGCCATCTTTGATAAACAGAGACCGCATTGTCTTCCATCAGGACAACGCCAGGCCACACACTTCTCTGGTGACGCGCCAGAAACTCCGGGAGCTCGGATGGGAGGTTCTTTTGCATCCGCCGTATAGTCCTTGCACCAAGTGACTACCACCTGTTTTTGTCCATGGCGAGCTAGGTAGTCAGAAGTTAGCCACAAAAGAGGCCTGTGAAAATTGGCTATCCGAGTTTTTTGCCAATAAGGAAGCGAGCTTCTATAACAGGGGTATTATGAAGTTGGCATCTCGTTGGGAACAAGTCATCGAACAAAACGGCGCATATTTGACTTAAAACAGATGATTATAACAAATTTTATGAACAAATGAAAATTCAAAAAAAATACCGCAGAACTTTTTTGACAGCCTAATATATATATATATATATATATATATATATATATATATATATATATATATATATATATATATATATATATATATATATATATATATATATATATATATATATATATATATATATATATATATATATATATATATATATATATATATATATATATATATATATATATATATATATATATATATATATATATATAATACTTATTTTATATATTCGAAGACACAAACTGGTAGCGAGAAAAGTATGAAGAAATCGCGGAAGTGTTGTTATCAGTGGATGATACAGTACAGTAATCGTTCGCTAACAGATCCTGATTTAACTGGTCTGCGTTTCAACTGGGCGAACGTTAACTGCTCCTTGGACCAGTTTAAAATCAGAATTTCGTAAACAATCGACGCCATTTTCAAATGGAATATTTGCTGCGAGGGGCATTCGAATGTAATTTGAAATGTTATGATAATTGACATTATTTTCGCATGACAAAAACATTGATTAAATTACAGAAAAACTATTTCTTCAAATTATATTTCATATCTCACACTCAACGCGAATCAAACAATTCATTGAAGTTCCCCTCGATTTTATTCGACGTTTAACATAAGGAACCAGCTAAAACGCAAATGTCTATAACTGGTCTTACCTTTTCGCCCAGTTAGTGAATGTTTACTGTACCATGCCAAATGGCCGATCGCTTAACATAATTTCGAATGTTCAGAAATGTTCAGCTGCAATATGCATTTTCTATTATTTATAATGAAATAGAAAAACGGATACAATTCCGACACTAAAGTGATTAGAATAATCCATTCCGTTTTATATGCAACTAAAATTGCGTAAGTCGGCATTCTATAATATTGTTCCGTTATAATATGAATAGAGCAGAATGAGTATAGAGTCATATGGAAAACTATCACTCCTTTACAAAATTAAGATCAATTTCGCATGAATTAAAACCAGTTTCCGATTCGTGGATCACCCAATTATTACGGTGGTTTTTATGTAAAAACAGTAGTAAATGATCCTGAAATACATACTTCGCTGTACTCCTGAATACGAACGGACTATCTGAATCAGGTCTCTTGAAGAAATGTTACCCAAGTCAAAAAACGATTTGAAAAACTACGTTACACGTTCCGTTTTACAGTATGAAGCAAATCTATCCAGGTTGAATTTCTTTCCATCATAGGTGATCACTTGAGATAGTGAACCCGATGGGATTGGCTGTTTTCCGACTCGCATCTTTGGAGACAAAATGTTGAAGGTTTGGGGAGAATTTTCTCAAAGAGGCCTTTAATGTTTTTTTTTCTATTCTGAGCTAACCTGTTGTATCAAAAAGGAGAAAATCAATCGAATGGTTGAAAAAAGTAAAGAAAAACTGAAATTTCTTATTTGCCATCGACTTTTTTTTCTCTCAAGTTAATTTTTTACTACTATCCGAAAGAACATTCTGGACTGAAAAGTTGACGAAACAATGTTATGAATGACAAAGCAAGCGTCCACTGACAAAAACATGCAGACCTAGGCGTTTACTAGGTCGAATTAGCCACTACATTGTAAATTCAATGTGATCAAAACACCTCTAAAATAATTAAAACTGGATTGATTAATTGTCGCAAATTATTCGTTCGCTTCAATTATTGGTTGTACAAAACTTGTTCGATTTATAAACGATTTTTGTATGAAGTATGAAGTATGAAGTATGATTAATCGAACGATTATCGGGGATCACTAAATACAGCCAAAGATTGGCAGTGTTAGAAGCATGTTTCGCAATCCCATTTACTATTTATCAATTGAAGAATGCAACTAAAAAGGATCTTTATTGATCATACACAGTATTAAAAGAAAAAAAGAAAAAATAGTGTGGGTTAAAACCGTATAACCAAACTTCTGGCTAACCTTCTCTCAACCGCAACGCAACAGAAGTGATGCATGCAAATGCACGAAGGCACACACATTTCCATCGTTTCGCAACGCAGCATAACAGTAGCAGCGGCAGTTTGTTTGTTCTGCCTGGTGAAAAACAGGACTTGCGAGGAACGAGGTCCCGGCTAGCGAAACCAGAACAAAGGAAGAAAAAAAAGTCCTGATACGTAAACATTGCACACGCACACAGACCATTAACGCATCGCATCTCGCATGCATGCATGCATGCATGCAAACAAAACGGTCGCGGCCACCACACCAAGAACAAAAGACTAACGACCGTCTACCGAGCGCGTTTCTTCCTTCTCTTCTCTCAGCGGTAATTCTTATGCCCATTATGATATATACTCACGTATGAAGTCTTCTCGTCGCATTTGTGGGTATTTTTGAATGCATTCGGTACGAAATAGTCATCCGGACATTGGTTGATATCCAGCTGTAGCATATTCATTGAGACTGAGACGATCCCCCTGTTTTGATTCCCGCCGGAAGGGAAGGTGAGAAAAAAGTGCATTCAATTAGAACTGGTTTTCCTTCTTTTCTCGGTTTTTGTTTTTTTTTGGTTCAAATGAAAATGCAATGCACATGTCAACTTACTTGAACTCGAGTTTCACCTTCAAGCTGTCCCAGCCGAAGAAGGGTGCCGCGTAAGTTATCAACCACTTCTTCACGTAGCCCTTGCAATCGAACTGAGGTGCGGTCCAGAAACCATGATCCAATGTGGCCGCGTGGTAGAAATTCGGATAGCGTTCGTATTTCTGGGAGTGCTCCCCCGTTTCATTGTGACGGAGTCGAATCTTCATGTAGTACTTTTCCAACGAGTCAAAATTGGAAGCCCATCGCTGCTTCAACAATTTGTAATACGGCAGCTCGGTGTAATCCTCACCGGTTTTGTTCAACCGCGCCAAATCCTCCAATTTGAACTTTCTCGAGTTCTTCTGAGTCTTGTAAGCGTACGGGCCAAACAGGGTGCGATTGGGGAACTTATTGCGGTCCCAATAAGTGGCGGCGGACCAAATCCTCGAATTGCCCATCACCAAAGCGACGGTTTCGCCCATCATTTGATCCTCGGTCAGTGGTTTGTCGGCTACTCGCTTGCCAGAGTACACTTCCAGCGGATCGGAAACCTGCAGGAAGGCACTAATGAAGTTCGCCAATCGCAGGGCCATTTTGGCTTCGTTCAAGAAATGTTTGTCCGCCTTATAGCCGATGTCCCCATTGAGAACCAGATCCTGCGGGTGGAAATCTTTGCAGGTGTTCTCGGTGACTCCAAAGATAAAGTTCAACACCTCGTTCACGTTCATTTTTTCCGTGTGCAACGACACCGGTCCCTTGGTGTAGTTCTTGTGCTCATAGTAATGACTGAGATACTTTTCCCGCGTATACTCCGGCAGCCGGTACCACTCGATCGGAATCTTCTGAATCCAGCCGATCTTCTTACAATCGAACCCATTGTAGTACTGCTCGTCGGACGCCCGCTCCAGAATCTCCCCCAAGTAGGGCCTCCGTACGACCGAGGGCAATCTAAAGCCGGGTCGACAACGACACTGGTAACCTCCCCGACGGAAACCCCACCCATCCAGGGGCTCGCACTCGGTCGTTTCCTTCTTGCAGCGAGCAGTGTCCGCGAATTTGTTCTTACCCTTGTTACCCTCCCCCTTCGGGCACTGATTGATGTCGATACGCTCGAAGTCCATCTCGATCACGGACACGCCGGTGTATCTGTGGTAAACAATTGAAAAGTGTTGTTAACGATCGTGTGTTCTTCGCATAATTGTAAACCAGTTAGATATAAATTAGAATGTATAGGTACCGTCGTTGGGGGTGAGAATGGGTCAAAAAAGGAGAAAAATCTGGGATCGATTCATTGTAACCAAAAAAATCGTAAAGATCGATTTTTTCGATCATAAATTTTTTTTCAGTGTACATTGATTTTAATCTCACCACCTGACATATTTTATAAACATAAGGTCAACGTTTGAATTGGTTCCGATGATGACAAATTAGTGATAGTGAATCTAGGTGGAGTGTATGTTTGGTCTAGGATTAGGCGATCTTGGATGGATATTTAGAAGATCGATTTTTTTTTATCTGAGATAAACTTTTTGTAAATTTGTTTTTCAATATACATCGGTTTTAATTTCACCAAAGATTGCCTGACAAACTTTATAAACATAATGAGATTCGTTCACTCGGCTTGCTAACAAAGTCAGTTTGATCATTCTCCAATTTAATTCCGTACAAATTCTGACAGGATCAGAACTAGCGGCCGCTACTAAGAGTTGGTGTTGGATGTCTAATGATACTTTACAAATGAAACACAAATTTCTGCATAACACGAAAACTAATCAAACAAATGGAGCCAAATTTGGCATGTGAAGGTTTTGGGGGGCACGAAACGTTTCTATGGTGAACAGACACTCCTCTCTAAGGGAGGGCTGCCATACAAATGAAACACAAATTTCTGCATAATTCAAGAAATAATGAAGCAAAAGGAACCAAATTTGGTATATGGAGGTTTTAGAGGGCAATAAATGTTTCTATGATGGTTTAACACTCCTCCCCCTCCCTAAGGGGACTGCATTACTCGAGAATCAATCAAGCAAACGGAATCAAAGTTGTGCATGCGGAGGTTTCAGAAGGGGGGAACTAATCAAGCAAATGGAGCCAAATTTGAGATGCGAGGGTTTTTGGCTACGAAAAATGTTTCAATGCTAGTATGACACCCGTCCCTTCTCTGGAATGGAGAGGGGGTCCCATAAAAATAAAACACATTTCAAACAAACATATTCCAACGAAACATGACAATTGAAAATTTTCGAAAAACACTGAAGGAAAATGGGAACATTCGAAAAATTCAATTCGCATATGTTCTAGAATTACATATAGACAAGCGTTGTTAGTCTATTTGATTTGTCTCGGAGAAGGACTTGTCCGATTTAGGGCTGACTTTATTCTATCATATTTTCTGTATCAAACTTTTATTCCATATAACGGAGAAACATGTTATTTGCTGGTAGATGAAAAATCTTGAACGAGAATTGTGTCTGAAAATAATCTGATATTCTAATGACGAGTTTTAGTAGAAGTACTAGGAATCTTATAGTAAAAGGTAATTTTAAAGGGTAGATTAGAAGATCAATCCATGAACAGTGCTGCAATTGGAACCATGGATATAATAACGAAAAATAAATTTTGGGCGGGACAAAGTTTGCCGGGTCAGCTAGTATAAAATAAATAGATAAATTAGAAAACATGCTTTCGATTTTTTAAAGATCGCTTCTTTTGTACCGATGTAATAAGTGATCTCTACGCCGTTTAGAAAATCGATTTTTCTATAAAGATCGCCCAACACTAGTCATTTGAGCAACTTTGCATACATGAAACCTTCAAAAAAGAATTAGGCTATTTTTTGAAAAGGGCCATATAAAATTTATAACTCAAAAACTATGTTACCTACAAAATTCTGGTCAAAGTATGAAATGTAGAAGATTATTAATTTTTTTATAAATAAATACAAAAAAAAAATTCAGAAAATATTGCTAAGAATACCTTATAATTTACAATTTATAATTTCTATATAACTTCTTGCTCGTCTCGTCTTTTGGAATAGGGCCCTATGATTAGTTGTAATTTTTTTCAAATAAAACATGAAAAAGGTGTTGTTAGAGAAACTGTTCCCCTGTAAAAGTGCCCATCTTTCGATGTATGCACGACTTGTTGGAAATTGTAAGGGCTATCTATATTTTTTTGAGAATTAAAAAAAATGTGTTTTTGAGAAAAATGAATGTTAATGTTTAAAATATGTTTTTCCTGAAAATTCAAAAAAAAAACTTCAGCATTTTTTTGTCAAAATTTAAACAATTTTCTACATTTCCTTCTTTGACCTAAATTTTGTAGGTATTCTAGTGTTTGAGTCAGAATTTTTTGTAAAATGATTTTACAGAGACACTCGCTGGCAATCGTCATTCCGAGAGGCAAATGGGGGAATACAAAATTCTCTGAGAATAGATGAGCGGAATCGAGACAGTATTTTTCCGTTCAACTCGTGTATGAACTTTGCGAAGATGATAGGTGAATGTTTTCTGTCTCAAATAAAGTGAGGCATAAACGGAGAATAGAAGGGCGAGTTTAATCTGTGAATGAGTGTTGTTGAACGAATTTCGATGCGATTTTGCCCATACCTGCTCCTGAGACGAGATGGTATGAAGTTCGTTCATTGAAAATGTGTACATCATATCGAGGTAAAATGTACTTCACATCGAGGGTACGTTATAACGAGGATACGTGAGTGTGAAAAGCGTGAAAACTGAAATCTAGCTGCGATTCTAAATGAAAAACTGCATGTAACGTTTTATCCTAGGACTAACCGTTCTTGAGATATAAACAATTTAATATAATGAAAACAATATTTCTACACATTGTCGCAGCCTTAGTCCAGCATCAGTATGCATTTTCTAACATTTCACGAACAAGATTTTAACTGTTTCATATTGGTTATATCTCCTGAGACGAACCAGCCCAGGAGGCTGAAAATCTCAAAAATAAAGAATAAAAAAAATGGTTATATCTCAAGAACGGTTAGCTCCAGGATAAAAGTTTTCCTGTAAAATCGCGTACAGATTCCATTTTTATGTTATTGTTTCTCAATGATTAGAACTTCAAGAAATGTAGAGAAATTTCAAGGATTTTCAAAAGTGCATATCTCCATTTTGGTGAGTTTATCACGGCACCACTATACGTCAAACTTTGTTGAATTCGAAGGGTTTTCCAATAAAATTAATTCAATTTACAAATTAAATTCAATTTTTGAGTAAGATTTTTTAACAGTGCTTTTAAATTGTTACTATTCCTAAATGGATCATTTATTTTCCAACAACTTTGTCAAACATCATATTTTAATTAGACATCTGGATTTTGAGTTAAGATTTTTTGAAATTTCAAAGCCCTTTTAAGAAATCATTCATAAATTAAGTGATTATATGATAATGATACTTGTGATTCTAGGTAGTTTCCATCATATGTACCAAGTTTCAAAAAAAGTCGGAGGGTCGGGTCAGTGGCGCGCTAATTTAACAAGGAATTGATCTATACTTACTAGTAGACCATTGCAAGTGCACTCCGGCCTTTAAATTGTTACCACGGCTGTGTAAAAAATCGTTTTGTTAAATCTTAACATGGAACTATAACAATATTGATTTTGTTCATTGCTAGAGAGAAAAATTCGCGGGAGTGGGTGTTTTTTTACTATCGCTTCTCCAATAGGTGCGAACGTCTATAACTATTCATCTTAATGTACTAAGTTTAACTCTAGATACATCCAAGATTCTACTAGATATTCTATCTAAAATATCCATAAGCTCGAACATAGAATTAAAAAGCCAGCATCTGAAATATGGAATCTCCGAATTATATGTTATATAATTTGTGTCCGGAATCTGGTGTAAAAGGGAATCCATTCAATCAAATAATCCAATCTTGTTATAGAACCAATACACCCTCACTCCCACCAATCCACCAAATTCAACGCTTATTAAGCCGCCCCTAGACGTGGCTTTTTTTAGACCTGAAGAGGAATTAGAGACAAATTGGATTAAAAGTCTTAAAGACAATCAAAAGAGCAACTTGATTTCGGTATTTGCATTTATTCGATTACCGTGAAGCCGCTACTAAAAACATCTCACATGTTTCAAGTTCGTCAGAAAAAATGAGGACAGTTTCGAAGAATTCCCCAATTAGAAACGAGAAATAGTTAATGAGAAGAAGTTTGATATCCCTCTAGGAGCCAGCATCATGTCAGATTTAAGAAAAATCTTCATAATAATTTACGTCGCACCTCTAGGTGGATTGACATTATTTTCGCAACTAAATAATCATTCAAAACACTTACATGTTGTCGAACCATCTTGAACCTACTAAAATATTAATTTCTAAACTTTATTCTTAGAAGAAAGCAATATTCATCACTTCGACCTATTGTGACCCCTTCTAAGGGGTGAAATTGGGTTATCTTCCATTGAATCGCGGTTCAGTGAAATATTATTACTATTCAACTATATCCTGAACACTCGTAAATATATTATTAGAGTACATATCTACGTAATCAAAAGTACGTTCCACTATAATTTACGATAGTTTTAATAACAAAAAATTGACCCACTCTCACCCCCAACGACGGTACTCAAAATATACCCTACCCGTAATCCACCAATCAAACCTACCTCGGATACTCAATGTGCCGGAACTGCGTATGACGCGGATAGATATCCGCTATCGGTACCACCGCCGCCACCAGCCACTTGTTCGACCGTCCGCAATCGAAGTAGGGCCGGGTGAACTTCACCGGACCGGGATCTTCGTCTGCCCCGGGCGGACCGTGGAAGGTGAACGTCACATTCGTGTTGTTCGCATAGCGTATCTCCACCTGGTAGGTCGTCTTGGTGTCGTGCCGTTTCGTAACGTAATCCGGCAGCCAGGTCTTGTACCACTCGTTGATCTTGTAGAAATCGGTGGTGTAATCGTGCGAAATGGAATCCGGCGAGAAGGCACCCAAATCGCGCACATCGAACGTATTCATGGTGGATATTTTGTGCAGATGGATGGGATCGTTGAAATCGTCCAGCCGGAATGTTCGTGGTGCGAATCGGGGGAAGGTTTTATTGAAGAAGCCCCGATACGACGAGGAGAACGAAGTATTGGGCGAGAAATATACCGCCGAAGCGTTGATCGATGGATTCGCGGACACATCCGCAACCGTGGAAAGAAAATAGTACATCATACCCGGATCATACGTGTCATTAATGGCAGGTCTAATGAATCGACTCTGCAAAATATAGCTCCAGAAGAAACCCCGAGTCAGCGCCATGTTGTGCAGCAGCAGCAGTGCCGTCCTGTTCGGGAAGATTGAATTCTGGTCGAATTCCTTAATGTCCGGCAAGTGCGAAACGGTGTCATCGGGCAGGAACAAATCCGAGACATGTAGAATGGGGCAATTATCGGCAGTAGCCCGGTCGAATTTTACTTTAACCTCGTCGAATGCATCCCGCGGCTGCCACTCGTACTGGGCCAACACACCCACTACAATTAGAAACGCCAACAGGGCGCAACAGCGCCACAAAATCGCCATAACTTTCCGCTAAAAACACTCTACTCATACAAAACTATCACTTCCTGCAATATCCCTATCGAAATCAATTAAAATTGTACCATTTTTTTCTAAATTTGTAAACAATTTAACAACTTGCTGCTCGCAAATCAACTTGACTACGCCCGAAATGAATATGGCAGACGGAATGTTTATTTGCTAATGTAGAAGGCGGTGGCATTCGTGTAGTCATCAGCAGTGGCTAGCCCAATACGCACCAACACACGCGAACATGCGGGTGCAATGGAAACAAAAATGATTCACTCGTCGTGCGTGGTGTGTTCATTCATTCATATTATACTTGTTGCATGTGAACATGTGCCAGGAGAAGGAAACAAAAGAGCAATTCTTCGCCAAATCGGCAAAAAAAACAGCAAAATTTGTCCCGGCCCCTTCAATTTATTTGAACCTTAACATTTTGCGGACCGCTCACGAGATTTCTCGTGTTTCGCGTTCCGTCTGTTACGGATGGAACACGAAATAATGCGTGTTTTCTACACTTGATGGTTAAATCCATGGTCTGCCAAGAATCTCACAAGGGGCTGTCCACATACCACGTGGACATTTTTAGGGGGGGTAGGGGGTATGAAAATGTCCACGCTTGTCCACGGAGAGGGGGGTGGGGGTATAGACTATGTCCACGTGGACACGAAAAATAAATATTTTTTCAAATATTATCACCGATACATTCTAAATTGAATAAAAACTGATCCATATTCAAGAATTTTGAAACTTTCCGCCCATCCTGAGTATTCTGTATTTATCCATAAACGGATTGAGCTGCCTGAGAGTGCTTCATATATTTTTACTAATATCATTGAACTTCTTCGCTGAAATCTATATTCTGAAAATAACTCATGTAAACTGTGAACGACAGAGCTATTTTGTATGATCCTATAATTTTATAGTTGCGGGCTATGCATAGACGTTCATAGCTCAAACCTATAAAAAATAAACGATTCCATAATGGTTATGTTTTCATGATATTACACATATGGTTTTTTCATCAAATATAATTTTCTATAGATTTTGTTCTATTTATCTCGAGAACAGTAAGTCTTAGGATAATTATGTCTGTATATAAAACTCCGATACAATATGACTATTCTATTAACCAGCAAAAAATTCAACGAGTGAAAGTAGTCAAAGATTTAGGTGTCCTTTTTGGACTTACCTTCCAGAATCACTACAGTAATATCATCGCTAAAGCAAACCAAAATCTGGGATTCATAATGAGAATCGCTAAGAACTTTCGTGATCCGTACTGCTTAAGAGCACTTTTCTATGCATTCGTCCGCTCAATCCTTGAAACGGCAGTGGTTGTCTGGAGTCCTTTCACTGATATTTGGTCCGTACGGATTGAGTCTGTTCAGAAGAAATTTATCAGGTTTGCGCTTCGGAATCTTCCTTGGAGGGACCCGATGGCGCTTCCTCCATACGAAAGTCGATGCAAGCTGCTGAACATGGACACACTGGCTAAAAGAAGAGACGATATGCGCGCGATCTTCGTTGGAAAACTGCTTCTTGGGACAATCGACGCTCCTAAAATTCTAGCTGAACTAAACGTGAATGTGACTTCGAGATTTCTCCGTTCTACCACTTTTCTTCGTATTCTTTTCCAGTTTACGGACAAAACGAACCAATTTGTGCTATGTGTTATATGTTTAATTCTGTTTTTCATTTGTTCGACTTCAATATTAGTTGTGAAACTTTCAAGAATCGCTTGCGTAATCGAGATTTAGTGTAGTTTAGTACCTAATCATGTAACATTTTATCAAGTAGACCATGTTGTCAGATGATTTTGTTAATAATAAATATAAATATAAATAATTTATCATGCAGAATTTTGTGTAAAATTATTTTCTCGCATTACTTTTCTCGAACAGGTAGAATTTTTCAAAGTATTTGAATTCCGTAAATTTCTAGTAATGAATATTTACATTTGCGTGAAATGATCCATGCACCACTAGTCGTCAAACTTGAATCAGTTGACCCAGTATTCTGTTTTTTTCAGAAAATTTCGCATATAATGCAGTTGTAAAACATTTGAATTGATGGATTGAAGTACCTTTCAGAAGTTAAAAAATGCTTAAAATTTGTCGTTTTTCAAGGGTTTTTATACTTTTTTTATAAATATTATAAAAATAAAATTGATTGTTTCTATCAACAAAATTAAAGCTCTCCAACCCTTCTATAATTCCTTCCTCGACACCACAATGTTATTCCTATTGTTATATTTCACTATTGAAAATGTTGTCATAACAGAACATTTTCTCATCTTTCAAATGAATGCAATTAAATTCTTCTAAGTTGCGTAATTTTGAATTGGGGTCAATTTGGAGCAAAAAATTAGTCTCAAGAAAAATTCAACTTTCGCAGTTGAGACTTAATTCCATTGTTGGGAATCAATCTATCGTAAGTTGTCTGATGTCATTTTTCCCCGCAAGCACTTTGAAAGTCATCTAGACACTCAATGCAGAATGGCCCATAAGGATTCGAAAAATTTTTTCTAAAACGCCTTCAATACCCTCTGAAAATTCTCCGAACTATGGCGGAAAAAGGTTTGACTTGCGCAACCGACTAAAGGTGAATCGGAAATCCAGAGTGAAGATGAATCGGAATTTACTGTGATCGATTATATTCCGGAGTGGGCAAAGATTTGTTTCATCTAAAATTTTGAGTAACATTGTAACACTGTAACAATGCATTTGTTAAAGCAATAACTGGATCTTGTATAGAACATTTTCAAGTTGCCACAATTGTCCTTCGATTTGCTGTGCGATCGTTATGTCATAAAATATTCATAATCCAAAATGAAATGATAACTATTCATTCGATCGAGAATATCTTCTGGAATTCTACTGGAATTCAATATGAATCAAATGAAGGCGAAATAATCAAGTTGACTGGATTATTACTGGCGTCTATGTGATATCAACTAATTTTTTTTGCAAGTGTTTAGAAAATCGTAAACTAAAAATGTATTTGAGAATGATTTTAATTTCATTTATTTCTATTTGATTGGAGCTTGCAATCTCAATTAGCAAAGCTCAAGATAAATCTTTGTAGTTGTGTAGCTTATATTCAGATGCGGATTGTTCCTCACAGTTAACCGTACATTGCGTGTTTCCGGGTTAGCAAACCAGATAGCCTTTATATCTTCGCTGATAATGGAAAAACAAAAAATATTGTATACTCACAAGTGTTTCAAAATTAAACTCACAAGAAGCATGTGCTTTGTTATACCACTCATTTCGCTACCATACAAGAACAATGGGCCACAACAAAGCAGGTACAGGGTACAGCAAGTAAAATTTGGAATAAAAACAACTTAAATGGAATTTAGGCGCAAATCAGTTATTTCCTTAATTATTTTAATTTAAAAAGGAAAAATGTCCACGTGGACAAAGGGGGGTAGGGATACGAAAATGTCCACGCTTGTCCACGGAGGGGGAGGGGGGAGTTTAAAACCGTGCTTTTTCTGTCCACGTGGTATGTGGACAGCCCCCAAGGTCTACCGATGAATCGCCTTCATCTCATCCACACCGAAGGAAACGATCTCATTCGTAGCATCCGAACAAATGAAGCGTTCAAGTTTGCCCCAAAACGTGCGGTCCTTAATGTGTTAATTCTGATGATGGAAACTACCTGTTTTTGTTGTTTATCGCAAATTATAAGACCCGTATTTTTTAAATTTTAAATTTAAACATTTTAGGGTGGTCCGAAAAATCAATTTTTTCGCATTTTTGGTTTTTTTTCAAATATTTATAACTTTCGAACCACTAGACCAATTCAGGCGTTCGACATATTAAATTGAAACCAAAAATCATAATTTTTGATCTACCAAACCGATCAGATGATCGACACATCAAATTGAAGATAATAATCTGGTATTGTCTGAAAAAATATTACACTCTGATTAAAAATGGATTTTATTTTCGTAATTGTTGATTATATTTGTTTTTTTTATAGCTTACATCGTTTCGGGACGAAGGGTGCTATATTTTTTTTATATTTTTTCTTGAAAGCTGAGGTTTTTTCACATAATACATCCAAATACCAGCGAGGTGTTGTTTTTCGTTTTTAAGTTATGATTTCTCAAAGTTAACACGTATTCAGTTTTCGTTCAACATTTCTAATCCAATTAAATGGCAAGTATGTTATTTTTTCAAAAAAAAAAAAGCTAGCTAGTAGACTTTAATTTGATATGTCGATCATCTAAATCGGTCCAGTAGTTCAAATGTAATAATTTTTTGAAAAAAAGCATTTTTGGGAAAAAAGGGAAAAATGTTTTTCTGGACCATCGGGTAACTTTAAAAAATCATAACTCAAAAACAAAAAGAAACGCCTCCCTGATTTCGAAATATGTTATGTGAAAAATCCTCAGCTTTCCAGAAAAAATATAACAAAATATAGCACTATAAAAAACAAATACAATCAATAATGACAAAACCTAAACCTGAAATTTTTGCAAGCGTAGTATTTTTCCGAAAATGACTAGCTAACTAGCTTTAATTTGATATATCGACCATCCAAATCGGTTCGTTTACAAGTTATGAAAAAGGGAAAAATTCGATATTTCGAATCACCCTAAATTAAACATAGGCACCCTAACAAAAAAATAAAAAAATATGAGTCTAATGGTTTGCGATACAGAACGAAAGTACCACTTTTTACGAAAATCTGAGAACTACTCTGTCGGTTTGACATGTAATGGCTGTATATCTATATGTATCTAGTATAAGCATTCGTATAAGTACAGTATGGTGTTTTCTCACTAATTTACCTCCCTTTTATTGATATTCAGTTCGATCAGGAAAGTTATATCAGTTTGGATAATGTTTATGTAGGTGCTGGTGCCGCAATGTAAAAGTGCCATAGCTGATTTCCATACCAATTCGGTCAAGCTTTACATTACACTCTGCAATAGAGTTCTAAAACATTTGAATTTCAATGATCCTTTAACCATCCACAAGGCAATAATTGATCCAACTATTGTCATGGAAAGGAGGCATATGTAAATTGTTCCCCTTTTACAAAGTCTTGCAAATATTTGCGATCGGAATGATATCCAGGAAGTAGAACAGGAAAAAAAATATGCGGGGAATTCTAGCTTTCAAAAGTTATGTAGAAATGAAGAATAATGAAGCAAAATGAAGCAAAATCTAAATTAGTTAGAATGACACTAAATGTTAAACAGAAGTATAATATTAAAATGTATGATCATAAACAGGAAAATAAAAAATCCACACAGTTACTTATTTTTATTGATAATATTCTGTTCGCTAAAAGCTGACGAATTCGAACGAAGCACGGGGAAGCAATGTGTTGTTCGTTAAAATTAAGATGTTAGTATTGGGCCATAGTGGCCCAACACGGCTTTCGGACTAAGTACTAACTCCTTCACGGTCGGTTTTAGACTGAACTGTATTTCCTTAAATTTTACATTGCTTAGGTCACTTGGGTGTTTCTTGTTTCTCCATGTCAGCACAAAATGTGCGTTTGATTATACAGCGTTCGCATTATTTTGATTATACAGCATTCACACTATCGAGTCGGATCCTCCGCTGCGCCCCTTCCAGTTCGCGCAGTCGTTTCGTGTTTCTCCTCCAATGGTAGTAAATGATGGCGATCACCATCGCCACGATGAATGCCCCGTCTATGGAATATGATGCGACGTCGTGCATCGATATGGTATTCTCGATCTTATCGCTGCCGAACATTATACTTGTTTTTAATTGTCGCGTTTTCTTGGAACTCGTAATGTTCCCTACATTGTGGCGCATTTTATTGCATCGAGGAGGGTCTTAATCGCTGACCCAAGCACTCGAGCGTGTGAAACCACTTCGTTTGGAATTTCGGGTCTCGCTATTATCAGCGGAAATTTGCATTGTCAATTTTTTCATAGGGTCGTCACCCAATCTGATTTCGTGTACTTCCATTTTCTCCCCCCTTTGGGACGAGGGCGTAGTCTACCGTCCCAAATCATTTGGGGTGCTTGGGGAGGGGGATCGTCTTCTAGTTCGATTGCTTCGGCTTGAGATTGCTGTTCGTTATCAGCTGTGTTGTCATACTCTTCTATAATGGGTTGAATGGTGTGCTCCTCGACTGGTAGAGGAGCAAGTGTTCGCACGTTGCGTTTGTAAATTCCGGTAGCGGTTCGCACTACTGCCACTCGGACTACTCCATCATCTCCAGGGTGTATTTGTGTGACAATTCCCATAGGCCACCTTGCTACGGGAAGGTGATCGTCTCCGATCAATACGATTTGGCCTACCTTAACGTTGGCTTGTTGCTTGGTCCATTTTGCATAATCACGTAACTGGTGGAGATACTCGTCTCTCCATCTTCTCCAAAATTGTTCGAGCTGCGATTGTACTCGTTTCCATCTGGTTGTGAGATTGCTTCCATCCTCACTCTGCGTAGGGATGGGCACGGCTAGCATTGGGCGTGCTATCAAAAAATGACCGGGTGTGATCGCGGTCGGTGAATCTGGCGTCGTGTAAACAGGTGTGAGTGGTCGCGAATTCATTATTGCGGCCACTTGGTAGAACAGTGTCTGCAATTCCATGATGTTTAGCTGTGCTCCTCTGGCCGCTGCACTAAAGAGCCGCTTGGCTACCTTTATGTTCGCTTCCCAAAGTCCTCCAAAGCTGGGGCTTCGGGGTGGAATGAATGAAAATCTTATTCTGTGAGTTGCCGCAATATCAACTAATTTGTTTTGAAAAACTTCATTGTTATATATTCTTCGTAAACGATTGAGTTCTCTGCTGGCCCCGACAAAGTTCCGCCCATTGTCGGAGTAAATAACCTCGGGTATTCCCCTCACTGATGTGAAACGGAGAAGTGCTGATATGAACGCTGCCGTCGACTGATCTTCGACGACTTCTAGGTGAACTGCTTTGGTCACAAAACATATGAAGATGCAAGCATATGCTGTGGTCTTGCATTTCGATTTTTGATTGAGATATACTTCGAATGGCCCACATAAGTCCACTCCCGTGTGAGTGAACGCTACTGATTCATTTACCCTGGGCGAGGGCAGTTGTCCCATTCGTTGCTGTAAACGTCTGGGCCGCGCTTTGGCACATAAGATGCATCGTTGAATGACTCCTTGTACGGTCCTTCGGAGATCCCTCATCCAAAATCTTTGTCGAAATTCGTTTATTACCAGATCTGTTCCGGCGTGAAATCTATCCTCATGTATTTTTTGAATTATTACCCTCGAAAATGGGTGCGATTTGGGAATCAATATTGGATTCTTTTGTGAGATGGGCATTTCTGCATTGTGGAGTCTCCCTGTGACATGTATGACTCCATTTCTGACGATTGCGTTGAGATGCTGGAAAGGTCCTTTCGTAGGCACCTTCCCAGTTTTTCGTAATTCCGCTACTTCATTTGGATAAATAGTGGCTTGCATAATTCGGACTACGAGTGTTAGTCCTTCATTCAATTCAGTGGTGGTGAGTGGGCCCGATCTCTTTTCGTTTCTGATGCCTGTGTCTTTATTGACCTTCTTCATATTGTTTATGGCTCTACACAGCCATGCAAAGTGTCTTACTGTTTTGTCATGAGTGTGATGGTGCGGGTATTTTGCGATTAAGTCTTCGCATGCCTTTCCTGTTGCTGCTACCAATCGTGTTATTGGTTCTTTAATCTCTTCCTGTTCTGCAGCAGCAGTGTATTCGTAGCCGCTCTGCAGATAATATTGTCTTCTTCGTATACATTCCGGTCCGTGTAACCAAAATTCTAGTTTTGCTTCGCGTAATTTTCTGACTGGAATTCCTCTCGAAACCATATCAGCCGGATTTTCTTTCGTAGATATATATTTCCAATGCTCTGGATTCGTGGTGGAGTGTATCTTCTGCACTCTATTTCTAATGAAGGTTCCCCAACGTGTATTTGAAGATTTGATCCAACTTAGCGCTACTTGTGAATCACTGTAGTAATATTCCGACGAGATTCGACCGGCCAGAATGCTCTTTATTTTAGCAGTTAGTTCTGCTAGAAGTGCCGCCGCCAAGAGTTCCAGACGGGGCAGAGTGACCTTCTTCAAAGGCGCCACTCTCGATTTCGAACATAAGAGATTCGTACTCTCTTCTCCTTTTAAGTTGATTGCATGTAAGTAAATGACGCATCCATAAGCCTTTTCGGAGGCGTCACTGAATCCGTGTAAATCTAGTGCGATCGTATGACTCGGAGTCGACATCCGAGGTATTTCTATCTTGCTGAGCTCCACTAATGAAGCTTCGAACTTCTTCCATGAGCTTAGTGCTTGATCTGGAACATCATCGTCCCAGCTGACGTTATAAGTCCACAATTCTTGCATCAATATTTTAGCTGTAATGATTACAGGTTGTATCAATCCGATTGGGTCATACAGTCTCAAAATCTTCGAGACCATCTGTCGCTTTGTGAGCGCTTCGTATGTTTCACCTATGTTTTTCGTACTGATGAACTGGAACACGTCTGTTTTGGGGTTCCAGGCTATCCCCAATGTCTTTATGACCTCTTGGTCACCAACTTGGATCAATGGTTCCAAGTCTTTCTCTGGAATTCCTTCCAGTACGCTTGCGTTGTTTGATGCCCACTTTCGAAGTGGAAATCCATGAAGTGACAATGCATGCTCTATTTCTCGTTTCGTCTCCGTCAGTTCATCTGCGTTGGACGCTCCAATCATTAGATTGTCAACATAGAACGATCGTTGAATGGTGTCGGCAATTCTCGGATTTACCGACCGATAATCTTCAGCTGCTTCGTGTAGTGCCCTACAGGCCAAGAATGATGAAGACGCTTCACCATATGTGACAGTCGTCAGTCTATACGCTTTCAATTGATCATTGGGGCTGTCGCGCCACAAAATACATTGTAACCAAGTGTCTGTGTATGCGATGTGAATTTGTCTGTACATCTTTGCAATATCTGCTACTAGCACGTCGTTGTGCGTCTTGAAATCAATTAGCAGATCAAATAAGTCCTTTTGAATGGTTGGTCCCACGATTTGTATATCGTTCAGGGATACTCCGGTTGACGTCTTTGCACTTGCGTCGAACACCACCCTAACCTTGGTGGATGTTGAATCTGGTTTCACCACACACGAGTGAGGGATGAAATACTTTACTTTGTGAAAGTCTTCTGTGGTGACTGGTACCATATGTCCCAGTGTTTCATATTCATTCATGAATGCCCTGTACTCTTTGTACAGGTCTGCATTCCGCTTGAGCCTTTGCTCAAGCGATGTGAATCTTCTATATGCTTGTTGATAAGAGTCGCCTAACGATGACGGCTCCCCCCGTAGGGGCATTCGTGTAATGTATCGTTGTGCGGAAGTGACTTTCCGCCTCGCATTCGTCATGTTGCTTTGGTTCCCAGTCTTGAAAGCACGCTTCTTCAAGACGCCAAAACTTCTCTATGAGTTTGGCCATTTCGTCCTGTGGGAATTCGAATTCATTTCTGCTACACCTTGTAGCAGACAATACAGTGGTTGATGGGCTGCTGTGACGTAGCGTCCCACATGCAATCCAGCCCAAGCTGGACTCTTGATACGTAAGACCGTTGGCTACGCTAAGCCGGCCTGGCATTAGAATTTTGAAAAATATTCTCGCTCCGAGGAGAATGTCGATTTCATTCGATCTGTAAAACTGGGGATCGGCAAGGTGCAATTGTTCTGGTATCCGTATACCCTTTTCATCAATAGCTGTGCTTGGTTGATCGTCCAATATCTTTGGCACTATGATCAATTCTAAACTTTCATTGTAGTTGCTTGCGTGAGAGGCTATCACAGTTTTGATACCCCTTTTAACATGTGCTTGTCCGCTAACTCCTTTAATGGTTACGTTTACCGAGTGTTGCGGAATTCCTAGGCTTCGAGCAGCCTTTTCTGTGATTGTTTCTACTTGACTCCCTGAATCAAGTAGACATCGAAGAGGGTGCCATTTCTGCTCACCCTTAACATGAATTATGGCTGTGCCCAGAAAGACGTATTCTTCCTGAGCTAGTCATTTCGTTGAACTTGCTTGTGCTTGATTGACATCCTTCTCGGGATGCAATTGTTGGATCTCGTCCCCCTTGGGAGAGTCTCCACGATGAAGTAGTGTATGATGCTTCGTGCTGCATATTTGGCATTTCCGTTGTGATTTGCACTCCTTCGTTGAGTGCCCAGGTATGAGGCAATTAAAGCAGTGCCTCCCTGCTTTGATAGTTTCCCATCGTTCTGGGATGCTCATTTTCGTGAATTTAGGACACGTAAATGCTGTGTGTCCTTCATTGTGACAAACGTAGCACCGCTGTGCTTCCCTTTTGTCTTTGGTGGTCGCAGCTTTGCCTTCGATTGCTGCTACGACTTTCGGCTGGGGTCGATGACTAGAGTGTGCCGTTTCGGCAGCCACTTTGCAAGTCATCTGGTTAGCCAGCCGCTCTAATTCTATTTTGAATTCGCTCCAAACATAAATGCGCTGGAGGTCCAACTTTTCTTCAATCTTAGAAAGTGTTGATTCATCCAATCGTTCTTTCACTAAGCATATTAGTAACCCATTGGCGATGCAATCTGGTTCGCCAGGTTGTTCATTTGCTATTTGTCGAGTGGCGGACAATAGTGTATCGACAGCGTCGATCAGTCCTAGTATCGCTCTTTGCGATGCCTTATGTATCCTTTTAATTTTCAGCAGAGTGTAAAAGTAACCTTCATATGCGATTCGTTTCTTGTAGAATCTTGCTTCCAGTTTGGCCCAGGCTTCAGTGAAAGGCACTCCTGAATTCTCGAGTGCTTCGCAGGAGTTACGAGCGGGCTCGTATTCTAAACATTTCGCCAGGAAAGCGTATTTGCTTGCATCCTCGTTTAGGGTCGCAATCCGCTTCTCAAAGCGGGCTTTAAACGATAGCCACTCGGTGGCTGACCCACGGAACTTCGGGAGCTCCAATCGGGGTAAATAATCGGCCTTGCTATTGCCGGTGATCATTGTTTGATCCAGTACTTGCCTTGAACCTTCATCCTGACTCGGTTCATTCGTCTGTGATTGCGCATGCCGTATTCTCTTTGCCAAACTGGCTCTGGACTTGATATATGCGGGGAGGAGAGCATCCCGTCTCTTGGAGGGCCCCGTTTGGCCCTCAATTTTCAGTATCACTGCACAAGCTTGATCGTACAAGCTTGTTAGTACTTCTTGTTGCACTAGTAATGTTTCGACTTCGTCGTCGTCTTCTGCTAATTTGCATGCGTCTTTGATAATCGGAGCAATGCTTTGCTCCAGTGCCGTTAGCTGCTTTTTCCAGCTTTCAACGGCATCGTCCTCGTTTGTCGTCATGTTTATTTGATTTGATAATTACTAACCGCTTTACTTGTTTGATTGACTCAAATACTTAGCTGGGTCATTGATTATGCTCCAGTCTAAATAGTCGGCTATGGCTTCGGCCGATCTATTTAGTTCAGTGGTAAATCTGCTTTCGTATCTGTTTATAACCGCGGCTCCTGCCGCCAAGTTGAACATGTGCGATATTATCAGTTTTATCGCTGCAGCTTCTTCCCGCGTACGACGCGGGTCCTGTTTCAAATTCTCCTCCGTATCCCTCATATACATGTAGCACATGGAATACAGTAGGTCGTTGGAATGTCGAGAATTCATCTTTACAAATTTTTCACATCAGTCACAATAATTCGTGTTTATCACACATCTTCCACGCAGTTGCACACCGTGCTTCGCTCACGGGCGAAGTTTACTTATTGATCACACAGTCACGCAGTGTCATGTTATGATTCCCGCGAATGGGAAATTCACGTTGTCAATTTTCAGCCACACAGTGGCGCATTGTAATAACTATGCAGT
Organism: Toxorhynchites rutilus septentrionalis; assembly: GCF_029784135.1. NCBI lineage: Eukaryota > Metazoa > Arthropoda > Insecta > Diptera > Culicidae > Toxorhynchites > Toxorhynchites rutilus. Next base: position 27,290,729 of record NC_073744.1, on the reverse strand, counting down.
GGCGCAGCATACTTCCCGCGAGTAGGAAGTTCACTTTGTTAATTTTTAGCCACGCAGTGGCACACCATACTTCCCGCGAATGGGAGATTCATTTTCTTGGTTTCAGCCACTTAATGGCGCAACATCTTCCGTGCGCTGAGACAATGTCACTTCACTTTCCAATTATACAGCCATGCAATGGCATCACTTTTTCGCGCGCGGAGAGAATGTCACTTCATTTTCCGATTATACAGCCATGCAATGGCATCACTTTTTCGCGCGCGGAGAGAATGTCACTTCACTTATCAGAATCGATTACTTTCGCGAGTCCGTGATCGCTCGAAGTGCGATCACGTCGGGGTCACCAAATGTTGTTCGTTAAAATTAAGATGTTAGTATTGGGCCATAGTGGCCCAACACGGCTTTCGGACTAAGTACTAACTCCTTCACGGTCGGTTTTAGACTGAACTGTATTTCCTTAAATTTTACATTGCTTAGGTCACTTGGGTGTTTCTTGTTTCTCCATGTCAGCACAAAATGTGCGTTTGATTATACAGCGTTCGCATTATTTTGATTATACAGCATTCACACTATCGAGTCGGATCCTCCGCTGCGCCCCTTCCAGTTCGCGCAGTCGTTTCGTGTTTCTCCTCCAATGGTAGTAAATGATGGCGATCACCATCGCCACGATGAATGCCCCGTCTATGGAATATGATGCGACGTCGTGCATCGATATGGTATTCTCGATCTTATCGCTGCCGAACATTATACTTGTTTTTAATTGTCGCGTTTTCTTGGAACTCGTAATGTTCCCTACATTGTGGCGCATTTTATTGCATCGAGGAGGGTCTTAATCGCTGACCCAAGCACTCGAGCGTGTGAAACCACTTCGTTTGGAATTTCGGGTCTCGCTATTATCAGCGGAAATTTGCATTGTCAATTTTTTCATAGGGTCGTCACCCAATCTGATTTCGTGTACTTCCACAATGTAACACAAGACATTCTATAAAGTTGTTTTAATTCTCACGATCGCATGCGTTTCGTGCAGCCTAATTTTCGTAAGAAGCTGCTAGCAGTGTCACCGCGGCCTAAGAGCAACAACCATTGCCCAAGGCGCGTAGAAGTATATCCTAAGGTGGGCCAACTTGCTAAAACCACTCTTCAGCCATCTTGGAAATCTACTGTTTTGTTTGTAAACAAAACACAATACGCTTGTGCCGGAGCTCGCTCGTGATCAGTCTGTCTCTTTCACGCTTCAAGGAAATAATTCCCCTTCTGCTTTTTTCCGTACTGTTTTCATATACCGCTCCCCTAACCAACTTAGTGACGAAACGACCTCACCTAGCACCATAGACCCGTCTTGCCATTGCCCACATTCCGATTCATTTTCGTGCGGTTTGACTTTTTGTTTACCTTCTTTTGTAGTTAAACACCCGCATGGCCATTCGTCGCAATTCGCTGCGACCACTTGACATAAAAATGAATCATCGAAACTGATGCAAAATGAATCGTTGGCTCAGCTTTTATTTGGCGAAGATGAATGGCGATGCACAAGTAGTAGAGATGTTCACGAGTGAACCCCCTGCAGAAGATTCTGTTTTCATACGGGGTATGAAAGAATGCTGGCTGTTTGAATTCGGTTTGCGTCAACCGTCGAATTTACAGTGAGTGTGTGAATGGGGTTCTCGATGTTCAAAAGAGATGTTAAGTTTTAAGCAACTTAGCGACGCTTTCAGTTTTCCTTTTATTGTGGACCATTGAATGACGAATCATTAGGTGCAAAGTATATTTTTATCCATACTGGTCAGGAGGCACTGGTATTGACCCGTTGAACAAAATCTGGGTTCAAATCGGGCAACGATCCTGTCTCAAAGTTACAGAGCATGTCAATGGACTCTAAATGTTACTTTGTGTTTTGTAGGAAATAATGAGTTGCAGTAAATCGGAATTCGTGCTTGAATTGGCGTAGTATTTTACCGTGCCTTTTTGTTCTGGCCAAATCGATTGCGTCGCGGGTGATTAGCGGGACAAGTGCAAAGTACATTACCCGTTTTACCCTCTGTGTCAAAATGAATGAATTTCGATATTATTTTGGTCACGCTGCAGTCTTTATGTTTCGACTACACGACTGTTATATATTTAACGAGCAAGGTGGATAAAATTTACAGTTAGAAATGCATCGATTCGTTTTGTGGGCGTTTTCGGCAACGTATACATATTCTGTTTGTCTCGGTTGACTGACACACGGCAGAAGCTGGCGTTGACGCAGCTGAGCGTTGCAAGCAGAAATAAATTTCAATTTTAGGATAGGTGACTTCATTATGAGTATTTTGTTAATCTCTGCTTGGAAGTCATTGAAACATGGTTTGATGAATTCGATTTGATGCTTAAATATGAGCTATAAATTAACTTGGGTTTGTGTATCGTATTAGTAGCCAAATATATTTTGTCAATTCGCTGAATGAAATGAATGAAGCCTGACCGTCCTGCAAAAATCGTTTCTCACAAGTTGTTTAGATTTTGTCTGCCAAACGATCGCAAAAAAAAACAAAGTTTATTGACTCCTGCCGCACAACGGTCAATGATATACGCGCAGTTTTACCAAAACACACTCAAAATTGTGTCTTGCACACAACCATCCAGTACAGTGCAAAAAGTGCATGAAACGATGCGCTAAACTTGGTCGCTGAATATTTATTTCTCACCACCGACAAAACACACATGTATCCATTAGCTCAAAGTATATTTCGTTTGTTGCTGATTCAATTTGGAACGGGTGCACTTGTGTGCTTTCTTCAAATTCGTTTGCGCACCAGCACCGCTGCAATTTGGCGGTCATTGGCGCGCTGGCGTTAAATTCGATGCACTCATTGTGGTACGCGTAGAATTTTTCATCTCATGTGTATGCGCCGACTGAGCAACTGCGCTTGGTGTGCGAATTTTCTTTATGGGGAAAATTTTGGGATTTTTCTGTGATCATGATCTTTTGTTCAAACATATGCATTAACATATGCATCTGTTCACGTTGTTTTTGTTTCGGGAAACTCATACGGAAACTTAAACAGATAAATATTCGATTCGAGTATCAGACAGTTAACCAAATCATTCGAAGAATGAAACGATCACACATTCACGCCCTCTCAAGCCGTTTATAAACTGCAAGTCCAAAGACCTTTGTCGACGAAAATATAGGAATATTTATAAACCGTCTACGAAAACAAGATACGTATGCATTCCGTGCTTTCTGTCCGCTGCAACGGACCCCACCGCAGTAAAAACAAAAAAAAAACACCAAATTAATTCGTCCTCAGCTCTAAACTTGTGGTTTTGTGATTGCTCGCTAAAACACGTTCCTCGCCACAGTGCCACAACGACGCCAATTGCATGTCCCTCCTTTCAGTCACTTTTAATTGCAACTGTCATTGCATTGCAGTCAGTGTGTTATCTACGGCCGAATCAAAGCTTGTTTGAGTTCAGGGACATCTGTCTCTGCACACACGCAGTGGCAGTTTCTACTCATGGGTGCAGTCGACATTAGCTTCTCGTTGGTGTTTTTTTCTCTTTTTGTTTCTAATGCATGCCGGCTTTGAATCCGCACACAAGCGTCTACAGAGGCGACTTTTATTAGAGTTTAAATATAGATGGTTGGGAATAGAATGTTATCACACTTCGGGAGCTCTTTAGAAATGAAATGCAAATTTCTGCAAGTGGATGATCATTCCGAGTGGTGTATTTCTAGGAAAACGAGAAGAACAGATTATTTCGTGTAATTCAAGAGAATCTGATTCTCAACGCGTCTCAAATAACTATATTGTACTTATCAGGGCCCGAAATTCTCGAAGATGAAAAATGAAAATCGGCTCTCCTATTAATCTGCAGCTTCGCTTCGACTAGGACTACTTCGGCATTCGCCATCAACATGTCTTGAATTTACTAAAAATGTATTGACGAGCGTTAAGAGCGAGGATGACTGATGAACTATTCTAGTAAATGGTCATTCCAAGGAGCTGTCCACATACCACGTGGACAACTTAATGTGGGGGGAGGGGTGGTGTGGGTGCTACGAAAATTTCTACGCTTGTCCATGGTGAGGGGAGAGGGGATATAGATTACATCCACGTGGACATTAATAAATATATTGAAACAAATATATATCTGTATTGAACAACAATTGAAAACTATTTTGCGTTTCCAAGAAATTTATCTGTATTTATGAATATAAGGCAATCTGATAGTGCTGCGCAGTGGAACTTCTATATTTTTTAATATCGTTGAGTTTTTTTTTCTGGAATTTGTGCTCTGAGTATATCACACACGAGCTTAGAGCAACCGATTTAATTTCATTGATTTGAAAGGAGTATGATTTATCAGCAGGATTCAGACGCCCCCAAAAAAATGTGGGAATGTTGTAATATTCAAAATACACGACATTGCTTTCGAATTTTCGATTCAGTTTCCGCTCTTAATGTGAAAACTGCTTCGTTTTTGTTTTTTGAGAACTCAAACAACAAATTCTTTCGCGGGGACCGTATCTTTGGAGAAGTTTCCCTAGCAGCGATGCTTTTCTTCGTTGAATTGTAATATTTTCTGGAATACGCTTCTAGTTATTGGGTTGCCCCTAGTTATTGGGTTGCCCCGTGTTCTAGTTATTGGGTAAGTTCGTGTGCGCAACTGATGATAATCGAATCGAGACGCTGATCAAGAATAATTCTCAGTATACAACACATCAATTAGCAGGTTACGTTACAAGTATCTTTGTTCATGAGCACCTGGTGAATTTTGATTACGTAAAACGCTACAATGTATGAGTTCTACATCTTTTAACCGAAGAACATTAAATGTTTCGCATCAACATTTCGCAACGACTCGCTTCATAAATGCAATGGAAACTCGCAGTTTGAAGCAAATCGTGACAGGCGGAGGAAAATATCATTAGATATCTCTAAAGAGGGAGGAAGAAAGAGGAATTCTGCATTATGTGCTTCTACCAAACAACCCATCGATAAATTCCAACAAGTACTATTCGAAGCTAAACGAATCAAAATTGGCGATCTAGAATTGAAACAAGGTTCACAATGAGCCAAGGCGTCCTCTTCCAGAATAATGCTAAAGCTCATGTTTCTTTGACAGCCCACCAAAAATTCTCGGAGTTTGGCTACGATGTGATAAACCACCCACTATCATCAGGTATTGCATCTTCTGATTATCACTTGATTAGGCCGCTAAGAAAAAATATTTAAGGTTGAGAATTTCGACTCATTGGATGAAGGATGACGAAAGATTGTGGAACAAAATAGTGCACATAGAATAGAATATATGTATTTCTGATATATTTTACTTTCGTTTTTTTCAAAAAAATCGGCATGGTTATTCCATGCAACTAAATATTTCCCAAGATGTATGAAGTTGAACGAAGAAAGATTATTGATAGATGAAACGCGGGGACTTATTATTGAAGCTCAGACGAGAAAAGATTTTACAATAGCAAACTGCTCTTAAAGGAATGATCTATTTGCGGATCAGTTAAATGAACGGTTTCAGATATCAGGTACTGATTTACGTCTAATAGTTTGATCAGCAATTTTGGAGTTCTATTCGCTAAAACTACATAACACAACACAACACAACATTTGTATATCCTCAAAGGCATGATAATATCCGAACACATTTATAAATGTAAATTTACTACACTTTAATGTTCCAAATAATTGAATTATGGAAGCCCTGATATTCTTTGAGGTATAAGCTACATTTTAACATAATTTACAGGCATTGATTTAGCCTATAAATTAAAATATTAAACATTTGCAAAAAAGTGACAGTAAACCCAAAGATAAAACGCTTGCGTTAGCGTAAAAAACAAGCATCGTGAATTTTTTAGTTTTTGAAGTTCTTTCAATTTCTTTTTTTGCTTTTTTTTCATGTCAAGTGCTAGAAAAGGTGAGAATATACAAGAATTGGATGAAAAAAATAATATTTTATGCAGAAATATTCATTAAAATTAGTATTGAATTAGTGTTCGGAATTTGAATCAAGTTTCTTTGCATGATTCAAATTCCGAACAGTTCATTTTAAATGTAAATTTACTGAACTTTAATGTTATAAATAGTTGAATAATGAGAGCCTTCACATTCTTCGGGTTATAGGCTACATTTTCACATCATTTACAGGTATCGATACAGCCTATAATTTATAATATTAAGCATTTGCAAAAAAGTGACTGTCAAAACCAATGATAAAATGTATGCGTTAGCAAATTCCGTAAAAGACAAACAGCTTTGTTTTTTTTCAGTTTTTGTAGTTTTTTCAACTATTTTGTTTGCTGTTTTCATATTAAGTGCTAGAAAAGGTAAGGGACTATAATAAATGAATGAAAAAAATTATATGTTTGAACACTATTTTCCGGCAAAAACAACGATAGTTCACAAACTAGGGTACAAGGACAATCCAATTCTGGTGCAACAGTATAAAAAGAACATTTGTTAACAAATGTTTGCATGCTCTTCCCTTGCAAAACGCAGGTCGCAGGTGCAAACCAACGAGAGTTAAATTGATTTTCTTAGTCAGATCTTCAACTAAAACCGCATTAACAAAACCGGGATCCTGAAGTTACAGGGCGAACTCGATTATTATATTACATTTTAACATATCCAAAAACAGAAATGTGTTGTTTTTTGTATTTGAATTATAATTTTTCAAAGTTAATCGTTGGTCTAAAACTCATGTTTCCCTTTTTTCCAAAAATGACGTTTTTCAAATATTCATAACTTTTGAACTACCTACCTACCTAGTCAGTTGAATATGACTTTGCCGAGCCCTGGTTATTACTTCTCTACAGTATTTTTATGGACTCTAATTTAACAGATATGCTAGAGTTCATATATCTTACAGGGTGGCCACTCAATTTCAGTTTTTGAATTCTCGCATGATTTCCCGACTCTCAAAAATGAAAATTTAATAGCATTGTGTTATTTAAAAATTGGTATTTGAAACTCGAATTGCGAAAATATTTTTTTGTTGTTTCCAAGTTCCACATGAGGACGGCGTGTTTCTCAGCAACATATTCTGGGTTGGATGTATGTTTCAGGAGATATGGACCCCACCTCTACTTACTCAGATTTTAAAAAGTTTCAATTAATAAAATAACTGACCAGAATCTCATTCATTACATCCTAGCATGGCCCGGATACCATCTGTGTAGCTCCTAATGTGGCTGCGGGTCCAGAGATAGTAACGCACCAAGTATGTGCCTACAAGGTGGGATGCTTCAATAAAGCATAACGGGTGTTATCGACAAGGCTATCAATATAATCTAGAAGCGTCACACATCTTCCTTCTTCCCAAAATAAACGAAAGACGTCTTACGTAAAACACGGTTACAATAATTATTCGTTTGACGATCATTCACCGATTTCACATAAGATATTCCCAGGCATTCTGACAGTTTATCATTTCAGATATTATTTGCGAATACGTCGAAATTTCATGAATAACTCCTTAGCAAAAAGTTCCGGGGACACTGGAAAGGTTCAATGGCTTGCGTGGTTTCGTAGAATTATTTCGAGATGCAACGATTCTTTCTTGCCTTTGCGAGAACAATACACTAATTGGTCATATGTCGTAATTTGCTTCTTTATATTAACCCTCTACCGCCAAAGTTTATTTATCTAGAAAAACTTACGCCACTTTTATCTCGAATTTCCGACTTTTAACCTAAAATACTCCTAGCAGAAAGCTGCCAGCATAAAAACAATGTGTATGTGTGATAGATGAAGATATTCTAAAGACGTTCTAGTGGGGGTGAACATTGAAAATCATGTCTGAATAATTTGAAAAGAGAATCCGCGAAGCCCGTCTAAAGGCGGGCTTGGGCTGTAGAGGGTTAATGTACGCATTGCACTGAGTATTTAACGAAAGGCATCTTCCGTTTTTTTCGGTTCGATTGGTATGCAAATCGTTAAAATCCGTTCGCAGCAAAATTGGGTTATAGACGTCAACTTTATTTCATAAAAACGTGACCTGTTTTCTGATTTGGCACTCTTAATGTAAGACGTAGTCCTATGTCAAAAAAAAAACATTGGTCGTTCAATTAATCTATCCAATTAATCGGAGGTCCACGATATATGAATAACATAGTCCATACTAATTCATTACATTCATTTGCAACGAAAAACGTAACCACACAAAATTGAATTAATCAAATATGTGATCCGTTTTATCTACAAAATAAGAAAGGGTCTTCAATTCAGTCGAATTCAAAAAGTGTTTCGTGAAATCGCATTCTACACAATGTAATACGTATACTCAACATGTGAACAAACATTTTTTGTTTGAAAACATTTGAGCAATTTTGAAAAAAAGGTTTCCGAAAAATCACTGTTTGTCCGCATAACAGACGTAGTTCCATACAGCTTTCCTACATCGTTCGAAAATCTACAATTACCTGTATTATGTGCTATAAGCTAAATCTACATTTGAATCACATTCTTTGTAGAGTCCAAACATGACTTTTATGGTAGTGTCTTATTGCTTAGTGTTTCCTAATGAATGAAAGAAACCATTGAAACACTGCTCATATAATTACTATTTTATGTACACTGCACTGCGACGAACAAAGAGAAGCAATTGTGTTTTTTAATGTTATAATTACCTAAATTTTCGTATTTGAATCTTCAAATAGATAATGAAACAATCCGATCTGACTCCTTGGATTCGACATTTGCAAAAAAGTGACAGTAAACCCAAAGATAAAACGCTTGCGTTAGCGTAAAAAACAAGCATCGTGAATTTTTTAGTTTTTGAAGTTCTTTCAATTTCTTTTTTTGCTTTTTTTTCATGTCAAGTGCTAGAAAAGGTGAGAATATACAAGAATTGGATGAAAAAAATAATATTTTATGCAGAAATATTCATTAAAATTAGTATTGAATTAGTGTTCGGAATTTGAATCAAGTTTCTTTGCATGATTCAAATTCCGAACAGTTCATTTTAAATGTAAATTTACTGAACTTTAATGTTATAAATAGTTGAATAATGAGAGCCTTCACATTCTTCGGGTTATAGGCTACATTTTCACATCATTTACAGGTATCGATACAGCCTATAATTTATAATATTAAGCATTTGCAAAAAAGTGACTGTCAAAACCAATGATAAAATGTATGCGTTAGCAAATTCCGTAAAAGACAAACAGCTTTGTTTTTTTTCAGTTTTTGTAGTTTTTTCAACTATTTTGTTTGCTGTTTTCATATTAAGTGCTAGAAAAGGTAAGGGACTATAATAAATGAATGAAAAAAATTATATGTTTGAACACTATTTTCCGGCAAAAACAACGATAGTTCACAAACTAGGGTACAAGGACAATCCAATTCTGGTGCAACAGTATAAAAAGAACATTTGTTAACAAATGTTTGCATGCTCTTCCCTTGCAAAACGCAGGTCGCAGGTGCAAACCAACGAGAGTTAAATTGATTTTCTTAGTCAGATCTTCAACTAAAACCGCATTAACAAAACCGGGATCCTGAAGTTACAGGGCGAACTCGATTATTATATTACATTTTAACATATCCAAAAACAGAAATGTGTTGTTTTTTGTATTTGAATTATAATTTTTCAAAGTTAATCGTTGGTCTAAAACTCACGTTTCCCTTTTTTCCAAAAATGACGTTTTTCAAATATTCATAACTTTTGAACTACCTAACAGATTTGTATAATCGACATATTAAATTTAAGTCAATGAGCTAGTTCTCTTTGAAAAAATATTCAATTTGCAAAAAAAAAGAAATCCTTTTCGCATAGATCTCGTCTAGTCGCATAGGGGGATATCGAACGAAGTCTAAATCATGTTAACTTTGAAAAATAATAACTCAAAAAAGATAAAAAAAACCACCTCTAATTTTTGGATATGTTATGTAAAAACTCGTCAGCTTTCATGGAAAAATATAAAAATATCTCGAAACCATGAAAACTAGAAAAAACCATCACAATCGATAATTACGAAAACCAAATAAATTTTTTTTTGCGAGTGAAATATTTTTCCACAAAGACTAGCTTATTCGCTTTAATTTGATATATCGATCATCTGAATCGGTCCAGTAGTTCAAAGGAATGAATTTTTGAAACAAATGCACTTTGGCTGTTCGGAATTTGAGACAAAAGTGTTCGGAATATGAATCAGTTTTTGTTTAGTTTAGTTTTTCACCATGAAAATAAATTTGTGAATCAATTTTTTTGAAGTCAAATGAAAAAGTATCCAAAAATCAAATTAATTTCGCGATAAAGTACCAATTAAATTTTAATTAAAGTAATTAAACACTGTTTAATGGCCACCAAAGCTTACGTGTTCGGAATTTGAGACAAAACGGTAATGTATTACAACTTGTATGGAATTTGGAAGAGAACAAACAGCAATACAATAACTTTACAGGTTATTGCTCCCCAAAGTTGTTCATTTAATTGAGAACTATTAATTAAGTTTACATTTTTATAATGTAAGAGCATAGGATAGAAAATAGAAACAAACATAAAATTGAATTTAAGCATAATTCACCTGTTTATCAGATTTTTTTCCAAGAATTGGAGAAATGTCCACGTGGATAACAGGGAGAGGGGGTTTCTGAAATCGATTTTTTTCTGTCCACGTGGTATGTGGACAGCCTCTAATTGACGTGACTAATGAGTACAAATCTGCCTCTCCATTCACCCTGACCTCAATCCACACCACTACTCCCCCTGGCACGACTCTCGTTACAAGATAAAATCTTATATTAACGTCCATATAAAGTGAAATTGAAACTTGATTTCAGATGCAAAAAAGTAGTTACATCGTTAATGGACGGCACCGTGAACTCAAACCAACAAACTTAAACAGTTACTAGCTATGCTATAAAGTTCCTCGCGTTAGTATTAGTAAATAGCGTGCAATAGTTTGGGAGGAATTCTAAACAAAATTTTAGTTCACTTTGTCTCCGAGTTCAATTTTGTGGAAAAAAGATACAGAAAAGTGAGTTTATATCAACAAATTCTCAAATTTGTTAGTGTTTCTGAAGACAACACGCTATTTTATATGTGAGAGTAATTGTCGTGTACGATACAAGAAAATCTATCTCACCTGTAGCACATGTCAAAACACGTTGAACTCATACATCGATACATGTATACGTCATAATGAGGGAGAGAAACGAATTCATTTTGTGGGGAGTCACTTCAATATGCAATGAAGTCCATTTGACGGGAATGAATGCAATGAGATAGTCGAGTCGTAGAGTGAGATAACAACTAAACGCTCGAATGACTGTTGAGTCAAGTTGACGGAGAAACTGCTGGAAGAAGCCAAAACTCATTTACAATTGAATACGAAGGTGACACTCTTTATAGTCAGTTGAATATGACTTTGCCGAGCCCTGGTTATTACTTCTCTACAGTATTTTTATGGACTCTAATTTAACAGATATGCTAGAGTTCATATATCTTACAGGGTGGCCACTCAATTTCAGTTTTTGAATTCTCGCATGATTTCCCGACTCTCAAAAATGAAAATTTAATAGCATTGTGTTATTTAAAAATTGGTATTTGAAACTCGAATTGCGAAAATATTTTTTTGTTGTTTCCAAGTTCCACATGAGGACGGCGTGTTTCTCAGCAACATATTCTGGGTTGGATGTATGTTTCAGGAGATATGGACCCCACCTCTACTTACTCAGATTTTAAAAAGTTTCAATTAATAAAATAACTGACCAGAATCTCATTCATTACATCCTAGCATGGCCCGGATACCATCTGTGTAGCTCCTAATGTGGCTGCGGGTCCAGAGATAGTAACGCACCAAGTATGTGCCTACAAGGTGGGATGCTTCAATAAAGCATAACGGGTGTTATCGACAAGGCTATCAATATAATCTAGAAGCGTCACACATCTTCCTTCTTCCCAAAATAAACGAAAGACGTCTTACGTAAAACACGGTTACAATAATTATTCGTTTGACGATCATTCACCGATTTCACATAAGATATTCCCAGGCATTCTGACAGTTTATCATTTCAGATATTATTTGCGAATACGTCGAAATTTCATGAATAACTCCTTAGCAAAAAGTTCCGGGGACACTGGAAAGGTTCAATGGCTTGCGTGGTTTCGTAGAATTATTTCGAGATGCAACGATTCTTTCTTGCCTTTGCGAGAACAATACACTAATTGGTCATATGTCGTAATTTGCTTCTTTATATTAACCCTCTACCGCCAAAGTTTATTTATCTAGAAAAACTTACGCCACTTTTATCTCGAATTTCCGACTTTTAACCTAAAATACTCCTAGCAGAAAGCTGCCAGCATAAAAACAATGTGTATGTGTGATAGATGAAGATATTCTAAAGACGTTCTAGTGGGGGTGAACATTGAAAATCATGTCTGAATAATTTGAAAAGAGAATCCGCGAAGCCCGTCTAAAGGCGGGCTTGGGCTGTAGAGGGTTAATGTACGCATTGCACTGAGTATTTAACGAAAGGCATCTTCCGTTTTTTTCGGTTCGATTGGTATGCAAATCGTTAAAATCCGTTCGCAGCAAAATTGGGTTATAGACGTCAACTTTATTTCATAAAAACGTGACCTGTTTTCTGATTTGGCACTCTTAATGTAAGACGTAGTCCTATGTCAAAAAAAAACATTGGTCGTTCAATTAATCTATCCAATTAATCGGAGGTCCACGATATATGAATAACATAGTCCATACTAATTCATTACATTCATTTGCAACGAAAAACGTAACCACACAAAATTGAATTAATCAAATATGTGATCCGTTTTATCTACAAAATAAGAAAGGGTCTTCAATTCAGTCGAATTCAAAAAGTGTTTCGTGAAATCGCATTCTACACAATGTAATACGTATACTCAACATGTGAACAAACATTTTTTGTTTGAAAACATTTGAGCAATTTTGAAAAAAAGGTTTCCGAAAAATCACTGTTTGTCCGCATAACAGACGTAGTTCCATACAGCTTTCCTACATCGTTCGAAAATCTACAATTACCTGTATTATGTGCTATAAGCTAAATCTACATTTGAATCACATGCTTTGTAGAGTCCAAACATGACTTTTATGGTAGTGTCTTATTGCTCAGTGTTTCCTAATGAATGAAAGAAACCATTGAAACACTGCTCATATAATTACTATTTTATGTACACTGCACTGCGACGAACAAAGAGAAGCAATTGTGTTTTTTAATGTTATAATTACCTAAATTTTCGTATTTGAATCTTCAAATAGATAATGAAACAATCCGATCTGACTCCTTGGATTCGACATCAAATTATTCCACATACTCAGCATTTACTCATACCGTTGGTGTAAGTCACTCCACCATCTTTATGCGTTTGATGCGATGATATCGGGAAACCATGTTGCTAAAATTACCAACATTACAGATTGCCTTTACAAATTCTATTGATTGATAAACACGAACCTGCTGTGCTTATCATATCTCAGAATATTCAGGAAAAAAGTACTATCATAGACTCACAACAAATCCAGAGCACGTTTTCCAGACAACTCACTTAATTTCTTCCAAACCTATTTGGTTTTATCCGATAACAACTGAAGCTACCGACGGAGACGTTTTGACTATTATCGGAAATGTAAATACTAACGCTACAGACAGAACAACCTGGTGATTACGTCTAGCTATATGGACAAATGTTCATTGAAACGATTGATTGTCCGCATGTTTTAATCCGCAAAATATCCTAGGCCCATTTTTCCGATAATATTCTTGAACTGAACAGATTATTTCATTGGAAATTTGCATGGTTGCGCTTGTAGGCAAAAAAAAACAACAACAATTCTTTTTTCCAACACTAACGGTGTTGTTGATTACGTCTCATATGCAAACATGGGCAGTGCTGTCTGTCGGGCGGGAAACGACAGCAAAATAAAATCGACACGAGAGTTAGTCGGCCACTCACTGCGGTCAGTGGAATAGAGAATTCAGAATCCCACGACTAGTGTCATGAGATCTCAGTTGATCGTCTCCTGTACATTTTACGAACAAGATGTCATCATCCGCTCTATGGAATGGAATTAATCGTTTGTGGCTTGCCCTCACGATAAACCTTGAGTAGTAGAAGTAATGCTTCGAGAGTGCATGCAGTGGGGATTTCTCTTACATATTGATTTTTTTGTGATCTTGGTAGCTCACCGTTCCAAGTATTCCCTCTGTGTACATTTGAAGAATAAAAGTGCATCGCCTGCTGGGGGTGATTTAAAAACATCCGACTAAAGGGATATACTTATTCATTGATCGTTGTATGTGATTTCTACCATCCCTGGTCGCATTAGAGGCGATTGTGACCAATTACAGGTCATATCAACAAACACAACACAATGTGGAAAACAAGTTAGAACAGGAAAATCATTGGAAAACTAACAAACAACCATTAGAAAAGTGTGTACATAATCCATAAAAATGGTTGAAACACTCCTAAAAATTAATCGTGTCGACGAAAGTTGCGCAAAGGATATTTACAAAAAAGTCCAATTAAAGGATCAAATGTCCAATTATTCGTGTCGCATTACAGGTCTGTAAAATTAGCTATATGTCCAATTAGAGGCAAATCACTGTACATAAAAAACTAATTTTTTTCGGAAAAGTAAATTTCTATTTATAATTTTTATTTTAAAAGTGTGTTCATTCCACCTGAAAATCCATTAGTGTTATCGTCGCTTACCAAATTTAGGGTTAGGCTCATTGTCGTCAAAGCAAATAGCGTACTTTATTCCCAGCCCAATTCCGTACTGCTAACTTTCAATGCTTTTGAGATTACTAGGCATCAACATGCGATCGATATGACACTCTTCGGTACATTATCATATTTGATTCAATTGTAAATGTAATGTTGGTTTCCTCAGGGTAAGTTTATCGAAAATATGAAAAACAAAATTTAGAAAGATATTGTCAGAAACTGGGAAATGATCACTGCGTTACCCATTTTAATCTCAATGGCGCTTCTCATGAAATGGCTGCTATATTCATGTTCAAACCACGTGCATCATAATTAGAATCGCGTCATACACTTCCCCCCTACACGTTTGGGATGCGTTGCACGGGAACATACAGCTGCGCAAATGTTCGCAATTGCACACAAGGCTTGAATTATTAACCGCAACGGGTGTGTGCACTTGCGAGATGACGCTTGCATTTTCGCGCGCAAATTGTCCATCCACGCTGTTGCTGTATTCCCTTGTGGCCCAATTGCATCTGAGCATCTGTACCTCGACTCGAACTTTCTTTCACTAACACCACATACTCAATTCCCAGCGAGAGCTGCGTAAGATGCGTTCCATGTCCTGTCCTACCCACCACGCAACCTTCGAGGTCCTATCATATTTTTTTCGTTCTTGTTTTCCTCGTAAGGGGTAATGTTGCATTGCCATCGATTTGGGTATGTGTTTTTCAGGCGAACCGTTTGGGCTTGCTTACGAGAAACCTGAAAATGTTAATTAACTTTCTAGGCACATCCGGTGCGCTTCAGGCGCACCGCTCAATTGCGTCTTGCCAATTGCGTCCCCAATCATACATGTACAGAGCGCTCTTCGCTTGATCGGGGATTGATTTTCAAACTTTTCCTGTGCCACTGCAATTGGGATCGATTGCAGTACATACGAAACAAAGGTGGTCCTGTACGGTCCAAAGGATCACTTACGAGAGCAATGACCTCATGATGAGATGCAACGGATTGGTGGTTACACACAAGCAGAAGTTCTGCTGCTTATAAACGAATCGGAAAATATTATGCGTATAGCCGGGATTCCACTGAGGCCAATGCGACTATCCAACGCTTCCACAAAATTGACTGATCGATAAATGTCGTCTTGTATTCGACAGCCAACAGATCGGTGACTGGCGACTTTCCGTTCTCTGTTGCATCAGTGGAATCCTACGTTAAAAGTATTGCATTGCATGCTAATAGGGGAGAAACAAAGCGAGTGCTGTTATTCAATAGCATCTTGCAATCACTTATATATTAGGTTGGGGAGAAAGAAATCCATTTCGGCTTTATCGGTAGATGGTTGTAGTGATCGATATCTCGATCAGTTAAATAATTTCAAGTTTATGCTCGTTGTAAAGGTGATATTTCATACTTAAAAAAACTGTGGCCATTATTAACATTAAACAATCGTTAAAAAATAATTGGCAAGCAATAATGTTTAACCCCTAATAATAGTTTGAAAAATTTTCATAATTTTCCTGTGTGTTTTCGGTACATTAAAAACCAAACGCCTCAAAAATCACCCATTACAAGTAAAACACAATTTCGGAAGAAAACTCAAAAACATTTACGGGTGGGAAAAGGTTCACCAGGTTGGCTAGTTTGTGTTATATTTTTTTCTTCCTTAAAACTACATGATATTCCATATATTTCAATCAATCAAAAGTTATCCGATTCATTGACTCATCTTTTGCTGTTTTTTTTTTTGTTTGTTCCATTCAGTTGTGAGTTATAGGGTGTTATCAATGGAAGTCAATAAAGTGAAAATTCGATACATTTTGCAGTTTTTCTTTGATAAAGGCGGAAATGCAAGCCAGGACCGCAGAAAATGTGAATGGTGTTTATGGTAACGTTACCATAACAACTAATTACGTGCAATTTTGATTTCGTCGATACTGTTCCGAAATTTTCGATGTTAAAGATGAACTTCGCACAGAGAGGCCCATCGTCGAAAATGTCGATAAAATCACAGAAAAAATCGTTGCATCGCCCAGGAGCTAAAGATCGACCATAAAACAGTTTTAAACCATTTACGCAAAACTGGATTCACAAAAAAACTCGCTGTTTGGGTGCCACATCAATCAACACCAAAAAACATAATGGATCGAATTTCCATCACGGATTGAGATCGGATAGTGACTGGGGATGAGAAATGGGTCACATATTGTAGTGCACTGCGTTTCGGACCTATATTAGACACGTCTACACTATGTGTCAGTATACATGCAACTGTTACTTCTTTATTCGTGACCTCTAGACCAAGGCGCGAAAGTGGGCCAACTTGCTAAAACCTCTCTTCAGCCACCTTGGAAGTCTACTGTGTTTTGTTTGTAAACAAAACACAATACGCTAGTGCCGAAGCTCGCTCGTGATTAGTCTGTCTCTTTCACGCTACAGGCAAATAACTCCCTTTTCTGCTTTCTTCCGTACTGTTTTCATATACCGCTCTCCTAACCAACTTAGTGACGAAACGGCCTCACTTTAGGATATACTTCTAGGCGCCTTGCTCTAGACCAGGGTTTCTCAAACTATTTTAGTCAGAAGACCCCTTTTCCAGAATGAAGCCATACCTCAGACCCCTATAGTCAAATTGCTTTAGTGTTTTTTCTTACTGAATAATTATCAATTCAAAAATATTGCAGTTAGTTAAATCAGTAAATTTGACATTATTTTCTCATGGAGGTGATTTGACGTAGTGATAGCAACCGTATTTCTCACGCAAAAGATCACTAGTTCAGTTATCACTACCGACATTCTTCCAAACAATGGAAGTGATGTGACAAACCAGTCAAAAGTGTTGAAAGTCACTATAATACAGAAAAAAATATTTTCTCATCATATTTAACAAAATAGACATAAAATTTAGTAAATAACAAATGTAATTAATAATTATTAATACAATTTACTCACAAACTATAAAAACATTCAAATCGCAAACCAATCTATTCGCAACCACCAAAATATCAAAATACGGTACAATAGTTAGTTAAAGCCTAAAATCTCCGCCTTCGTTGATCTTCAAATAGTTCTTTCGGTTTCGGGTTGTTTGTAACCATGCTGAACGAGGCGATATATTTCAGCAATGTCCCACAACGCAGGATGTTCTGTTTCAATTTTGTGTTGTAACCAGACCTTATGACAATCTTAGTTATACTCCTGCTTGAGCTCCTTATCTGTGCTGATGATAATAAACTTTTCTTGCATTATCACCTTGACTCATTCCATGGCTGTGTAATGCGTCCAAGTGAGTGACATATGATAATATAACATGATCTTGAAGCTTTTGTGATAATTTTGACAAATCTGGAAATTGTAAATATTCTTTTCTGCTTAAATTTTGTTTTTAAAGTTTTGTCAGAAAGGCCGATAATCTTGATATTGTTTCAATCAAGTTTAAGTCATCGCCCTGCAGCTGAAACACAAATTCAAAAAAGCTAAAAATCTTGTTAAGCAAGAGCCTGTTGGTAGTGAAGGTAAACGTGTAGAAGTAACCGAGTAAAGATTTCTTTGTTTTACTCATATAGCAGAGCAAATAATCGAGTGATCAAAGAATTGCTCCGAAGTTTATTGATAGCACTTATAAAATATAGTAAAGATTGATGCGATCCGGTGCTCAGATTTTTTTTCTACTAAGTGCTGTCTGTGAATCACGCAGTGAATGGCCACTACCTGACCACGACCTGAAAGATCGATTCTCCTCTGGCATCAGTCTCAATATATGTAGCAAATAGAATTTCTTGCCACATATTTTATATTGAATATATCAAAAATGCCCGAACAACAGAGCTTCATTGCAAGGGGGTCTCCGTAGCCACATTGGTTGCGCGTTCGCTTAGTAAGCGATCGATCGTGAGTTCAAAACTCAGGGCCCTCATTGACCATCTTTGTGTTGTTACAGAATAACTACGTCCACGCAACAATCATCAGCGATGGAGATCGATCCACGGTCGAAATAAGATCGATTCATTCATACAACTGCTCTGCTCTGCAAGACACATCGGGCTGCTGTTCTATAAATAACTCAACAATGATCAATCAACTGTCTCCGCTGTCCGGTGGTCCAACTGGATGATGGAAGAACAGAACGAATACTCTTACGCCTAAATGGCTACTGTGTGAATGTACCATACGTAATGGTATAGAAGGAATGCTGGCGAATGACAACTGTGTAATGTGCTAATTATAGATATGATAACCATGTGACATGTACACGATTAAAATTCGGCTCTGTTACATCTAAAATGCTAATGAGCCTTAAATAAATAAATGGGATAAAAAAAAAGAGCTTCACTGCTCTGCTCTGCTCTGCTCTGTGTTCACTGGTATTCACTGGTATTGAGTCGATCTAAGTTTAGGCGCATCATCATAGCAAAACAGTGTAAAAAATGCTCTGCAGCAATTACTGGCATCGATATGGTTGTTTGCCGTGGTTACTGTGGAGCGTTCTTTCATATTATCACCTGCTCGGGGGTATCACGTGCGCTGCAGTCATATTTTACATCCAACGGTAAAAACTTGTTTTGGATGTGTGACAACTGTGCAGAATTGTTTCATAATTCCCAATTTCGGGTTATCTCGAGCAAAACCGATAAGGAATCCCCATTGAATTTACTTTCGACGGCGATTTCCGAACTACGAACCGAGATCAAACAGATAAATTCAAAGTCTACTGCACTTCTCACGCCACCAACAAGTTCTGCTTGGCCAGTCATAAATCAGCCAAGAGGTGCAAAACGTCCCCGCATGATGGAATCCACAGCATGACCCGAAACATGTCAAATTGGTAGCAAACCTACCCAGGATAATGTGCTTTCAGTTCCAATTTTTAAAAGCGACGAAGATAAAAAATTCTGGCTATATTTGTTTAGAATTAGACCAGACGTCACAGAGGAAATTGTACGCGTCATGACGAAAGCTAACCTCGAAACTGAGTGTGATCCATCGGTATTCATGCTAGTTCCGAAAGGAAAAGACACTAACACGCTTTCATTCGTCTCTTTCAAAATTGGATTGGATGAATCGCTTAAAAATAAAGCACTTGACCCTGCAACATGGCCTGAAGGATTGATGTTTAGAGAGTTTGAAGATACTGCCGCAAATTTTCGGTTCCCGCTGAGGAGGAAAAAAATCACTTCGCTAGTTCTTCAAGAAGATTCATCTCCAAACAACCCAACCGCGAATCTGCGGTGATTACTTCTACCCCAGGACGCAATAAATTGAGCATACTGGAAGCCCTTAATCCCCCCTCCACAGTCGAGACTCTCCTGCCAGCGATCTTCAGTCGTCCCGGTTCTGTGTTTGGGTGCGGAGATGGGGTCTTCTACTGTGCTTCCGTAGGCAAGTACTCATTCGATTCGTTGACAGTACTCCCGATAATACCAATCGCTTTCAGTGCTTCTACGTCAGAGGAATTTCTGAACCAACACCGAAATTTTATGATTTTTTCGGATCTGCCCAATCTTGCATCTGTATCAACCTCTTCAATGTTACCGGGATGCACGCCTGCAAATCTAATGGAAGTCCCGAATCCTCTCGTCACAGTCGAGTCACTCCAGCCAGCGATCAACAGTCATCCCGGTCCTGTGCTCGATGTTGGTGAAGGGGTCTTCCAAGTCCCTACCTCAGGCAAATATACATTTAACTTGAACGTCTCCCTACCGGTAACGCACATTGCTTCCAGCCGATCGACGACAGGAGACTCTGATGTAACCAGTGCGACTATACCCGTATTCGAACTGAAAGTATGTTTGCCCCGCCGCATCTTTTCTGTGTATTATCAGAATGTAAGAGGAATACGTACCAAGATTGTGCAGCTACGTTTGCTGCTTTCCAGCTGCGATTACGATGTGATTGTGTTCACAGAAACTTGGCTTCGGGCAGATATCGACAGTGCTGAAATCTCATCGGAATATAAATTTTATCGTTGTGACCGTAGTGTGTTATCAAGTCAACACTCTCGTGGAGGAGGTGTACTTATCGCTGTTAAGGATCATCTCAGTTGCGAGGCAGTTATACTGTCAAACTGCGACCATCTGGAGCAAGTGGCTGTTTGCGTACGTTTGCAACACAGATGCCTTTACGTTATCGCTATCTACCTTCCACCTAACTCGTGTGTTTATTTTTACTGTGCACATGCAAACGCAGTGCAGGATGTTGCGAACCGTGCTTCTACTGAAGATATTATCGTATCTGTAGGTGACTTTAACCTCCCAAATTTACGCTGGCAGTTGGATGAGGATGTAAACGGCTTCATTCCCTCCAATGTTTCTTCGGAGCAAGAGCAGGCACTTATTGATACTATGTTTACCACCGGATTGCAACAGATTAATCGATATGCGAATGTGAACGCCAGATTACTCGATCATGAGATCGATTTGTCAGTCACCCAGGTCAACTTGACCTAATAGAACCGACGGAACCTCTGCTGCCAATCGACAATTACCATGCGCCTGTTGTGTTGCTTTTGGACGAATGCAGCGATGATTTTACTACACAAATCGAGTCAGACGATAATTTTTTCTACGATTTTTATTCCTGTGATTTCGGACAAATTAAAGTGGCGTTGGCGGCCGTTGATTGGGATTCGTTACTACTATCTGGATCTGTGGATGGAATAGTAGCAATATTTCATGACAAGCTTTATTCGGTGCTTAATGACTATGTACCACGGAAAAGACGAACATTCTGCACTTCCAATAAACCGTGGTGGACCTCAGAGCTACGACATCTTCGTAATGTCCTCAGGAAGTATCGTCGCCGTTTCTTTATTTCAAAATCTGAGAGCGACCGTGAAAATCTCCGTGAAATTGAAATGTCGTACAAATCAATGCTGTCGTCCGCCTACGACGACTATTTATCAAGGATCCAAGCCAGCATGAGGCAAAATCCATCGCGCTTTTGGAACTTCGTGAAGCAACGGCAAACTTTAACTCGCATCCCACGTAACGTCAACTTCAAAGATGTCCAGTCCCACACGAATACGGAAGCTGCTAATCTGTTTTCTATGTTTTTCGAGAGCGTGTTTAGCAAAGCGTCACCTGTACCAAGGAGGGATTGTTTTGCTCACATTCCTACGCACAACATAAATCTGCCCATCCTGCAATTTTCTATGAGTGAAGTACTGGTAGCCTTAGAGGATCTGGATATCAAAAAGGGATATGGCACAGATGGTATACAACCCTTGTTGTTGAAAAAATGCTCCAAAGAACTTGCGAATCCAATTGCTCGTCTACTCAATCGATCGCTTCAGGAACGAATCTTCCCAGCATCTTGGAAATCTGCCATTATCGTTCCTATCCATAAATCTGGGAATTTTAGTCAAGTAACAAACTATCGTGGAGTGTCTATACTTAGCTGTCTCAGCAAGGTGTTTGAAAGACTGGTGCATAATGTCCTATATAACGCTGCATCATCTGTTATCTACGAAGGGCAACATGGATTTATGAAACATCGCTCGACCACAACGAATCTCATGTGCTACGTCACCGCACTGTCCCGAGAAATTGAAGAGAGGCGGCAAGTTGACGCGGTTTATATTGACTTCGCGAAAGCCTCCGATACTATCCCGCACATTCTAATTGTTGAGAAACTGAAGTGCATAGGCTTTCCAGATTCAATAACAGAATGGATTTTTTCCTACCTAAGTGATCGCAGTGCATATGTTGTGGTCAACTCAGCTAGATCCCGTAGGTTCGGCATCACATCTGGTGTATCGCAGGGAAGCATTTTGGGACCGCTATTATTTATCATATACATCAACGACTTGTGTCTCCGGCTTTCATCGTCCAAACTTGCATTCGCTGATGACGTGAAAATCTACCGTGTGATCTCGTCTCCCTTGGATTGTTTGGTTTTACAAGAAGACATCGATAGGATGCTGGAATGGTGTGGCGACAACGGAATGAGGGTCAATGACAAAAAATGTAAACTAGTTTCTTTTTGTCGCTCCAATAACCCCGTACTACATCAATATTTATTGGAATCGTCAGAACTGGAACGTACATCGACTATCAGCGGTCTCGGAGTTACGATTGATTCAAAGCTCCGATTCAACGTACACGTGGGCATTATGACTGCCAAAGCTTTCACCGTGTTGGGATTCATCCGCCGTTTATAGACACTCGTGCCCTAAAGATGTTATACTGCTCATTGGTCCGCAGTATTCTGAAATACGCTGTTCCTGTTTGGTCCCCTTTCTATGTAGTTCATGCTTTGACGATAGAACGGGTGCAGACATTTTTTTTACGTTTTGCCCTGAGACGGCTCGCGTGGAATGACCCATCTAATCTTCCTCCTTATTCCGACCGGTGCAAGCTGATAGGATTGGAAACATTATCAACCATGCGCGTTACATTGCAAAGGATATTTATCTTCGACATACTGCAAGGCTCCATTGACTGCCCTGAACTTCTTGCACAGGTTTATTTGAACATTCCTCCCCGTCGTTTACGGAATTCATCACTACTAGCTGTTCCATATCATAGAACAAACTACGGCTACAACAATCCATTTGATTCATGCCTTCGCCTGTTTAATTGTGTATGTAATGAATTTGATTTCAATTTAAGCAAAAACGTTTTTAGAAATAGGATAATTAATTATACATTGATTGTAAGTAAATAGTTCAGTCTGTTCGAGTAATCGAAGACGGTGGAAATAAAATAAATAAATAAATAAATAAATAAATAAATAATGTACACCAAAACTAGCGTTGGCAGAAAACATGTCATCATGTGCATGAGAGTCAAATGCGCAAATAATGAGCTATTTTAGAAGCTTAAAAATGGTTTGTATGTATGCGAGCAGACATCTCTTGGGGAGATGGAATGCAAAGTTACTTTACACGGCTGGAATGCAAAGTTACTTTACACGAGCACGCTATCCATATAGCTGCCAGCGCTATTATAAAGGAGCGTGATAATATTACACCTCATCATAAAATGAAGTTGGAAGGTGTTTTCTAAGACGATAAAGAAGAACATGAACGAGAATATAACTTTCTCTGTCTGAGCCGTGTATTTGGCAAACTATACGAAAAGCTTTTTTTAAATGTGTCTCCTGTTTCGCTCCCTCATATTGGCTGTAGCATATATATTATACAAATGATATACATGTATTGTGGAGTAGAACTTTTTATGTTATCTTTCAGCTCATTTAATGTAATAAATCGGGATGCCAGAACATGTGCCAAAAATTAACTTTGGGTGTAGTGAACTATGTTCTTTCAAATGCCGCCAATAAACATTGTTTATGTTTGACCCAGAAAGAATGACAAACAATTGCAGAGAGCGTATTTTTTGGGAAGAAATTCGCAAAATGTCTGTATTAGCAAGCTCTAAAAGTCTTTCGAAAACAGTTTTTGCGTAGAATTTGAAATATAAAGATAGAGCAGAAAAAACAGATTTCTTCATGGCCCTAACAACTTAGAAAAGGGCCCTATACCGGTTATTTCGAGAGATAAGAAAAAACTTTGTTCTACAAATATGTCTCAAATAACTTGGACTACAACGTTGTCGAACTATGTTTATCTATATCTATAATTTTCAAGAAAATTAGTAAGTAAGAAAATTATAATTTTTATTTCATCCAACATTTTGGTAACCCTATTTTTGACAACATCAAAATAAGCGCTTTATCATATGTAACAACTTTGTCGAAGACAGTTTTTGTCTGGAGAAAAACTGTCGAGCTCTAGATGCTAATTTCCACTTAAATGTGTTTCCTGGACCATTGTGCATTCTGCAATGGTCTACGTTGTTGTGTAATGATTTCCAACTTTTTATTGTCTAAAATTCACGAGCTGAATCTGGTCGACAACTGATTTCAACAAGACGATGTCACATGCCACACAGTCCACATAACGATGGATCTATTCAGCAAATTTATTCCTCGTTCCAGATCAATGCTAAACAGTTTTGATACGTTATTCCTGATGCTGGCATTATTTTCCAAATCTGATAAATGTGTTATATAGCTAATGAAATGCTTAACTTAATGCAATCAATAACTCGGAATTTTCAATTTTGCAGCTTGGTTCCCTGTGACTTAACACCGTCCAAATATTTTGGTAATGCCGATAAACCACCGTTCGATATGCTAGAAAAAGTAGCTCAAAATTGGAATTCACGAACCGATCGCCTAAATTGTGGCCATTAGTAACATTAAACAATCGTTAAAAAATAATTGGCAAGCAATAATGTTTAACCCCCAATAATAGTTTTAAAAATTTTCATATTTTTCCTGTGTGTTTTCGGTACATTAAAAACCAAACGCCTCAAAAATCACCCATTACAAGTAAAACACAATTTCGGAAGAAAACTCAAAAACATTTACGGGTGGGAAAAGGTTCACCAGGCTGGCTAGTTGGGTTATATTTTTTTCTTCCTTAAAACTACATGATATTCCCTATATCTCAATCAATCAAAAGTTATCCGATTCATTGACTCATGAACGAAATAGACACATTTAAATTTGTCCCATTTCTGAATGGTCTATGCTTTACTCAGACGATGGAATGACGTTTCGTCATATTTTATTCCGTGCCGCTCGTCAGAATGGCGTGATCTACAATATGTCTGTAACTGTAGTTTTCAACGGAAATTTCACATTTGTAAGGGGTTAATTTAAGCCGTTTCTAAATTTGCATAAACTATTGTGAAAATATAATATTTTTCTAGCCCCCTTGCGATGAAATAGACCATTGTCCGGACATCTGTCCGGCCCGGCGAAGAGCAAGTTCCGGTCTCGGACCCTTCGATTGCATTCCCGCGATCGAAACGCATCAGTGAGGCTATCAGAATGCAAAAATGGTGCCACATTATCCGACCAAACCTCCTTGCCGGGATAATCGTCATTCAACATCCCTCTTTGTGTGCTCATCGTCGTCCTTTGGGCCACGGATGCATGAGAAGCGCATCTGCATGTGCACGTTGCACTTCGGGCTCTCGCACGCATTTCTACACAAAGGCAGCAAAAAAAAAAAACAAACAAAATAAACGGACGAACTATTGTGAAAATCCGGCAAATGTTGGAAAACGAAGAACAAGACAATCTAGATTTTTATCATTGCAAATGCAGCGATGAGTGCAAAATGTGGCCCTGCGAACATAAATCGGGTTTAATTTCCACCCTTTTTGCTGGCTTGTCACTTCCTTTCCTTTTTCCTTGATTCATGCGGTCGCATCTTCGATGCGCATTCGTACTCTTGCCACGGGCTGCATGGTGATGGCCGGTTAACGCGCGATTTGCAAACCGTAACATCTAGCAACTGGATGCAGCCACGATTTAGAAACTAGTTTACAACATATCTTTATTCCAGTCGCATCGATGAATCGGCGCAAATCTGTTCCACAGCAAACGAGAGAGGAAAAGCCCAGATCCGGAAAACGGTCCCATTCTAGTCATGACCTCAACCCATAGTAGTGTAAGCAAAACAGTATAACAAAAGAAAAATTACTCGAAACAGCTTTCGGAGCAAAACAAATCTCGAGCAAATGCTTTCTTTTCTCACTGAACTGAACAGCTGAAGGCAGCGAGCATTGGCGAAACAACGAAAAATAATGCGAAAATAAATTTGAAGCAGATGCATTTTTCGAAGTTTATTTCGCAAGAAGCAAGGATCGAAGGCAAAAAAAACACCATTGCAAACAATTGCGGTGGGTATTATCCGTGCGTTGTGTGTATGTATGTATGTGTGTATGGGCAAGGAAAAATAAATTGCAGATGCACTTTGTTTTTCATTGCGCTCCCCATGCGTCGCGTCCTGTTGTACCATGCGTTTCCACCGTTCCCTTCGCTTTTGTGCATTTTCGGTGCTCGACCGAGGAAGGCAAGAAGATTAGGTTGTGAGTAAATTTATCTTAAAATTACAAACCACTGAGTTGCAAACCATTTGTATTAGAGACGTTGTTTCATATGAAGTCTTCTTGAAACACTGCGAAAATAAGTTATATAGGGTACAAGTACCTGTCATCGCAATAGTACCAATTATGGTAATCCGAGTGAGTTTTTTTTTAGTTTAGAAAGCATATCTTATTTTTGAAGGCTCTAATACGATTTTAAAACATCAGAAATCTCTTCTTTGTTCGATTCTAGTACTTGATTCCATGCGAAACATTGTTCTTTCGTTGGAAAATTTAGTTTGAAAATAGTGTGTCCATTGATGCTTGCTTCTTAGCATTTTGCTGAGGAATATTCGATCAAAATAATGAGATTTTTATACTGTGTGGCTGTTTTGGTGCAAACGCAGTGTAGACGCATACATTACAACCTTCTTGATGTTGTGATTCGACCAACTTATACGATTTTATCGAAATAAACATGTATTTTTGTATTACCATAATTGGTACAATTTTACATCTACGTGCCAATTATCGCAATATCGAAAGATGCCTGCTCCTATTATGGTTGTAGGAAATCACTGCAAAGCTGAAAAGCAGAGCTACTATAGTAATGCTTCGAAATCCGGACGCTTAAGCGAATATAACTTCAACTACTAAAAAATAGTGACATATCATAGCATGAGAAATTAGCGTTCCTATGAAATTAGAAGGCCTTCATCTAAGTTATGAATCACAGAATTCCACAAAATCATGTTATATTTGTTTAAAATTTGAAATTTCTTTCGTCGTTTCGTGATTTTAAATCCGGACACTTTTTTAATCATGCTTTGAAATACGGACACTTTTGCTTTTAAATCCGGACACTTGTTTTCTTTACAATTCTTTGAGAGAAATTATTTATTAATTCTTGTAGAACTTATTAACGGGTGCGTCATAAGTAGCGGAACTAAATGGAAACACGTTTGGTACAATTTTTTTTATTAATTCAATTATTTATGAAAGGGCTTGATTAGTGGAATACAGTAATTTATTAAAAATGTAAATCCAAGATGGCGGCCGCTACAAAATGGTGGATTTCATATTTACTCAAACCCCATCAATATAGGTATCAAACGAAAGCGCTTGATTGGTAGAATACAGTTATTTATGAAAGATGTAAATACAAGATGGCGGCGAAAGAAAGATCGAAAGAGATCGATTAGTAGAACACGGTTATTTATGAAAAATGCAAACCCAAAATTTAAAAGAAATTGTTGAACGATTTTATTGTAGACAAATATACTAATGATACAGATAATGTACTAAGAACCAAAAAAATAAATAAGTTAAAAACACGGTTTCATTGTGATTGAACATAATAATAATACAGACGATGTACTAAAAGCTAGAAAATAATACGGCAATGTTTTTTTTCAAAACATTTTGGGTTTGCATTTTTCATGAACAACTGTGTTCTACTAGTCAATCTCTTTCGTTTGATACCCATATTGATGGGGCTCTGAGAAAATATGTAATCCACCATTTTGTAGCGACCGCCATCTTTTCATCAATAATTGTATTCTACTAATCAAGCCCTTTCATGTGATACCCATATTGATGAGATTTGGAAAAAAATGTAAATGGCACCATTTTGTGCTGGCGGTTATCGTAAGAGAAAGTCAACTAAGAGAATCGATCAAAGCAAAAATTGTCGAAGAATGAATAATAAATAATTAGCCTTGTACAGAATTTGTTGTATTTTCAAAACAGCATTCTGATTTGGGAATAATCGTATTATTGAAAAAGTATTCATTAGAAAAAGGGATTTTTTTTATTCTATCAAAATTTTTTCCTGTAATAAAATAACCTAGTTCTTGGAATCAAATGAATGCTGATAGATAAGGTTAATCGGATTTTCTATTGACTTGGTTAATAGTTAATGTACAAAATTTTTAAAAAACTGAGAAATCGATTTTTTTTTTGTTTCCAGTATTGTTATCTGCTACATCTACACACAAAAATATAGAAGCATTCAAAGTTACAGCGTTTCTATTCCATACTATAGAACATAATATCCTTGAATAAGTTCAATTGCTGAATGCTAAATTATTGTACTTATAGGTACGCGAATCGTTTGAATCTCATACCACTAGACGTATATCCGAAAAACTGCAAAAGATCGTAACACTAACTCAAATCCTTTGGCTATTAGGGAGTTCTATCAGTTCCAGACGGAAAGATGTTTTCTAGAACGGAGCTACAACCAAGAATCGATTCCGACAAAATTCCAGACGTATGGAACGGCTGCCTTTTATCGGATCGTTGTCAGCGGAGTTCTGGGCAAACACCAGTTTTTGAATTTCTAATAATGCGCATTCATTTAATTTATTTGACATAATGATTCCATAGCGGTATAAGATGAATAAAAAACATTACACATTTCTACTTCATGTTTACAAACAAACAAAACATATTCAATTCAGACGTGAAAAAAATTCAGTGTGCCGTTCAGGTTTTTTTAAAGAATAAAATCATCAGAATCGGTTCAGAAATGCAAGCGACGAGGTGAGATTTCTGGTCAGTTTTTTGAGTTCCGCTTTGTTCCCAGGATTTTTATTCTTCAGACGGTTCTTGATTTCCCACCATAGGTGCTCCATAGTGTTCAAGTCCGGTAATTGCGGAGTTGTTTTGAGTTCACTGGGACATTATAGAGCAAGTATATGCTATTGAAATACGAGGCAGACCCAATTTCTACACGGGAGACTGCAGGTTACATTTCAGGATGTTCAATTAAGCCATCTTGTACATCGCCGAATCGATAAACTACATGGTTCCAGTTTCAGAAGCCGCCACTATACCATACATCAGCTGATTGCCTCTGCCGTGTTTTACTGTGGGAACCAAATGCTGAACCTGGAGCACCGATCCCGGTTCCTCCACGCGATCTGTCTTACACCCGATTCAAAGAATCTGGTTTTCGTTTCATCCGTATAAAAGACCTTGTTCAAGAACTCCTTAGGTCTGTTTACATATGCTTTAGCAAACTGTAGTCGTTTTTTCATATTCACCATTGAGATGAAAGGCCTTTTACGGCCAACACGACCTCTCAGATTGTTCCCGTATGGTACTCTCCGGACAGTATCTGTGCTGAAAGATCTTCCAATGGTGCCGGCTACTAAATTGACTACCAATTTAGGAATGTTTGTTTTACGGTTCTTTCGAAATGTTCGCACAATTACCCGTTCATCATCAGAAGACAGGATCCATTTCCTTCGTATTTCCACTTGTTTATGATTTTTTTTTTACTGTAGAGTGGGGTTTTCCGACAGCAGCTGCCATTTCCCGCAATGTCTTCCCTCGACAAGTCTTACTTGTCATCATTGTACGTGTAACAACATCCATTTCTTCCCACTTACTTACCATTTTGATAAAAACATCAATAAAAAGCAAAAACAAACACTGCCCAAGCAGTGGAATATTAGGCCACTCTATGGCAATGAATACTGATCAAAAGTGGAGAAGGGAAACAAAAACCGAAAATCATACATGATTCCGCGTGTGGATGTAATTTTAGCTGCTTCGGTATTAAGCATTTTGAGTGGTTTAATAGCAAAATTCAATTCGCTGATGGTTATATTTCAGTTTGTGAGCTAACAGAGAAGCTATATAAGGTATGTACGAAAAAGTTAATTCATTTTTGAGCGGAAAATTTTAATTACTGAAATAATTGTACTGGTGGGGTAAAACGGACAGTTGCCAGTGGGAGTGAGATGAACTGTGAAAAGTCTGTTTAATCTGTTGTGTGAACATAAACCATAGTTTAGCGAGTCTAAACTGATTTGTATTATTTCTTTCTAAGTATCGGCACCCAGTTGTGATTTTTCGGTGGTTTAGATTTTGTTTACGCCTGAAAACCACACGTTCGATCAGAGCATTTACGCCTGGCAAGCAAGATTCAAATTCTACAATTTTCTTCAAATCACCGAATGGAATGCTCGAAAATTCCAATTCATTTTTCATCGATTTTAGTGTTAACGTATGCATTCAAAAAAATGGACTAATTTCGGATGGTGATGAAATATAATTTTATGGAACAAATTTTCCTTGAATCTTACGTTTATTAAGCCTACAACTAAAATGATTCAAGGCTGTTGATTTGCAGCACCAGCACGTCAAGCAACTTGATGATTTTTTCATACTGCAAGCTTCACCCTACAGCGAAAAAGTTGGACACCCTAAGGTACTTTGTGTCCACCACATATAGCCGATCTGGTATTTACAACATCATCTCCCTGCCGCTCCTTAAGCCGGGAGATCGATGCAACCGGCCAAACGGTGAAGGCGAATCTGGCCAAAATGGACATTTTAATGTGGAAGCGCCAAACGAGACCGGCCGTATCTGAGCAGCATGCAATCACCCAGAAGGAGTAGCATGAGGTGCTGGTGAAAAACTTCTTTCCTTGCTCATAATGAAAGATGAGACGTACTTGATGCTAGAATTCAACGAATGGCACGGGACCGGGTACTTCACGTTCTCCAGGTAACCGATGACGTCGAATATATCATCCACATCAAGTTCTCGAAGAAGGTTCTTCTCTGACAGACGTGAAGGGAATGTCCAAGCCGCTCTTGTTTCGAATCATATGATGAACGAGGAGATATATAGTATGAAGTGCTTGCCGGAAGTGGCGAAGGTGATGTGGTCTTTATGCCGAACCTGGGATCAGCCCATTACGCCAAAAGATTACTGGAGGATGGATCGGCTGGAGATAAACATTGTCGCCAAGACCGCCAACCTTTCCAACATTTCCCAGCTGCGACCGATAGAAAACTTTTGGACGAATGGCTAAAATGAAGAGACAGTCGACCACCAAAGCCACGAAAAGGTAAAACAACACGTTGACTTATATCTTTTTATCGGCCATGGTTGAGGTTCCGGCCATCTTCCGTAAAACCACCCAGCGCTTCATTTACGATACTTCATCAAACAACTCTGCCTCTTCCTGTCGAGTATACACTAGTTCTTTCGGCTTATTTGAAACGTTAAGCCCTGACCGAGCTAGAGGACCAAAGATGAATTTTTCGTCTTAATCACGTTGGTCCCTGCGGATCAATAGGGGACTTTTATAAAAATCATTTTCCAATTCTGTTGCTGTCGCTTCCAGTTGACACTCTTTAAACAAAAAGCCCACTGTCGGTGTGATGAAACCAGCTCAACGTATTAATCTTTGGATGCATTAGAAGCGCTCTTGAACACTCTGCCAAATAAAAGTTTTTTTTTCCATTAAAGAAAATCAACATGATCAAATTGTGATATTGAAATATATTGATATCGCGGGACATTTTCGTTTCTTTTGCCAAATGCGGGACGTTTCGCGGGACGCAATCTTACGCGGGACATTTCGTTGAAATGCGGGACGTCTGGTCAGTTTACATTATGAACTACTATAGAATGAAGGAATTCTTGACACTGTGGTTTGGGACATTCTAGTTATAACAAATACCGTTTTGTCTCATATTCCGAACACTTAAGCTTTGATGGCCATTAAACAGTGTCTCATTACTCAAAATGGTACTTTTTCGCGAAATTAGATTAATTTTTGGATACGATTGAGCCTTCTTTTTAATTTGACTGCAATAAAGCTGATTTACAAATACATATTCATGGTAAAGAACTAAAAAAAATGTTTCATCACATTTGTCTCAAATTCCGAACACAATTTTGCCACTGACTCATATTCCGAACAGCGAAAAAGCATTTTTTTTAAATCATTACTTTTGAATTACTGGACCGATTTATTTGATCGATATATCAAATCAAAGCCAATTAGCTAGTCTTTTTTGGAAAAATATTATAATCACAAAAAATATATATTTTGTTTTTGTAATTATTTTATTATTTTATTTGCTTTTTATAGGTTCTATTGCTTCGGGGCCAAGGGCGCTATGTTTTAACATTTTTTCTTGAGAGCTGAGGTTTTTTTTACATAACATATCTAAAAAAACAGAGATGTGCTTTTTTTCGTTTTTGAGTTATGATTTTTCAAAGTTGAGATGTTTTGGTTGCGGTAGCTTATTGAACAGAAGATAGGAATATGGGAAATCTAGTTTTCCTGCAAGTCTAATATTTTAATATTTTTTTCAAAAAGACCGGCTAATTGGCTTCTATTTAATATGTAGATCATCTGAATCGTTCCAGTAGTTCAAAAGTTTAAAATTTTTGAAAAAAGTCAACACTTAAGCTTTGTTAGCTATTAAACAGTACCTCGTTATTCAAAATGGTACTCTTACGCGAAATCGAGAAAAAAATTGATTTATTTTGGATACAATAGAGCTTTTTTTATTTCACTACAATAAAATTGATTTATAAATAAATATTCATGGTGAAAAACTAAAAATATATCACTGACTCGAATTCCGAACAACAAAAATGCGAATGATATGTTCCTCGTATCTTTGGAAGTTAAGGTCCATAAAAGGGGCTATATATTAGGCTGTCAAAAAAGTCCTGCGGTATTTCCGCGAGGTGTCGTTGTAAGCGCGTAGTTATAGTTGTATTCATTGTATCGAGTCATACTATAGCTTGTTGGAAAGGTATTTTTGCGCGCTTTTGCGTCCTTGACAGTGTTTTGTTTGGTTAAGTCGTTCGTGAGTTATAGTGTCGCAAATATGGAGCAAAATAAAGAGAAAATCCGACATATTTTACAGTACTACTATGACAAAGGCAAAAATGCATCTCAAGCTGCCAATAAAATTTGTGCAGTTTATGAACCCGATACAGTTTCCATTTCCACCGCACAACGATGGTTTCAACGTTTTCGTTCTAGTGTAGAGGTCGTCGAAGATGCGCCACGCTCCGGAAGGCCTGTCGTCGAAAATTGCGACAAAATCGCTGAATTAGCCGAGAAAGACCGGCATAGTAGCAGCCGTAGCATCGGCCAAGAGCTGGGGATAAGTCATCAAACCGTTATTAACCATTTGAAGAAGCTTGGATTCACAAAGAAGCTCGATGTATGGGTGCCACACACGTTGATGCAAAAAAACATCTTTGACCGTATCGACGCATGTGAATCGCTGCTGAATCGCAACAAAATCGACCCGTTTCTGAAGCGGATGGGGACTGACGATGAAAAGTGGGTCACTTACGACAACGTGAAGCGCAAACGGTCGTGGTCGAAGCCCGCTGAAGCGGCTCAGACGGTGGCCAAGCCCTCATTAACGGCCAGGAAGGTTCTGCTGTGTGTTTGGTGGGATTGTCAAGGAATAATCTATTATGAGCTGCTTCCCTATGGCCAAACGCTCAATTCGGACCTGTACTGCCAACAACTGGACCGCTTGAAGGTAGTACTCATGAAGAAGAGGCCATCTTTGATAAACAGAGGCCGCATTGTCTTCCATCAGGACAACGTCAGGCCACACACTTCTTTGGTGACGCGCCAGAAGCTCCGGGAGCTCGAATGGGAGGTTCTTTTGCATCCGCCGTATAGTCCTTGCACCAAACGACTACCACCTGTTTTTGTCCATGGCGAACGAGCTAGGTAGTCAGAAGTTAGCCACAAAAGAGGCCTGTGAAAATTGGCTATCCGAGTTTTTTTTTCAATAAGGAAGCTAGCTTCTATAACAGGGGTATTATGAAGTTGGCATCTCGTTGAGAACAAGTCATCGAACAAAACGGCGCATATTTGACTTAAAACAGATGATGGTAACTAATTTTATGAACAAATGAAAATTCAAAAAAAATACCGCAGGACTTTTTTGACAGCCTAATACATATGCCAGGTGACAGTTCAAGAGGGTGGGAGTTGAGGCATTGGTCACATATATGACACTAAGCGCCCTCTATAAGGAAGACAACGTTCAGGTCCGAAGTCTTTGGGAACCGCTGACGACTTCATACGTCATTCCACAAAAAACCTGACTAATCAAATCAATTTTACTCTCGTTGGTTTACGTCTTTGACCTACATTTTTTAACAAATGGTCTTCTTATATTGTTACTAAGGGTTTAAGAGCACTAGGTAAATGTTATTCTATTGTAAAAATCAGAGCTGAACAAAATTGTAATAATTTCAGGAATTTTTTAATACACGGTATCGATATTCAAGAAATCGGATTGTTCTTATTCCCACCCACCATTGACCCAACGTCAACAGTCAGGGTTTCGATTTTTTAATTATTTATAACATTAAAGTTCAGTAAATTTACAATTAAAAATGAAGTGTTTTTCTCATCCATTTATTGTAGATTCTTACCATTTCTAGCATTTAACATGAAAACTGCAAACAAAATAGTCGAAACAACTAGGAAAACTGAAAAATGAACGATGCTTGTTTTTTACGGAATTTGCTAAGGCAAACATTTTATCTTTGGTTTTGACTGTCACTTTTTTGTAAATGTTTTGTACATAATAAATTATAGACTGTATCGATACCTGTGAATGATGTCAAAATGAAGCCTGTACCCCAAAGAATGTATGTGTTTTCATTATTCAATTATTTATAACATAAAAATTCAGTAAATTTACATTTGAAAATAAAGTGTTCGGAATTTGAGACTGTTCGGAATATGAGACAAAACGGTACCATAGTCGTTATTCCGAAAATTGAATAATTAAGATCAAAACTACGAAAAACACTCCTTACCTTAAAACTTTCCGCCACTGTTATGAAATGTATCTAGTTTATAGTGCGAGCTACTGGTGCAACAATGTGTTAAACATACCGTTCTGAATCATATTTCGGACAACATCACATTTCGGACACTTTGTTCTAATATCTTGAAATGCTTAATGCACTGATGATATAATTATCAAATTAATATCACAATTGCTTCTTTAGAGTAATCCCTTGGTTTCACTATCATTCCACATGAGAACTACATTTGAATTATAACATAATCGGCAGAAATTTTACAATACTACTCATTATCGTTTGTGTTTGACGTTTCCTTAGCGTGAGCACGTAGAATGTACCCGTTCATAAATATTTAAATTTCTCGCGTGTTTCATCAGTTCTCATCATCGTTAACAGTTTACTGTGATTGTTTGGTAAGTGTTTCGCAGTTGACTATAACATATAATCAAGTGTAATGTAATTTTCGTTCAAATAATTACCAAATAAAGTGTCCGATATTCGAATTCAATCTGTCCGAAAGGCTCTCATTCTCTTGATTTAGTGTCCGAAGTGTGATTCTTATTCGCTTCATTTGAAAAGCATTTTATTCGAAGATTTTTTTATTTTTTTTCAATCAAATAGGTACCAAAGTAGAAAGCTTAAAAGCATATTGAACTAATTTGCTAAAATGCCTTAAGCGTCCTAAATATGATTCAGAACGGTATAGAATATTGCAAGATTGTTATGCTTGTATGTTTAAAAAAGTTCTATGGAACTTTTGTCCCGCGCGCACCTCTGTCCCTCACTATTCTATAGAAAGCATGACCTGCCTCCTCCATTATGACCAGATTTGGCAATGACTCATTGTTCCAAATCTACTCTCCATTGGTTTGCGGAAAACGACATCAACCCACCAAATTTTCCCCAACTGCGAGCAATCGAACGTTACTGAGCGATTGTCAAGGAAGTATTCAAGAAGAATGGTACAGTGACTAGGAGAATGCCAAACTTTAGGAAAAATGGTCAAAATTGGCACAAAAGACAACTGTACTGAACTTGAAGGTAGGTGCAAAATCCAAGGTACGATCATTCTACATCCTACATTTTACTCTACTGTCTATCAACACTATAATAAATAATTAAACGTGTTGAGCTACAAATTTTTCAAGTTAGTGTTATTGTTGAATGTTTAAGATAACTTTTCAAAACTAGATTTTGGAAATTATTATGCATTTTACTATGAGTTCATTTTTCGTCCCAAAACTCCAATCCATTCAGACTCATTTCAAAAACCTATCAGTGAAAAGATCATCACCCTATTGAGAACGCACAAAACGATTCCGCTGTATCCCTTCCTCCAATTGAACAACTCAATTAACCCTCATTTGAATAATTCCCATAGCTTCCCTAATTTTGACACCTTTCGCAGGTGACCCAAAACTGTTACCCCTGGAGGTGCCAAGCATACACAACAACAGGCAGAAAAAACCTCCTAACTGTTTCCCTTCGGTACAACAATCGAAAACTGCTAATAGCGTCTAATTCATATCTAACTGAATCGGTTCGTTGTCCAAACCCGAGGGTCGATTTGTGACAGAAGCCGAAAAGCTGCGCGCTTCTGTCCGCGCACTTGTCCGATGACCAATGTACCCGTCGCAGGTCCTTTAATTCGGACCTGTGGCTAGGACCACAGATCCCAGAAAACCGGCCTCTAAAGAACAACTTTTTTTTGGGGTTTTTTCGTAGTGGTCACCGTGCACTTGTCCATTCGTCCTTTCCGATTCATTCTCACCGATCCTCGGGGCAATCATAATGTCGCATTCGGTCGTACATATTTGGGCGAGGATGCGAATGAAAGAAAAAAACCAACCGTACACAAGGACTCGTCCGAATGATGGGAGAAAAAAACGCCCTTCGCCAAAACGCTGTGTGTCCGAGAAGGTCCTTAATCATCCGCAGTAGACAGCTAAAGATAGGGTTGAAAAACGGGGAAAAACATGCTTTTGAAATGGGAACAACAATGGGGCATATCTTTTCTTCGTTCACAGACGATTTTTCGCTGGACCCGACGACTGAGCGCGAGGGTACGGCATGTGAGTGTAAATGCGCGTGTGATGGACACTGGTCATAACTGTCTGGGATCTGTGCGGACCTCATTATGAATGGGATTATTGGTTGTTTTGTTTGGCAAAGAGAGGAAGTAGAGTGTAGTCGTCGGGTGTTTTGTTTTCTTGTTAGTCTGATCTTTTGAGTGGGAAACCCGAACTGAGGACTCGGATCGGTCCCGTCGACTGACCACTTTTATTTTCTCCTCTCTGCACTGATCAATTCTGCCACGTTTTGGGGGATCTATTGTCTCGACATTCGAGTGTCGTTAGGCCTGGGAAAGCTCTCGTATTACCCTCGGGACAGAGGAGGTCTTTGAAGGTCTTGAACTCAGCGGAAGTGCCATCGTGGCGCAACTGTTCAGTCCAGTCCGGTCCAAGCGATTCGATCCAAGCGTGAGTGAGCTGTGCTGTTTGTGGTGTCCAAAAGGGGTTGGGTTCGTCTCGCGAAATGACCGTTGCGCCACAGGATCTGGAAGAGGATGCGCACGAAAGATGACACTCTATGAGAGTGAATCCTACAGACAGTTCGCTAAGGATGGGAAACACAAATCGATTAATCATAGTGAGGAACGCGCATTATTTATACACAGTGGCGGGTAAGAATAAGAACTTGGTGCCTGTCCGTTTGAGCTCCCGCTCTAACGCGCTCGCACTCACCGGGAAGGAATTTTGTGGTGCGGTCAACCCGTCTCGCCTTGATTCGTAGATCGCAAGAAACCCCTCTGCGAGAAGGCCAAACACCACAGCACGGCACGATGGAGGAGATAGAAGGACGGTAATCGGAATAATAAACATATGTGCAACATTATACGATGATGACGATGATTATGATGATCTAACCCGATTTGCATCCATCTCGCTCTAACGCTTTCGTTCCCTCGGAAGGACATTCTAAAGTCCAACAAAACCTTCAAGGAGGAATAAAAAAAAGGAGTTGGATGTCATCTTATTATTCCTGCAACCGGTAGAATCTGTGGGAATAAAAACAGGAATTACGCTTCTGTTGTTCCTTGCAGCAGTAGCAGCAGCCGCTCCTGCGAGGTTGGATTTTTTAATATGTACAAGTTCTTTTTGCCGGCCCTCGGCTGGTTGCTCACCCCTTTCGGTCCATCACCAGATGCTGATCTGTTTAGTCAGAAAGGGAGAAAAGAGCCATACGACGCGAGAAACGGTTTACCCAATGTACACATTGTTGGCACAAGGAGATCCGCGACGGATTCTGCTCTCGGTTACTAGTATTTGTTCACGCATGAAACAGATTTTTTTTGGCTCATCTCTTGCGCTACCGTATCATCTAGGAAAAACCTTTAAAATGAGTTGTGAGTGTTTTTCTCGTGTTATCTCTCGCTTGCACTTCATCCTTTGCGAGTTTGTTTCTCCTGAGGCGTCGTTCTATGAAATGGGATGGTATGCTAAAATCATACACCAGGTTTTCGACGACCGACACTATCGCGGTCGCGGTGCGCTGATCGGCAGAAACTGGTTTCCCTTGTGATGATTTTTACTCACACACTCTCTCTCTGCCCCCTGTCTGCTGCTCTAGATAGAGGGATGTTTGCGAAATAGTAGTAAAATGTAGAGAACTAACACGGCAAATCATAGCTAGACATTTAAACCTTCTTCTGGAATCTATCGGAGGAAAACTACGAGAAACTTGCCGTTGAAATACGTCGGCAATGCAGACATATTAGTGGAACATTCAGAAGTAATTGATTTATAATTGGCTATTTCGCAGGATACTCAGTTTTCTGATCGAAGCTCAGCTTGTAATTATTTTGAAAATAAACGGTCAATTTATAAACAGAAGACGTGTTTTATCGTCGCAATATCCAATCGAATTTTCATTTTCCATTGACCTAAAAACCCAGAAACTATTAGTTGGTATTAGTTGATTCTTAACCCTTTCGCTACGAGCGTCGTGTACAGACGTGATACTGTACATCGATCACACCAGCGCGATATGTATACTTTTCGGCGCAGTGGTCCGTTCAGCGGTAGCACTCCGACGGAGCACACTGTCGTAGTGAAAGGGTTAAACCAAATCACGTGTTGCAGTATTGTGCAAGAAACTTCCATAGTTTTTCTAGTAAAATGTTGCCCTACTAGCATTTCTTAATGCAAAAATTGAGCGTTCAACAAAAGCCTACTACTAGTTTTATTCAGAAAAATGTTTCCCTCGGCTTTAACCCCTTCACGCAGAGATGCCAATTTTTCAGGATTTCCCAGACTTTTTGGCTCGTATCCTGGCATCCTGACAAACACCTGATTTTGCCAGATTTTTCTAAAGTGATCCTGATTTTTGGGTTTTTTTTATTTTATCACAATAAAAAGAATCCTGGTTGGAAAGGAGAACTGTCAGAATAACCTACATAAAAAGCTCTCCGACTCTCCCTTGTATAGTGATTGCTCTTTCTTTCCTTAATTATTTATTACTAGCTGACCCGACGAACTTCGTCCCGCTCAAATAGATTTTTCGATTTGAATAAATTTTCTTACTAAGTGCACGTTAGTGAGTCCAATCACTGAACTCTTCATTGATTGATTACATTTTGACCCTTTACAATTTCCTTTTACTATAAATTGTGAAAATGAATTTCTTTATTTCGTCAAACTATAGTAGACAACAATTACATACCTTACATTACAATTACAATATAGTTGATGAATAATTTATAGCTATATTTATGAAAAACAATTATTAGAGGTACCATGTATAAAGACAGCTCAAATCGGACCATTCCTTCCTCGGGTTTAGGGCACATCAACACATTTGGCCTTCCATTTTTGTTTAGATAGAAGATATAGGAATGCATTATTCCGTCTGCAATTCCTTTTCCGCTTTCGAACAAGTTTCGTTAGCACCAACATCAAATGGACTACCAACGCTTAGCTAATTGTAGAACATATGGGAATTCAATTTTCCAAATTTTCCGATTCTTCTCTCCACTATATTGATCTACGGGAAGAGACGAATACAACGAAATATAGATGACTCAAATTGAACCATTCCTTCCTCGGGTTTTGTGCTTAGCAACAAATTTGGCCTTTCTTTTTTATTTATATAGATAGGAATGCGTTATTCCGCCTGAAAATCCATTTCCACTTACGAACAAAGATCAATTTCGATAGTGCAAACATCGAATGGACTAACAACGCTTATTATGATGTAATTTTCAAACATGTAGGAATTCAATTTTCCGAATTTTCCGACCTTCCTTCAGAGTTTTCCGAAAATTTTCCGGTTTTTCTCTCCACTATATTGATCTACGAGAAGAGACGAATACAACAAAATAAAGAAGGCTAAAATCGGACTATCCCTTCTTCGGGTTTTCCGCTTACCAACAGATTTTGCCTTACATTTTTATTTATATAGATTACGTATTAATATTTATTTGAATGCTTAAAACACGTAGTGCGTTTATTCCACCTGAAAACCCATTATGTTTTTCGCTTCACAATGACAGAAAATAAAAGCGTCAACGCCAATTGAATGAATGAACATTGAGGATAATTTTGCGAGATCTTTTTTCTTTCTCTCTCTCTCTCTTTCTTTCCCTCCAGAATCTTATGTCAAGGATTACAGAGTTATAGATATTTAGTAGATTTTTTTTGTTAAGTATATAATTATAAATTATTCAAAAACCACAAAAAATGTCTGCCATTTATTGTCATAGTCATAGTATCACAAACCA
The DNA here is from genome assembly GCF_029784135.1 of Toxorhynchites rutilus septentrionalis. Lineage (NCBI taxonomy): Eukaryota > Metazoa > Arthropoda > Insecta > Diptera > Culicidae > Toxorhynchites > Toxorhynchites rutilus. The sequence goes on along the minus strand of NC_073744.1, from coordinate 27,249,760 downwards.
CAATACTAATAATGCAAAGTTGTGGAAATGCCTAAAAAAGTGGAAGTATGCTCAAGTAAGGTTCAGGTCTCAAAAAATACAAAATTCATTCAAGGGCTAGAACTTCGATTTTATGGACAGCATGAAATTAAGGCATAACTTTAAGGCTGTATGAAACATGGCGAAAGGTTGTGGAACTGTGCACATAAAATTGAGTAAATGTTTGCCTGCCTCAAAAAATGATGCCTTTGTTCTCCTAAAAGTCGGCACGAACTTTACGGACATCCCAAAATGAGCTATCCGGATTTATACTGATTTTTATTTTCATTTTCCCTGTTTCTTGATAATTATAGTTGGCAACTCTGCCTTCACGTACAACATCGAACCTCACTCGTGGTCTATCGATGTGAAATGGATACATGCTTCAGGCGTGTGATGATGCGGGACTGCTACGATCGTAAGTAAGATACACACACTCAGCAGAGCGTCGAAACGACTCAATGTGTTTGTTTTTGGGCTCTGTTGTTCTTTCTTTCTTTGTTTTTAAGAGGCTTTAAACTTTGCAGTTCATTCGCCTCTATTCTGTTGTTGGAAATTAAATCGTACGGCAAGGGGCTAATTAGCAGTCTGTGATGATTTGACAATTGTACCGGAACACTTCAGCATTGACTCCATGAGGTTATGGTATGTTGTGACAGGAATAGTATATCATGCTAAATTAGATGTCGTTTCACAGGTCCTTTTTATTCCTTGACTTAAAAGACGAACAAGCCTACGGCTGAAAGTGAAGTATTAAAAAAAATCCTCAATTTAACAGGGTTCACGGACGTTTTAATAGATTGCAACAGCTTTTTTTTATCGGATTTAGATCGGGGAAGTCTGGCCATTGCATCACACCAAGTTTATGATGCTGAATCCGCCATGCTTAGGTCATTATCTTACATTTGACATTCTGTATGTAGATAATTCCTTCTCAATGTTTGAATGTTTGATAGTGTATCGTGGCAGGGTCATGAAGACGGCGAACTTGTTGCTCGACCAATCCGATCAAGTTCACTTTTGTCTCGTCTGATTCCAGATTGTTATTCCATTTCTTACCAATTATGAAAGCTTTCCAAGGTGTTTAATGTGGGAACCGGAGTGAAGCTAGGGTTAACTCAACCGGAATACTTGTAAATTCATCTTCTCAACAGATAATTATAACAAGATTTTTCTGTGTTGTGGCAGATCTCATTGCAGATTCAGGTTGACGCGTTATACCCTAGGTTAGATGTAGGGCCTAAAGTATCGGCTGGAATTAGGCTTAGGTTTGCTCAGCTATCTGGTCTCGAAAAAGATCGCATTAGTAGGTCGTTGTCGGGTATCTAGTAAAGCGGGTATTCTTTTGAAAATTCAATGCTGACATAGGTATTGGGTTCAATTCCTGATCGGTCAAGGATTTTTTCGGGTTGGAAACTTTCTTTACATGCCTTGGGACAAGTAATGAGCTTGAAGTATCGGCTAGAATTAGGCTTGGGTATGCTCAGCTGCTCGAACTCGGAAACGATAGTACCGTGACCGGGGATCTGATAAAGCGGGAATTCCCTTGTAAATTCTTGGCTAATACTGACATAGGTATTGGGTTCAATTTCCGATCGGCCTAGGGTCTTCCCGGATTGGAAATTCTCTCGACATATCATGGAATAAATACGTTTAGATAATGGCTTCAATTGTTCTTTCGTTTAGTAATGTAAGTCTGCGTCATAACCAGTCCGTTTTCTTGTTCAATTTAATTTGCTCACTGGTTAGTTGATGAAAAAATATAAATACCGTAATATTACTATTATCAATAATATAACTCGTCTCGCTCAAACCTTTGCAGGGGAATGAGGTGGGACCATCATCATTAAAAAAAAATATATATTTCGTGTCTAACTTTTTAGGGGTGTCTATCAATCAGCTGCTTCTCAACAAGACGTCTCTGAACTTCCCTGGAACTAGCGGACAAGCTTAGCTCGACTTAGCTCAAACTCAAACCCACGCACCGGAAAAATACAAACTCGCTGACGTAAAGGACGAGTTCAACAAGATGAGCGAGCGAAACAAGGGACACATTGCAAATAAGCACGCATTATGGTGAAGGTGGGAGGAAGCCATTGTAGTAGTATAGGTAAAACCACGTGTAAAATGGGGTAATAGTGTTTGTGAGAGAAGAGCGCACGTAAACAGATCAATTCACTTCTTTGAATACATTTGAAAAAAATTACAATTCAATACTAAAGTAAAATGTATGAACGATATGTTCCGATGAACAATTTCAAATATAAATATATATAGAAGGTGCATTTGCATATGAAGTAAAATTCTGATTATACGCGAGCGTAACATGAGCAAATTTATAACACATGCGAATTGGGGCTCTTTTGGTATTAACAACTCGATGTTGATAATTCCCTAATAAAGGGTGTGTCACATCAAATTGCATCACGGAAAAAACGCTGTAGTATTTAATTTTTAGGTATTATATCATCAGCTTTCGCTTATAATCAGATAAGAGTGTATAGATCACGTTGGCCATGCTTCACTGTCAATTTTTCGTAAATTTGGAAAAATGTCGTCGAACGAAAAAGAGCGTCGTGAATTAATCCTGCGCACTCATTTCGAGAATCCGGAGTTGTCACATCGGGACATCGGTAAAATGCTGGGAATCGTTCAATCCACGGTCAGCAGAGTACTAAAACGATACTTCGAGAACCTAACCATCGACCGGAAGGTGAAGAACGGCAAAAATGGATGCTCCGTCAGTGAAAAAGATCACAAGCGCGTAGTTAAGCAGTTTAGACGTGATCCGAGAAGTTCGGTCCGGGATGTCGCCAATAAGCTGAATTTGTCAAGTTCATTCGTCCAGCGGACCAAGCAGCGGGTGGGCCTGCGTACATATAAGGTTCAGAAGGCACCTAACCGCGACGAAAGGCAAAACATGGTGGGGAAGACGCGAGCCCGGAAGCTGTACACCGAAATGCTGACGAAGCCGCATTGCCTGGTAATGGACGACGAAACCTACGTCAAAGCGGACTTTCGTCAGCTGCCGGACCTGTTGTTCTTCTCCGCAGAGGACAAATTCAGCGTTCCGAAGGAGATTCGCAAGCAGAAACTATCCAAGTTTGCTAAAAAGTACATGGTGTGGCAAGCGATCTGCTCTTGCGGAAAGCGGAGCGCCCCCTTCGTGATGACCGACACGGTAAACGGGCAGGTTTACCTTAAGGAGTGCCTACAGAAGCGCTTACTACCACTATTGAAGCAGCACGAGGGCCCGACCATCTTCTGGCCGGATCTCGTGCCACTATTCAAAGGACGTGTTGGAGTGGTACGAAGCCAATGGGGTCACCTTCGTGCCAAAGGAAATGAACCCGCCCAACGCGCCGGAGCTTCGCCCAATAGAGAAATATTGGGCGATTTTGAAGTAGGCCCTCCGGAAGAACCCAAAAGTTGTCAAATCGGAGGCGGACTTCAAGAGAAAATGGATTTCTGTTCAAAAAAAAAAAACTACAACCTGACGTTGTACAGAACCTTATGGACGGGGTAAAGAGGAGGGTGCGAGCATACGGGCTTGGGCTCGAAGTATGAATAAAAAGAAAGTGCCAAAAGTTGTTTAATAGTTTTTATTTTACTGTCTAAAATTTTCAAAAGGATCGGTTTACTGGGCGAATTTTTACAGCGTTTTTTCCGTGATGCAATTTGATGTGACACACCCTTTATTTTCCTTCGTTGGTCGTATTGTTTTCACATATTCACGTTGGAAAGCCTTAACTCTTCTCTTCGTTGGCCGAGGCATTTTGATTGAATGTAATACTTTTTCTGTTTACTGTTTTTGAAAGCATAGGCAGCCGTGGCAGTGTTCCGAGCTCTGCAATACAATTTTCTTAACCAATGTTAAAGTTGCTAAAACTTTCATTATAGACCCATTAAAGGTAAAAATAATAATTGTATTGATATCAAAACAATTTTATTCTATTGATTATCATGACATGAAACGCTATGACTCAGGAATAACATTTTATTGAGTGGTTTTTATAGCTGTTTCGATGATGTTTTCTGGCATCAGTGTCGAAAAAATAACGATGCTTTCACCAATACAAACAAAAAAAATTGAGAAATGAATATTTTACTTTCAGAGCACTAGCTCGTAGTTTTCCGACGTTTTTCACTATACAGTGCGACGGCAGATGAAAATTTAATATCTTGTGAATAGTCGATTAGACTTTGGTTGATATTACTTGATGAGAAGTGTGCGAAAACGATCATTTTCTTCACGCTGTTTCGCAAAATTATTGATTTTTGGGCGAAGGGTGAGGGAGGGAGATGAAAGAAATGAGCGCCATTGTGGCAGCCATTTGTGGCTAGCTTCAACCTTAAAGTTTTTCGCGTACTTTACCACATATACGGCCCAGGCCAAGAAGGCTATAGGTTCACGTTTATGCACTCTATTTTACTCATAGAAAACACTTTTGAACTACATTCTATAATTAGGTGTAATTGTATCACGCATATACACAACAGCACCATTGGATATGTGGATAGCTTGATCGTGTAAAGCAGCGTTGCATTCCAGTCGGCCTTGGTTCGATCCCCGTTGACATCGTTCGGACTTTTTTTGGGTACAATCCCAAGCAGTATGAGAGAAAGAAATGTACGGTTCACTTGCTGACAGAAGACTGATAGACGTGAAGAAGTCTCAAAAAGTATCAGTTAAATTAATTCAGGAAAATCTCATTGTCGGTACGGCCAGAACAGCACGCCGCGGACTAGCTGAGCATGGACTCAAGAGCAGATTAAAAAAAAAACGTCCGATTATCAGCAAGAAAAATAAACTGAAACGGTTGCAGTTTGCCTGGACACATGTTAACCCAAAGACTTTTGGGGAAAAAAGTACTTGGGACTGACGAACAAGAAGCGACACGGAAGAGTGTGACGGAAGGATGATAAAGGATTTCAGGAGCGTAATTTTCAGACTACAGTCAAGATAGTGTAATTGTGTGGAGATGCTTTCCCTGGGCTGGTGTTGGAAACCAGGTGCGAATTCACGGAATCATGACAGCATATGTCTACACTGACATCCTTAAGGACAACCTGAAGGAATCGCTTCCAAAAACTGGCCTACGAAACAGCTTCGTTTTCTAACAGAACAACGACCCTAAGCTTATTGCTAGGAAGGCCAAAGCCTATTTCCGTTCACGCAATATAAAACCTCTCGAATGACCACCACAAAGTCCTGATCTCAACCCGATTAAGAACCCGTGGGCCATCCCCAACAACACAGTTGTGAAAGATGGTGGCACTAATAAGGACACTTATTTCACGGCCCTCCTGAAGACGTGGAACGAAAGCGACCCTCAGCACCTCCAAAACTTGGTCGATAATATGCCCAAACGTCTTCAACAGGTCATTGAAGCTTCAGGAGGTCAAACTAAATATTGATGCTATTAACTTTTCTGCATTTATTGTGTGATTTGTTATTTCTCGAACTCAGGCTTTTATACTTGTTTTCTATTTTTATTTTTCGTGCAATTGAAATTAAATTTTTGGTTAAAGTTTTATGAGTTGAATCCAGTTAAAAAAAGATGAAATTGGTATTTTCACACAACGAAATTGTTTTTGAATCAAGCAAAATTGAGAAAATAGTTGTCAACACAATTCCTCACAGCTTTAACTGACATAATAACGAGGGGTTACTTAAAAGTATTAAGTAATTTTAATGTTATTTTTTCGAGAGAGGGTGAGGTAGTGAGTCAAAACGTTGTCATGTCACGCTGGAACCGGTCTTATTAAAATTGGCAGCCCTTGAGGTAGTTCTACGACTCGCCGGTGATGTCTACGACATTACCACCCGTCGTTTAGATGATTAGTATGATTAGCGCCGACGCACCGACAAAAACTCGAACGCGATCTATACCTGCGTGCGTGTACATCAGAACAGTTCTTCATGTTTGTCATTACGCAGTGTACCAACGCATACACAACCGAGGCGACCAAGATATGCTTTCTGCCGCCAATTCAAAAGTCCGCATCATGTAACTCCTGCCGTACAGCATCATATATTTTCCGTCTTGCATTGCGTTGAATAATTTTTCCTTTCTTCCCTGCGTTCAATTTCCGCCACCGAAAAAAAACGAGCGAGTGCGAATGGTTCACCTATTAAACGCTGAAATTTTGTTCACCTTCCACTGCTGTGTGTATAGGAAAATGTTTTGGAGCCAGCAACCACCACGGCGTGATGCTGTGCAGCAGAAGTAAGACATTTCATTTGAGCATCCTTTTCATTGAGCATCCCTCCGCTAATCTGCTCTGTTCTCTGGGAATGGGGAGGAAAAGTGAACACAACAGGATGAGCATGAAAAAAATAATAATAAAAAAATGATGAAGCCGAATTTTGATTTACTCTGGTGTATTTTTCTTTCTTCTTTCGTTCGTTGTTGTTGTTATTTTTCATCCTTGGACTTGGTTGCTGCTCATTGAATTTCTCCTGAACCTTGCCGTACCGAATATAAACTTGACCGCCAGCCGCTCCTCTGAACGGTGGGGAGGCAGAAGACGACGACAAAGTGTGTGCAGCAGTTTTTGACCATTGAGTTCCAGGGACGATGGTTTTCTGGTTTTCGGAGTTGTTCGAGATGTTGAGTTGGAAGCGGGGTCCACGAGATGTACAAATATGGGTGCGGGGGCAAATCGGAAAAACGACATGTGCAGTGCGTTTAGACTGTCGAGGTACAGTTTTTTTTCCTTGATCTTCGTCTTCAGCCTGGCGTATTCATTTTTGGGAAGACATTTCGCTGCACTTTTGTACCTATATGGAAGCCAAGTTGGGCTGAGATGAGTTTGGACGCGATGTTGCGCACAATTTAGAAGCATTTTTTTCATTAATTTTGTTTCTTAGTTGTTAAGGTGAACGAATTCCAGTGAAAGCCTATGCACAAATAACGACTGTCCACTGGCTAGAGCTCAATTCACATTGAATCAGATCACACTGTAAAATCTGTAATTTCACTTTAGCACGTTTTACCATGTACTATTAAATCCCACTAAAGTTTAAATCACTCACAAACTGGACTCATGATTCAATGAATCGGAGAACTTTCAGTAATTGAAATGAAGGCGATGGCATGTTTTTCAAGGAATAAAATATCAAACAAATTACGAGATCTATTAGAAATGTATCGTGACTATTGAATTTCCGTACGTTAGGTATATTCGATTCTCGATTTTATTTTGCGACGTTATGTTGGTACACATGTCTCTCACTTATGCTGGCAAGTTTACAAATTTTGAATGTTGAACGCTTTTTTGATTGCACGTGTTTTGGCTCGTATTAGATTTTTGTCTATTCTAATTCGGCAGCTTAGTTTGGGATTATTGAGCTTTGTCGTCATCACCATCATTCATCATTATTTATGATCCTCTAGGGTAAACACTCTCAGAAAGTAAAAATTATAAAAGAAAATTACGTTTTCCATTTCAAATATGTTTTCTCTTTTTCTCTTAATTTCTCTTAATAAAATAACATGTTTTTTGTAGTTAGAAAAAAATGATTATTGTTTCCATGATTGTGATAATTGTATAAACATTATGCAACAGACACTCTAACGGAATCCTACGTCAATTATGCGCTCGTGTCTCAGACACAACCCTCCTGTGACTTTTTTCGATGCAATATTTTGGTTTGGAGTTTGAGATATCTGATGTATGAAAATTCATTCGCTGAGCTGATACAGTATTAAAAATAGAAATCATTTGAATATCGAACAAAACGGTTTTATTTCATAAAATTCAACTTCAACAACCATTTTCATGGATTTTTAGCACTTTCGTGTACTGCAGTTCTACGCATTATTGTCCCACGGTTCATAGAGATTGCATAGAACATAGTACAGTTATGCGTAGAACGGCAGTGTATCGGATTTAGTATCACTGAGTATGGTACCGGAAAAAGCACTCCGAAGGGTGCAAACCCACATCACATTTCAAGCAAATATACGTCGTACATCGGTTGCAATACGCGCACCTTCGTTGGGTGCCAGTTGGATTCGTATTAATGAAGTGATTTATTCCGTCAAACCTAACTTCCGATGACTTCGAGTGTTTAGGCTTGATCTGCATGAACTCGATCCTTGCTGGATTTATGTCACTTAGAAGTCCTTCACAGATAGCTCTGACGAAATCACTGTTCAGCACAAATCGGAAAAAGGGCCAATACCACTTCTTATTACGGATGGTGCAGCGATATAGCCCTCGTTGAGCGTCGAAGAGATCAACTCCACCCATTCCTTTGTTGTACATTTTGCAAAGATGGGATTGGAATATTGATCCTTTTTTTTCAGCCTTAATGTATCTCTTACACGTACCTTCACGTAGGACATTTTTCCCAGTGTCTGGCTCTCCGCTTCTTGCTGCTGCCCGAAGAGCATTCTTGTGATTGGCCTCGTTCAATGTTGCTCTCGACATTCACTTGTTTGCCAAAACCGGAAGGGCCGTCCTCCGAGTCACTATCTCCAGCATCCACATCGCTGTCTCCACCGCTTGGGGTGGAGATGACAAAGTCAATATCATTTGTTGACACTAGATTTTCTAAAGCGTCTTCGTCCAAATCAATCAGATAATTGTGTGAAGCATTCATATGTTTACTGTACAGGTTCCTCAATGTAGTACCTACATACCTAAACCTACATACCTACATATAAACCTACAGTGAAATCTCCTGACACAGGGAATAAATATTGAGTATGGTAAGTAAGGCTCGACAGTTGTCTGTTGTGAGAGGAAATGATGCCCAATGTGTGGCTAACTAGTGTTGCCAGTATATAATATCAACATCACTGTTATACTGTCAACTGCGAGGGATAGGACGTTGTGTCTTTCACGCACCTCACATTCTCCTTCTCCCTTATTCTTTTTATGTTATTTTACTTTTTTGTGTCATGATTTGTCATTTCAATTTATTTTAATTTCTTCAATCAACGCTATAGAATACTTGAAATTGTGTAAACGGATTAGAAAAATGTACTGCTGCGTGCATTTTATCTGATTACAATCCCAACGGTCTATACTGATCTGCATACTCTATCTATTCTTACCATTTGCGTAACACTTGTAAAACGGTTTATAATTCAGAAAGGTGTTTTGTAACTAGCATGATTTTTTAAAGGAACGAAAAATGGCGGCAAATCCTCTGGGTGATATCCATAAATGCAGTTCGATAATGCTGACGTAATATGTTTACATCCAAATTGGATGTCTACTTGCGGGAATGGACTGCCTTGTTTTGTATACTTTAGCTAGTGCCTATATATACCAGATGAAGCAATCATTTGGCATTCTCGGATTTATGTGAAAGAGAAGGAAGGATTTTGTAGAATTTCATTCTCACACAGTTCATCTCTCGTATCTCGCTCTCGCATCTGAAAATGCGAAAATGGCATACCCTAGCAATAACAAAACAAACAACCCCCACTCGACAAACCGTAATCCTCTTCCTATTGAAGTAATGATGTTGCTTCACTTGTATATATAATCATGGGCTAGATCTAAGTAAGTACTGCACGCACTCAATAGATATAAGCAAGTACTGTACGCACTCAATAACACGCAACTATCAAAATTGTTCATTGCTTGTGTTTTTTTATTCTTTTCTTGTTCCTGTATCATCTAAATTTCCACAGAGTCAAATTATAAATACTCGCATACAGAAAAACCTACCAGGAAATGGCAACGAAAAATATCCGTAGTTTCTCCATACGCTGCACACCGGAACAAATATTGAAACAGAATTGAAACCTTTCTTGGTGCAGGCATGTCAGTTGTGGATACATGATTTAAAAATATATATACTGCTCGCTAAAGCCTCTACTTTAGGTTATCCAGCTGATTATCATTAATGAAACGGTGTACAATGCTCTCCACAATGTAACGTTCGGTGTCAAATCCGGAACTTCCCCTAGTTTCAGACTGTCACTCGACCATTACAGTGACTATATGCTCCTCCACGGTCTAATAGGGGCGAAAACCTTTGGATTTTCCTTCCCGCATTACTTTCTCTGGAGAAAACCCTGATGATTGAGTTGGAAGCTAATATGCTATCAACCCAACTCGCATTATCACTTCTGCAGCCATTCCAACTCGCCGACATTGGGTGGCTGCTCCGCCACCATTCTTTTGCTGAAGCGGTTGTCCCAACATGCAGCTTTCTTAGACGGTTGTCCCGACACGTCTCTTACAAGCGGTTTCCCAACACACGGTTTTCAGGCGGTTGTCCCGACACGCCACTTCCAAGCGGTTTACCAACACGCAGTTTTCAGGCGGTTGTCCCGACGCGCCATTTTTCCAAGCGGTTGTCCCAACACGCCTATTTTTCAAGCGGTAATTCCAACACGCAGTACTTCTGGCGGTTGTCCCGACGCGCCATTTATTTTCACAGACGGTTGTCCCAACACGCCATATTTTTAGAATTTCTTTTCTCTATGTCGGGTGATTTCACTGCATATTTAAATATCCGGCAGGATCGCCAATGTGAAGCATTCATATATTTACTGTACAAGTTCCTCAATGTAGTCGGTATAAACCTACAGTGAAATCTCCCGACACAGGGAATAAATATTGAGTATGACTTACCGGCTCGACAGTTGTCTGTTGTGAGAAGAAAAGATGCCCAATATGTGGCTAACTAGTGTTGCCAGTATATAATATCAACATCACTGTTATACTGTCAACTGCGAGGGATAGGACGTTGTGTCTTTCACGCACCTCACAAATTGTACAGCTCTTCCGGATTATCGGGAAGTTTATTTATCCTATTGATGTACCGTAGTTGCACAGCGTATGCAATTTCATACGTTCAAAAGTAAACATATATTTTTTGCGGTTTCATAATTTTCTTCGGTTTTTTTGCTAGATATATTTTTTTACACTCGTCTAGTAATGTTGTTTCACAGATTTGAGCAATTTAGAATCCTCTAAGAGGTAAAACTTTGATAAATTTATGTTTACTTTTGCGACTCCATTAAACTCGAACTTTAGCAAGCTTCAATACATAACAAAACAACAAAAATGACATATAAAATGACACTGACACAAAAAAACACTCTTAAATTGTCTTGTGGTATCGTTTAAAATGCGATTAACACTTTAGTTTCATCAAAAACAGTTTTTCAAAAACGGGCATTTTTGCGTATTAAATTTCATACGCTGGGCACTAATAGGTTAACGTCAATTTCGTTCAAAAGAGTTGTTTGTTTATTTACTATGCTTAAATATGATAATTTCAGCTGTCCAGTTTATATATGGCCATTTCAAAATTCATAAGTATTATTAATGAAAAATTGAAAACGATCAGCTGATTTACAGGTCAATAATTTGTAATCTTGCCATTTCGGCTAATAACCTGGAAAATTCGTGTTGGCATACTTGGCATTACCAAATGCTGCTGAACGGATTTCTCGATATTTTCCCATGATTCCGAAATTGCGCCCGTGAGCTCTTCAATCGTGGTGTAAGCATTTTAGCTTCTGCTGCACTTTATGGTCGCATCGCTGGGTGGCCGGAACTAAGCTTTCGTTTTACGCTTTCGCCTTTCTCCAACAGGGAGAGGATGTTGTAAATACCGGATCGGCTATATCAGGATTGTACGATGACTGACGAGAAGAAAAAAAATTATTTTGTTCGATCGAAGCAGACGATTTCAAACGAAGCGAGAGAAAGCACCAATGCCAACCTATGTAGTTGTTTACTTCTCTCGATTATATACGATTCGAGCGATCAATTTTTCGTATAAAGCTGTAAGGGTGCTCATACACTGTTTAACCGAAGCCAAATATTTGACTATTTTTGACAGATAAAATTTGATCAAACCATGTACTGACGTATGTAAAATATTTCAATCAGATTTTTTTGTATTTTTGATGTTTGGCAGTGTTTGCAACTGTTGATAATTAGAGAGTGGCAAACAAAGTGGCAAGTGGCAAATAAAACTGCCAAAGGGATGCCAGATCTTTTTTATTGTAATTTTATTCAATCTTATTCAAATAAGTGAAAATCTGTGTAATATGTATTTTCTATCTAAATTGTTCAGCTGAGTTTGTCATTATTTCTATTTTATCAACCCCAAAGATATTAATCAATGAATTTTAGGCCTGAGACACATTAAAAAAAAAAGAGCAACACGGATCAATCTGTGTACCTGGCATTCATGTCCGAATGTAAACATTAGTGAATATTTCGCAATATGGAGGAAGGTAGGTTTGTTACTTTCTATTTAAGAATATTTTGTTATTTAAGATTAATTTATATTTTAGATTATTACGGTTAGCCATTTCTGGATGCCCAAATGGAGTAAGAAAATGGATTTGTTAAACCGATGTCCGAAGCCTGAATTGGACTGTTAACACAAAGAAAATCAATGTCCATCTTTTCACTAATCGTGTCATTTATTTTGCTGTTGAATTTTCAGAACAACCACACGACTTTCCTTCGGCCTCTGCTAGGTCTGAATTCATTGTCTTCAACCACCAAATCTAGCGAATATAATGCGATGAAATTTTATTCGAAACAAATTCTCAACGGTCAATTGGTGGACAACATTTTAAATGCTCTAAATATAAATGACCCTCTTAAAAGCATAGTATTATGTTTGCTTCCGATTGTGAGAACATTTTTGAAAGAAAAATGTGGTTTTTTAGCAGCGTTCATTTCCCTCGATGCCTGATTCAGTGCAAGAGGTCAAGGATTTGACCACTGTAATACAGTGGAATTGCAGAAGCATCATCCCTAAACTAGATCAATTTAAATTTTTAGTTCATAGTTCTAACTGTGATGTATTTTCCCTCTGTGAAACATGGCTTTCTTCAGCCGACGAGCTGAATTTCCACGATTTCAACATTATTCGCCTCGATCGAAATGACTCGTTTGGTGGCGTACTATTGGGGATCAAAAAATGTCACTCCTTCTATAGAGTCACTCTCCCATCGATGATAGGCATTGAAGTTGTCGCTTGCCAGACACAAATCAATGGCAAAGACTTCTGCATTGCCTCGATATATATTCCTCCAAGAACCATGGTCGGCCGCCATCAGTTTTTTGATATCATCGCGGCATTGCCGGAGCCGCGGCTAATCTTAGGTGACCTCAACTCCCATGGAACAGCATGGGGGTCACACTATGATGACAGCCGTGCCACGTTGATTTATGATCTGTGCGACAACTTCAACATGACAGTTTTAAATACAGGGGAAGCAACTAGGATAGCCAACCCTCCTGCACGGGCAAGTATGCTAGACATATCACTTTGCTCTTCTTCATTATCCCTGGATTGCACGTGGAAGGTAATCCAAGATCCCCACGGTAGTGATCACCTGCCAATAATTTTATCGATCGCCAATGAATCAGGTTCTCGTGAGTCAGTCGATATTGCGTATGACCTCACGAAAAATATTGACTGGAGAAAATTTGCAGAAATAATATCTGAAGCACTTGTTTCAATGCATGAACTTCCTCCACTCGAAGAGTATAACTTTATATCGAGTTTGATTTACGAAAGCGCACTTCAAGCTCAGAAGAAACGTGTTCCTGCTACCACTTTCCGGCGTCGTCCTCCATCACTTTGGTGGGACAAGGAGTGCTCAAAGGTCTACCTTGAAAAATCATTCGCTTTCAAAAAATTCAGGAAAACTGGATTAGTGGAATGGTTTCGAAAGTACCAAGCTCTAGAAGCCAAACTAAAAGGTCTGATTAAAGCAAAAAAGCGTGGATATTGGCGGAAGTTCGTCAATGGTTTGTCAAGGGAGACAGCTATGAGCACTCTTTGGAATACGGCTAGGAGAATGCGTGGCCAGAACCATACAAATGAAAGTGAGGAATACTCTGACCGTTGGATCTTCAAATTTGCAAGAAAGGTTTGTCCCGATTCCGTTCCTGCACAAAACGTCGTACGCGACATTCCGCTCCAAGGCGATTATGAGAATTTTTCGATGGTACAATTCTCAATTGCACTTCTCTCATGTAACAATTCAGCTCCGGGGTCGGACAAGATTAAATTCAACTTATTGAAGAATCTTCCCGACTTGGCAAAACATCGTTTGCTGAACTTGTTCAACAAGTTTCTGGAGCTGAATATTGTCCCGCATGACTGGAGACATGTGAGAGTGATAGCCATACGAAAACCCAACAAGCCGGCTTGCGATCATAACTCGTATAGGCCGATTGCAATGTTATCCTGTATTCGCAAATTGTTAGAGAAAATGATTCTACTTCGTTTGGACAAGTGGGTTGAAACGAACAATTTGCTGTCAAATACGCAGTTTGGCTTCCGCCGAGGTAAAGGGACGAATGATTGTCTCGCGCTACTATCTTCTGAAATCCAAATCGCATTTGCTCGCAAAGAACAAATGGCTTCCGTTTTTCTCGATATCAAAGGGGCATTTGATTCAGTTTCCATGGAAATTCTCTCAGAGAAACTTCATAATCGTGGACTTTCACCAATTCTGAATAATTTCCTGTACAATTTACTCTCAGAAAAGCACATGTTTTTCAATCATGGCAGCTTGAAATCTTCTCGTTACAGTTTTATGGGCCTCCCACAAGGCTCCTGCCTAAGCCCCCTCTTGTACAGTTTTTACGTCAATGATATAGATGATTGTCTAACTAGAGATTGCACATTGAGACAACTTGCAGACGATGGAGTTATTTCCATCACGGGTACTAATCCCGCCGTTCTGCAAAATTCCTTGCAAGATACCCTGAACAACCTGTTCACGTGGGCTCTCAAGCTGGGTATCGAATTCTCTACGGAGAAAACTGAAATGGTCGTTTTTTCTAGGAAGCACGAACCCGTTCAATTCCAGCTTCACCTATCCGGCAAAACGATCCAACACTCTATGTTTTTCAAATACCTGGGTGTATATTTTGATTCTAAATGTACCTGGGGGAGACACATTGCGTATTTGAAACAGAAATGCCAGCAAAGAATCAATTTTCTCCAAACAATAACCGGAACATGGTGGGGTGCCCATCCAGGAGACCTCATTCAGTTGTACAAAACAACGATATTATCAGTGTTAGAATATGGCAGTTTTTGCTTCCGATCAGCTGCCAGGATTCATATTCTCAAGCTGGAGAGAATACAATATCGTTGCTTGCGTATAGCCATGGGGTGTTTGCATTCGACACATACGAGTCTCGAAGTTTTGGCAGGAGTACCCCCGCTTACTCTTCGGTTCACAGAATTATCCTACAGATTTCTCATCCGTTGCAAGATCATGAATCCATTGGTGATTGATATCTTCGAAAATCTACTCCAACTGACTCCTCAGTCAAGTTTTATGTCTCTATACCATGAGTACCTTACCCATGAAGTGCACCCTTCACCGGGCATCTCCAACCAAGTTTGCTTCCCATACTTTTGCAATTCCTCTGTCAATTTTGATCTGTCCACGCGACAAAAGATCCATGGAATCCCAGATCATCTACGCTCCGATTACATTCCGGAGATATTTTCGGCAGAATATGGGAAAGTTAGATCTGATAAAATGTTCTTTACTGACGGTTCATGCATAAACGGGTCCACTGGCTTCGGCATCTTCAATGAAAATTCCAGTGCCTCTTTCAAACTCAAAGATCCTTGTTCCGTGTATGTCGCTGAACTGGGTGCGATATATTACGCATTAGGGATCATTGAAACATTGCCCATCGACCACTATTTTATTTTTTCAGACAGTCTCAGCTCAATAGAGGCAATCCGCTCAATGAAAGTTGATAAACGCTCATCTTATTTCCTAACAAGAATAAGACATCTATTGAGTGTTTTGGTCGAAAAATTATTCAAGATTACCTTAGCATGGGTTCCCTCTCATTGCTCGATTCCGGGGAATGAGAAAGCGGACTCGCTAGCTAAGGTGGGCGCTTCAGAAGGCACACTTTTTGAAAGGCAAATTACTTATAACGAATTTTTTCACATTCCTTTTCAGGACACACTCGTTAGTTGGCAGCGCATGTGGAGTGAAGATGAGTTCGGTCGTTGGTTACACACGATTATCCCTAAGGTTTCGACGAAAGCTTGGTTTAAGGGATTGAATGTCGGTCGTGATTTCATTCGCGTGATATCTCGGCTTATGTCCAATCACTACAACCTAAACGCGCATCTCTATCGAATTGGGCTCGCAGCAAACAATCTTTGTGATTGTGGCGATGGCTACCACGACATCGAGCATATTGTCTGGTCGTGTATCCGGTTCCATGCTGCTCGCTCTCAGCTCTCTAGAGCACTGAGAGCAAAAGGCAGACAATCGGATATCCCCGTCCGGGATATCTTAGGTAGCCGTGATCCTGATCTTCTGCTTCATCTATACCTGTTCCTCAGGAACGCCGATGTCAACGTTTAATGATTTTTCCTTCGTTGTGTCCCTGTTTCGTATCCCTCCTATTCGATCTATAAACTTTTACTTTGTCGCGGCAATACATACACACACTCTTTACAGATACACGGGCCAATGGTTGTGCAGTCCACTGATGATTCAACAAAAGCCAAAGGTTGTACCGCTCATGACAACTCTACACGAGCTGATGATTGCGCCGGCTAGTGACCATTCTATCCTGGATTCCTCGAGAAGACGCACCACGCTAGATATCGGGTACAGACTAGGGGGGCGTTGCTGATTAATGGTCAGCTGCATCCCAATAGGAAGTATCCCGTGTCGGGCACAGGTACAGATCATTGAAGACAGCAACATCACAATTACGAAAACACTTGTAATACTAACCTCGAGCCAACCGCGAGTAATCGGTTACATATTACTAACATAGTTATAAGGCAAACATTGTCGAAATATTGAACTCCCGGCCCCGTCAGGTTGACGCCATATGAGCCTTAATAAAAATATATATTTTGGATAAAAAAAAAAAAAAAATTCTCAACCTGCTAATCATCGGCACCACTAGCGGGATGATTAATCCGTCGGAGTTTGGGCATGCTATCATGTTGTGAAATGAGTTTGTTCCACATACTGAGCTTTCGGCCGGAGGATGCGACGATAAAAGATGTTAAAATGAGTAACAATTTTCTGCAGATGTTCGTCATGGTTAAAGAAGATGGCTTGCTTGAGTTAATCATATTTGAAAATGATGCCCTAAAGCGGTTTTATATTTCGCTGCTCAATCTAGCGCGATCAAATATGCTCAACTTCTGGGCATATATTGGAGATGCAATTGAATGTATCACAGAGGCTTGGCAGACGTTCCAAAATGTTCAAAAAACCTTCATTTCCACTAGAATTATTTCAAAATTCCAACAAACATTTCGATTCATACTCCCTTTCATACGCCTTTTTTCAACTTACTACAAAGTACAATGAATGAATGTTATCTGACGTCGGAATCTTTATTCTAACGAGAAATCATGCGACTATGCTTCTCAGATACGTTAATGCCGTTGGATACCTAAGATTCTTTCTTACAAACATTCGAGTTTTTATAGTAAGTAAACTACCAATGAACTACAATCCTATACGATCGAGAATATATTCTGTTTTATTAACTGCAAATGTCAGACATTTTACAAAATATATTTATGTTATAATCCTCCGATAAACTAATAAAACAGGCACGAGCATTTTAAAACTCTCTGTCAGTACTTAGGAAACACTTTCTAAAAAGGGCTTTAATTTAATCACAAAAACCTTCGGAAAAGAAAGAAAGGCACCAGCACTTTCTTAAATCTTCGCGGCGGCCTCTTCCTTTGCAGATTTTTCGTTGTATTCCTTGTACCAGTCAAAGTTCATATTCTGGACGGGTTCGCCCCGCTCCTGGGCATGTTTACCCAAAAAGATCATCACAATGCAGCCGACTGATGTTTCAACCATCATATAGTTAGCGATTTTGATGCGCACCTGATTGCGACAGCGTTCCATGACATCTTGGCTGCAGACAAAAAAAAATTTTATAAAATTTACAAAAGCTCAAGATGACTGTTAAGTTGCGCTGACCCACTTACTCATCCAGATACTGCGGTTTCAAGACTGTTTTTGTTTTTTTTATCTATTTTCTTCAGTTATCATAGCTGCAGTGGCCAGAGCTACTGCTATAGCGCCATATGATACAGAGTTGAAGACATTTTTATTTATAAATATTTTCTACTTTGAAAAATGACAGCGGACGCACAATAAATAATATCCGACTTGACAAACAGTGTACTATGTAATAACCGTGTTTGTCATTTATTCCAAATAGCTGTATTTCGCCAAATAGTTTTATGTCAAATTTTGGATAAAAAAAATACGTGTAATTATGATTGTAAATTTTTTTTGTCAAACATTAAATTTGTACAAGTTTAGAGGCAAAAGGTTTTGAAATTGTGGGCTTCGCCGATGATCTAGTCATAATGATACGAGGCAAGTTCGACGACGTGATATCGAGTAGAATGCAGATGGCCTTAAACCTAACACAAAATTGGTGTACCACAGAAGGTCTGAGCATAAATCCCTCGAAAACAACAATTGTTCCATTCACCAAAAAGAAAAAACAGCATCTGCAGTCTTTATATCTTGGGGGAGTGGAAATAAAATGCAGCGCTTCAGTGAAATATCTAGGTGTTATCCTAGATGCTAAACTCAACTGGAATGCACACTTAGATGCAATAATCAGTAAAGCCGGGTTCAGACGGTGCGAGTAAGCATACGAGTCGGTCTAGTCAGTTACTGCAGTGCAGCTACTCACACCGTGTGAACACATCATGCCAGTTATTGTCATGTGTGATCCGGCGTGCGAGCTACTTCAAAGTTTTTTGAATTTACTCGCACTTGCATGCTTCACAACGTCAAGCCGGGTTCAGACGGTGCGAGTAAGCATACGAGTCGATCTAGTCAGTTACTGCAGTGCAGCTACTCACACCGTGTGAACACATCATGCCAGTTAGTGTCATGTGTGATTCGGCGTGCGAGCTACTTCAAAGTTTTTTGAATTTACTCGCACTCGCATCCCTCAAAACGTCAAAAAACAGAATTTAGCGTTCGAATCAGGGATGCCAAATGTAAACAAATGTCTCTATTTTTAAGATATTTGAAAATATGCGAAGATATTTATAGACTTGAAAAATATTGGAAAAACAAATAAAACCCTAATAGTTTCTAAACGGAATCGTTGTTATTTTGTTTGGCACACTGGCGGGGCACGTTTTCTTATTGAGACAGTTTTATTGGGAATCTAAATATAAAATCATCATCGGGCACAATTTTCATTCAAAATTCACTCACAACTTGCAAAAAAAAGTATTGTTCTAAGAAACAGAATACATATTCGATTTGAAAAAAAGTATATTTTCATTCATTATTTTAGTTTTTGAGACGTATTTATTCCTCCGGCGAATCTACTATCATTTTCATTTCACAAATTGGTACACGAAGCTGCTGTCAACGCGAAGTAAATCAAATTTTGAAAAATCTTTTAGACTGCCATTTGTAGCACCACATACTTTCGGAATTAATTAAGCTATGGATGCTTTCGAGGTTCTAAAAAATAGCGACAATAATCTGATATATATTCCATATTCCAGAAGAAAGGCACATCATTTCTAGTTTCACTCATGAGTGTATATTGGCGTTGTATTTGTGGAGCAATTAAATCCAACAGTTTTTTCACTTTTTCAGGTGTTATTTCCAACACTGCTCTGTACTCTCGGGGATCATCATCGTGGAGTTACTCCAGTATTGTATTTGTTACTCCTTTTCTTTGCATCCAATTCCTGGCCCGAATCCTTTTTTCTTTCTGCTTTTTTCGGATAGTACCCTCAGTTCAAAGAAATTCAGCACAAAGTATTTGTAAACACGGCCAGCGTGTGTCTCGCGATAAAATTTAAAATTGTGTAATGATAAATTCAACTGAAAACCTAAGCCGAAAACAGCCAATAAATAAGTTGATTTCGGATCAATCATCTGTCAAATTCGGACCTGATTGCTGTTTCTGACTATTTGATGGACATTTGAAAAATCGTCTGGCATCTCTGGTAAACCCGTACTTAGTATCTAGTTTCTTGTCAGCAGCTCACATTGTGTGAACGGACAAGGCGAGTCAACCATTTGTCAAGCGAGTTCACCGGGTCAGTAGCTGCTCGTTGTGAAGTCAGCTACTAGCAACGTATAAATGGGCCTTCAAAAACAGAATTTAGCGTTCGAATCAGTGATGCCAAATGTAATGAAATGTCTCTATTTTTAAGATATTTGAAAATATGTGAAGATATTTATAGACTTGAAAATTATTGGAAAAACAAATAAAACCCTCATAGTTTCTAAACGAAATAATTGTTATTTCGTTTTGCACGCTGGCGGGGCACGCTTTCTTTTTGAGATAGTTTTCTTGAGAATCTCTAATATAGAATCATTATCAGATCACAACTTACAAAAAAAAGTATTGTTCTAAGAAACAGAATACATATTCGATTTAAAAAAGTACATTTTCATTCATTATTAAAATTTTTGAAGCGTATTTCATGCACCTGCAAATCGACTATCATTTTCATTTCACAAAATAAATAAAATTAAAAAAAAAATCTTTTAGACTACCATTTATAACATCACATCCTTTCGGAATTATCTGAGCTATGGATGTTTTCGAGATTCTAAAAAATATCGACAACAATCCCAACGATATTCCAAAACAAAGGCACATCAATGTCATTTCTAATTTAACTCTTGCAGGTACAGCATCCCTCATGACTGTATCTTGGCGTTGTATTCGTGGAGCAATTAAATCCAACAGTTTTTTCACTTGTTCAGGTGTTATTATCAACACTGCTCTGTAATCTCGGGGATCCTCATCGTAGAGTTCCTTCAATATTGTATTTGTTGCTCCTTTTCTTTGCATCTAATTCCTGGCCCGAATCCTTTTCTCTTTCTGCTTTTTCGGATAGTACCTTCAGTTCAAAGAAATTCAGCACAAAGTATGTATTTTTAAACACGATCAGCGTTTGTTTTGCTATAAAATTGTGTGATGATACATTCAACTGAAAACCTAAGATGAAAACTGCCAATAAAGAAGTCGATTTTGGACCAATCATTTGACAAATTCGGACCTGATTGCTGTTTCTGACTATTTGATGGACATTTGAAAAGTCGCCTGGCATCCCTGGTAAACCCGTGCCGTAGTATCTAGTTTCTCGCCAGCAGCTCACACTGTGTGAACGGACAAGGCGAGTCAACCAATTGTCAAGCGAGTCCACCGGGTCAGTAGCTGCTCATTGTCAAGTCAGCTACTAGCAACGTATAAATGGGCCTTAAGGCCAATACAGCCCTATGGGCATGTTCTAAAATGATAGGAAGAACATGGGGTCTTAAACCAAAAATGGTAATGTGGGTCTACACTGCCATTGTGCGGCCTAGAATAACCTATGCCTCATTAGTCTGGTGGCCAAAGACCAAGGAGACTGTAGCTACAAAAAAGCTGAACAAACTCCGACGACTAGCATGCATTGCAATTACTGGAGCAATGCGAAGCACACCCTCGAAGGCACTGGAGGCTATCCTTCACTTGCTACCTCTGAACCAACATGTTCAGCTAGAGGCTAAGAAAAGCGCTCTAAAGCTTAAACAATGGAAAAAAATACTAGACGGAGACAAAATTGGTCACTTGAGCATCCTGAATCTCTTACCCGTAGGACCATCCTCAGAGATGAACAGTGATTGGATGGAACCTAGGACTAACTACGACATTCCATACAGTGTAATCGAGCCTTCTCGTTCAATATGGAATGAAGGCGGTCCCAGTGTTCGTAACGGTTCAATCATGTTCTACACTGATGGGTCAAAAATGGGAATCAGAACAGGTGCTGGAGTGTATGGTCCCAGAACAAAAATCTCTGTAGCTATGGGAAACTGGCCAACAGTTTTTCAAGCAGAAATAGCTGCGATAATAGAATGCTCAAATGTCTGCCTTAAAAGAAAATATAGACATGCTAACATCTGCATATTCTCAGACAGTCAAGCGGCACTTAAAGCTCTAAATGCTTTTAAATGCTCCTCAAAAATTGTCTGGGAATGCATTCTCCTCTTACGGCAACTAAGTCGGATAAGTTCGGTACTGGATTCCTGGCCATTGTGGAATAGAGGGAAACGAGCGAGCAGATGAACTTGCCAGGAACGGCTCAAGCTCACCTTTCACTGGTCCAGAACCTTTCTGTAGAATATCTGACTGTGTGTTGAAAGGTGAGCTGAAGAACTGGGAAGACCGGGAAGTATTAGCCAACTGGTTGGCGGTACAACTTAACCAGTCAAAAAAAAATTATCACGCCGAGTATTAAAATTACTCAACAATTGCTGAGTCTTAATAAGAAAGACTTAGGCACAATCACAGGCCTTATAACAGGACACTGTCCGAGTAAATACCATCTCAAAAACATAGGTTTAGTGCAAGATGATATTTGTCGTTTTTGTTATACCGAAAGTGAAACCTCGGAACATTTGCTCTGTAATTGTGGAGCTCTAACTAGACGCAGACTGCAATACCTTGATAAGGCTATTTTGGAGCCCAAGGAAATTTGGTCTGCGTCGCCGATCAGGATTATAAAATTTATCAAACAGAGTATTCCTGATTGGCACCTATCTCGCTATAGCTTTCAGTCTACTTCTTCATCAATAAGTAGTAGGTAAGCTTGAAGCGGAGTACAAAAAAAATGGGATATACCACAATAGTTCAGAATAATGGACGCAGTGGTTCACATCCAACAGGGGAAAAAAAAAATTTGTACTAAATTTTGACCAAATTTTTTCTGTCAAAAAGTGTCAAATATTTGACCTCCGATCAAACAGTGTACGGCCACCTTAAGCAAGGTAACCGCCGCCTTAGGGGTAGTGGGGGCAAAGTAGTCACCTGCTTGTTTGGTAGTATAACTATGGACTATATATGCCGTATTAATATTCCCCATATGTTTGAAGAATTGAATGACTTTTGATTCACCCTGCACTTCAGTAGAGCTGTCGCATGTCAAAATACAAATAAAAACAGAAATTACTTTCTCGGTAGACATTCGGCCGTAGTTTTGTGCGAATGGTATCTAAGGAATTTCTCATGAAACTTAGTTTATTCAATCTGATATGTTGGACAAATCATCAATTTGGACGACTGTTAACATATTCTAGGAGAGGTGAACAGATATTTTGTTCAATCTCAGCGATTAATTAGCATATAAAATATTTTCATGTTTGGGGGCAAAGTGGTCATAGAGGAGTAACAACTTACAATGTTCTGTTTACTAAAGCTGATATATATCATCATATTCTGCTCTTGAAGAAGATCCTTTTGTTCAAAGCCGCAAAAGGGTCTTGTTCAAAGCCACAAAAGGACCCTGGATAAATATGCCACTCCAACTAAACCAAGCCTCATTATGCGGAACGTTATGTGTTTCCTACTACGTTTTTGCATGCAAGAGAAAATTTAAATTGATACTCTAGGTGAATAGGCCAAGCTTATTTCATACATGTACCTACTATAACAAATATGATTTGAACAAATTTGGACGAAAAAAACCATAAATCTATCCCATTTAGCTTGATATGTGCGGTGACCACTTTGCCCCCACTAGGTGATCACTTTACCTCCAAGCAAAAAAAAAAGTTCGATTTTTCACCTTCTTTTCTAATGATGAAAAGTGTACTATTTTGAATTTTTATAGTAAAAGCCGTTTACTATCTTGAAGGACAATGAGTTGAACTATAATGTTCTTCAAGAAACGGGAATTAAATCGGTATGTGGGCGCTGGAAATGGCCCTATTCCTTAGGGGGACCACTATGCCCCCACTTCCCCTGTATGACTTCTTTCGTCATGGCTGTTGCACATGAACTGCTAGATCTGTCAATTTTGTTTGTATACTAACGGATTGCTTCGATTGGCGATGCATAGATGGGTTCACCATCTGGTGGCAAAATAATCACTCGGTTTTTTTCATTCCTAAACATTATCGTGATTCCAAAAATTCATCCCTACTGTCAGCTTTACGATAGTTAGTCTGAACTGTAGACATGTCAGTTAAAGAATAATATTGGAATATTTTCTGGGTCCTTCTTTGCCTTTTGTATCAATTTCGATCAGTCATTTGCAACAAAGGGTTTTGAATAAGGGTATATTCCAAAAACTTTGTTGCTTTGACCGTGTGTGGAAGTGGGCGTGTCCACAGATTTTAGACTAAGATTTTAGGCTAAGAACTTATCGGAAAAACACTCTTATGTCTAAATGGCTACTGTGTAATAGATAAAAATGTGTATCGATAAGATAGGAATACTCTTACGCCAAAAATGGCTACTATGTAACATACAACACTAGCTGACCCGGCAAACTTCGTTCCGCCCAAAGTTTGTTTTTTGTTATTAATACCTTCAAACATTCACGTTTTTTACTAAGCGCAAGTTCATGGATCCAATCGCAAGACTATTCATTGATTGATCTTCTAATCGACCCCGTTAAATTTACCTTTTACTTTAAAATTCCTGGTACTTCTACCAAAACTCATCATTATAATATCAGATTATTTCCAGACACAATTCTCGTTCAAGATTTTTCAACCACTTGAAAATAACATGTTTCTCCGTTACATGGAATAAATGTTTGATACAGAAAACATGGTCTTCTCCCCTTAGACGGACAGACAGACAGAAATCCATTTTTATATATATAGACAGATAGAAAGATAGAAAGATTAGATAAAAATGTACACGACTAAATTCG
Source organism: Toxorhynchites rutilus septentrionalis (assembly GCF_029784135.1). Lineage (NCBI taxonomy): Eukaryota > Metazoa > Arthropoda > Insecta > Diptera > Culicidae > Toxorhynchites > Toxorhynchites rutilus. Next base: position 27,225,057 of record NC_073744.1, on the reverse strand, counting down.
GCTCTGTTACAGCTGAGCTTATAAAAATACAGATGGAAAAAAAATCCGCATGCATTTTGTGGCAAATTGTAGAAAAATATATATTTTTTTTTGAAAAAGCTGGCAGCGGTTAATCAGTTTTCAAAAACTTATGCGGGTATACTTAGGAATGCTCCTAATTTTGATTTTTTCAAAACAAACAAATATTCATATAAAAACATGACTTATTATATTAAAATTATCCCGAAATAGAGCTTGTGTCCAGATTTTAATTGAATTGAGCTTTACATGTTCAACACAAATTGAACGAAAATCCGCTTGTGTATATCCTACATCAATCTTAACGTCGTTCCACGAAGAACCAAGTGAAATAATAAAACCCCCACAACCCAAATCGCTCGCGATCGATGACCGCGCTTTTTCTGCACTTTTCTTTCCCTTTCGCCGAAAAAAAAATCACTCAAACCATGCGGTTTTTATTTACCACTTGCTCATTCGTCTTTCGTTTTTCGCGTTTCTCGCGCTGTGTTGAATTGCAGCCCGGTTCCTGGGTATGCTGAACCTAAACAAGCAACAACAACAACAAAAAACGCAATGGTTTCTAACCTCCCGAGCCCGGTCCATCTCTCGCTCGTTCTCAGGATTTCCTCACCCTCAGCTTTTTTTTCCCGGTGGGTACCACGAGCCGTGCCAGGGAGTACCTCCACGACGATGTAATGATGATACGAAGAGTTAGAAACGGAAGAAAAAGGTGCATCGATGCGTGCGTTGATTCGGAACGACTTTCGGGACCACTGGCGCAAGGATGCGGAACCCGAGGGTATGTGGTGGTTTACACAAAAGATACACAACACAGGGTTCGTGATCCTTGCCTCGGTCTTGGGTTCAGGCACCCCTGGAGTATCTCTGACGCTGTCCCGCTCTCACCCCCTGGACGTGTTGCGAAGAAACGAGTTTGAGGCGTTTAAGTTCTGTGTGTGTACTCTCTCGGGATGTTTCGGGGTCCTCCTGATTGCGCGAAATCTCTGAAGTCAACGGGAATTAACTGCGCGGTGGTAATGAAACTTTTTGGAGGGTCGCGTCAGGTTACGATTTTTTATTCATGTTGTCTTCTATCGTGTGATTCGGGTTCTGACCCTGGGCGCATGGCCTAGCTGCAATTTGTTGCTAAACATGTGAGTCCCGAAAAGGGAAGTGGAACTGTTCACCATCAATTATGCCAAATTTTCTTCCTCTCTCTGTCTCTCGTTGCGAAAGGGGGAAATCGACATCGCGGGGTCACGTTTTTGTGTGTATATTTTTCCTGTTCCGTTTCGTGGTCGCGTTGGTTTTTGGTTATTTTGGCTTTGAGGTAGCAATTATTTACCCCCTCGGGCATCCCGGTTTCGACGCCCGGTTCGTTCGGAGCATGATTATTTCAAGAATAAGAAGTTTTGTTTGTTTCGTACAAAGAATGCATGCAGAGTTTTTTTTGCAATCGTTTGAGGTTTCTTACATCACCACCGCGTGGGGGTAATTATTGTTGCACTCCGGATCGGTGTGGTTGCAAAAATCTCGACTGACATTCGGCCATTCAATGGTGGTAGTGCTCTTATACCATCGCTTGCTGGTAAAAGTGATTGCACTGATGCTAACTGAATTCAATCAACTGGTCGCCATTGTTGCTGTAGTTGTGATGCTGCTGTCGCTGCTGCTTTTGCACACATGCTGCGAAAGTGTAAGAATATGATCGTTTTAATTGTGCCGGTTACAAGGGGGACCTCGGAGGAAATCTCTCAGAAACTGCACACGAGATGTACAACCATCCGAGAAGGTGTGGAGCGCGGAGATCTGTCGGGGTTGCAGTCGCTGCGGGAGGAGATTCTGAGGAAGGGCTCTGATGCACTATTCATGAATCGCCATTACCTCAACGAGTGGTTGTGGGAACGTAGGGACGGTATCTAGGAAACTCTTCCGATCCACATCGATCATGTCGGCTGGGTCTTGCTCTGTCGCATGGATCGATGAACCGACGCCACATTTTTGGCTGCAATTTTACAAATTTTCACGCATTGCTGCTATATGACGTTTCTGTTTGTGTTATGAATGATTCTTCCGAGTGTGCAAACGAACGATTTGAAATTCCCATGGAGCAGTATGCATCGCACTTGCATATCTGTGACCATGTCTTTGTGACAACGTGAGTGTGAGCGAGCATTTGCCACAAAACGGGACATAATTATAGCGCTCACGCAGCAATGGATTATTGGATTATTCATGGGACGCAGTTTGGTGGACTAGGGTGGTCGTTGGTTGTCGTAGACAATAAATAAATACCACCATTCTTCAGGATTTTGTTTGCTTCCTATGGGAGTGTTTTTGACGTAGGATTTCGTCTTTCAGTATTTTTTTTGTCAGTGTATTTTTCTTTCATTTTTCCAGTTACAATTACAATTTCCAGCAATTACAAAATAATTATTTTAAACTTCGTTTTTCAGCTCGAATTCTAATGAAGCTACATCAATAGCATTGTTACTGTGCATGATAAAGATGACGTATTTAAGAAACCTTTTCATAATCAGAATTTTTGTTGTTGTTGTAATCAGTAGGAGTGCTGAATGTGTGCTCCCGTGGCCGAGTGGTTAGCGTCATAACTAACATGCCGGGTGTTCGGGTTCGATTCCCGTTTCGGTCGGGGGAATTTTTCGTCAAAGAAATTTCCTCCGATTTGCACTGTGATCACGCGTATTCTAGAGCTTGCCACTCAGAATGCATTGCAAGGCGTGTTATTTGGCATAGAAATCTCAACTAAGTACTAATAAAAATGACGCAAGTAATACTACGTTGAGACGGCGAAGTTCCTCTAGGAACGTTAGTGCCATTGAAGAAGAAGAAGAAGAAGAAGAAGAAGAAGAAGAAGAAGAAGAAGAAGGAGTGCTGAATCCAGAACACACGTTTTCATGAAATAATTTTAACGCGTTGAGCCCTGCTTCGGTCCCTAGAGGCCGTAGGAATGGCAGGAATGCGCTGACTGACAATTACAAAACAAGAATGTTTCGGACAAAACATTAAGACCATTGCTCAATGCAAAAAAAAAGTGACAAACCTTTGAGAAAAAATAATCTAATCCAGTGCTTCAATCTATTTATAATAATTTATTTGCATTTATAACAACTGTAGTTGGAAAAACAGTCATTCATTATACAATGCGCTTTAAGCATACTTAACAACTAAAATGTCGCGAAAAAAAATTTCGGACCAGTTCCTCGTTCCGACTGTTTCGAGAGTTGTTCCGACCGATTTTTGAACAAAATTGATTGTTTCGCCAAGTGTGGACTGTTTAAAAGCTGACTGGAACCAAAAACAAAATAGTTGAAGTTCTGTCCGTTTATACTGCTGAAAAGCACAATATCACTTCTAGGTGGATTAATTCGATTTTTTCATCATTTAACGGACATTTTTGATGAGTTCAGACCTTGGTTGAATGAAATTATTCCTCTCGCGATCGATAAACCCTTTACGCTTCATATATTACAAACCTGTCCATATTCCCCCCCACTATATGTCCATATTACCCGCATCGAAAAAAAACTTACTTTTCGGTCTGTTTTAATTTCCGTAAAAACATTGAAAAACGATTTTTTGTAAAATATTTCGCCAATTAGGTAGAAAAATAGTATGTTGAATTGCAAGAAACTGCATCAATGTTTTGAGAAACATGAGTTTCCAAAGATATAATTGAAGTTCTTCTTAACATGTCCGTTTTACCCCCATCCACCCTATGTAAGGTTTTAGTTCTCTAGTTCTAGCTACAGTAAACGAAAAATTGGTCGCATAATTGCTCGGAAACACAGCAGATGGTCATCCGCAAAATCTTCAAGGCAGACAGCACCAACGCGAAATTGCAGAGGACTTGGGACGATCCAAAATCTCCGTGTTTAATGCCCTCCTATGCTGGTGGAGCAGATGCTAGGCGGTGCAAGCCCCCGGAAAGTCCCGATGCTAACGCTGAAGCGTCTAAAGGCGCGGCTGAAGTTCGTGAAATACAACTTCGATTGGATCGGCCCGGAGAAGGAAAAGCAGTGGCGAAATATACTATAGTCGGATGAGACGAATATATACCTCATCGTTTCGAACGGAGAAACTTGGGTCCATCGCCCAATAGTCTGCACCAACATGCCACAGTATTCTACGAAGACATTTAAGCATGGGGGAGGGAACATTATGGTGTGGGGGTGCTTCTCCTGATACGGGGTTGACCCCCTGTAGTGGGTGGATAAGCAATGGATTGTTGGATTATTTATGAGACGCAGTTTGGTGGACTATGGCGGTTGTTGGTTGTCGTAGACAATTAATAAATACTACCATTTTGTAGGATTCGCATTAGCGTTTTGCTCTGAAATATAATTATAAAATGGTTTTAAGCAAATTATTTCAAGAAATGCGCTCAAGAAATGCTCAAATGACCCGACAGAGGCTTCGGGAGGGAGTCTCGAAGCGTCGGATTGCGGCAGACCTCGGTATTTCTGAATCAGCTCTGAGGAAGAGGCTCATATCAGTGAGTGATTTATGATTTGAATCTTCTTTTATTGACATTTCTACTTCTGCAGGGATGTGCCAGCGAGCACCAAGGGCGGTTCAGATAAGTATTTACGAGTGATCAGTCTGAGGATCTGGCGGACCACTTCAGAGCACCAGACAAAGCTTTCTATGGTATGACTCTCAAAGATTTACGTCGTCTGGCCTTTGATTTTGCGGAAGCCAACAACCTCCAGCACGAACTCAACCATGTTACAAAACTGGCAGGAAGAGATTGGGATTCTAGCTCCATGAGGAACCATCGTCTGTCTCTTCGAACCCCAGAACAGTGCAACGAAGCAACAGCGCTTCAAGGCAAAGCGTCGGAATCCTCAGAACCGAAATCCAAGATAAGGAAGAAAAATAAACAATTGCTTAAAAATAATTCAATATGAATTTCAAATGAAAAATGTTTTTATTTCCACCATGCATTCAATTCAATAACGGTTATGTTTCGTTTATGTTTATGTTTTCACAATGAACTTCAAATAAATATTGTTTTTTTTCTTCTCAACAATGATTTTCCAATAAACCAAGTGAAGGTAACTATGTATTTATAAACTTTATCTATATTAATAAAAAATGATTTGGTGTCCGTTTCTCACGATTTAACCCTAGAACGGAGCAACGGATTCAAACAGTTAGTATCAGGATTGATGCGTCCTAGTCTGCATCAGGTTTATATGTCAATAAAGAAATTATATACCGCGAGTATAGATTATGTACATATAAATAATTTCTGTGGGAACTTGAGTGTTCGAAATGATTTATATCAATATATCAATTGTGGGTGGGACGAAGTTTGCCGGGTCAGCTAGTTTGTTAATAAAAACTAATTCTGTTTCATAAGTTGGACATTTTCAGATATCTTAGGCGTCGTGCACAAATTACGTAACGCGAGTAGGCCGGGAAGGGGGGTTGAGGTTTCGTTGCTTAATGTGTGACTTAGGGGAAGCTGTGATCGGTACGTAACAAAATTCCATTTTTATTTCTGAATAAATTCACGCGCTTCTAACTTCGATTTTGAAACCGAAAGAGGTGTGTTTCCAAGATGATAGAGCACGTGTGTAATGAGCAGTAAGCAGGAGCCGCTTAATGCATCTCGAATATCGCGTTAATATGTCGAATCATGATTTTATCATGGCTTATTCCGTATGTTGTCGCAGGATGCAAAATAAAGCTAGGACACGAAGTAGTTCTATGCAGTGTTCCAATATACGTCGCAGTTTGTTCAGGAAGGCACTGTTCCTCGAACGCATTTTCTCATGGGCTCGATTTTCAAAGTGTGTGCGAGTTGCCTAAAATCAAGACTGTTCGGAACCAAAGAACAATCAAGCCAGTAGCCATAATTAATGTGGATGGAATACCAGACGAGGGCCCTCGTTTTAAAAAGGTCATAGATATTTCCGATCTAAAATGAATCTTGATACAATACTAGTTGCTACAAATTCTCCAGCACGCATTCAATTGAGTTGAAAGACAGATTGTCCCTCTTTCCCGGTAGGTTAAATACTTCTTCGTGATCATAAGGTATCTCACTTGGATGAAAAACTCAAAACCGGAATTGGAAACAAAATTGATTTGTGGAATAACCTAGCGATCGATGAGTATCCCGTCAAAGCAGAATATATTGAGTCCGCAAACTCCCAAATCGACGAAGCGGAATTAGTATGATGTTAAGCCGAGTGGTTTGTTCGTCACGTAAGGACATCCCAGAACCTTTTGCAAGTAGTGAAATGTAACAACAGGAACTGCTGCATTGAACGAAGGAGTAGTTACTTTTGTGTAAACTAATATAAATTTATACCAATACATGTTCTTCTCAGCTAAACGCCAGATGGATGGTTTAAAAGCACCAATTCCAGATGTGAGCCTTAATTTTCCGTCTCGGTTTGTTCGAAATTCTATGAACTCGACGAAAGTTCTTCCGAAGTCACTACTTGCATATAAAGAACTTCCGTCTGAACATTTGATTCAGACCTGTGTAGATATCTGATTTTTTTACGTTAATATTTTTTACGATTTTTTTACGTTAATATTCTCATTACCTAAAAAAAGCTAAAAAGTTTTCAAACGACTTTGAATTTGTGTACAGATTAGCTTTACCTTAACATAAGGGGGAGGGGGGTGTGTAACATCAAACTCCATTAGGAAATCTCCCATTACGCCATTCACTGTCTGGAATCCTATCACTTGTCTTACCAGTTTGGCTGTTAGACTCTCATTGCGGAGATATGTGAATACAATTTCTCTCAGAAGTACAATTCAATAAGTGCGCACTTCTGCCCCCTCTATGGGGCAAAAGTACGCCTTTGCCATTTTGTATTAAAATAGGTTTGTGTCTAACTACAAACAAAACTCGAGAAATTCTTGGACTACGTTTTGAAGGTAATATATATAATTACAATTTGGTAAGCAAACTGAATTTTATTCGCTTTTATTTCAAAAGTAATTGGACGACAACAGTTAGATGCGCACTTTTGCACCTTTGCCATTGCCTTCGCTATGGTACCATAGCCGATGTACATCATCCAACCATTTCCGTTCACCGATTCACTAAAACATACTCCACACGACGGACATAGAATATCCAATTCACCGTTCGTGTTTTCCTTCTCCCGCTTATTTCTACGTTGAACTTTCTTAATGGCTTTAATTTCATATTGGGCTCTACTTTGAAGTAATTGATTACGATATGCAACTGCTGTAAGTTCTTCTGATCGTTCCCGTCAGCGATTTCTAGTTCTCCGTTTACGTGGATTCTGTTTCGGAAGAATTAGCTCTGGGGATAGATCGACACTTTTAGTTTACTCGTGAATCATCATGGGATCATTAAGAGAAACATTATTCTCGCTCCTTTCTGATATTTGGTTCAGGGCTAGCAATCCAGTAATTTCGCACCTTCATTCAATGTCTGAATGGTGATGACACCGTTTTCTTCCACAACATAGTAAACTTCGGATCAATTTCCAGAAATTCCGATTCGCAGCTTAACGTGCTTATTTCGAAGCTATCCAGTTCTAAACTGTTGTCACTTGATTCTTCATTCCGTATTGTTTGCTCCAACGTCTGACAACCAGCTTCTGCTTGCGTCGGATTTCTGACTGGTATGTCGTGGTTGTATTATGGAATTCCACACTAGACGAGCCTACCTAAAATTATATAAAAGAGTAAAATGAATATCGAAAGTATTAAAAACATAATAATAAATGCTCACCTCAGCTGTTGTTATTTTCGAACTTCCAGATACTTCAGTTTGCACGCTTTTATCCACAGAGTTGTAAGCCGTACCCAAAAAGTCTGCTGATGCAAAGTCAGTGTAAGCAAATGATCCTCTATCGAATGGAAAAATTCCTGTGGCTCGAAATCCTGCTATATCAATTTCCATAGTAGCTACGGTCACAAACGCCTAATTAATCAACGCTGCTACATCATAAATAGTCACTACTTTCACTGGACTTCTTCTCAAAAAGCGATCAACAGCTTGCCGGTACTTTACCTTCTATAGTTCCATGAACGATACGTCTAGAGGTTGTAGTGCGACGTATGAGGTGGGATTGATAGGATACGTACATTATTGCGTGCTGATCTTTCGAACATTTCTATGCTTTTGGTGTGGCTCGAATGTCCGTCCAGAATAAAAAAACGGTGCATCAATAGTTAGTCGCGCATGAGTCAGGAATTGATCAAACCACCGAGCATGAGGTCACGTCACTCCATCCACTTGCACTGCAGGTGAATATTGAGCCAGCAGAAGCTCCAATTTGAAGCCCATCATTCATTCGTTGCCTGGGAAATATAAACATTGGTGGTATGTATTGGTCAGCTGCAGAGACACATCATGCACTAACCCGACTACATCCTTTCATTGCAAGAACTTTGGAAGCCCTATTTGGAACCTAAAACATTCAAGTAATTCATTGATAACATTATAATTATAAACATTGAGATATCCTAAGTACCGTACTTACGCCAGTTTCGTCAGCATTCCAGATCCTGTCAGCCGAGTACTGATTTTCGTCAAGAATTCTTTGCAAATTATCGTAGAAAACATTCACTGCTTCACAGTTGAATCCTGTACTGCGAGCCATAGAAGTGAGTTCGGGTTTACGCAATGAAAGATTTGGATGACGACGACGGATTCCTGTACACCATGCCTACCCGGCACACTTCTTTTCTTTATCGAATGGATGTTGCTCGATTCAGCAAATTGGAACGCTAGACTTCTCACATCTTTGCTGGTCGATCCGTATCCGCACTCACAAATGTGGATTATTATATTTATGAGGCGGCTCTCTTGGTGCTGACTGAGATAGAAACGCTATTCGTAGATCTTCCCGATTCAATGTCCCGAATAGCTGCTGTTAATTGCGTAACCGTCCAGGCACAACGATTTGTTTTCCGGATGTAATTTCGCACCATAATATAATTATAATGTAACAACCACACGAAAACATATGAACCGATGAATTAAACTGACAGCTTGCTTTGTTTTGTTTTCTTCAGCTATGTGTGCGCACTTTTGCAAAGGGGCTACTCGCGATGGCTACCGAATTGAGAATATAGTTGTAACATTGAGCACGAAATCGACTATTTATTCAATTCAATATTATATTGCTTTTGAAAAAATAGTTAGCTACGGATGATTGAGAAAGTATCAAATATTTTTAAAAAATAATATTTTTTTTCAACGATGTCATGAATGAGTTTAGCCTTTTCTAAAGGTAAATTCAACCAACAACCAATTTTGACTTTTGGGTTTCGTGCAAGGTCCTTTTTGCCTCTCCTGGACAATCAATAGAACAATTGAGAAAGTTGAATGAAAAATCTCTTCTATGAGGAATTTCCTGTACAGAAAATAATCGACAATAAGTGATTAAATCAATCTGGTGATCTGAATATATCATGAGTTAAATGTGATAGTTCAAGAGCTTACGGCAATGAAACTATGCGTAAAAACTGATATCGAGTTTACTCTCGGATTTTCTGTTTTCTACGAACTTTCATGCATTAGAATATTCGGGAATTTATAAATGTTAACCGTTTTGAGTGTCTATACCATATACAATGCTATAATTACCATGTTTTGACGTAGGATTACGTCTTTCGGGAACATATCGGGATACAAATTGAAAAACGAAAATCGAGCACATTGTCCAATGCAAAATTGTCCAATTTCAAACGGTTATTGCTTAGTCATTTCATGATGGATTGATGAAATTTTTGCGTCAGTCGATTTCGGCACTCCTAACAATTTTTTATATTGAAGAAAATATGTTTCATGAAACTAACAATCGAACAACCCACTGATTGGTCGAAATTGACGACACATGCGGCGGGTTCCTAACAGAGACATCAAAACCAAGCTGCCTGGGGGAAATCGGCATTGCAAATACATGAAAGTAGGGGGGTCTTTTATTCCTACCTAAATGTGTTCCCTAACAGAGACATCGAAACGAAGCTACCTGGGGGATATCGACATTGCAAATACATGAAAGTAGGGGGAGCTTTTGTTCCTACCGAGATGTGTTCCCTAACATAGACATTAAAACCATATCATTATCAAAAGGTTTAACGATGTAATTCTTCAAACATATTCAAAATCAACAGATAGTCTAACGGAATCCTACGTCAACTATGCGGTCGTGTCTCGGACACAACCCTCCTGTGACTTTTTTCCAAAAGCCTTTTTGCCCCGGGCTGGCTTTTTGGGATATGTTCCCCTACTCTTACGTCTAAATCACTACTGTGTAATGTATCATATGCAATGATACAGAAGGAATACTCTTACATCTGAAAATGGCTACTGTGTATGGTACAATTTATAGATACGATAAAACATGTAACATGTACATTATTAAAACCCGGCTCTGTTACAGCTAAAATGCCATTAAGCCTAAATAAATAAACAAATGGGATAAAAAAAAGTACAAGGGCCATTTTGAAATAGTGATAGGACCAAAGAGAGCAATTATTATTCTACATACGTGCCAAAAAATTCTTGGAGGTTGAAATTATGGTAAAATTACGGTTATCTAGCTTGTCAAATTACAGAGTTTAATATTCTATATCCGGAAAAACCACACCGAGAGCCACCTCAACTGCAAGCAACTGCATCCAGTTGCGGTCGTGTTTCACACAGAGCCAAAGCTGCATGGCTTGATGTGTGCATGTTTGCCGCTCACACATTGATGCTAACTTTTCCACGCGTTGGTCGTTGTAATACCTTCTCAGTTTCTTCGGTTCCTCGGATGCACTTTAGTCACCCCAACGCCGCCACCCAACTGCCAGCGCGCCCTGCTCCCCCCAGGTGGCCATTAGCAATCTCTTTGATTCGCGGTTGCAGATTCTCGGTTTCGGCTAGCAGCAACCGCGCGCCGTGTTCATTGCATTGCTGCGCTTTCGGTGTGTGCACGCAGCGCAATGCAAAACCTGCAAGTCGAGACAACCGGATCCTTGTGTCCTTGTTTTTCCCATACTCGATGGCTTAGAGCACACACACAGACACGCTGACCAGTTCGCACACAGAAACGGCGAGCGCACACACAACGCCGCGAAAAAGCTCGCGCGCGGATACTGCGAAAGGGGACCATCACCGGGAAACTCTCGCATACACCGGTGCACTAGTGAAGCAAAGCGCGGACGATCAAGAACGTCTCACACGAGTTCTCCCTGTTGGTACGGTTGGTACGGCCAGAGACGTTCAAACTCTCGGTACTAATTTTTTCCCCCTAGTGTACATTGGATGTCCCTGAGGAGAGGACACTGTGAGTGACAGAAGGATTTAGTCTGTTTTTTTCGTTGTGACTGCTGATGCGTTCGCGCTGGCCGAGAAATTATTTTTTTGTTGTTCACATCATCTGGAATTAGGCAAATTTGCCCTTCCAACGGGAGTTACATTGACTCAGTCGTGTGTTCAAAATTTCGGTTCGGAAAAAAAGGTGCGCGAAGGGAGAGGAGAAAAAAAAACCCCAGCGACAACTTGTACAGGAGCTAAAGTGCTACTGACTGTGATTTTTTTTTTGAGAATGTTATACTGAAATGTGACTTATTGTGGAGACTGTGGTGATTTTGTTTATTGAAAAAAAAAATCGTGAAGAGCAGCGAGAGAGTGTGTGCTAAAGAGTGTTTATACGTAGCTTAGGTTTTTGTTCTAACTTTTTTATTTTCCATCCTAATCGATACGTAAGCTAGCTCTAGTACCTACCATAAGTTTTGTTATCTAAGACCAGACGTAAGTGTGTGCGAGCATTTTGGATAATACAATTTCTATTATTCACTCGGTTTAAGCATTTAAGTGTAAGTTCCGGACCCCCTCTCAGCCATCTGCGTAACTAAGATATCCCGGATGGCGTGTAAACGGTGGTGAACAAAGAAAATCGTTACATAAAGGCTGCTGCAGTTCAGTATTGGAAAATTGCCACCCCGGAAGAGTGCTTTGTACAACTACAGATGTCATAAAAACAAACACCCAAGTGCAGTGTGAAACCGGAGGTAGAAAACGAATAAAAAAAAGTGCTAGACAAAAGTGAGGAAAAAAATCGTTTGGAGAAAAATCCCAGAATCAGTGACGAACCTCCCGCGTGTTATCACCTAGTTCAAGTGCTACTTACCTACCTACACAAAGTTTGGATTGTTTTGTTGTTCGTTTAGTTTCAAATCGAAACCTGCCCGTGGATGGAAATCCTAGCATCGCTTCCCGATCCGGCATAAAGCAGCTTCAATGTCGCCAAAAGCTGGCAGCACATTCTCGCACATAGCAAAGATTGGCATTGGTTTAAAAACTCAAAAGTCCCATCGGAAGGTCAAATAACCTCCCCCCTCCGCCACAACAGAATCCAATGTGACAGTTTGAAAACCACGTTGGAGGATTTCATTTTCTCGGAGAATTGGCTGGAATTTTTTTGGAATACAAATCACACACGCGCACCCATCATAACCACTCCACAATCGGGGATCGGAAAAAGAACACAAGAAACCACGTGACGATCTCTATAAAACCAGGCTGGATCCCAAGATCCCTGATGCGGAAGAACTGACGGAAGCAGCAAAACTCCAACGCCTCCGGCATACACAAAACCAAGGATTTCGAACAAATTCAACCCTGATTAAGGAACGCGATCCAGCTAGAGACAGGTAGCACCGAAAAATCAAAATCCCACACCCACCCAGGAGGAAGCAATTCGATATTGAAAAAATTTAATCTGACCACTAATTTCGTTGGATTACCTATTGCCTATTATTACGTGTCGTCATCGTCGTAAAAACCCACCAAGGAAGCAGACCAAGCGTGAAGTAGCTTTGGCGACAAACAACTGAACCGCGATACAGCCAGCACTTCGTGACTTCAGGAGAGACGCTGCCCGTGTGATCCCCAAGAGGTGAGTAACACTAGCGATAGGAGTTTAAGAATGCGATAATTATCAATAGGTCTGTGGGCATAGCACCCCCCTCCGTTGTGAACCATACGAAGCGATCGAGGAACTATGGAAACGCCTGGTTGGTTTATAGGTTTGATTCAATTCGTTTTCTCATTTAGAAAAAGTGAATAATACACTATCATAATCGATCAAATGTTAAGCCAAGTCTGTCACATTTCTTCTGGTTTTGCAAAAATAATAATATTTTCCATCTTCTTTAAAAAAAAAACAGATTGAGATGAATTTCGAAAGCTGAAACAATAGCGCCTATTATTAGGTATATTTTGTTCGCTCATTCGCGTTTAACATATTGTTCGTTTTTCAGATAATATACAGTTCCTCAATATCAGAGTTTGAGCCAAATTTAATGAAATTTAATTCATAACTTTTGTTATAAACCTCGCCGGAATGGTCATCGTTATTAGAACATTTACAAATCGTCGAAGTTAAGTCAGACCGGGCTAAGTAACATAATTTCGATTTCGAGTAAATCGAATTCAAAGATTTAAACTCTATAGGTTTCGCAGCTTTCCATCATTCTCCCGTTTTTTCCCACAGCTCTTAGTTGTTCTCCCACATGGTCGTGTAATAATATTATTACATATTACAAATTACAAAAAAAATGGTTTAAGGCGAATTAACAAGGTTTTACGACTGACTATGTGATTTTTTTTTCTGAGCTTTACTCCACCATGACTAAACAGTTTAGTGGTGTAATCATATGATTTATTTAGTCCCACGTTGACTTTTAACATGTTGAGCCCCGATTTTTTCTTGCTGCGCTTTCCATTCAGTCCGCATCAAGAGCGTTTGCACAATATCAGAGTCGATCCCAGCTGCCAAAGATACTTATTGTATAAATAGAAAATAGTCAAAAATTCGACTAGAAAGTAGTCACATTTTGTAATACATCCGAAAACAAACAATATATTTTTTTTTCTTATTTTGTTATTGTCAGTCCCAATCAGTCAGTGCTTTCCTACCAAAAAACTCAATGTCGCCCCCTAGGGACCGACGCGGGGCTCAACGTGTTAATATGTAACCTGTAACCTGTAACCTTTAACCTGTAAAATTTCCCCACTGAACCTATACAATAAAACAAACTGGCTTCATGGGCTTAAACAGTGTTTCGATCACCAAAAATAATTGATTATCATTACTTACAAACTATTTACCAAAAATTTAGCCTAAATTATCATTCTTGTCGTCATCTTGAATTAAATGTTTGTTAGATTCGTGATGAACTGGAGGAATGTATTCCAACAAATGATTTTCGTGTATTTTGCCTTCAAAATACCCGTTCCCCGTTCGGGTAAAGCGGTTTTAAGATTACGTATTTGAAGTTTGGCTGTGAAGCTCTCCAACTTTTTCCTCAGGTCCAACTCAATATAGCGTAGGGGAACTTTGGTTAAGACGCACCGTGTCGGTAAAACGCACCACTATGAAAAATCATGGAAAACACGGTAAACGGCTGAATTTTTCTGTGCTTATAACTTCCGTTTTTCATTATCATTAGCATTATCATTGGTTTCTGAAAGGCATTCAACCATTTCCACATATCTTTTCTTGTATTATGTAATAAAAACCAGAACCAACAAAATCAATTCGATGTTTCTGACTATTAAATCCATCCATTATTCAGAATAATATAAACCTCAGAATCAAAATAAAAACTCATAGATACAAAAGCCAAAAGTTTGTCAGCACAGTTGTGAACAGCGGCACGTAGCAATATATTGTTGAACAGCGGCACGTATTAATACGTTTGTAAACAAAAATATTGGATTCAAAATTCTATGGCGTTTTCGGCGTTTGGTAACAAAAATGCCTCGAAAATTCGTAATCATCTGATGATTCTAACTGGTAGAAAAATAACGGAAGGGGAAGGTATAAGCAGCGAATCAAGAGTACTCCAAAATAAACGCTTCGACGTAGTTTGACATTTCGACCCGTTGTTGTGGTGCATTTTGGACACGCATATGGGCATCTTACCTCGCTTATATAAGAATGAAGCAATATGAATGCGTTCAGAATTCTCGTTATTTCTGTTGGTTTGCCTATTCGTAATCGTTATTGCTTATTTCATTACAAAGAAAACAAACGTGGCTACGTTGTGAATGTGAAGAAACGTTGGAATGTGTAGTAAAAATACATGTTTTATCCTGTTTTGCTTAACAGGGGCGTCTTGCCCGGACTTCCCCAGATTTGTCAAACCTTTGTTTAACCTCCGGGTTTTGGTTTTTCGACGATTTGCGATCGACCGTGAGTTCAAAACCTAGGGCCTTCAATTGACCATCTTTGGGTTAGTAAAGAATAACTACGTCCACGTAACAATCCTCAGTGATGGAGATCGATTCACCGTTCACCATTATTTTGAACTATTTTGGTATACCCTTTTTATACTACAATTCAAGCTTATCTACTGCTTATTGATGAAGAAGTAGACTGAAAGCTATAGCGAGATAGGTGCCAATCAGGAATAACATTTTTATAATCCTGATCGGCGACGCAAACCAAATTTCGTTGGGCTTCAGAATAGCTTTATCAAGGTGTTTAAGTCTGCGTATTGTTAGAGCTCCACAGTTACAGAGCAAATGTTCCAAGGTTTCGCTTTCGGCATTACAAAAGCGACAAATATCATCTTGTGCTAAACCAATGTTGTTAAGATGGTAAGTATTTACTCGGACAGTGTCCTATTACAAGACCAGTGAATGTGCTGAAGTCTTTCTCATTAAGGCTTAGCAGTTGTTGAGTAATTTTAATACTCGGCGTAATAATTTTATTTGTCTGTTTAAGTTTTGCAGCCATCCAATTGGCTGTCACTTCCCGGTCTTCCCATTTCTTCAGCTCACATTTCAACACACAGTCAGAAAGTCCACAGAATGGTACTGGACCAATGAATGGTGAGTTTTAGCCGTTCCTGGCAAGTTCATCTGCTCACTCGTCCGACTCCATCACAGCTAAAATGCTAATGAGCCTGAATAAAAAAATAAATAAAAAGAAAATTTAATCATGACTTTTTTTTAATTATTTTATCAATTATTTTGATTATCCATGTCCCGTTTATAAATGGTACTATATAGTTATAGATATTTTCAACGGTATTGTTTTGAAGACATATTTTGAATGAAAGCATATTAAAAAAGTGATAATAAGTGATAAATAATGTTGTTAAATTCTTCTCTAGTTCTTTTTCCATAATTTTGATATCCGTCTAAAGAAAATCTGAATCACTTTTCGCTTTTGTCAAATTCCTTGAAACCCATCAGATGTTTTCTATGAGGATTATGCTTCTGACCGACGCTGCTGACCAGTTTCTGTTTTAATAATTAAATCAAACCTCATGTCCCGTATATTAATTACACGAGAATGGGAAGGATAAGAGGATTAAACTTCAGAATCCCACATGGGAGTAGCTCAGATTATACTGATCATGAGGTGAATAAATTAGGGTTTGTTCTGAGATGTACAAGATATTTTATAGTTCATCAAAATTGTAGAAACGGTTCATAAAAAATGATTCTGAATATTTCTCACTATTCAAACGAGTAAGACAGAGCTAAGTACAAGAGTATGCGAGATTTCGATTATCAAACATAATAGTCATGTTTTATCTCTAGCGTAGAATTACATTCCGATATGTTTAACAACTACATTATTCCCGAGCAACCAAGTATTCCTTCTCATCTTTGAGGCAGCATTTGATTCAGCAAACTAATCATCGAGGTATAATCGCAAACTTGTCGTTTTAAAATATACGATTAATTAAATGGAATACTATCTCATACGCTGTATTAATTTTACCTACATAACGCTCAAGCGTCCGAAATTATGCAACCGACACAACGTTCAATCATCCGACGTTATGCAACCAACATGTCTCTTATAAACGGGAATGACCACTTTCACTTCACGGAGTTCATTTTTACACGCAACTGTCCGTGACAATGATGATAGACACAAAAAGATTAAGTGAAGGGTAAGTGACGTGAAAGCGTACGTGAAAGCGTACGTGGCAGTGATGTTCGTGATCAGGCGCAATGATTTTCTTCACAGTGACATGTCGCTTGTTGTGACCCATTTTTAATAAATTATGTCTGTTTATAATGACCGACATTTTTTCACAAATGGCGTCCGCTTATTATGACGCATTTGTCAATTCCCTTCGATGTCATTGTAAACGGATTCCATTGTATAATTTTTTTTTCATCTACCTTATTAAACCAGTGCGCCTATTTTTTGACTTTCTAAAACTTGCTAGCTGACTAGCCGCACGAGATGCCCTTGCAACATGTGACATGTTTGACTGTCAAATCAGAATGAGAGTGAGCAGAAAAAAGAAATGTCAACTAGTCCGTATAAAAATTAATTAGTGCGAGAACAAAATTCATCTAAAGCTATAGAACTTATATACCCTCAATTACACGAGTAAATCATTGAAGCTATTCTATTGTTGAAAAGCCCCAAGTCTCTAGTTGCTAATAATACTATAAAGTGTTCAAATTCTTCAATTTGTTATGTTTTTTTAAACGATTTTCTTCAAAGAGAAATTATGATCATGGATTGTCCACCTCTGATCATGGTTTGTCCGATAAATGATAATAGTTTGTTAGGTTTTATCCCTATTTTTGAATGAACAAATTCGAATTTTCGAGTAGATGTTGCATTTCTCATTGCTTGAGTTTACTGTAATCTTATTGATCCGTTCATAATTTAGGATTTCTTCAAAATATTGCCTTTTCTTCAGATTTTAAAGGTGCACTCAACACAGAGAAGCTTCAACTGCAGCGCGCCAAGCGGTTGCCATAGTAATGATGGTAATGATCTAGCCTTTCATTGAAAAATATTGAAATTGCAGAAAAAATTATTGAGTTAAAAGTTTTTATTGTTTTCATGGCTTTGGACTAAAGAGCGCTATATTATTTTATATTTCTACTTGAAAGCTGAGGATTTTTTACACAACATATTTCGATATGTTTTTGAGATGTGATCTTTCAAAGTCAACCGATGGCTAAAAAAACAAATTTTCCCCCTTTTTCCACTACAAAAATTCATAACTTTTAAACTACTGGACACAGGTGTGCTGGACTAGAGCATTCAAGAAGTGGACAAACCAACATCATTTACCTTAGAAGAGAAGAAAAGAGAAAAGAAAATAGTAGGGTAAATGATCTTGGTTTGTCCGATTTGGGGTGTTTTTACGCAACTAATAAATGCAAATCGATTTTTCTTCATGAAAAACACATATAATCGATATGAGTTTGGGTTTGTTGAAAGGCCTATAGTCTCTATAGTTTCTAATACTACCATAAGGCGTTGAAATTATTCAATTATTCAATTTTTTTAACGATTTTCCCCGAAGAGGAATTATGATAATGGTTTGACCACCTCTGATCATGGTTTGCCCAAAAAATGATCATGGTTTGTCCGGCTTTAGAAATCACCATTCTTGAATGAAAACATTCGAATTCTCAAGTAGATGTTGCATTTATCATTGCTTGGGTTTACTGTCATCATATTGATCCATTCATAATTTAGGCTTTCTTTAGAATATTGTATTTTCTTGGGCATTTTAAATGATCAGAATTGAGTACATCAAAATACGTTAATTTAATGGTTTAGATATGTAAATCTAATACAAATGGTGTGCAAGAATGATGTTAACAATATTTGTAAGTGTTATAATCCAAAAAAGGTATGAATACGTGCGAAATAATCATCTGGTGATCGATTAAAAGTTAGCTCGAATGAGGGGTGCATTCACACCAATAGATGGTGTATTTTATAATCCTTTAAAACATGTGATTCCGTGAAAATGTGCTATAAAACTACTTCAAATCATGAAAAAGACAATTTTATTTATATGTTTTGAAACATTCGCATACCTGATTTGACAAAGGTGTGCTGAATTAGAGTATTCAAAACAGTGGACAAACCATGATCATATTTTCGACTGGACAAACCAAAATCATTTACCTTATATGGGAAAAAAATGATCAAATGGAATGTAACCACAATGTAACATATCACTAAAATTGTTATTTGGCAGGAAAATTATATTGTTCCATTTCCTCTAAATATCAGATCAAGGTGTTGTATTCATTTAAATTAATTACTACAATTACATTGAATATTAACATAAACGTGAAGATATAACGTAAACTACCACGGCTTTATGAAGTATGTTAGATTTACTGATATGTTTTAAGGGCAATAAAATGTAAAAAATAAAAAAAAATAGCTATCAAAAAAGGGCTATGTAACTCTTCACATTATTCTGATAAAAGTTTTCAACCAAATCGGTCGAGTAGATCCTGAGATATCGATACCACCAGCTGAAAAAAAAACATGGTTTCAAGAAAACATGTTCAAAAATTCGTACAGCAATACTATATCCCTTGAGATGACTTCATACTTTCAACTGTAACTTTCCTACGAAATCGAATATAAATCTTTTTAGGATAACATTTCTGAGGACATAAGCTTCCCAAAAATGCAAGAACAAAAATTCGATTTTTCGACCTTCCAGACCGGGATCCTCCCTTAATCCGACACAATTTCCAATACGAGCTTTGGCAACATATTCATGCATTTTGATATAAAGGGTGTGTCACATCAAATTGCATCACGGAAAAAAGACAGACAGTAAAATAAAAACTATTAAACAACTTTTGGCATTTTCTTTTTATTCATACTTCGAGCCCAAGCCCGTATGCTCGCACCTTCCTCTTTACCCCGTCCAAAAGGTTCTGTACAACGTCAGGTTTTAGTTTTTTTTTTGAACAGAAATCCATTTTCTCTTGAAGTCCGCCTCCGATTGACAACTTTTGGGTTCTTCCGGAGGGCCTGCTTCATAATCGCCCAATATTTCTCTATTGGGCGAAGCTCCGGCGCGTTGGGCGGGTTCATTTCCTTTGGCACGAAGGTGACCCCTTGGCTTCGTACCACTCCAACACGTCCTTTGAATAGTGGCACGAAGCGAGATCCGGCCAGAAGATGGCCGGGCCCTCGTGCTGCTTCAATAGTGGTAGTAAGCGCTTCTGTAGGCACTCCTTAAGGTAAACCTGCCCGTTTACCGTGCCGGTCATCACGAAGGGGGCGCTCCGCTTTCCGCAAGAGCAGATCGCTTGCCACACCATGTACTTTTTGGCAAACTTGGATAGTTTCTGCTTGCGAATCTCCTCCGGAACGCTGAATTTGTCCTCTGCGGAGAAGAACAACAGGCCCGGCAGCTGACGAAAGTCCGCTTTGACGTAGGTTTCGTCGTCCATTACCAGGCAATGCAGCTTCGTCAGCATTTCGGTGTACAGCTTCCGGGCTCGCGTCTTCCTCACCATGTTTTGCCATTCGTCGCGATTAGGAGCCTTCTGAACCTTGTATGTACGCAGGCCCTCCCGCTGCTTGGTCCGCTGGACGAATGAACTTGACAAATTCAGCTTATTGGCGACATCCCGGACCGAACTTCTCGGATCACGTCTAAACTGCTTAACTACGCGCTTGTGATCTTTTTCACTGACGGAGCATCCATTTTTGCCGTTCTTCACCTTCCGGTCGATGGTTAGTTTCTCGAAGTATCGTTTTAGTACTCTGCTGACCGTGGATTGGACGATTCCCAGCATCTTACCGATGTCCCGATGTGACAACTCCGGATTCTCGAAATGAGTGCACAGGATTAATTCACGACGCTCTTTTTCGTTCGACGACATTTTTCCAAATTTACGAAAAATTGACAGTGAAGCATGGCCAACGTGATCTATACACTCTTATCTGTTTATAAGCGAAAGCTGAAGATATAATTCCTAAAAATTAAATTTCTACAGCGTTGTTTCCGTGATGCAATTTGATGTGATACACCCTTTAACCTCTCTAGTAAAATTGGCTTGGACTCGAATATTCATAAGCCACTAGAGCGTAAGAAAATTTTAAAATGGATGAAACAAAACGTTTTCTGAAGTACAGATAGCGCCGTTCGATTATATTTGATATTGAATAAACCTGTTCGACATATTGAATAAATTTCAAATATGAACTCGCACGATCACTCGACCCACTCTCAGTTCGCGCATCTAGCCGGGTGCAATTTGCACTCAATCCAGTACAAATGGGCTGTATATGCACACGCTGCCCTCCAAGGTCTACGCCATTGACGACGCGTGACAACTGGCATTTCCAGTCAAGCGATAAGTCCTCCTAATCATCATCCTCATCACCACCACTACCATCATGCTCCTGGTCATCATATCTCTGCAGTGCTCTGCCGCGCTTGGAATGCCAGTGCTTAGAAACTGATATCATCGTGTAGCGCGCGCGTTTTGTGCAGCTTTTCATCCGCATAGTGCAACACTGCAGTTTCAGAAGACGGGAGACGAGACGAGAAAAGTTGGCAAAAAACAACAACAAAAAATAGGGTGCGGTCGATACCGGTTTGGTGCCTGCCACTCTCGCGTCCGTCCGCTGCTGCACATATGCACTCGTTGCACACATTTGCATATTGCTCACGACATGGTCCCCAAAGCTCGGAAATAGCGACAGTCATCTCAATGGCTGCTGCGCGCAATCTCTCTCTCTCTCTCTCTCTCTCTCTCTCTTTCTCCCTCTGGCTCAGTCTTTGTGGGGCCCTCTCTTTCTATGAATGCAAGACTGTCTTTTTGGCGGCAAACGAGGAAACTAGAACCGCATCTCGGTACGTTCCTGCAATTGACTAATAGCCGGCGTCGCTGTGGTTTGATGGCCCCGAAAACCGCTCTATCGTGCGGCAAGCGCAGAAACAACGAAGAAGACGGGGACAGTAAATAACTGTTAACTGTGCATACACTTATATGTGGGTTTCGTTGTTTTCTTTTCGCGAAATGCATCCTGCCAGCGGGCGTCGCTCCGATGCACACGGCAGAAATAGACAAGATGCGAGCAAATATTGGTTTGGCCTCGTTTTGGCCCCGAGTTTGTACTATCTTGAGTGCGGCCATCTAGTCGAACAAAGAACACATTTCATTGCAATCGTTTTCTGGGTGCAACCTATTCTTATCAATGTTTAGTTTGAGCTGCATTGTGCGCTCGCTCTCGAAGATTCCCTTCGCGTTCTAGGAATCAATAACGATGGCGGCGGCCATCACGCTCAATGTGGGGCTCATTTAGCAACTATGTTCTAAACCCATAATATGCGCTAATCTTCACCCTAAGCGCACCCCACATATACATCTGGCTGGCGATGGCAGATGTCATTGGAGGCTCTCGTAGGCGCAGAGGGTGTCGCGGCGCGAATAACAGCCAAGGCTTGCACCGAATACCCCCCCCCCCCCGCTTTATCACCACCGCTGTTGGTGGTGCGTGTGTGCGCGAAAAATGTGCTTATGCAATTCGTGTCCAGAATGCAAATATTGCAAGGTATACACATACGCCAACCGGTGCCGCCCCCTTCGCTTAGTTTTTCGCTAGTCCACTAGTTCTAAGCAACGACTGATGATGTCACGACTCGCGTTCACACAAAGAGCAGCCGATTTTGAATTGATGATAGCAGCCCAGACGGTGCACAAACTGCACACTGTGATGCGCTAATCTCCGTTGAGAAGAGATGACAGAGCTTTGTTTTTGTATTGCTGCTGGTTGCCAAGTGTAGAAAGTAATTACACTTGAGCATGATGCATGGCTAATGCAACAACCAGTGGAAATTTCCACCGAATGGTACTTGGTTTTTCTTATATATAACAAAAAACTCTTTGAGGGTTATATAGTAAAGAGCCACAGTCTGTGTAGAACCACTTTTATTTTGAAAGAAACTAATTCAAAGTGTATTGTGTACTATTATTATTTATTCTTTCGTCTTCAATTTTAAAACCGAAATTGTGCGTTCCGCTGACATCACTGAAAGCCCTCAGACATGCGCTTAACAGATTGTTATGCCCGTTACCCGTTCGATGGTTGGTGACTATTGAATCAGCTCTGACCACGTTGAGACCCACATCGGTTCCGTGGGGCCGACATTGAACTTTCCGCGTGGTCTGCGACGGTCCCTGTGGACTTCTAACAATGGACTTTTTGTTAGGAGAGCGTTGATCACTGAGTACGACAGTTGCAAAGTGAGAAAATAAATAAATTGTGCTTTGTTTTCGGAGACGTTACAAAATGTGACCACTTTTAGTCGAATTTTCACCATTACTGTCGAAAACATTCAGCTCTTCCTTAGCTTTATTCATTAGTTCCTCCCCCGTCTTCGCCACGAACTCAGAAATTTGCCCAGAAATGCCCAGAAATTTTCGATAGGACGCAGCTAGGGAACGTTCGGAGGGTTGGCGGACTTCGAAACTACAACTATCGGCAAGCGGTTCATCTCCTCTAGCGACTTCTTTGTGAAATGGGCGGAGACCAGATTCGACCAAAACATCACATCCTCGTCCGGATGATATTTTTGGATGAAGAAGACAACTTCCGGCAGACGCTTTGTGCTATAAATCTCCCCGTTTACCGCAAGTCTCGAACGGAAGTAGAGCGGTTTTGACATCCCCTACTCACTGATGATGGTCAGCCACAGAAGTACCTTCTTTGGGAACTTGGTCGCGACCGGCATGGTGTTCCGTCACGACTGGTCTTGACTTGCGATTCCGCATGATGATATCCATCTCTACTAGGTATTTTTTCACCGTCTGCCTCATTGTTCCGACCTCCCGGCCCAAAGTACGGAACAATGTAGACAGCTTTCTCTCCGTCTTCTGTCCCAGCTACAATCTGCGATCGCGTAGCACCGACGGATGACCCGAACCAAGCTTTCGTTCAATGCTCTCGTTCTTCTCCAGAAGTGTCAGGATATTATAGATACCGGAACGGGCGTATCCGGTGGACTCAAAGTACTTGACGATGCCCACTTTCTTCGCAACGGGATGACGCTCGTCTGGTGGGTTCGTCTCAGTAAAAACGACGGTGAACTAGTTATTAACTATAATTGAGTCGTTTGTTTGGAAAACCCTCTGAACACCAATGTGATCAAAATTGGCTTTTTGGAAGTTTTAGATTCCTTGAAACTACATTGACTATCAAAATTTCAGAAAAAGATGCTTCGGATAGGCGTAGTAGGCCCTCAACTATTGAAGTGCATTGAAGAACACTAAGCTGAGTGGCAGTCAAAGC